>NC_000067.6:16013118-17230618 GCF_000001635.26 Mus musculus | reverse complement strand
AGGGGGAGGGGGAGGGGGGAGGAGGGGGAGGAGGAGGAGAAGGCGAAGTAGTTTTGATTAATCTGTTTTTAAGTGGTATTGAGTTTGCGTGGACTGGCTCAGTCCCTAAAACAAGTAAAAGCATTCTGTAGCTAAGAATGTGGTTCTCACACCTTCTGGTCAGCACCAGCTCTGGGTTACCTTGGGCATGAACTCAACGGGCAGTCCCAAGGTCCCCAGAGGACACTCCACTCGAACTTAGGATCACTGGTGAGTGGAACACAACATCTGTTTCAAACCAATTGTGACAGGTCTGTGACAGCAGGAGCAAGGGCACAGGAGTCCTGCCTGACCAGATGCTCAGGTTCTTTCTGATCTTTGCTGGAATACCTTGGTTTTAAACAAACCAGACAGCCCCATAGTCCCCAGAGAAGACACCACGTCCACACACTGTAACATGACCAGGATTTTAGGATTCCAGGATCCCAGGATAACAGGAGCTTGATCACACCAGGATCTCAGGGACTTAGAGGAGGCTTGACTGCCAACAACTCTGACACACCCAAAATCTCAAGTTCACAGGAGCCCAGAATCACAGGATCACAGAGAAAGCTGGACTCTGAGGAGTCCTGAATCAACTGGGATTATAGGAAGAACAGGCTCCAATCAGATATATGGAGGACAACAAGCACTTGAGATAATCAGATGGCAAGAGGCAAGAATTAGAACAGAAGCAACAGAAACCAAGGTTATTTGGCATCATCAGAACTCTCCCAAACTAGCAAGTTCTGGATACACCATCATACCAGAGAAGCAAGATATGGACCTAAAGTCACTTCCCATGATGATGATACAGGACTCTAAGAAGGAAGTAAATAACGTCCTTAAAGAATTACAGAAAAACACAAGTAAACATCTAGAAGCCATTAAAGTGGTACAGGAAAACAAAACCAAACAGGTGAAAGAATTGAACAAAACCATCCAGGATCTAAAAATGGAAGTAGAAACAATAAAGAAAACCCAAAGGGAGACAACTCTGGAGATAGAAATCCTAGGAAAGAAATGAAGAACCATAGATGCAAAACCATCAGCAAAAGAATAGAAGAGATGGAAGAGAGAATCTCAGGTGCAGAAGATTCAATAGAAAACATGGACACAACAATCAAAGAAAATGCAAGATGCAAAAAGATCCTAAATCAAAACATCAAGGAAATCCAGTACAAAATGAGAAGACCAAATCTAAAGATAATATGTATAGATGAGAATGAAGATTTTCAACTTAAAGGGCCAGTAGTATCTTCAACAAAATTATAGAAGAAAACTTCTCTAACCTAAAGAAAATCATGCCCATGAACATACAAAAAGCCTGCAAACTTCAAATAGATGGGACAAGAAAAGAAATTCCTCCAACACATAATAATCAGAACAACAAGTGCACTAAATAAAGATAGAATATTAAAAGCAGTAAGGGAAAAAGGTCAAGCAACATATGAAGGCAGACCTATTAGAATTATACTTTCACACCAGAAAATAAGAAAGCCAGAAGATCCTGGACAGATGTTATACAGACCCTAAGAGAACACAAATGCCAGCCCAAGCTATTATAACCAGCAAAACACTCAATTACCATAGATGGAGAAACCAAAGTATTCCATGACAAAATGAAATTCACACAATATCTTTCCATGAAACCAGCCCTTCAAAGGATAATAAAGAGAAAACTCAAACACAAGGAGGGAAATGACACCCTAGAAAAGCAAGAAAGTGATCCTTCAACAAACCTAAAAGAAGATAGCCACAAGAAAAGTATACCAACTCTAAAAACAAAAATAACAGAAAGTAACAATAACTTTTCCTTAATATGTCTTAATATCAATGGACTCAATTCCCCAATAAAAAGACATAGAATAGCAGACTGGCTACATAAACAGGACCCAACATTTTGCTGCATACAGGAAACCCACCTGAGAGACAAAGACAGGCACTACCACAAAGTAAAAGGCTGGAAAACAATTTTCCAAGCAAAAGGTCCCAAGTAACAAGCTGGAATAGCCATTCTAATATCGAATAAAATAGACTTCCAACCAAAAGTTATCAAAAAAGACAAGGAGGGGTACTTCATATTCATCAAAGGTAAAATCTTCCAATATGATCTCTCATTTCTGAATATCTGTGCTCCAAATGCAAGGGCATCCACATTCATTAAAGAAACTTTAGTAAAGCTCAAAGCACACATTGTACCATACACAATAATAGTGAGACACTTTAACACCCCACTCTCATGAATGAACAGATAATGTAACAGAAAGTAAACAAAGACAGAGTAAGTCTACCAGAAGTTATGAAACAAATGGATTTAACCAATATCTGCAGAACATTTTACCCTTAATAAAAAAAAAAAGGATATACCTTCTTCTCAGCACCTCACAGTACCTTCTCCAAAACTGAACATATAATAGGTCACAAAACAGGCCTCAACATATACAAAAAATATCGAAATTATCCAGTCCATCCTACCAGATCACTATGGACTAAGACTGATCCTCAATAACAACATAAAGAACAGAAAGCCAACTTTGACTTTGAAGCTGAACAACACTCTACTCAATGATAAGTTGGTCAAGGAAGAAATAAAGAAAGACATTAAAGACTTTTTAGAGTTTAATGAAAATGAAGCCACAACATACCCAAACTTACGGTGTAGTCTCCCCTCCTCCAGCCTGAAACCTGCTTGCTCAGGGGTGGAGCTTCCTGCTCATTCGTTCTGTCATGCCCACTGCTGGAACCTGCCGCTTTGCTGTTGGTGCCACACACATGCTCACCTTTCTACTGGACCTGAGATTATTCGGCGGGAATCGGGTCCCCTCCCCCTTCCTTCATAACTGAGTGTCGCAACAGTAAAATTTGAGCTTTGATCAGAATAACTGTCTTGGCTACATTTCTTTCTCTCGCCACCTAGCCCCTCTTCTCTTCCAGGTTTCCAAAATGCCTTTCCAGGCTAGATCCCAGGTTGTGGTCTGCTGGCCGGACACAACAATTGGCGAACCAACACGGAACTGAGAAACGGCAAAGGATTTTTGGAAGAGACACTGCTGGTTCAGAGCTCCATAAAATAAAGGATAAAGGAAATTCATACCGGAGAAGGTATGGGCTAAGCTGAGACAGCGTTAAACCTGAGGGCTGGTTCACTTAGGTTCAGCAGTGAGGAGCTGGGTAACAGGCGGTAGGCCGTAGTTCTCCGAAGCTACATGAGGCGTGAGAAAAGAAAGGGTTTATTAAAAGGAAATTAATAATCAGGCAGATTGCCACAGTTAATAAAAAATGCATCATAAGGGAGGAAAATGTCCCAAAAAGCAGAGAGAAATTTCTCTCTGGGCCTTATAGCAGGAGTACTCTGTTCCCTTTTGTGTCTTGTCTAATGTCTGGTGCACCAATCTGTTCTCGTGTTCAATTCATGTATGTTCGTGTCCAGTCTGTATGAATGAATGTTCTATATTTTATGTTGGATAATAAAGATGGTATAAAAAACTTTATCTGCAAAGCCGAGAGCTGCCACGTGTTTCAGCCAGGAATCAGACACATGGCGGGAGGGCCTCTGCTGGAAAAACTGTTCGTTTTAGGAAATAAGGGCGAGTGCACAGCCTCTTAGTTTCGGAGTAAAAAAGCTAATAAATGGTTTGTGACTAATGTGTTTGACAATGGTAAAGTGTTTTTTTTTTTTATTCTATGATTGTAACTACAAAAATTAATATTCTCTGATTGGTCTAAATATAACTGCTTCATTTGGTTCTTTTTTATTGAAAATGTGCTCTACATGTCTTCACATTCAGCTCATAAGTTGTTGGTTAAGATTAATAATTGTTACATTGCTACATATGGTTAGTGTTAAATTTGATAACTCAAGTTTAGAGTCCTTCCAACACGTGGCATAAAGCAGGCCAAGAGGCTGGGTCTCTAAAGATATTTCTAGTTTAGATAATAATTAATGTGGTTCGTATCCTAAATAGTAAAATTTAAGATAAGATTTAAAGCAATGCCTCTTTATTAAAGCATTAAAGCTTGCTTTAATAGGTATTCATAGGTATTAATTGACATCCAAACTTCGTAATATGATAGTAATGCTTCTAATATTGATTTTAAAGATAATAAATTGTTTTAAACTTGGGTTTTGCTTTTCCAAGGTTGTAGGTATTATCCTAACCTTGCACAAGAAACTTAAAAATTATGGTTAAAACTGCCATTGTTCCATTGACTGCAGCTTGCAGTTTGATTTCAAATTTAAGATCTTTAATTCACCTGTATACTGTAATTAAGATAATTACAAGAGTAATCATCTTATGAGAGCACTCATACAGCTCACTTCATAAAAAACTGTGACAGAGTTATCTAGTTATGTTTGTCTTTGTGAATAGATTAGACAAACAATTTGGCTATAGTTGCTGCCTGGCAGGAAACTGCAGTATGGGCAATTTTTTCACAACACTAAAGTTGTGAAGAACGTTTTAACTGTGAGTCATCTTAAGAAAGAGTATCAAAATTTAGAGGCATAGACAGTTATATTGTTTCTCTAAAATCGGTCCTTATTACAAGAGGGCCAAGATGCTCAGATTAAAAAGTAATTTACGTTTAAGTCAATACAGGGCTCTGGGCAGCCCTAGGGCGGCTTGTGGCCTTCTTGTGTTTTACAAACCGTGCCTAAGAAAGTTTTTCCCTGTGTTCAAGAAAATTTCTTTTTAACAGTGTTGCAGATCTATTCAGATGTTTAAAATAATGCTTAAATTCAAAGAGTTTTGCTTCTAGTGAACTGTAATCACTAGAAAATTTTGCCTCTTGATATGGCTAATGTAACTTTACCTTATGTAAGAAAAATTTTTATTGTTTCTGCTTCTATACAAGAAGCCAAGAGTTTTAATCTTTCAGTGTATATTGTTTCCTAAGTGAAAAGTATTTTATTAATTAATGCTTCTTGAAGTTTACCTTAAATCCTTGCTCTCACCCAAAAGATTCAGAGACAATATCTTAGGGTTTTAGTTTACTACAAAAGTTTTTACAAAAAATAAAGAAAGCTTTTATAATTGTTATTAATTGGTAATTAAAAATTGGTTGTGCCCAAAACAATTCTTTGGCCAGAAAAAACATTATTGTAAAGTCATTTTTCTCATCCTCCCAGCTGATCGTTGGCCCACGTGGGCCCAACTAGCTTCTGTGGGGCAAAGTCTTAAGACACACAGTTTCCCCTGTTCCAGCACAGATGATCTAGTTGTGTGCTGTAGATGTTGTTTTAAAATGCTGAACAATCAAACCTTAATTTGTATATTAATAGTCAATGCCATATCTCTGAGCTCGCAATTGCTTAAATTGTTCATCCGTCAGATACTATTAATTCTCAAATTTACAATTGCTTATGCATATTTCTAGTTAATAAATAAATTATGCACATGTGACTCTTAATAACTTTGCAAGCCTTCTAGTTACAACCGCTCCTTAAGAAAATTGATTAAAAGTGCAATTAGTCACTGCCCCTTTACAGCCAAGTATTTAAAATATTTTGTCAACTAGTTATTAATTCAAAAGTTTAGTTATTGTGAAATTTTAAAACTTTAACTTCTTAAAAGACAAAAAAGAGAGAAATTGTATCCCCGTGCATAATATTTAGTACATTCCCATGCACACTATTTAAGTCTTACCTTTATTTTCAAAATTTAATATTTTAATGTCAAAGAGTTTAATAAATGCTTTATAGTATCTTAAAGGGATCTATTTATTGGCTTATAGATTGATCCTAAAACAGCTACCTTATTAGAAAAGGGAAAAACAGGTTTTCTCCACAGAACGCTGCAGAAGCATATTAGTTAATTTGTGTGACGAGCTGGCAGGTAAGTTGACTCATGTCCTGATTAAATTGACAAAAAAAACTAAATTAAATTCATGTTTTAGATCCATCCTTACTTGTCATTTTTCCAGTTTAGACTAGCTTCTAGGCTTTTAACTTTATGGCAATAGTACATCAGAGACTGTATATTCAGACTTAGTAAAATTAGTCATTTAATAGAGTCATAATGATTTTTCTCCTTTCTTCAGTGTGACCAGCCATTCTAACTCAATCTTAGACTGGTCTAATATTCAGTCCAATGTTAGAGATTCCTATATTCTAAATTACCTAGCAAAGTTAATTCAGAGCACATCCCCCACTCCCTCTAGATCCCTAACCTCAGAAGGATTGCTGGCCTTACAGCTAGTGGAAAAAGCTATTAAAGAGCAATTGGTCACTTAATACATTGGTAAAATAGAAGGACCCCCTGACTAACAAATGGAAGGGTCCAGATCCAGTTCTAATTTGAGGTAGGGGCTCGGTTTGTGTTTTTTCACGAGATAAAGATAGAGCACGGTGGCTGCCAGATAAATTAATTCGTCAGATGAACACAGATTCTAAATCTTCTAAAGTATCACCTTGAGGACTAAAATTCCTCTTTTGCTTAAAAGTCAGCTTGAGGACTCAGGCTCCCAAAAAGCTACTCTCTGAGCCAGCTCCCCGACAGGAGGCCAGAGACCAGCCTCAGCTTTACAATTTGCATTTGAATAAAGTACCTGGACTTCCCCAAAAGAAGTTCTGCTTTCCTACTTTCTCACTGTCGAGATTTTGTCTTTCAAGCAGGTAAATCAACATTCTCGAGCCGGACCAGCAGATGTGCATCCCCGCCCCCCTTGAGAGCACAGGTGGCAGCTGTTATCTCCATTCCAAGGACATTCCAGCATGTGGCTTTCAGTCTGAGTTAAAAATTAGGTTTACCAAGAGGGCTAGAAAAGTAGATATTTCTATATTAATAAAAATTGGTTTTTATTTTGATAGACAGGCTTAGTCCCTTAGCTGACCTCTGGCTTTTTACCCTTGCTGTTACTGCAAGGTGTCCTTAGCTCCTTAGGCTGTGGAAAATACAGGGATGAGGAGGAACGACTTCCAGCTCCTATTTTAGCCACAAGTCGTGGTGTTACTAATGACATAATTCTTGCCTAGGTCTTGCTATATCTGAGGTTGATAATTCTCCTTTAGGAGCTGCACAGCACTCAGAACTGTGCATACTGGTTTGTGATCGTACAAATTCAGTATGGGTATCGCTTGGTGCAGAGAGATACTGCAGGGGAAGGTCCAGCTTGACCATTTCTGAGTTTCCTGTGAGATAAACCCGGTTTGAAGGAGGTTGGTATCAAATTTTGGCTAAAAACCAAAAATATTTTCGGCTCTGCCTCCCCTCCCCAAAAAGATACCGAGAGCCACAGGTGTGGGTCGTGACAGCATCCACGGGAGGAATCGGGTCAATGTCCACCCAAGCCAAGGTTAAAAGCCCACTCATCTACGGATGAAAAAATCTTTTGATCACCTCAGTTAAGTGTTGCCTTATTTAACTTAATTAATAGGGGGGAGAGAGATTGGAGACCGTACTGTCTTCACTGCCTCCCACCCCAAAATAAAAAAGCCAATTGGTCTTGTACTACGGAGCCAGTCATACCCCTTCTCCCTGTTTCCCACCTGTCATCCAAAAATGCGGAGGAATATCAACTTACTGTTATCCTTAATATAGTGTATTTCAAATTTGTTCAGTCAAACTTAGCCAGAGTTCCAACGCCCTACTTAAAATTCCACTAGAAAGTTACCTACTCACTACTAATTAGCATTATACAGTCAGAGCCTGCAGCTCCAGGCTTATCGGTTAGTTGTTTACTAAGATAAGAAAGGACAGTCTTAGCCAGATACAGTTTACCATAAGAAAAGTTAAGGAATCCCACGGAAGCAAGTTTTTTCCTTAGCCCTAGAATTCCGGCAGAACTATTGAACATAGATAAATTTTTTCCCCCCTCAGGCCAGCTTTTTCTTTTTTTAAATTTTGTTAATAAAGGGGAGGAAATGTAGTCTCCCCTCCTCCAGCCTGAAACCTGCTTGCTCAGGGGTGGAGCTTCCTGCTCATTCGTTCTGCCATGCCCACTGCTAGAACCTGCCGCTTTGCTGTTGGTGCCACACACGTGCACACCTTTCTACTGGACCTGAGATTATTCGGTGGGAATCGGGTCCCCTCACCCTTCCTTCATAACTGAGTGTCGCAACAGTAAAATTTGAGCTTTGATCAGAATAACTGTCTTGGCTACATTTCTTTCTCTCGCCACCTAGCCCCTCTTCTCTTCCAGGTTTCCAAAATGCCTTTCCAGGCTAGAACCCAGGTTGTGGTCTGCTGGCGGGACACAACATTATGGGACACAATGAAAGCAGTCCTAAGAGGAAAATTCATAGCTCTGAGTGCTGCCAAAAAGAAACTAGAGAGAGCACACACTAGCAGCTAGACATCACACCTATAAGCTCTAGAACAAAAGGAAGCAAATTCACTCAAGAGGAGTAGACTGCAGGAAAAAATAAAATTCAGGGATGAAATCAACCCAGTGGAAACAAAAAGAACTCTAAAAAGAATCAATGGTTTACCATTAGACAGACTAACTAGAGGGCACAGGGACAATGTCCTAATTAACAAAATCAGAAATGAAAAGGGAGACATAACAACAGAACATGAGAAAATCTGAAGCATCATCTGATCCTACTGCAAAAGCCTATACTGAACAATACTGGAAAACCTAAGTGAAATGAACAATTTTCTAGTCAGATTCTGGGTACCAAAGTTAAATCAGTATCAGATTAACAATCTAAACAGCCCCATATCCCCTAAAAAAATAGAAGAAGTAATTAATAGTCTCTCAACCAAAAAAAGCCCAGGACCAGATGGGCTTAGTGCAGAGTTCTAACAGATCTTCAAAGAAGACCTAATTCCAAAACTCCTCAAAATATTTTACAAAATAGAAACAGAAGATACTCTACCCAATTCATTCTATGAAGCCACAATTACTCTGATACCTAAACCACACAAAGAACCAACACAGAAAGAGAACTTCAGACCAATTTCCCTTATGAATATCGATGCAAATATACTCAAATAAATTCTTGCAAATGGAATCCAAGAACACATCAAAATGATCATCCATCATAATCAAATTGGCTTCATCCCAGGGATGCAGCGATGGTTTAATAAACATAAATCCATCAACGTAATCCACTATATAACAAACTCAAAGACAAATCCACATGATCATGTTGTTAGATGCTGAGAAAACATTTGACAAAATCCAACACCACTTCATGATAGAAGTCATGGAAAGATCAGGAATTCAAGGCCCATACCTAAACATGATAAAAGCAATCTACAGCAAACTAGTAGCCAACATCGAACTAAATGGAGAGAAACTTGAAGCAATCCCACTAAAATCAGGGACTAGACAAGGCTGCCCACTTTCTCTCTTATTCAATACAGTACTTGAAGTTCTAGCCGGAGCAATTGGACAACAAAAGGGGATCAGGGGGATACAAATTGGAAAGGAAAAACTCAAAATATCACTATTTGCAGGTGATATGATAGTATATATAAGTGACACCAAAAGTTCCACCAGATAACTCCTAAACCTGATAAACAGCTTCAGTGCAGTAGCTGGATATAAAATTAACTCAAACAAATCAATGGCCTTTCTCTACACAAAGGATAAACAGGATGAAAAAGAAATTAGGGAAACGACACCCTTGACAATAGTCACAAATACCCCATTTTGCAGTCTCATTTAGGTGCCCTCCTACTTGAGCTTTCAAAGAAGAAATACAATTCACTTACCATGGACAACTGCTGGACACTCGTACTTGCAGTGTATGTAGTGCCAAATCACAAGCCAGCATGTCTTGGTTTATGCTCTTCAATGTTAGATGACTTTTTCATGTTATGTAGAACTGGACATTTTACAGATACTTATTTCAAATAAATATAAATATGACCAAAAGTTAACTCTAAAGTTCTTTAGTTGTAAAATCATCATCCTTTAATTTTTCTGTTTAACTCTTAACCCATTAGGTGTTACTTTTGGCTCACATAATACCTTCTAAACTTGTACTACCTCAGAATTCTAAGGACAAACTCTGTGAGCGCATACAACACTGTATTCTCAGGAAACTGTCATTCCCAACCTCTGGATATTTATAGGAAGACTATACTGTGCTAAGTCCTCCCATGTTCACTCTATGCTAAACTTGCTTACTGGATAACAATTACTATGTGTCATCAAGAGGAATAAATTCTCCAAAATGTAAAAAAATGTAACTGTGTTCCTTATTTATCTTTAATTATTTTGATTTGAAGTTTCCTTTTGTCAGAAAAACATTAACCACAATCAACTCCAAGTCTAATTCCCCCCCCTCCAAAAAAAAAAAACCCACGAAATAATTTGGACTTTAGTCTCTTCACTTGATATCTGAGTATTAATTCACATCAGGCTGTTCTAGGCCAGCCTTCTAGAAGTGAATACTAGCATGCAAACACTGTCTGGTGCTAATAATGAAGGATTCTCAGTAGGAACTGTCATCAAGAGTATACAGGAAGATGAAATTACCAAAACTTGTTTCGTTACAATGGAGAGTTTCTTAGTCTTATAAATAAAATAAAAGATAAGGCTAAGATGGAGATATTTTCCTAGATTCTAGAGATGCGGCTTGAAACGTACATATAGTATACAATATGATTTCTAACATTTGTTTTAAATGATGACTATTGTATTAGTTACTTTTCTATTGCTATGATAAAACACAATGACCTAGGCAACTTATAGAGGAAAGTGTTTATTTTGACTTAAATTTCCCCAGGGACAAGAATCCATCACCACCCTGTGCAGAAACAGGGCAGCAGGCCGACATGGGTATTGGAGCAAAGGCTGATAGTTCATGTTTCAAACCACAACAGGAAGTGGAGAGAGGGAGGTTGAAATGGGAAAAATCTTTAAACTCTCAAACTCTTCTCCCAGTAATACACTTCCTTCACCAAGACCATACTTCCAAACCCTAGCCTTTGTCTAAACAGTTCCACTACGTGAGGACCAAGCATTCAAATGCCAGAGCCTCTGTGGAACATCTCCTTTAAACCTCCACAACTGTACTTGCTATAATTAAAGTATCAGTCACACTGCTTTCCTTATTGTGATAATACATAAAAACTACTCTTGTCTTAGCAAATGTCAAGTATATAATACATCATTAAGCACAGCAAACATGTTTTACACTGGGTTCAGAAGTTAATAACATGGAAGCATATATCATTTGACCACCACTTCCCTACAGCAGCTTCTGGTAATTCTTTCTCTACTATGTTTCTATGGAGTTAACATTTTTAGATTTCACAAATAAGAGGGGCCATACCAATTTCATTTCTCTATGTTTGGCTTATTGGATTTAGCAGCATAACCAATACTTACATCTTGAACTACAATTTTAAATTAATCCATTAAAGTGTAGTAAAGACATGCACATTCAAAGAAAGACACATATAGCAGTAAGTCTGACTATTCTGCATGCATTTGGAAATCAGTAAAGAAGGCCCAGAAAGTCAACATCCCCACCTCCAAAATGGTAAATCATGCAAATCAAGATGGCTAAGCAATCCAAAGAGGAGAAAAATAGTTAAGTATTGAAAATGATCTCTAAGACAACTGAAGATCAGAAAAATGTGTATAGCAACACCAGTGAGTGGGCCTATAATGGTAGTGGATATAAAGGCAAAGTTGGAATAAGTAATGGCAACTTGTAACCAGAGATGGGAAGAGAAAGTTCTAGATAGGAACTTAAGAAAGACAGTTTGAACAGAAACTGTGAATGAAATAAATTTGATTTTTTTTTTATTGTAAAAAAACAAGCAAATGCCTAAAAATTCCAGCCTGCAGCTGGGGAGGTCCTAGAATTATGACCATCATGATTCAGGGAACACCCAAAATAAAGGGGAGTAGGTATACCCTTTTTTTCATTTGAAAAGCATGTTTAGCCACCTATCACCATCATATTTTAAAGAAAATGGGAAAGCCCTGATCTCAAGAAACAACTCTTCCAACTGGATATTTTGTCTTATGATGACTGCCCTCAGGCCAGAACCCTCTACATTTTGGGGGGGGGGGTTCTAGGACAATATGAAAAGTACATTTTGAAACTTGGGCCCTATGTGCTTGCATGATTTTATAATTATTTATTTGTATATATTTATAAACATACATATTATTAGTTCTTTGACAGTTTTGTGTGTGCTTTGAACTTATTAACTCCTCCTCCCAACTCTTTCCATATTCACCTCCTTCCACTCCCACCCAACTTTGTGTCTTTTTTTTTAACCCACTAATGTCAAGTTTAACTGTCCAAGTATTATTGAATCAGTCATCTTCCACTGGAGAGTGATTGACTTACCCTGCACTACATTGTTAGAGAAGATTTCTCCTAACAAATGCCAATAGCTCTCAGAGACTACAAAATGCTCAGTCCTAAATGGGACCCACTTCTCTCAGAGCTTAGGGACCATCAGATAAGACAATAGGAAAAGTATAAAAGCCAGGACAGTGGATTACTACAAGATAGTAAATCTTTCTTTTCCTACTGTCCCTTCAGTAATTTTGAACTTTTCCTGTATATATTTGGTCTTCAGCCCATGCGCTAAAGAATTTTCTCAATCTCAAAAACTCTTGGGGAAACTCAAGGATAGCCATGAGATGCTATGAGAAGAACCAAGGTCCTAGAATTCCAATGTATATTCCCACCTGGCTTCTAGTGACTTTTGAACCCTATTCACAGATTCCATCCTTCTGGGTTAGTGTCTTAGTTAGGGTTTTACTGCTGTGAACAGACACCATGACCAAGACAACTCTTATAAGGATAATATTTAACTGGAAATGGAGTACAGATTCAGAGGTTCAGTCTATTATCATCAAGGTGGGAATATGGCAATATCCAGGCAGGCATGGTACAACAGATACTGAGAGTTCTAAATCTTCATCTTCTACTAGGAGAAGACTGGCTTCTGGGCAGCTAGGACAAGGAACATAAAGCCTGAGCTCACAATGACACACCTACTCCAACAAGGCCATACCTCCAAATCGTTCCACTCCCTGGGCCACGCATAGTCAAACTACCACAAGTAGTGTAGTTATTATCATGTACTGTCTTTTAATACAAATATTCTAGGAATTTAAGACAGTATTAGTTCTTTTTAAAAGATATCTATGAGAAAAATCTGTAAACTGAAGCAGGAAAGTCATGGGTATGGGGATAAAAAAACAAATAGAAATTATTGGACTAAGAAAATCTGAATCATAAAATATTAATGTGATTTGACTAATACATATTTTAATATGTTAGATTAAGATTATTGGTACATGTGAGGGAGACAGAGACAGAATGAGAGATGGAAAGACAGTCAGAGAGAGAGGAAAAGAAAGAGAAAGTAAATAATAGTTAAGATTGTGAATGGATAGCAGAAAATAGATAACACAGTAAAGAATTGCTTAGAAGGAGCTGCACCCTGTGGTAATGGTTGAATTTTTATCTCACTCATTTTGAATCTTCTAGGTCTTTGTATAAAGCCTTCCTCTGTTACTGCTTCTTCAGTTCTGAGAAGCAAGATACATTATTTTAACATATGTTTAATTCATGTATTAACTTTTAAACTATGAATACCTAAAAACTCTGATGTTAAGGATTGTATCAACTTAGAGTTACAATTGCAAAGTACAGAGCCTGAAAGCTCAGACTCAGTGTGAGAACTTATGATACAGTTATCCCATCTCATTGAATCTCACAAATCACTTTAATACATGAATATATGCCCATCAAAATCTCAAACAGCTCCCTTTACTCAGCCTTTTCCTTTTTGCTCTAGTGCTTTGAAAACTGAGACAAAAGGATATCAAACTTCAGTCAGTTTGTTTATTAGCAAATGCACCTATGCGTTCTCTATCCTGAATTTGGTATGTATTACACAGCCCTGTTATGTGAAACTCATGATGAAACTTTGAGCCATTAAACTACATACTTATGAATCTGCCACATATGAAATTAAGTGGTGACAGACAAGTCATAATGCAAATGGCCTGGAAGGCAAATGGTCTGTCTTATTTTATTTCATTATCCAATGTTATTAAACTTGATACAAATGTCATTAGAGTCATTGCAGACCTAAGAGCTCCCTGCACATGCACTCTAACTACTAAGCTCGAATCCTGAAGGTTGTAGAAATTATGTATCGATTGACTTAAAATTAACTTGGTGTAATTTTTAAGTGATTAAAATCTCAATCAGGATAGTCAGCTTACTATTTTTACATTGATTTTTTTATTTTACATATCTAGGTATTTTGTCAACATGCATATATGTGTACCACATGTGTACTTGGCATCCTTGGAGGTCAGAAGAGGAAATTAGGTCCTCTGGAACTAGAGTTATAAAACCTCTGTTAGTTGCTATATGTGTGCGGGGAATGGGACCAGGACCTCAGCAATAACAAGTGCTTTTAACCACTGAGTCAATTCTCCAGCCCCCATTAATGTCTTTAGAGATGGGTTGGTTGAAGATTTTTAAAAGAGAGATTTTTTTTAAAGGGAGATATATTTAAGTCACTTACAAGCATCTGCCTAAAGAACATTTTAAAACCTAATAATGGGGCACACTAGAGATGCATACTTGTGTACAAATCCACACATACCCAGAGACAGACAGACAGACAGACAGAGATTTTAAGGAAGTAAAGTTTCATTTATTAAGAGGGAAATATTTAAACTTTTATCTGATTTAACCTAGCAACAATTGTTGACATCATTATAATGTATATTTGTAAAGAGATAAAGATAGATCCCTTTCTTTTGCCTAATGACAGAAATCATACTTGGGTGGCATTTAAGGGACCCAGGTAATAACTTACTATAGGCAAGAACATTGTTTGAGGCACTAAAGGTATCAAAATCTAATTCATATGGTAAAATTTAATACTGGCTTTAGTACCACTAAGGTGGCATAATTAGTTCCCACTCTAAAATACTCCAAGATAGAACAAGAATAGTTTTACATGAAAGTCACAAATCCAAGTGCGTTTGCAAATTGCTCATTTTAACTCTACAAAGAATTGAGTTGGAATTTTGATGGGGATTGCATTGAATCTTCAGATTGCTTTCGACAAGATGACCATTGTTTCTATATTAATCCTTCCAATCCATGAGTATGGGAGGTCTTCTTCGAGTTCTTTCCTCAGAGAGTTGAAGTTCTTTTCATACAGACTTTTCACTAGCCTGGTTAGAGTCACACCAGGGTACCTTATATTATTTGTGACTATTGTGAAGGGTGCCATTTCTCTAATTTCTTGTTCAGTCTGTTTTTCCTTAGAGTATAGGAAGGCTACTGATATTTGAGTTAATTTTATAGCCAACCATTTTGCTGAAGTTGTTTATCAGCTGTAGGAGTTTTCTGATGGAATTTTTGGGGTCACTTAAGTACAATATCATAACACCTGCAAATAGTGATATTTTGACTTCTTCCTTTTTTGTATCCCTTTGACCCACATTTGTTGTCTAATTTCTCTGTCTAGGACCTCAAGTACTATATTGAATAGGTAGGGAGTGAGTGGGCAACCTTGTCTAGTCCCTGAAACCATGAGATTCTACCTCACACTAGTCAGAATGGCTAAAATCAAAAACTCAGGTGTCAGCAGATGCTGTCAAAGATGTGGAGAGAGGAACACTCCTCCATTGTTGGTGGGATTGCAAGCTGATACAACCACTCTAGAAATCAGTTTGTCAGTTCCTCAGAAAACTGAACATAGTATTTATTACCTGAGGACCCACTCCTGGTTATATACACAGAAGATGCTCCAACACATAACTAGGACACATGCTCCACTATGTCCATAGCAGTCTTATTTATAATAGCCAGAAGCTGGAAAGAACCCAGATGTCCTTCAACAGAAGAATGGATACAAAAAATGTGGTACATTTACACAATGGAGTATTACTCAGCTATTAAAAACAATGAATTCGTGAAATTGTTAGGCAAATGGATGAAACTAGAAAATATCATCCTGAGTGAGGTAACCCAATCACAAAAGAACACACATGATATGCACTCACTGATAAGTGGCTATTAGACCAAAAGCTCAGAATACCCAAGATACAATTCATATACCAAATGAAGTTTAAGAATAAGAAAGTGTGGGTGCTTCAGTCCTTCTTTGAAGGAGGAACAAAATACAGGAGCAAATATGAAGACAAAATGTGGAACAAAGACTGAAGGAATGGCCATCCAGAGACTGCCCCACCTGGGGATCCATCCCATATACAATCAATCACCAAACCCAGACACTACTGTGGATGCCAAGAACTGCATGCTGACAGGAGCCTGATATAGCTGTCTCCTGAGAAGCTTACCAGAGCCTGACTTATACAGAGGCAGATACTTGCAGCCAACCATTGAACTGATTATGGGGTCTCCAGTAGAGAAGCTAGAGAAAGGACTGAAGGAGCTGAAGGGGTTTTCAGCCCCACAGGAAGAACAGCAATATCAACCAACAAGAGCTCCCAGGGTCTAAACCACCAACCAAGAACTACACATGGAACAACTCATGGCTCCAACCACATATGTATCAGAGGCATCAATAGTAGAAGAGGCCCTTGGCCCTGTGAAGGTTTGATGTCCCAGTGTAAGGGAATGCTAGGGCGGGGATGCAGAGGTGGTTGGGTGGGGGCACTTCCTCATAGAAGCAGGAAGATGATGGATTGGATAGTGAGTTTCAAGTGGGGGATAAAGAGATAACCTTTAAAATGTAAATAAAGAAAATATCCAATAAAATGGATTGAAAGTTTAAAAAAAAAAGTCAAAAATCATTAACATTAGGGAGGCACCCCTGAATGCTAATAATGCAACAGACACCAGCCTTAAGAAACCTCCTTTAATAGCTCTGTGTTTACTGACTTGTTCACACCAGAAAACTGTAGTGCTTACACAAGGACAAGAAGTAAAGCCTTGGAAAACAATAGAGAAGGACTGCTCTTCTTAACATGTGTGAAACTCAGTGGAAAGTAGAAATGCTACCTGGAGAAAAATACACAGGGTAGCTCAGAATACAAGATGGCTTGTCTGTCTTGGTGTAGGTATGAGCTGTAGTAAAAGAGGCTTCTATTCAAATGTATAACTACAGGCCTCTTCCAATGTACATTGGGATTTAAATTTATATTATTCATGTATACCCACAATCAATAAATGATAAATCCTAAAAATAAAATGAAGTGGCAAAAAATTAAAATGATATAAAGACCTATTAGAGAGCAACAGTTGGTTCGAGAGAGATGGCTGCTCTTCCAGAGGACCCAGGTTCAATTGCCAGCATGCACATAGCAGCTAACAATAATTTAGACTCTTAGTTTCAGGAGATCTTGTCTGTCATCCATGAGCACTGCACACATGCACAAACATATGCACATACACATGCACACACACATACATACACATACACTCACACATACACACACACATATGCACATACATACATGTACACAAATATAGATGCAGGCAAGAAACCTGTACATATAAGAATGAAAAAATAGATCTCAAAAACATTTTTAAAAGTATAAATGCATAAATAAAAACTCAAAACAAATAAGAAAGTAACAATAATCATGTTATTTTAGCATTGACCAAAAGATAGGAAATGACCAATGGAACAGACTTGAAAGCCTTCAAGTAGATACACACAAGAACATTTGACATGTAATAGAAGTACCTCTGAAAAACTTTTATTCTATAGCACTAACATAAATGACCTTCTGCAGGAAAGATATATCAGATTATATCTTGATTAACTATAAATAAAAACAAGAAATTAACGGTTACAAAATTGGGTGAATTTAAGCATATTTGTGAAGAAATGAGGGTATATCAAACATTTTGGGAGAAAAATACTTTATGACTTTTTTCATGAAAGATATTTTAAGTTATAAAAAAGCAAGAGATAAAATTTTTAAAACTTATTGAATACATTAAACTGTAATCTTCTAAAAATTACATATAATTATAAGTAAGTTAAAACATTCATGTTATAATTAAAAGCAAGAAAGAAACCACATTTGAAGGATTATCATAATATCTAGATCATATACAAATAATACCTATAACACAATAAGAAAAAACAATATTTTAATAGATAAATAGGTAATTTAAGGACTTAAGTGGACAATTTATATAGTATCAGAGAAATTCTGCCTGGTTTTTGTATAAAAAGTTGTTCAAGCTCATTACTAAATAGAACTACTGTAAAATACAATTTCACAGACTAATAAATTTCGCAAAATGTGACAGTCTGCATGAGACAAAACAAATTCTTCTCCCAGTGGTTGAAGCAAATATTAATAAGACTACTTTGGCAAAATCTAGTTAAGTTGAACATGGTTTTATTTGTTATTTGACCCTTCTATTCACAGTAAGACAGGTGATAAATGTCCATTAATAAGGGAATAGGCACATTTACAGTACATTAATACAATAAAGATGGATTAATAACTTGCATATATTATGTGACTATATTGATAGTGTAATGTTTTATTGTATGATTTACTAGCATTCTAAATACACTAAATGGTGCTGTATTGTTTTATATATAGCTGAATAGTATTCCGTTGTATAAATGAACCACATTTTCTTTATCCAGTCTTCAGTTGAGGAACATCTGGGTTGTTTCTGCTTTCTGTCTATTACAAATAAAACTGCTGTGAACATAGTTGAGCAAGTGTCCTTGTGTGATGGTGGAACATCTTTTGGGTATATGCCCAGTAGTAGTATACCTGGGTCTTGAGGAATAGCTATTCCCAATTCTCTGCAAAACCACAAAGTTGATTTCCAGAGTGGGTGTACAAGTTTGCATTCCCAACAGCAATGGAGAAGTGCTCCACTGTACTCCACAAAACTAGAAAATCTAAATGAAATAAATGATTTTGTAGACAGATACCAATTACTAAAGCTAAATCAAGATCAGGCAAGCTATCTAAATAGTCCTATAACCCATAAGGAAATAGAAGTAGTCATTAAAAACCTCCCAACATAACAAGTACTGGCATAGATAGTTTTAGTGCAGAATTCTACCAGATTTTCGAAGAAGAACTAATGCCAATACTCTTCCAACTATTCCACAAAATAAAAACAGAAAGAACTCTACCAATTTCAGTGTGCAAGGCCACAGTCACCCTGATATCTATACCACACAAAAACTAAACAAAGAAAGAGAATTTCAGACCAATTTCTTTTATGAACACTGATGCAAAATGTCCAAATCCAAGAACACATCAAGACAATGTACACCATGATCAAGTAGGCTTCATTACAGGGGTGGGTGCCGGGGTAGTTCAATATACAAAAATCTTTCAACATAATCTATCATATAAACAATCTGAAAGAAAAAAAAATGCATGATCATCTCACTAGTTGCTGAAAAGGCATTTGAAAAACATACAACACCCCTTCATGGTAAAAGTCTTAGGTCATGGATACAAGGGGCATACCTAAACAATAAAGGCAATATACAGCAAGCCAATAGCCAATATCAAATTAAATGGAGAGAAACTTAAATCATTTCCAATAAAATCAAAGACAAAACAAGGCTGTCCACTCTTTCCCTATCTCTTCAATATAGTAGTGGAAATCCTAGTTAGAGCAATGAGACAACTAAAGGAGTTCAAGAGGATACAAGTTGGAAAGGAAGAAGTCAAAGTCTTGCTCTTCACAGATGACAGATAGTATACATAAGTAACCCCAAAATTTCTACCAGAGAACTTCTACAGCTGATAAGCACCTTCAGAAAAGTGTTTGGATACAAAATTAATTCAAAGAAATCAGTAATCCTGATTTATACAAATCATAAATGGGCTGAGAAGAAATTAGAGAGGCAGTATCCTTCACAATAGCCACAACTAATATAAAATATCTTAGGGTAACTCTAACCAAGCAAGTAAAAAACCTGTATGACAAGAACTTCAAATCCCTGAAGAAAGAAATTGAGGAAGGTATCAGAAGATAGAAAGATTTCCCTCGATCATGGATTGGGAGGATTAACATAGTGAAAATGGCCATTTTACCAAAAGCAATTTACATATTCAATACAATCCCCATCAAAATTCCAACACAATTTTTCACAGATCTTGAAAGAACAATTCTCAACTTCATATGGAAAAACAAAAACCCAGGATAGCCAAAACTATCCTGAACAGTAAAAGAACTTCTAGAGGAATCAGCATCCCTGACCTAAAGCTGCACTACAAAGCAATAGTAGTAAAAAACAAAAAACAAAACAAAACAAAGCTGCATTGTATTGGTATAGAAACATACACATGGCTCATCTTTAACAAATGGTCCTGGTTTAACTGGATGTCTGCATGTAGGAGAATGCAAATAGAACCATATTTATCACCCTACATAAAACTCAAGAGCAAATGGATTAAAGACCTCAATATGAAACCAGATATGCCAAATCTAATAGAAGAGAAAGTGCGAAACAGCCTTGTGTGCATTGGCACAGGAGAAAATTTCCCAAACAGAGCACCAGTGACTTGGGCACTCAGGTCAAGAATTAAAAATGCAGCCTCTTAAAACTGAAAAGCTTCTGTACAGCAAAGGACACTGTCAATACGACAAAACAGCAGCCTACAGACTGGGAAAAGAGTTTCATTAACCCTTCACCCAACAGGGCTTATATCCAAAATATATAAAGAGTGGAAGAAAATACCTATAAATAAATAAATAAATAAATAAATAAATAAATACTTTAAAAAAAAAAGAGGTTGTTAAGAACCTCCATTCTCTGCTTTCTGGGTGGAGTACAGGAATTTGATTTTATCTCCTTCCTTGAGGAGACATCACTGCATGACTAAAATTTCTGGTTCTTTCAGGGTTTCTCCATGAGTACAAGGTCCTATGCCCTCTAGAATTTTTGTGTCAATGTCACCAATAATATTGATAAATATTTGTTGTCATGTGGCAGTGAAAGAAAAATATCGAAATAAAGTAGTTGTGCGGAACCTGAAAAAAAAGTTAGGCTCCAGAAAACAAAACAACAACAAAACAACAACAAAAACCCAGTTAAAACATTATTATTGGTGACGTTGTCCACTCCCATCGAGTGGGGTCAGCAGCTTAGATGCTCACTGGGGGCTGAGTGGAAAGCGTCTGGCAGTCCTCCTGAGTCTGCCTGCCCAGAGCACAGGAAGAACTCTGGCTGGATGTGGGCTATCCTCCCTGCCCCCTCTTTCCCCTATGCCCCATCTTAGTTGCCACACAATTACATAATAGAATACTATTCAGCTATTAAAAGCAAAAACATCCCGAATTTTGCAGGCAAATGGATTGAATAGAAAACATCATCCTGAGTAAGGTAACACAAACCCAAAATGACATGCATGGTATCTACTCACTTGATAAGTAGATATTAGCCAAAAAGTACACATTACCCAGGATACACCCCAAAGTAGTTAAACAAGAAGGATGGCCCAAGTGAGGATGCATGAACTCCACTTAGAAGGGGGAACAAAGCTTATATAAGGCAAAGGACACTGTAAATAGGAGCAAACAGCAACCAACAGTTTGGTAAAAGATCTTTACCAATCATAAATCTGATAGAGGGCTAATATTCAATATGTATAAAGAACTCAAGAAGTTAGACTCCAGAGAACCAAATAACCCTATTAAAAAGGAGGTTCAGAGCTAAACAAATAATTCTCAACTGAGGAATACCAAATGGCTGAGAAACACCTAAAGAAATGTTCAACATCCTTAGTCAGCAGGGAAATGCAAATCAAAACAACCCTGAGATTCTACCTCACACCAGTCTAAATGGCTAAGATCAAAAATTCAGGTGACAGCAGATGCTGGTGAGGATGTGGCAAAGAGGAACATTCCTCCATTGTTGGTGGGCTTGCAAGCTGGTACAGCCACTGTGGAATCAGTGTGGTGGTTCATTGGAAAATTGGACATAGCTACCTGAGGACCTAGCTATACCACTCCTGGGCATATACCCAGAGAAGTTCCAACATGTAATAAGGACATACACTCCACTATGTTCATAGAAGACTTTTTTATAATAGCCAGAAGCTGGAAAGAACCCAGATGTCCCTCAACAGAGGAATGGAATCAGAAAATGTGATACATTTTCACAATGGAATACTACATAGCTACTAAAAACAATGAAATTCTTAGGCAAATGGATGGATCTGGAGGGTATCATCCTGAATGAGATAACCCAATCACAAAAGAACACACATGATATGCACTCACTGATAAGTGGATATTAGCCCAGAAGCTCAGAATAACCATGATACAATTCACAAAATACATGAAACTCAAGAAGGAAGACCAAAGTGTGTATACTCTGGTCCTTCTTAGAAGGGGGAACAGAATACCCATAGAAGGAGTTACAGTGACAAAGTGTGAGCAAAGACTGAAGGAATGACCATCCAGAGACTGTTCTACCTGGGGATTTATCCCATAGTCAGGCACTAAAACAAGACACTATTATGGATGCCAACAAGAGCTTGCTGACTGGAGCCTTATATAGCTGTCTCCTGAGAGGCTCTGCCAGTGCCTGAAAATACAGAAGTGGATGCTCACAGCCAATGAGCACAGAGTCCCCAATGGAGGAGCTAGCGAAAGTACCCAAGGAGCTGAAGTGTAGTATGCCGGACCGAGGCCTACATGAACCGGGTATTTCTGGAAGGCAGGCTGGGGCTGAAAGAGACTTAGACTGTGAGAAAGGAATAATGAAGCCAAGACAATTTTTCTCTGTTCAAGGCCCTCGAGTTTACCAAGAGACTATGCTTATATGGGGGAAGATCCATCCCACCCCACCCCCCACCCCCCAGCCAGTCCATTGCCATGTCACCAGGCTGTCAGCACTTGGTCACCAGGCTGTTGCTTATTCAGGAATGTCTCAGGAAAACAGGTTCAGCCTCTCAGCAGGTAGCAGAATCTCAGGGCAGTTGACACTTCAAAAGAAGCCAGCCAAGTTGGAAAGCTGCACAGCAGGTGGCCCCACTTCACTGGCTACAAGGTCAGTACCAGCCTGTTTCAGGCTAGGGGAGGCTACACTGAAGGGATTTGCATCCCCATAGAATGAACATCAACCAGAGACCTCCCAGGGAGTAAACCACCAACCAAAAAGAGTACACATGGCGGGACCCATGGCTCCAGCAACGTGTGTAGCAGAGAATGGCCTTGTCGGATATCAATGAGAGGAGAGGCCCTAAGTCATGTGAGGGCTCCATGCCCCAGTGTAGGGAATGCCAGGACAGGGAAGCAGGAGTGGGTGGGTTGGTGAACAGGGGGAGGTGGGAGAGGATAGGGATTTTCAGAGGGGAAACAAGGAAAGGGGATAACATTTGAAATGTAAATAAAGAAAATATCTAATAAAAAAGGGGGAGGAACAAAATAGTCATGAGAGGCAAGAGGGAGGGAGGGACATGTATGGGAAAGGGGAATGTAAGGGGATTGATGAGGGGAGCGGGATCAGGCATGGAGAGAAACAGGAGAGTCCCAGAGGACCAGAAGAATGAATAGAAATATGCAGCTGCAGGAAGTGGCAGGGTCGGGGTTTCTATAGGAAGTCCCAGAGACCCTGTATAAGGGCAGTTCTCAGGAGTCAATGCAGGTGACTTTAGCTGAACTGCCCAACTGTGGGGACATCAACTTCAGTAGCCAGACAAGAACCCCAGCAGAGGGATGAGGACCCCAAACCACCTACAAAGCCTTTGACCCAAAATTGGTCCTGTCTAAAAGAAATGCAGTGACAAAGATGGAACAGCAACTATAGAAATGACTGATCAGTGACCAGCCCATTTTGAGACCCATCCCATTGGTAGGCACCAATCCCTCACACTATTAATGATGCTATTGTCTGCTTGCAGACAGGTGCCTAGTATAGCCTCCCTCTGAGACACCAGCTGACTGAGACAAATGCAGATACCGACAAACAAACATTGGACCAAGGTTGGGGACACCTATGGAAGAGTTAGGATAATTGTTGAAGGCCCTCAAGTAAATGACAACCCCACAGGAAAACCAACAGTGTCAACTAACACAGACCCTGAGAGTTCCCAAAGACTGTGCTGCCACCCAAAGAGCATACACCGGCTGGTCCAAGACATCCCCTGTCCTGCACATACATAGAAGACAGCTGCCATGTCTGGCCTCAGTAAGAGAGGATACACCTATTCCTGTAGAGACTTGTTGCCACAGGGTAGAGGTATACAGAGGGAGGACTGCCCTCTCCGAGGTAAAGAGGAGGAGGAGGGGGAATAACAGTATGAGTGGGGACCAGGAAGGGAGGCAGCATTTGGGATGTAAATTAATTCATTAATTAAGCAAAGAGGTATCCTAAAAAATTCTGGTGTAATTCTAATATTCTGGTGTAATATATGTTACTTGGTGTTTTTCCCTTATTGCTTTTAATATTCTTTCTTTGTTCTATACATTTAGTGTACTGATTATTATGTAGCAGGAGGATTATCTGTTTTAATCCACTCTATTTGTTGTTCTATATACTTCTCGTATGTTTATAAGCATCTCTTTCTTTATGTTATGGAAATTTTCTTCTATGATTTTATTGAGATATTTTTTGCCCCTTTAAGTTGGGTCATCTTCCTCCTCATCAGCATCCTCTTTCTCCTCCTCCTCTTCCTTCTCCCTCTCCTCCTTTTCCTCCTCTTTCTATTCCTATTATGTTAGATTTGGTCTTTTCATAGTGTCCCAAATTTCCTGGATGTTTTGTGTTAGAAACTTTTTTGCTTTAGAATTTTCTTTGATCAATGTATCCATTTCTTCTATCATATATTCTACATCTGAGATTCTCTCTACCATCTCCTGTATTATGTTGCTGATGCTTGTAACTGTAGTTCCTTGGTTTTTCCATTTCTAGGATTGCCTCGGTTTGTGCTTTCCTTATTGCTTCTATTTCTATTTTTAGTTCTTGAACAATTTTGTTTCTTTCTTTCACCTGTTTGATTTTATTTCCCTGTATTTCTTTAAGGGATTCATTCATTTCCTCTTTAAAGACCTCTATCATCTCCATAAGATTAGATTTAAGGTTATTGTCTTGTAATTCAGGTGTTGTTATGATATTCAAGGCTTGCTGTTGTAGGATGGCTGGGTTCTGGTGGTACCATATTGTACTGGCTTTTATTGGTTGAGTTCTTATGCTGGCTCTTAACCATCTCATTGTCCCTAGTGTTGGCAGGCCTGGTAGTCCTAGATGAGATCAATCCTCTCGGGCTGCAGGTAGAGCTGGTTGTCCCCGGTGGCAGCAGACATCTAGAGATACGGGCAGAGTTGTAGCTCAGGGAAATGGAGAACAGAGGGGATAGATGACAGAGCTCATTGCTGCTAGGTTTACCAAGAGGGGCCAGCAGGCAGGGAATTAGGTTTCTCACCTAGTGGTCAAGAATGGCTGCAGGCATCTGGGATTGTGATTATAGGTGTAGCAACATTTTTCAATCAGTGATTGATGTGGGAAGGCCCAGCTCATTGTGTGTATCACCACTCTTGAGCAGGTAGCCCTGAATTATAATAGGAAAGCTGAGCAAGCTATGAGGTGCAGGACACAGCTGTATTTCTCCACGGTTTCTCTTTCAGTCCCTGCCTCGGGGTCCCTACCCTCATGGTGAACTGTGATAAGTACATATAAACTGAAATAAACATTTTCCTCTCCAAGTTGCTTTTGGTTATGTGTTTATCACAGAAAAAAATGAAAATACTTGCTTAAGCCTGCTTTCTTAGACAGTTCAAAAACACTACTCAGAGGACAGCACAATGGGATGAGCCCTCCCATATCAACCATTAATCACGAAAATGCACTCACAGGCTTGCCCGTAGGCCAGTGTGGTAGGGATATTTTCTCAGTTGAGGTTCCCTCTTTCCAAATGACTCTGGCTTGTGTCAATTTGACAAAAAATAAAATAAAATAAAATACCACTCTTATCAACTTGACACACTAATATGTTATTATTAAATTATAATCTTTCCTCTCTTGCTTATCACCAAGATCTTATGAATATCAATATTGTAATACAAAGCATTTCAACTTTTAAAAGTCCTACACTCTTAAAAATTTAAACACTCTAAAAATTCTGTCTCTTGAAAAGTTCAAGGTGTCTCTAAAATGGTAGTTCTCAACCTTCCTAATGTTGTAACCCTTTAGTACAGCCTCATGTTATGGTGACTCCCAACCATAAAATTATTTTCATTGAAACTGTATTCATAACTATAATTTTCTGCAGTTATGAATTATAATATAAATATCTGTGTTTTCCAATGGTCTTAGTTGAGCCACATAAAAAGGTTGTTTGATCCCCCCCAAAGGGTTTTGACCCACAGGTTGAGAGCCACTGTAAATATCCAATGTCTCTCAATTATGAAAAACAATTAAGAGCTAAATACCAACTCACCAAGAGTGAAGAACCAGGACACAATTATATTCAAGTCAAAGTAAAACCTAAATTCAATAGTGTAAAAAGCATTTGTCTTCAAAAGGCTTGGAAAACCCCACATCTCTAGCTCTGCCATCCAAAGGACACAGAGCACTTCTCATAGGCTCAGACCAGCTCCACTCCACAGCTGACCTTACCATTTGTCCCATTATACTAGTATCTCCATAATACTGTTGTGTCTACTTCAACCGGACTATACCTTCACCAGTAGCCTCTCCTGGACTCTCTTTGGAGACTCTGACCCTGCCCTGCCCTATGGTGCCAAGCCTCAACTTTTCTCCACAAGCCCTTTATTTCTGGGGATTTTTAAATTGAAACTGAAGCTGAAACATCACTAATATCCTCTCATGGCTTCTCCTTGTTCTAAGGTTCAACTGTTCTCTATGACTGCTTCATCCCCTCAAAACCAGTACCACCTGGAAGTGCCAAGTTCAGCTGTCAGCACAGGTCCTGTCTTAACCACCTCTGAACCATAACTTCTGTGTGCTGATCCTGAGAAAACATTTCCCACAATATTTTACTTCAATGGCCCTGGACTCCTTTTAATCACAGCTGATTCTTCAACCCTAACTGACTTGATTATCCCAACAAAGCAAAAGTTTCCTGTTGGTGTCAGTGGTCTCTTGTTAATAACAGTCTTTCTTCAGCTCCAGCTAACCAGAATTACATATTCTTAATTCAAAATATTGAATCAACCCAATCAAGTTATTAAAGGAGTCTCAAAACTTCCCTCTGAAATATCACAAGGCATCCTTTTATCATCTACAGCTTTATCTTCTAATTTCTCACAATATCTCATTAAGTTGTTAACATACAATGACTTTTCCAGCCCAATATTTCAAAGTCCTTCCACAATCTGACCAAAATAATGATCAGGTCTGCCACAACAATATCCTACTCCTGGTACTAATTTCTGACTTGGTTTCGGTTTTAACTGCTATGATAAAACACTATGATCAAAGGAAACTTGTGGAGTCAAAGGCTTATTTCCATTTACATGTTCTAATTACAGTCCACCATGAAAGAAAGTCAGAGCAGAAGCTTAAAGCAAAAATGTGGAGGCAGAAATGTAATAAAAGGCCATAGAGGAGTGATACTTACTGGTTTGCTCCTCATGGCTTGCTCAGTCTAGTTTCTTATATAACTCAGTAATACCAACTGAGGAGTGACATTGCCCAGGATGGACTGGCCCCTCCCATATCAACCATTAATTAAGAAATACCCCACAGGTTTGCCCATAAGCCAATATGGAAGGAGTATTTTCTCAAGTGATGTTCCCTATTTCCAAATGACTCTAGTTTGTGTCAAGTTAACAAAAAAGTAAGCAGGACAGATGCTATCCAGTTCTTTCTCACACTATTCAATACACCTCTATGTAGCATTATTACATCATGCCCCATTGTTCTCTCTTTCAAGCCATATCCACTTTGTATCTTTCCCCAGCTGATAGCAGCAAACCACCTCTATGACTGCAGCAAGTTATCCCCAAGGCAGATCCATGATGCTTGGATAATCTCTTACTGGCTTGCTCTTCATTCTTCATGGCTTGCTCAGTCTACTTTCTTATAGAACTTAGGACATAGGACTACCAGCTGAGGAATGGTACTGCCCATGATGGAATGGGCCCTCCCATACCAACCATAAAACTTTAGATGGCCTAGCCTGCCATCATTGGGAAGAGAGGCCCCTTGGTCTTGCAAACTTTATATGCCTCAGTACAGGGGAACGCCAGGGCCAAGAAGTGGGAGTAGGTGGGTAGGGGAGTGTGGGGGGGGGAGTATATGGGGGACTTTTGTGATAGCAGTTGAAATGTAAATGAAGAAAATACCTAATTAAAAAATTAATAAATATAAAATTAAACCACTTTAAAAAAAAAAACTTTAGGAGTCCTAATTTAACCACTTTGATTTTTATTTTCCTTCAGTATAAGAAACCAAAAGCAGGGAGTGGGGGTGGGTGGGTATGGGGGACTTTTGGTATAGCATTGGAAATGTAAATGAGCTAAATACCTAATAAAAAATGGAAAAAAAAAAAAAGAAACCAAAAGCAAATTTTTCTATATTATGATGGGTACAAGACAGTTGCTGGAAGTATTCTAGATATCATTTGGAAGGGGAGAGAGGAAGAAATTACTATTTCAGGGTTTTGGCATCAATATCTTGTTGTCCTTCTCCAAAGAGCACCGCTATTTGCAAAACTCAGCTCCAAATATCTCAATATTTTGGTCACTCCTCACTAATCCTGAGGTTACTGGGATACAGCTTTAGACCAATGACCAATGTGGGTCCAATATCTATGTTTGTATCCATTTTTTCTGTGCTTGTAAAAACAAAATCACTGGGGATCTAACTCTACTCTTAAGTCTAATTTCCAGGAAGGTATAATTGAGCACAAAAGGGCAGGCACTAAAAGTAGTCTTCTCTAGGCAATCCACAGTATGACATAGGTCAGATGAGGAGAATGTGTCTGCCTGCTTTTCATTAGCAATTCAGAGAGTTATATTCTGGAATACTCACAATAGAATGTATTTTGAAAATATTCCAAATATTTCTTATTCTTAACATCTTAGAGATAGTTTGAACTCATCAATATGTATGTGCAAAAGTTAAGCCACAAATTAGGGTGTTTTCTCCCATTGGTCTCATAACCCACTGGCAACTTCCAATATCCAGAAATATTTATTCTGATCTACTTTTAAAGATCACAATAAACTTTTTTATGTGATAGCCTAGCAAACTTAAGAAAATATGCAAAGAATTCAAAATATTGATTTATGATAGTTGAGAAATACAAAGTAGAACTATTTTTGAATGTTTGGTTTTAAAACTCAGCATGGAATCAACCAAATTCACTATTTATACATAACTGATGATTCTTGTTTTTAAGATTGGAAAGCTAATGAATTTGCTAACTTTTCTAGGTATTTAAAATAGCACATGGTTCTGTTCTTACAGCCATACAATTGACTCTAGCTGTATGATTTGAAATTCAGGAAATTAAAGTGATTAAGAGTGTACAGAAAGCCTTCCAGTCACCAACTGCACCCAGCAGTTAAGCTGTTCCATAGCCCTCTGTACACAGGTCCTGCCAAGAGAGAACTGGTCTCCCAGGAGTACTCTCACTCCCAGGCTCAGAGATGAGATCTCTACATTCTCTTCAATAACTTTCCAAAGCCAGACATGCCAGAAGCACACAGGGCATAGGAACAGTAGAACAGCTGGGATGGGATCCTTCCTGTCTACATCTGTACCGAGGAGCTGGGGCTGTTCCACAACCCTCTGTACATAGGTCCCACCAGAGGAGAGCTGATATCCCAGGAGTGCTGAGGCAGGCTTAAGGGAACACAGGAGGGACAAGCTTCAGCCAGACACAGCAAGACCAATTAAAACCAGAGATAAGCAAATGGCAAAAGACAAGTGCAAGAACCTTACCAACAGAAACCATGGCTGCTTGGCATCTTCAAAACACAGTGCTCCTACCACAGAAAGTCTCAGATACCCCAACACAGCAGAAAAGCAAGACTTTGATTTACAATCACATCTCATGATGCTGATAGAGGACTTTAAGAGGGAATAAATAGCTCCCTTAAGGAAATACAGGAGGACACAGGTAAACAGGTAGAAGTGCTTAAAGAAGAAACACAAAAGTCCATTAAAGAATTATAGGAAAACACAACTAAACAGGTGAAGGAATTGAACAAAACCAACTAGGATCTAAAAATGGAAGTAGAAACAATTAAGAAATCACAAAGAGAGACAACTTTGGAGATAGAAAACCTAGAAAAGAGATCAGGAATCATAGATGCAAGCATAACCAAAACAATACAAGAGATAGAAAGAACCACAGGTGAAGAACATTTCATAACAAACATTGACATGACAGTCAAAGAAAAGGCAAAATACAAAAAGCTCCTAACCCAAAACATCAAGGAAATCCAGGACACAATGAGAAGACCAAACCTAAGGAAAATAGGAAAAGAGGCTCAATTCTAAACATCTATAAAAGAGAGAAACGATTCCCAACTTAAAGGGCCAGTAAATATCTTCAACAATATTATAGGGGGAAAAAAAAAAAAAACTTCTCTAACTGAAAGAAAGAAGTGTCCATGAACTCTAGAGAACTCCAAATAGATTTGACTAGGAAAAAAAAAATCCTGCAGTCACATAATAAAACACCAAACGCAAAAAAAAAAAAAAAAAAAAAAAAAAAAGAAAAAGAAAAAGAAAGAAAGAAAGAAAGAAGAAAGAAAGAAAGAAAGAAAGAAAGAAAGAAAGAGAAAAGAATATCAGAAGCAGTAAGAGGAAAAGGTCAAGTAACATATAAAGCCAGACCTATCAAAATTATACCAGACTTCTCACCAGAGACTATAAAACCAGAGGATCGTGGGCAGATGTCATAAAGACCCTAAGAGAAAACAAATGCCAGCCCAGGCTACTATACCCAGCAAAACTCTCAATTATCATAGATGGAGAAACCAAGAAATTCCATGACAAAACCAAATTTATACAATATCTTTCCACAAATACAGCCCTACAAAGGCTAATAAATGGAAAACTTCCACACAAGAAGGGAAACTACACCCTAGAAAAAGCAAGAAAGTAATCTTCTTTTAACAAAACAAAAAGAAAATAGCCACATAAACAGAATTTCACATCTAACAACAAAAATAACAGGAAGCAACAATTACTATTCCTTAATATCTCTTAATATCAATGGACTCAATTCCTTAATAAAAACACAGAGACTGAGCTGGGCGTGGTGGTGCACGCCTTTGATCCCAGCACTTGGGAGGCAGAGGCAGGCAGATTTCTGAGTTTGAGGCCAGCCTGGTCTACAAAGTGAGTTCCAGGACAGCCACGGCTATACAGAGAAACCCTGTCTCAAAAAACAAAACAAACAAACAAACAAAAACCACAGAGACTAACAGACTGGATATGTAAACAGGAGCTAACATTTTGCTGTATACAGGAAACCCAACTCAGTGACAAAGACAGACACTACCTCAGAGTAAAAGGCTGGAAAACAATTTTCCAAACAAATAGTCCCATGAAAACAGCTGGAGTAGCCATTCTAATATAGAATAAAATTGACTAGCAACCTAAAGTTATCAAAAAAGATAAGGAAGTACACTTCATGTTCATCAAAGGAAAAATCTACCAAAAAGAATTGAACATCTATGCTCCAAATGCAAGGGCACCCACATTCATAAAAAAAAAAAAAAAAAAAAAAAAAAAAAAAAAAAAAACTTTGTTAAAGCTCAGAGCACACATTGCACCTCACGCAAAAATAGTGGGAGACCTCAACACCCCACTCTTGCCATAGAAATACAAACTAAACAAAGACACAGTGAATCTAACAGAAGTTATGAACCATAGGGATTTACCAGATATCTATAGAACATTTTATCCTAAAACAAAAAAATATACCTTTTTCTCAACACCTCACGGTACCTTCTCCAGAACTGATGATATAATCAGTAACAAAACAGGACTCAACAGATACAATAAGATTGAAATAATCCTATGCATGCTATCAGATGACCATGGACTAAGGCTGGTTTTCAATGACAATAAAAGCAATAGAAAGTCCACATACACATGGAAGCTGAACAACACCCTACTCAATAATAGCTTGGCCAAGAAAGAAATAAAAAACTAAATTAAAGACTCTTTAGAATTTAATGAAATTTAAGCCACAACATACACAAACTTATGGGACACAATGAAAGCAGTGCAAAGAGGAAAATACATAGCTCTGAGTACCTCAAAAAAGGAACTGCAGAGAGCATATACACTAGTAGCTTGACAGCAAATCTGAAAGCTCTAGAACAAAAAGAAGCAAATATACCTAAGAGGAGTAGATGGCAGGAAATAATCAAACTCAGGGCTGAAATCAACCAAGTAGAAACAAAAAGAACTATACAAAAAAATCAACCAAACCAGGAGCTGGTTATTTGAGAAAATCAACAAGATAGATAAATGCTTAGTCAGACTAACCAGAGGATACAGAGACAGTATACAAATCACCAAATCAGAAAAGAAAAGGGAGACATTAACAAGAGAAACTGAGAATATCCAAAAAATAATCAGATCGTACTACAAAAGCCTAGACTCAACAAAACTGGAAAATCTGAAAGAAATGAACAATTTTCTACACAGATACAAGGTACCAAAGTTAACCAGGATCAGATAAATCATCTCAACAGTCCTGTAACCCCTAAAGAAATAGCAGCAGTTGTTAAAAGTCTCCCAACCAAAAACAGCCCAGGACCAGATGGGTTAATGGAAAGTTCTACCAGACCTTCAAAGAAGACCTAATACCAATACTCTTCAAACTATTCCACAAAATAGAAAGTAACAGTACCCAATTCATTCTATGAAGCCACAATTACTGTGATACCTAAACCACACAAAGACCCAAGAAAGAAAGAAAATTTCAGACCAGTTTCCCTTATAAATATTGATGCAAAAATGCTCAATAAAATTCTCACAAACTGAATCCAAGAACACATCAAAATGCTCATTCATCATGATCTAGTAGGCTTCATCCCAGGGATGCAGGGATACTTTAATTTACAGGAATCCGTCAACGTAATCCACTATATAAATAAACTCAAAGGAAACACATGATCATTTTACTAGATGCTGAAAAAGCATTTGAAAAAATCCAACATGATTAAAGTATTGGAAAGATCAAGAATTCAAGGCCCATACCTAAACATAATAAAAGCAATATACAGCTAACCAGTAGCCAACATCAAACTAAATGGAAAGAAACTTGAAGCAATCCCATTAAAATCAGGAACTAGACAAGGCTGCCCTCTCTCTCCCTACCTACTCAATATAATACTCAAAGTCCTAGAGACAGAAATTAGACAACCAAAGGAAGTCAAAACGATATAAATTGGAAAGGAAGAAGTCAAAATATCACTATTTGCAGATAATATGATAGTATATTTAAGTGACCCCTAATATTCCAGCAGAGAACTCCTACAGCTGATAAACAACTTCAGGAAAGTGGCTTGATATAAAATTAACTCAAACAAATCAGTAGCCTTCCTCTACTCAAAGGATAAACAGTCTGAGAAAGAAATTAAGGTAATAACACCCTCCACAATAGTCACAAATAATACAAAATATCTTGGTGTGGCTCTAACTAAGCAAATGAAAGATCTGTGTGGTGGAAACTTCAAGTCTCTAAAGAAAGAAATCAAAGATCTCAGACAATGGAAAGATCTCCCATGCTCATGGACTGGCAGAATTAATATAGTAAAAAGGGCCATCTTGCTGAAAGCATTCTACAGATTCAATGCAATCTCCATCAAAATTCCAACTCAATTCTCATATAGTTAGAAAGAGAAATTTGCAAATTCATCTGGAATAACAGAAAACCCAGGATAGAGAAAACTATTTTTAACAATAAAAGGACTTCTTGTGGAATCACTATCCCTTACCTCAAGCTATACAACGGAGCAATCGTGAATAAAATTGCATGGTTTCATACAGTGACGGGCAGGTAGAGCAATGAAATAAAATTGAAGAACCAGAAATGAACCCACACATCTATGGTCACTTGATCATCAACAAACCATTAAGGGGAAAAGAGACAGCATTTTCCACAAATGGTGCTGGTTCAACTGGAGGTTAGCATGTAGAAGAATGCAAAGGGATCCATTTTTATCTCCTTGTATAAAGCTCAAGTTCAAGTGGATCAAGGACCTCCCCATAAAACCAGATACACTGAAACTAGTAGAAAAGAAAGTGGGGAAGAACCTCGAACACATGGGCACATAGGAAATTTTCCTGAACAGAACACCAATACCTTAGACTCTAAGATCAAGAATTGATGAATGGGACCTCATAAAAATTTAAAGCTTCTGTAAGGCAAAGGACAATTTCAATAGGAAAAAATGGGAACCAGTGTATTGGGGAAAGATCTTAACCAATCCTACAACTGATAGAGGGAAAATATCCAAAATATATAAAAAGAACTCAAGAAGTTAGACTCCAGAGAAACAAATAACCCTATTTAAAAATGGGATACAGAAAAAGAATGAATTTATGAAATTCCTAGGCAAATGGATGGACCTGGAGGGCATCATCCTTAGTGAGGTAACCCAATCACAAAAGAACTCACACAATATGTACTCACTGATAAGTGGATATTAGCACAGAAACTTAGAATACCCAAGATATAAGATACAATTTGTGAAACACATGAAACTCAAGAAGAACGAAGACCAAAGTGTGGACACTTTGCCCCTTCTTAGAATTGGGAACAAAACACCCATGAAAGGAGTTACAGAGACAAAGTTTGGAGCTGAGACAAACAGATGAACCATCTAGAAACTGCCATATCCGGGGATCCACCCCATAATCAGCTTCCAAACGCTGACACCATTGCATACACTAGCACGATTTTGCTGAAAGGACCCAGATATAGCTGTCTCTTGTGAGACTATGCTGGGGCCTAGCATACACAGAAGTGGATGCTCACAGTCAGCTATTAGATGGATCACAGGGCCCCCAATGGAGGAGCTAGAGAAAGTAACCAAGGAGCTAAAGGAATCCGCAACCCTATAGGTGGAACAACAATATGAACTAACCAGTACCCCCCAGAGCTCGTATCTCTAGCTGCATATATATCAGAAGATGGCCTAACCGGCCATCAGTGGAAAGAGAGACCCATTGGTCATGCAAACTTTATATGCCTCAGTACAGGGGAATGCCAGGGCCAATAAGTAGGAGTGGGAGGGTGGGGGAGTGGGTAGGGAAGTGTTTGGGATAGCATTGGAAATGTAAATGAAATAAATACCTAATTTTAAAAAATGGGGTACAGAGCTAAACAAAGAATTCTCAACTGAGGAATACCAAATGGTGGAGAAGCACCTAAAGAAATGTTCAACATCCTTAGTCATCAGAATATTCAAAAGAAATCAAAACAACCCTGAGATTCCACCTCACACCAGTCAGAATGGCTAAGATCAAAAACTCAGGTGACAGCAGATGCTGGTGAGGATGTGGGCAAAGAGGAACATTCCTCCATTGCTGGTGGGATTACAAGCTGGTACAACCACTCTGGAAATCAGTTTGCTGGTTACTCAGGAAATTGGACATAGTACTACCTGAAGACCCAGTTATACCACTCCTGGGCATATACCTTGAAGATTCTCCAACATGTAATAAGGACACATGCTCCACTATGTTCATAGCAGCCTTTTTTATAATAGCCAGAAGCTGGAAAGAACCCAGATATCTATCAACAGAGAAATGGATATGGAAAATGTGGTACATTTACACAATGAAGTATTACTCAACTATTAAAAACAATGAATTTATGAAATTCTTAGGCAAATGGATGGAACTAGAAAATATCAACCTGAGTGAGGTAACCCAATCACAAAAGAACACACATGGTATGCACTCACTGATATGTGAATATTAGATACAATTCACAAGACCACATGAAGTGTTGAACACTTAGAAGGTCCTTCTTAGAAGGGGGAACAAAATACCTATGGAAAGGGAAACAGAGACAAAGTGTGGAGTTGAGACTGAAGGAAAGGTCATCCAGAGACTGCCCCACCTGTGAATGTATCCCACATACAGTCACCAAACGCAGACACTATTGTGGATGCCAACAATTGTTTGCTGACAGGAGCCTGATATAGCTGTCTCCTGAGAGGCTCTACCAGTGCCTGACAAATAAAGAGGTAGATGCTCTCAGCCAACTATTGGACTGAGCACAGGGTCCCCAATTGAGGAGCTAGAGAAAGGACCCAAGATCAAAATGGGTTTGCAGCCTCATAGGAGGAACAGCAGTGTGAACCAACCAGTAACCCCAGAGATCACAGGGACTAAACCACCAACCAAAGAGCACACATGGAGGGACCCATGGCTCCAGTCACATGTGTAACAGAGGATGGTCTTGTTGGACATCAATGGGAGGAAAGGACCTTGGTCCTGTGAAGGCTTGATGCCCCAATGTATGAGAATCCCAGGACAGGGAACCCGGTTGGATGGCTTGGTGTGCATGGCAAGGGCGAATGGAATAGAGGGTTTTCAGGGGGGAAATTAAGAAAGGGAATAATATTTGAAATGTAAATAAAGAAAATATTTAATTAAAAAACAGGAAAAAACCAAAAGACAATTAAAAAATAAGACAGTTTATTATTTTAAGTGACAAATTTTTGTAAACATCCATGTACTTTAGGCAGAGTGCAGTGCCCTATTTCACTCACAAAATCTCACCAACATAACTGTCTAAACATGAGCTGAACAAGCATAGCAATGGACATGCCAACATGGACAGGCAAGCCCAAGAGGCCTCATGCCTACATAAAGAACTACAGACAACTAAGGAAATCAAAGAGCTGGAGAGATTATCTTGCTTGGAAGAGCAAACCAGTTCCTTATCTAATAGCAAGTGATAACCATGAAAGTATTTATACACACAACATTGTAAAACCGATCAAGTTATATTTAATAACATACATGTGTATGTGTGTGCACACACACGTGCACATAATAACAATTAATGCAAATACGCCGTAAATTTGAAAGAGCAAGGAGGGATGTATGGGAGGGTTTGAAGAGAAGAAAAGAGGAATTATTAAATTATTTTACAATCTCAAGATATAAAAGGAATTTTAAAAATAGTCATGACAACCATAACTACAGGTTCAGCTTGATATTGTAGCTCATGATCATGATCTCAGGTGGGGAAAGAGAAGAACCTCTTTCTTCAAGCTGTTTCTGTTTGTTTACCTGTTGGAGTGGGGTGGGAGTTTGTAAGTTGTTATACAGTAGCCCAGGCTGACTTTGAACTCCTGCCTCTGACTCTCAAGTTCTGAGATTACAGACACGAGCAGTCATGCTCAACAAATATCTTTATATGAAAGATTAAGGAAAATTGAGGCAGAGATGAAGAGCACAGGACATTGTCTGTGCATTCAAATTTACATGCAACATACTCTTACTGATGTAAGAATCTTAGTGGGCCATCACATCTTCAACACACTTATCAGTGAAGCATGAGACTACAGTAATTTACCCAGGTCCTCTATGTGCTGAGTGGTGGGATCAGACTCAGATCCAGACTGTTAGATTCTAGAATAAGTGTTCTTAGTTTTTTTTTTTTTTAAAGATTTATTTATTTATTATTATATGTAAGTACACTGCAGCTGTCTTCAGACACACCAGAAGAGGGAGTCAGATCTTGTTACGGATGGTTGTAAGCCACCATGTGGTTGCTGGGATTTGAACTCTGGACCTTCGGAAGAGCAGTCGGGTGCTCTTACCCACTGAGCCATCTCACCAGCCCGTGTTCTTAGTTTTTAATTATAAAATTTGAATATATTCAATCACAAAGGAACTCACACAATATGTACTCACTGATAAGTGGATATTAGCCCAAAACTTAGGATACCCAAGATATAAGATACAATTTGCTAAACACATGAAACTCAAGAAGAATGAAGACTGAAGTGTGGACCCTATGCCCCTCCTTAGAATTGGGAACAAAACACCCATGGAAGGAGTTACAGAGACAAAGTTTGGAGCTGAGACGAAAGGATGGACCATCTAGAGACTGCCATATCCAGGGATCCACCCCATAATCAGCTTCCAATCAGCTAACCAGTACCCCGGAGCTCTTGACTCTAGCTGCATATGTATCAAAGATGGCCTAGTCGGCCATCACTGGAAAGAGAGGCCCATTGGACACGCAAACTTTATATGTCCCAGTACAGGGGAACGCCAGGGCCAAAACAATGGGAATGGGTGGGTAGGGAACTGGGGGGGAGGGCATGGGGGACTTTTGGGATAGCATTGGAAATGTAATTGAGGAAAATATGTAATAAAAATATTTTTTAAAATTGAATATATTAAAACTACCCAGGCTGGTATTATAGATGTCCATGATATTCGCCACTGAAGTTAAGCCAGTCCACAACTAATTCCCTCCTAGTGATTTACAGTAGCTCCAGACATCACACTACTTGCATTGGATCCATAAATATTTCAATGTTTCTCATCCATTCTTATCATAAAAGCAAAATAATTTCTTAAGCCATCAAATAATTGTCTATGTTCCCATTTTCAATTGTCAGTGTCACAAATCAATCAGTATTATTTTTACTTTATGAAACACAACAGAAAATTCCAATTTGAACCAGAATAAAACTCTAAAAATAAAGGGAAAAATAAGTGGAGAACAAATATGTATTCTATGAGACTGTATTTGAACTTAGATCCTGAATACTAAAAATGATTTTAAAACATCTTTTGTTGTGTCAGAAATGGAAAGCAAAATGACTTTGCCCTGAAGCTACTTGGAGGAACCCTCTGTGTACTGTCTCTAAAAGGATTATTAAGAGCGTCTTCTCTGTTCTGTTTTGTTTGGTAACTATATGAAATATTTAAGAAAGTCAAAAGCCAATGTTACAAACCATATTCAAAAAGACTAGCTTTTCCTGTTCTGATTTTCTGTACCCTATTTCCTCTACTTTTTTGCATATATTTTCTGTTATAATCCACTTATGGAAGTTTGACAGAATAAGCTCATTTATATCAATGTAGTTGTAGCTGACTTTTTTAATTTAAAATCATATTGATACATTTTATCATGTTTTTGCTCTCCATAGCTCCTTCCAGAATCATTCTATCTTCCTACCCACCCAATTTTGTTCTCTCTCTTTCAAAAAACAATTTGTAATGCAATTTAAAATTCCAAAACAATATTTTTTAAAAAGCTATAACAAAAGAACAATGGAGTCTCTTTTTTATTGACTAGCTACTCCTGGGCATAGGGCCTGCTATAGTATGGTTGATATAACAATTCCAGTGACACTAGATTGGCTGTGAGCATCCACTTTTGTATTTGTCAGGCACTGGATATTTTGGATAAATTAGATATTTTCTTTATTTACATTTCAAATGTTTTCCCCTTTCCAGGTCTCCCCTTTGGAAACCCCTATCCTATCCCCTCTCCTCCTGCCTCTATGAGGGTATTCCCCCCACCCACTCACCCACTCCAGTCTTCCCTCCCTGGCATTCCCCTACCCTGGGGCATCAAACGCCCTCAGGCCCAAGGGTCTCTCCTATAGATAGGGTATAGTAGTCTGGGCTGGCATCTGTGGACAGTTAGAGTCTACAGGACATCTGTTGGTGTGCTTCTGGATTTGAGAGTCTCTATAGATAAGTCGATGTAATTTAATGTGTCTACCTTTATAAGTTACTTAGTGTTTTCCCCTTGCAGCTTTTAATATCCTCTCTTTGTTGTGTATGTTTAGTGTTTTTGATTATTATCTGGGTAGGGGATTCTTTTTGTTCTGGTCCAATCTATTCAATGTTCTGTTTACTTCTTGTACCTTTATATGCATCTCCTTCTTTAGATTTTCATCTGAGTTTGTTGAAAACATTTTCTGGGCCTTTGAGCTGAAATCATCTTTTCATACAATCCCAGGATTCTTAGATGTTTTGTGTCAAAAAATTTTTAGATTTAGCATTTTCTTTGACTCATGTATTTATATCTTCTATAATATCTTCAACACTTGAGATTCTCTCGTCCATTTCTTATATTCTGTTGGTGAAACTTGCCTCTGTAGTTCTGTTTGCTTACCTAGAATTTTCATTTCCAGAATTCCCCCAGTTTGTGGTTTCTTTTCTATTATTATTAAACCTATTTATTTATTCACTTTACACCCCAATTTCAGCCAGTACCCCCTCATGCAAGCCTTCTACCACCCCCTTCCTTTTCTCAAAAGACAAGAGAAAGACCCCTCTGGGTGTCAAACTACTCCCCCACACCCACCCTAGCCCACCCACCAATCCCTGCCTATGCACATCTCCTCTGCAGGACATCCTCTCCCACTGAGGCCAAACACAGCTGTACATTTAGGGGTTTGGGAGTCGCAGGCAGTCAGTCAGTCAGTCAGGCAGGCAGGCAGGCAGGCAACAAGCTCAGGTACAACCCCTGTTCCCATCGTTGTATGAAGACCAAGCTGCTCATCTGCTACATATGGGCAGAGGACCTAGGTCTAACTTGTGATCACTCTTTGGTTGGTGATTCAGTCTCTGGGACACCGCCCCCCAACCCAAGGTTCCAGGTTAGTTGGCTGCTAATCTTCCTGTAGAGTCCATGTCCTTTCCGGGTCCCTCAATCTTTCTCCCAACTCTTCCATAAGACTCCCTAAACTCCACTTAATTCCTGAGTGTGAGTCTGCTAGGTAGGACCACTCAGAGAACAGTTATGGTAGGATCCTGTCTGCAAGTATAATGGAGAATCATTAATAGTGTCAAGAATTGGTTCTTGCCCATGGGATGGGTGTCAATTTGGGGCAGTCATTGGCCATTCCATCAGGCTCTGCTCTATCTTTGTCCCTACACAACTTGTAGGCAGGACACATTTTGGGATGAAGGCTTTGGGGGTGGATTGCTGTTCTTATCCTTCCTCTGGGAGTCCTGCTTGGCTATAGGAAGTGGTCACTTTAGGATCCATATCCCCGACTGCTAGGTATCAGCTAGAGTTGCCTCCTTAGACCCTCAGAGTCCTCTCCCCATTCTGTTTTCTTTATTTCCTCTATTTCTATTTTCAAGTCTTGAACAGGTTTTTTGTTTGTTTTGTTTTGTCTTTTTCCTGCTCTCTTGAAAGGACTGATTTGCTTCATCTTCAAGGGCCTCTATCATCTTTGTAAATTTGGTTTTAAAGTCATTTTCTTGTGCTTCAGCTCTGTTGAATATAAAGGGTTTGCTTTAGTAAGATAGCTAGGCTCTGGCGGTAACATATTTCTCTGGTTGTTGTTGATTGCTTTCTTATGCAGGCCTCTAGGAACATGAAGTGGTTATATGTCTAGATGCCAATTTCTGAGTTTTGCCTTTGTTGGATGGGAGTTTTGTTCCTTTGTTTTGTTTCCTCTCTGGTCCTTGGGTCTGTGTGACCTGTTCTTGAGCAGAGGTTCTCAGCCTGAGTTGAAGACTAGACTTCTGGCAGGTGGCATGACATCTTTTCTTTCCTTTCTTTCTTTCTTTCTTTCTTTCTTTCTTTCTTTCTTTCTTTCTTTCTTTCTTTCTTTCTTTCTTTCTTTTTTTAACATAGCCTCTTTTCAAGCAGGACTTCTTACCCTGAGTTGGGGGCTAGGGTATGTTTATGAGGAGGTGAGTAGGATTAGGGTTAATGGAGGGGCTACCAAAAGAGTGAAGGAATTCCCTATGCATGCAGCTTACCTGGAGTTCTGGCAACTGGCATGACCTCTGGTCCTGTCTCCACTCAAGCTGGGGAGTTACGGGCTGGGACACAGCAACTGGATGGGGAAGGAAGAAAGATCAATGGGGGTAGGATTGAGTCTATGAGGACTGAACCAAGGAAATGGAAGAGTTCTACAGGCATACCTGTTCTTCTGACTGTTCTTCTTCTTCTGACAGGAATCCCCCACTTGGTTCTTAATGCACGCAAAGTGTTTGGACCTCACACATAGTCGAGAACTTTTGTTTGTTTGATGTTTATTTAAAAGAATTCTAAATTATATACTTAAGAGAATCCACCAGATGTAACTCAGTTTTTGAAAGATAGTTGTTTTAAAGTCATTGTTTCCAAATTGTGAATGGAAACACTTATGTTTATAACTCAAGGAAAAATATTAGAATTCCTAGAAATGTTCAAGATTTCTCAAAATTATATGATATTCTTAAAATATCTCTGGCATCTTTCTATCCTTATTCATTACATGTAAATGCTTAATCAACAGTATATATCAATGTGTTGGTGGTTTATAAAATATAGCAAATGTTTAAATGCTAGAAATTCTGTCAAATATCATTGAATATTATTCTAATACTATCCAATATTGCCTGGCAAGACTAAAAGCACTACACAGAATTATCAGTAAAAATTGCCAATTTGAGGACTGGTTTTACTTTCAAGCCATGGTATTTGTTAGAACCATAGTCATAGGACTTGTATGAAGGATAATATGTTCTGCTTTGTTTTGGCCTTTTGGTGCAGTAATGGTTAATTAGTGATAATAACCCCCCCCCATTTCCAATAGAAAGCCACACAGACATCTTCAAGATGAGACCAAAAGACCTGCCTCCCTGACTCCTAAGCTCAGAGCTGCCCTTATGCATGTGATCCGATCTAGCATCCCCAAACTGTCCTGAACATATATCAGTGTCTTCTGTCCTTGTATTTAACTTAACTTCACTAGAACCCTTTCAGTTGTCAATGGTGTAATATTTATTCTTAAGCATTAATTCTTTTTTTATTAGATATTTTCTTTATTTACATTTCAAATGTTATCCCGAAAGTTCCCTATACTCTCCCACCACCCTACTCCCCTACCCACCAACTCCCACTTCTTGGCCCTGGCATTCCCCTGTACTGGGGCATATAAAGTTTGCAAGACCTATGGGCCTCTCTTCCCAATGATGGCCGACTAGGCCATCTTTTGATACATATGCAGCTAGAGACATGAGCTCCGGGGTACTGGTTAGTTCATATTGTTGTTCCACCTATAGGGTTGCAGACCCCTTTAGCTCCTTGGGTACTTTCTCTAGCTGCTCCATTGAGGGCATAGTACTACCGGAAGATTCAGCAATACCTCTCCTGGGCATATACCCAGATGTTCCAACTGGTAAGAAGGACACGTGTTCCACTATGTTCATAGCAGCCTTAATTATAATAGCCACAAGCTGGAAAGAACCCAGATGTCCCTCAACAGAGGAATGGATATAGAAAATGTGGTACATTTACACAATGGAGTACTACTCAGCTATTAAAAACAATGCATTAATTCTTATAAATAGTTTCTATGCATTTTTACTATGTCCCCTATCTCTCTAATGAGTTTTATCAGTATTGCTAAACTAACCACTTAAATATTCTAGTAAAATCTTGGAAAGAATTTCAAAACAAAAACAATAATGTGTAACTAAAAATAACTACGTTAATTATATCTATCCTAGTAGAAACAGAGCCTGTCTTTCTTCTCCTAGTTATTCTGTCTAACTGAGCTAAGTACATAATCTACATTTCTTTTTTTTTTATTAGATATTTTCTTTATATACATTTCAAATGTTATCCTGAATGTTCCCTATACCTTCCCTCCGCCCTGCTCCCTTACCCACCCACTCCTGCTTCTTGGTCCTGGCATTCCTCTGAATCGGGGCACATAAAGTTTGCAGTACCAAGGGGCCTCTCTTCCCAGTGATGGCCGGCTAGGCCATCTTCTGCTACATATACAGCTAGAGATATGAGCTGTGGGGGTACTGGTTAGTTCATATTGTTGTTCCACCTATAGGGTTACAGACCCCTTCAGCCCCTTGGGTGCTTTCTTTAGCTTTTCCATTGGGGGCCCTGTGTTCCATCTTATAGATGACTGTGAGCATCCACTTCTGTATTTGTCTGGCATAACCTCATACAAGACAGCTATAACAGGGTCCCTTCAGCAAAATCTTTCTGGCATATGCAATAGTGTCTGGGTTTGGTGGCTGATTATGGGATGGATCCCCAGGTGGGGTAGTCTCTGGATAGTCCATACTTTCATCTTAGCTCCAAACTTTGTCTCTGTACCTCCTTTCATGGGTATGTTGTTCCCTATTCTAAGGTGGAATTAAGTATCCACCCATTGGTCTTCCCTCTTCTTGATTTTCTTGTGTTTTGCAAATTGTATCTTGGGTGCTCTATGTTTCTGGGCTAATATCCATGTATCAGTGAGTGCATATCTAGTGACTTCTTTTGTGATTGGATTACCTCACTAAGGATGATATCTTCCAGATACATCCATTTGTCCAAGAATTTCATAAATCCATTGTTTTTAATAGCTGAGTAGTACTCCATTGTGTAAATGTACCACATTTTCTGTAACCATTCTTCTGTTGAGGGACATCTGGGTTCTTTCCAGCTTCTGTCTATTATAAATAAGGCTGCTATGAACATAGTGGAGCATGTGTTCTTATTACCAGCTGGAAGTTCTTCTGGGTATATGCCCAGGAGAGGTATTGCTGGGTCTTCCGGTAGTATTATGTCCAATTTTCTGAGGAACCTCCAGACTGACTTCCAGAGTGGTTGTACAAGCTTGCAATCCCACCAGCAGTGGAGGAGTGTTCCTCTTTTTTCCACATCCTTGCCAGCATCTGCTGTCACCTGAATTTTTGATCTTAGCCATTCTGACTGGTGTGAGGTGGAATCTCAGGGTTGTTTTGATTTGCATTTCCCTGATAATTAAGGATGTTGAACATTTTTTCAGGTACTTCTCAGCTTTCTAACAATAGGAAAAATGTTTAATATAACCAATTTGCAGTCATTTTGGGGTATTCTTCTAGCTCCTCTCTTACTCCTCTCTGTGGAAACTCTAATGATTGGCAAAATTAAACTTGTAGGATAAGTGAGGATCAGAATCACACAGACTGTACCTTGGACGACTTCTTATAAGTGATTCAAGAGACAGGTAGGTCATATAACATGTGTCATATTCTCTTAATGACAATTTTCATCTACCTTCACATTCTTCTTTCCACGGTTTGGATATATATACACAGAGCTGAAGATACTTTCAATTTGGTAGGTATACTTCATCCTAGAGCACTGAAAGCATAAATACCAGAAGGAATAGGAATATTAAAAAGATCTAACTATATCTGCTTCTAATTTTGCATGGTATGTAAGTCTCACAGTTGAAGGTGAACATAGGAATCATCTATGGAGCACTAGTTTCAAATTTAGACTTTCTAAACACCAGTCCTAGAGACTGAATGAGCCGAGAATGAGAGGTGTATATATCTATAAACACGCCATCAAGATCTGTTGCAGTGATTTCAAGTAAATTTTGAAACACAGTGACTTTGATGCTCTGCCACGCTCTATCTCAGTTCATCTGAAACGGGGACCCAGAAAGAGAACAGCAACTAAATTTCTTGTCTGTAGAAAAGTGTATGTATTCCATGGGATTCTAATGACAGTAACTATGGCCACTCAAGAAGCACCTAAGAAGTGGAAGATCCAAACTAAATTTTATTTTAGATATATATCATTATTGCCATATTTGTACCATTAAGTCTAGAAATCAACACAGGGAGTTGATGAGAGGATACATATAACATTCTATTCTTTAACCCTCATCTTTGTCTGTTATGGTTGGGCCACAGTTTGAGTCTGGAATATATTTTAAAGTCACGTGTGTTGAAGACTGGATGCTAGGGGAGGAGAGGTCATGGAAGCTGTAAGGGATAGTACCTGTGGATGGAGCATTGAAACATCAGTTAAGAGCACTTGCCATTCTTGCAAAAGACTCAGGTTTGGCTCTCACCTTCCACATAGGGGCCTATGGCATCTGTAACTACAGCATTAGGTAATCTGGAGCCCTCTCCTGAACTTCGAGAACACTAGACAATCACCTGGTATACATACATACATGCAGGTAAAACACTCATACACAAACAAAAATTTTTTTTAAAGAGAGAGAGAGGTGCAGTAGCTAGTTTTACATCAATTTAACATAAGCTAGACCCTATTGGAAAGAGGGACCCTCAATTAAGAAAATGCCCCTACCAGTTGGCACTGTAGTTGAGCTGGTGGTACATTTTCTTGGTTGATGACTGATATGGGAGTGGCTTACTTCACTGTGTATAGTGCCACTTATTGGCTGGTGGTCTTGAGTGCTATAAGAAAGCCGACTGAGAAGATCATGAGAAAGCAAGTCAGTAAGTAGCATTCTTCCATGGCCTCTGCATCAGTTCCTGCTTCCAAGTTCCTACTCAGACTTTCCTGGGTAGTAGAGTACAAACTGTACAAAACAAACAAATAAAAAACAAAAATACTTTCCTCCCCAGTTTGCTTTGCTCATGGTGTTTATCATAGCAATAAAACCCCTAGATAAGACATTTAGTGTTTAATGGGAGAAAGTTATGTCTTTGAGGGTATGTCCTTGAAGAGGGCACTGGGGTGCTACAGGCCCCATCTCTGTCTTTTTTTCCCAGAAACCATGACATGAGACACCATGCATTCCCACTGTAATTGTCTGCCTTGCCATTGGTCCAAAAGTAATGATCCAACAACAAGACTAAAACTTCCAAATCTATCAGCTGAAATAAACCTGTCCTTGTTTTGAGTTGATTAGCTCTGGTAATTTTTGTTGCCGTGATGACAGCTAATAAATATAGGCTGCTACAAAAAATAATATACTGCATGACTTATAAACAATGGAAATATATATTTCACAATTCTGGCAACTGAAAGTGTAAGATCAAGCTGTCAGTGGGTCTAGAATCTGAAGCAAAACTATTTCCTGGTTCACATGTGAAGCTTCTTCACTGTGTCGTCCCATATGGTAGAAAAGGCAAAGCAGTTCTTCAAGCTAATTCTTTTATAAGAGTTATAATCACATTAATGGCGGCTCCATTCTCATCACCTAACTACCTCCTTCAAAGTATGACCTCCTAATACCATTGAGATTACGTTCAGCCTATGAATGTTGGAAAGATATGGGTATTTAGTAACCCAGCCCTACTGAGAGGCATGATCTGAGAGAAGAGAAATCACAAACTACTGTACAAAAACAAAAATATTATTGAAGTGCCAGGAATGTCTTACTGTCATCCTCAGAAAATATGTCCATGCTTCTTTCCCTTTCTGTCTGGAAACACCATGGGTCTCAAAAATGAACTTTGAGCCTGGGAGACTTTAGTTGCTTGGAAATGAGAAAATATTACAGAGTCTGAAGAAATGGGCCATGCCTTGGATGGTAGTAATATCAGTTTGAGGAAATATTTTATTTGGATAAATTGAGAAAAGGATATGGTTCAAGTCCAAGAAATATATTTTAGGCTTGCAATCAGGTCTGGTTTTAACAGGGAATGATGGAAGTAATTTCTAGATGGCTAGACCACTTTCCCATCAAAAAGGAAGAAGAGGAGGAGGATGCCCTACTTATGACTCAAACCCAGAACTGTTGTTGTGGGGTATCCACCAGAGAAGGCCACTCAGATGCAGGTTAAACAAACAGAAAGTCTTTATTAGCTGGCCTGTGACTATATTGGGTGCTCAAAATGCCAGAACAGCCCTGAGCCTTTCTCAGAATGAACTTTTAAGCACAAAACCCACATCCTCTGTTGTTATACCTCAGTTAAGAAGCAGTTAGACAGAGACAGAACAGCAGAAGCCAAATAGAAAGATTAGCACATTTAGGAACTTTCAAAGAACTATTGTGTTTGATGGGTTAGGTTTCTGTTCTCATTTTGGTAGATATTGCTACCTAGAGGGTATGTGCTGTGTTTCAAGGCATATGTGGTACTTTCATCATGGAGTCAGTTGAATTAAGGTCTTGGAGCCTGCTAAGGTCTGGAGGCCTCTTGTACTGTTAACATGTCACTCTGGTAGTGGATCTAAAAGTTGTTACTTCTCTGAGAGCTGCAATTTCTCATTGATTAATGGAATACACATTTTTATTTAGTACTTTCTATTAGTATAAATCTAAGATTTCCACAAGAAATTTAACTGTTTATTATTGCTCATTTACAATTCATATAATTTTTTTTTCAAGTGTGTCAACCATAATGATTATATTGCAGACAAAATTATACCATGCTGGTTGTAATTTAAAAAATAAAAAGGCATACACTCCTAGTGAGCATGATCGACAGCTACAATCCTAAAAGAATTTCTCTTGTGAGTTAATTGTACACATCTTCCAAGGGCATTATATGAAACTTCTACTCTAGCTTTGGAAGATAAATTATATCTTGGTATATTACCTTCTGGGACTTCATTGGACAATTGTTGATTAAAAGGCACAGTTTCCATTAGGCACACTGGTATACTACTATAATCTCATCACTTCGGAGGTATTAGCAGAAAGATCGGGAGTTCAAGATCATACTCATATCTAGTGAGATGACTGCTGACCTAGAATCTGGGATGCTCAATATCATGTCTAAGGGAGGAAAAGGCTCATTTTACTGTGAGAATTCATGGTAAACGTTAAGGCTCCAGGATCAACTGGTATTGAATTAGGTTTTTTTGGTATTGAATTATTATGTCTACTTCATCATCTTTAAGCATCATCAGAATAGAGGCAAAAGACAATGTTGCTCAGCATTTGGTCTCAAACATTAATTGCAGAATTTTCTGTTAAGTGACCTTAAAATTGGAGCCAATAAGAAAGCTTTTCATGTCTGCTGCTATAAAGCAGTCCTCTGTGGCTTCTTGTAATAAGTGAAGAGCTGTTCATTCAGGCAAAACTCGTGTTTCAGACCAGATTTTCTGGGTATCACAGCGCATTATGTGAATGCCAGCCCTGTGAGAAGGGCATGTGTGTTTATAGGTCCCACTCCAAAGTAAAGTCTCAGTCACAGAAAATAAACAGAGTTCTGAGTCACTGTTTATTTATCATTGCTAACCTAGAATTCATTAAATGGCATGGACTGTCCTAAACTTTAATTTGAGCCACAAATATTCTTCACAGAGTGCCATGTTGCTGAAAAGACATGTGTACCACACATTTTTGTGTTGTCTGCCTTTCAGCATCTTAGAATTACAACTCAGCAGTGATTAAAAACAGGATTTGAACTAAGACAAATCAGGTGGGTCTGAGATGATTCAGAGCATACAGCTTTGGCAAGCAGTTAACTTTGTTTATGCCAAGGGCTTATATCCCTACATTAATAAGGTTTATAAGCCGATGCATGCTACTGACATTTATTGATTCCAATATATTTTTGGCTCATTGAAAAAGCTCATGTGGAAATTTTCATGATGTGTATCGCCTACTCAGACATCTCTTCTTTGCTAGAACACATCAATTTCTATCACAACAGCTCCCTTAGTACTCTTGATGTCATATTAGTGATGGGCCTCCAGTGCTGAAGTACTGAAATTTACTCCTTTGGACAGCCTTCACTCTTGGGACATGCAGTCAAGTTTAGGTTTATGAATTTCTCCCATTTGCTGAATGTTAGGACTTATTGTAAAGTTTCCATTATGCCATTTCAACATGAGTTTAGCAATTTTAAATATAATGTGGCTGTCTAATCTCGGAAAAGGAGTACTTATAAATCCAAGGAAACAATTGAGTTCCTATACTACACTAGTAAATATGGGGTAAGCTAGATCATAAAAAATAGAGTATAAGCCAAGCATCATGGCCAGGCCAGGGACAGCCAAGGCCATTGACAGATTTGAGTTTAGTTTAATTCAACAAACTGTATCCTCAGAAACCCAAGAAACTTTCAATGACTGAAGTAAGATTCTGGGAAGGAGGGACCACTCTGACATAAGTGCAAAGGTCACTAAGGAAAGAGAAAGCTCTATCTAGAAATCAAATTCCAATATCAGTGTGATGGCTATTCTTGAAGTGGGAAGGTCCGTCTTTAATACAAATATTTTAAAGTGGAAAGATTCTTGTGGCAGCCTATATAAAGGACATAAAAGGAAATGTTGCTCTTTGCCTACTTGCCCTCACTCTGTCTGGCAAGTCCTTGATGTGCCTTAGAGCCTACTTTGTGATTCTGGAGCAAACATAAAACCAGCTGAAACATCCAGTCTCAAAGACTGAACAACTGCTGGATTCTTGGACTTCCCAGCAATAGACAGCCATTATTGTACCAGCAGAACCACAAACTGTGAGTCAATTAATACGTTTCCTGGAACATTACAAATACTTAATAACTAACTGGTAGTATAAGAATATCTTTCAAGTCAGAGATTTATAATGTTCTATAATATAACTCAAAACACTAATTTCTCATTTTCATTTTAAGTGCCCCTATTAAAAGATGTATCAAATAATTTCCTTAATAGAGAAAATAAAACAATTTTTTTTCAAATTTCAACCAAGCTCTATACATAATTTTTAAAATTAATTTGAAAATTGAGTTTTAAAGCCTCAGGTGAGTCCGATCAAGCTTCAGGTTTAAACATAGATTAAGATGTTTACAGCTCATCCTTGCCATTCTTGATTTCTAACTTAACTACAACTGAAATCAACTAAGGCCCAAGTAGTTGTGTACCTCTGTGAGCAATTTTTCTTAATTAAATATTTGAAGTGGGAGGATCCACTTTTTTTTACTGCAATTTTTTATTAGATATTTTCTTTATATACATTTCAAATGCTATCCTGAAAGTTCCCTATACTCTCCCCCAATTCTGCTTCCCTACCCACCCACTCCCATTTCTTGGCCCTGGCGTTCCCCTGTATTGGGGCATATAAAGTTTGCAATACCAAGGGACCTCTCTTTCCACTGATGGCCAACTAGGTCATCTTCTGATACATATGCAGCTAGAGACACGAGCTCCGGGGTACTGGTTAGTTCATAATGTTGTTCCACCTATAGGGTTACAGACCCCTTCAGCCCCTTGGGTGCTTTCTTTAGCTTTTCCATTGGGGGCCCTGTGTTCCATCTTATAGATGACTGTGAGCATCCACTTCTGTATTTGTCTGGCATAACCTCATACAAGACAGCTATAACAGGGTCCCTTCAGCAAAATCTTTCTGGCATATGCAATAGTGTCTGGGTTTGGTGTCTGATTATGGGATGGATCCCGGGGTGGGGTAGTCTCTGGATAGTCCATCCTTTCATCTTAGCTCCAAACTTTGTCTCTGTACCTCCTTTCATGGGTATTTTGTTCCCTATTCTAAGGTGGAATGAAGTATCCACCCATTGGTATTCCCTCTTCTTGATTTTCTTGTGTTTTGCAAATTGTATCTTGGGTGTTCTATGTTTCACTTAACAGTGAGTGCATATCTAATGACTTCTTTTGTGATTGGGTTACCTCACTAAGGATGATATCCTCCAGATACATCCATTTGTCCAAGAATTTCACAAATCCATTGTTTTTAATAGCTGAGTAGCACTCCATTGTGTAAATATATCACATTTTCTGTATCCATTCTTTTGTTGAGGGACATCTGGGTTCTTTCCAGCTTCTGACTATTATAAATAAGGCACTATGAACATAGTGGAGCATGTGTTCTTATTACCAATTGGAAGTTCTTCTGGGTATATGCCCAGGAGAGGTATTACTGGGTCTTCCGGTAGTATTATGTCCAATTTTCTGAGGAACCTCCAGACTGATTTCCAGAGTGGTTGTACAAGCCTGCAATCCCACCAACAATGGAGGAGTGTTTCTCTTTCTCCACATCCTTGCCAGCATCTGCTGTCACCTGAATTTTTGATCTTAGCCATTCTGACTGGTGTAAGATAGAATCTCAAGGTTGTTTTGATTTGCATTTGAGATAGATTGAAACCCATTTATTCTGGGCCACATTCTTTGGGCCTATATGGAAAAGGAATCTCTCTTTCTCTCTCTCTCTCTCTCTCTCTCTCTCTCTCTCTCTCTCTCTCTCTCTCTCTTTCTGTGTGTGTGTGTGTGTGTGTATGTGTGTGTTGTGTGCATGTGTGTGCCTCTCTCTGTTTCTGTGTCTGTCTCTTTGTCTCTCTGTGTATCTTTCTGTCTCTCTGTGTGTCTCTCTGTGTCTCTCTCCTCTCTCTCTCTCTCTCTCTGTCTCTCTTGCTCTCTCACTCACTCTCTCTTTCTCTTTCTCTCTGTCTCTGCGTTCTCAACATCATTGACATTAAAGCTTACTTCTTTAGGATTCCAGTGTATATTGAAGACTAGATGAGACATCCAGCCTTGTGGACTGAACAGTTACTGGATTCTTGGACTTCCCCTTGGTGGATAGGCACAGTTGAACTAGCTGGATCACTACATGCAAGCCACTATAATAAATCCACAGGTAGACAGACAGACAGACAGACAGACATGGTGATAGATAGAATCATTTTATCTGTTCTGTCCCTCTAGGGAACTCTGACTAATACAGAATGTAAAGTATGCTCTACAAACAATCTACAACTTGAAAACCTTCAGAATATCCCACCAAATTGTAACAAACATGTACACGTATTTTGATGAATTTTCTAGTGAAAACCAGATGTGCCTAATTAACAAAAGCTTAAATGAAAGCACATAAACTTACAATATTTGGCCAGCTTCTTTAGAAGGAAAGTTCAGCTTTCTGGATTCTACTGCAATTCTGGCAATCTCCAGTGTGGAATGAGCAGCCTAAAAAAGACATACAACAGCAATAAGCTAAGTATATTTTCCATGGAGGTCCTTACTGATGACAGCTATTGTTGTGAGTATATATGGCCTTCAGCAATGGTCTGTTTAGATTTCATTTTATTCTCCAGTTGCTTTATTTTAATTTGGTTTTTTTTTTTTGAAATAATGTATACTAAAATAGCTCCATTTCTTGTTAAGATCACAAAGTAAGGCACATTAGAGCATTAGGATATTTTTGAAAAACTGAGGAGGACTTTGATCATTTGAGCCTTCATTTGATCACCTGTGTCTTCTTCAAGGTATTACACAGGCCCATTCTATTAATAATACGATGCTGGTTGGAATAAGTAATCAGGAAGTAGCAAGTGCTCTGGACTTGCTGGTAAAGTGTTTGTGCACAAGACAATGAGAAATAATTCTAGCCAAAATATAAGCTACCTCAGCGAAACTTTTAAGAGTCCAGTGACATGGAGCATCAGATATAGCCCTTCTAAGGTGACAGATATGTTGTTGCACCTGGACCCTGTGACCATTAAAAAATAAGAAACTTGACATCTGCTGGTCATATTTTGATTTTGGAGGCAGCACATTTGTCACTTGGGTAAATTTTCATCTCCATCTCAATCACACTAGAGCATTTTTGACCTCCTTCAACTGTAATAGTTGATTTTATTCATAAACTTGATATGATCTGGATTCAACAAAGATACCCAGCTCAGCAGGTCTGTGATGGTTATTTCTTGAAAAGGTTAACTTAAGGGAAATACTCTACCTTACTTACCAGTAAGTAAGTACATGTGGCTGATATCCTTTGTGACGCCAAAAATCAGCTTATCTGGATTTCCGATGTAGACTGAAAACCAGTGGCTCTCTTTTAGAGAGAGCCTGGCCTTCAGGACCATATTGGGGCTGTTGAGGTATCTAACCTCATTATCTGAGCAGCTCCTGGGTTCTCAGTCTATCCAGTGTACAGACAGCCATTGTTGAGCTATCAAACCTAAATCAGATAAGCCAGTAAAACAAATCCCCTTTGAGACATATTCATTCTATTAGGTCTCTTCTTCTAGAGAACCCTGACAAATATGTAAGTTCATCAATCAAATAAACTGTTGCCATCAATCTAAGCTTGATGCCTACTAAGCTAAGAGTATTACATCATCTCACATATCAAGGAACTTGGAGTCTCATATACCTACTTTGTAGTGGGGCCTGGAAACAGAATATCTAGGCTGTTGTGCCAGAAGCTCTACTACTTGGGGAATATGTTACAGTAAATCTCAATGGCATTTCAGGTGTCAATGAGAAATATAGACTTTGGCAAGTCCCCATAAGTAGATTACAGAAATGGCCTGTAGGTATTTGGAACAAAGACCTGCTATTATCTTCAGATAACACTCTTGGCCTGCTATTAGGTCTTAGTAGACACTGAATGCTTGACAATGGACGATCAAGTTGTCATCTGAGCTGATGTACACATAAATAGCTGGATATTACCTGACCTGACAAGCCATAAACTTGGATTTCACAGCAGCAATCCATAATCAAATGACAGAAGTATATATGTAACTAGACCCAATCTGGTCGTGAAGACTAAAGTAACTTACATGAAGAAGTCACCAATATATAGCACTATATAGCCAGAAATCCCTTGATGTTGCCATGTCCTTTTATTAAGGCTGGTGGCAGTTTATAATAATCTATCTGGGCATAAAACTGATAGCTTTCAAAGTTTTCAGAAATGGAGATACAGTTCATCTCTCCAGGAAAATAACCAATACCTTAGAGATGATTGATGATAGTATACAGAATATGTGGTAGAGGAAGGTAGTTATAATTCCCACCTAAGGCCATGTGACCAGTTAGAAAAACAGTAAGTGTAATTAATAGGAGTGTTTCTGTACTATTTTGTTAAGAATATGTTTGTAAAGCCTTGTGGTGGTGGCAAAGGTAGTGCATGCCTTTAATCCCAGTACTAGGGAGGTAGTTCTATAAGTTTGAGACCAGCATGGTCTACAAAGCAAATTCTAGGACAGCTAGAGCTACAAAAGAACCAAAACAAAAGTTTGTATAAATATACACATATGTTAAGCATATATTTGTTTTCTTTCCTCTACTTTTTTAACATGTAATATAACAATTGAGATACTATCAATGTTAAATGTTACAAATCTATAATATAATTTCTAACTTATGGGATATTGAATGATTAAGCCTATATCAAGAAATTTTGACATCTATTCTGGAAGACTATAGTGTTTTCATTTGTACATGGGGTAGCTATATCAAATGAGACATAATTATGACCTTGTTATTGTTTTTATTTTGAAAAGAAGCAGGACAAGGAAATTCGATTGGGAGTCAAGATGACAAAGGATAAATTTGCAATAACCTTGACTGTCAACTTGACTAGACCTAGAAGTTACTAAAAGGCATGCCTCTGGGCAGGTCTATGTGGACATTTCCAGGAAGAGTCTATTCAAATGTAGATCATACCTTCCAGCAGCAGTTCAGATACAAGGAGGTCCAAGTTAAATACAGTGTTCCTGAGTGTTTGATCTTAGCCATTCTGATTGATGTGAGGCAGAATCTCAGAGCTGCTTTGATTTGCATTTCCCTGATGACTAGTAAGGATGTTGAACATTTCTTTAGGTGCTTCTCAGCCATTTGATATTCCTCAGTTGAGAATTCTTTGTTTAGCTCTGTACCCCACTTTTAATAGCGTTATTTGGTTCTCTAGAGTCTAACTTTTTGAGTTCTTTGTATATATTGGATATTAGCCCTCTATTGAATGTAGGGTTGGTAAAGATCTTTTCCCAACCTGATGGTTGCCATTTTGTCCTATTGATAGTGTCCTTTGCCTTTTTCAAATTTATGAGGTCCCCTTTGTCAATACTTGATCTTAGAGTATAATCCATTGGTGTTCTGTTCAGGAAAATTTCGAGGCTCTTCCCCACTTTCTCTTCTATTAGTTTCAGTGTATATGGTTTTATGTGAAGTCCTTGATCCACTTGGACTTGAGCTTTGTAAAAGAAGACAAAAATGGATGGATTTGCATTCTTCTACATGATGCTTACAGCCAGCAATTGAACTGAGCACAGGATCCCCAATGGAGGAGATAGAGAAAGGACTGAAGGAGGTGAAGGGATTTGCAACCCCATAGGATGAACAACATCAACCAACAAGACCCCCTACTGCTCCCAGGGACTAAACCACCAACCAAAGAGTACACATGGAGGGACCCATAGCTCCAATGCATGTGTAGCAGAGGATGGCCTACTCAGACATCAATGGTAGGAGAGGCCCTTGGTCCTGTGAGGGCTCGATGCCCCAGTGTAGGAGAATGCCAGCACGGGGAAGCAGAAATGGGTAGGTGTTTGTGGGAACACTGTCATAGAAGCAGGGAAAAGGGGTATGGGATAGGGAGTTTCTGGAGGGAAAACTAGAAAAGGTGATAACATTTGAAATGTAAATAAAGAAAATATCTAATTAAAAAAATTTAAAAAGAGAAGTGTTCCTTGTTTGCCTGCCTTCAAATGTCTTCAATTTCTTTTTTTTTCTTTTTTCTTTTTCTTTTTTTGGTTGGTTTTTCGAGACAGGGTTTCTCTGTGTAGCCTTGGCAGTCCTGGAACTCACTTTGTAGACCAGGCTGGCCTCAAACTCAGAAATCCGCCTGCCTCTGCCTCCTGAATGCTGGGATTAAAGGCATGCGCCACCACACCTGGCATGTCTTCAATTTCTAATGCAGAAGTATCAGGGGGTAAGCCCTAAAAGCTCCTTCAAGTTTTGTAGTTCAAGGTCTGTTGGAATTAGTAACATTTAGCTAAATATTACCCACATAATTTGCTGCATATGATGAAATTCTAAGACACTGGTAAGTACATTAAACTCTTCCTCATACATTTAAAGCTCCTTTCAATTCTGTATCATTCACCTGTGATATAGATGTTCCACGTCTATCAAACATTATTCCTTTGTATGCCATTTTGTGTGCTCTCAAGTTGTAAAATCACTACTGGATTGGAACTGTCAGGGTCAAGTATGCCAGTGGGCATGTGTATCTGAGCATGAAAAATTTGAAGGCCAGAGAACAACTTCAGTGGATCTATTTGCATTCAGGTTTCATGCAACTCTTTTTTTGAAGTGGGGTTTCGCACTTGGCATAGATTTCCCTGATTGATGTAGTCTGAATGTCAGGGACCCCAAGAGAAACACCTGTCTCTGTTTCCCTCATGCTGGAATTGAGTAGGCACTGGCATACTGAGTTTGTTTGTTTGTTTCTTTGTTTGTTTTGTTTTGTTTTGTTTTTTGTTTTGTTTTTAATATGGATTGTGGAGACAAACTCAGGTCCTGTGTATGCAAGACAAGCACTTTTCTATCTGAGCCTGCTCTTCCATTTGTGGGTTAGAACTTTGTACATCAAGCCTCTGTAATTTTACTGACTGTAAAACACTTAAGACTTCAAGGTGCAAATTAGTGTAGCTTTACAGTGGGGCACAGACATGGCATTTTATTGGCAACAGAACATCTTTCTTCAGGGTCACTCAGTAGTTTTTAATGAAGTTATGTTGAATTTTTGTAGTGAAACTTAAAACCAAGTGAAATTTTCTTGATGTGGGGTTTATTTCCAGAGGCTTGAGGGTTCTCTGTGAACTCCAAAGCCATGTGTGGTTCACAGAAAATACTGGTATGATTCAATCAGCTTTAGAAAACCTAGATAGAATTTCAAGCAATTAGGAACAAGAGAATAAATGTGCCTCGTTTACTTTAGACCAAGCTCTGTGGGTTTTGAATTTAGAACTGAACAATTGGGGTTTAAATTCTACTCACAGGAAAATCATGACTTCCTGATGGAAAGAAAAAAAAAAACTTGAAGAAAACAATTTTACTTTAGAAAAATAAAAAAAATGGTTTATACATGGGCTCTGGAACCCAAGTACACTGGCCAAGAAGTCGTCTGAGAGGAATTTGAAGAAACTGAGTAACAGGGTGTGTTACAGCCAGTTGTTACTCTCTATTAAAGAGAATTGCCAGAATAGAGAGAGATGTGGAAACAATGTTCAGGGGGAAGAAAATGTTAGACTCAGCCATATGTTGCTGAATTGAAACTTTATTTTTTTAAAAACAAATACAGAAGGTCTTACAAAAGCAAGGAATTGGTTATCAGTGCATTGGCTAAATTCAGGGGAGCACATTCCAAGTGAGGAGCTCCTATGGGTTGACTAACAGAATCATTCTTCCATCACTTTAGAAGCAGGAAATCTGCGATGTGGTGTTTACGGCTGAATCCAGGGATTACCACTCGGCAGGGTGGGCCCCATAGGCTAATTTTTCACTCAAAAATCTACAAGTACAATGAGGTGGGCTGATTCACGTGGGTGTAGAGCACTCTGGTGGTTATATTTTTGAGCTTATGTTTTTTTCCTTTCTGGCGTTTCATAAATTTTGATTGGACTATTTCATGGAAGAAGTAAATCTGTAAAAAGTACAATTTAAAACAAAAATGTTAACTGGCAAATTAAAGGAAAAAGCTTCCACTCACACCAAAGAGTATAGAAATGAGAAGCGGCTCCTGAATCTAGAAGAATGTAGTTAAAGGGGTGGCCAAGCTTCAGCCTAGGAGAAGATGAAGAGGAAGGTTTAGAAATCAGATTTCTATCAAGGCTCGTGTATAGATTTGGCTATCCTCCCCCTCCTAAAGACCCTAAGGATAGAAATATGTGTAAAACTTCTAAAACAGATTACAAAATCTAAGATATTTGAAATCAGTACTGCTACCTAAAATACAGACAGATTTCTCTCACACATGAGACAGAGTGGAAAACAAGATATTTCTAAAGACGAGTTTTGGATTAACCAGGTCTGTAGTCCCATGAGATGCCTTTGGAACCAATCCAGCTTCATGCTACAGCTTCATCTGGTTTTCAGATAAATCTGGACTGAGTTAAAGGTTGAGGTGGAAGCCAGGAGAACCCTGAAAACAGGTGAAATTTAGCAAAGCCAGCTAATTTTAGTTGATCTTTAAGACCCCCGCTCCTCATGGAGCCCTGTTTGGAGCTGCAACTAAGACACTGAAAGGTTATTCTCCATTTGGGCTTCCTTAAGTACATTTCTGTGCAAAAACCCGTGGAAACAAAATGTCATGTTTCCTGCAACTTTGGCTAATTTAAATGTTACCTTCAGAAAAGACCCAGATTTGACCCACGTCTATAAAAAGTGTTGGAAAATGTTTACAAACCTTTTCAAGCTGATTGATTTGTAAGTAAATTGAGGAAGAAGTTTGCGGGGGGAGGGGGTATTGTTGTTGTTGTTGTTGTTTTGTTTTGTTTTTAGTTTTAAATGTCACTCAAAGTCCATGAATTCTCCATTCTTAATTCAGTAAGCAAGGGTGAAAAGATCAAAGCCCTAGAAAAGAAGATTCCAAATAGAAAGTAACTGAAATAAAAGGTAAACAGAATTGTTGAAAATTCTCCCCTTTCATAACTGAAACTCATGAAAAGAGACCAAAATTCCAACAAGAAAACTTGTGAAATTCCATAGGTTATAGAGGACAACCAAAGCCCCAGCCTGCAGTCTGGTGAAATTTCTGAGCAAAATTTATATTTCATGTATTCTTCATTATATTCATTATATACAATTCCCATAGAGTATTCATTTAAAATATTTACTTAGCGTAATCATCTGAACCCAGCACAGAAACAGAAAATTCAAATTACTGTAGCATCTGCCAATGGGAAGAAAAGAACAACAGAATTATGTTTCTCTGAGTTTCTAGCATGCTGCTCTTTCTCCATCAGAGAGCTCAGTCCACCTAATTCAGCTTCTTTCTGGGTCTGTGTGTTCATATGTAAGTCTCTTCTTCATCCTCTCACCACCCAGCCAGGTCCATCCCTGAGGCCACATAAAGACTAAGCCTCACACAAAACACACATGTGTGTGCAACACACACTCTGTGCTCTTGTTCTACACATTCTGTGGTTGTAGGTTTTACCATTTACCCAAGGGCCTGAGGCTTTAGGACTATTGACATGACTATTGACATGACTGTGCTCTCGTCAACCATGACAACACACACACACAAATGCACACAAACACAAACACATATGCTGAGGACTTGCCACACTCAGGGCTCCCAAATCTCATTCCATACAGTGTAAATTTTACCTAGAGTAAAGTGTATGTTTTAGTCCTAGAGACTTAACTATATTTGATGAAAACTCATTGCATTTTGTCTTTTAAACAATTTACAATGTCCTCAGATTTTATTCTTAGACTATTAAAATAAGCAAATGTACTGAAATGTTTCTACTTTGTTTTAGTCCCATAGAATGACTACTTTGTTCTAGAAAGACTTCTAAATACTCACTTAAAATTGCTTATAAATAAGTTTCCTAAGTGGAAGCTTAGTTTGTATATGTAAGTAAAGTGAAAAATCCTGGATACAACCCATTTATTATTTTTTTAAATTTATGGGATAAATGATGCCTTTAAATGTGAAACCATGAATAATTTTAAATCATTTTAGATAAAGTTTGCAGTAATGTTATCAAGGACTTGGGAGATCCCAGTTTTGGCTATTCCTCCTGGGAACAATAAAAACCTATGTTCAGTGACAAGCTACCTTTCCCCTGTTTTTAGATTAGATCTGTATTAGTTGCTTTCTCATACCTGGAATAAAATATCGGACAAAATCAACTTTAGGGAAGAAGGGTTTATTTTTACTTAAAGTTTGAGGGATCCATCATGGTGGACAGGTCTGGTGGTAGGAGCATGAAGCCTACTGAAGCGGCTACTGAAAACAGATCCTCACTGATATACTTAAAGGTGTGCCTCACTAATGTCCTAGGTGTTTCTTAAGCCAATCATGCTAACAATCAAGAATTACCATCAAACTATCTGTAAAATAAGACTAGGAAATAAAACCATCTCAGTACAATTCTCCTACTCCATGGCTCTCCAAAAATAGCCTAACTGCTGATGTCTTTGTTGGCTTTTGTCTCAGGTAAACCCTAAGTTTGTTTTATAAAAAATAAAATAAAATTCTCACCTCACAAACAGGGTCTGAAACAAGGCTTTCCCTGCTAGAGTCCAATCCTCCCATAGTTCTGTCTCTTGCTCTAGCGCCATTCAAAAGTGATCATCAACCATAGGTGGATCTGAGCAGTATTCCAAGGTTCAAAATTCAAACTGGCCACTAAATGCTGAGCCTTTCTTGAATAAAGGTTCCAAGAGACAGCAAGTAGCCCATTCTGTTTGAGGTGATGTTCCTTCACATTCTGTTCTACTGAGGCCGGTCTATGTCTCTTTAGAATCTACCTTCTCCATTGACATCTTTCTTCTCGGGCAAGTAGAAGACTTGTCACTTCCCTCTATCCAGGTCTAGTTATCCTGTCATCAGACAATGAACTTGACATTCACCAGAATATGAAGCTGGCCATGGTCCTTGCTCTGTTAAGATAGCCCTAAAGCAATTTCTTCCTCATATAAAAATAATAAAAACTGTTCTCAATCATTTGCATTTGTGGAGACTGAAAGTTAATGGCTGCATTTGAAATGCCAGAAGCTCTGGATATGTTTCAAAAAAGATATTACACCTTGATGCTATGGTTACTACTCACTGACAAATTGGCTGGATTTAAAATTACCTAAGCCATACAACTGTCAGTGTGTCTAGAAAGGTTTAATTGAGGATGCAAGACCCACCCTATTGTAAGACCCACCCTATTGTGGGTGGCAGTATGCCATAGGCTAACTGAATAAATGTAGAGAGGAGAAGGACTGATCAGTAGGAACAGTGGTTAAGACCTGTCAACATGAAAGGAGACCCAGCCTCATGCTCCTCCTGCTGCAAATACCCTGGGCCTTTCTGCCATAACAGATGTATATACCTATTTTTTATTGCTTATTTGTTTATCTACTTCATAGGTGAGAATCATGGATCAAATTCAAGTCTTAAGGACTTAGAAGCAGGTGCATTTGTCTGCTGAGCCATCTCTCTGGCCCCTGGTGTGAACCATGAAACAAAATCAGTATTTCCTTTCCATGAGTTGCTCTTAATCAGGTATAATGGAGCAACAATGAGAAAATAAGACACTAATTTGCATAACAGATACAACTAGATCTCACACATGGTTAAATTTAGCATAATAATATGGTTATCATGTACCATGAACCACCAGATTTCACAATGTCTCAACAAAGAAAGTGAACAAGGAACAATTACCTCTGTATTTTATTAAGTTTTTGAGCAACAAATCTAATCTTTCCAACTCCTCTGATAATTCTAATGGTTTCTGGTTTCTGGGCTGTGAGATCAACAAACAGCTCAGCAATGTCTGGCTTTTACTTTGCCATCTATACCACAATGAGACGAGGGTTTAATTCTCAAACACTATTACAATGAAAGACAAATGTCACCCTTGTCTTGGACACCTTTGAAACCTCAATTTAATAAAATACTTTGGTTTCCAGTCACAATCTTCTCTGCATGGACAAACCAAAAGGACAGGAGACCATGGTACCATTTCAAATCTGTAACTCAAAATAGCAGGTGTATGAGATTCCCTGCAGTGTTAACACTGAGCCCAGTTCTAGAACCTATATATGGTTTGTATTCCTGCACAAACATCCTGACCAAGAAGCAAGGTGGGAAGGAAAGGGTTTATTCAGCTTACTCTTCCACATTGCTGTTCATCACCAAAGGATGTCAGGAACTCAATCAGGTCATGAAGGTAATGCAGAAGCCATGGAGGGATGTTTCTTACTGGCTTGCTCGGCCTGCTCTCCTATAGAACCAAGACTACCAGCCCAGAGATGGTCCAACCCACAAGGGGCCTTTCCCCCTTGGTCACTAATTGAGAAAATGCCTCACAGCTGGATCTCATGGAGGCATTTCCCCAACTGAAGCTCCTTTCTCTGTGATAACTCCAGGTGTGTCAAGTTGACACAAAACTAGCCAGTACATGATTCTTCTCAGTCTTTCCTGCCCAGAGTGAAGAGCATGCTGCTACTATGCACTTGTAAAAATCCCAAAGCATCCGAGAGAAAGCTGGCTGTGCCAACACGTTCTAAGTTTGGACCAGCAGACAGAGGTGTATGTATAAGCATTTCTGAGACCCTTGGGTGAAAAAGAAGAGTAGCTCCAGAGCTTTAATGTGTATACTTACCTCACGTATTGTAAAATAATGGGTGGACCTGCCCAAGGAACCTCTGTGGGGACAAGAAGATGCTCCAGACCCTTGTGCTGAAACTTCAAGGAGGTTGGGTTTTGGGGGGATTTTTGTTTGTTTGTTTGTTTTTGGTGTGTGTGTGGGGGGGGGGGGGAGTTGATTTAGTTTTTCCAAAGAACACAGTCTTCCTTCAGGTAACTTAATCTTGGTCTCAGAATTTGTTTACTCTAGAGACTAAGTGGAAGATCATAATTTCCCATTATAAAAGCTGTTTCTCCTCATGTGCTCTGGCTTTTGTAGGTTTGGTTTTTGTTTTGTTTTGTTTTTGTCCAAGTTTACAAGAGATACCCTGACAGGCTGCCAATACACTGTTATAGTGTAACCCCCCAACACTTCTCTTCACGTTATTAATTATCTATAGCTTTCCTCCATCAGCGGAGTGCTGTCATCTGACCTAGTCATGCTTAGACTCTTTAAGAACTGATACTAATTTGAGAACACTAGTACTAGTTTGATGACAGTATCTTCCAAAGTTGAGCCTAACCTAATGGAATAGACACCGCTGAACTTCTCAACCCTCCCCTGTAGACATTACTTTGGACCCAAGAAAGCATGCAGTGTGCCCTTCCTGCAAGGAATGTTCCTGTATGATCTGGATGGTTTTATGGCAACTTGACACAAGTGAAAGTCATCTGAGAGGGAGCCTTAATTAAGAAAATGCTTCCTGAAGATCAGACTGTAGGCGTGCTGGGAGGGTATTAATTAGTGATTGATGGCAGAGGGCCTGGCTCACTGTGGGTGGTACTATCTGTTGCCTGGTGGTCCTGGGTTCCACAACAAACAGTCTGATAAAGCCATGAGGAGCAAAACAGCAAACATCACCCCTCCATGGTCTTGGCATCAGCTCTTGACTCCAGATTTCTGCCCTGCTTGAGTTCCTGCCCTGACTTCCTTTGATGATTAACTGTGACATGGAGGTGTAAGCTGAATAAACCCTTTCCTGCCCAAGTTTCTTTGGTCATGCTGTTTCATTGCAGCAACAGTAACCCTAACTAGGACACTGGACACTGTATTCAAATATTTTCTGTCTCATGTGCTAGGACTGGCCTTAATTTTTTTCATTTTGGATATTGTCTAGTCTTAGAGCTTTTCTGTGGACCCAACAGGTGCCCTTAGGAAATCCAGAAGCTACACCTGTAGAAATGCCCTGGAGTCCCGTGGTCAGGTCAGTCTCAAGGGAGTGGCTAGTCAATTCAGTCCCCCTGACAAGCACAAATTTTCACCATCATCAGCAATTTGCTAAAATGGTGTTGACAGACTTACAGAACAGATTCAGAGTTCTGAGACACTAGTGGATTATCCCTGGATTTGAATATGCAAGCTCATTGTCCCTCTCACATAATGTGTTTAAATTTCTATCAGTCCTAAACCACAAAAAAATGTTCATGAAAGCTATTTAAGATCTGATTTCTTCTCTTATTTATTTTTCTAAGTTTTGACATCAGTTACATTGGTCTTAGGAAATACTTTTGGAGGTACCTTATTCTGTCTTCTGAAAAATGCATGTAGAGCCTTAATTACTAACTGGAAATATGAAGAAAACATAAATGACTATATATGGGCCTTGAGTGTGCTTTGAAGAAAAAATATTACTATGAATTAAAAATTTTTATATGTGCAATTGGAAATTGTAAAATAAGTCAGAGTTGAAAAATCTAAATTTAAAATTGAGGTGTGTGACTTTTGTACATGTGATTGTAGGTCATGGAACTAGAAAATGGATACTAAGATGAAATCATAAAGAATATGGGAGATAGAGAGTGTAATGGGGGCAAAGGATAGTCCAGTCAGCAACATGCCTGCCTGGCAAGCATGATAGCCTGCATTTGATCCCTGCAGTGGTTTCAGGAAGATGTCCTCCTATTGTCAGGTGCCTGGTTCCCTGTTGGTGACACTGTTTGGGTAGGTTTCAGAGGTGGCATTGCTGGAGGAAGTATGTCAACAGGGACAGACTTTGAAGCCATTTTTATAATGCAGGTTCTTCTGCTTTTAATTGTCTTAATGAAAGTTTTGTTTTATGGACAAAATCAGCAAATGTAAAATGCCCACAAATGTCATATGCTTATTAACATAGTGATAGTTTGATGACTGTATGGGTAACTATTGACTGCCAAATTGTTAAATTCAAAATATAATTTAATCTCATATAAAACTATACAAATACACACTGGCTACCTCTTCACATACTCAAAATGACTTGACTGGGGATTGAAGTATACACATGGCTTTTCTCTTAGCATGGAACCCAACAGTTTACATTATATTTCACTTACAACTTCACATTTTCGTGCATATGTCTGCACTGTGTGGGCTTAACAACACTGCAATGCTCCTGTTAAGAAGCCAATGCTTAGGTTCTTTTTTTTTTTTTAAAGATTTATCTATTATTATATGTAAGTACACTGTAGCTGTCTTCAGACACCCCAGAAAAGGGCATCAGATCTTATTACAAATGTTTGTGAGCCATCATGTGGTTGCTGGGAATTGAACTCAGCACCTTCACAAGAGCAGTCAGTGCTCTTAACCACTGAGTCATCTCTCCAGCCCAATGCTTAGGTTCTGACAAGGCATCTATAGTTAAGATGACCCCTCTACTTGCACAGGAGTAGACCATTGCCCATCACATGTGTATTGTCTCCAAACTGGCATGGCTTTGATGTGTTGACCAGGGAGTCTGCTCTACTTCTTTCCCTCTATCATCTCACCAGTTCTTTGGTCCTCCATCCTTAGAACCCATGCTTCAGCTTTCGTGGGTGTGCTCACCCTCCAGTGAGTTCTTCCTCTCCATCTTGCTTCATTTTCATAATGTAACAAATAAGTAAACAAACCACTATCCTTGTACTCTTTTGACTTTGTTTAATTGCCTTAGACTCCACTGCCTTACCTTCTAAAACAGCAAACTAGCTGGCAGCATTTGGGAAGCAAAATATTCTGATGTTGGTACAGAAAACAAAACAAATGAGCCAACATTTGATATAAATAATATGCAATTTAAGTCTAACACTAATTCTGTTGTATTAAATTTCCTTTTGTGTTTTTCCATTGGTGACTTTTTTTTCTCCAACATGAGTTTCATATTTCCTTGGCTTTCCATGGGTATTGACTTTTGCTTGGTGAACTCAAGGAAGATAAGGGCAAGGAGACTTCTGCTTACTTAGCTTGTGTCAGGATAACATTAAAATAGTACTCAGTTTCTAGTTGCTATGTAGAACAATAGCTAGGCTTACTGATACTGGAAATGCATGTGGTAGTTTCTATGTTCATAATCCATACCCAATTAAAGGAAGAGACGTGGCTGTGTCAAAAACATAAATTATCCTGAGAGCAATCCATAGAACCTCCCACTCGATGCTCATCCCGGATGTGATTCAAGTGCCCTGCTCTAATAACTAACATCAACATTCCTCTTTAGGCTGCCACTCAGTGTAGCCATAGAGTGTGTATTTCAGTTGACTCAGTGACTTACAAGGAAAGCATGACACAACTATCTGTCTTCAGAACTGCACTGCTGACTTTCCTCTATTACCTCTAATTGTTTTCATTTTCTTTCTTTTTCAATACCAGGATTAAACCCAAGCCTTCTATATGTTGATGAGGATTCCACCACTAAGCAACTCCAGTCCTGACGCTTTTATTTTTAAGTGAAAATATGTCATTTTAAAAAGATTTTTAAAGTAGCCCTTTGTGACCCAGAAAACATTTATTTTCAAATTATTTTTATTGATCTTACCATCAGAATAATATCTTTAATTTCCCATGACAATCAACAATACATTACAACTTTGATATCAATAGCAATGATTACTAAAACGAGCAAGCAGTTCACCAGTCTTGAGAATCAAAAGGCATATAATGGCAGTACCAATAAAATAGTGTGCATGTATGTTAAGAAATAGGCAACATAACCTGTTAATGCCTTGGGCATTTTCTAGCTGTGGCATTTATACTTTTTTTTTTCACATGAGAAGCATATTGACCAGTTACCATGATCCTAAAAAGAAGATGCATTAAAGTGCCTCTCTGGCTAACAGTGGCTGTGCACCTCCTTATCATACGGTGCTGACATCACTCGCAACGCATAAGAAATCAATACTACATTTGTCCCAAACTTTTTCACAGGTGGCTAATCTTAATGAAGATTCCCTCAGAAACTAAGGTCATTAATGTTTTATCGTCACTTGAAACCTCTCACACATGCCAAACCAAATGGAACAGTCTTAGACTACTGGGTGAACAGCGACATCTAGTGGTCAGGGTTTTATCACTAGACAAATATTTTTAAAGCACTAATGTCAAGAATACCTACCTATAAAACATTGAAGAGGCTTGGATGCCTCGCCTTGAACACTGGCACACATCTACCTCCAAATAAATTACAGATGAAAATCATAATTTCCTGGTGATTTTCTGACTCCATCATAACATATACTGAAAGAAAATTCACTCTTTAACAATCCTTTCACAAGTAAATAAGTACCTTTTGTAGATTTTTTTTTTTTTTTACAAAATTCCCATTGTTACTTCTTTGTGCCTCACTTTTTATTTCTATCAGAACATTGTAAGAAATTCTGAATCACTAGTCAGTTAATTTTATGACTGTTGTATAAATACAATGACAGCAATGTCCTAGCAATAAGCAGATTCAGACACTCTGCATGACACATTGATGGGCAGAGGAAGATGGCACAAAAGCTGCGTGCATTTCCTCATCATAGATCTGAGTTCACATGGGGGTGTTAGGGTTTTTTGTTTTGATGTTGCTGTTTTGCTTGTTTTTTACAAACAGGACACATCCTGCTCATATGGGTTCTTTTTTTAAGTACATCTAGCTTATGAAATGGAATAATAGAATCAAAAAGGAATTATAGAATTGTTTTTATCATCAGAAAGCCATTGCTTGCTGGTTGTGACATTTTCCTATTAATAAACGTCAGTACATTTTTTGGCCATGTGCATAGTTCACCTGAGGTCATCCAAGCAGACTTTCTCTTTACTCACAGTCTGTGGACAAGCTTCCCATCAGATTCTTGAAGCTTCTCCTAAGGCTTTGACAGCCAGCTCCAGGAAAACTGCCTCCCTGCTTTAATAGGAGGCTTGTCCTGAGCAAAAATCATGCATTATAGTCTGATGGCTATTCCTAGGTCATCCATGAACCGTCTCTTCCATATGGACTGATATATCCCCCAAATATTTAAACACACATGGATGAGTATGGGTGGACATCTAGCTAGCTATATATTTTACCTTTCCCAAATTAGCTGTCAATATCTAATGCTAGCTTTTACTTTTTTCTTTAATGTAAAGCTCTGTCAATAATCATAAACAAATACAAAGCCTGGCCAACAGTTTGTGCATGAATGTACTAGTCTCTCCAAATAAAACTAAGCATATTTAGTTCTCATCAAATTATCCACTACCATCCATAAGCCATATTTACTTGAGACATTCATCTATATATTACTTGTATGCATAAATAGGGCTGTCGAGGCCAAGGTTCCCAGGACTGAAGACAATCATATACAGGATGAGCACCTCACGTGGCCATGGGAGCCATGAAGACTACCCTACTATCCTTTTAGACATTCATAAAAGTGCTAGACATATGTTTCAATGGGCATCTCATTCAAGTGCATAATAACTTAATCTTATTAAATTAACAAGTGTAACTCATAATTAAGGTCAAATGAAGTGTTTTCTATGCAGTGCATAGGTTTCTCCCCAGTATACTATCCCCACTAACTTCCCAGCCCTCTCCTCCCTAAAAGTTCTGAGTTAAGGAGGGTACATGACCACAAGTAGGTATATGTGAAATTCCCCAAAGAGAGAGGCAACCATGGGCAGCAATGAAGGCCACTGGAGGTTAGCATCTACTGCTCTGTTCTGGATGTACTTCATTCTCTCATTTTCTTTCTCCCCTTTCTCATTTTCTCCTTTACTTATGCCTAAAGCTGCTAGTGAAAGATGAATCAGTACAATGTCTTGTTTGTGTCTGAACTCTGTCTAGTATAACAAAGATGCCTCTGAGTCCCAGAGGAATCCTATAACTGTTCAACACCCAGACCTGCAGTCACTCTCAGGTGAGGCACTATGAGCAATCATGGGTTGTTATTACTGTCTGCTCCTAATTACAACCTCTCAAAAAATACCTGAGAACATACATGAACTAACAATCTCCATCAAAGGTTCCCTCCCCCCAATCTGTCAGCAGTTATACTGGCCTTTAGGGATAGATTAGAAGTAAGTCATGTTGTCTACAAAAAAAGAAAGGAAGAAAGAGAAAGAGACAGAGAGAAAGAAGAAAAAAACATATCATTAGCTCCTTCTCCCACATGAGCTCCCCGTGAATTATATAAAGTATGCTCTCTACTAATTGCCAAGGCTAAATCTTCACTGGGTCTGGACAAGTGGATGAGGGTCTAGTGGAGTGATTCCGTGTGCTGCTACCACAGATCCCAACAAACCTAGAAATAATTTGGTCTGGGTCTAAGTGCTAATATCATGCTGCCAAGTCTCCTTCTGAAAAGCATAAATGCAAAATATCCCATTCCTACAAGCAAACCAACCACAAGGGTGCTGCCAAGAACTTTTGGGGCCCTTTTTTTGGCCACCCGGAATGCTGTTGGCAGCACCGCAGAGATTAATATATTGTTGACATGTCCTAAAACCTTGTTAAATGTTTTTCTCTTCAAGACACGCTCATAATAGGTTTCCAAGTTCGGTCTCTTTCCATGTCCCCAGTTTCGTCTTGCAAACCCCAGGAACTTCAGCCGATGCAATGTGACAGCCAGTGAGACATCTGCCAGTGTAAAGGATTCTCCACAGAGCCAAGGCTGGTTGCCCTCCTCTAATCAGAGAAAAGGAATGAGAATTAGGGGCAAGCATGATACAGACAGACTACAGCTCCCATTTGCAGTCTGAGACCTAAGGGAAAAGATAATCACATGACATCTTGACCATCACAGTCATGCAGAGTTATCCCAAACTCACAGGTGTTTGACATTTGTCAGCCACAAACGTCCCTTTGTTTCTTATCATTATCATTTATACAATACACCATAAGAGCGATTTGCATGCTCTTCACATTATACTATGTATTAAAAGTAATCAAGAATGACTTCAAGTACACAGGAGGTTATCTTAATACCAAATCATTTTACAAAAAGGACCTGACAATCCATGAAGTATGGAATCTTCAGTTGCTGCTGAAACCAATTAACCCTCATGGAACAGAACAATAGCTACATTTCTTTAAAGTAGAAAGCAGTCATTCTTTCTTTTTATTTCATTTAAGATTTTTTTTTTCTTAAGATAAGGGCTTACTCTCTATCTCTGAAAGTTCTTGAACTGCTGGCAATGCCCCTGCCTCAACCTTACAAGTACTAGGATGACAGATGAGAACTGACAAACCCAGCTGTGCCCCTGTGATGAAAGAAGTTTCAGGCAACACTGTCTTCAGTCAAAATGCACAAATAATCCCCATGAAAAATGGCTGATTGCTGAGGCTCCCAGATGCAACCTATAGATGATGTTCTGGAGCCCACTATACTCACTTGCTGCCACTTGCTCCCACCTTACACTTTAGAGGCAAGCTATTTCCCTAACTGATGAAAAAAACAGAGAGGACATACAAGAAATTATCTGGATTATTCAACCAAACCACTCTAAAAATTTGTGAAGCTGGTTAAGGTCACATCTCCCAGACAGACATTATTGAAAATGTACAGAAAACATTTCTTGAGTCACATTTCTCATAGATACAAACTAGATTATAACTAGATTCCAGAGTTCTCCTGAATGAAATAGCATATTTAAAATTGTCTCTGAATTGAAACAACCCCAGAAGCATATTAAAGAACATGGTTAGAGGGGTCTGAAAATGTTCCTACAAATGCCCTTCATGTTTCATGAAAAAGAAAGCCAATAAGAACCTACCTGGAGTTTCCTCATTTCTTCTTTGTAATTCAGTTTCCACCTGATCCAAGACCTTCTCCAACTCATCAAGAATTTTCTTCAAGTATTTGACATTGTCATGATCAAGCAGCTTTGACTATTTAACATTCCAAAAAGAAGCTGTTTATGGTATTAACAACAACAGGAAAACTATAATACATAAAATAGATTTTACATACATATATATACATGCATACTTTTAGAATTAAAACCTGTTCACTTTATGTAGTTTTTTTTTTTTTTTTTTTTTTTTTTTTAATGAGGAGATAGAAAATAACTTTGAAGAGCTAAAGTGAAATGAGGAAATAGTCCAGCTGTGAGATCAGCTCAGCGGCAGACCCAGTACTTACTGTCACTCCTGGAAGGCCTGTTAACCAGTAGAGACAAACAACGGGGAAAACACAAAGATTCTCCTCTAGCCTTCAACCAAAGAATAGGATTTGAGACACCTTAGGTGTCCAATGAGAACATCAAAAAAAAAAGCAGGTATTGGAGAGAATTTGCTCAGTCTGTAAAATGTTTATCTTGAAAGCATGATGACCAGAGTTCAAGAACCAGAACTGTTTTTTAAAGGCTAGGAGTGGCAGAACACATTTTTAACACCAAATTGAGGAGGCAGAGACAGACAGATCCCTAGAACTCAGCAAGCCTAGCCAAATCAGTGAAATACAAGTCAATAAACGATGTTGTCTCAAAAATAAGGGGAGATGGTCGTGAGGAACACCTATTGTCACCCTTTGGCTTTACATACAGAAACATGTGCACACACACACACACACACACACACACACACACACACATGCACATACACGCACATACACATACACACACATGCACATACCAGAAGGGGAAAGAAAGAATATAAGAGAAGTCTAAATGTGATTGTGGAAGGTAAGGAGAACAACTATGGAGGACGCACTCAGAGCCCATCTATCTAAGAGAGGATAAAAGGAACGCAGGAAGCTGAGGGAGAGCATGAGTGCTGCTTGGTACACGCACAATACAGAAAAAAATCTTCCATGTGCTTTCTGGGTATGGGCAAAGAACCAACAGAGGTGAAAGACTGGTGATTATCGATGTTCCTTAAGATGAACAGAACAAGTCATCCAAGACATGGAGGTCTTAGAGTGGCAGGCTGCCTGCTGAGAGACTCCTACATTATATTAGCCAAAACTTAGATGAATCACCTTCCATATTCAATAGCTCCTTATCAGATAGTTATCAATGGGTCTGACTATCAAACATAATAAAGAAAAAAAACATTTTTTTTTTTTTTGCTTGAAAGTTTGTTTTTGTTTGAGAGTACTTGAGACTGTATCTCACTTTGTAGCTCAGGGTGGCCTGGAACTCAGTGATCCTCCTGGCTCATATGCTGCTGACTATTTCTAAAAGTAGAGCACAGGCCACAGGAGCCACATGCACCAATGATCTACAATAGTACAAAGATGTGCTAGAAATAGCATTCTTCTTTTTCAGAAAGAATAAGTGGTGTGAAGTATAGCAAGCCAAGCACTTACCTTAAGTCGCTTCTGTTTGGCAATGTATGCCTCTTGTAAGTCAGGGTTTTCTTCAGCAAGTTTCTTTAGTTCAGACTCTGTGTTACCAATCTGGCCTGATAATAAAAACATTTTGAAATGAAAACGACATTCTCCCCCTCATGGCACAGACATAAGGAGAAGTGGGGATATACCCTGGCTGAGAATGTGAGTTCTGGGACTGGTGGCCTGCTGATACCTTGGGCATACTTTAGCTGCATCAGTTTCCCCATTCAAAATGTATTGAGAAAATACTTAGCACACAGTCTAAGGACTTCGTGAGAAGCTGTTGTGAGCAGCTCTAGCAAGGTGTGGCACCTGTGTGCTCTATGCTGTTGGACTGCCTTACACTCCCATGACTCTCCACTTTCTCTGATGAAAGGAAGAGAAGACCTTGTTTAAAATAATGTTAACCATAGGTAATAAGGTTGTAGTCAGTTTGTATTTCAAATCACATTATAAATACTTAGGAAGAGAAGAGAAAAGAATATAAGGACACAGAGTGCTAGGCAGAGGGCAGGGGAGAGGAGAGGAGAGAGGGCAGGGGTGAGCAGGAGAGAGGGCAGGGGTGAGCAGGAGAGAGGGGCATAGAGAGGAGAGAGAAGGAGAAAGGGAGGAGAGAAGATATGGAAAAAGAAAAAGAAAAAGTATCCAAAAGGAACAAGGAAAAAGTAATAGAGCCAACAATGTAATACGCCATGTAAGAAAAAGCTATGGTTTCTGTGTTTAGAAGACTTGGGATTGAGTGTCTCCAAAGACTCCTGAGTGTGACCAGTGCCTCCTCTGTCCTTCCTAGCTACAGCCAACCATGCTGCAAAACACACTCTCCCCTGCTCCACATCTCATACACTGATGCCACCTACCCTCGGGACAGGAAGTAGGGAAGAAGCTGGATGTCACAACTCAATCTCAGAAAATTCCCAATCATTGAACACAGAGGTGATGGCTACACATCCTCTCAGCCAGCTTCCTCCCTTCATGCAATATGAGAACCAAGTTACCCATACATCCAAGAAGGTGTCAGCCATTCAGATTCTCAGTTCATCTTTTTGAGAACCTATCATGTTCTCAGCCTTTCTATCAATTACCTTCCTAATTTTTATTCAAGTTTGGCCTCAAGACTACAAGCTGACAAATTAGACCTGATAGACAATATATATCTAGTTAAACTTCTCAGGAACAGATTAACCTGACAGGTTATTGAATTGATGCAGTCCCATGCATGTCCGTGAAGCAAACTCAACAATCCTATTGACCCATTTCCCTCAGTAACCAGAAGATATAGCAAGTCTCAAAAATTATACAAAACTTCAAGAAGAATCAGTCCCTGACTTTTGCGATTTTTACATACTGCGAATCCTTGTGGTTGCATAAGCGGGGATCATGGAATCCACAGTGAGCTCAGGATGCAAAATGCAGCCATGTGTGTAAGCATCCATTGGCAAGGAGTCAAGAAGCTCTCGGTAATGCTGCACCCGTGGGTAATACATGCTTCCTTCATCGGGCATTAACCTGGGTGTTCTTTCTAAAACACACATAGAAAATATAAATACAAAATTGGAGGACAGCTACAAATAAGACATAATATCTAAATGCCTTATTAACATCTCATTATAGTTGCACATTCACAAAATGAAGTCTTTCCAGCCCAGACATTCAACTTTTGAATTAGATTTAAGTTCCAGATCAGAATCCAAACCATGACCTGCCAGCATCCTCTCATTTTTCCACCTTGTAAATTCCTGCTCAACCCTCAAGTCCAACCCTCAGGTCCATCACTTCCTCATGAAACATGCCCTCACCTCCTATACCCAACTGTCTCAGTTGTGTCTTCCTGTACATGCCATAAAACACTAACTGTGCTCTGCTATAGGCCTGTCACTTTGTACATAGTTGCATCTTTTCACTTCATGAATGTTTTGGGGGATGAGAAACTATAGTGTAGGTTGTAAAGTATAGGAGAGCTAGTATTTATTATGAGAAGACAATCAAGAGCCATTCTTTTCTAAGTGTCAACCAATACCACCAGTGGCCCCACTGTTACTAAATGACCATGAAATAACAATCTATATAAAGTAGGAAAGGCTTTTGCTCAAAAACCCATTTCACTTTCCCTAGATTTCTAGCAATTTAAGCCTGGCAAATTCATTCTGCCTAAATCTTCACTTGCTGGTGAAAATCTAGATTGTAAAACCTTTGTGATTTGGGAGCACATAACATGCTCCATTAGACCCCTCAAGTTTAATCATTATTCAACACATACTCAGGACATGATAAATTATAGTAAGTGAACACATCCCCAAGTTGAGAATTACTCTAGAATACTTACCCTTGAAAGCCCTGTAGTACTTAACACAGAGACTAGAACATGGATACTGGAAAGTTAACCCAGGATCTCACAGCTCCTCTATTTAAAACAAAACAAATGTAACCTTACCACTACTAATACTCTACTCTACTTATTACACCACCATATCTTCTAAGAACTTATATTTCAAAGAGTACCCACAAAGAAAAAAGTGAAGAATGAAACCCAAAAGGCAAGGTTATGTCCCTTCAGAATCATTTCCCAATCTGCCTCTTAAAATGTTCTGGAAAATGCCAACTAGCTCATTTCCACTAGTGCAAGGAAGGATTTTTTTTATTTACTCATTTCTTGGTTCATGTTCTATATTTAATTCAGAATGCTCTGAGCATTCATTCTTAAACACTGACAATTCAGAGTTGGTTGCCATTAACAGAGCATTTTAAGCAAGATCGTCTAATGCCAGACCAAGACAAACAAGCTTTTTAAGCCACACAGCAATTTCCAACTCTCTAAGAAAAAAAAAAAAAAAGCAGTGATCATTCCTCAGAGTAGTAGACAAATATCTGCTTCCCATCTAGACAGTAGAATGCTAAGGGCTGCCTTAGAATAACAACAAGCATGGACTACAATGCCTCCTTACAAACCCCATGTGCCTAGACCACATCCAGCCTCTCAGCACAACACACCTTAGTTAGCTCCTTACACAGACTTTTCAGGACCTCATCAGGATTTCCAGTTCCCCAACCAATCCGTTTCCTGAGTACAATAAACCAGAAGCTGTGAAATACTGAGGCCCTCTTGCCTTTGCATGTGCCACTGGGCTTGTTCCAAAATAATAATGTCCTTAGATGCATAAAAGACATGGCACTACAGAGATTATTAAGACATATTAACAAAATAATACTCATTTATAATATACTAACATATATACTTCTCTAACACAGTACTAATACCCAGCAGCAGATCTGATAACTGCCCTAACATAAAAGTATCAAAACATCAATAATAATTTACTATGCTAGGGACATATCTGTGATTTCTATTGGTAACAAAGTCAACACACTCTTAACTGCTTTGGGTTATCTCTATTAGTAATAAAAGAATGGCAGACTCCTGTTAGAAATAAGCAAGGTTAAAGATAATTCTTACACCCTTCTAAGATCTCAACTCTCCTTCCACTTATAGATCCACAGAGTTCTCAACGTGTGACCTGAGGATCCACAGATTTCCGAGAGGCACATTGAGGAGATTAACAAATTCTAGACTTTTTAGAGTAACACTGTGATGCTAATGGCTTTTCACTCTTGTTACCTCTCCAGTTATAGTCAAGCTTTCCAGGGGCAACATAAAACCCACTGGCTCTGTGACAAGTGACAGCCTTAGACACTTGAGTGTTCTAGGATGTTAAAAGTTTTCTGATTCACTTCTAAACAGTAAATATTGACCCGTATAAACCAAAGCTCTCAAGTGTCCTCAATAGTTTTTATGACAAAGAAATCCAAAACCACTAAGAAGCATTGCCTTGGCAGTCCAGGAGCCTCAGGTTAATAACCATAAACAGTACATTTTTGAACACTTCCCAAATGACAAGTTTATGGCTCCTGGGTAGAGCTGCTTTCTGCTGCCAAGCCCTAGAGCTTTCTCCAAAAGAACATACCACTTCCTTCCCAGAAAAGTGAATGAGAGGAAGAATAGTAACATTTACTTGTTTTCTGGGTATGATCCATCTGGCTAAGTCTGACTTCTTCAAAGGAGAACAAACACTTAAAGCCATGAACATAATTTTCTCTTATCTAGTGGTCCACTGGTAGTCACTATCTGCTGAAGAACTTTGTCAGGTACAATCTAAGATACCCACTTCACCCATGTCCTTGTACTAGCTCCCTTTCCCCAGATATTTCATGGGTGCCCTGTCCGGTGTCACAGAGACCACCTTCTTTAAGAGCAAAGCACAGCAGCATTCACTGCCTCTGAAAAGTTCTTCAAAAGACAATTGAGTCCACCAAGTGGTGTATGCCTGCAATTCCAGCATTTAGCAGCCAGTGTGGGCTAAGTAGCAAGTACTCAAGCAACCAAACAAAAACATGAGTGGTAATTTCTCTTGAATTATACACATCCTCCCTCCAATATCAGTTTACTTTATTCCTAATTCTTCCATAGAGTGTCATTGTAAAAATATTTTTAAAGTACATTTTATTGGTATTCTCCCTCTGTCAGCAGTGTGGATAATATAAAGCATATGGGGTCAGGAAAGGAAGTGTGGGAGTTTTTAAAAGCGGTGATAAAAGGGGTGAAAGCATTGGAAGTAAGGTTGCAATAATGCAAGCCAGCTTTAGTGACTTGAAGAAAAATAAATAGGAGCTGGGGGTTGGTTCAGTAAAAATTTTGCTAATCATTTACAAGGTACTGGATTAAATCTCAAGTACCTAAAATACTGATACATATATAATAGAATAAATTTATAAAATGTTTTAAATAAGATAAAATGACTTCAAAATTAATATTCTTTTAATGTTATGGTTAAGTTTCAATGTATAGTGATGAAATTGTGTCTAAAAAATGAACTTATATTTCCTAACCATATTTCTATATTATTTTTAGTGTGCCAGAATAATTTATTTCCAAACAAAATCCTATATTTTAACAGTATTTTAAATGATAGACATAAGACACCAGACAGGATTTTCTGAGAACTGTTATACATCAAATATAAAAATACCATAGAACATCTAGGACTCCAGGCTGTCCCTGAGCTATTTGGCAGTAATAAAAAGCATATATTCTAGCATTTTCTACATATTTCATGCCACTTTTCCTTTATTAAATTTTACTGACAAATTTAGGATAACACAATATATAGTTGAATTTAGACATCCTCATTGATGTGTTTATTTACCTTGTGTTGTCCCCCATTCCTGTGTTTGCTCACTGTCACATCTCACCTAGCTTAATTAATGTGTTGCTTTAACATAATTTTCTTTATTATATGCCAGATTGAAAAAGGCATCATGGACATAAAACATTCTACAAAACTAAATAGTAACAGCATATGCACATGTTAAGGAGAGGCAAGGTATTCTTGTCCAACTGTAGATAGAAAGTATCTTTCAAAACCAACAAGTTTCTAATGATTTAAGGTCTGTGAACTATACCTGCACACCCCATGAACTTGCACCTAATAAATGTCTGCTAAATGGTCCTGAGAGAATGGGTGCAGAGGGTGCTCAGCTGACCCTCTGCTGAACAGTTATAATGGAGAACTTCTAAATTCTTCCTTAGCCAAAGTCTTACCCTTGGGAATATCAAACATATCTCCATGAGTCTACAAAGAAGAAGAAGAAGAAGAAGAAGAAGAAGAAGAAGAAGAAGAAGAAGAAGAAGAAGAAGAAGAAGAAGAAGAAGAAGAAGAAGAAGAAGAAGAAGAAGAAGAAGAAGAAGAAGAAGAAGAAGAAGAAGAAGAAGAGAAGAAGAAGAAGAAGAAGAAGAAGAAGAAGAAGAAGAAGAAGAAGAAGAAGAAGAAGAAGAAGAAGAAGAAGAAGAAAAGAAGAAAAGAAGAAGAAGAAGGAGGAGGAGGAGGAGGAGGAGGAGGAGGAGAAGAAGAAGAAGAAGAAGAAGAAGAAGAAGAAGAAGAAGAAGAAGAAGAAGAAGAAGAAGAAGAAGAAGAAGAAGAAGAAGAAGAAGAAGAAGAAGAAAAGAAGAAGAAGGAGGAGGAGGAGGAGGAGGAGGAAGAAGAAGAAGAAGAAGAAGAAGAAGAAGAAGAAGAAGAAGAAGAAGAAGAAGAAGAAGAAGAAGAAGGAGGAGGAAAGAAAGATTGAAAGAAAGAAAGAAAGAAAGAAAGAAAGAAAGAAAGGAAGGAAGGAAGAGGAAGGAAGGAAGGAAAGAAGGAAGGAAGGAAGGAGGAGAAGTCTATTATCCAACTTAGATAATCATTATTTTGGATTTAGACTTAAAAAGCTTTCTGATTCAAATTTCTTCTGTACAAGTGCCAACTATTTAACAGATATCCCAAAAACACAGGATGCAAATAGATGAATATGGATATACAAAATGATTGAGCTGTTTTAGCATACTTCTCAATGATTGGCTAACAAAGGATAGCAACTCACAGCAGACACTAGTTCACAACATTTTGGTCTTTAGTTAAATGACTATACATACAGGGCTCTTATTATAACTATGGATAATTGGATAATGATGCACCTCATCAAACCATACTTATGACCATCCTAACACTCCTGGAGAGACCATTTTAGAAAGACAAGATGGCAAATAGTATGAACAGTTTAGAATGCAGACCACTTCAGTTTTCTGGTCTGGATAGAACCAATAATTTTAAAAACAACCCAAAGACTACACAAGCCTGGCAACTTACTAACAATCAGGTCACTTATCCATTCTAAATGCAACTAATTTTTAAAACCAAAAGGACATGCCTGGTATGTACTCACTAATATGGGGATATTAGCCAAAAAACTACAGAACACCCAGGATACAATCCACAGAACTCAAAAAGGTCAACAAGCCAAAGATCCCAAGTAAGGACGCCTCAATCCCACTTGGGAGGGAGAAGAAAGCAATCACAGGATGGGAGAGAGAGGGAGGGAGGGAACCAAGTGGGAAATGGACAGGGAGGAGAAGAGGGGAACATGATCAGGTATTGGGTAGTGGAACAGGATTGAAGCCCTGAGTGTCAGCAGAAAGAGTGGAAACAGCCAACCTAGGGAGGTTGGAGGTTGGGGGTGGGGGGGTGGGGGGTGGGGGTGGGGGGGTGGGCACCAGAACGTACCAAAGTCCTAGGAGGTGAGAGATGTTCAGGACTCAGAGGGCGGGGCCTTAGATGAAATGCCTAACAGTGAGGAAAGGAAATTTGTAGAGCCCACTTCCAGCAGAAAGACAGGGCATCAAGTGAGGGATTATGGGGTTGCCAGCTCACAGTCAAAAACTCGGACCCATAATTGTTCCTCTCTGAAGGAACTGCAGGGACAAAAATGAAGCAGAGCCTGAGGAAAAGGAGGTCCAGCATCAGGGCCAAAGTGGGATCCAGCTAAAGGGGAGGGCCCGCTATTACTGAGGCTATGGAATGCTCAGAAAAAGGGGCCTATCAGGACTGCCCTCTGAAAGACCAAACAGCTGAAAGAATCAGGTGCAGATATTTACACCCAACCAATGAGCAGAAGCTGCTGACTCTTGTGGTTGAATTAAGGAAAAGCTGGAAGAAGCTGAGGAGGAGGGCGACCCTGTAGGAGGACCAGCTGTATCAACTAACCTGGACCACTGAGATCTCTCAGAGACTAGACCACCAACCAGGCAGCATACACCAGCTGATATGAGGCTCCCAACACATATACACCTGAGGACTGCCAGGTCTGGACTCAATCAGAGGAAGATGCACCTAACCCTCAAGAGACTGGAGGTCCTAGGAAGTGGGAAGGTCTGGCGGGGTGGGGGAGGGGTACATCCTCAAGGAGACGTGGGGCAGAGGACAGGAGAAAGGCATGGGATGTGGAAGTCAGAGAGTGGACCGGGAGGGGGATAAAATCTGGACTATAAAAAAAGATTATAAAAAATTATAAAAAAATAAAAATATATATTCTGGAAGAATATTCTGCCAGACATATAGTGGGCAAATATGTTTTGGTCATGATGTATGCTAATTTTCTTACTTGCTATTCAGAAGACTTTTAATAATAAAATCCCACTTGTCAATTGTTTATAGTACAAAAAAAAAAAAAGACAAAATTCATGTGTTACATTAGCCTTGTTAAACTTCATCGTGGTTTTCTGGTTTATTCTTATTCCACAAGAAACATTTCATAAGACAGTTTTCATTTTAATGATCCTAGCTTTTCCAACATTCATAAATATGGTACCATTTCATTTTAATTTCAAATGCAGGTATTTTACCTACATATATGTCTGTGTGAGGATGACTGATCCCCTGGAACTGGAGTTACAGGCAGGTGTGAGCCTCCGTAATGGTGCTGAGAATTAGACCTAGGTCCTCTGGGAGAGTAGCCAGGGCTCTAACTACTGAGCCATCTCTCCAGCCACTGTACCATTTCTTTAATATCCTTACTCATCTGTATATTAAGCTCAAGTCAGGAAACAGAAGCTTTATAAACCCACCACTGGGGGCTAGCAGAGTAGCTTAGGGATAGATCACTTGCCCAGCATACATGAAGCCAGCTGTGGGTTGACTCTTACAACTTCAATCCATCAATCAACCAATAAGTAAAAGAGCACTACAAAGCCCCATCCAGGGTGGCAGATACATCAATAATTCATTCATTTTATCCATTCAATATTATTTATTAAATATCTATTCTGGAGTATCTACTTTCAGAAAGCATAGGGGCACACCTTTTAATAAGGTAGTCTCTGACCTCACAGTGACTTAAAAGTAATTCAAATATGAATAAGTAAAACAAGAGTTTATAGCTGGAGGGCCAACTTAATGTATTAATTCTGTTCATCAGTGTTCTTCAGTGTCATAATTAATTCATCTGCAGATGTGTTTTACTTACCATCCTCTAGTCATAGCTGTCTCTTCATTCCATAAGAATATTCTATAATCTCAAATGTTCTATTTGGACCATTATATAGTGAACAAGACTTACACACATTACACACATTTTAAAGGTATTTATAACATTCTCCAACAATGTAAAACTTAAGTTAGTTCCTTCTACTGGCAGACATAAAGACTGAAAATATAATTTTTTTTTAAACTTTGGCAACGTTATTAGTTGCAGAGATAAGCAGGTCCAACCAGCTAGCATTTCACTCCCTCCTCTTCCCAGGAAGGTAGCTCTCCAATTGGAAAGAATGAAAGAGAAAACGAAGCCAAGTTGGCAGTATATCCTAGAACTTTGCCATACAGAGTAATTTGCTGCAATGCTTTGAGCATAACACAGTAATTTATAGCATTAGTCTAAAGTTGTGCAGCACATATAAATCACCTGGGGTTCTTGCTAAGACAAGATTATAACCCAACAGCTTTGCTATATGGTCTAAAACTCTGCATTGTAAACAGTCTCTCAGATGGTGACAATGATGCTGGTGATGCTGGTGATGGAACACACTTTGACAAAGGTTGGTCGTTTATCTGTCCTGTTTCTTAACAATGAGATGACATTTGGTTATATATTGTTTGGCTCTTTTCCTATTCCCCCGAGTCCTTAATGGTAGATGCTAGCTGTCTGGACTATGATTGTTGTAATGCGTATGTTTGTTGCTTCTTTAAGTCTCAATATCTTGAGGTAAATTCTACCTTGACCTGAAAACAGGTCTGGTTGTCATATCTGCCTAAAATTATAGGTGTCTTAATCTTTTTATCTTCTCCAATTGAATAGCTACTCTCCTGGGAATGTAGAACAAGGAGTAAGAGTTAGTTGAATTTGTTTTACCTTACAATGGAATTCCATCACCAGCTCAGTGGTTATAACACATCATCAACATCAGCATCTGGCCAGTAGTCAGAGCTGACAGCTCCACCCCTAGCGACACTCAAGCAGAACTGAAGCTCGTCATTCCCACATTCCCATCCTGTCACTCAGTTACAGTGCTTTATCTCAGCAATAAACTCATCAAAAAAAAAAAAAAAAAAAGTTACTTCCACACAGTAGCTGAGAACAACCTGAGCTACTGATTTCTACTTCAAAAGCAAACAAACCAACAAACCTATTTTACCCCTTTTGGCTGTGCTCGCTATATATAACTTAGCAAAACTCAGAATATATTTTAGCTTATAATAAAAGCAAATGCTAAGGAATTTTAAGAAAACAACTGTATTTAACATTTACTCTAAAGCATTGTTTCTTATGAGGTAAGCAAGAGAACAGGCAAAAGTGAAGGAAGACCTGGAATAACAATACAGCTGTATTAGTTCAAGCAATGGTACCAGAGGTTTAAGTATTGTTTCTCACATATTATATAGGTAGTGTATCTGATTATATAAGACCTAACATATATTGTATATAATACATAAAAATATCTAAATAATATCTAAGTTTTAGTCATTTAAAATAATTTTTTACAAAACTATTTTTGCTTTGTTCCTATTAATGTTTTCCCAAGAAATGCATATTAATAACAGTCTTATCCATTTCCAAAAAGCTCAAGGTTGAAAAAATGTATATTAAGTCAATGTATCCCCATTTTCAGCACAGTCCCCAGCGTGGAAACACACAAGGACATCAGGTAGCAGTGAAAAGTAACTAGTTCTTTATACCGTTGGGTTTAGGTCAAGGCCAACTTCAATTAAAACTTCTGACAGAATTCTGGGTTATTAAATTAAGAATGATGGCACCTCTCCTCCCAAATAAAAAGACTGCAAGTCCCTTGTCTATTTCCCCCATGAGGTCTAATATCCATTTTCCTCCTGGATACCTTCGACACTCTTTGGCCCATTAATTTCCTTCCATGGCTCCCTTAATTTTGGGCTGTATGCTGAGCTTAACTATCCAGTTAGCACCAGCACAGCAGAAGAGAAGTAGCTGGATCACTTGGAGAGCGATGTCTGGCAGAGAATTAAAATGAAAGCCTGGAACCATGGGCTCCACTCTCAGTTCTGCTAGTGGTCAGCCTTGCCACTGTGCCAACCTGGCCCTGTCACCAAGCTGCAGCTGACCTGAAGAGGCTATCAGCAGAAAGAAGCATTTGCACACGGCAAAGAAAATGACAAATGGTCCTTCTCTAGCATTGATTCTTCTTTTTACTCATTTTTAAGATGAAAATGATTTACACAATATATACTAAGAATCAACATCATGAATCTTACTTTAAAGCTAATAAATCGCCCCCACGAAAGTGCAAGTGAATTTGAAAGTTTGATATTAACATTGCAACTCCGCTTGAGATTCTTTCAAACATTTGCACTGGCTGATTTGAATTTTGGCCTACATTTGTGTGCTTATGGAAATGGAAAAGGTTTTTAAATCACTAAACCAGCATAATAAAATAGAGAGAGAGAAAGCGGGGAAGAGGGAGAGAGAATGGGGGTGTCTACATTGAAAATAAACCAAGAAATTACAAATAGCCTTAGCATTACCATCCAGGAAAGTCTGCTCAAGATAATCAATGATCTGAGTGGCCTCACAGATTATGTTCTCCCCGTGGACAAGGACCGGTACTTCTCCAGCTGAGTTCAAGCGCATAAACCAAGGCTCATTGTGCTCACTCAGGGGCAGACTTACATCGTGTTCCTCGCACTTCAGTGCCTTTTCAGCAATTACCAAGCGCACCTGCAAGAGTGCACAGGGGTTACTGCTGTTCTCACCTTCCCTGGATACAGCTAAACAACCCTAGCTGCCTTCCTGAGCCAGAAGTACTTTACAAGTTCACTGCACGAAGTCTGTTCCTAGAAGGAATAAATAAGTATTCTGGCAGCTTACTGACAGCATTACAGAAGAAAATAACAGGGATGAAAATTATTTTGTCTTCATTACAGTTGTTCTTTCCTCATCACCACTGTGATCTTTGTGCCTTAAACCAAACTATGTGTTCTCCCCGGATGTACAGGACTGAAGAGCTGGCATAGCAGTTAAGGCAGTGGTTCTCAACCTGAGGGTCAATCGAACCTTTCACAGGAAGCACATATCAAATGTCCTACATATTAGATATTTACATTACAATTCATAACAGCAGCAAATTTACAGTTATGCATAGCAATGAAAATAATTTTATGGTTGTGTTCCCCCACAACATGAGGAAGTATATTAAAGGGTTGAAGCACTAGGAAGACTGGGAACCACTGGTTTGAAAAAATGTACTGCTCTTGACCCCCTGCATCCACCCTGGGTGATTCACAGGGCGTGTAACTCCAGCTCTAGGGAATCCAAAAGAGAACCACCTTAAGTACAAATATATGTTTGCACCTTTGATAAAGAATGCAAATTTGGGAATATAAAAGCATTTTCATTCCCTTGGTGAGAGGTGGTGCCTTTATATGAATTTGTCTTGCCCCCACACCGCATACCCCTTAAATGCTAGGCATTACCAAACCTTGGGCCTGCTAGACAAGGACTCTGTCTCTGAGTTTAAACACCTAACTTCTTTCTTTCCTTATCTATCTATCTATCTATCTATCTATCTATCTATCTATCTATCTATTTTTAAGGAAGAGCCTGTCATGGTGAACCAAGACTGCAATCCCAAAAGTAGAGGAGTGGAGATAAAAAGGTTCCCATGAATTCAAGCCAACTTGGTCTACAGGTCAGGTTGTTTGGGCAGGGTTGCACCTTGAGACCCTGTCTCAAAACTATAATTTACTTATTTTCTTTCTTTCCTTCCTTCTTTCTGGGGGTTAGGAGTAAAGTAGATCAAGGGGTTGCAGGAAGGAACCCCTTCTCTCACTTTCCAGGACAAAACCTCTAGGCCAAATGCGGAACGCGACGCTTCTTAGTGGCGCTTCCTGAGTGGCAGTACCTGAGTCACTGCCTTCCCGAATCATCTCATTTCCGCTGGTGCACTTAGTGCACCCCAGTTCTGAATGCACCCCCGGGGTCCGGCCGCTTGGAGGCCCACAAGGCACGCCCGGGGAGCTGTCCTGGTGCTGAAACCGAGTGCAGCCCTTGACTACAGGCCGTTACCTTTTGAGAGCTGAAGGAGTGCGTCCAGTGGTACAGAATGAGGTGGACCTCCTTGTCCGGCGGGCCTTCAACCCTCAGGGGCACACCGGCCCGCGCCTCGTCCTGCCTCCGAGCCATTTCGCATGAAAGGACTCAGGCAGCTTTATGGGTTGGCCTGCTCTCTGCAGACACTTGCTGCAGCAAGCATCCTTGGTTTCTCAAGGCCCCCTGTTGCGTAAAGGACTTCCTCTACGGTCGAACTGGCTTCTGGGAAATGTAGTTTCTCCCCAAGGATGCTGTGCTGCCTAGTCGGCTGAGGCCCTTAAGAGATCATCTGTGAGATGTAATGGGATGACTTTTAGGTAGAGAAATTTTCTAAAATATGACTGTCTGGCTTTTAAGGCAAGGAAAAATGATAACAGCAAATAATACTCCTGGGCCTTGGACGTTGCTTGGGCATAAAAGCACCAGTTTCACAAGACATTCAGGGTTTTTACTTAGGTGGGAGAGTTCTAGAGAGCAAAGAAATAAAATTAAGTATCAATTAATTTTCATTAGAATATATTACAATGGAATACAAAGTATGTATTTTACAAATAAATCAACAATGGTAATGTAAAAGTGCCTATTGATTAAGTGTGAATGTTCATATCAGAAATACCTGAGATCATGTCCTGCTGTTTTCATTTTTGAAATAGAGATTATTTTATTTAATCTGTAAGCTTTTTGTGAGAACTGAGTAGATAAATAAGACAGTAAACGAAATGGCAATACTACTCACAAGGCCTTAAAAATAGTGTCTTTATGGGTCTGGAGAGATGAGTTGGTGGTTAGGAGCTCTTCCAAAGGTCCTAAGTTAAATTTCCAGCAACCACATGGCAGCTCAGATTGTCTGACGTCCCGTTCTGGAGTGCAGATGCACATAAAGACTAATCAGGTAGGATTTGGAAATAATATACATATAAGGAAAAAGAGGAAGACATTCATTCACACTGACATCGGCATCATGTGACCAAGACATGATCTGACCAAAGACTCACTGTGGACAGGGTTGCCAAGGATTAGTGCCATGACAAAGCTGCTCTATAACAAAGGGGTTCTATGACCAGTATGTGGAAGTCAGGCAAATGCAAATGCGAACTAGAGAGCACTCTTCTTAAGAATTTTTATCTTGATTTTCTATTCAGGGGGTCTCTCAGAAGGGGGCCGCACAGGAGATCACGGGCCTCAGAAGCAACAGAGCTTCTTGGACAGGATCATTTTGGGCCTTCATCCTCAGCCAGTAGGAAGAGCTGACCCTCAGTCCTCTGTGTACCTTCCCCACAAAAGAAGGGCTTGCCTACAGCAAGGGCCCAGCCCTTGGAATTCAGGTGTGATCGACATTTTTTATCTGGGGTCCATCTGAGGGAGGTCCATGCAGGAGAGCACACAGGCCACAGAAGCAACAGACCTTCTTGGACAAGGTACCTTCGTGCCTTCATCCAGCAAGTCTTGGATAGCCCTACACACCAAAAACAGCAAGATTCGGATGTAAAATCATATCTCATGATTCTGGTAGAGGATTTTAAGAAGGACATTAATAACTCACTTAAAGAAATACCATGGGCATACCATTGCATACACTAGCAAGATTTTATCGAAAGGACCCAGATGTAGCTGTCTCTTGTGAGACTATGCCGGGGCCTAGCAAACACAGAAGTGGATGCTCACAGTCAGCTAATGGATGGATCACAGGGCTCCCAATGGAGGAGCTAGAGAAAGTACCCAAGGAGCTAAAGGGATCTGCAACCCTATAGGTGGAACAACATTATGAACTAACCAGTACCCCAGAGCTCTTGACTCTAGCTGCATATGTATCAAAAGATGGCCTAGTCGGCCATCACTGGAAAGAGAGGCCCATTGGACACACAAACTTTATATGCCCCAGAACAGGGGAACGCCAGGGCCAAAAAGGGGGAGTGGGGGGGGTAGGGGAGTGGGGGTGGGTGGGTATGGGGGACTTTTGGTATAGCATTGGAAATGTAAATGAGCTAAATACCTAATAAAAATGGAAAAAAAAAAAAGAAATACACTGCTAAACATGTAAAAGTCCTTAAAGAGGAAACACAAAAATCCCCAAAAGAATTACAGGAAAACACAACAAAACAGGTGAAGGAATTGAAAAAAAATCATCCAAGATCTAAAAATAGAAGTAGAAACAATAAAGAAAAGCCACAGGGAGACAAATCTGGAGATAGAAATCCTAGGAAAGAAATCAGGAGCCATAGATGTGAGCAACAGAATACAAGAGATGGAAGAGAGACACTCAGGTGCAGAAGAATCCATAGAAAACATGAACATAACAATCAAAGAAAATGGAAAATACGAAAAATATCCTAACTCAAAACATCCAGAAAATTCAGGACAAAATGAGAAGACCAAACCTACGGATAATAGGAGTAGATGAGAAACAAGGGCCAGCAAACATCTTCAACAAATTAATAGAAGAAAACTTCCCAAACCTAAAGAAAGAGATGCCAATGAAACATGCAAGAAGCCTACAGAACTCCAAATAGACTGGACCAGAAAAGAAATTCCTCCCGACACATAATAATCAGAACAACAAATGCACTAAATAAAAATAGATTAATAAAAGCAGTAAGGGAAAAAGGTCAAGTAACATATAAAGGCAAGCCTATCAGAATTACACCAGATTTTTCACCAGAGACTATGAAAGCCAGAAGAGCCTGGACAGATGTTATACAGACACTAAGAGAACACAAATGCCAGCCCAGGCGACTATACCCAGCCAAACTCTCAATTACCATAGATGGAAAAACCAAAGGATTCCACGACAAAACCAAATTCACACAATATCTTTCAATGAATCCAGCCCTTCAAAGGATAATAACAGAAAAAAAAAAACAATAAAAGGACAGAAACCACGCCTTAGAAAAAGCAAGAAAGCAATCCTTCAACAAACCAAAAAGAAGACAGCCACAAGAACAGAATGCCAACTCTAAAAAAAAAAAAAAAAAAAAAAAATAGGAAGCAACAATTACTTCTCCTTAGTATCTCTTAATATCAATGGACTCAATTCCCCAATAAAAAGACTTAGACTACCTGACTGGCTACACAAACAGGACCCAACATTTTGCTGCTTACAGGAAACCCATCTCAGGGAAAAAGACAGACACTACCTCAGAGTAAAAGGCTGGAAAACAATTTTCCAAACAAATGGTCTGAAGAAACAAGCTGGAGTAACCATTCTAATATTGAATAAAATCGACTTCCAACCCAAAGTTATAAAAAAGACAAGGAGGGACACTTCATACTCATCAAAGGTAAAATCCTCCAAGAGGAACTCTCAATTCTGAATATCTATGCTCCAAATGCAAGGGCTGCCACATTCATTAAAGAAACTTTAGTAAAGCTCAAAGAACAGATTGCACCTCACACAATAATAGTGGGAGACTTCAACACACCATTTCAACAATGGACAGATCTTGGAAAAAGAAACTAAACAGGGACACAGTGAAACTAACAGAAGTTATGAAACAAATGTATTTAACAGATATCTACAGAACATTTTTTCCTAAAACAAAAGGATATACCTTCTTTTCAGCACCTCATGGTACCGTCTCCAGAATTGACCATATAATTTGTCACAAAACACGCCTCAACAGATACAAAAATATTGAAATTGTCCCATGCATTCCTATCAGATCACCAAGGACAAGGGTTAACCTTCAATAACAACATAAATAATGGAAAGCCAACATTCACATGAAAAATGAACAACACTCTTCTCAATGATACCTTGGTCAAGGAAGGAATAAAGAAAGAAATTAAAGACTTTTTAGAGTTTAAGGAAAATGAAGCCACAACATACCCAAACTTATGGGACACAATGAAAGCATTTCTAAGAGGGAAACTCATAGCTCTGAGTGCCTCCAAAAAGAAACTAGAGAGAGCACACACTAGCTGCTTGACAACACACCTAAAAGCTCTAAAAAAAAAAAAAAAAAAAAAAAAAAAAAAAAAAAAAAAAAAAGGAAGCAAATTCACCCAAGAGGAGTAGGCAGCAGGAAATAATCAAACTCAGGGGCGAAATCAACCAAGTGGGAACAGGAATAACTATTCAAAGAATCAATCAAAGGAGGAGCTGGTTCTTTGAGAAAAATCAACAAGATAGATAAACCCTTAGCCAGACTCACTAGAGGGCACAGGGACAGCATCCTAATTAACAAAATCAAAATTAAAAGGGAAACATAACAACAGATCCTGAAGAAATCCAAAACACCATCAGATCCTTCTACAAAAGGCTATACTCAACAAAACTGGAAAACCTGGAAGAAATGGACAAATTTCTATACAGATACCAGGTACCAAAGTTAAATCAGGATCAAGTTAATGATATAAACAGTCCTATATCCCCTAAAGAAATAGAAGCAGTCATTAATAGTCTCCCAACCAAAAAAAGCCCAGGACCAGATGGGTTTACTGCAGAGTTGTATCAGACCTTCAAAGAAGATCTAATTCCACAAAAGATCTTCAAAGAAGATCTAAGTTCTGCACAAACTATTCCACAAAATAGAAGTAGAAGGTACTCTACCCAACTCATTCTATGAAACCACAATTACTCTGATACCTAAACCACAGAAAGATCCAATAAAGATAGAGAACTTCAGACCAATTTCCCTTAAGAATATTGATGCAAAAATACTCAATAAAATTTTCGCTAACCAAATCCAAGAACACATTAAAACAATCATCCATCCTGACCAAGTAGGTTTTATTCCATGGATGCAGGAATGGTTTAATAATCAGAAATCCATCAACGTAATCCATTATGTAAACAAACTCAAAGACAAAAACCACATGATCATCTCGTTAGATGAGGAGAAAGCATTTGTCAAAAATCAACACCCATTCATGATAAAAGTGTTGGAAAGATCTGGAATTCAAGGCCCATACCTAAACATAATAAAAGCAATCTACAGCAAACCAGTAGCCAACATCAAAGTAAATGGTGAGAAGCTGGAAGCAATCCCACTAAAATCAAGGCTGCCCACCCTCTCCCTACCTATTCAACATTGTACTTGAAGTCCTAGCCAGAGCAATTCAACAACAAAAGGAGATCATGGGGATACAAATTGGAAAGGAAGAAGTCAAAATGTCACTTTTTGCAGATGATATGATAGTATATGTAAGTGACCCTAAAAATCCACCAGAGAACTCCTAAACCTGATAAACAGCTTCAGTGAAGTAGCTGGATATAAAATTAACTCAAACAAGCCAATGGCCTTTCTCTACAGAAACAATAAACAGATTGAGAAAGAAATTAGGGAAACAACACCCTTCACAATAGTCACAAATAATATAAAATACCTTGGTGTGACTCTAACTAAGGAAGTGAAAGATCTGTATGATAAGAACTTCAAGTATCTGAAGAAAGAAATCGAAGAAGATCTCAGAAGATGGGAAGATCTCCCATGCTCATTGATTGACAGGATCAATATAGTAAAAATGGCTATCTTGCCAAAAGCAATCTACAGATTCAATGCAATCCCCATCAAAATTCCAACTCAATTCTTCAACGAATTAGAAAGGGCAATCTGCAAATTCATCTGGAATAACAAAAAACCTAGGATAGCAAAAACTCTTCTCAAGGATGAAAGAACCTCTGGTTGAATTGCCATGCCTGACCTAAAGCTGTACTACATAGCAATTGTGATTTAAAAAAAAAAAAAAACTGCATAATACTGGTATAGCGACAGACAAGTAGACCAATGGAATAGAACTGAAGACCCAGAAAGGAACCCACACACCTATGGTCATTTGATCTTTGACAAGGGAGCTAAAACCATCCAGTGGAAAAAAAGACAGCATTTTCAACAACTGGTGCTGGCACAACTGGTGGTTATCATGTAGAAGAATGCGAAATGATCCATTACTATCTCCTTGTACTAAGGTCAAATCTAAGTGTATCAAGGAACTCCACATAAAACCAGAGACACTGAAACTTATAGAGGAGAAAGTGGGGAGAAGCCTCAAAGATATGGGCACAGGGGGGAATATTCTTGAACACAACAGCAACGGCTTGTACTGTAAATTCAAAAATTGACAAATGGGACCTCATAAAATTGCAAAGCTTCTGTAAGGCAAAAGACACCGTCAATAAGACAAAAAGGCCACCAACAGATTAGGAAAGGATCTTTACCTATCCTAAATCAGATAGGGGACTAATATCATATGTATATGATATGTATATAAAGAACTCAAGAAGGTGAACTCCAGAAAATCAAATAACCCCATTAAAAATGGGGCTCAGAGCTAAACAAAGAATTCTCACCTGAGGAATACCGAATGGCTGTGAAGCACCTGAAAAAAATGTTCAACATCCTTAATCATCAGGGAAACGCAAATCAAAACAGCCTGAAATTCCACCTCACACCAGTCAGAATAGCTACGATAAAAAATTCAGGTGACAGCAGATGCTGGCGAGGATGTGGAGAAAGAGGAACACTCCTCCATTGCTGGTGGGATTGCAAGCTGGTACAACCACTCTGGAAATCTGTTTGGAGGTTCCTCAGAAAACTGGACATAGTACTACCAGAAAATCCAGCAATATCACTCCTGGACATATACCCAGAAAATGTCCCAACTTGTAATAAGGACACATGCTCCACTATTTTCATAGCAGCCTTTTATAATAGCCAGAAGCTGGAAAGAACCCAGATGTCCCTCAACAGAGGAATGGATACAGAAAATGTGGTACATTTACAAAATGGAGTACTATTTAGCTATTATGAAATTTTTAGGCAAATGGATGTATCTGGAGGATATCATCCTGAGTGAGGTAACTCAATCACAAAAGAACTCACTGATAAGTGGATATTAGCCCAGAAACTTAGAATACCCAAGATACAATTTGCAAAACACATGACACTCAAGAAGAAGGAAGACCAAAGTGTGGATACTTCATTCCTTCTTAGAAGGGGGAACAAAATACCCATGGAAGGAGTAACAGAGACAAAGTTTGGAGCTGAGACTGAAGAAAAGACCATCCAGAAACTGCCCCACCTGGGGATCAATCCCATAAACTACCACCAAATCCAGACACTATTGCATATGCTAGCAAGATTTTGCTGAAAGGACCCTGATATAGCTGTCTCTTGTGAGACTATGCCAGTGCTTGTCAAATACAGAAGTGGATGCTCACCGTCATCTATTGGATGGAACACAGGGTCCCCAATGGAGGAGCTAGAGAAAGTATCCAAGGAGCTGAAGGTGTCTGCAACCCTACAGGAGGAACAACAATATGAACTAACCAGTACCCCCCAGAGTTCGTGTCTCTAGCTCCATATGTAGCAGAAGATGGCCTAGCTGGTTATCAATGGGAGGAGAGGCCCTTGGTCTTGCAAAGATCATATGCCTCAGCATAAGAGAATGCCAGTGCCAGGAACTGGGAGTGGGTGGGTTGGGGAGCAGGGGGAGGAGGGAGGGTATAGGGGATTTTCGGAAAGGAAACTCAGAAAGGGGATAGCATTTGAAACATAAATGAAGAAAATATCTAATAAAAAATATTTAATAAAAAAACTCAGCAGGAACAACTGAATCCTGATTTTTTTTTAAAAAAATTTTTTTTTTGAATGTGAACAAAACTAGACAGACTACAAAACTCTACTATCTCTACTAAAGCATAAAGAGTTTAGTATAATATTAACATTATTAGTCATTTCTGGAAGAAAGAAAATTAATTGGATTATTCAATTAGTAACTTCAAACTAAACTGTACCTGGGAATAATTAGTATTTGCTCTTGGAGGGAATATCAAAGGAAATATATTAGAGACCCCCCTCCCCACTAATAAATCTTATATAAGTCACATGTACTAAATTACTGCATGGCTTGTAGCAGAGCAGGCAGTCCAGTTTCTGGCTGCTCAGTTAATATTAACACTGCTGCCATCAAGAAAGGGTGGAGACAATTCTTTTTCTTTTTCTTTTCTTTTTTTTTTTTTTTTTTTTTTTTTTTTCTGCTTAGCAACAGGCATTTATAGCTCAGAATTTTTTAGCTAAAAGTCCAAGATCAAGGAATTAACTGGTTTGATTTTCCCAAGGCCCCTCCCTCCCTCCTCCCTCCCTCCCTGTAAGGGCCACTCTTAAGGTCTGCAGATAGCACTTTCCTTTACTTTACTTTCTTTTGTGTGCTCAAATTTCTTTTTCAGATTAGGTGCCCATCCGAAGGGTACTTCACTTTTGTCGAACACAGCTGCATTCTGTGGTATTCAGGGTAGAGCTTCGCCGTATGTGTTGGGGCAGTGAGCAACGTTCAGCCCATAACAAACAGTTTGAAGCTTTGTAGACAATTCTAATTCTCTACGTACATATGAGATCTTTAGTGTTTGGACATCTACTTTTGGCATTGTTTAAGTATTGTCTAATTGAGTAAGATGATAGACAGCTCATTAAATGAATTCATTCCTGAAGAACTTCAATGGTTCAGTGTATGTTGACCTCCATATTTATCATAGTAGTTTCTAAAAAGCAGTCCCTCTTATGAGTTGTTGTTCACTATCTGTGAACCTGTTACATGTGTATACATTTTAATGAGCCTTTATCTCTGGAAGCAAGACCCAGCAATTTGTGCTTTAACAAGTCTCCAGGTTTCTCTGATAAACATCAGATTTGAGAGCTACCTACTAAATGTATCTATTGTCAGCAACTCTCAGCTCCCTGTCTCATCAGTAAATCTTCTAGAGCAGAGCAGCAGCAAGAGACTGATTTCATACTCACCATAAAAAAAAAAAAACAATGAATAATTTGAAATAATTCCCAAACAGACAGGAAAAGCCCTGTGGTTCATACCACCAGTTAGAGTTCTTAGGCTCTAGGTGCCAAGACTGCCACATTACATTGGTGTGGTAGTCTAAATATACTTGGCCCAGAGAATGGCACTATTAGTTGTGGCCTTGTTGGAGAAAATGTGTCACTGTGGGATGGTGGGAGTGGGCTTTGATACCCTTCTAACTGGCTGGGAGACAGTCTTCTCTCCTGTTTGCCTTCAGAACAAGATAGAACTCTCAGCTCCTCTAGCTCTATGGTTGCCTGGACACTGCCATGCTTCCTCCTATGATGATAATGAACTAAACCTCAGAACCTGTAAGCCAGCCTCAATTAAATGTTGTCCTTTATAAGAGCTGCCATGGTCATGGTGTCTCTTTACAGCAATGGAAATCCTAACTAAGACAACGGGAAAAGCATAGACAGATCTCCTGTTGCCTGTGGAGCAAAAGTCATAGTGACTGGAGAACACTGAATCCTGCTTTGCAGTTGCAACACTGCTTTCAAGATTTCAGAGCACACAATTACATTTTTCCACCAAATATATCTTATTAATCTAAGAGGCTCTCATTTTGAGATTACTATACTTTATAATAATCATATTTTCCAGTCTCCCAAAGAATAACTACTCAGGTTAGCAATTCACTAATTCTCTCCCACCTTTGTTTTTTTTTGTTTTTTGTTTTTTGTTTTTTTTTACTAGAACATTCACTCTGTCTTTCATATCTGGTGGAGAGGATTGGCTATCTCTTATAATGGTTTTTGTCAACTTAAACCTAGACATGTGTGGGAAGAAGGAATCTTAATTGAGAAAACGCCTCCATCAGATTGGCCTATAGGCAAGACTGTGGGGAATTGTCTTGATCCACGATAGCTATGGGAGGACTCAGTTCACCCTGGGCAATGCTACCCCTGTAGGTAGTCCTGGAATGTATGAGAACGCAGGCTAAGTCATGGGGAGCAAGTCAGTAAGCAGCACCCCTCCATGGCCTCTGCGTCAGCTCCTACCTCCAGGTTCCTGCCTTAGTCTCTGACCTGCCTTTTCTTCAAAAATGGACTATGATCTGTGATCAAACATGTGCACTGAAGCTAAACTCCCTCCCTAACTTGCTTTCAGACATAGTATTTTATCTCAGCTGTTGACCTGCAAGAACGACCACCAGTTCTTCTAACAGCAGTTTATTCAGCAAACTTCAGTCTTCATCTCTCTCGCTTCATCTTTTTCCTCATCTTTCTCCCTCGAACCCCGGGCCTGTCACTCTTATATACTCTCAGTCCCCATCCACTCACAGCAGGCCACATCACCTCACCAGGCATGCAGCTTCAGCCAATCAGGGCGGCAGGGACATGTCTCCACCAAATATGGACTTGTTTACACCGCCAGCATCATGGTGCACCTGCACAGCTCTCACGATGGTTGTGGCTATTTTCAGGTGTATGAGGAAGTCAGGTGCAAGTCATAAGACTTAGCTGCAGTCCTGGGCGCCATCTTGGGACTGCTGCCACACCCGCTCCTCACACTCAGCAATAGAAACCCTAAGACATCCCTCGCCCTCATTTCTTTATTTCCACAGTAACAAATGACACACATACTCAGAATAAACATGTGAATATGAGCCATAGAAAAGTCAAACAGGAAACATTTGCACTACTTGGCTCTAAGGATTTTGTTGTGTTTAATATACACAAAGGAGGACATCAAGGGCTTTGTGTGAGTATGATATTTAACACAAAATCCCTTGCAAAAATCCCTTGAGGTAGAGAGACATAATCTTATTTTATTGATGGGGATACCAAGGCATAGAGAAGTTGGATAAACTTCTCACTCTCAAACTATTAGTATTTACTTGTATTAAAACTGTGTTAAACTCAGTGGTCTGGTCTAGAAATTTCACTCTTACCAGTAGGAGGTCTAGTCAGTGTTACCAGACATAATTTCCTGTCTCATATGCAAACATTACTGATGCCTTATATCACTGATTATCTAACTTTAACTTTTTTGTTCAACACTTTTGCATTCGGAGAAAAAACTGAAAGGGGCAGGATAGAGAGACTGTGTTCCCAAAAGTAAATGAATGCCTATTATAAAGATGTACAATCATTCGAAGTCTGGCTTCCTCCCAAACCTTCACCAAGTGCCTTTACACAAAGTATTCACTTAAATAATCCTAACACACTCCAGCTTCTAGCTAAGGAGTCATTGCTGAGGTAGGGAGTTAGCATCGCTTCTAGTAATTGGCAGCTGGAATGGAAATACTAGCCTTATAGCTCCAGATTCCATAAACATTTACCATAGCCCAGAGCATTATTGACACATACCACTCACCTTGGCTGTGCATAAAACAACTTTACAGTCCTGTATGTATTTATATATTGGCACCAACAGTTTGACTTGTGTTCATCTATTTGTCTTTACAATGATGTGTTTGGATATGTTGATTGGGTATAGTCAAGAGTGAATGACTACTTAGCACACGGAAGACAAGAGATTAGGCTCTACAGTCACAACTTAATTCAAATTCTGATGCCACCACTCAGCTTTTTGATTATAAACTTAGCCTTTTTCCCCCTGCACATCAAGGCAAAGTAACTTATAACACCTTCATTGTGATATTAATAGAATTTAGTTTTTTTAAGCAATGAATTTAGTGCATAAAATTATAATAATTATTAATGACAAGATAGTAATGAAAAAATTTAAATACTCTGTGTAAATATGTTTTAGTAATAGGAACTTGTCTTGAAACTGTCATGAATCAGGATTAATGACAGAGGCAAGAAGGAAGCCCCAGACTCAGAGGTTTGATTATAACAGCTTATTTATTCATAAGTATCGATAAACAAATGATGAAATGGGATCACAGTCATACACACACACACACACACACACACACACACACTTCACTAACCTCCTGTCTGGCCAACGTTATAGCCTGACACGATGGTGGCACATCAGGTAAGGTCCGAGACTTATCCTTCTCAGATCTTGCTGGAGCTGGGTCCATGTGGGGCAGACTCGTTCTCTTTTGGCAGCAGGTGTGGGGGCCGGGGGGGAGCAGCTTTGCCTTCTGGGCTCATGCTTCCTTACATTTCCCCTGGAGTCTCAGGGAAAACAGAGCTACAGGTCTGGATATTCCCGAAGGCGCCACAAGGCTTGTAAAGTGGGGATCATATACAGTACATAATCCATTTTTGTGGTAACCTTTCCATGTACTGTAAGCATCCCATTGGAACATGCACTCTTTTAATATCGATTTCAATATTGTTCTCAGGCAGTAAGCTTGTAGGAGTTCTGGATTGTTTGATTGTGTGGGGTCATTCCCATACTAATCTTCCTCCAACATTTTGTATGTGGAGTCAGGTGCATGCTCCAACATGTTGTAACGTGTGTAGTACCAGAAGTGGCTCCCTTTGCTAATATAGCAGGCCATGGGGCTGCTCAATAAGCTTTGGGTTGCCCTGATGGGGCCTGGGTACATCTTCCAGAATATATGGTTATGATAACAACAATGATAAAACAAAGTAGGCAATCTATCATCCATATACGGATGATATATCCATCTCATATATATATCTATATATATATATGAGAGAGGGGGGAGAGAGAGAGAGAGGTCTTAAAATATGTAATTTCCTGGTTCAAATAGCTTATTTCTAGCCAATCTATCAAACAAAATTCCAAATGATGCATTAGCAAAGAATATTTTTCTGAAAAATGTATTAGCTTTTGCTATGCTGCTGAGGTCATATCTCTGTCCAGAGTCGTTGCCTCTTGACCTACTGTGCAAGGCATATGTTCCATAGTTGCTTCTAAAACATATCAAAGATACTTTTAATAGCATGAAGAGTAGGATCAGAAATATGAGGAACCAAAATGTTTCTTTAACCCAGTGACACTGGGGTGCATACAAAGTCTAGGCATGCTAGTCTGCCGATAGTATCTCACAGGCCACATTTAGTTATCTCCTTGTTCCAATTTTTAATTGATTATGGTGTTGGCTTCCAAAAGGACAACTAAGCTATGTACTTCACTCTGAGCATTACCCAGGGTGATGCTTTCTTTCCTAATTTTTACATCTAATGATGCTAATTGTTCTTCATTGTATGTTGTGACTTCTAAGATCTCATTCATTTTTTGAACGAAGTTGTTATAATGATCTTGTTCTAATTCAAAGTTGAATCAGAGTCAAAGTAGTGTTTTTCCTCCAGGGTCAGCATAGTCATGATTGTTGTATTATCCATTGTGGCCTGTGAGAGTTCATCATTAAGTAACATCTGCATGTTAAATTAAAATATGCTTCGGAAGTGTCCATGAATGATTCATTTAGCCATCTGCATGTGGCTATTTTTGGTGTGAGTGTGCATAGTATAAAGTTATAGTTCCGCATGTCTTGTATTATGGTTGTTAATCTTGACATTGGGAAAGATGTGTGTTGCATCTTTGTATCTGGTTGGTGTGGGTAGACATATGTGTTTGCTCCTAATTTAATGGTGTCTTCGAGTGATATATAGAGAGAGCTATTTGTGTTGTTAACTGATGACCACAGAAAGTGATCAACTGGTATTACAAATTCATTGTCTAATTTCTGTGGTATGGCTTTAGTGTGATGTTCTGGGTAGTCATTGTCCAGGAATACCTGTACTAGGTATAGCTCGCATATGCCTTCTTTGCATTATGATCATCTTTCATTTTCTAATAACATTTGGAAGTCTGGGGTCCTTCTTTCTAGTCCTGTTGTAAAAGGGTTATCTGATTCTCTCTCTCTACTCTGCTAGATTACTTTTATACATTTGGCACATAATTAAGTTTTGGTTCTGAGTTATAAGGTTCTTTTTTCTAATATATTCTTCTTTATATTGTTTCCTAAATGCTTGCATTTCTGTATTCATGGTGTATACCATGATGTGGAAAGAATCTATGCTACTTGATAGTGTGTGGAGTGCCTGGGCTGTTTTCTTGTTAATTTTCTGACTATTATAGATTTCTGCCTTGATGGGTGTGACTACTGCTTCTGCTACTCCTTCTCCCATCGAGCCTCCTAATAATGCTCTGGCCATGAAAGCTCCTATGGCCAGTGCCTGTAGGGGTCTTCTGTAGAACTTATTTGGGCTACTGTATTGATATGATATACTATCTATTTCTCCACAATATAACGTAGGAGGTCTAAAGGCTTGTAATGAGATGGAAATCTGGATCTTCCTGATTCTAGGAGTCAATATTACTTCTACCAGTAAGGTTGTGTCCAGTACTACAAATGGGGCTTCTTTGACTGAAGGTGGCCCAGGTGGTGGATTTAACCATCCCGATGTGCTGTCATGAATCTTATCCTGGTTTTGTTAATACCTGCATAGTCTGCTGTAATGTTGAATCCTCCTCTGTCTACCAAGCAAGGATTATTGTGTGAGTGATCTGATTTGTGGCAGTCTTATAGTGGCATGGGTAAATATAAGATCTTATCCCAGTTATCTGCATCTGTCAGCATAGGACTGTCGATTCTGACATTTGCCATTCTTGATGTTGGGGGTGTGGTAATATGTAGCTAAAATAATCTGGTAAGCCTGAATGATATATGTTTCTTGCATTCTTATGCTTGATTCCCCAAGTTTTCCACCATTATATAATCCTTTCTGGTGCCTTGATATGGTATTTGGGTGGTAGGCTGCTAAGGTGATAATAGTAGCCAATTGCTGGTATATTTGTTGCTGTTAAACTGGGTTTTTCATATCTAATGTTATTAAATCCTATGTGGTTAAAACTAGGGATTGTTATTCCATGCATCCATAGAGTATCTGCATGGGGTGCGGCCCTAAACTTTGTGAATAAGTTTCTTTCTGGAAAATTAAGTGTGGTGATGTTTCATATTGTATCCCATTGTATAGGGAAATCCATTTGTGTGCCGTTTACTGCTGTGCCACAAATGTACCTGACTGTTTTATATTCTTTCTTCTTATCACATGTGGTCAAATAGTGATGTTGACTGTAGTAGATAATGTTTTGTAATAATAATGTAAAGTATGTTCCTACTGGATTCACAATTATGTTTTCCTTCTTGAGTCTGAATGTGTTAGGTAAATTACCAAGGATATATTTCTTCTTGTCATTGGTAGTCCTCAAAAAATTGGCATAGATTTCTTTATATGTTTCCATACTTTCTTTATTTGTACTATTCCTGTAATGCTAGCTCCTTGATCCCAGAGTGCCATGAGTGCGGTATACTCATAACCTCTGGTCTCCTTAAATAATGGTAAGAATGCTGCTGTATTTCCTTTGAGTCAGGTGTAATATGAGTCTCATGTATGTGGAATCCTACGTTTCCTTCTGATTTTCCATGCTCAGTTAGTAATTTATGTCTTTCTTCCTCTCATCTTGTAGACCAAGAGTTTCTGCTGAAGCAGTTCCAGGCAATGCCTGGCATTCTGTTGGTGTCATTTTCTCTACTCCATCCTGACATCCATGAATATCCCTGAGCTACCAAAAAGCATTCATGTGTTGCCTTTGGCATTGTGCATGAGGGTGTTGGTGTTTTTTCATGTAATGTAGTCTGCCATAGTTGTGGTAGGATGCTGGTTAGTACTAGTGGTTGTTTATAATGTTCCATCACCAGGGCCATGGATGATACCCAATCCTCCCAAGTGGGCCATTGTTGTGTTTGTATTCTGGTGGCCCCTCTTAAGTCAGGGTAATAGCTTAGCTTGCCAAACCAGGGTAGGTTCAGGAAGCCTGTTACACAGAGCCAATTTGTCCGGTTCCATGTCCTCTGGAGTTCTGGGTACATGTGGTCATATAACTCTGTGGGGCACCTATTTCCCCATTGTTTAGGTAGAGGAGGGTATGCCAATTCTAAGTGGGTAAGGTATGGCAAATTCTGTGCATTGGGTCCAGTTCATATTTGAACTGGGATTACGTGGGTTTGGTGGTGTTGAAGGGTAGGTGAGGAAGTTTCTTCTCCCTCTTCTTCTCCAGGCTAATGTTCATCATATTTATAGTCATACACTTGTTCTTCCCATGTTAATAAGATTGAACCACCTACCATCTGCTTCACCTTCTAACCCTGTGTGTATCAAGGTATTTGTATATAATTTCGGAAAGGCTGAATTTATAGTTAAATCACAATCGAATGTAAACTCTGTCTCTATTCCTATAGTGGTTGTTTTGTAGACTCTAACATTAAGTGTGTTTTGTCTAACCTTGGATGATCTACACCAATAGTTATTAAAGATTGCTCTAACACTAGAGGCATTGGACCACACGTTAACATGACATTTTGTGGGATTTTATTCTTATCTATTTGTATTATAACTGTATTTTTGATCTAGCATGCAATTTTTGTTAGGGTGGTATGGTGCTACCTGTTGTCTAAGGTGTCACAACCCTGGTACCAGTGATGATTTAAGCAGTAAGCATACTTGGTCCAGAAGCTGTCTATTCTTAGTTGGTTTGTTGCCCATATCCTATCATCTGTCCACCATCTGGGTATTTTATACAGTGGGTCTAGAACTTTAGGTCTATAGGTGGGCCATTGTATTTGTGATTTGGGGGTGATAGTAGGCATATTAATAGTCCCAGTGCTGTTGCCAGTGATGCCACGTATACCAATTCTGTGGTGTAATGTAACGTAGAGCACAAAAAGCATAGCCAGTGGGTGCCACATGGTTAGTAACATGCACAGTACTACTCCAACTGCTCTAAAAAGCAGATAGCCAATAGAATTAGTAATAACAATGTTATTATAACATTGGATCTTACTACACAGTCAGCATTTTCAATTTTTTCTTGCCACGGTATTTAGCCAGCAAATGGCTATCAGGCTAGTAGTGGTATGACTGTGTATTTGGTCACAGAAGTGCACAGTGAGAGCTACCACTGGAACAATTCCAAGAAAAACAATAAGGATCACTGTATAGATCAGTGCTCTTACACATGCACATACATACATTGCAAGGTAATGTGATGTCAAGTCCTCCAGTTTGCTTAGTTGCAGTCTTCCCTTGATGTCTCTGGCCCACACGCTATTTCCAGTGCCAGGTGCTGTGATTTCTGTCTGGGTTAGTTTATTCTTGTGTCTGCGAATGCAAGTATAGGGTTTGATTATGTTTCTAGTGTTTTCATCTGGATAATCTATATCTCTCTGTGTGCTGAGAACTTCCTCAATTGAAGATCATCTGTTGATTCTAGGTCTGCTTTTTAGTTCAAAGGTAGCTTTCACCAGAGCTTCTGAAAGTGGTCTATCTTTATGTGTTATTAATTTTAATTTAAGTAATCCATTGAATCTTTCAATACTGCCTGCTGCTGTTGGGTTATAGGCCAGATGCAATTCCCACATTATGTCAAGATTTTTTGCCAGTCTCTGTATGATTTTACCAGTAAAGTGGGTTCCTTGATCGCTTTGTATTAGTCAGGGTATACCATAAGCTGAAATCCATGACCACAATGTAAATATTGCTAGGTTTTGGTCTGGTTTGGGTCCTGATTTGACCATACCTAATCCTGTGCAGACATCTACTATTATGCATGCATATGTTTCTTAAACTCATTTAATGGTCCTATGCAATCAATTTGTAGTGCGTGATTAAAACGTAGTCTGTGAGTGCCTATTCCATAATAATTATGTTTAAATCTGGTTTTTGTTGCAGGGCATCCTTCACATTTCTGTATGGCATTTTTCATTTTATTCCATATTATGACTATGTTCCTTTGAGTGAAACATTGGTATGTAACATGGTTTCCTGCATGTCTGAGGAATTTGTGTATTTGCTCCATTTCCTAGCTTGTAACCTCTGCCTGTACGTGGGGAGTCACTGTGGTCCATTTCCTCTTAATTTTAAGTTTTGTAGGTCCTGTCTGCTTACTTCGGTAATGTGCCAAGTTTTATAGCCATAATTGCAAACCTGTCTGCTTCGTTATTATACTTGGTTTGTAGGTCATCTTGTTTTGGTGGGCATCTACATGACATACCTTAATTCTTATATCTTTACTGATTTGAGCTATCTCCATCCAAGCTTCTTAAGACCAAAAGTCTTTTCCATTGATTTTCCATTCTGTTCATCTCCATTTTCCTGACCAAATTAATATTCCGTTGGTCACACACCAAGAATCTGTAAAAAGCTCTAAGTCCTTTCCATCCTTATGGGACTGTCTAGCTGCCAATGGGGCTGCTATTACTTGCGAATGTTGTGCTGATTTGCTCTTCCCTCCCTCTATTAGTACCATTCTGTCTTCAGGCCTGAAAGCTGCTGCTTTCCAGCACACTAGGTTGCTTTTAGTGGTGGCTGAGCTGTCAGTAAACCAGGCGTTAACCATTGAGGGGGAGTATTTACCTGACAACCATGTTCCTATTTCTAGGGAGGAGAGGTGTCAAGTGTGATTGGTACCTGGCTTTTGATAATCAGTTCCAGTATTTGCTCCGACACTATTGGTATGGTCCCCTATACAGTCAGGTTTGCTCCTTGAAGGAACTCTGAGAGGTACCATTTCCTTCTATCAGCAGCCCTGCCCTTGCCTCTTCTTGTGCCTTTACCCATTCAAGAATGAGCACGGTGGATTGGAGTACCACCGGGCTCCGTCTTAGGATACTGTGGCACCTGTGGAATGCTTCATAGGCAGTCCATACTGATTTTTCAAAGAGTGAATACTTGGCGTCTGACCAAGGGAGGCATTTGCAATTAAAGCCGATTGGTTTAATCTGTGGTTGTTTAACAAATATATTCCAACTGCCATATCCCTTTATAAAATGATATCTATTATCACTGTGTTATCTGCATTGATATAAATTAAATTACTAAATTGCTTTCTATATTTTAATATAAATTTTACTGCTTCTTCCTGGTGTGGTTCCCAGGAGAAATCAGATGCTTTTTGTACTATGCTGATAATGGTTAGAGCAACAATTGCAGGTATGGTATATGTTGCTTCCAATACCCAGATAAACCTATTAAATACTGGGTTTCTGTCTTATTCTGAGGTCTTGGTAATTTTTTTTAAAGTTGTTAATTACTTCTTGGGGAACAGATGGTCCTCTAGTTGACCAGTGTACTCCAAGGAATTTAACTTCCTCTGCTGGTCCCCTTACTTTGTCTTTATTAATTGTCCATCCTTCATTTGTTAAGTGTGCAATTAAGTCTGCTATTGTTTTATGTATTATTTGTTTGTTGTTTGCTATCAATAGGAGATCATCTACATATGAAAAGATTTTTACTTCTTCTGTTGTGTGGAATGAATCTAAAGCCCAACTCAAAGCATTGTGTGCTATAATTGGCTGGTTTTGTATCCTCGTAGAACTCTAGTAAATTGATATTGCTTCTCTTCCCATGAGAATATGGTGATTTCTCTAGAGTTGGGATGTAGGGGAATGCCAAAGAACATGTCTGCTTCTATATATAGCTCTGTGGTGGCTAACCATTTAGGTGCCACCTGTCTGATACATCTGGTAATTGTCCAGGCATCTACTCTGATAGGTTATTTATGTTCCATAAATCTACCGTGAATCTCCATTTGCCATCCGGTTTCTTTACTGGCTAAATGGGGCTGTTGTAGTTAAAGCTTTGTGTTTGTTCTATAATAGCTTCTTTTAATAACATTTGAATGGTGTCCTTTACTTCCTCTATCCCACCTCTTCATACCTATTGTGGTATGAAAGAGGGTGGCATTTTACGTAGTTCTACCTGTGGGATTTTGACTGTAGCCAATGGTATCTTTGGTATTCTTTTATAATTCAAAAATTTCAGAAATAATTTGTATGTTATAGGTATCCCTATGACATTTTCTGGGGCACTGCACAGAACGAAATCAAGTTCATAGTTTTTATCACATACTTGCAATATTAATATAGTTATGGGGGTTATGACTTTGCCTCCAACTCCCTCTACTTCTATGTAGCCTTTAATCTTGCCTGTATTCAATATCCGTACTTCATCTAGGGCATATATGTTAATTTCACTACCCATGTCCAACAGCCATTTAACTACTTTGGTGGTGCCATCGGAGTATGATGGGTAGTGCTATTCTGGGTTTTAGATGTTGCATCCCTGAGGTTGAAAGAGACATCCTTGTCCTTTCAGGTTGTTCCTGAATGGCAGCATGTTCATGGGTCTCACCCCTACATTTGGCCTTTGGTTGTTGAATCCTGGGTAAGGGGGCCCTCAGCTGTTGGGCCCCCTTTGCCCTAAAAGGGCCTATGAGGAACTTGCCCAAACAAGTGTCTGGTGGGATTCCATGGTTTGCTTGGTCCTGATCTAATTGGGAGGTTGGTATTTCTCCTTCCAAATGCTCTTAGATTTTTAAGCCTTCTCCTCATTTTGTTAAATTTCTTACCTTTTATGGGTAGGGATACTGCCTTCTCTGAGTCTAACTCTCTGTATGATCTTAAGAAGTCTATGGCATCTGCCATAGTTTGGCATTCTTGCAGTGGTCCTGCTAGGCCATCCTGAGAAGTTATGAAGCTCCTTTTAACAGGATTTTCCTAAGCTGGGCCAATATTGGTGCTGCCTGTGGGGCGGGTACCTGATTGTAAATGAAGTAGAGTACTCCTAATTTTCTTGCTAACTGATTGCTTCCTGTGAATTATTCCATTTTGCTGAGGCCTCAAACTTAGTTATATCTAAGGAGGAGAACGCATATCTCCAAGCTGCATTTATCCAATCATGCAGTAGATGATTGGATAAATCTCCTTGGGTACTGTCTAAAATGTGCTCTAGAGCATTGAACATGACAGGATTTTCCACCATGTTCCTAATTTTGCTCATCTCTTGGTCTGATGTTATTGTATCTGCTCCCTTCTCCTACAGTCTTACTATGTAGGGCGCATTTTTCATGTCGTTCTGGGCATAATCCTTTCTAAGTTCTTTAAGTTCCTGTGGGGTATACGCTCTGGTTTCCATTATCATCTCTGTGGGGCCAGCGTGTCTGGAACTCTTACCCGCATCAGAAGCCCGGAGGCTGTCACTGGTAGTTGTTGCGTCCGCCTCGACCAGCAAGGAAAACGCAACCACCAGTTCTTAATGCAGTTTATTCAGACAGCTTCTCTCTTCAACTCCCCGGAGCCTCCAGCCTCAGGTACAAGCGTTTTTTATGCGCTCAAGCCACAACCACGCCTCAACCAATCACTGCAGGTCACATCACCTCACCAGGCAGGCTTGCTCAGCCAATCAGGGATTAAGGGCGAGTCATCCACCAAATATGGGCTTGTTTACTGCCTGGCACAGATTTCTGTCAGGTGCCATCTTAGGGTGCGGCCTGGGCTGGCCAGGGAGTTCGGAATGGCTTCCCACAGGTAGTGACACACTGGTCCTGACTCTAGGGCATTTTTGAAAGGGTTGGAGTCCGTCGTTTTGTGATATTCATGGTTAGCCTTTTGACCATAAGTCAAATCGACTTATCCAAATCGACTATAGTCTTCATGAGTATACTAGGTACTCCTTTTTGTGGTGCTCTATGATAAGTTCCACCTGCTGTACTGCTGTCGATGGGACATCAGTTTTAACTTCCTTGCACTTAGTCTTATTCTTAACTATGTGGTTAGTACCCTGCCAAGCTCTTTCCACCGAGTCAGAGGCTTCTACGTCCTCTAATTTTATCTTTTTCATACCCTTGATGAGCCTTTTTAGTCTGCTCGAGATGTTTATAGCTACGTGGTACAGTGCCTTTATTGTTTTCTTTTTAAAATACCAGGTGATATTACTTCTTAGTGGATTATTCAATAATTCATTAAATAATTTATCTGCCCATCTCACTAGTCTTTTTGCCAGCCACTCCCTCATTCGACTTAGAGGCTTCTACCCTCACCCTCAGCTCTTCCTCCAACCTGGATCCCTTGGGAGCATCAGAGTTGGCTTTGAGGTGATGGGCCCAGGCTCTCCTAGCTCCTTTGGTCTACTTGTCTGCACTATTTACCTGCTCTTCCTCACTTTTTGGATCAGAGTTGGCTTCAAGGCGTCATAAGACGGGCCAGTGTCTGCTGAGTACAGACTAGGCTCCCCACTGGCTATTTGGTCTACTTGTCTGTGCCTATTTACCCACTCTTCCTCATCACCTTTCGGATCAGAGTTGCCTTGGAGACATCATAGACGTTCGACTTCACGGCCAGAGGTTCTCTGCTTCAGACTAGGAGCATAACTAAATTCTACCGCCTGGTAAATGGCCCGCAATTTAAAGCGGAGACACTAGGTGGTGGTATGCAGCTGCTAAATGGCTGTTAGCATGTCCGAATTCTAGCATGTCCGCAAATTAAAGCATGACCTAAACGACTGCTTAAGCGGCTAAGTGAAGGCTGCTAAGCAGGGTCCCAGCTATTTCCCAGCTACCGATTTATGCCAACTGTTGTGAAACTGTCGTGAATCGGGATTAATGACAAGCAAAAAGGAAGTCCCAGACTCAGAGGTTTGGTTATAACAGCTTATTTATTTATAAGTAGCAATAATCAAGTGATGAAATGGGATCACACTCCTACACACACACACACACACACACACACACACACACACACACACACACACGCTTCACTAACCTCCTGTCTGGCTGATGTTGTAGCCTGGCCCAATGATGGAGCATCAGGTAAGGTCCGAGACTTCTCCTTCTTGGATCTTGCTGGAGCTGGGTCCGCATGGAGCGGGCTTGTTCTCATTTGGTGGCAAGCGTTCCAGTGGACTCAATTCTCAGCATCTCTGTTGGCCTCCAGGATTGAGTGAGTGTGTCACAGTGCCAGACCAGGGTTTTTAAGCTAATTTTAACCAATCATAACTAAGGCGTTCACACATTACTTCACAGGGCTTCTACCTTATCATACTCACTCACACACTCTTGGCTTGGTTTCCATGGTTACATGATCATACTCACGCTCACACCATGGTGTCGGCTCAACTCTATCGTGCACTTCAGCTAGACTTTGAAACTTTTTATTTATAAAGTCTAAACTGGGCATGGTGGCATACACTTGCAACCCCAGTACTCATAAAGCAGAGGCAAGAGAATCACTACAACTCCAAGGCCAAATACAAGACCCTATCTCAAAAAAACAAAACAAAACAACAGATGTTATTTCTAAATAAATTTCAGCTATTTATACTTTTCAAAAACACACTTAAAATAATGTGAATCACTATAAAGTATTACAGTTTCTAACAAAAATAGATAACAAGGCAACAAAGAATAAAAATCCCAGGATGCTACTTATAGCTCCTTGTGAGTTCCTTTCTTCATTTTGTGCTTGGTTTAGTAGATTATTATACAAACACCCATGGTGGTTGTATTAATATTCTATAATGTCACTTATGACATGAAGATAAGAGACATCAGGAACATGGAGAAAATCTCTTTCCAATGTGTTCTACTATTGTCATAAAACTAGTAAGATCAGGGTTAGTACACATTCCCTGTGTTGTTTTGATATTAGGAGACCTATTCATAGGTGATTGCAACTGTGAATGTCTCTGAGATATGTCAGATACAATCTTGGGACAGGTGCATTCCATAGGGGTATTTAATGCCTATGTTTTACTTATTTTTTTTCATGCCTATGTTTTAAAATGTACCTTTTATTTAGTTGTTTCCTAAAGTATTTTCCTACTAATTTAAAATGTACTTGTGTATATTTTAAGTATCCTGACCTCATAACTACACAACACCAGGAATGTGCCTATGTCTTACTATTTCCCAGTAAGTGACTTAGAGACTCTTCTTGGGCACTCTTATCATTTCCCTTTTTATATTTAAGGGGATCTTTCCCGAGATGGAAGATCATTTAGTACATGCCTCTGCAATTCAAATTTAGAGTATTCGATAATACACCAGAATTTATTTTGCAAATATCTTTGGTATTCTTTTTTGTTGCTAAATAGAAGGTGGGGAGCTAAATTTGTGTCTTCACTGTCTCTAGGCATATGAGAAAGGGGCTTAAAAATTCAGAAACATAGCTTTAGAGAAAGTGCTAATGTTGTGAGCATTGCTTGATTTTGCTTCGTGAATATAAAAATAGGAAAGGAGGAGACTGTGTAGATTCTGGGCATCAAATAGTCATCTCTGTCCCTTTGGCATGAACTTCAACTCACTGGCAGGATTTTTTCTTAGCCACCTTATGTCACAAGGGCTGTTGACAGAATAAACACAGGAGCTAGTGCTATAAAAACCTGTTCCGCTCACCTTGTGGGTCTTAGTAAGATCCCACAGAGCTAAGCTAACCAGGATACCAAAATACAGAGCTGAATTTCATGATGAGTCTGTATCCAAAGCACTTTTCCTTAATTTTTAACTATGATATTTTTCAAGTCAACAACAATATTGTGATCTATAGACAAGAGATGGACATAAATAATGCTCAGCTTGTAACCGAGACACATGACAGTCCAGGGTTGAGCCTTTGCCTACTGCGGCTTTGTAAGAGAAATAGGTGTCATGTGGTCAAGGGGAGCCTGCTTCCAGAACTTCCCTGTGAAGAGAGGTTTGAGAGATCGGTGAACCACAAAGATCACACTGAGAAGGAGCTTGGCTTTCTCATTTCAGAGCAGAGCTGTTTAACAGAAAAAGAGAAGAGGTCCGATTCAGGTGATGCTTTGGTTTTGGAGGCACATGGTGAGAACTGGCTGCCTGGGTTAGCCTGAAAGCTGCAGCCTACGACTCCTGCTATGTGCAGGCTATAAAGATGCCTCGTCTTGATAATTTCAAGTAGCAGAAGAAAGTAAAGATGATAAAACCACAGCCACATATGGCCAAGCTGCGAGTGAAAGCAGAACAGTTATGAACATGGGTGCACAAGTTAAAGTAAGCAGGTCCCAGAAATAGCTGGTGCTGGCTGAGAAAGAAAGACAAGGAGCTGCCAAAGAAGAGGGCCATGTTCTTCTTGGACCTTCCAGAGCAAAGATGCTGATTCTGTTCAATCAGTGGCTGAAATCCAATGGGCTTTCTTTAAATAACTGATGACCAACAAGAGCCCTCATTTCCACCTTCTCCGTTACGTATGCACCTTGATGGCTGGGGCAGCTGTGGATAACATCAAGTTCTCAGACCAATGTGTAGGGAAGCTTTGGACTCAGCTTTCAAGAGCCCTGAGCCAGCTATCCCAAAAGTCAATTCAGCCACATAAGTAGCCGAGGATGGCCTTGTCAGACACCAATGGGAGGAAAAGCACTTAGTCCTGGGAAGACTCAGTGCCCCAATGTAGGGGAATGCCAGGGTGGGAATGCAGGAGTGGGTGGGTGGGGGAGCATTGTCATAGAAGCAGGGAGAGGGAGGTTTCCCAAGGGGAAACTAGGAAAGGGGATAACATTTGAAAAGCAAACAAATAAAACATCCATTTTTTTTTTAAAGTCAATTCAGAGTGTCCCCCTGGGGCCAGAAGGGTGCTGGAATCTCCTCTAGAGATTCTGTGGTGGGCTCTGTGCTCTGAGCTCTCTTTTCTTTGCTGAGTCACAGCTCAGAAAGCAAACATCCAAGGAGGCATCGACTTTTGTGCATGATTCTGACAAAGTCGTCTCAGCCAAGCAGGCCTGTTGGGTGTGTAAATGCGATCCGGCCTGCCTTTCCAGCCTCAGCAGCAGAACTGCATGCCCATATTTATTGCTGTTGCTATTCTAAGGGCTGGATGACGTTTTTCTCCCCTTGTGGCTGAGCACTGCCCGTTCATCTTTCACCACTCCCTCCAAGTCTACAGGGATAAACCCAGAGATACAAATAGATTCTATCAAGAGGAAAGCTAAAATGAAACATTCCTAAGCTTTTCCAGACAAATGCGCATTGTGCAATCAAATCTTTCAGTAATGCCACCCTGCTTTAGAATGTGTGCTGTTAGCACCCCACTACTACCCTAAACAAGGATTTTCAAAGAGGAGTGGAAACACAGCAAAGGGTGGAAAAACAATTCCATTGGTCATCTCAGCTTGGCTGAAGAGGAAACAACTCCATTGCTCATCATGGCAAATGTTGACTTTTGCACTGTTGGGTTCTGGGAATGTTCACATGTTGCCAGAAGGCTTCAAGATTTTCCATTCACCTATGTGCAACCTCAGTCTCTCCACTCTTCCAATGACATTCCTATGATGTGAAGGGAGCAACCAATAAGCTACAAACACCCTAATTAAGGGTACAAGGGTACAGGGTACAGGGAAATGGCTCCTGGGGAGTAACTGTATACATGTTTCCTAAATAAAAAACTTAGACACATAAATAACCAATTACAAAATGCATTGGGTGATACACCAGAGAAGAGAGATTCTGATTTAACTACTAACTGCTCTTCATTACCACCTGGAAAAATCTTTCATCACCCTTAAGCCTCCATGCTTGGACTCACCTGGTAAACCATCACAGAGAGTTAAAATGCTCCTACATATTTCTTTTACTTTTCCACAAATTCCACTTGAATTGTATATAGTGCAGTGGGTTGTTGAATTAAGAAACACAGGCTCTAGCCGGGCGTGGTGACACACACCTTTAATCCCACACTCGGGAGGCAGAGGCAGGCAGATTTCTGAGTTCGAGGCCAGCCTGGTCTACAAAGTGAGTTCCAGGACAGTCAGGGCTACACAGAGAAACCCTGTCTCAAAAAAACAAAGAAAAGAAAGAAAGAAAGAAAGAAAGAAAGAAAGAAAGAAAAGAAAAGAAAAGAAAAGAAAAGAAAAGAAAAGAAAAGAAAAGAAAAGAAAAGAAAAGAAAAGAAAAGAAAAGAAAAGAAAAGAAACACAGGCTCTGAGTTTGAATGCCCACTAGGCCACAGTCCAGTTATAGAGTCATATTAAGCCTTCACGTCTTTATTAAGTTGAAGTGATAAATAACTACTTTGTAGATTTCTTGGAAAACTATAATCAGTTGAAAAATTAAAGGCAGAAAAATAATATTTGTTTGCCTTTTCAGAGCATCAAAGTTTCTCATTATCATTTGCTTTGGATTAGATCACTCATAATTCATTCTTATCTGTCTGCTCACTCAGAACAAATGACAATACAGGTTGGTGCTATACCTAAGTGGGAGTACATTTGTCTAGCATGTATAAGAGCCTGGATTCAATACACACACACACACACACACACACACACACACACACACACACACACACCACAATACATATACTGGTAATATATATATATATATATATATATATATATATATATATATATAGTTCAATGTGTACTATCAGCAACAATTTGATTAATTCTCAGCTGCAAAGTCCATAAACTATAGAATTATTTAAACAGAAGTACTTAATAACAGGGCCTACTCTTATAGTGTGTGTGTGTGGTGTGTGTGTGTGTGTGTGTGTGTGTGTGTGTGTGTGTGTGTGTGCATGTGCATATATATATATATTATATATATATTCTTGTTTGCCATGATTTTATTATTATTTTATCCTCTTTTCAAATGTATATTTCTGTTTTGTTGCATCTCATATGTGTAGAAACTTAACTATTTTGTTTAGCATTAAGATATTGACCACGGAGGTCTGTTTCTGCTGTGATGAGAAAGCTCAATGTTGTCTAGGTAATTCAGCTACATCCACTCCATCCACTCTGAAACAAATCATTATTGGCTGGTAAATATTCAGCCACCTCTCAACTTCCAAGTTAGGAAAGAAGGTTAAGGATGGAGCTACTTCTCTGCTGATGCAGGGATATCTTTCTTCTGCCCTTCTCTCACACTGCACCACTTTATTGCCAGGCTTCTTCATACTTTGACTCTAGAACTCAGGTGACCCCAATGTACCCCTAGATACAATGAGACTTCCTTGTTAGCAAATATTCTAGTCAACATCCCTTACAATGAAGTGAAGAAAATTGTGTTGAGAAGACACAGAAGGTACACCTGCTCTGAAGGCCCAAAGCTGAATTTACAAGAAATTCTAGAACTGCAAAAAAACAGTGCACAATGGAGAAAGGATTGTAGCTAGAATGTGGAGGCCCACTACATTTGGTGTTGGTTATAAGTTGATGTTACTCTTACAGATGTACAAGAGTACATCTGAATGATTAAGACATTTCATCCTTCAAGCCCTTACCAGATCCACGGGTAAATCTGGACATTTCTATCTATATCAACTGGTCCCAAACCCCCCTAAACTGTCCTGGTAGCATATATATATATATATATATATATATATATATATATATATATATATTATATTGTCCTCTCTCATATCTCACAGTAAACACCTGCATTCCAATTTTCCAATTGAATTCCTTTAAGGACCCATATTTTTGGTTTGTTTTACCAAAGTGAAAATCTTATGAATATTAGATTTTCCCTCTTGCTTATCCTCCAAGGATAAAAATCTATTGTCAAAGGCACTCCTTTGTACATTGTCTTCTTTTCCCTCTGAAACAATGAGTACTGTTGATGGAATGGAAGAGTTATGTTAATTTAGAACATCAAAAGTCAGCTTTGTTTGACATTTTCAAATGTATAAACCTGATCAGCATACAGTGTATACTCTACCTGTTGTTCAGTTGGTTTTTTTTTTTTTTTTTTTTTTTTTTTTTGTCACAAAATACACATTTCTTTTATTGGCTGCATTCTTCAATTGAATAAAGTGTTGAGAGCTCCACGTTTTCTAAAACTTTTTAGAGAACCGTTCCTTATGTGCCTGAGATCACAGCACAGGTTTCCTATAAAATCTTTGTCAGGTATGTGTAAACTGGTGATCAACATTTTACAAACATTTGGTCAGGGACAGACCTCTCTGCCCCCTTCTAGTCTTCTATAGGCAAGAACCATAGGAACTTGTCACCTCACCCACAGTCTGTCCTTACACTCATCTTAATCTCTCCTAACTCTCATTAGAGTCTTCAATAGAACTTCTAATTATCCTTTTTAGAGTGTTAGAAGGAACAATTTATCCTGTTACCATAGTGCTATATGAGAAGAAATAGTTTCCCTTTTTAGTTGTTAGGGAGTCTGGAAATAATTCACTCTTTATTTAGGATTGTTTTCCACAAAGGAGTCTAGTCTCCCATGGGAATTTATCCAATGAACTTAAGCGGTCAGGTAAATCTCCCTAGATTTTTTTTTCCTCTTTTGTGCTGGCTGTTACTTGGTTTGAGGGGCTAATTATTCAGTTATTCTTGAACAGAACTTGGTGCCAAGCTTTTATTATTTCTAAATAATGAAGGGCAGGACAAACATGAACTGCTACAACTCCACCAACCCATGGGCAAATGGGGAGCTTGTACACTGTGCAAACAAAGGCTTCCTGAAAGACCACATGGTGGAGCCCCCAGGCATCCTGAAGGATGCAAGTGCTGGTCTTGGAAACTGTGCCTTCGTGGGCAGTGCCCTAACATTTGAAAATTCAAAACATCATCTGTCATGTTAAACTTGGATTCTTACTTTTAATTTTACTATTCCAAATTAGTTTGGTTTTATATTGACAGTTAAACTAGAAACACACGGACGTAAACCTTATTTATATTTCAAGGTATACATACACAAAATTAATATATTCAAATCACTATATGAACGAAACCTAGATATAGCTAGCTTTATTTTTCTTCCAAGGATACTCCTGTTCTAGAAGAAGAAGCCTTATCTTGCTTGAGGGTAGGTATTAGATTAAGGAGAAAGGGTGAAATTTAATACCTTTCTCAAATTCTCTAATATTAGCCATCTTCCTCTTTAGTTTTCTGTGTCCCACTTTACTCCTTAGTTTTCTGGGAGATGTAACTAACCAGGTTTCTTACTGAGATCTTACAATAAAATCACAAACAGGCCCTCATCTCTACCTTCCTCCCCAGCATCATCTCTTACCAAGATCATCTCTCCCCTGTTCAAAGAGCCAGAACACACATTATCTTTCTTCCTCCTTTCAATGTTGGAGGGATTTTGCACAGCATAGTTGGTTCTTCTCCAGCTGGTGTACTTGACAGCTATTGTCTATTTATCCTTCAAAGTTTTGCTTAAGTTTCTTACCTTTAGAAAAATCCATTTAAGCAATATCTATAGAAATTGAAAGGAACCCATATAAGTGGTTGAATAATGAATGGCAGATAAATGCATGCATGAATGGATAGATGGATGGATGATGGGTCAGTGGATATATAAATGGATGGATGGATGGGTGGATGGATGGTGGGTTTGTTGTGTGTATAAATGGATGGATGGATTAATGGATAGATGGGTGTATAGATCAATGTAGGCTACATTCCCCAGAACAAACATAGTAGAAATGACCCCCATATGTTATCTCTTGACCCTACATGATGGTAGGTGCATATACACACATATCGAGATGAAAAGAGTAGATAGATAGATAGATAGAGGATAGATAGATAGATAGATAGATAAGCAAATAAATAAATAATAGGTAAGAGGCAGTTAACATTTGAGGCAAGTAACATGTGGCCTTGGAGATATAAGAAAGTCATAAACTAATGCACTAATTTGCAGCTGGGAACATGGATAAGTTGGTAAAGCCCTGGTTTCAATGACCACCAATGGAAAAAAAACTAGGCACACACATGCAATCTTAGCACTGAGGGAGGGGAAGGGAGCAGAAAGAACAGAAACTCTGGGTCATCTTTGGCTCCATGAGAGTCTGCCTTTAAAAATACAATAAAGGAAAAGTAAATAAAAACACTTGTGGGCAGCCCATTTAGACACAAAGCATCAACAAAATATGCCCATAATCAAAAGGAAAATTCCTTCAAAGAAACAACCTGGAGTAGCCATTCTAATAATGAATAAAATCGACTTTCAACCAAAAGTTATCAAAAAGGATAAGGAGGGACACATCATACTGATGAAAGGAAAAATCTACCAAGATGAACTCTCAATTCTGAACATCTACACCCCAAATGCAAGGGCAACCACATTCCTAAAAGAAACTTTACTGAAGCTCAAAGCACATATTGCACCCCACACAATGAAAGTAGGAGACTTCAAGAACACACTCTCAGCAATGGACAGAACATGGAAACAGAAACTAAACAGAGGCACAGTGAAACTAACAGAAGTTATGAAACAAATGCATCTAACAGATATTTATAAAACATATCATCCAAAAACAAAAGAATATACCTTCTTCTCAGCACCTCATGGAACCTTCTCCAAAATTGACCAGATAATTGGTCACAAAACAGACCTCAACAGATACAAGAAGATTGAAATAATCCCATGCACCCTATCAAATCATCAGGGAATAAGACTGGTCTTAAATTCCAACAAAAACAATGGAAGACACACATACACATGGAAGCTGAACTATTCAATAACTTGATCAAGGAAGAAATAAAGAAAGAAATTAAAGCCGTTTTAGAACTTAATGAAAATGAAGACACATCATAAGAAAACCTATGGGATACAATGAAATCAGTGGCAAGAGGAAAACTCATAGCTCTAAGTGCCTCCAAAAAGAAACTGCAGAGAGCTTATACTAGCAGCTTGACAGCACACCTGAAAGCTCTAGAACAAAAAGAAACAAATACACCCAAGAGGAATAGATGGCAGGAAATAATCAAACTTGGGGCTGAAATCAACCAAATAAAAACAAAAAGAACTATACAAAGAATCAACAAAACCAGGAGCTGGTTTTTGAGAAAATCAACAAGATAGATAAACCCTTAGCCAGACTAACCAGAGGCACAGAGACGGTATCCAAATGAATAAAATCAGAAATGAACAGGAGACATAATGACAGAAACTGTCAAAGTTCAAAAAAAAATCATCAGATCCTTACTACAAAAGCTTATACTCAATTAAATTGGAATCTGGATGAAACGGACAATTTTCTACACACATACCAGGTGTCAAAGTTAAATCAGAATCAGATAAACCATCTAAACAGTCCCATAACCCCTAAAGAAATAGAAGCAGTCAATAAAAGTCTCCCAACCACAAAAAGCCCAGGACCAGATGGGTTTAGCATAGAATCCTATCAGACCTTTAAAGAAGACCTAATACCAATATTCTTCAAACTATTCTACAAAATAGAAACAGAAGGTAGAGTATCCAATTCATTCTATGAAACCATAATTATGCGTTTACCTAAACCACGCAAAGACCAAATAACAAAGAGAACTTTAGACCAATCTCCCTTATGAACATTGATGCAAAAATACTCAATAAAATTCTTGCCCACCAAATCCAAGAACACATCAAAACAATCATTCACCACGATCAAGTAGGTTTCATCCCAGGGATGCAGGGATGGTTCAGTATACAGAAATCCATCAACGTATTCCACTACATAAACAAACAAACAAACAAACAAAAACCACATGATCATTTCATTAGATGCTGAAAAAGCATTTGAAAATAATTCAGCATTCCTTTATGTTAAAAGTCTTGGAATGACCAAGTTTGTTGGCTTTATGAATTTTCTGGGACATTGGAACACTGGCAAAGGCTTAGCTATGTCAGAATTCAATCTTAAAAGGTACTTATAATAAGACAATACTAAAAGAGAGCACGTGGATCCATACACCAGACTAACGCAGAGATAGGGTATGAGTATATGGGTTATGAGAATGCCAAAGTTCCAGGAGGTAAGTTTTCATGAAACTCTGCCTTGTGAGTGCTTCCAGGTCTCTTGGCCTACCAAGCAAACTTCACTGGAGTGTGCGTAGCAGGACCCCTGGTGGTGGGTTTAACAATAGACTAGCATTTCATCAGAGCATTCACCTGGCTCCTGTGTTTAGCTGATCTTAATTAAGGGTTGTTCCTGTTCTCAGTTGTGAACACAGCCTGGCTCCCAGCATCTTTTTATGTATGCATTTTCTTTGTTTTGTGTCAATGTACCTTGGCGGATGTATTTGCCTAGCTTTCTTGTTTTTCTTCTGTATTAAAAGTCTGGTGCTTGCTTTGAAAAAAATTACACCCAGATAAAGCAAAAAAAAAAAAAAAAAAGGAAAAAGTCTTGGAATGATAAGGAATTCAAGACCCATACCTAAACACAATAAAAGCAATATACAGCAAACCAGTAGCTAACATCAAACTAAATGGAGAGAAACTTGAAGCAATCCCACTAAAATCAGGGACTAGACAAGGCTGCCCACTCTCTCCCAATCTATTCAATATGGTACTTGAAGTTCTAGCCTAGGCAATTAAAGAACAAAAGGAGATCAAAGGGATACAAATTGGAAAGGAAGAAGTCAAAATATCACTATTTATAGGTGCTATGACAGTATACTCAAGTGACCCCCAAAATTCCACTAGAGAACTCCTAAAGCTAATAAACAACTTTAGCAAAGTATAGCTGGATATAAAATTAACTCAAAGGAATTAGTAGTCTTCCTCTACTCAAAGGATAAACAGGCTGAGAAAGAAATTAGGGAAACAACACCCTTCAGAGTAGTCACATATAATATTACATACCTTGGTGTGACTCTAACCAAGCAAGTGAAAGATCTGTATGACAAGAACTTCAAGTCTCTGAAGAAAGAAATCAAAGAAGATCTCAGAAGATGGAACGATCTCCCATGCTCATGGATTAGCAAGATTAATATAGTAAAAATGGCGAACTTGCCAAAAGCAATCTACAGATTTAATGTAATCTCCATCAAAATTCCAAATAAGCTCTTCATAGGGCTAGAAAGGGCGGGAGGGTATAGGGAACTTTCATGATAGCATTTGAAATGTAAATGAAGAAAATAACTAAGAAAGAAAGAAAGAAAGAAAGAAAGAAAGGAAGAAAGAAAAGCAAATTTGCAAATTCATTTGGAATAACAAAAAACCCAGTATAGCAAAAACTATTCTCAACAATAAAAGAACTTCTAGGGGAATCACCATTCCTGACCTCAAGCTATATTACAGTGTAATAGTGATTAAAAGAAAAAAAACTGTATGGTATTGGTACAGAGACAGGAAGCAAGATCAATGAAATAGAAATGAAGACCTAGAAATGAACCCACACACATATAGTCACTTGATCTTTGACAAATGAGCTAAAGCCATCCAGTGGAAAAATACAGCATTTTTAACAAATGATGTTGGTTCAACTAGTGGTCAGCATGTAGAAAAATGCAAATTGACACATGCTTATCACCTTGTACAAAGCTCAAGTCCAAGTGGACCAAAGACCTCCACATAAAACCAGAAACACTGAAACTGAGAATGTGGGGAAGAGCTTTGAACACATGGGCACAGGGGAAAATTTCCTGAACAGAACACTGATGGCTTAGTCTCTAAGATCAAAAATAGACAAATGGGATCTCATGAAATTGCAAACCTTCTGTAAGGCAAAGGGCATTGTCAATAGGACCAGATGGCAACCAACCGATTGGGAAAAGATCTTTTCTAATCCTCCATCTGATAGAGGGCTAATATCCAATATACACAAAGAACTCAAGAAGTTAGACTCCAGAAAATCAAATAACCCTATTAAATATAGGGTACACTCCACATAAAACCAGAGACAGTGAAACTTATAGAGGAGAAAGTAGGGAAAAGCCTCAAAGATATGGGCACAGGGGAAAAATTCCTGAATAGAACAGCAATGGCTTGTGCTGTAAGATCAAGAATTGACAAATGGGACCTCATAAAATTGCAAAGCTTCTGTAAGGCAAAAGATATCGTCAATAAGACAAAAAGGCCATCAATAGATTGGGAAAGGATCTTTACCAATCCTAAACCAGATAGGGGACTAATATCCAATATATATAAAGAACTCAAAAAGGTGGACTCCAGAAAATTAAATAACCCCATTAAAAAATGGGGCTCAGAGCTAAACAAAAAAATTCTCACCTGAGGAATACCGAATGGCTGAGAAGCACTTGAAAAATTGTTCAGCATCCATCCTTAATCATCAGGGAAATGGAAATCAAAACAACCCTGAGATTCCATCTCACACCAGTCAGAATGGCTAAGATCAAAAACTCAGGTGACAGCAGATGCTGGAGAGGATGTAGAGAAAGAGGAACACTTCTCCATTGTTGGTGGGATTGCAAGCTTATACAACCACTCTGGAAATCAGTCTGGCGGTTTCTCAGAAAATCTGACATAGTACAACCAGAGGATCCCACAATACCTCTCCTGGGCATATATCCAGAAGATGTTCCAACTGGTAAGAAGGACACATGTTCCACTATGTTCATAGCAGCCTTATTTATAATAGCCAGAAGCTGAAAAGAACCCAGATGTCCCTCAACAGAGGAATGGATACAGAAAATGTGATACATTTACACAATGGAGTACTACTCAGCTATTAAAAAGAATGAATTTATGAAATTCCTAGGCAAATGGATGAACCTGGAGGGCATCATCCTGAGTGAGGTAACCCAATCACAAAAGAACTCACATGATATGAACTCACAGATAAGTGGATATTAGCCCAGAAACTTAGAATACCCAAGATACAAGTTGCAAAACACCTGAAACTCAAGAAGAACGAAGACCAAAGTGTGGACACTTTGCCCCTTCTTAGAATTGGGAACAAAACACCCATGAAAGGAGTTATAGAGACAGTTTGGAGCTGAGACAAAAGGGTGGACCATCTAGAGACTGCTACACCCGGGGACCCATCCCATAATCAGCCTCCAAACGCTGACACCATTGCATATGCTAGCAAGATTTTGCTGAAAGGACCCTGATATAGCTGTCTCTTGTGAGGCTATGCCGGTGCCTGGCAAACAGAAGTGGATACTCACAGTCAACTATTGGATGGAACAAAGGGCCCCCAATGGAGGAACTAGAGAAAGTACCCAAGGAGCTAAAGGGGTCTGCAACCCTATCGGTGGAACAACAATATGAACTAACCAGTACCCCCAGGAGCTCATGTCTCTGGCTGCATATGTAGCAGAAGATGGCCTAATTGGCCATCAGTGGAAAGAGAGGCCCATTGGTCTTGCAAACTTTATATGCCTCAGTACAGGGGAACGCCAGCGCCAAGACGTGGGAGTAAATTTGAAATGTAAGTGAAGAAAATACCTAATTTAAAAACATTTGGAAATAAAAAATAAGAATAAATTAAAATGAGGTACAAAGCTAAACAAACAATTTTCAACTGAGGAATATCAAATGGCAGAGAAGCAACTAAAGAAATGTTCAACATTCTTAGTCATCAGTGAAATGCAATTCAACACAACCGTGAGATTCCACTTCACATCAGTCCAGATAGCTAAAATAAAAAATTCAGGTGCCAGCAGATGCTGGCGAGGATGTGGACAAAGAGGAACACTCCTCTATTGCTGGTAGGATTGTAAGATGGTACAACCACTCTGGAAATCAGTTTGGCAATTCCTGAGAAAATTGGACAGAGTACTACCTGAGGACCCAGCTATACCACTCCTGGGCATTTACCCAGAAAATGTCCCAACTTGTAATAAGGACACATGCTCCACTATGTTCATAGCAGCCTTATTTATAATAGCTAGGAGCTGTAAAGACTGCAGATGTCCTTCAACAGAGGAATGAATACAGACAATGTGATATATTTACATAATGGAGGACTACTTAGCTATTGAAATGATGAATTCATGAAATTCTTAGGCAAATGGATATAACTAGAAAATATTATCCTGAGTAAGGTAACCCAATTGCAAAAGAACACACATAGTATGGACTCACTGATAAGTGAATATTAGCCCAAAATCTCCTAATAACCAAGATACAATTCACAAACCACATGAAAGTCAACCAAGTGTGCGTGCTTTGTCCTTCTTAGGAGAATAATGTACTCACAGGAGCAAATATGGAGATAAAGTATAGAGGGGAGACTGAAGGAAAGGCTACCCATAGACTGTCTCACCTGGGAATTCATCCCATATACAGTTACCAAACACAAACATTATTGTGGATTCCAAGAAGTGCATGCTGAAAGGAGCCTGATATGGCTGTCTCCTGAGAGGCCCTATCAGAGCCTTACAAATACAGAGATGGATGCTCTCAGCCAACCATTGGAGCACTGGGTACCCAATAGAGGAGTTAGAGAAAGGATGGAAGGAGTTGAAGGGGTTTGCAACTCCACAGGAAGAACAGCAATATTAACAAACTAAGCCATCAACAAAGGAGTACACATGGCTCCAGCTACATACATTGCAGAGGATGGCCTTGTCATGCATCAATGATAGGAGAGGTCATCAGTCCTATGAAGGCTCCATAGATGCCCCAGTTTAGGGGAACTGTGGGTGGGGATGTGGAAGTGGGTGGGTGGTAGAGGAACACCCTCATAGAAGCAGGGGAAGGGAGGATGTGATAGGGTGTTTCCGGGAGGAAGGGAAACCAGGAAAGGGGATAACATTTGAAATGTAAATAAAGAAAATATCCACTAAAAAAAAAAAATCATGAGGTATCTCACCTCAGGCCTCCAAGAAGCAGACATCAGGGCAGAATTAGAGATACAACTAATTTACCAGCAGGAACATAGGTTAAGCATAATGGCCAAAGAGAGCAGAAGTAAGTGAGGAAGACCTTACATCCTGATGCATATTAAAGGAAGAACTATATAGAGGAGTCTCAGGATGCAGTGGTCCTAATAAAGTTTGAAATAGACCAAGGGAACACGGAAACTATCACACATTAAGAAGGTCTGTGTTGGAATGGAATGGCCAAACCCCCTTATATCCCACTGTTCTCAGTGGATGGCTGGCTACAGCTTTGGGGGTATATATACTTCTCACCAAAGCTTGGAAAAGGGGACTCAATGGGACAGCAGCAGGCCCTGACTCTTCAGTTGCTCTTGAAGTCAAAATGGTTTTCATCTCCTTCCTCCTTAGCTACCACATTAATAGGTACTGATCTAGTGGTTTCCAGAGTTAGACCCTTGGAAGCCTTACCCTTCTCCAATTAGGGTTGCTTCATGTATGTACTTATATTTACAAAGGACCCAAAGCACCCTAATGAGCCACCTAGGTTCTCCCATATTCTTCTCTGTCCTCCTTATATAAATGTCCCTTCCTACTCTTAAGGATGGACTATCCCAGTATGGTGACAGTTCCTTCATCAGCTGACCTGAGGGCCTAAGGCAATGGGGATTTCCCGGCAGCAGCCACCTTCTGAAGTTCAACAGTATTCTTCATTTGTCCTCTTGTAACAATGCTTCCCCTTTGAGGAGCTCAAAGTTGCAGGGCTACAAAGTAATTCAGTGGTAGATTGTGTGCTTATCATGTGTTAGAATAATACTGAAAAACTCACTTAATCTGATAGTAAGAAGAATACTGCTGCTTCTAACTCTTAGTTCTCAGGTTTACATGTTGTTCCCATTAAGGGTGACCCCAAAGAGTAGTCTGATTTAGTGCACATACTCTATCAAAGAGGACATGGTACCTCTGCATATTATTGCTATCAAGCTGAACTTTAGCCATGAGTTCAGAAAACTGTTCCATCATTGACTCTTTATAGATAATATAGGTTATGTGATACTGCAGTATATGATAAAACCAGTAGATTCCACAATCGTGGATCATTCTAGAACCTCCTTCACTATCCAGTGGTCCCAGTTGAACATGTATGAAATTCTATGCCTGTGGGTTAGCCATTCTGTAAGCCCCTGTAGAATGTTGAGCAGAAGTCAGACTTACACCTAGAATAATTGTCTATCCCAATCAGAATGAAGTCATTCCTGCTTGTAGACTGGAAGCAACCAGATAAGTCAATATAACACGAAGTAGGTGATCTGATCCCAGGGAGAGAGTCTCTGTAGCTGGAAAACTGAATAGAGAGAGTCATTAGTAGCTAAGCTGACCTTGACTGACTGGGACTGCTAAGTTCACAGGCTCCTTGTTTCAGATCTCTCATAGTACATAAAGAAAGTGAACATTAACTGTCCTGGCCCTAAAGTCTTCTTGGGATTTCAACTGCTGTCAAATGTAGAACATCAGCCTTAGGAAAAAACAACTGCAGCAAATTAATCTCTTCAGAGTGTTCACACCCACATATCTATCATTTATCCACATATCCTGGCCATAAACTCCATGATACCATTTTCTCCTTCAAGGTTGCTAACAACATGGCCAGGCTGTTGGCCACTTTTCAAAAAAAAATACATGTATTTGGACATTGTATTATTTCTCCATTCACATAAAACATACAGTGAGATCCACTGCTATCCCAGCTCAGTCTACTGGATCATTATCTGTCTAGATTTTCATGCTGTAATACATTTCTGTTCATTTTCAGCTTCTCACATATACCAAGCCTATCTGTCCATCAACTAAATGCAGCCTTTATTCTTTCTTACCTCACAGTATAAGTCCTAATCTAAGCACAAGAAAAGCTGGAGAAAGCACACAAGAACAACCCATAATGGAACATAGAGGTCTGGAAAATTGATCTTGCCCACTTCTTGTGTCCTTTGGTCCTCTCAGCATAATACAGTTTTACTATATGATACTTAGATTGCTTTGAGTCTGTACAACTTTTTCATGGTAGGTTCAACAAGACCGAAATCATGATGGAAATTTCTGGAAGAATGGTACTAGGTTCTATGGTCAAATGTCCATTCTCTATTAAGTCTAAATAACTTACTAAGAGCTGTTTTTTACAAGATATGTATTTTTCTATTGCAGATGATCTGGCCTTGCTTTAGATCCCTACCCATCTACACTATGATAGACAGGGGCTTGCCACTGTGTCTATGTATGTTTTAACACTATCAGTATGACCAACACCTTTAAATTTGAGTGAGCAAGTAACCTAAGAGGCAGAACAGCTTAAATCACAGGCTGAGCCCCAGGTTGCCTCTGGCAAGATCCTGTCCTTCCTGAGTCCTCTCAAAGCTATACAGTTTCTGCCATATCACTTTCCACTAAAGTAGGAGTTGGTTCTAAGTGTGAATTCAAAGTTCAAGAGGCTTGCTTGGTGCTCAGCATGATCTGTGTTAAGGGATACCAAATGCACCAAGTTCCTTTCTTTGTCAGAGGGATGTTGTGGGCAGAGCATGGCCTTGATATAAGCACTACAAGCGTATCAAGGGTCATGGCAGGTGGAGGCTGCCTGCTAGTATGCTCTTCACTGTAGGTTCTCTTGAAGGGACATCTAAGCAATGAGCCACCAAGGCTATGTCACAGATAGTTCTGAAGTCTGCCTGAGCTTTAAAAAGTAATCTAAAACAAAAATAAGCAAAAAACAAAAACAAAAAACCCCCAGCAATTTAAAGCATTTGCCAGGGATAACAAAAGTGCTAAAGCCTGATGAAGGTGAGTAGAAATGTAGGCTTTCTATCTGCCTGAAGAGCCCTATGTGGGCTTTGTGGTATACATGCTGAGGAGACAGATGGGGCCATAACACTTGAAGATAAAACAGCCCCTTGTCACTTGGCTGGAGGAAAGTCTTCTCTATGCTTGCCCATTGTTCAAATCTCATCACAATGCTCTTAGAGCTATTCATTCTTCATTTATAATTTACATTTCTTTTACTCCCTAGTAATTGATTTTCTTTCCTTCCCTTCAGTACTGAGTCATTTAGCTTACTCCTAAGTTGTACTTTCCATAATATTGTATGCCTCCCTTCTTTAGCCAGCTGCTTTATAAAAAGGTTATTACATCAATTTTCACTAATTTTAGTCTTAATGCCAACACTCCTAAATATACTTATCTAGTCCCTTATCATCCCTAGTTTGTGGTATTTCAAATTGGAAGCTGCCTTTCATGGGAACTAGCTTTGTGACTGTACTGGCTAGTTTTGTGTCAACTTGATACAGGCTGGACTTATCACTCCAGAAGAGAAAGGAGCTTCAGTTGGGAAAATGCCTCCACGAGATCCAGCTGTAAGCCATTTTCTCAATTAGTGATCAAGTGGGGAGGTCCCCTTGTGGTTGGTGCCATCTCTGGGCTAGTAGTCTTGGTTCTATAAGAGAGCAGGCTGAGCAAGCCAGGGGAAGCAAACCAGTAAGTAATATCCCTCCATGGCCTCTGCATCAGCTCTTGCTTCCTGCCCTGCTTGAGTTCCAGTCCTGACTTTCTTTGGTGATGAATAGCAGTGTGGAAATGTAAGCTGAATAAACCCTTTCCTCCCCAACTGCTTCTTGGTCATGATGTTTGTGCAGGAATAGAAACCCTGACTAAGACAGTGACTCTACATGCTGTATGTGAAAGATTAAGGCAAGGTAGGTCTTACTCTCTCTGAGACCAGGCAACCCCTTTTCCAGCAGGTCTCTTTCCTTACCATCTCAGACACATAGCCTTCTCATTCCTTGGTAGTGTGTCTGAATTTCAGGAGTTCATTCCACTGCAGTGTCTGGAAGGATGAACTTTGCTATAAGACTCTCCAAAACAAGTTCAACTACAACAGTCTACAAGATCACTCAGTTCTCTGAAATCTTAGAATGTGTGGCTGTTGGTGGCTTCTTGTAGCTCTTTCCTGTATGTTCTTATATTATTTTTCTTTGTATCTCCCGTATCTTCAGAGATATTTCCCAGTGACCTTACAATTCAAGTCTGAGCCAACTCTAAGGCAAATAGCACAGATGCTCATACACATGCATACATTTTATCCTCGGATTCAGGTCTTTTAACTACTTGTTTGCTTTTTTTAGAGGCAGGGTAGCCCTGTACTGTTCTGGCCAGCTCACAGCTTACTATGTAAATTTCTGCCCTTGTCATTTCCATAAGATTCAACAGTTGTTTTTATGTGACAATCAGACTGTTTCTAAATTAACCTCTCCTGCAGAACAGCTTTGTTGTACCAGCCAACAAGTGTCCAGGATGTCCTGGAGCTTACAGAAACCCTCTAGTCTCTGTATCTGGAGTGTCTTTGTTACAGGTGTGAACCATCATACCCAGCTGCTTCTGGTCTTCAGGATAGACCTGAGATTCACTCTGCATCTTCTAGCTTTCTACCCTTAGTAAGAGTGTTGTTAATTACCTTTCCTTTCATTAACTTTTTCATTCCTAGATCACTGCTGAAAGTCACTGTAAGCTTTGCTTTTGGACACAGATGCTATTAGGTAAGTGTCAGTGTAGTTTACCCCTTTAGGAAGAACAGGCAGAGGGCCCCAGGGACAAGTCATGGGAAGAAACAAAAGCACTGCCCTTGAGATTTACATGTGGCTCAGCTGGTGTTTTTACATAGGAACTAAGACTGTTTCTAAATTATTAGACTTAGCCTCCAGGGCAGGACTGCTAGATAGTAATCAACAAGCATCCAGGAACCACACTAAAATTCTGGTACCATGATGTTTATAGGTTGGAACACCAAAAGCAGCCTAAAACTAAGGAGAACAGTAGTAAAATAGGGAATGACCTAGCTAAAGAGGTGGGAGAGGAAAGTGGAGAGACACAAGAAAGATGGGTTTCACCAAAAACAAGGAGATGAGGTCTTACAACTACCAAGTTTGTAGCTCTTACTTGCAGAATAGGAGATAAAGACAAGGTCATTTCATCTATGAAGCAAAAGGTTCTCAGCTGCTGGCTAGTTAACATTTCAATAAACTAGTGGGGTCACATTATAGAAATCAAGTGTTATGAGAATCAGAGATGGGAAGATAAAGATTGAACTATGATGCACCCCAAGAAAGTCTGAGGTTTTGAGAATAGGCACAGAACTTGAAGAGGAAGGGAAAACAAACAAACAAGATACAGAGGACACCAGAGAATCTAGTCTGGCTAGGAGGAAGAAACTAGGGCACGTGGTGGGAATGAATGACTGATGCCTTAGAGGGGAAAAAGAATCTCTTTTCTCTGTGTCTGGGAGATGGGGTTCGAGGAGTAATTAGGCCCCCAAGGGGAATAATGGCCTTTCCTCTTTCCTTCCCAGTACCATGAGGTAACAGGTCTCCTCCATCACATTTCCCTCTCCTCCCATGCACTACCTCACTACAGGCACAAAGGCAAAAGAGCCAGGTAAGTGTGGCCCAAATCTAACAGAAAGCTAATACAGATACTAACTTTTAAAGACACGTCACCTTTAAAGGTTTTTTGTTCAAGTGAGGAGTGTTATGACTGAGAGGGGCTGGAGGACAGTGACATACAAATGGAGCTGGCCAGGAATAGATCTACCACCTGGCCTAGGAGCTGTGCAAAAGGCTCACAACCACAATCTGTGGTAGCAATAATTAAATGGTGTGATAGTGTCCACAAGGGGCTTCCAAGAACAAGGGATAGAAAATGGTGGCTCAGGATGGAAGATGCACAGACAAATGTATCAGAGGCTAAAGTGGAATTTTCTGGTTTCTCTAACAACTTAGTTTTATCATGTGATGTTTTTCTGGAAACTGTCTTACGAGATGATATTTTGTGGAAGCAGACATGTGAGGGGATGTTTTGCTGAGAACAGACACATGGTGTTTTTCTGGAGGCTGTCTTGTGAGAGGACATATGTTTTACTGAAACAGACACAGAGGGCACATGATGTTTTAGAAAGAAAATAAATATAATCCCACAATGAGACACTCTTGCATTGGTTCGCCTTTCAACGTTTTGCTGGTCTTCACTGATCTTCACTTGTTGTGACTTGATAGAGAGAAACATGTCAAGGAACTTCCTCGTGGTATTCCAGCTGCTTCTTGCCACGTCCACTGACTTGCTGATTAGGCAGAGCCTCGAGGTTTCTTCTGGATCAAGCTGCTACTGATTCATGTTTGATGTTTGCCATTGGACTGGTCTGTTGCTACTGATTTGTGTTTGATGTTTTGGGCTGGACAGTTGATATCCTGACAATGAATGGCAATGTCCCCAAGAACTAACTACTACTAAGCAGGCCCATGATCCTCTTTTCCTGTAAACCTTCTTCTATCCTTCCCTCATGGGCTAGAAGGGAGATGGAAGTGTTTAAGAACCTTTATTAAAGTAGTTTTTGAAAAATCAAAGCTTACAAGAAGCTACTGTGAAAAAGCAACTGAATGCCAGCAGCAGTGAGGTGGAAATGATTACAAAGGCTACTAGGTAGACAGGACTCAAGAAGTGGAACCTTTGATAAGAGCCCCTGGTTTCTTAGGGGACAGTGGAAAAGATGAAGGAATGTTGTCACTGAGTAAAACAGTTCCAGTTATCAGAACTGGCCTATACCTAGGTTAATGTTGTGTCTGAGGAAGTGAAAGTCATGATACTGCAGAACGTAAGAGATACTCAGATGCTAGGATGATACTGTACAAGACAATGGCAGGGGACAGCACACAGATGAGGAGTTGTGGAATAGCTACTTTTCCTTTTAGAACACAAGGCAGTGACCTAAAGATGCTGACAAGAGTAGGCCTCTGAAGGCATGAGTGAATAATTTGAGTCTCAAAAGGAAGCACTATTGAAAATGAGAAAAAAAAATTTATTTACTGACTTTCAGTACCGAGTGCCTACTGTGTCCTGGTGTGTATTTCTGTGTTTTGTTTGCAGTGCAGGGATCTAAACCCAGAGCCTCATGTATCTTAGGCAAGCACACTACCCCTAAGCTACCTCAGTTTTGGTGTATTTGCATGAATTAGGGATCTTCCACTCCAACATGAGTAAATCATAACCAACTCCTCTAATTAACTATAATTTGTTCTTCAAATTCTACACAGTGGCATTATAAATCATTTAGCCAAACAAGAAATAAAACTCATCTCTACCACCCCTCCTTACTTCACACCCAGGTTGTTTCCTTCCACCTGAGGTCTTTCAAAGTACTCTCCAATAAAAACAGTATTAAAAGACTGAAGACACGTTGTTGGCACAAAGCTATAATCCACACACTTGTGGGAGGATGGTAAGGCAGGAGAATTTAATGATCCAGGCCAAGACACTCAACTCACCAATATCCTTCTTCAAAGAAAAAATAAAGAAGGGCTGGGGATATATTCAGAAGTAGAGTGCTTACCTAGCATACACCAAGCCCTGGGTTCAATCAGTAGTACAGAAAAATGAGATTTAAAAAGCTTACTGGTGTGCAGTAATTACACTAAACAAACAATTTGAAGAACACTGACTTTGGTATTCTTCTGATTTCATGCTATCTAAAAAGCTTAGATCTCTAATTTTTCAAAATTAATTAAATTTAAAATTTACTTAAATTTCATGAACACTTATCACAAATGAATCATTTGGATTTCTTTACAAATCAAGCTAATAATGTTCATTTTGAATTATGTGATTCACTTTAATTCTATATATGTCTTTATGCTCTTAATTCATGTTCCTGAAACAATAAACACTCATACTTCAGCCTTTTTGTCATCTATAAACTTTTTATTAAAACTCTCAGTAATTCTAATAGAATCATATCACTAAAAAATAACATCATTAAATTGTAAGCAAAACATCCTTACCAACATATGAACTGGACATACACTGCACCAGCTTACTGTTTATTATAAAAAATGTTTTAGAAGAGAAACTAGTAATGGCTGGGTTTTGTGTACAAAGGAAAAGAAGCTGCTAATTGTTGGCCCCTGGGCTTTACTGACCTCCCCCATTCCACCTGTCACACCAACATTCACATTCTCTTCTTACTAATCCAGTCTTAAAGCTAAATTCAACTCCCCCTTATCCAGGGCAAAGGTTCAGAGAGAGAGGGAACATAAGGACATTACTAACCCTGACTCTGAAATTACAACAGTATTCCACTGCCAGGATCTACTTGCTCTGCACCTCTTGCTCTGCCCTCTGCTCTCCTAGCATGGCCACCAAACCTCAATCTTTACGTTTATATACACGGCTATGGGATGAGGAGGCATCTCTTTGTGGTAGCATGAGGTAAATAGAAATATGGGCTCATGCTCTTCATTGGTTGAAAAACTGTTCAGGAGCCAGTAAAAGTTCATTACTAACTTTCTCCCGTAGGAGTCAGTCGCAGTTAGGCTAGAATTAAGTTTTGTTGAAATTAAACAGCTCGTATTTACTGCACGGTTCTCAATTTTACTTAAGGTTCTTTCTAAGGAAGGTTAGGCAGAAGAGCTGTGTGTTATCCTACACAAACCTCCATACCCCGCCCAGATGGTAAATGCAGACTTTACCATTACTTTCCCTGTACCATGAATGACTAGGTAGCTTTTGCAGAAGCCAGAAAATTGTGATGTCTAGTGTACTCCTTGAAAGCCCTCAGTTTTAGAGAATTGGGGAGGAAGACAAATACTTCAAGGGAAAAAAAAAAAAAAAAAAAACTCTTAAAGAACACTGGGATCCTAACACTAGAAGTAGGTCCCAAAACAAAACCCAACAAAAAGACAAAGCACAAGTGCTGCCTCTGGGAAGAACACCACTTGAAAGACAAAGAAAAGAAATATCAGTTTGAGCAGCTCTTCTTTTCCTATCGGACCAAACCCTCAGAACAAGTGGGACTTGATGCTGTGTGAGCCCCCAATGCCAGTGTTTCCTGTGACTGAGAAAAAGAGTTGTGGCTCAGCTGCAAAGCCCTGGGTCCTCATTTTCCCAGTGGCCTAAATCAATCCCCAGTGCAGAAAGGGATGCTGAGCAAGATGCCTGATTACTTCAGGCCACTAGGGTAAGCACTATTCCTGGCACTTCACAAGCAGTGCCATGGGCGAGGGGTTCTAATTCTTTTTGGTGATTTGGCTCAGTGTAAACAGAGTTGGGGTTTTGGGGGTTTTCTGTTGGTTTTGTTTTGTCTTCGTTTTTCCTTTCTGTCATTTACACAGATAAGCAGGAAAGGACAGCTCCAGTTCTGAGAGAAGGAATTATGCTCAGGAAAGAATCCTTTTCTCTTGCTCTCCTTTTGACAGTTGTCCTTTAGGGTTTTTATCTGATTATCAGCCACCTAGTGAGAGGCCCAAGTGCTCACCTGTTTTGTCCTCTCAGCCTGGGGAACAGCAGGAATGCACAATCTGAGAGTCCTTCTGAGACCCTGGCTTGTGACCTGGGGAAAAGACTTCCTCCACTGGCACTGTGAAGGCAAGGAGAGATCAATGCCACTCCTAAAAGAGGCTGTAGTATGTGATTCAACTATCCTGTTAGCAATTCTTGACTTTACGGGTACTACCATCGAAATACACCAAGTCTTTCCCCAACACAGAAAGGGGAGGGTATTTCCATTGAGAAAATGGAGATAAAGTTTAGAGGAGGTATCTGAAGTGAGTTCAACAAGGCAGTGAGTGCTGCTGCAGGAGAGTGCATCAGCTGACACCTGTCCTGTGTTTAGAAGTTCATGGCTTCTTTGTTACATTAGCAGAGTGCTTTACTTACCATATTTCTCCTTGAAAACTGTGTTTTCTTTTCTAAACAGTGGGCGACAGTGGAGAGGTCCCAGGTGTGCATTCCAGGCACTCAAGCAATACATACAGACTAAGCCTGTTTGGGTGCACAGCTCCAGGATGTAGCATTTCTAAAGCTGAGAACAGATGAGGGAACAGGCTGGAATGTAAAAGACAATGCCCTGTGTTCCTGCAATGCCAGCTACAAAGCCCATCACTTCTACAAATAAAACCCAAACAACTCATGCCCATGCTCTTTCAAACTGCATTGCCTCTCTTGGAATCTTCATGAAAAGAAATGCAAACACATGTGCCCTGAAATGGGTAGGTGTAAAAGAACATTCTGCACAATTATATCTAGGCTGCCACAGATTTATCACATGCAGACATATATTTGGAGCATATTAATTCATGATGACAGCTGCGCATGACAAATCCAACAGAGCTCAAGTTGGAATGCTGGGGGAAAAAATGCAACTACAAACCCTATGCAGACACACACCACCACCACCACCACCACCACCACCACCACCACCACCACCACCACCACCACCACCACCACCCACCTACACAAGAGTTGTCACTCTATCACACAGGTGGCCTCACTTGTAGAAGACTAAACACAATTGAAAAGCTGGAGGTTCCAGCAGCAAAGAGCAGGTCCCCAGCACAGGCAGCCGCACCTTTATCCGCAGGCTTGACCGTCTCACGTCTCAGAGTACACTGGCCCTCCCAGTCACAGCCCACTCCGCAGACACACACGTGCCCAGAGCTCGCGCGCCAAGCAGCCGGAGGAGAAGCTCGGCTCCGCGGGCTGGGGGCAGGGCCCGGCGGGCGGGCGTGCGGGCGGGCGTGTCATGGGGCCGGGCCTCCGCGCCCAGGGAGGGGACTAGGGGCGGGCGCGGGGCGGTGCCCGGCTCACGTGGGCGGGTGGGAGCAGCTGAAAGTCCGCTCTGGAGACTGGGCTGTCCTCTCGCGCGCGGCGCTGGCCGGGGCGGCGGCGAAGGAGGAGGGAGAGAGGCGGCGGTGGCGACGGCGAAAGAGGAGGGGAAGACGGGGGCGGCGTCGGACTGGAGCCGATCGGCGGTGCGAGCTGCCCGGGGCGCAGTCGTGAGCTCGCCCGACGGGCCCCTACCCCGGAGCTACACCCTGCGGTGCCCAGCTCTGCCCACGTTTGTGCCCCCACGAGGAGCGCGCCGGGGCTGCCCCCCGAATGACGGGCGGAAGGTTCGACTTCGACGATGGCGGCACCTACTGCGGCGGCTGGGAGGAGGGCAAGGCGCACGGGCATGGCATCTGCACGGGGCCCAAGGGCCAGGGCGAGTACTCTGGCTCCTGGTCGCACGGCTTCGAGGTGGTTGGAGTCTACACCTGGCCCAGCGGCAACACCTACCAGGGCTACTGGGCGCAGGGCAAGCGGCACGGGCTGGGGGTGGAGACGAAGGGCAAGTGGATGTACCGGGGGGAGTGGTCACATGGTTTCAAGGGGCGCTACGGGGTCCGGCAGAGCTTGTGCACCCCCGCCCGCTACGAGGGGACCTGGAGTAACGGGCTGCAGGACGGGTACGGCGTGGAGACCTACGGGGATGGAGGTGAGCGGCATCTCGGGAGTCTCCGAGGGCTGACGCGGTGGGCTCTTCCCTGGCTTCGGGGACGTGGGGAGGACGCGAGACGCACGTGTCCGGAAACCCGCCAAAACATCTGGGGAGTCTACCCTCCCTCTCGCCCTCCTCCCCATTTCGAGGGAGACCACTTGGTCTCGCGGCTGGGTCGCAAGTGTCTGCGGCTCCCCGGGCGGGTAGGCTGTCCATACCCCGGGAGTTAGGCGTGCAGGTACCTGGCCGGGGCCCAGAGCCGCGCTGCCCCGGGAGGGCTGGGCAGGAGAGAGGACACTGTCACTTGAGCCTGTCACATTACATTCCTGATCCCTCCCTCTCCAGGCCGGGTTTGAAATCGCCACTCCGGAGGAGTTAGAGGGACGTCTTGAGCTGTGTGGCTGCCGGTCGGTGCTGACCGCCGCGCGGTTTGGTTTCACGTAGAGTCTCGTATTTCGCTTCTGGCCCTCCAGTTAGCCTAAAGATAGAAGCCAGAACCCCATAAGTAGGATGTTGGGGAATTGGACCTTATTGAGGGTGTATTTTCTAGAGTCCTAGTTACAGGCAGCAGAGCAACTGCCCAAAGCAAGCGGCATTCCTAATTTTCTCCCTAACTTTCACTTGGCTCCTTAAAGTACTTTTGAATCAGAAGAACTGTAATCTTTGCTGACCTGGAGATCTTGAGAAAATGCTTTAGGAAAAATGGACGGAGTTTCCATTAAATATTTAAAAAGGTTAAAGAGTATGCTATATCCTGGATATACATTAGGGGTGTGGCCTAAAAAGTAAGCCTGGTTGTGATTTAACAATGTTTGCCTTATAATTTCTGTATGTTATAGGAACGGGTTCATTTTTTTTTTTTTCCGCTAAGAAAGCATACATTAGTGAAACAGGGGTCAAAAGTTGATTAATTTTTTTAAAGACAAAGCTGGGAGAGATGAATAGGGCTATGTTTGGGCAAAGACTATTTTCTGATAATAAACATAGTCATATTTAATTGAAAAGGATTATAGGATGTCACCTTTTGAAATTAAGCTGCTTCAGAGTTGGAGGATATTAAAGGGATCCAATTAAAAGTTTCTCCAGCCCACTGAAATTCCGTTATGCTATTGCTTATATAAAAGCTTATACAATTTGTACACTTCACTTGCTCAGAACACTTGGGCTGTGTTTCAAATGCAAAACAGCAGAATGGTAGGATTTGCTTTTTTTTTTTTTAATACCATTTGGCCCTGCAGTATAAATAAGGATATGGTTCTCATGGATTGGGGGGGGGGGGTGGGAGGGGGGAGATCTTAGTACTTTTCTTTGGGCTGAGCCCTGAGTGCCTTGATAGTTTAACAGGGCCATTTACTCTTCAGAACCACAATATGCCTTGGTTGACAGCCTTACAAATATTGTTTCTGGATTTTATTGGAAGCCTTAGCTCTGATATAACAAAATACTGTGTTCAACCGTAAAAATTTAGTTGTTTTTTTTTTAATATGATCATTTTAAAGCCCTTATTTTAAAGATTATAAGATAGACTTATTTTATTGTAGTTTAATTACAATATAGACTTTCTTTAAAAGTTAAAACTCATTAAATGAAACTTGGTGACTTTAGGGTATTTGTTATGCTTAGTAATCAGAACATGAGAGCACAGAAAAGCCGATGTGTCTTTGTTGTTTGCACAAGGCCAAATATATCTCCAAGTAACTGAATAATCTGCCTTCTGTTTTAAACCAACTTTGAAAGTTTAAACAAAACAAACAAACAAACAAACAAGACCCTGGTATGCTATAATCAAGAAAAAATGTTAAACATGTAAGTCACTTTTGAATGCTTACTCTTTGCTGGTCAGTTTACTGGTTTTCCTTCTGTTAACACCTTTTATCAGAAAATCGATAATTTAAAAACAATGGCCTAAACAGATACAATTAATTCATTCAGAGGTTTTAGTCCAAGTAGGAATAGCAGCTTCTCTATTCCTGAGTTAGCTTAATTCTGCCTCCCTTCCTACATATTTTTAGTGACAGCAGGGAAGGAAGGAATAATTCCATGTGAGAACTCGCACTTTATTTCACTAGAGATTTCTTTGTAAAGTGTCACTGAAATAGAGTCCCTAAATATTAAGAACTAAATGCATCATATTCATGAAATTCAAGTCCAGGTGCCCAGATTCTTTTGTACAAATTCTGATAAACCTACTATAAAGCTATGGAAGATATCTAGGAAGACCCACTGGGCTATTTATGTATTTGAGACAGGGTTACTGTAGCCCATGCTAGCTTTAAGCTAAGTGTGACTCTGAACTATAAGCATTCTGCCTCCACCTTTCCAGGACCAGGTTTATGGGCCAGGACCATGTGGAGATGGAATCTAAGGCTTCATTAATGCCAAGAACACACTCTACCACTAGAGCTACATCCTCAGTCCTAGCCATTGTTTTCTAAACTAGATTTATAGTTGATTATAGAATTTGAAGCATATTCTTAAATTTGGCACACAGTAGTTCAAATTTGACTAAAATTCATTTTGGTCCAGAAGCTATTCTCAACAATATTGTGCAGTAAAAGAAAAAAAAAAAAAAAGAAAGAAAACAACAACAACAAAACACATTTGTTTGTGTGTTAAACTTGCCCTGTGTCTTAGGAACAGAGAATAGTAAGTCACTACTCCTTTTGGACAAAAGAACTTGGAGCCCACCTGCTTCCTAGAGAAATAGGTCTTGTTTTCTAGGTTCCTTGACTAAACCAAACCTCTTTAAAATTTCAGACCAACTGCTTAGACTTTGAACAAACAGGTTCCTAGTGGTGCTGAGCATGTCCTGGAGGGATTTTCTTCAGTACTGTGATAGTGTAACCACTCAGAAGGGAAGGGCACTGGTACCTTTGTTTCCTGCCCCCATTCTATTTGATAGTTCCAAGGATATTTAAACTTTCTAATCCTTGCTGTTCTTTATAAGCAGCCTGAGTGTTCAAGCAGGTTTTTGAGAAAGTAAAGCCAGGCTTGACTTTGGAGCTGTCCTTCAGAGGAAAAGTGGCCAATGACTTTCCATCGCTATTTATGATTTATTAAAATATCATGGTTGTGCTTTAAAAGCATAACTACTTAGGCCAAACAGCATCTTTTACAAATTATTTTAGCAAAATTATTCTGTGGAAAAGTTAAAATGGTAGAAATATGGAGTTTTAACAACACAAAATATTAAAGACAGTGGTTCATTTTATTCTGTGTATAAGGTTATATAACTTTTATCCTACTATTTAGGGTTCATCTAGGAAAAGTCAAAGTTGAAAGTTTATAACAACTTTTTTTTCTATTGAAGCAGCAGTGTTTATTCAGTATGAAGCTTATTATCATGGGGAAAATGCCACAAATATTTTTTTTTAAAACGAGGTTCAACTGAGTAGCCCAGACTGACCTATACACAGTAGCCTTCTGTCTTAGTCTTCCACGTGCTACGATTGCAGGCATATACTTCCACACTCAGCTTCTGACATGTTTGTATATAACAATCTTGCCCTGTTTTGAGAGCTGTGCCCCACCCTATTTAGAAATGTATAGGCATGAAGTTAAGACTCCAGGTCTACTCAAGATATGGCAGTCATGGTACCAGACCCCTTAGTACCATGTTATCCCCATTGTTACTCTGTGGTTGTTTTTTTATAATGTAAATATGTCAGCCTGAGAAGAAAGAGAGGGGGGTCTTGAAATTGACTTAGGAATAGCACTAGACAGGTGTGGTACTGTGTACTTGTAATCCCTGCATTTTTAAGGCAGGAGGACTGAGAGTTCCAAGCCAGCCTGCACTATATACTAAGAACCATCTTCAGAAATAATAGTACCCAACAGCATTATCTCTGGTTGTATTAAAAAAAATGTGTCCTAGTCACTGGAAATCTGCAAGGTAATGTAAATTATAACATATAATAAGAAACAGAGCAAGGTCATCACCTTCTATAATCATGATTTATTTTCTTTGACATTGGGAATTGTTAGGAATAACAACAAAGTAATCACATTTGAAATTTTTCCAGATAGCTGTTCTGGGGGCACACTACGATGCAAAATTTGCCTTTAATTGAATGGAAATAGCCTTCACTTTGAGAATTCTGAGCTCCTTAGTTTAGCCTTCATTGCTTCCAAAGAGCATTTAAAAATCTCTACCAGGTTGTTTTTTAAAACTTATCTTGGTTATTAAGTAGAAGAACTCTGAAACTATTTTTAGGGTTTATCTTATTCCTAAAAAGTATAATATTCATAGAAAAAGTGATCTGGGTTAACAGAATTTTAATGGACGTTGCTGAGTATTCCTCTGAGATTTGGAAATATTTCTTCCATCCTGTCAGTTCTTTAAAGCTCTTTAAACATCATCTTCAGACAGCCAGAGACCCCAGAACACATAAGCCATGAGTCTGAGACATTTGTTCTCTTTTGAAAGTAATTCCTGCCCTCAGATACTTCCAGTTTGGCAGAGACTAGGGAGATGCATAATGCCTGGGAGAAAACAGATTTAGCAAGTAATATGCCCCACATCTTTACCCCCGCTCTCCCGCCACCATCACCACCAATCCTTAGTATTCAACAGGTTAGCCTTGCCTAAGTGTAGGAAAAGCCAGGACATCTTGTTGGACAGCCACACCCCAAGTATTCTGATCACTGTTTTTAATGTTAAACCTATGTGCGTTTTAGAATGTATACCTGGGCATAGACCTAAAAGCCATTTTTTTTTCAGCTAAATATTTGAAACCATGACTAGAATTTTTTTTCCTGCTGTGGCAGTGCCTTACTTTGATGCTTTCAGACAAGAAAAGATGATTTCTAATGATCACTCCTTTTGTATTAGAAAAGAAAATGGTTCACAGCTCTGAGGGTGTAATTCACTGATAGAGCATTAGCCTAGTGTATAGGTCCTTGGTTTAATCCACTTACCACACCAAACAGTGATTCCTGTGCATGCCTATCGTTCATAAAAAATTTTAAATAAAAAGCAGAAGTCAGACTATCAGGAAAACGTATTCATTAAAGCCATGAGAGTCAAAGTCACCAAGTAGCCATTCAGAAGTAGATTAAATTGTGTATTAAATTTGACCCTGGTCCTTCCTGCCCAGGGTACTATATTCTCAGTATACAAATGTGGTCCCTGAAGACTCACACTATGTTGATCTTCTTTCTCGAAGGTACCTACCAGGGCCAGTGGGCTGGAGGCATGCGGCATGGCTACGGTGTCCGCCAGAGTGTGCCCTATGGCATGGCCACAGTGATCCGTTCCCCGCTGCGCACTTCCCTGGCCTCGCTGCGCAGTGAGCAGAGCAACGGCAGCGTGCTGCATGAAGCTGCAGCCGCAGCTGCAGACAGCCCGGCTGGAACAAGAGGTGGCTTCGTGCTCAACTTCCATGCGGACACGGAACTGGGCAAGAAGAAGGGCGGCCTCTTCCGTCGGGGTTCCCTTCTCGGCAGCATGAAACTCCGCAAGTCCGAATCCAAGTCTTCCATCTCCAGCAAGCGCAGCTCGGTCCGCAGTGATGCAGCCATGAGCAGAATCAGTTCTAGCGATGCCAACTCCACCATCAGCTTTGGTGACGTCGACTGTGATTTTTGCCCCGTGGAAGATCACGTGGATGCCACTACCACGGAAACCTACATGGGCGAGTGGAAGAACGATAAGCGCAATGGCTTCGGCATCAGCGAACGCTCCAATGGCATGAAGTACGAAGGCGAGTGGGCCAATAACAAGAGGCATGGGTACGGCTGCACTGTGTTTCCTGATGGCTCCAAAGAAGAGGGAAAATACAAAAATAATATCCTGGTCCGTGGGATAAGGAAGCAGCTTATACCAATAAGAAATACAAAAACTAGAGAGAAGGTGGATAGAGCAATTGAAGGTGCACAAAGGGCGGCAGCCATGGCCAGAACCAAAGTGGAAATAGCAAACTCAAGGTATGTAAATATAGAGCTGGTAGTTTGACATAAAGTAGGGATGAATTTTTTTTTTTAAACAAAACAAAACACTGCAGTTTTTGTCTGATGGCATCACCGAGTAGGTTCCCAGTACACTTGGGGGTAGAGGGGAAGAAGACTCCAAGAGAAACCATTTTCAAAAACTGCTTAAGGCACATGGGGCACCTTTCTTCTTCTAAATTATGTCCCTAATATTTAACAACCTATTTTAAAAGGGGCCTCTGAAATACTCACTGCTCTGTGTGTATAAAAAGAAAATATCCCTTTATGTACAAACATATCTACAATACAAATGATATATCTTTATAACGATATTAAGTTGAACATATTTACAACTGTCCAATAAGATTATTCTAATTTATGAAATAAGAATTCTGTTTACTGAAGCTTTCTAGGTGAAATCAGAAAGATACAAGGGGGTCTAAGTGAGGCAAACACAGAGAGCGACAAGACGCATGTCGAAAGCCAGAGTCCCTTCTCGGGAACAGACCAGGAGACCACGGCTGTGAAGGATTGTCCCAGTCTGGGCAGGAAAGATTAGATCACTTGTGTATTAAAAGGAAAGGGCTGGAGAGAACTTGACATGGACAGATGGGCTTCTTACTGTGCCAAGGTTGGAGAAAGTAGAGCAGTTGAGAGGAGGGCTGGCATAAGCAAGAGAAAACGGGTCAATAGGAGATTGACAAAGAGATGCACATGGGCATAGGTGAGTTTTGTGTTTTCAGTTTTACTCTAGAAACCAGGCTCAGCAGCTCGGCACCAAAACACCGAGTCCCTGGTAGGGATAGAGGTTTTTAAAGGATAGGTACTATCAGTTAGACGGGAAAGAAGGCGTGGTTTTGCTTGGAGTTTTTAGTTTTACAGGTTAAGACTGGCCACTGTTATATATGGCTTCAGTCATAAATTTGGCATACAATATTTAAAACTCCTGATTCTGCCTCAGTAATACTTATCTGTTTTAGTAAATCTTCCTCTGAAAGCACACAATTCAGCACATCAGGGTCTGTATTGGTAGTACTGAGTATAATATTCTGCATTTAATATTCACTGAGTAACCCGCCCCTTTTGATTGAACCTTAAGGAAACTTTAAAGATTTATTTATGTGCCTGTGCCTGCACAGAGGTGTGTGTACCACTATGGTTCCCCTCAAGGTCAGAAGAGGATGTCTGGAGCCCTAAAGATGGAGCAATAAGCAGGTGTGAGCTACTGTGTGGGTGCTGGAAACCACACTCTGGTCCTCTACCAGAGTAGCACACATTCCTAACCACGAAGCCATCTCCCCAGCCCCAGTATTTGAACTTTTAATGCAAAAAAAAAAAAAAAGTAGCTTCATAACAGTTCAGAGCAATCCTTCCAGAATTCTCAATTTGTTTTGTTTTGTTTTGAATACTCCTGTTTTAGGAGTACTGTTGTATCTGTATCTGAAACACTAATCAGAAAGTGGAAAGGAGTCACTTCTTAACCCTCATGGTTTTTCTCAACTGAAACTTCCATGCAGGATTTCTGCTGCCCTCTCTCCTGAGCATCCTCTAGTATAACCGTTTTCTTTGCTAAGCCCTAGATCTGTGTGCATTTCAGGCTGCTTGACTCACGCAGTCTCACTGGCCCTCAGTTCCCTTTTGTAGCTAACACTGTACCCTTTGCTTACTAGGCCCTATCTCTAACTGGCCTAAGGCGTTCCTGCAGTCTTCCATTTCACACTATCCTTACAAGTTAGTGACACACTATAAGCAAGAGTTTAGGCTTAGTGGATGGGAAATAAACACTCCTGCAAATAATGTATTCTAAGCGTTGGTTTTTATGATTTGTTTATATTAGAGGAGACCACCTAACTGAAGTGAGCATGCTTGCATACTGAGACTATCTGTGCTCATTCTGACATCATAAAATATTTCCCCAAGTCAGAGCCACATTCTCTCTTGAAAGACTTGGAGAGAATAGCATATAGTTTGGGGACATTGTATCATATAGTTAGTGGTCCAGGCATCTTTAAACCTTATACTTTCAGCAGCTGAGATTTCATTGAGCATTTTAAAAAATATTCAATTCATTATTCTAAGTGAAATAATCTAGTGGCATAAGGATAAATCCTACTTAGACCATCAAAATGATAGCTGTCAGGAAGTGGTGAGCTGAGGAGTCACTGCCTAAAGGTCTGTAGTTGAGGACGTGTGAAATGCGTCAGTTCAAGACATCTGTGCAGTGACATGCCTGTAGTTCATAGGATTGGACTGGGCACTAAAAAAAAAAATGAAGATGACTGGAGTTGTGTGAACTATTTTTGCTTTGCCACAACATAAAGATGGTATTTAGATGGCAAATTAGACAAAACTTAAAACTAAAAGCACTCAACTAAATGCTTATATCTTCTTTCATTTTTCAGTGCCGTTCCTGGATGCAATAGATACTTCAGTATAGACGTTTGGCATTATTTTTGGTAAAAGTAGCTAACAGATGGACATTTCCCATGAAATAGTTACATTTGGACTGACATTTCCCTTGGAATGGTTGAGTTTAAGGTTCATGACATAGGTAAATCATAAACAGCCCAGAATAGATAGGCAATATGAAGGTAGCTGGCTTACTAGCCCATTAGTCCTTTTAAAAGTCAAAAGTAGAGCCTGAGAGATAGCCTAGTGGGTAAAGGTACTGACCACTAAGCCTGATAACCTGAGTATCTGAATCCCCGGCCCCACATGATGGGAGGAGAGAACCAACTCCTGCAAGCTGTCCTCTGACTTTCACACACATCCCCACATATACACACATAAGCAAATGCTTTTATTTTTCGTAATTTAAAGTCAAAACTATAAAGGATGCTGATAATTTGTTGACCCATAAAACTTTTCCTCAGGTTTCTGCTCTGATTCAAAAGTATTATAAAAACTGACTTTTTTTTTTTTTCTCGTCTTGATTGGGTTAAAATTCATCATCAGCGACTAACACGAGTCTCACTTGGTTGCTTTCGAAATGTTAAATAGATAGAGAGCAGCTGTGATTATTTCAAGACATGAGCATGCCTAGCCATTCTAAGCTTCCATGCCAACTGCTGACCTCAGCCTCCCTGCTATGTAGATGAGCATACCCTCTGAGAGACTTTCAAATCAGCGAGAACCATGCCAGCATCCAAACCTAGGTTCCATTTCTTTCCTTCACCCGTGTTTACCCTTTGATGGGACCTGACCAGTTGGGCACACTTTTGACTCACTTTTGACCATTCATTATACCTGAGATCTCTTATAACATTGGCCTTGTGTGATAGAAATCAGTTTGTATAGAAAAGACTAAAGATGGCAACCCCAGAGCTTGAAGGGCTGTGATATCTTATGCAGGGCAACCCCCTCTTTCAGAGATAGCAATGAGGCTTTTCCAAGATCTCTAACTATACCTCTGACTGACATACTACCAACACTTAGTGACCATTCTCTTAGGGCTTCCTGCTGCAGTTCCTTCTTGTATCTTTCTCTTTTCGTCCTGTCCCTTTTCCTCATGAAACAAACGGGATCACAGGGTATGGCTAGGGACCAAAATTGTTGGTTGACAAGATATTACCATTCTCAATGAAGGTTGAGCTGGTCCAATAATAAACTAATTTCTCTACAGATTCACAACCTCCAGGAATTCAATGCATAGTGATGATAATAACATTGGTTCATTCTGTGCATTTGACAATACCAAAATATGTAGTAAATCAGAGTAAGACAGCATGTTGCATGTTGCTTCCTAAGAGTCAATGCTACCTGAGTATTCAGCTGTCTTTATTATTTTTTTTTAAGTTTTTTAAGTTTATGCTCCTTTCTCTGGGCCATCTTCTTAAACTGAATCATATCTGAGCATAATACATGAAGTTGGCTAGATTGATCAATCCTTTATAAAAATATTTCATTTAATTCACACTTCATTTGTGGGTAATTGTGTCAGTATGTGCTGCAGGTCTAAACTGATTTTTTTTGGGGGGGGAATCCTTATTCTATGCCAAGTTGTTATGGAAAGTCAAGGCACTGAAATTCTCAAATTCTATTAGAAGAAGAATATTCTTTCTCTTTTGAGAGTCAAAATGAAAATTTTGTGTTCCCCTTGTTGGTTTTTGTTGTTGTTGTTGTTGTTGTTGTTTTGGGTTTTTTGTTTTGTTTTGTTTGCGGGGGTGGTGTTATTATTGGATCTTGTTTTTTTGGTTGGTTGATTTGTGGGTTTTTTGGTTGGTTTTTGGTTGGTTGTTTTGTGGATATTTGGTTGGTTGTTTTGTGGTTGTTGCTTTGCTAGCTTAGTGGGCTTTCTGTTACTTAGTGTTTGTAAGACAGCCCACCTAGTAATCCTCCTGTTTCAGCCTGCAGGATCTTGGCCTGATACCATCTCAAGTCTTATTTTTAATAAGAGCAATTTTATGCAACTTTTGTAAGTTTATGTACTTTTTGTTGTTGTTGTTATTGTTGTTGATGATGATGATGATTCTGCCATTGGAAGTCTAACTCATTCTTAGTTTTTGCATGGAAAGGAATTCTAATGATTTTAAAACTAACAAGGAAAAGGCTACTCAACAGATTATACATGGGGTTGTTCTGCTGAACAGGGCATGGGGTATTATCCTTGCCTGTCTGCCAGTGTTCTTTACATCATTATACCTATGTACTCTCTGCCAAGCCAGACTCTGTGTGCACAGTTATGAGTGCCAACCTGCTCCATGAGGCTGAGAAAGTTGCTCAGTATATAGCACTTGCCTAACAGACATAAGGCCATAAATTTGATTCTCAGCATCACACACACAAGAAGACCCCATTTCCAGCCTCTTTTCTCTATGGAGTCAACACATGGGCCACAGGCAATTGGCAAGGAAAATAAGCAATTTTAGAAGATATAGTTCTCTTTACCAAAAAATGCCCATTTCTGTGGGAGGCAAAAAGGAGCTGGCCCTAACTTCTTCCCACTTATTTGTCTATGGAGTGTTTAATGCCAGACATGGCCTTCTCCATATCAGGGCCCTGAAGCTGTCCCCAGAATTCTAGGACTGTGGGTGGGTAGAGAGAACAGTTGAAACCAGAAAGATGACCTCTCAGGCACAGTTCTGTCCTGCCCCCGAGCCAGGAGTGAGTTTTAACTGCTGGAGAGCTGGGAGGCATAACTCAGGGACACAGAGAAACTACTGTGACAATTCTGTCCCTCAGACCTGATGTTACATCACTCAACTACTATTTAACAAGCCATTGCACACAACTCAAGAACATACTGCTAGGAGGGCCTTCTCATACCTTTGTTAGGCTGTCTTGATTCTAAGGGTCCTTCTTTCAAAACCTATGTCTTGGCTTATTAGGAAAACCAAATCTTGGCTTATAAGGAAACTCTGAGCCAGTGATATAGACATGTGTTTTGATACAGAAGTAGAGGTAATCAAATAAAAATTTAGTGAAAATTTATTTTGGGCTTTAATCAATGGCACACTGTTAGCCAGACTCTGAGGTTGCGGCAGCCATTCTTTCTAAAACTATAAGCATGGCTCTCAATTTGACTAAACAAGAAAGGCAAAGAGATGTTTTATGTGGTGTGAATGGGTTTGAGACAATATTTAATCCCACAGAGATGTGTGTGGTGAGAGCTAGCTTTAAAAACAGGAGAAAAAACAAACTGAAAGACTGCAGTCATAAGTTTGAGGTCATATGTTGACTTTTGACTGTAGCAGTTGGAGTCTAAGTTGTATAAATTTCAGCAAATTCCATCTCATTTAGTGTGAACTAGACCACGTTCCTGATATCTAAATATGAAGAGTTGAAGCAGCAATATTATTTAAGTATAGTTTCATTTATGACGAAAGCCATAAACTATTATGGTCTTTGGGAAGCCCCTCAGGATTGTGATAGCATTCTGAGCTCTGTCCTGTGTATACTTTGACCTCAGCTCTGTGGGCAAGTGGCAGAGTCTCATGTGCAAGTCAGTACAGCTGTGGCCTCCTCCCAGCAGCAGCTGCCATCAGCCCAAGCTCCCCACTCACAACTTTCCATTATGAATTAAGCTGACTCTGCCAGTCTCCCTTTACTCAAGACACCAAACTAGTGCCTTGCAAATCTCTGAGATGCTTTTCTTATTATAGATGAAATATGAACATTGTGTTTAGGAACAGGATCCAGCAAATGCCAAAGGTATTTATGTAAGTCATTCAGCTTTAGTACAGCGGCCTCCTGAGAAGAAAATCAAATCAGCTTTTCAGAATTTTGACCTTCTGTTTTAGTTGGTGTTTCACATTTGTTCTATAATATGCTAAATTCAAACTAAGCTGCTTTCTGAGAAGTTTAATTAATATGTAAGAAGTCAAGATTGGCTTCAAAGTGCTATACTCTTTTGAAGGCAATCTCCTTTGGAGTTCTGTGTAGGCCAGAAGAAACTTATTAAAGCCAAATGAAGTGTGTGTGTGTTCATTCACTTTCTATCACTTCTAAACAATTACAGGACTAGAAAATAATTTTCATTTGATTTTTGCTACTTTTTGTCACCTTGAGTTAAGGTTAAAAGTTTTGGAAATTTAATGGTATCAAAATAATAAAATTGCTAGAAGTCTTTTTTATTGTTTTACTACTGCACTGGTGTGAAATATTAATATTAATGAGATGTCATACTTTTGTTTTCATGCATTAAGGGTTTGAGATATATTTGAGGCACCATTTAGTCAGAGTACATGGAAGAATACACCACCGAGGCCAGCAATTTAGGGCTCAGAGGCGAAAATAAAGCCACATCAAGCAATGGGCATTAGTCATTTTCATATCAACCCAGTTCCTGCACAGTAACTTGGAAATCAATGGATCTATTATGTACCTTACTTACTTGTCATGTTTTACTATGTTCATTAACACTTATGTGCGGAATCTCAGAAAATAGACATCCTAGTTTGTTTTCTTTTGTTGTGATAAATACTAACCAAAACCAACTTGGAGAGAACAGGGTTTATTTCATGTTATAACTCCCAGGTCTGAGGACGTTAGGGCAGAAACTGAAGCAAGTGACCATGGAGAAGTGCTGCTTATTGTTTTAATCCCCATGGCTTGCTCAGCTTGGTTTTTACACAACCCAGGACCACCTGCCCAGTGGACTAGGCTCTCTTACATCAATCATTAATCAAAAAACGCCCCCACCAACATGCATACAGGCCAGTTTGGAGGAGGCAGTTCCCTTTCCTCAGATGACCCTAGTTTTGTTGGGACAAAAACTAACCAGCACAAAACACATGTTAGCCAGTCCATTTCCTAAGACTTGATTCTTAGTGAAATATGAATTTTTAATCATTCTTTGAACTTATCAATTTTAAGTAAATGTACAATTAATACTGAGAGTTTTTCTTCTGGACTCTAGTTGGGACAAATTTAAACTATATTAACTATGGAATAATTGATGTATTGCTATGAATTTAGGAACAATGTGGGAGGAGCTTTATTGTAGTATAAGACTGTAAGCAGGCTTTCATGGCTGGCATCTAGCCCGAGACTTACAGGATGAGTGGATATCTCCTGGAAGGTGGAGTGACAGAGAAGGGTACGCAAAACAATTGCGGGGGTATGGTAAAATGTTTAATATGATTGGAGCCATGTAGGGAGTAAACTGGGGTGTTATTCTCACATAGGGGAGTACCATTAATATATGTTCAATAGAAGAATTACATGATCATATTTAGAAAGCTTACTCTGGATACTGGTAGTTTAGATTAAGCAAGGGGCAGTAGAACCAGGAGCCGATGACACAGTCACCTGCTAACTACTACCCAAGACAAGAGCCCACAGTTGAGCTATGCAGGACAGTGGTGGGTAGTGAGAAAAGCCCAAGCACAGGTATACCAGGATATCTTAAGTGGTTGAGTGGGAGTGGGAAGAATGAGCATGCTCTGGAGTTTCTGGTTGGCCACCTAGGTAGATGGGAGCATTACTTACTCAGAATATTGGATTTCTTTTTCTTTTTCTTCTTCATTCATTCTTAAGAGAAATGAAAAACATGGTCATTCCACCTGGGTCTACACAGGTGTTGGCTAGAATTACAGACAATCACCACCAGGCTTAGCCCAATGCTGCTACTTTATTTCTCAGATTTCTAAGTGCTGATGGGGAAGAACTCTGGGAAATTTACACACTACTTCCACAGTTCAGATTCCAACTTTAAGGAACCTAGATATTTATTGGTCATGCAGAAAAAGGAATTCTGTGCATGTGTTACTAAACGCACTTTTCTAAAAGAGACACATCGAACAATTCTCATATTCAATGACTAGAAATCTGTTGCCTCAAGATGATGTAATTTAGGTATTTGCAGTTGTGGAGTTATGCTTTCTGAGATTTGTGCGCAGGAGACCCCCTACTCAGTGAGCAAGTACTGTGCCTTTGCACTTGTTTTTCTTGACTACATCCTAGGACAAAATATCACCCTTGAAGTTTATTATGCTACAGAAATACCTTGAGCAAACATTTATGTAGTCCAAGCTCTGTCCAAATATGGCACTAAGCCCTGAGGATACAGAGATGAATAAGAAATAGAACCTGTCCTTCAAAGCAAACACCCCGCCCAGTGCACAGTTCTATTGTGTATCTGGCAGGGACCATAGAGGACCATCCAAGGAGGTAACTGACACAGCCTTAGCAAGTTTGTAACAGATACTTGAATGTGGACTCTTCACAGTCAGCTTTCTCTAGCCACCACATCTCCACTTCAGACCATCTTTCTTTGCCTAACCTCTCCTAGAGGTTTGTGGTTATATTCCATATGGAAAATAGCTAAGAACAGAAACTGAATAACTCGCCCACACCACCCCCCGCCCCGTTTTTTTTTTTTTTTTTTTTTTTTAAGACAGGGTCTACCATGTAGCCCTGGCTGTCCTAGAACTCACTCTGTAGACCAGGTTGGCCTTGATTTCACAGAGATTCATGGGCCTCTGCCTCCCAAGTTCTGGATTAAAACTGAGTGCCACTATGTCTGGCACTAGAAATGTCTAAAAATAAATGAACTTGATCATCATAATCTCGATAACAGGATTTCATGTGATGTTTGGAAGCAAATGCATTGGTTGCTTGTAGGCACTCTGGTTTTCTGGCACTCAAAATCTTCCCACCCACCTTCCTAGATTTCCCCCTGAGCCTTACAAAATTTTCAATACACACACACACACACACACACACACACAAACACACTGTTTAGAGAGTTAAATTATGTTTGAAATCTGTTAGAATTTTGAAGGGTAGTGGGATCCCCTCTTAGCAGTGTTTGGATTCAATGATTTTGAAGTTAACTGTTTGATTTGTAAATTAATTTTGTTACCGTGTCCAAATGAGGCAGTACAAAGAATACTGAAAATGTCCTCTATGCTCATGAAGCACTAACTTGTGATTTTCCCTCTTTGGTCTGTGGATAGCATCCTGGCTGATACCATTTGGCCATATGGAAGAGCCAATAGGTCTTGATCGGTTACCTGGTCCTGGAACTGTGGCATGACCATGACATTTATCATCTCGTCTAATACACACACACACACACACACACACACAGAGTAACTGCATCTGTAAGAAATGGATAATTAGAATATCACAAACCAAGTGTGTAATAGATCTAGGCTGAGTCCCAAGAAACATGTTTCACATCCTCCAAGTTTTGAAAATTGGGCTGGGTGTTTTTTTCTTGAAGTCCTGACCCTCCTTAGGTCATAAAGGCTGGCCTGGCCAGGAGCAATAGTATTGCAGTGCAAAACAGATCACACCTCAAAGAGATCATTCTGAGCCAAATATGAGTGGCCAAAGCCCAGTAACATGGGTTCAGATTGCCCCATTGTGGTGGAAGCAGTTACCTGAACTAATAATTACAAGAGGATTAGTCACAAAGCGTTTACCAAATGTACCAGTGGAAACTACTGTAAGAGGGTGTAAAGTAAGAGGGTGGCAGCCAAGCTGCTCTAGGTTTAAGAGTTATATGGTGTTATGTCTGACACAGAGGTAAGCAATAGCTAATGAAGAGACTAACGATAGCCTAAGATGATTTCATACTGGATCTACAGTGTTCCTAGAGTCTACAACCATGACTTTTTAATAATCCTAACCGCTCAACCTTGTGGCATCTTCAACATGGGAACATGGCTATGGCTTTGGTTTCTTTCTTTTTTCCTTTCTTTTTATTTTTATTTCTTTAGTCCTAGGAACTTAGTTTTTGTTATTTACTCACAGATTACATCTTGCTACTATTTTGTTAAACAGATACAATACTTTGGATAGCCACAAATCTTGTAGGCCAATGTAAGCAGATTTAATATAATAAGGTAAAGTCTAGGGGAGAGGGGATCCTGAGAAGACCTAGGAGAGAGGGCCACTGAGGGTGAATAAGATGAGGGGGATGTGTTGCAGTAACAAGGGTTGATTCTTCCATATTTTCACTCAACTCTGACTTGAGATCTTTAATTCAATCCTTACCATACATGCATGGTCTTTTTTTTTTTTAAATTTTTTTATTAGGTATTTTCCTCATTTACATTTCTAATGCTATCCCAAACATCCCGCATACTGTCCCCCCCATTGCCCTACCCACCCACTCCCACTTCTTGGGGCTTGTGTTCCCCTGTCCTGAGGCATATAAAATTGCACAACCAATGGGCCTCTCTTTCCACTGATGGCCAACTAGGCCATCTTTTGATACATATGCAGCTAGAGACAGGAGCTCTGGGGGTACTGGTTAGTTCATATTGTTGTTCTACCTATAGGGTTGCAGATCGCTTTAGCTCCTTGGGTACTTTCTCTAGCACCTACATTGGGGGCCCTGTGATCCATCCAATAGCTGACTGTGAGCATCTCCTTCTGTGTTTGCTAGGCCCCGGCATAGTCTCACAAGAGACAGCTATATCAGGGTCCTTTCAGGAAAATCTTGCTTGTGTATGCAATGATGTCAGTGTTTGGGGGCTGATTATGGGATGGATCCCCAGTTGTGGCAGTCTCTAGATGGTCCATCCTTTCGTCTCAGCTCCAAACTTTGTCTCTGTAATTCCTTCCATGGGTGTTTTGTTCCCAATTCTAAGAAGGGGCAAAGTATCCACACTTTGGTTTTCGTTCTTCTTGAGTTTCATGTGTTTTGCAAACTGTACTTATATCTTAGGTATTCTAAATTTCTGGACTAATATCCACTTATCAGTGAGTACATATCATGTGAGTTCTTTTGTGATTGGGTTACCTCACTCAGGATGATACCCTCCAGGTCCATCCATTTGCCTAGAAATTTCATAAATTCATTCTTTTTATAGCTGAGTAGTACTCCATTGTGTAAATGTACCACATTTTTTGTATCTATTCCTCTGTTGAGGGGCATCTGGGTTCTTTCCAGCTTCTGGCTATTATAAATAAGGCTGCTATGAACATAGTGGAGCATGTGTCTTTCTTACCAGTTGGAACATCTTCTGGATATAGACCCAGGAGAGTTATTGCAGGATCCTCCAGTAGTACTATGTCCAATTTACTGAGGAACCCGCCAGACTGATTTCCAGAGTGGTTGTACAAGCTTGCAATCTCACCAACAATGGAGGAGTGTTCCTCTTTCTTCACATCCTGGCCAGCATCTGCTGTCACCTGAATTTTGAATCTTAGCCATTCTGACTGGTGTGAGGTGGAATCTCAGTGTTGTTTTGATTTCCATTTCCCTGATGATTAAGGATGCTGAACATTTTTTCATGTGCTTCTCAGCCATTCAGTATTCCTCAGGTGAGATTTCTTTGTTTAGCTCTAAGCCCCATTTTTTAATGGGGTTATTTGATTTTCTGGAGTTCACCTTCTTGAGTTCTTTATATATATTGGATATTAGTCCCCTATCTGATTTAGGATGGGTAAAGATCCTTTCCCAATCTATTGGTGGCCTTTTTGTCTTAGTGACAGTGTCTTTTGCCTTACAGAAGCTTTGCAATTTTATGAGGTCCCATTTGTCAATTCTTGATCTTACAGCACAAGCCATTGCTGTTCTATTCAGGAATTTTTCCCCTGTGCCCATCTCTTCCAGGCTTTTCCCCACTTTCCCCTCTATAAGTTTCAGTGTCTCTGGTTTTATGTGGAGTTCCTTAATCTACTTAAATTTGACCTTAATACAAGGAGATAGGAATGGATCATTTCGTATTCTTCTACATGATAACCACCAGTTGTGCCAGTACCATTTGTTGAAAATGCTGTCTTTTTTCCACTGGATGGTTTTAGCTCCCTTGTCGAAGATCAAGTCACCATAGGTGTGTGGGTTCATTTCTGGGTCTTCAATTCTATTCCATTTGATCTACTTGTCTGTCGCTATACCAGTACCATGCAGTTTTTATCACAATTGCTCTGTAGTACAGCTTTAGGTCAGGCATGGTGATTCCACCAGAGTTTCTTTTATCCTTGAGAAGAGTTTTTGCTATCCTAGGATTTTTATTATTCCAGATGAATTTGCAGATTGCTCTTTCTAAATCCTTGAAGAATTGAGTTGGAATTTTGATGGGGATTGCATTGAATCTGTAGATTGGTTTTGGCAAGATAGCCATTTTTACTATATTGATCCTGCCAATCCATGATCATGGGAGATCTTCCCATCTTCTGAGATCTTCTTTAATTTCTTTCTTCAGAGACTTGAAGTTCTTATACAGATCTTTCACTTCCTTAGTTAGAGTCACGACAAAGTATTTTATATTGTTTGTGACTATTGTGAAGGGTGTTGTTTCCCTAATTTCTTTCTCAGCCTGTTTATTGTTTGTGTAGAGAAAGGCCATTGACTTGTTTGAGTTAATTTTATATCCAGCTACTGCGCTGAAGCTCTTTATCAGGTTTAGTAGTTCTCTGGTAAAATTTTTACGGTCACTTATATATACTATCATATCATCTGCAAAAAGTGATATTTTGACTTCTTCTTTTCCAATTTGTATCCCCTTGATCTCCTTTTGTTGTCGAATTGCTCTGGCTAGGACTTCAAGTACAATGTTGAAAAGGTAGGGAGAAAGTGGGCAGCCTTGTCTATTCCCTGATTTTAGTGGGATTGCTTCCAGCTTCTCACCATTTACTTTGATGTTGGCTACTGGTTTGCTGTAGATTGCTTTTATCATGTTTAGGTATGGGCCTTGAATTCCTGATCTTTCCAAGACTTTTATCATGAATGGGTGTTGGATTTTGTCAAATGCTTTCTCCACATCTAACGAGATGATCATGTGGTTTTTGTCTTTGAGTTTGTTTACATAATGGATTACGTTGATGGATTTCTGTATATTAAACAATTACTGCATCCCTGGAATAAAACCTACTTGTTCAGGATGGATGATTGTCTTAATGTGTTCTTGGATTCAGTTAGCGAGAATTTTATTGAGTATTTTTTGCATCGATATTCATAAGGGAAATTGGTCTGAAGTTCTCTATCTTTGTTGGATCTTTCTGTGGTATAGGCATCAGAGTAATTGTGGCTGCATAGAATGAATTGGGTAGAGTACCTTCTGCTCCTATTTTATCGAATAGTTTGTGCAGAACTGGAATTAGATTTTCTTTGAAGGTTTAATAGAACTCTGCACTAAACCCATCTGGGCTTTTTTTTTTTTTTTTTTTTTTTTTTTTGGCTGGGAGACTATTAATGACTGCTTCTATTTCTTTCGGGGATAGGGGACTGCTTAGATCATTAACTTGATCCTGATTTAACTTTGTTACCTGGTATCTGTATAGAAATTCGTCCATTTCATCCAGGTGTTCCAGTTTTGTTGAGTATAGCCTTTTGTAGAAGGATCTGATGATGTTTTGGATTTCTTCAGGATCTGTTGTTATGTCTCCCTTTTCATTTCTGATTTTGTTAATTAGGATGCTGTCCCTGTGCCCTGTAGTGAGCCTGGCTAAGGGTTTATCTATCTTGTTGATTTTCTCAAAGAACCAGCTCCTCCTTTGGTTGATTCTTTGAAAAGTTCTTCTTTCCACTTTGTTGGTTTTGCCCTGAGTTTGATTATTTCCTGCCCTCTAATCCTCTTGGGTGAATTTGCTTCCGTTTTTTCTAGAGCTTTTCGGTGTGTTGCCAAGCTGCTAGTGTGTGCTCTCTGTAGTTTCTTTTTGGAGGCACTCAGAGCTATCAGTTTCCCTCTTAGAAATGCTTTCATAGTGTCCCATAAGTTTGGCTATGTTGTGGCTTCATTTTCATTAAACTCTAAAAAGTCTTTAATTTCATTCTTTATTCCTTCCTTGACCAAGGTATCATTGAGAAGAGTGTTGTTCACTTTCCACATGAATGTTGGCCTTCTATTATTTATGTTGTTATTGAAGATCAGCCTTAGTCCATGGTGATCTGATAGGATGCATGGGGCAATTTCAATATTTTTGTATCTGTTGAGGCCTGTTTTGTGACTAATTATATGGTCATTTTTGGAGAAGGTACCATGTGGTGCTGAGAAGAAGATATATCCTTTTGTTTTAGGATAAAATGTTCTGTAGATATCTGTTAAATCCATTTGTTTCATCACTTCTATTAGTTTGACTGTGTCCCTGTTTAGTTTCTGTTTCCAAGATCTGTCGATTGATGGAAGTGGTGTGTTGAAGTCTCCCACTATTATTGTGTGAGTTGCAATGTGTGCTTTGAACTTTACTAAAGTTTCTTTAATAAATGTGGCTGCCCTTCCATTTCGAGCATAGATATTCAGAATTGAGAGTTCCTCTTGGAAGATTTTACCTTTGATGTGTATGAAGTGCCCCTCCTTGTCTTTTTTGATAACTTTGGGCTCGAAGTCGATTTTATTCATTATTAGAATGGCTACTCCACCTTGTTTTTTCAGACCATTTGCTTGGAAAATTGTTTTCCAGCCTTTCACTCTGAGGTAGTATCTGTCTTTTTCCTGAGATGGGTTTCCTGATAGCAGCAAAATGGTGGGTCCTGTTTGTGTAGCCAGTCTGTTAGTCTATGTCTTTTTATTGGGGAATTGAGTCCATTGATATTAAGAGATATTAAAGAAAAGTAATTGTTGCTTCTTATTATTTTTGTTGTTAGAGTTGGCATTCTGTTCTTGTGGCTGTTTTCTTTTTGGTTTGTTGAAGGATTACTTTCTTGCTTTTTCTAGGGTGTGGTTTCCATCTTTGTATTGTTTTTTTTTTTTTTTTTTTTTTTTTTTTTGTTATTATCCTTTGAAGGGCTGGATTCGTGGAAAGATAATGTGTGAATTCGGTTTTGTCTTGGAATACTTTGGTTTCTCCATCTATGGTAATTGAGAGTTTGGCTGGGTATAGTAGCTTGGGCTGGCATTTGTGTTCTCTTAGTGTCTGTATAACATCTCTCCAGAGTCTTCTGGCTTTCATAGTCTCTAGTAAAAAGTCTGGTGTAATTTTGATAGGCCTGCCTGCCTTTATATGTTACTTGACCTTTTTCTCTTACTGCTTTAATATTCTATCTTTATTTAGTGCATTTGTTGTTCTGATTATTATGTGTCAGGAGGAATTTCGTTTCTGGTCCAGTCTATTTGGAGTTCTGTAGGCTTCTTGTATGTTTCATGGGCATCTCTTTCTTTAGGTTTGGGAAGTTTTCTTCTATTAATTTGTTGAAGATGTTTGCTGGCCCTTTAAGTTGAAAATCTTCATTCTCATCTACTCCTATTATCCGTAGGTTGAGTCTTGTCATTGTATCCTAGTTTTCCTGTATGCGTTGAGTTAGGATCTTTTTGCATTTTGCATTTTCTTTGATTGTTGTGCTGATGTTCTCTATGGAATCTCCTGCACCTGAGATTCTCTCTTCCATCTCTTGTATTCTGTTGCTGATTGTCGCTTCTATGGTTCCAGATTTCTTTCCTAGGTTTTCTATCTCCAGTGTTGCCTCACTTTAGGTTTTCTTTATTGTGTCTACTTTCCTTTTTAGGTCTAGTATGGTTTTGTTCATTTCCATCACCTGTTTGAATGTTTTTTCCTGTTTTTCTTTAAGGACTTCTACCTGTTTGGTTGTGTTTTCCTGTTTTTCTTTAAGGACTTGTAACTCTTTAGCAGTGTTTTCCTGTATTTCTTTAAGTGAGTTATTTAAGTCCTTCTTGATGTCCTTTACCATCATCATGGGACATGCTTTTATTTTTTTTTTTCCATTTTTTATTAGGTATTTAGCTCATTTACATTTCCAATGCTATACCAAAAGTCCCCCATATCCACCCACCCCCACTCCCCTGCCCACCCACTCCCCCTTTTTGGCCCTGGTGTTCCCCTGTACTGGGGCATATAAAGTTTGCAAGTCCAATGGGCCTCTCTTTCCAGTGATGGCCGACTAGGCCATCTTTTGATATATATGCAGCTAGAGTCAAGAGCTCCGGGGTACTGGTTAGTTCATAATGTTGTTCCACCTATAGGGTTGCAGATCCCTTTAGCTCCTTGGCTACTTTCTCTAGCTCCTCCATTGGGAGCCCTATGATCCATCCATTAGCTGACTGTGAGCATCCACTTCTGTGTTTGCTAGGCCCCGGCATAGTCTCACAAGAGACAGCTACATCTGGGTCCTTTCAATAAAATCTTGCTAGTGTATGCAATGGTGTCAGCGTTTGGATGCTGATTATGGGGTGGATCCCTGGATATGGCAGTCTCTACATGGTCCATCCTTTCATCTCAGCTCCAAACTTTGTCTCTTTAACTCCTTCCATGGGTGTTTTGTTCCCAAATCTAAGGAGGGGCATAGTGTCCACACTTCAGTCTTCATTCTTCTTGAGTTTCATGTGTTTAGCAAATTATATCTTATATCTTGGGTATCCTATGTTTGGGGCTAATATCCACTTATCAGTGAGTACATATTGTGTGAGTTTCTTTGTGAATGTGTTACCTCACTCAGGATGATGCCCTCCAGGTCCATCCATTTGGCTAGGAATTTCATAAATTCATTCTTTTTAATAGCTGAGTAGTACTCCATTGTGTAGATGTACCACTAATGTAAGTGGATCAAGGAACTTCACATAAAACCAGAGACACTGAAACTTATAGAGGAGAAAGTGGGGAAAAGCCTTGAAGATATGGGCACAGGGGAAAAATTCCTGAATAGAACAGCAATGGCTTGTGCTGTAAGATCAAGAATTGACAAATGGGACCTAATGAAACTCCAAAGTTTCTGCAAGGCAAAAGACACCGTCAATAAGACAAAAAGACCACCAACAGTTTGGGAAAGGATCTTTACCTATCCTAAATCAGATAGGGGACTAATATCCAACATATATAAAGAACTCAAGAAGGTGGACTTCAGAAAATCAAATAACCCCATTAAAAAATGGGGCTCAGAACTGAACAAAGAATTCTCACCTGAGGAATACCGAATGGCAGAGAAGCACCTGAAAAAATGTTCAACATCCTTAATCATCAGGGAAATGCAAATCAAAACAACCCTGAGATTCCACCTCACACCAGTCAGAATGGCTAAGATTCAAAATTCAGGTGACAGCAGATGCTGGCGTGGATGTGGAGAAAGAAGAACACTCCTCCATTGTTGGTGGGATTGCAGGCTTGTACAACCACTCTGGAAATCAGTCTGGTGGTTCCTCAGAAAATTGGACATAGTACTACCGGAGGATCCAGCAATACCTCTCCTGGGCATATATCCAGAAGATGCCCCAACTGGTAAGAAGGACACATGCTCCACTATGTTCATAGCAGCCTTATTTATAATAGCCAGAAGCTGGAAAGAACCTAGATGCCCCTCAACAGAGGAATGGATACAGAAAATGTGGTACATCTACACAATGGGATATGCTTTTAAATCGGGTCTAGCGTTTCGGGTGTGTTGGGGTGCCCAGGACTGTGTGAGGTGGTAGTGCTGTGTTCTGATGATGGTGAGTGGTCTTGGTTTCTGTTAGTAAGATTCTTATGTTTGCCCTTTGCCATCTTGAAATCTCTGGAATTAGTTGTTATAGTTGTCTCTGGTTATAGCTTATTCCTCTGCTGATTATGTTAGCCTCTATCAGCAGACCTGGGAGACTAGATCTCTCCTGAGTTTCAGTGGTCAGAGCACTCTCTGCAGGCAAGCTCTCCTTTCGCAGGAAGGTGCCCAGGTATCTGGTGTTCAAACCTGCCTCCTGGCAGAACTTGTGTTCCACTCACCAGAGGTCCTTAGATCGCTTGGAGACTCCTCCAGGGACCTTGGGGGGTGTCTGCTGACTCTGTGTCCAAGGTGACCCGGTGCTGGTGCTGACTGGAAGGGACTTGTGACCCTGGTCAGGCTGGGTTTTCTGCTTCCCTAATTAATGCTGCCTCAGGTCCCACATGATTGGATTGGAACACTAGTTGTGTTCCACTCACCAGTGGTCCTAAGATCCCTTGGAGAGTCCTCTTGGGAACTTGGGGGTGTCTGGCAATTCTGCGCCCAAGGTGACCCAGTGCTGGTGCAGACCGGAAGGGGTACATGCATGGTCTTAAAAGCTGTCTTCATTTGTTGCTTGTGGTAATTGAAATGGTTGAATACAACATCCACAATTTCTCATCTGTCCTACTCCCCTTCTGCCACAGACCGGGCCTGATCTGCCCCCTCAATCAGTGGGAATCAGGGCTTCCGGCAGATGGGCATAGAGTCGGCTGGAATTGGGGTGACAGATTTGACACACTGGAGTGTGGATCTGAATGTAATTTGTCAAATCGAGCATCAAACTTTTTTACAGAAGAAAATAGGGAAGTTAGGTGACAGACCAGCTAGGTACAATGAGGTTACTGAATTCTTATACAAAACAGAGGAATGCAAACACAGAAGGACTGGCAGGAACCAACTGGGATAAAATTCAATGTTAATAACTGGGATCAAAAGCAGCCCCACCTAAAGTCAGTTTAAAGTTAGAAGCCAGAGACAAGGGCTTGATGCCCTTGCCATAGTTCCTATTCTAGTCTATTGTATAGTCCACCTTCCCCCTAGGCCATTGTAAATACTTCTGTATGGGTGTAACTCTGCTACCTATAGTAAAAAGTATCTACTCTGGTTCCTCCTTAGATCAAAAACATCCTTCTTCCTAGATAATGGTAAATTCCTGTGTAGGGCAGTGACTTAGCTATCCATGCCCAGGGTCAGACCAAGGACTGCCTAGAATCTAACTTAGCTGTATATTTTAAAAAATCAATTTTTAAGAGCACTTATAATAAAGCAATGTTAAAGGAGAGCACACAGAACCATTTACCAACTAAAGCAAGGACATTGGATCATTCGTTATACAGGATGCCATGTTCCAGGAGACTAAGTGTCCATGAACTTCACCTAGGGACTGCATCCAGGCTTGTCAGGCGGGTCACTACTGGAGTGGATGTAACACTCTTCATTGCTTTTTCAGAGAGTTACTGTATTTCTCATTACATCAAATGAGAGGTTGGTTGGATTGTCCCTTCAGTGCCCTGAGTAATTGTAGCAAGCTGACGAGGGTAAGGAGTTTGTCCTCTAAGGTACTGAGAAGGCATCTGTTCTCCAGGAAAGCCACCTAATAATGGATCCTAGGCTGATCCATGACCATAAAACTGTGCAAGTGCCTATAGATGGCCTGAAAAGCCTGCTTCACCAAGTGAGACCTCAAAGCTTTGGCCTCTAGGATATGGTAACATGTCCCCTGACTATGGGTCACTAGGATAGCCCCCCAGGGGCTGGGTAACCTCCAAGTGTACAGTGGCCTGCAGCTCCTTGGTAGCCACCACATCATGCTGATAGGTAAGCACCTCCTCCCATTGGTAGAAAGCCACTGGATGTGGATACTGAGGGAAACATGGCTTCTGACCTCCAAGAGTATATACAGGGAAAGCCTGTTGAGATAGCCCAGGTATGATATCCTAAGCCAGTGAACAGCATCCCACATTGTTTAAACTCTTAGGAACAGGATTGTAATTAGAGATATGAAAGCTAAAAACTTTTTTGAAGTACCAAAAACATGGCTCCAAAACTAGTCATTTGTTCAACTCAGAAATTATTATTAAATACTTGCATATTCTACGTTGTATTAGACATGAGGGAAGAAAAAGAAGTGTGAGCCTGCCTCCCACCACACACTAAGAGTTAACACAGATGAGCTGAAAGCAGATGTTTATTAGTACTCTACCTCACTTCACTAGTCCCAAGACAGTTTGCATAAATGTCAAAAGGATTGTTCTTAGAGGACTTAAAAGTGAGTAGATTGACTTGTTTATCAGGCTGTTCCAATGGCTCTGCTGTACTTGGCTACATACCCCAGTAAGATTTCTTCATATTGCAGTACAAACTTGACAGTAAAAACATGTTTTTTTTTTTTCTTGAAGTGCTAAGGATTTAATGTGGGGTCCAAGCATGCTGGAGAAGTGCTCTAGCTCTGCACTACATCCACTGCCAGTAAAAGTTTGCTTTCTGCTTTTCATTAGGGTAACTTTGAACCCATTACTGGAATTACTGAAATCTGATTATCAAGTAAGGAGATAATCACTGCTAGCATTTAACTCTACAGGTGAAAACAAGAGTAAGAAAATCGAACTTGGGAATTGGTTTAGTGGTTTGGTTTTGCTTTGTTGTTTCAGCATTTTCTATGCTGTATGATTTTTGGCTTTAAAGTTCAGTTGCTAAGCTTTAATGTTTACAAGTGTTTAAATTGCAGCTGCTGTGTTTGTCACAGTTGTTGAGCCTTCACGGCGTATAGTAAACATGTTTCAAGAGAAACAGGATAAAACACCAAAGAGAAGATGCAGACAGGCACCCTCCCACACTATGGTCCTGGTGAACAGGAGTGGGTGGATGCTGGCCCCAAAGAAAGGACCAGTAAAGTGCTGTGAATCCTGGGAATTCTAGCACAATACACGTACCTTGGGCAAGGCAGAACTGGTTGAGCATGATGTTTGGCAAATAGTGGTACTACTTCCAAAACTTACAAGAATCAATGTTGTTGGTGTATAGAAAAGAATGTTGTGATTTGAAATAGAAAAATAGGCTAGAAACATCCTCACTTGCAAAGTCTTGTTACAGTGCACATACAAGAATGTACTTCCAGGGAGCTGACAAGATGGCTCTTCAGTTTGCGGTGCTTACTACCAAGTCTGATGGCCTGAGTTCAGTTGCCAGAGCCCACTTGGTAGAAGGAGAGAACCAACTCTCATTGTTGTTCTCCGACCACCACATACGTGCTCTCATGCGAATAAATGTTTAAAAAATAAAAACAACACAACAAACCCTTCTTGATTCCATGCCCTCTTCGGCATGTATGATGCCATGGGGTTAAGCACAGCCCAATGATGATGAGGGGGTGCATCCAGAGTAGCACCATGTAGCACACAGGCGGAAACCATCTCTGAGCGCTGAAGAAGCTAGTAACATGAGCAAAGCAGTGTCTCCCAGAGACTGAGTTGGGCTGCTTGCACACTGAATGGAAGGCAGCAGAAGTTGTGGGACAGAGAAGACGACATCCAGACATCAGTCTAAGCAAAAAGGAGCATGTGGCACTCTGGGTGGTGGCAGAACAGTAGGACACAAACTAATACATCTTATAGTGCGTGGACACTCATTGTGGTGATGACTGTGTGACTCCTATAATAATAGAACTATGAGGCCTGAGCATTGCAGAGTTCCCTAAAGAAATGAAACATCAAAATCAAGGTGCAGGTTGACATAATCAACATCTATTTGGAAAGTATGTAGAGACGTCTGCAGAAGCATGTGAGGCAGATGTAATGAAACAGGAAATGACTGTGTACTGAGGCAAGGTCAAACAGTTTGTGCTTGAGAATGTCACTTATTTATGTAATCCCACCTAAAAATTGATCCAGTTGGCATTTCCTTTTTCTGTAAGGCATAATCAGTACAGTGACCCTCTAACATAAACCTTCCTGCTGCCTGGTCTTTTGACTAAAAAAATAAAATTAGCAATGACTTTGTGCAAAAGGCCTATCTTCATAGAGTAAGGGCATACCTACATGTGGGTAATTGTCTTATAATTAAATGCAGAAAAAAATGTTGACTAGGTAATGCAGACCCCTAAACTCAGGGTTGAACCTCTGAAGAACATCCTGACTGACATGCGGTAACAGTCAGGGGTCTGAACAATGAGGTCGGAGTTCTGTACCAAGCACTTGGGTTCAGCTTGTAAACCTAGGGAGCAATCTATCTGGGGTCCATATCAGCATTTCTTCTCTTGCCCTGTGAGGGCTTGCTTTCTTTGGCCTTCCTCACTGGCTGAAGATGGAGACCCACCCTGACAGACACCTTCCCATAGCTCCCTGGTACTAGCATGTCCCTGCTTTAGCAGCCTCACCCCTCTGAGGAAGCAGGTAAGTTCTAGGAGAGGACAGAGGTCTTCAGGCATCCTAATTGGTTCTGACAGGACTATACTACTTGTAAGCTATCCTCTAGTCCAGCAACAGTCTTTTGGAAAGTTCTCAAAACATAAACAAGTGGATCGGAATATTACTATTTTTATCACACTGCCCAGATATGAGTTACTCCTGCGAGTCGTGTCTTATATATTTGGTCTATATGAGAATTTTGAACTAGTCAAAGATAGGATTTTTAATCCACTGAGTTCAGAAGGGGCTTCTTAGATGTATTGATTTGGCTTAATCATCCCACAATGTGGATGGGTAAGAAAACACTTTACCTGTAAGTATACTCAGTTTTCATTTGGAAATTATAGTTGAATAAAGTTCTGGGTAGAGTAATTCTATACCTATTGCTATACCTGCAAGTCATATTCTGCAGCATAGTAAACACCTATAGAGATTTTACCTATGCGATACAGAACTGGATCTTCTCTGGACATTTTCCAGTATGTTTTCTCTTTTTCTCCCATCCATTGTTTTCATATAAAGCTCTGCTCATGTAACTTCTGGGTAGCTCTTAGAATGAGTTAATAAATACTGTGATAATGTATCATTAAGCCATAGAGATTCTGAATGCTGCCTCCTAGTGCGGCACTAAAGTAAACCTGGTCCTTCTCAATGCAGGCTGACTCTGGGCTGCGGACAGAATAACAGTAAGTAGGAAAGGAAGTGATAATAATGCTTCTTGGGAGGCCTACTTTATTTTTATTAATATAATGTATACTATAGGCCAGGAAAGTATTTGGGGATGGTCTTACATGGAATCTAACACAAATGGCAGGACATTTGGGACCCTTTAAACACTTGGTTTTGGTGGATTTACATTCTTTTTTTTTTTTTTTTTTTTAGACTATTTACTTCTTTTTGTTTCAATTTTTTATTACATATTTTCTTCATTTACATTTCAAATGCTATCACCAAAGTCCCCTATACCCTCCCCGACCCTTCTCCCCTACCCACCCTCTCCCACTTCTTGGCCCTAGCATTCCCTGTACTGGGGCATATAAAGTTTGCAAGACCAAGGAGCCTCTCATCCCAGTGATGGCCAACTAGGCCATCTTCTGTTACATATGCAGCTAGAGACATGAGCTCTGGGGGTACTGGTTAGTTCATATTGTTGTTCCATCTATAGGGTTGCAGACCCCTTCAGCTCCTTGGGTACTTTCTCTAGCTCCTCCATTGGGGGCCCTGTGTTCCATCCACTAGATGACTGTGAGTATCCACTTCTGTATTTGCCAGGCACTGGCATAACCTCTCAAGAGACAGCTATTTCAGGGTCCTTTCAGCAAAATCTTACTGGCATATGCAATAGTGTCTGGGTTTAGTGGCTGATTATGGGATGGATCCCCGGGTTGGGCAGTCTCTGGATGGTCCATCCTTTCCTCTAAGCTCCAAACTTTGTCTCTGTAACTCCTTCCATGGGTGTTTTGTTCCCTATTTTAGGGAGAGACAAAGTATCCACACTTTGGTCTTCCTTTTTCTTGAGTTTCATGTGTTTTGCAAATTGTATCTTGGGTATTCTAAGTTTCTGGGTCAATATCCACTTATCAGTGAGTGCATATCATGTGAGTTCTTTTGTGATTGGCTTACACATTCAGGATGATAACCTCCAGACCCATCCATTTGCCTAAGAATTTCATAAATTCATTGTTTTTAATACCTGAGTAGTACTCCATTGTGTAAATGTAGCACATTTTCTTTATCCATTCCTCAGTTGATGGACATCTGGATTCTTTCCAGCTTCTGGCTATTATAAATAAGGCTGCTATGAACATAGTGGAGCATGTGTTCTTATTACCAGTTGGAACATCTTCTGGATATATGCCCAGGAGAGGTATTGCTGGATCCTCCGGTAGTACTATGTCCAATTTTGTGAGGAACCGCCAGTCTGATTTCCAGAGTGGTTGTACAAGCTTGCAATCCTACCAACAATGGAGGAGTTTTCCTCTTTCTCCACATTCTCACCGCATCTGCTGTCACCTGAGGTTTTGATCTTAGCCATTCTGACTAGTGTGAGGTGGAATCTTAGGGTTGTTTTGATTTGCATTTCACTGATGATGAAGGATGTTGAACATTTTTTTTTTCAGGTGCTTCTCAGGATTCAGTATTCCTCAGTTGAGAATTATTTGTTTAGCTTTGTGCCCCATTTTTTAATGGGCTTGTTTGATTTTTCTGTAGTCCAGCTTCCTGAGTTCTTTGTATATAATGAAAATTTGTCCCCTATCGGATTTAGGATTGATAAAAATCTTTTCCCAATCTGTTGGTGGCCTATTGTCTTATTGACAACGTTTTTTGCCTACAGAAGCTTTGCAATTTTATGAGGTCCCATTTGTCAATTCTTAATCTTAAAGCACAAGCCATTGGTGTTCTATTCAGGAATTTTTCCCCTGTGCCCATATCTTTGAGGCTCTTCCCCACTTTCTCCTCTATACGTTTCAGAGTCTCTGGTTTTATGTGGAGTTCCTTGATCCACTTAGACTTGAGCTTTGAACAAGGGGATAAGACTGGATCAATTCCCATTCTTCCACTTGAACCTTCAGTTGTGCCAGCACCATTTGTTGAAAATGTTGTCTTTTTTTCCAATGGATGGTTTTAGCTCCTTTGTCAAAGGTCAAGTGACCATAGGTGTGTGGGTTCATTTCTTGGTCTTCAATTCTTTTCCATTAATCTACCTGTCTGTTGTTGTACCAGTACCATACGGTTTTTGTCACAATTGCTCTGTAGAACAGCTTGAGGTCAGGCATGGTGATTCCCCCAAAGGTTTTTTATTGTTGAAAATAGTTTTTGCTATCGTAGATTTTTTGTTATTCCAGATGAATTTGCATATTGCCCTTTCTAACTCTGTAAAGAATTGAGTTGGAATTTTGATGGGGAGTGCATTGAATCTGTAAATTGTTTTTGGTAGGGTAGCCATTTTTACTATATTAATCCTGCCAATACATGAGCACTAGAGATCTTTCCACTTCTAAGATCTTCTTAGATTTCTTTCTTCAGAGACTTCAAGTTCTTATCATTCAAATATTTCACTTCCTTAGTTAGAGTCACACCAAGGTATTTTATATTGTGACTTTTGTGAAGGGTGTTTTTTCCCTAATTTCTTTCTCATGCTGTTTATCCTTTGTGTAGAGAAAGGCCACTAATTTGTTTGAGTTAATTTTATATCCAGCTACTGCACTGAAGCTGTTTATCAGGTTTAGGAGTTCTCTGCAGCAATTTTTAGGGTCACTTATATATACCAGCATGTCATCTGCAAATACTGATATTTTGACTTCTTCCTTTCCAATTTGTATCCTCTTGATCTCCTTTTGTTGTCTAATTGTCCTGTCTAGTCCCTGATTTTAGTGGGATTGCTTCAAGTTTCTCTCCATTTAGTTCAATGTTGGCTACTGGTTTTCTGTTTATTGATTTTATTATGTTTAGGTATGGGCCTGGAATCCTAATCTTTCCAAGACTTTTATCATGAATGGGTGTTGGATTTTGTCAAATGCTTTCTCAGCATCTAACAAGATGTCCATTACATCCAGGTTTTTTAGTTTTGTTGAGTATAGCCTTTTATAGTAGGATCTGATGATGTTTTGAATTTCCTCAGGTTCTGTAGATATATGTCCCTTTTCATATCTGATTTTGTTAATTAAAGTACTATTCCTGTGCCCTCTAGTTAGTCTGGCTAATTGTTTATCTATCCTGTTTATTTTCTCAAAGAACCATCTCTTGGTTTGGTTGATTCTTTGAATATTCTTTTTGTTTCCACTTCGTTGATTTCAGCCCTGAGTTTGACTATTTCCTGCTGGCTACTCCTCTTGGGTGAATTTGCTTCCTTTTGTTCTAGAGCTTTTAGGTGTGCTGTCAAGCTGCTAGTGTATGCTCTGTCTATCTTTTTGGTAGCCTTCAGAGCTATGAGTTTTCCTCTTGGGATTGATTTCATTGTGTCCCTTAAATTTGGGTATATTGTGGCTTCATTTTCATTAAACTCTAAAAAGTCTTTAATCTCTTTATTTCTTCCTTGAGCAAGGTATCATTGAGTAGAGTGTTATTCAGCCTCCATGTGAATGTTGGCTTTCTAGTATTTCTGTTGTTATTGAAGATCAGCCTTAGTCCATGGTGATCTGATAGGATGCATCGGATAATTTCAATATTTTTGTATCTGTTGAGGCCTGTTTTGTGACCAATTAATTATATGGTCAATTTTGGAGACGGTACCATGAGTTGCTGAGAAGGTCAATCCTTTTATTTTAGGATAAAATGTTCTGTAGATATCTGTGAAATCCATTTCTGTCATAATCTCTGTTATGTTCAATGTGTCTCTGTTTATTTTATGTTTCTAGAATCTGTCCAATGATGAGAGTGGGGTGTTGAAGTCTCCCACTATTATTGTGTGAGGTGCAATGTGTGCTTTGAACTTTACTAAAGTTTCCTTAATGAACGTGGCTGCCCTTGCATTTAGAGTATAGATATTCAGAATTGAGAGCTCATCTTGGAAGATTTTACCTCTGATGAGTATCAAGTGCCCCTTCTTGTCTTTTTTGATAACTTTGGGTTGGAAGTCAATTTTTTCGATATTAGTATGGCTACTTCAGCTTGTTTCTTCAGACCATTTGCTTGGAAAATTGTTTTCCAGTCTTTTACTCTGAGGTAGTGTCTGTCTTTGTCCCTGAGGTGGGTTTCCTGTATGCAGCAAAATGTTGGGTCCTGTTTGTGTATCCAGTCTGTTAGTTTATGTCTTTCTATTGAGGAATTGAGTCCACTGATATTAAGAGCTATTAAGGAAAAGTAATTATTTCTTCCTGTTATTTTTGTTGTTAGCTTTGGGGTTCTGTCCTTGTGGCTGTCTTCTTTTAAGTTTGTGGCAGGATTATTTTCTTGCTTTTCCTAGGGCATAATTTCTGTCCTTGTGTTGGAGTTTTCCTTTTATTATCCTTTGAAGGGCTGGATTCATGGAAAGATATTATGTGAATTTGGTTTTGTCATGGAATATCTTGGTTTCTCCATCTATGGTAATTGAGAGTTTTGCTGGGTATAGTAGCCTAGGCTGGCATTTGTATTTTCTTAGGGTCTGTGTAATATCTGTCCAGGATCTTCTGGCTCTCATAGTCTCTGGTGAGAAGTCTGGTGTAATTCTAATAGGTTTGCCTTCATATGTTACTTGACCTTTTTCCTTTACTGCTTTTAATATTCTGTCTTTAGTTAGTGCATTTGTTGTTCTGATTATAATGTGTTGGGAGGAATTTGTTTTCTGGTCCAGTCTATTTGGATTCCTGATTATAATATGTCGGGAGGAATTTGTTTTCTGGTCCAGTCTATTTGGAGTCCTGTAGGCTTCTTGTATGTTCATGGGCATCTCTTTCTTTAGGTTTGGGAAGTTTTCTTCTATAATTTTGTTGAAGATATTTACTGACTCTTTAAGTTGAAAATCTTCATTCTCATCTACTCCTATTATCCGTAGGTTTGGACTTCTCATTGTGTCCTGGATTTCCTGGATGTTTTGAGTTAGGATCTTTTTGGATTTTGCATTTTCTTTGATTGTTGTGTCCATGCTTTCTATGGAATCTTCTACACCTGATAGATATTCTCTCTTCCATCTCTTGTATTCTGTTGCTGATGCTCACATCTATGGATTCCTGATTTCTTTCCTAGGGTTTCTATCTCCAGAGTTGTCTCCCTTTTCTTTATTGTTTCTACTTCCATTTTTAGATCTTGGATGGTTTTGTTCAATTCCATTACCTGTTTGGCTGTGTTTTCCTGTAATTCTTTAATTGCTTCCTCCTGTTTCACTGTGTTCTCCAGTATTTCAAGTGAGTTATTAATGCCCTTAAAATCCTCTACCACCATCATGAGATGATTTTTGATCCGAGTCTTGCTTTTCCGGTGTGTTGTGGTATCCAGGACTCGCTGTGATGGGCATACTAGGTTCTGATGATTCCCAATGTTCTTGGTCTTTGTTAGTAAGATTCTTACGTTTGCCTTTTGCCATATGTTAATCTCTGGTGTTAAATGTTCTAGCTGTCTCTGGCTGGAGCTTGTTCCTCCTGTGATTCTCTTAGCCTCTGTCAGCACTCCTAGGAGTCCAACTCTCACCTGAGTCCCAGTGGTCAGAGCACTTTCTGCAGGCAAGCTCTCCTCTTGCAGGGCAGGTTTCCAGAAGTCTGGAGCTCTGGTCCACCTCCTGCGTCCTGGGGTCAGAGCCCTCCCTGGAGGCCAAGTCTCCACTAGCAAGGACTGTACCCAGGGGTCTGGGTCTCAGCTCCACCTCTTGGCTGAGGATGAAGTCCCGAAGGGACCCTGTCTAAGAAGCTCTGTTGCTTCTGCCGCCAATGTGCTCTTAAGGGATCCTAAGGTCCTGGGTGTACTAGGGGGCATGAGGCATGGAGAGTCCTCTGGGGACCTTGAACTCTCCACTGGGTTCTCATGGAAGATCTGATTTATAGTCTTAAGAGTGATGTTTAGAATATTCAGCATGAGGCTAAGACTTAAGGTTCTGACAGTTCATAGATCATAAGTTCAGCATTACAGATATTACAGATGTCTTTTAAGCTCCTTATTGAGGTTGCTGCATAAAACATTCTCAGCTTAGTGGAAAAGTTTACTTATCCCTGGGTTCTTTAATAGTCAGTGACACTGATTTCCTTGAATACTTAGCACATGTGACCCTTGACATGAAATGAGCAGATTAAGGCACTATTCTGAACTCATACCGTAAATCTGTACCCACTCTCTTCGCAGGCCTCAGGAATGGATTCAAACTTTTACCTGCAGGCAAACCACATGAGAATATCCTGATCTTTCTTGGAGTACTGGTCTTGTCCCAAGTCTGGGGACAAGAATGCTAGAATGAATCCATCTTACTATATTGAGCTAAAGCCATAGTTTGTGGCCATGTAAGAATAGCTTGGGGAGCTTGGGAGACTTCTTTTTTTTTTTTATATATTTTTCTTCAGAATTAGTGATCTGTGATGTAACATGCAGAGCCTGACATGCCACACTCTGTGATCAGCAGTATTTCTGTTTTCTAAGTTCTAGCCGGATCTGCAGACTGTCGGTGTAAAGCATCACTGTGTAGTCTACCTTTTGTATTTTTTTTCTTTCCATTTTTTATTAGGTATTTAGCTCATTTACATTTCCAATGCTATACCAAAAGTCCCCCATACCCACCCACCCCCACTCCCCTACCCACCCACTCCCCCTTTTTGGCCCTGGCGTTCCCCTGTTCTGGGGCATATAAAGTTTGCAAGTCCAATGGGCCTCTCTTTCCAGTGATGGCCAACTAGGCCATCTTTTGATACATATGCAGCTAGAGTCAAGAGCTCCGGGGTACTGGTTAGTTCATAATGTTGATCCACCTATAGGGTTGCAGATCCCTTTAGCTCCTTGGCTACTTTCTCTAGCTCCTCCATTGGGAGCCCTGTGATCCATCCATTAGCTGACTGTGAGCATCCACTTCTGTGTTTGCTAGGCCCCGGCATAGTCTCACAAGAGACAGCTACATCTGGGTCCTTTCGATAAAATCTTGCTAGTGTATGCAAAGGTGTCAGCGTTTGGATGCTGATTATGGGGTGGATCCCTGGATATGGCAGTCTCTACATGGTCCATCCTTTCATCTCAGCTCCAAACTTTGTCTCTGTAACTCCTTCCAAGGGTGTTTTGTTCCCACTTCTAAGGAGGGGCATAGTGTCCACACTTCAGTGTTCATTTTTCTTGAGTTTCATGTGTTTAGGAAATTGTATCTTATATCTTGGGTATCCTAGGTTTTGGGCTAATATCCACTTATCAGTGAGTACATATTGTGTGAGTTCCTTTGTGAATGTGTTACCTCACTCAGGATGAGGGAGACTTCTGATATTAAGTGTATGTGACTGTCCTTAGAGTGAATAGCAGTTACTGTTGTATTAAGCATACAAACAGTTATTGAGTGTGTTCAGGCTACATGTTATAAGAAGGCCTCTCTCCCAGAGACTTATATTCTAAGTCAAGAGATTGAGAAGAAAAGCTAACGGATTGTGATGGTAAGGGCTGAGTTGGAACAAAAGGCAGTATATCTAAGATACGCATGATCCCTGGCCATCAGGAGGAACCTGGGGGACTTCCAAAAAGTCTTGAGGAGGATCTTGAGGAAACAAGCTCTTCCAAAGTGAAGAGGGGTAGACAAGTTTTCCAAGCCAAGGAACCCATATTTGGCAGAGATGTTTTTTTTTTTTTTTTTCTGAAAAAAATAAAAGCACCATTTGTTGTCATTCACTCTGTGTGCGGTTCCTGATTAGGAACTCACACCCCACAGGCTGCAGTCTGGTGGTTGGCTCAAATCCTGGGTTGGCAATAGTGTGAAGCTGAGCCTGGTGCACAGCCTACCCTTTGCATCCTTCACAGTGCTTTGTCTGCACATTGGGAGGAGAGTCATAGCCACTCAGTGGTGTATTGCAAAAGTCAGACGAGCTAAGTAACTTAAACAGAAAGTAGGCACTAAATATTTGCACTGGGTTGAACTTTATAATAATTTCAGCCAACATTTCCCAAATGTCTCTTCATATAAAGAAAGAACAGAGTTAAGTGCCTTAGTAGAATCCCCCAAAGAAAAAGACACAGTATCTGGTCTCTGGGAAATGTGCAGTCAGATGAAAGAGATGGGCATGTAAACACAAGACAGCACAGCATTAAACAGAGCAATGTGGATGTCTATGTGGATGTCAGAGCATTGCCAGAGATCTCTTCTGTGGAGAAGGGACATTCTTCGGAGAAGGGAGGTTCAGGCAGAATTTTTCTTGGTAGTCATTTTTGTTTGTTCTTGTGGAAATCAGGGAAGGTCCATCCAGACCTGCTCTTGGCCACCTTTCAATCCTTGTGGCCGACTTGATCTTGGCTCCTCTCCATCTACTTGGATATGGTCACTTGGCTCCTTTGGATATGAGACTGTGACAATAACAGAGCAGGTGTCCTCTCTATTTGCCTACTAGCCAGAGACAGCACTATAGCTTGCAGGAGCCAATGACAAAAGCTGGGGAACTTGATCCTTGGGCTTGGAGACTCATTGGTATTCCCCTGTTAGCTTAGTCACGCTGTTTCTGCTTATTTGCTGTGGGTTTCAGTGGCTCCATCACGTTCCTGTCCAAGATGAGGATCAGAATCTCCAGCAGTTTCCAGTCCCTGTGTTGCAAGGAGTACCATGCACCTCCCCAGGGACTCCAGTGAGAGTCCCCAAGATATTTTAACTGTGGGGTCCACACTACCCTGGTTCTTTCTGAAATGCCTCACACTTTGGCACTGTCCCACAGTCTCACCTCTAATAAAGTCCCTGACCCTTTTTGTCACTCTGATCCTGGAGAAAAAGATAGTCAACTCTAGGTTATTTATGGATGCTGAAATTAGGGAAGATGTTAACCTGCGCTTTGTTACCAAGAGATTGAGAAAGGTAAAACGGTGATGTATCTTCAGCATGACAACCGTTCTCTCCAGAGAGATTTGGGGGATTTTTTAAATTCTTTCTGTAATAATATGTTAAGACTCAGGAGCTAGAACAGCCTAAGATGCTGGCACTGTTACCTTTTAGCAGAGTGACCTCAAGAAATCTACTTCTCCAAACTAACTCTGTACCATGGGGTAATAGTTGATAGAATCTCACAGAGCGAGGGGAAGTTGGACATGTGTGAGCTACTTGGAGTATGTGGAAGCTCTTAATCCAGCCGTGCATATGTCAAGATGTTTTGTGTCAGGTTTGCTCCAATGCTGGGCGTGTCTTAGAATATGGTGATGCCCCTGAAGCTTTACACACAGCTTCTATGATGTTTCAGCTAACATGTATATTCAGTTATGAGGCTAATGGGATTTTATGAGCACTCGTAGATCTCTCAGAAGGAAAACTGCTGATATTCCCACTCCAATCCTGTTTGGGGTAAATTATTTTCTCCTAGTCCACTGCATGCAAATATGAACAAAAGTCCCAGCTTGCTGTGTACGTGGCCGCACTTCTGTTTGGAAGTTCCTGAAGGCTGCTGCAGGGTGTGTACAAACCGTGACTGTAGAGACAGATTTTTGTGATTCAGGTTTCTTTTTTAAAACTTGAGCCAGCCTGTTTTACCATTGCCAGCTGTCTGCTATGGGTGTTTAAATAGCTTTGAATGAAACACACCTGTGTCTTTGTCATAGCTCTTGCCTGGCTCAGCAGGACTCAGTTGGGCTTTGCCCAGTTACACATCTGCATGTCTGTGTTCCTCCTCACATTAGTGTTAGTCAACCTGCTCAGAATAAGCAAACTTTAAATTGTGAGGAAATTCTCCTTACACTACTATTTAAAGAAAAAACAAACAAACACAAAGTATCTGTCTTAACATTATTAAAACATCTTTTTTCCAAATGTATGAGCTTAGGCTTTGTAACCAATAATCAAAATTAGTTCATTATAATTGAAGAAGCTTGCAATTCACAAAATGACAGCATAAGCTTTCATTCAGTAATCAAGAGGTACAGGTCTGTAGTGCGCGACCTCTTTCTTGTATGTTACGCCAGTTCATAGCAGCACAAGACCCCATCCTGTTACTCGTACTGTTGCTTCCATGAGTCAACACTGCTGAGTTTTCATGGACTTCATGTGAGCATCAACCATGCCCATGTAAAATGGTGCACATTTCTGTGTTACAAGGGGAGGAGTATGGGGCTTTCAGAATGCTTTAAGTGCCAACGTTTAAATGAACAAAGGAATGTGTCCTTGGGGCCAGGCCACCCCCCTGGATGGAGGAGTCCATGGGAAAGGTCTCCTGGGGAAAGAAGAACATGAGCATCAGAACTTGAGCCACACTGCAGATGCCGGTCTAAGACAGTCCAGAGGGATCCCAGGGAGTATCTTGACACATTCCCACTTCCAAGGTACCACAGGAAGCTGTGATGACCATGCTTTCAGCTAAACACCATAGTTGCTGCTGGAACTACATTTAGGTAAAGCCACCAAAGTCATTTCTGTTTTAATCTTGCAAAAATAAATAAAATCAGACCAAATGGTTTGTTCCATTTTCTCAGACAAAAAGGTTTGGTAGAAAGTTCTCCTTTTCTTTTAGGGCAGGTCCGAACCGTGACTGTAAACACATGGTGCTGGAACCTGTCAGTTTCCACTCTACATATGCGTGAATGAATCAGTGTTTGCCCAGAGTTCATGTATGCCCATGTAAGAGTAATCTCTTACATAAAACCTTTTGTTCCATCCACAAAAGTTTAAGTCACTTTTAAACATTATATCTCTATACAATTAAAACATTAATTTATGTATTTTTCCTGAAATATGTGAACAGAACATCATTCCCATAACCTAAGACTGTCGTTCAGATTATTTAAGTTGAGCTGGGACAATGTCTCAGTGGATAACCATGAGGCTACCATGCAACCATGTAGGATCTGAGTTCAGATTCCCAGCACCCACCTGCGACCCCCACCTGTAACCCCAGTGTTGGTAGGAAGGGACTGAGACCTGAGACAACCGTATCCCTGGGACTTGCTGACTGACCAATCTAGATGAAATAGTAAACACCGAGTTCAATTAGAGACTCTGTCTTATAAAATGAAGTAGAGAGGGAGAGTGATGAAAGTAGAGACCCAAAGTTGACTTCTGGTCTCCGTGTACCAGGTTGCACATGCACACACATGCTTGAACATGCAGCATATTCGAGAGCACGCACAAATAATAAAATTATGTCACGCTTTGGTTTCCTACCCCTTACTTACTTGGTGGTCTCCAATGATGGTTCACAGGTTCACCTATCCTGAGACGTTATCCAAGTGAGAAACTTCCTTTCTGCTTTACCTTATACAAAGTGTCCTTGGCTGTTCATATGCTCCTCTTATTTTTCCTTAGCTCCTCCCAGTCTGCCTCTCTTGCCCAAGTTTTCCTTATTTTGCCTGCTTTCAATCCACTATTCTCTAAATGGCAGTTCTACTATGACTATTTTTAAAAAAGTCATTGATTGACTGGGCTCATTTAATAGAGATGTAGAGTGCCAATTTCCTTGTATTGTTCAAGTGCTGGTGCACCAGAAATTCTGCAGGAGGCAGCAAGGGGCTCAGAGATCCGAGGAGGATGGGAATGTAGAACTAGGCAGTCCCAGGGTGCATCAGGGCTATCTATTCTACCTGCCGCCATCTTCCTTCTTCCCTAATAGTATTTGGAATGGACTTGTGATTTCGTGATATTCAACATTATTCTCTAGGTAAATCCTGCTAGTTCTTTTAATACTTAGACATCCATGGCCAATGGAGAATTTCTCTAGGTTAATTTTCATATGTGTAAAGTAAAAACAATGATTTAAATTTTTTTTTTGTAAAGTCAGGCTTAAAAAGAAACCTATCAGATAAACTAACTATATACTTCTATTGCAAGCTGTACTGAAATTTTGTATTTCTTCTGTTTTTACAAAGTTGGAGTTTAATGTGCAATTCTCAGGTGGGATTAATTTCTAGGAGAAAATTTACCTTGTTTTTGACTTGTGAGTGAGGGATTAAATTCAAGGGTTTTTTTGTTGTGCTGGTTGTTTGTTTTCTTGATATATAAAACCAAAACAGTGAAGTAGAAGTGAACTTAATGGTCAGAGGGAAATTCAACTGTACCACATGGAATTTCATTTTTGCCTTAAATAAACATACTTGCTCAGAAATTTGTTAACTTAAATATGTATTCTGATGCAAAAAATGCATAATTGCATATGTATGGTGATATAATTAAATTATTAACTAATTGTTAAATTGCATATGTATACTAGTGCAACTTGGTAAGCTTTTCAAAAATCATTTTGAGGTATGTTTGGGATTTAGGTTATTTCTACAAAGACTAACCAGGACTTTTGAAAGATTTTGACTCTTAGTTTAGGTTCCTCACGCTCTTGATAACAATTAGATGACTATTTCCTTTAATATCCCAAGGAACAAATGCAATGTTTAACTCATAGTGACTTAGCTAGTCCCGTTCACATGGTTGTATGTTACGTAATATGATTGGATTTTCTCCACTGAAAGCACATGTATTAGCACATAGTGTTGTGGGCTCAAGAGCATCTCCCTGTCTACCTAACCTCATCTTTTGCATGCACATTTGTAATGACAGTTGGCATTTGAGTCTTCAAAACCCATAGTGATTATTGTTCCCTTTTATTGTATTTTGAAGATTCTATGGGCAGTGGTTATGTTTTATACGCTTGGTTCAGTTTAGTAGCTGTTAGTGTGTAGGAAGGCTTATTACAGAAGAGCAGATACACACACAGCATATAATGAACTGTCAATGTAGGAAAAACTGTAACAAGTAAACCTTAAAGGCAGGCTATTCATCCCTACTTCAAAAAAAATGGAGCAAATCAAGGAGCACGCATGTGTTTAATGGGCCACAGTGACATTACAGCCAGAGCTGAAGTGGCCACAGAGAGGTTAGGGACAGGAGAGTATCACTGAAGAAATGAACTATGCTTTGAAGGGAGAGAGGGAGGCTCTGGAAATACACAGGCTTAAAGGAGACAGAAATTGGAGTTTGGTTGATCTGGAAGGGCCGGCCAGAACTATCTGCAGCTATGTAAGTGCAGTATTGCCTACAGATGCCCACCAGCTAGGTACACTATAAGTAGGTTGGGCTCTTGCCATATGAATGGAAGGGGTGGCACTTTTCAATTTTCTTTATGTTTTAAAGATGAGTACTGTTCATGATTAATAATCTTAAATTATCAGATGACATAGATCAAGTATACAAATGTCCTCACTGTTCCTGACTCTGGCTGACCATGTGCTCTTCCCAAAGGCAGCAAATGTTGGTAATCTTGTACATTTTTTTTCCTAGTTTTTATACCTACATATATATTTATCACCTTTTATACAAATACCAGCATACTACACATCCACAGTTACTACCTAAAACTTTCTGGGAAGCCTATTGCCTTAGGCTAGGACAAAAGTATGGGAATCCCTTGGTCCATCAGAACTCCATAGTGAGACTATGTAAAAAACAGTATACCCATACAGTGTATACTTGTATGAACATTTTAAATAAATTCAAAATGAAAAAGATTAGTTTAAAAGAAAAGAGCTGGAAGATAGCTCTGTGGTATTGTGCTTGCTTACCTAGCAGTTGAATGGTCCTAGATTAAATTCTCACTACTGGGACATAAAGAAACAAATAGGCCTTCAGCTTTAAAATCAAAAACAAAAAAAATCTTCTGAGTAAAGGCATGTTTTACATTCCATACTAAGTGGCTTTTTGAAAAGCAGTGTGAAAAATATAACATGGATTCCTGCTGTTCCCTGATTGTTTGGGGGCTAAGTACTACCAAGAAATCAAAGACATTCTCTGTGGAAATTTACACGCACACTAAGTGGACTAAAAGGGAACCATGAACACCTTCAAATCAGTTGCATTCAGGTGTTCCTGTGAAATTTTGGCATGAAATGTATATGGCTGTTTGTCTTTTTAAAGCTTTTTGTATTTCAGAGTGATAGATAAAGGATGGGAGCCCAGGCTAAAACATGGGAGCCCATGCCAAAGCACTGCCTGTACTCTGCTCGTGTTGCTATTTAGCAATATATACTTCAATTCATCTAACATTAATAGATAAATGACTTCACAAGTCTATAAACAATTAAAACTGACTCACTGAGGTCTGGGGGTAGTTTGGTTATGTACTCTGTGGACAGCATGTACAAGATCAGCTCCCACTGAATTTGTTCAGTGATGGGGTTGGGGAAGAGCCTTACAAACTAAACCATAATTGGTATTACTGCCCATCATGGGGATTCCACTGGCAAACAGCCTATGCAGCTTGCTGTGTCCTGTCGTTATCATTCTTTGTGGGAAAGTTGCAGTCAGAGAACCAGCACACTGCATGGTAAAGATGCTTCTTCTAATTGGTGTGCCAGCAGATGGCTGAAAGGAGGAGGATTCTGCAGTTGTCACTATACTACGGTGTTGGGTACAGAAGTCTGACTAAATAAGGCAACGCCCCAGTGAGCCTTATCAGCATTTGACTGGAATCTGGGTGAGCAGCTGATACACTGGGCCTGTCCACTGTCTTCATTCTCTGTTCATGTCTAAACAGATGTGTGTTTGTTACATCAAAACTTACTGGTCCCAGCACTGAGAGTTGTTGCATCTGTATTTTATATAAAGTTGAATAAGAATGACATCTAAGCCTCAGGAGGAGTTCAGTTTAGTGTTCCGAAAATGTGTTAGGCATGTAAGCATGCTTATTTTTAGTGCTGGGTCAGGTTTGTTTGGGAGTTCATTTGCCAGCCCTGGATCCTGAAGCCCTCCCTAACCCCACCTTTCCCTTAGCCCCCACTGCGCTCCCCTGTTGGCTTGAGGTTAAGGGATGGGACAACGCGAAAGGTTCAAAGGAAGAAAATTCACAATTACTGCCACCCATTGGAGTCACTGAATATGGGGGAGGGGGGATAGCAGTTAGGGGACAAATGGCAAATCCCAGTCAGTCATTAGCTCACTGCTCTTCCTTCATTCTCTCCCTCTCTCTACTGCCCGTCTCTGTTTATAAAAAGACCGTAGAGCAATTTGTGTAGGGTAAAATCCAAGGCCTCTGTTGTGCTGCCAATTTCAGGACAATATCATTGGAGCTACAACCTGAGCTTCTAGCCAGGACTTGGGAGGAGGTAGAAAAACTGTATGTTCACAGGGATGCTGTTAAAGAAATTTCTGAACATAGGGCTTCTATTAAACCACTGCTAAATACAGATATAACTAACAATAAAAATGGATTTGTGGGTCAAAGCTCCGAGGCAGCCTTGAAATTTATGTCCATCCTCAGTTATCTGCACACAAATGTTTTTTGCCCTCTTGGGCTTTCTCTCACTTTCTCTCTTCTTTTTGTTTTCATCTTTGTTTTGTCTTGTTTGTTTTTGTTTTTGAAGCATGTTTCTCTGTGTAGTCCTGGCTATCAGGGAACTCATTCTGTAGACCAGGTTGGCCTTGAACTCAGAGAGCCACCTGCCTCTGCCTCCAGAGTGCTGGGATTAAAGGCGTGCACCACCACTTTCACTTTTCTTAACCTTCCCTACAGAAGAGTAAAGTTTCATGGTCCTTGGCTTCTGACCTCTGTATGCAGCCGTCCACGTAGTAAAGTATGTCTGTTATGGTTCCTTCATATGCGTAAGCTGAAGTGGTACATACTCTACATAGTAGCATTCTCTACATTGTTTAATTTATATAAGTATACAGCATGCTACCCAGCTCACGTTGATTGTAATATTAAAAAACATGTTAGTAACTTTTCTATGTGCATACACACACACAGAAGTTCTCTAATGTTTTCAGATTTTTTTATGGTAATATGTACTCCTGGTCCATTGATCTTGACTGTCACATACTAAAAACCAACACATACCATGTTCACTTAAGTTTTCTTTCAGTGACCCATAAGTTCCCCAATATTCCTCTAGCCCAAACAGTATCCATAGTGATCATTGCATCTATCTTTTAAAAATGAAGATGCTGTTCATTAAAATGCCTTCTATAAAATGTTTATGTCAAATATATACATTTTAAATTTCTTAATTGAAAATGTTTTCCCCCAATAGACTCCAAGTATTCACAGATATTCTTAAGTTCTCCATCCCTAGGGCACAAAGAAATATTTAAACATTCTGAGAGTATAAAATGTATTCTGTGGTTAGGAAGATGGCTTCTGGGTGTTCTGATTTAGAATCAAATCTTCCCTAACCATATAGTATAATGGGAAAACTTGGTGGAAGATTCTAGGCTGGTAGACAGACAAGTAATGGGAAATTACCTGATTCATACTCTGTGATTTAATGTAGTGAAACATGAAGGAAAATATGCTTTGAAATAAAAGTCTTGACCCCACCTTGGGCACATTATTTAATCCTCTTGACCTTGATGTCCTCACCAATAACATTAATGTATTTATAAGAGCCCTCGTTATAGGAGTGAAAGGCTTGGGTGATGTTTGTTTGTTTGTTTGTTTGTTTGTTTTTGAGATGGATCTTGAGTAGCATCTGTCATGTCATAAGCCTTCAAAGGTGGCATCTGTGGAGTACTGGCTGAGTCCCCTAACCTCAGTTTGACTGGATACTCACAAGCCTGGGTCTGAAGCGTTGTGCTGTTTGGGGGTTGCTTCTCTGTATTCCTGACCAACCATTCCAGTGTTAGCAGGGACTGAAAGGAGGAGACTGGCAGCGGATGGTACTAGTGCTTACATGAAAAAGGCAGAATGTGGGAGGAGGAAATCCAAGATTATCCTATGACCTAAGAGCTCAGAGTATGGACATGAGGAGATGAGTGTGGAATGAGCTGGGACAGGGCCGGGATAGCTCCCACCACCACACAGGGCAAATGTGAACAGTCTGAACATGATGCTTTGATCCCAGGGCTTGGTCCTTGATTCCCAGCGGTGACAAAACCGAACATTCACAGCAAGCTTCAGTTAGAAAGTTGTTGATGGACATGTCCAGAGAAGTATGGGCTTAACTTTAGTATGTTGGGTGCTAAGGGTGGGTCTGTTTGGATGAAAAAAAAATCTGGTAAACACGTTGGTCCACTAAGTATTTTTGGCTAACTTAACCAAATTGGCTGACTAGGGGATCAGTGGGCTTTTTTCTCTTACTATATTAAAGCAAGCCTTACATGCTCAAGTAGCCAATAGAGACATTCTCATCCAGGGAGGCTCTGGCAAGCAGAATTTTAAAATGCTAGTCAATATCCATATATGACTCTTAGAATTGATAGAAAGTCTCTGAGTTATCAGCCTAGTGAACTCTCATTTCATTGTAATTATAAGACCTTTTATTATTTTTTACTTAGATATTTTCTTTATTTACATTTCAAATGTTATCCCCTTTCCTAGTTTCCTCTCTGAAAATTCCCTATCTCCTCCCACCTCCCCCTGCTCCCCAACCCACCCACTCCTGCCTCCTGGCCCTGGCATTCCCCTATACTGGGGCATAGAACCTTCACAAGACCAAGGGGCCTCTCCTCCCATTGATGGCCAACTAGGCCATCCTCTGCTACATATGCAGCTAGAGACAAGAGTCCCACCATGTGATTTCCTTGATTGGTGGTTTAGTCCCAGGGAGCTCTGGTTAGTTCATATTGTTCCTCCTCCTAAGGGGCTGCAAACCTCTTCAGCTCCTTGGCTACTTTCTCTAGCTCCTTCTTTGGGGATCCTGTGCTCGGTCCAGTTGATGGCTGTGAGCATCCACTTCTGTATTTGCCAGGCACTGGCAAAGCTTCTTAGGAGACAGCTTTATCAGGCTCCTGTCAGCAAAATCTTGTTGGCATCTGCAATAGTGTCTGGGTTTGGTGGTTGTTTATGAGATGGATCCCCAGGTGGGGCAGTCTCTGGATGGTCATTCCTTCAGTCTCTGCTCTGAAGTTTGTCTCTGTAACTCCTTCCTTGGGGATTTTGTTCCCTCTTCTAGGAAGGATCGAAGTATCCACACTTTGGTCTTCCTTCTTCTTGAATTTCATGTGTTTTGCAAATAAGACCTAAATTATAAAGCTTAAAATGTTAAGACTTAAATAGTAAAGCTGCTATAAGCAAATGGGAATTGCCCCATAGCATTCTAATTCTCTCTAGCTGTGAGGACAATGTGGTTAGAAAAGGGTGGGCTTTGTATTAAGCCTATGAGTGCAGTACCTGATTCTTCTGTACCACACTGCCTGTTCGAGCATGTCCCCATACACAGGAAATAGAATAATGGCTAAACTGCATCACTGTGAGTGTTCACTGCAATCATTTTGTTCATAATATGTTTAACAGAGATTTTGCAGTATTTATGCTTAACAAATATGCCATAAAATTCTTATGCCCCTATACTATTAGAATATGTACGGCTTCATGCATGGTATATTATTATATAAATATTAAATGTATAATCTTCATGTGTTGTGGTCCTCAGACAGATTTTCATTGTTAAGATGAACTCTAAATTTTTTTTCCTATTTTGGTACCCTTTTTCATCTTGTACTCATGTAGAAAATGTGGTCCTTTCCACCTTGGTTTCCCAGCATCCATTTTTTCCTAGACTGAGCATTCCCTTCCTCCCATCTGTATTTGTTCTATCATTGACAAAAAAGGTGAATACATTTAGTAAGTGAGTTAAAATATAAAGACAAAGTAAAAAATATAGAAACATTTGCCTGCTGAAGAGTAGCCCAGTTTCTGGTAGTTAGGTGACCAGCTGTCCTTGGTGTATTAGCTGGCAATGCAAATCACCCCTACAAATTTTCATATCTGTGCCCAGCCTATTGAATCTTCATATTTTGTTTTCCATGTGGCTCTGTTGTAACGTTCCTACCATGCTTTCTATGGATGCTAGAACTGAGCAGGCTGGAGCTATAATGCCTGTATGTCAATAGAGACCATCTATGTGTCATGTAGACTCTAGTTATATGTACAAGGGAGATGTGAACCTTAGCTGTGGTTGGTCTTAGCTTCCTGGACTATGGACAGACAGTTCCATTAAAAAAAAAATTGAACTACATTGTCTCTGAGATCTTTCTTGGTCTCCAGACTTTATAGACTATGTTCATTAATAATGGTGGTTTAATCAGAAGGTTACAAGTTAAAGACTTTGGCTACTATCAAAGAGGCAGGTATCCAAATGACAAGAAGTGAATTTTCTAATATAATGTTCATAAACATAAACCTCTGTTAGGCTTTTCCTCTGTAGTTATGAAATACATATAACTTCATTTTTTGTTTCACATGTTATATGGTTGTTTGTATGAAGGGGCATTGGTGGGTTTTTATTCAGATAATAGAGAAGTTTCAATTAGAATGTATATCTGCATTTCCCTACCCTAAAATGGCTATTACATCATTTACCAAAGTAAAGTAATCATTTCATAGGAAAACAAAAGTAGGATTAAAGAGAAGCCAGGCGTGGGGGCGCATGCCTTTAATCCCAGCACTCAGGAGGCAGAGGCAGGCAGATTTCTGAGTTCAAGGCCAGCCTGGGCTACAAAGTGAGTTCCAGGACAGCCAGGGCTATACAGAGAACCCTGTCTCGAAAAACAAAACAAAAAAAAAAACAAACAAAAAAACAAAACAAAAAAAAAACCCACAACAAAAAAGGTAGGATAAAGGGGAGGTGCCTAGTTTTATTTATATAATGAGTTTTTTTACCCTAAAATGAGATTTTTCAGTACTTCTCTAATGTTTGTGTGTGTGTGTGTGCAAGTGTGTGTGTGTGTGTGTGTGTGTGTGTGTGTTTGGAAATAGGGTGTGGAGTATCGGATACTGGGCTTTAACTTGTGGGACGACCAAAAACCACCTTAAACTTCTGGCCTCCTGCTTCCTTCCTAGTGCCCTAACATGGTTTTCAAAGCGCCTTGCTTGATCTTCCAGGTGTTTCTGCAGTTGCCAGGAGGAAGCAGGGGAATGTGGATAAGGGAGAAAGGTATTTGTGAGCCATACTAGTGTCTGCTTTTTTTTTTTTACTGAGGGCAGCTAACTTGTTAAATTCACAAGAAACAAATTAGAATTGTTCTAACTCTAGACACTACATTTTTCAGTTGCAGAATAGCACATCACAGCTTGGGGAAGGTCTCTTATCATAAAGAGAAGGTATGAATGATAGAAAGAACCCTAATATAAACCTGTCAAATCTCCTGAGCAGAACTTCCCCTGGACACCGACCAGGCCTGCCTGGGAGTCTTTGGTGAAATCTGCCTTTACCATCCATTCTTTACCTTTGGTTTATTCTCATGCCTTAAGCCCAAAGTTAGATAAAACTTAACAAGTTTTCAAAGAAACTGAACCTACATTGACCTGAACACAGTGGATATAGGCACAGAGAGAACTATAGTCCAAAGTCATTGTTGCTTAAGGAAAATGTAGACCCTGTGACTATAGGCAAGGGATATCTTCTAGGTGCTCAGGTACTGAGTAACAAATAGAATGCAGTTCTTCTCCAACAGTGATGTATCCTGAGGAGAACTGTAGGTTGTGTAACTTATAACAAGAAATATTATATGTATATACTTTTACACAGGCATAGGCACATGCATTCCTGCTTCTTGCACACTTACTTTATTATATCCCCACTGACAATACCAATTCCACACCTATCAACTGTAAGTAACCTACCCAGCATTTCACAGCTTCAAAGGGCAAGGAAGGCGCCACATCCAGATTTCCCCAACTTCATCTTCCTCTGATTGCCCTGTTTACCTTTGTCCCTAGTTTACCATTTTCTATCATAAAGGTAAAGGGGTCATGTTTGTCACAATATCTTACCTTATCCTTTGACTGCTCACCATTTTCTGATTCCAACATCAGTTAGCTGTAGCTAGGTCAGTATTAGTGACTAAAAGACGCATCCTGTTATATTTTTAAAGTACATCCTTGAACTATGTGATCAGAAATTTGTTTCTTATCTAGAAACTTCCCTTATTTTAAGGTGGGTTGACCAGGAGGTGCATTCTCTTATTCTCTGCCCAGCTATTTCTGTGAGGTCTAATGGGGCTTTACACACCACATCTGTGATCCCTGTAAAAGTCCAGATACCCATATAGTACCAGGAGGGAACGAGCCTCCCAGGAGTGTGGACAGACATGTGAGTGCAGGTAGGACCAACACTTCTGCTCTGAGGGACCTGCCCAGAACCCTCAGGGCACAAGAACAAAGGGGCTGCCTGAAACAGGAGTCTTCCAGTTGCCATCTGTGACCAGAGCTGATCCTGTGCCACAGAACTATATACACAAATACTGCCAGGAGAGAGCTAGTCTCCCAGGAGTGCCTACATACCTGCAATCACAGATAAGACCACCACTTCTCTTCAAATTCCTGGCCCAAGAGGGACCCTCACAGAGCTATCAGGACACAGGAACCAAGGATCAGCTGGAGGCAGGATTCATCTGGTCTCTGTCTGCACCACAGAGCTGACCCTATACCAAAGTTCTCCATACCCAAATTCCACCAGGAGAAAGGTGGTTTTCCAGGAGTGCTGACACACAGACTTGTAGAAGGGACAAGCCAAAGTCAGAGACAGCAAGACCAGCTAACATCACAGATAAGCAGATGGCAAAAGGCAAGCACAAGAACATAAGCAACAGAAACCAAGAATACTTGGCATCATGAGAACCCAATTCTCCCACCACAGCAAACCCTGGCTAGCCCAACACACCAGAAAAGCAAGACTCTGATTTAAAATCACATCTCATGATGATGATAGAGGACTTTAAGAAGGACATAAATAACTCTCTTAAAGAAATACAGGAGAACACAGGTAAACAGATATAAGCACTTAAAGAGGAAACACAAAAATCCCTTAAAGAATTACAGGAAAACAATCAAACTGTAAAGGATTTGAACAAAACCATCCACCTATAACTAGAAGTAGAAACAATAAAGAAATCACAAAGGGAAACAACCTTGGAGATAGAAAACCTGGGAAAGAGACCAGGGGGTGTCATAGGTGCAAGCATCACCCACAGAATACAAGAGAAAGAAGAGAGAATCTCAGGTGCAGACGATACCATAGAAAACATTTACACAACAGTCAAAGAAAATGCAAAATTCAAAAAGCTCCTAACCCAAAACATCTAGGAAATCCAGGACACAATGAGAAGAACAAACCTAAGGATAATAGGTATAGAATAGAGTGGAAGATTCCCAACTTAAAGGGCCAGTAAATATCTTCAACAAAATTATAGAAAACCTCCCTAATCTTAAAGAAAGAGATGTCCATGAACACACAAGAAGCCTACAGTACTCGAAATAGATTGGGCCAGAAAAGAAATTTCTCGTGTCACATAAAAATCAAAACAACAAATGCACTAAACCAAGAAAGAATATTAAAAGCAGTAAGGGAAAAAGGTCAAGTAAAATATAAAGGCAGGCCTATCAGAATTACACCAGACTTCTCACCAGAGACTATGAAAACCAGAAGATCCTGGACAGATGTCATATAGACCCTAAGAGAACACAAATGCCAACCCAGATACTATACCCACCAAACTCTCAATTACCATAGATGGAGAAACCAAAGTATTCCAAGACAAAACCAAACACAGTATCTTTCCACAAATCCAGCCCTACAAAGGCTAATAGACGGGAAATGCCAACACAAGGAGGGAAACTACACCCTAGAAAGAACAAGAGAGTAATCTTTCAACAAACCCAAAAGCAGATACCCACACAAACATAAAAATAACATCAATAATAACAGGGAACAATACTATTCCTTAACATCTCTTAACATCAATGGACTCAATTACATCCTTAGTCATCAAGGAAATGCAAATCAAAACAACCCTGAGATTTCACCTCTAACCAGTCCGAATGGCTGAAATAAAAAAACTCAGGTGACAGCAGATGCTGGTAAGGATGTGCAGAAAGAAGAACACTCCTCCATTGCTGGTGGGATTGTAAGCTCATATTTTCACTCTGGAAATCAGTATGGTGGTTCCTCAGAATTGCTGGGCATATACCCAGAAGATGCTCCAACATGTAATAAGGACACATGCTCCACTATGTTCATAGCAACCTTATTTATAATAGCCAGAAGCTGGAAAGAACCCAGATGTCCCTCAACAGAGGAATGGATACAGAAAATGTGGTACATGTATACAGTGGAGTACTACTCAGCTATTAAAAACAATGAATTCATGAAATTCTTAGACAAATGGATGGAACTGGAAAATATCATCCTGAGTGAGGTAACCCAATCACAAAAAAACACACATGGTATACACTCAGGGATAAGTGGATATTAGTCCAGAAGCTCAGAATACCCAAGATACAATTCACAGACCACATGAAGATCAAAAAGAAAGAAGACCAAAGTGTGGATACTTTGGTCCTTCCTAGATGGGGAACAAAATACCCATGGGAGGACTTACAGAGTGTGGAGCAGAGACTGAAGGAATGGCCATCCAGAGCAGACTCTGGGGATCCATTTCATATACAATCACCAAATCCAGACTTTTGTGGATGCTAACAAGTGCTTGCTGACAGGAGCCTCATATAGCTGTCTCCTGAGGGGGTTCTACCAGTGCCTAACAAATACAGAAGTGGATGCTCTCAGCCAATCATTGGAGTGAACACAGGGTCCCCAATGGAGGAACTAGAGAAAGGACCCAAGGAGCTGAAGGGTTTTGCATCTCCATAAGAGGAACAACAATATCAACCAACCAGTACCTCCAGAACTCCCAGGGACTAAACCACCAACCATAGAGGGACCCATGGCTCCAGTCACATATGTAGCAGAGGATGGCCTTGTTGGTCATCAATGGGAGTAGCGTCCCTTTGTCCTGTCAAGGATCTATACCCCAGTATAGAGGAATGCCAGGGCCAGGAAGTGGGAGTGGGTGGGTTGGTGAATGGGGGTGGGGGATAGGGGATTTTCTGAGGGGAAACCAGGAAAGGGGATAACATTTGAAATGTAAATAAAGAAAATAGCGAGAAAAAAAAAGTATAAAGTCAGATTTTATATGCTGTTTGCTTTGCCAGATGAAGAATATGAAACCCAGGCAAGCTGAGTAACTCATCCTGGCTACAACCTATAAATCGTGAGAACTACTACTCACACATTAGACAAAAGTATAGGAATGCATTAGCCAAACAGCAAGAAGCTCGACTCTGGGTGTAAAAAATAAGAGTAGTTTTGACCTGTTTTTGAAATCTGTGCATCCAAAATGGTATGTCTACATCTATAGGGCAAGCACAGAGAGCTGTGGAATTTCCATTGTGGTAATCTAGCCCAAAGATTACCTTTACACCGTAATTGTAACACTATGCTATGGCTTCAAGTACCTATGTCTTCAGTGCCAGGTTTAACAAGTTGCAGAGACACCTCAGGCTGCACCCAGGGCAAAAAATCAGGGAGGGAGCAGTCAGAGCTTCCAGATGGATTGAGAACTCCAGGGACCATGATGGGATGCAAGTGTGGCCTAGGGCCAGCCTGGCAAGTACATGGCTTCATATACCAACCCAAGAGCATGGAGCAAGAGCTACAGATAGTTTAGCAAGTATTACCTGCCAAATCTCAGTGAAAAAAAGAACAAGACTTGCAGGACCTTGCAAGGGTCAAAGGGAGGTACTATAGCCACTGAGTTCCATATCTGGACATAAAACCCTTTGAAGAATTAAGTAGTCACTGGTTTCTTGAGGCTAGAGCTATTTCTTGGACTTTTTGTTTAAACTAAAAATTGCTTATTCCTGAAAGGTTATTATGTGAAAGAATCAACTCACATAATAATAATAATGGCTATTCCAGTATAAGAAAAAATGTAAAATCATACCTAGTAGAGAATTTACATTCACCTCACAGTACAGAAAATCAGTGGAAAGAACGGCTAATGCAGGGAAAATGCACAGCCTGATCAACACAGTGGGTGTGGATATTCAGATGAAAATGGCTTCTTCAAACCCACTCGCACCAATTGATAGAACAGGCAGATTACAAAAGATAGTACATGTGAAACACAAGTCAAAATGTTAACCAACATCATCACATATGTGTATTGCATCAGTTGATACAAGGATGAGCATACGGCTGGTTAAGCCAATAGAATTTGGTGAATCTGTACTGAATATGAATATGCACATAAATGTGTTCTAAAGATGACAGTTCCAGGCTTTTTTTCTAGACTAGTATTGGTCTCCATCTGTTTCATGCTTGATTATGTCTTTTTTTAAGTTGCTGAGACCTTCTTCTCTTACCGCTTGCTTTTTGAGGAAAACCTGATGCCTGTTTGAAACATCTATCATCGCTGTATGAATAACGTGCTCCTCACCTGCTGTACTGTGACCTTGGTCAGGTCCCCTTAGCAGCATTGCCATGGCAGGTTCTGGGCACAGACTTTAAGTGCAAGGCTCGATCTAGATATCAAATGCGACTCAGAGTTCCATGGGAGAGTACCACGTATTTTCCCTTGTCATACTTCCTTTAATAATGAGCCTGGGGCTGGGATGTTTGTATACGGCTCAAAAGAAAGCACTTGCCTAGTAAGCAGTGTGGACCTGGGTTTTACCCCAGCATAAGGGATTGGGGCAAAAACCCATGTAGTACTTTAAAGAGAGAACAGACAAAACTAGAACTGGTCATTTTCTTATACTAGAAATGCATTCAGGAGGAAGATGGCATCACATTATATCTATTAAAATTGGGAATTAACAGACTAAAAGTCCAGAGCACTGAGGAGTGTATGAAATTTATTTTGAGATGTGTTTTGCTTATACTCAAATCATAATTATATTTAGTACCGCTTATTTGCCTTCCAGTAAAAACAAACATCTATTTTGATCAGTTTCCTTCATCTCTGCTTTCTTACTGTAAAAATACGTTTGAAAAATCTGTAGCCCTGACTACAAAGTAATCAAATAGCCTGCTAAGGGATCTTCCTTTGATAAGGACAGTTAAAAGTGGTTTCAAGTTCATTGATGAGTCTATGTGAGTAAATATAATTTTAATATATACCATTTCTAAAGTGGTTTTCTTGCTTGTTCCAGGAGGCAAAGCACGGGCTGTTGTTCACTACCTCTATGGGTAATAAAGTGGTTAGTTTTGAGTTTTGTCTTAATTCTTTATTTTTTTCTTCTTAGTGGAAGACAGTACTAAAGATTGCACCCAGGCATTCATTGTCCATTCCTGACAAGAACTCTGCCACTGAGCAGAGTTCTTGGCTTGGTTGTAAAGATATTCAGCAAAACCAACCAGGTAGAAACTTGGCTTACAGCAGGAAACCTCTCATAAGACAAGCAGTCAAAGTAAATAGTGCCAAAATAAATAAGCAAAACCCCTGGTTTCAGCTTACATGCTCTTAGGCCTCTCAGAGGAACATAATGGTGTACATCACCTGGATTTCCACCCTCTGCAGAGCAAGTGGGCGTATCAGTATCAACATCACATAGTTCAGGTCTGATGAAAGCCCTAAGTCTGTGATATACTTCTACAAAGCTACCTTGTCTTCCAATTCCTCACGATGGAATCTTAAGTCTGAATTTTAGGCCACCATGAACTGTGAACCTAAAGACCTGTGCTCCACAAAGGTGTTTAATTTTACATTATTTTTAACTTTTAGTTATTTGAGAACATTTCCAAAGTGTTTTTCCTCTGCAAAACAAGGGTGTAACTCCAACTAAGAATCCCCTCCCCCCTCCTGCCTAGCACAGAAGTCTAGTTCAACCATATGAAGGGACAGAGGCAGAGGACCAGGCTAGACACCATGCCCCTCATTATGTCCCCCTTTTCCAGGCTTAGACACCTGAGAAAGCTGGCTTTACATATGTGTGCCATGTCCTTGATGGTGCTCACAATGGACACATTACATTTCATGAAATTCATATCTGGAACTGGGTCCTTGGGAAATGATTTTGCTGATGTTTCCACCACTCAGCCTGGAGCCACTGGGTCTCTGCTTTCTCTTTCATTATTGCCCATGTCTCTCTGTTTACTACTGGAAGCGGTTGCTGACTGGTCTTGGGTCCCTGTCACACCTCGTCCAGAAGACTCCCATGGCCCCCAATCAAGGGTCAATTGCTTGGGGAGCCAGGAGTGGGAGTAGAAATGGTTTGTGTGCTAGGGGGTATAAGATACAGAATCTCACAATTTGATTTGCAGCCAAAGCACAATTGGATTATATCAAAAAAGGAAAAGGTGCCACGTGCATTAGCTATTTCTTCACAGTGCTGGCCAATTTAAATATAGCCTACTACCACAACTTGTCCAGATTTAAAATAGCTCAGAACAAATGGCAAGTGACAGGGAATGAGGCCCTTTGCCAAGAGATGGCAAAGAGATGGGAAAACAGGCATTCAAGCTAGACAGTAGGGCTTGAACACAGCAGGATGGAACACCTTGTGATCCTACTGGTGGTTTTCCATGGCTTCCATTTCCCACCATGATTCCCAGATGATAAGAACTTTGGTAACATGCTGAAACACCCAGAAGGCTATTTCCAAAGCTAAGCAGAAACTGTCTATATTATTTTAAAATAAGGTCTCATGACTGAATTCCAGTTTAATGATTTCACATCAGAAGTCAGGCAGTACCATTTGCAATTAGGTTTCCAGGGAGAGGAGACATTTTTAACCCATGAATTGAATTACATAGTAGACCTGTAATAAAGACTTATTTGATAAAAGAGCCTGCTGTTTCAACTAATGAAATCATAATTTAAAAGTTTGAACAACCATGCCTTAACTAGTTGCCAAAACAGAGTGAATAGTCAGCACAGAATCTAATGTTGGTTAAACACTTCATCCCTAAAATGTTTGTCTTGCTAGGTTTTTAGTTATTCTTAATTCCAATCCTGTCCTATTCTATTGACTCCCAACAAAAACAGAAGACATTTTATTAGAGGAGAATGTATGCAGTTAAGTTTTAGCCCAAACATAGACAAGACACCTTCACACACCCATAGTGATGGCTTACAGTTGTTGGTGTCTATTGATACAAAGAATTTATCATCTTACAAAATTTAATTTAAATTAATTGTAATTAATTTACAATTAATATGCTTAAAATTGACAATTATAACTACAAAGCAGGTTTTTTAATAATTCCTTTTGTTTTGAAATTAAAATTAAGTCATTCACCCTTTTCCTGCAAGCTCTTTTATCTCTCCTTGCTCTGTTTCAAATTTGTGGCATTTTTTTCATTAATTATTGTTACATACATATACACATACAATCCTACATACATAAATATAACCTGCTCATTGTGTAGACTATTACTTCTAGATGTGCTTTCCGGGCTGACAGCTTTGTATAGGATAACTAATTGGTGTGTTCTTCCCTGGGGAAGGCTGTTTCTCCTGCTCTCAACGTTCTGTGGATGCCTATAGTTCTGTACGTGGGGTTGAAACCCTTACCCTGGCCACTTTGGAATGTCTGTTGTTGTCTTTCTTCAGCTCATGTTTAGGCTGTCATGTTGGTGAGACTGTGGGTCTAGTTTCTGACACTATTTAGGAGTCTCATAACAAATGTCCTGATTCTCTGGCTCTTAAAATCCTTCCATCATGTCTTCTACAATGATCTCTGAGATTTATATGCAAGAATTGTGTTGTAGGTGTACCATTTGGGACTGGATCCCACAATTTTGCATTTTGAATAGTTGTAGGGTTTTGTTTTTATAATGATATCCATCTATAGCAAAGAAGTTTCCTTGTTGAGGGGTGAAGACTGCATTTATCTGTGAATATAAGGACAAATATTTAGAAGGTAGTTAGAGATTGTTCTAGCCTTAGAAAAGTGGAGATTGTAGATTTTCCTCCAGAATCCATACTTCACCAGCCCTGCCTACCCACCTGTGTTTCTGATACCAGGTGTGGTTTCCTTTCAGTTGTCAGATTCATAAGTCCAACTGGAGAGCTGTTGGTTAATGCCAAGGTATACACCCCACTACTGTACCCTTGGGCTTATCATGACATGCTGGTTATTTTTGTGGTTCGTAGGTATCCTAGCTGAGTAGAGCTGTTGGTTTCTTCCCTCATTTAGAAGTTTGAATGACACTTTCTGGTAGGGAGTAGATTTTCAGTTAAGTTGTAACTCAGGGGCCTCTGGATCATGTGTTTGAAAATACATGGTGTCTTCAGCAGTAGCATCATGTTCCACTTTTCGGGGCAACTAAGTGCAATAGCAATAACCTGTAATGTTCGGGGATTCTCTTGAATAGTTTTATCAACAACTCAAAAGAGAGCTGCTTATGCCTGATATTGGGATTTTTTTTAGGTGATCTTCAGCTCTCGAAGGGAGCATTGTCAGCCCAGATGAGAACATTTTATTTTAATAACATATATATGTTTACACAGAGACTTCTTAAATTTTTTTTTTAGTAAATAGTTAATAGTATGTTTCCTTATGAACTTTTTCAATCATCCATACTCCTTTTTCTGTATATATCTCCTTCCTCCTCTGTAATTAGTACCCTCACTCCTTTTTGCCATTTCTTTGTAGCCTGCTATTCCTTTATCTCTTGCTCCCCTACCCACCACCTGATGCTCCTTTTGACTTCCTGGTTTCTGCAGTTGCTTCAGGACATGTACTCACATCAGCCTCAGAGATAGGAGCCTCTGATGGGAGAGAACATGAAATGTTGGACTTCCTTGGTCTGCATTACCTCATTCAATACAATCTCTCCTAGTCTCATCCATTTATCTATGATAAATGCTCATGATGTCATTATTTTTACAGCTGAATAGTATTCACTTTTAAAGTACAAGGTTGCTGTTTGTCTTTATGCTTCATATAAGATAAAATCAATTGGTAAGGCTAGGCCACATATTTTTGTTACCAAGTCTGCTGTTATTTCTGAAGTATAGACTATGGCTTAAAGCTCTTAGATACTACATTCAGCAGCAGGACTTTGACACTGGGTAACTCTCTCTGCCTCCTCAGGGTCCAATGTGACTTACCATCATTGCAAGACAACAAAATCAGATTCTGAATCCTTACCTCAATGGAAATGGCATCAGCTATTCCCCTTTGTTCTTGAGGATAATATGCTCCTATGCCTGGAATTCTTGAGCATTATGGAGGATGCTGGTTTGTCTGTCCACCTCTCACTCTGGAGTAGAATCTAAGAATGCAAGGTCCACATTCCTCAGTGGCTGCACCAAGGGGTCCACCTGTCCCCACTGACAGGCCACAGTACCAGTCAGTCCCCATGAAGACACACAAAAAAATGAAATCTTGCCTTCATTTTCATCACCATCTTTAAGAGGTAGCATGCATTTTTATTTTGATGTCTATGTATTCATCTTCAAAACCACCTTTGTTCCACATGCTATTTTTATTTAAAAGACTGAAGAAAAAACCAATTGCCTTTGTTCATTTACATCTTTCTTTCCTCATTATCTTGGGACAAACTTTTAGTTTTACCTGTTGACTGTCAGGAGAAAGATTGGTCTCAGGATAAAAGTGTAACAGATGATGAAAGCAAGTAGAGACAACAGAAAGTTGTTGATTCTCAAGAGAAGAGGTAGAGAACATTTAAGAATCCAGAAGAAACTGGATGAACTACCGATACTTCCTTTCAAAGTTGAAGACATTAATTACTAATTTGGTGATCTGGGGATGCTAACTGTAACTTGGCTGGTTTTTTTGTTGTTGTTGTTTTGTTTTGTTTTTTGTTTTTTCAAGACAGGGTTTCTCTGTGTAGCCCTGGCTATCCTAGAACTCACTTTGTAGACCATGCTGGCCTTGAACTCAGAAATCTGCCTGCCTCTGCCTGGGATCAAAGGCGTGCGCCACCACACCTGGTTTGGCTGAATTTTTAGCATTTTTAACACCACCTAAAAATGTTCCTGCTGAAGTGTAACCTTGTTGAAATTCAGACCCATCCTGCAATCTTCAGGAAGATGTTTTGAAGCTGTGTGTTTTCATTTGAAAGTTAGGCAAAATTGCTCTAAAAATTGTAAGAGAACCCATGACTATAAGATGTTATGGAAACAAAATCCTAAAGCAGAAAGAAAAATGCATAACTAATGGGAGGGTAAAATAAGTGTAAACTTTGTTGAGCTAATATAAAAATCTGTTTCACAAGGTACTCACAAGTCTTCCTTCTAAGGGTTAAGAGACCTGGGTCTAATCCATTCCTTTAACTGGGGAGCTGGGTAAATTTCTCATTACATTTATTCTGGAGGAGGGTTGCATCTCTCCTCCTATCATGTGGGCCCCAGAGACTGGACTCACATTAGCAGTCCTGTTGGCAAATCACTGGGCAATGCCACTGGCCATACCTGGGTGAATGAATGCATGTTTTAGCCCCTCCATGTCTCAGATCCCAACAGAAGGAAAAATAATTATTTGGTGGCTGGGACAGGGCCACAGAACTCTCAGATGCCCTTCCAAGTTCCAAGTGTGTTTCTAAGTATGTCTGGTAAGACAAGTTTGGAGCATTATTTTAAAACCAAAATGCTGGCATTTTAAAGCAAAAATTGTCAAGGACATCTTGGTTAAATTGCAGCATGATCCCTTTTCACAGACCATGTGAAGCAGAAGTAACAGAACTGCAGTACCTACCAGGAAATGTAAAGTGAAAACAAAAAAAAACAAACAAACAAAAAAACCGAACAACAACAACAAAAAAACATTGGTGAGAAAACAGCCATACACACATGTTTGGTAATTTCTCACAAAACCACCCTTTCAAAATAAGCTCTATACCTGCAAAATGCAATCTTGAAAACACTGAGAGCTTAAAATGAAAACTAACAGTTTTATGTAACTAATTCCAATAGCTTGTGTTCATCCTTGGAGCAGCGGATGCTCAGGAGAACAGGTTCCTTTACTGTTTCCATCTCAATGGAACCAACTAAACTGGAAACTGGACCCTTGGAATCTTTTTTTTTCTTTTTCCAATTTTTTATTAGGTATTTTCTTCATTTACATTTCAAATGCTATCCAGAAAGTCCCCTAAACCCTCCCCCGACCCTGCTCCCCTACCCACCCACTCCCACTTCTTGGCTCTGGCATTCCCCTGTACTGAGGCAGATAAAGTTTGCATGACCAATGGGCCTCTCTTTCCAGTGATGGCTGACTAGGCCATCTTCTGCTACATATGCAGCTAGAGACAAGAGCTCCGGGGGTACTGGTTAGTTCATATAGTTGTTCCACCTGTAGAGTTGCAGACCCCTTCAGCTGACCCTTGAAATCTTTGAAGAACCATTTCAGATAGAAAATAAAGAAATAGGAAATGGATTTTTTTTTTTTAGCTAAGAGAATGTCTGAACTGTGTGTTCAAGGAGATGTTCTCAATCATTGTATCATTTTTAAAGAGTAAAGAGGTGTTGCTTACCCCTTTTTGCATGTGTGTGTTCATATGGAAGTCATAGGTTATCTTTCATATTAAAAGGTTTGTTTATGTTATCATCATCATCATTGGTGTGGGGACATGGTCTTGCTATGTAACTGGCTGGCCTGGAACTTACTGTTTAGACCAGGCTGCCTCAAATTCATAGAGCTCTATTTGTCTCTATTTCCCAAGTTCAGGGTTAATTTATTATTTTAAGAGTGGGGGGCAATGTGTAAGAGAGAATGTAAGAGTGTGCTGAGTCAAGTGCTTGCTTATGTCCTTATCACCAGAAGCCTTGGCTCTTAGAGCTGGAACTACAGTCAATTGTGAGCTGCCTAATGTGGATTCTGTGAATTGAACTCAAGACTCTGAAAGAGTACCAAGTGCTCTTAACTATTGAGCCATCTCTCTAGACCCAAGATATATTCTTAATCGATATTCATCTTATTAATTAAGGAAGAGGATTTTCACTTGAACCCAGGGCTCCCCGATTTGGCCAGTCTGACTAACCAATTACAACCCCCAGCAGCCAAACCACCTTCTTAAGCTGGAGTTACAGGTGGGCCACCACTGCTCCCAGCATTTACATAGTGCTGAGAGTGCCAGCTCTGGTCCTCATGCTTACATTTTACCTGTCAAGTCATTTCCCAACCCAGGGATGTTTTAATGTATAAATATCTATAAAAAAGCCTCATTTGCGCACTGCAGAGTATGCATGCAGAGCATAAATGGGGATAGGTAGGCAGTAGGTCAGCTGTGAACGAATCACTTGGTTCTCAGCTACCAACCTGTATTTCTGACCTATGTCATCTTTTTTTCTGTTTCTTTCTTTCTTTTTTTTTTTTTTTTTTTTTTTTTTTTTCTGAGACAGGGTTTCTCTGTGGAGCCCTGGCTGTCCTGGAACTCACTCTGTAGACGAGGCTGGCCTCGAACTCAGAGATCCACCTGCCTCTGACTCCCAAGTGCTTGGATTAAAGGCGTGCACCACCACACCCGGGTTGACCTATGTCATCTTAAATTGCTCTCATTCTTAGCCATCCTTTAAATCTATCAGTGACCTGTCAGAAAGAGATGAGAAACAAATCACTGGCCTAGAAATACAAATGGTGTTGACACTTTCAATTCTCAATAGTTACCTAAGTTCTGAAGGTTGCTAGGCGCTTTACCAGGAATATATAGGTGTTTCCATAAAATACCAAAGAGAAATTGTCTTAATGATTCTGTGTACTTTGATTTTATGAGATTTGTACTCATTTTTAAAAGTAATATAGTTCACCTGTTTCTAAAGGCCTAATAGCTGATAATTTGAACTTCAACTTAAAAATAACACCTTCACAGGAAAGCCACTCTCAGAATGAGACTATTTCTACAAAATGTATCATAGGAAAGGACAGGAGCTGCATTGTAACCAACTGAAAAACACCCTGAACTGTCTGCATTTATGTGACATTGGCATTCATCAAGTTACTTACCATCGCCCTGCTGTCTCTGGAAGAGCAGCTGCTATTAACTAGAAACAGGTTCTCCTGCCCAGGGCTCTAGCGTGAGTTCCGCCCTATTCTGTAGTCTCTGCTTCAAAGACCATCTCTGCCTTCTCTTCTTCTCCCAGAGAAGTCCTGCTTGAGATGAAAAGTTCCATTTACCTGAGGTTTTTCCTCTGGACTTGCTTGACAATGCTGATATTTTATAAAGTGCTGATTCCAAATCTTCACCTTTTTAACTGTCCTGGTTCTCCCCACTGTCCCTTCTTTTCTGCAAAATGTAATAAGGGGCACTTATATTCTAAATATATTGGATTAATTTTGAGAATACAAATAGCGCAACCCTGATTCCACAGCAATTTTGAGATAATATTGCCTACCTGTCAGAACAAGTAAGGAAATGGAAACATAGCTAACATGAGATAAACTGGGGTGAGAGACTAAGTCCAAAGCCCATGGCACAAACGCTCTTTAAACCTTAGAACCCTTTAAAAAAAGAAAACCTTACAGTGCTTAGACCAATGTATCACTAGGTTTTTTTTTTTCCTGCATCTTCCCACCTCTTCTATGACATGACTCCCTGTGTTGTCTTAGAGTGCCTTCATTTTCTCCTTTTCATTAAACATCTCTCTACCTACCTCTCAGTAGCTCTCATTTTGTAAAAATGTGAGCAAATCATCTTTCCCCTTGACCTAGCTAATTCCTCTGGTTGTTGTCCAAATTTCTTCCTTCCTTTCTGGGTCAAAAGTCTCTAGTATGTGGCCCACATCTGCTTCCTCTGCTTCCTCTAGCCAGTTCCCCAGCAGTTCGCTCCCATCAGCAGCAGCCTCCTTCTTCAGACTGCCTCTCAAAAGGGTCTTATCCAACCCAGCTGCCTATTCTCAGCCCTTGCACTTCCCAACCAACACATGTCAGGGTTGGCAGACCCTTCTACCCTATGAGTCTATCCACACTTGTTCCAGAGTGTGCACTTTAATCAGTCACTCAGGCTGAGGAAACTAAAGCTACCCCATAGAAAAGACAGATTTGCCTCTGACCCAGTCTATTCCTGACAGATGTGTAGGGTTTACCAAAAACCTTGGTGGACTCCCGTGGAAATGTACATCTAATTCCATGCATCCCCCTGTCTGTTATACCTGCTCTTTACTCCGTGGGTCCCTAAGTCACTAAGTGGGCTCAGTCCTCAGTGCTCTTCCAGAGACAGCAGGGCGATGGTAAGTAACTTGATGAATGCCAATGTCACATAAATGCAGACAGTTCAGGGTGTTTTTCAGTTGGATTCACTTTTTGTTAGGTTCAGCCACATGTCTTTGAACCCCCCGTTAGTCTTCATGCTACTATTATAACTTAGACCTTGAGTTTGCATAATAGTGTTGAATTTATAACTAAAAATGTCTATGTTGTATAAATAACCTCCTGCATGATGTCTCTCAGTAATGAAGTCATACATCTGGGCTCCTAATTGCAAATCTCGGGGTTACCCATGATCTTGTTTTCCACACCCATTTGTCCATCCACTAATATTTTTGAAAGCCGTCTCCATGCCAAGATTTCTGTTAAAAGATAGCCTAATGGGTATGTTTCAAAGCTTTGCTGTATCTTCCCTGAACTGTCTACTAAAGATTTTTCCCATCAGAGACATTTGCTCCTTTAGAATTTTAGCTATGGCTGGGATTAGAAGTGACTTTTCAACTAAGAGCAAAACCTCCTTGGATTTTCCTCTTGCCTTTTTTGGATATATTAGATTCTCTATCTCTGTAGATACTATCCAATCCCTGATTATCTTCTTAATTATAAAGTGTTTATAAGCCGGGCAGAGGTGGCAGAAACCTTTAATCCCAGCACTCAGGAGGCAGAGGCAGGCGGATTTCTGAGTTCGAGGCCAGCCTGGTCTACAGAGTGAGTTCCAGGAAAGCCAGGGCTACACAGAAAAACCCTGTCTTGAAAAACAAAAACAGTAACCAAAAAAAAAAAAAAACCCATAAAGTGTTTATAATGCAAACCTTATTGAGTATAGCATTCAGTCATGGTCAGGACAGTGGTTTAATTTTTCAACATGAAAGACTTGTGGGGACTGGTGTTATGACACCATGTCTCTCTCCCTTCAGCCCCCAGGGAACATCTTTCCTTTTCTTTCTACACATTTGTCAACTGTATGTACAGCATATAAAACTTGTTTTGTGACATATTTCATTTAGTTTAAGATCCTCAGGGTTTACCCATATAGTAGCATGTGTACATGTTTTTTAAAAGCTGAACAATAAGCCTGTATTATTTAGCACTTTTTTTATTTGTCCCTTGATATATGGGTGACTTTCTATTAAAAGGATATGCTGATTATAAATCAAATAACAACAAAAATTATTGAAACCTTGCTTGTAGAACTGGTGTATCATAAACACATACTGAGTAAATTTGAGATGGGTTATCTTACTTTGCTTTAGATTGACATTTTCTCCATGTTTAATTGTTCTAAGCATCTTTATATGTGTTTGCTGGCAATTTGTACTTTTCTTTTGTTGAGTTGCTCTATAACAGCATCAGCTTTTGATTTGCTGTAGTTTCCTTCATCTAATCGATGATGAGTAGTTCTCATAGTTTAAAGGCGTATTTTGATCTTTTCGGGGGGGGAGTGCTGACTAGTATTTGTTACTTTATTGGGCATTATGTGGATGCAATATACATTCATTAATCTCCTGCTTGTAGTGTCTTTTTTTTTTTTTTCATTGAAAAAAAAGCCCACCATGTTCACAAAAATGAAATGAGATATTTGTGGATAAAGTAATAAAATCTAGGCCCACTTTTACCTTCTTTTTTTATTAGATATTTTCTTTATTTACATTTCCAATTTTATCCACTTTCCATCTTCTGAGATCGTCTTTGATTTCTTTCTTCAGAGACTTGAAGTTCTTGTCATACAGATCTTTCACTTGCTTAGTAAGGTCACACCAAGATATTTTATATTATTTGGGACTATTGTGAATGGTGTCATTTCCCTAATTTTTTCTCAGCTGGTCTAACCTTTGAGTAGAGGAAGGCCACTGATTTGTTTGATGTGCTGAATTTCAGTTTGAGTTAATTTTATATCCAGCTACTTCACTGAAGTTCTTTATCAGGTTTAGGAGTTCTCTAGTGGAATTTTTGGGGTTACTTAAGTATACTATCATAGCATCGGCAAATAGTGATATTTTGACCTCTTCCTTTCCAATTTTTATCCCGTTGACCTCCATTTGTTGTCTAATTGCTATGGGTAGGACTTCGAGTACTATATTGAAAAGGTACGGAGAGAGTGGATAGCCTTGTCTATCTAGTCCCTGATTTTACTGGGATTGCTTCAAGTTTCTCTCAGTTTAGTTTGATGTTGGCAACTGGTTTGCTCTATATTGCATTTCCTGTGTTAGGTATAGGCTTTTATCATGAAAGGTTATTGGATTTTGTCAAATGCTTTCTCAGCATCTAATGAAATGATCATGTGGTTTTGTTTTTCTTTGAGTTTGTTTATATAGATAGTGGATTATGTTGCTGGATTTACATATATTGAATCATCTCCTCATCCCTGGGATGAAGCCTACTTGATCATGATGGATGATCGTTTTGATGTGTTCTTAGATTCAGTTTGCCAGAATTTTATTGAGCATTTTGCATCTATATTCATGAGGGAATTTGGTCTGAAGTTCTCTTTCTTTGTTGGGTCTGTGTGTGGTTTAGTTATCAGAGTAATTGTGGCTTCATAGAACGGATTGGGTAGTGTTCCTTCTGTTTCTGTTTCGTAGAATAATTTGAAGAGTATTGATTGGCATTAGGTCTTCTTTGAAGGTCTGACAGAACTCATGTGTTAAATATGTCCTGGGCATATTTTGGTCGGGAGACTATTAATAATTGCTTCTATTTCTTTAGAGATTATGGAACTGTTTAGATTGTTTATATGACCCTAATTTAACTTTGGTACCTGGTAACTGTCTGGAAAATTGTCCATCTCATTCAGATTTTCCAGTTTTGTTGAATATAGGCTTTCATAGTGAGATCTGATGGTTTGGTTTTTGTTTTTGTTTTTTTTTTATTTCCTCAGTTTCCATTTTTATGTCTCCCTTTTCATTTCTGATTTTGTTGATTTGGATACTGTCTCTGCGCCCTCTGGTTAGTTTGGCTAAGGGTTTATGTATCTTACTGATTTTCTCAAAGAACCAGTTCCTGGTTTTGTTGATTCTTTGTATCATTCTTTTTGTTTCTACTTGGTTGATTTCAACCCTGAGTTTGATTATTTCCTGTCTTCTTCTCCTCTTGGAACTATTTGCTTGTTTTTGTTCTAGAGTTCTCAAGTGTGCTGTCAGGCTGCTAGTGTAAGCTCTCTCCATTTTCTTTTTGGAGGCACTCAGAGCTATGAATGAGCTTTCCTCTCAGTACTGCTTTCATTGTGTCCCATAAGTTTGGGTATGTTGTGGCTTCATTTCGATTAAATTCTAAAAAGGCTTTAATTTATTTCTTTATTTCTTCATTGACCAAGTTATCAATGAGTAAAGTGTTGTTCAGCTTCCACACATGTGGGCTTTCTATTATTTTTTGTTGTTATTGAAGACCAGCCTTAGTCCGTGATAATCTGACATCATCTTGTATCTGTTGAGGACTGTTTTGTGACCAATTACATGGTCAGTTTTGGAGAGGGTACTGTGAGGTGCTGAGAAGAAGGCATATTCTTTTGTTTTAGGATAAAATTTTCTATAGATATCTGTTAAATCCATTTATTTCATAACTTCTGTTAGTTTTATTGTTTCTCTATTTAGTTTCTGTTTCCATCATCTGTCCATTGATGAGAGTGTGTGTTGAAGTCTCCCACTATTATTGTGTGAGGTACAATGTGTGCTTTGAACTTTAGCAAAGTTTCTTTTATGAATGTGGGTACCCTTGCATTTGGAGCATAGATGTTCAGAATTGAGAGTTCATCTTGGTTGATTTTACCTTTGATGAGTATGAAGTGTCCCTCCATATCGTTTTTATAATTTTAGGTTGAAAGTCAATTTCATTCGCTAGTAGAATGGCTACTTCACCTTGTTTCTTAGGACCTATTGCTTGGGAAATTGTTTTCCAGCCTTTTACTATGAGGTAGTGTCTGTCTTTGTCCCTGAGTTGGGTTTCCTGTATGCAGCAAAGTGTTGGGTCCTCTTTACATATCCAGTCTGTTAGTCTAGGTCTTTTATTGGGGAATTGAGTCCATTGATAATAAGAGATATTAAGGAAAAGTGATTGTTGCTCCCTGATATTTTTGTTCTTAGAGTTGGAATTATATTTATGTGGCTATCTTCTTTTTGGTTTGTTAAAAGCAGATTATTTTCTTGCTTTTTCTAGGGTGTAGTTTCCCTCCTTATTTTGGAGTTGTCCATTTATTATCCTTTGTAGGGTTGGATTTGTGGAAAGATACTGTGTAAATTTGGTTTGTCATGGAGTATCTTGGGGTTTCTATCTATGATAATTGAGAGTTTTGCTGGTTATAGTTGCCTGAGCAGGAATTTGTATTCTCAATGTTTTCTATGGTATCTTCTACACCTGAGATTCTCTCTTCTAGCTCCTGAATTCTGTTGGTGATGCTTGCATCTATGACTCTTGATCTCTTCCCTGGGTTTTTTAAACTTCAGGGTTGTCTCCTTTTGTGATTTCTTTATTGTTTCTACTTCCATTTTTAGATCCTGGATGGTTTTGTTCAATTCTTTCACCTGTTTGATTGTGTTTTCTGTTATTCTCAAAGGGATTTTTGTGTTTCCTCTTTGAGGGCTTCTACCTGTTTACCTGTGTTTGCCTGTATTTCTTTAAGGGAGTTATTTATGTCCTTCTTAAAGTCCTCTATCAGCATCATGAGATGTAATTTTAAATCCAAATCTTGCTTTTCTAGTGTGTTGGAGTATCTAGGACTTGCTGTTGTGGGAGAACTAGATTTTGATGATGCCGTGTAGCCTTGGCTTCTGTTGGTAAGGTTCTTGTGCTTGCCTTTCACCATGTGGTTATCTCTGGTATTAGTTGGTCTTGCTGTCTCTGGCTTGAGCTTGTCCCTCCTGTGGGCCTGTAAGCATGTGTCAGCACTTCTGGGAGACTAGCTCTCCCCTGGCAGCACCCATGCACAGAGGGCTGTAGTACAGCCCCAGCTCCTGGGTGCAGATGGTGGCAAGAAAGAACTTGTCCCAGCTGCTCCACTACTCCTGGGGCCTGTGCACTCCAGGCTGCTCCTGCCTTAGTCCATCTTTACCTTCTTAAGCTACTTTTCTTCTGAGCTTAATGAATTATTTTTGGTTTACCATCAAGAATATTTACCCCAGAAAATATTCAGCAGAGAATCATTTCTCAAACTCTTCATTTTGTAGTTCCAGTTTTAGGAGTTGTTTAGTGAAAGAAGATACCTATTGACACAGAGAACCTCATCTTCTTCAGAGCACTCACACTACATTGTGTGTTTTAATCTTAACAACTGTGTTTTTTAACTTGAGCGGCCCTCATTAAAAGGACTTTTATCCACAAACAATTTTAAGAATAAAACATCCTAATTTCTCCTATTGAATTTCTAAAGATAAATCTTAAGATAAACATCACAAAACAAATTTTAAGCAAACAAAGCATGGCAAAATATGGCTATAACCCAGCACTTGATTGTGAGTTTAAGGCCAGTTTAGACTATATAAGTAAGACACTGTATAAAAAGATAAATAGCTTAGTGGTAAGGCATTTGCCTGGCATATGCAAGGCCCTGAGTTCGGTCTCTAGCAACAAAAACAAAGTAAAAGATGTAACATAGTCCTGAGAAGAGGTAGAGAGGCTCTTTGGCCTGGCTGTGAAAATCATAAAGTATTTCATGGTGCTACTGAGATGGCTCAGTAGGTAAAGATGCCTACTGAGGAGCCCTACAGCTTGAGTTTCATCCCTGGTACAAATATGACAAAAGAGAAAAAACTCCACAGAGTTCTCTGCCTCCACAAGGATAATGTGACATGTACACATACATGTTCACAGAAGCAAACAAATAAAAACAAGTGTATATAGCCTTTCAACTCATTAAGTCTTTAAGTAAATATCAGGGAATAAAGTTTAAAGGAGCTAGCAATGGGGATTTATTTTTCTAAGGTTTAAAGTGTTCTAGATAGAGTAAAGGGAATCTTATCAATGAAGATGGAACAGTATATGCTAAGGTCCCCCCAAATCATTACATCTGACCCCAGGGTACTAGCACACTGTGAGGCCAAAGTTGAGAAACTTTAGTAAGTCACCAGTTTATTGATCGAGGAATTGGCTATTTTACTTAAACATCCTGCCAGCTTACAGAAAACGTCCATGGTACATGGTGACTGCTCATGTGCATACCAGAATTCCTGGCATGAGGAGTCCAGTTAGAGCCCTGCAACTATGCAACTTTAAAAGGTACCTGTCTGTGTGGACTGAGGATCATCTTATTCCGAGTTTACTGGTAGCTTTAACAAAAAGAGAAACAATAGATGATACTGTTTGAGTTGTCTGATACGAGGAAGCAAACCAGTTTATCATCAGAGAGCAAACTGTTCCTGCCACTAAACAGTAAGAATATTATATCCCCTGGTTCATTATAAGACTGACAGTGGAAAACATTTTGTCGAAGGTTTGCAAACAATTTTCAGATGGACCTTGGCTCCTCCACCATTCCTTGTGAGCAGAAGCCAGGGGTGTGATACCAACTACTGCAGTATGTAGACATTTCTCAGATACAAAATGTACTCTCACTTGTCATCTCATTGACAATGATCACTTGAGGCTCTGAAAGGATTTGGCCTAAGTGTTAACTCTAAAGCCACATTTCTTCTAACACATTGTGCAAAGGTATAAATCCTAGAAGTATCAAATAGCAATTTTCATTAACAGTACCCTGCCCCTTCATGTCCATGTTATATCTAAATAGCTCAATATCGTGCCCTTTCATGTCCCATGTTATATATAAATAACTTGCTATTGCTTGCAGGTAAAAAAAAAAAAACTTGTTAAATTAATTATTCACCGTTAAATTATTTGTATAAAGTTATAGTCTAAGAACTCAGTCCTGAAGTGGGTCTTGTGGGTCTTGTTCTGTTTTATTTCTTGGTTTTTAAGGCCTTTTATGGAGGAGAACATTAACATTCAACAATTCATAAGTGGAAAACAACTCAGACGAGGTCTTCTGAACCAGGGAGGGACAGCAGTGGAATCTTGTCCATTCTAGATTGAATCTTCATTGTCTTTAACAGTTAGCAAGGGTATAAGAGACGGAAAGTTGCTCTTCCAAGGGAGTACAGTATGTGCTGACTCTTGCTGGGCCAATCTTATCGGAAGATCAAATCAAGACTGAAGCATGGCTTGATTACTCCGTGTGAATGCCTCGGAACGAAGCCCCTAGTTTTACCTAAGTCTGCAGAGCCAGTTGCCTTCTGTCCCCACCCAGAGTATTCCTTGCTCCACAGACTAATTTCGTCTTTGCAAGTCCTGCAACTGTATGCATGAGATAATTAGTTTTCTCAAATCTAGGTCTCACATAAAGGAATAATGTCATAGTCCAAAAGGAAGGACAGGTCATTTTTCTTTTGTGTTTTATCACCCATAATGCCATAGCCTAAGAAGGAATTCCTTGTTACTGCCAGGCATTTCCAAGAGAACCAGAGGGAATTAGAATTTGCTGAGGTGTTAGTGGGGAGAACTGTAGGGTCTGGCTCTGCCAAAGCAGCCCCCAAGGGAGGCAAGCACTTTTGAGTCTAGCATCTGTCAGACCAGTATGGTTCTGAACCAAGACTTGGTTTCCACCAGCCAGTTTCTCCTGTTTTTAAATTGCCTGAATAATAATATTCTTTAGACATTTGGATGTAATAGGAAATCCCAAGGACAGACCATGAACCTTTCAGATGGCAGCCTTTGCGATCAAGTTTTAAGAATCTCATGAATATAAGACATTTTTAAGAACCAGTGTATTTTCAAAGCACTTTATTGTTGGGAAGAAAATGTAGAAGTAGCCACTTGGTAAACATCAAAGGTAGATTCTTCTTTAGCAAAATCATGTTTCCTTCTGGATTCAAACTTTCATCAGCTCTATCTGTAAAAGCCTGTGGTGGGGTAGGCATCTCAGGGCCATGTGTGTTCCTTAGAAGAGTGAATACTGAGTCTAAGGGGACAACAGTTGAATGTACTTTTTGTAAAGGCATTGCTATATTTAAGGAAAATACCATCATTAAATTCTTTTTAAAGTTCAAGAATATTGAGGAAGCGATTATTTTCTTCAGAGTAAAGTGACTTTAGAACTCAAGCTGCTGACTAGAAAACAAGTTTATAATTACTCTGATTGTGAATACGTAGCATGTAAAAGTTCTGGCTACTCCAAGAAAGGAGGCAAGTCAGGCACCAGGTCTCTGCATCCAGAACTTGCTCTTATTCTTAACCAGTTCATCCTAGAGTTAAAGTATTGTAGACTTACAAAAGGGAATCACTCTTGTTCTTGTTCTTGTTCTTGTTCTTGTTCTGAAGTTAAAGCATGGCAGACTTGCAGAAGTGACATTCTAAGAGGTCAGTGACTGCCACCTCACTTATAGGTGTGACTTTATAATTATATCATTGGAGAAAGTATGTGATAATGGTGTGTGCAGATCAAAACTATAAAGAGCCAAAGACTTGTATATATCAGGGGTCTTAAGAAATGAAAAGTATCTTTGTGTGTGTGTGTGTGTGTGTGTGTGTGTGTGTCTGTCTGTCTGTCTGTCTCTGTAAATGTCTGTGTGTTTCCATACAACCACATCCAGTAGGAACCAATGCGAAGTGCCTTCAGCTGATTTTCTGAGACTGACTGTTCTGACCCTGACCCCAGGGACAGCAGCAGGTCTGACCAGCCATTTGTAGGTTTGGAACTAGTCATGAGACTTAAATAAATGAGTGCACACACAAGGCAGAGCAACCTCCAGAGTCTAACCATGCCAGTGACCTTGACCCCTAGAAGCTAGAATATACTCCATTTCTCATGGTTGGAATCACCAGAAGTTCTCAAACAGTGTCTCTGGGTACAGGTGTGGATGTGGTCTTGCTCATCTGACCAGCTGTAAATAGTCCTGACTGACAGACACTCTATCTGAGTTAGACAGAAAGAGTTGGTCTGGCTGGACCTTCAGGGAAGAACAAGTGAAAAAGTAAGTTAGGTACAAGAGTAGTAAATGCAGCTTCATTGACTCTATGCTTCTAAGATGTGTTGACAGGAAGGGTAAGCTATAGTCTACTCTCCAGTTGATGGATTATAAGACAATATAGAGATAATACTTCCATTGTATTTGGCTTGATAGAAGTGTGTTGCCGTTGTATCAAAATATGTTGTTTAGTTTTATGGATTTATTGAAGTGCTAGGAAATCACATTAAAAGGGATCAGGAAAAAAAAAAAAAAAAGCACCGGACGTGGTAGCACATGCCTTTAATCCCAGCACTCGGAAGGCAGAGGCAGGTGGATTTCTGAGTTCAAGGCCGGCGTGGTCTACAAAGTGAGTTCCAGGACAGCCAGGGCTATACAGAGAAACCCTGTCTCAAAAAACCAAAAAAAAAAAAAAAAGGGATCATAACTGTACTCTTTACAGCTTCATTAATTATGGTACTGAGACATAATTAGACTCTATCTAAGAATAGCAGATAGAATGGAAAATCATTCTGGGAAGGAAAAAAAATTGAGAAGCTGAAAGAACATGAACAGGAACTATAGACTGGTTCTCGGGCCTAGAATTAGACTCAACGCCTCCCACCCCCACCCCCAAATCAACAAGGATGGTGTCTTACAAGGTCACTGCAGACAGGCATTTTAGAATATGTTCTCTTAAACTCTTGCTTTCATTTTCACCTCAAAATAATAATGCCCCATAGGCAGAAATAATCAGAAATATCCCATCTGATACAAAAATAACTATCTGGATATGTGGGAGATGATCCTTTCATTTTAATACTTTTTGCCTTTGAAGTCATAATTATGTAATTTCCTTCCCTCCATTTTCTCCTTCTAGTCCATACTATGTATCTGCCTTGTTCTCAAGTAAAGGTTCTTTTTCTTTGTTGTTTCTATGTATGTATGTATGTATGTATGTATGTATGTATGTATGTATAAGTGATAGATGTGGATAAATATACACAACCATACATACAGCTTTCCTGAATATATAAATATAACCTTCTCAGTCTTGTGATTGCTGTACTTATAATTGATTTTTTAAAAGCAGTTTTTAGTTAACCAGAGACTGGAGTGTTCTTATACACATTTTCTCCCCACCTTGGGCTCACATGCAGCTTCCTTGTCTGACATCTTGGGTAAATTGGTTGTGAGTGATGAAGCAATATTGGTGCATCTACAGTAACGTCCTTCATTCATCTAAGTGCTTGTACTTCATCAAGTAAAGTGCATGGCTCAGATTAGCATCCACTCCTGATGATGTATATCCTACAAACTTTAGTACATGTATGACATCTACTACAGTGCCACATGGAGTTGTTTCTCTCCCCTAGATATGCCCTCTGCTCTACCTGTTCCTCTCTCAACTGAGCCCCGATGGCCATGCTCTCTTTAACATTCCTATAGTTTTGTGGTGTACTAAATTGTTTTATTGAAAATAGAATTTTTTCATACAATATATTCTTTAGTTCACTTACTTTTAAGTGGCAGCCCAGCTATTCCTAAGGAATCAACATTCATTTATATGTAAGTTAGGCTCTCAGTAAATACTGTGTTCATGAGCCAATTCTCTCTCTCTCTCTCTCTCTCTCTCTCTCTCTCTCTCTCTCTCTCTGCCTCTCTCTCTCTCTCTCTCTCCCCCTCTCTCTCTCTCTCCCCTCCACATTCTGTTTCGTCTCTCCTTAAGAAGCTTTTATTTTTTCAATTCTGTGTGTGTGTGTATAACACATCATGTATGGAGGTCAGATCATATATTGTGGGACATAGTTCTCTTGTCCTATATGGTTTGGGGATTGAAAATTACTTTGTCACCCTTAGAAACAAGTGTTGAGCTATCTCACTGTCTCAAGCTCAATTTTTTTTTTTAATTTTTTTCTTTTTATTAGATATTTTCTTTAATACATTCCAAATTTCAAATGCTATCCCGAAAGTTCCCCATACCCTCCCCCCCATACTCCCCTACTCGCCCACTCCCACTTCTTGGCCCTGGTGATCCCCTGAACTGAGGCCTATAAAGTTTGCAAAACCAGGGGCCTCTCTTCACAGTGATGGCCGATTAGGCCATCTTCTGATATATATATGCAGCTAGAGACACGAGCTCCGGGGGGTACTGGTTAGTTAATATTGTTGTTCCACCTATAGGGTTGCAGATCCCTTCAGCTCCTTGGGTACTTTCTCTAGCTCCTCCATTGGGGGCCCTGTGATCCATCCAATAGCTGACTGTGAGCATCCACTACTGTGTTTGCTAGACCCCGGCATAGCCTCAAAAGAGACAGCTATATCAGGGTCCTTTCAGCAAAATCTTGCTAGTGTATGCAATGGTGTCAGCATCTGGAGGCTGATTATGGGATGGATCCCCAGTTATGGCAGTCTCTAGTTGGTCCATCCTTTCGTCTCAGCTCCAAACTTTGTCTCTGTAACTCCTTCCATGAGTGTTTTGTTCCCAATCAAAGAAGGGGAAAAGTGTCCACCCTTTGGTCTTCATTCTTCTTGAGTTTCATGTGTTTTACAAATTGTATCTTGGGTATTCTAAGTTTCTGGGCTAATATCCACTTATCAGTGAGTACATATCATGTGAGTTCTTTTGTGATTGGATTACCTCACTCAGGATGATCCCCTCCAGGTCCAACCATTTGCCTATAAATTTCATAAATTCCTTGTTTTTAATAGCTGAGTAGTACTTATTGTGTAAATGTACCACATTTTCTGTATCCATTCCTCTGTTGAGGGGCATCTGGGTTCTTTCCAGCTTATGGCTATTATGAATAAGGCTGCTATGAACATAGCGGAGCATGTGTCCTTCTTACCAGTTGGAACATCTTCTGGATATTTGCCCAGGAGAGGCATTGCGGGATCCTCTGGTGGTACTATGTCCAATTTTCTGAGGAACTGCCAGTCTGATTTCCAGAGGGGTTGTTCAAGCTTGCAATCCCACCAACAATGGAGGAGTGTTCCTCTTTCTCCACATGCTCACCAGCATCTGTTGTCACCTGAACTTTTGATCTTAGCCATTCTGACTGGTGTGAGGTGGATTCTCAGGGTTGTTTTGATTTGCATTTCCCTGATGATTAAGGATGCTGAGCATTTTTTCAGGTGCTTCTCAGCCATTCAGTATTCCTCAGGTGAGAATTCTTTGTTTAGCTCTGAGCCCCATTTTTAATGGGGTTATTTGATTTTCTGGAGTCCACCTTCTTGAGTTCTTTATATATATTGGATATTAGTCCACTATCTGATTTTGGATAGGCAAAGATCATTTCTCAATCTGTTGGTGGCCTTTTTGTCTTATTGACGGTGTCTTTTGCCTTACAGAAGCTTTGCAATTTTATGAGGTCCCATTTGTCAATTCTTGATCTTACAGCACAAGCCATTGCTGTTCTTTCTATTCAGGAATTTTTCCCCTGTGCCCATCTCTTCGAGGCTTTTCCCCACCTTCTCCTCTATCAGTTTCACTGTCTCTGGTTTTAAGTTAAGTTCCTTGATCCACTTAGATTTGAACTTAGTACAAGGAGATAAGTATGGATTGATTCGCATTCTTCTACATGATAACAACCAGTTGTGCCAGCACCATTTGTTGAAAATGCTGTCTTTCTTCCACTGGATGGTTTTAGCTCCCTTGTTGAAGATCAAGTGGCCATAGGTGTGTGGGTTCATTTCTGGGTCTTCAATTCTATTCCATTGGTCTACTTGTCTGTCAGTATACCAGTACCATGCAGTTTTTATCACAATTGCTCTGTAGTAAAGCTTTAGGTCAGGGATGGTGATTCCACCAGAGGTTCTTTTATCCTTGAAAAGAGTTTTTGCTATCCTATGTTTTTTGTTATTCCAGATGAATTTGCAGATTGCTCTTTCTAATTCCTTGAAGAATTGAGTTGGAATTTTGATGGGGATTGCATTGAATCTGTAGATTGCTTTTGGCAATATAGCCATTTTTACTATATTGTTCCTGCCAATCCATGAGCATGGGAGATCTTTCCATCTTCTGAGATCTTTTTTAATTTCTTTCTTCAGAGACTAGAAGTTCTTATCATACAGATCTTTCACTTCCTTACTTAGAGTCACGCCAACGTATTTCATATTATTTGTGACTATTGTGAAGGGTGTTGTTTCCCTCATTTCTTTCTCAACCTGTTTATCCTTTGTGTAGAGAAAGGCCATTGACTTCTTTGAGTTAACTTTATATCCAGCTACTTCAATGAAGCTGTTTACCAGGTTTAGGAATTCTCTGGTGGAATTTTTAGGGTCACTTATATATACTATCATATCATCTGCAAAAAGTGATATTTTAACTTCTTCCTTTCCAATTTGTATCCCCTTGATCTCCTTTTGTTGTCGAATTGCTTTGGCTAGGACTTCAAGTACAATGTTGAATAGGTAGGTAGAAAGTGGGCAGCCTTGTCTAGTCCCTGATTTTAGCGGGATTGCTTCCATCTTCTCACCATTTACTTTGATGTTGACTACTGGTTTGCTGTAGATTGCTTTTATCATTTTATTAATTTAGGTATAGGCCTCGAATTCCTGGTCTTTCCAAGACTTTTATCATGAATGGGTGTTGGAGTTTGTCAAATGCTTTCTCTGCATCTAATGAGATGATCAAGTGGTTTTTGTCTTTGAGTTTGTTTATATAGTGGACTACGTTGATGGATTTCCGTATATTAAACCATCCCTGCATCCCTGGAATGAAACATACTTGGTCAGGCTGGATGATTGTTTTGATGTGTTCTTCAGTTCAGTAAGAGAGAATTTTATTGAGTATTTTTGCATCAATATTCATAAGGGAAATTGGTCTGAAGTTCTCTATCTTTGTTGGGTCTTTCTGTGGTTTAGGTATCAGAGTAATTGTGGCTTCATAGAATGAATTGGGTAGAGTACCTTCTACTTCTATTTTGTGGAATAGTTTGTGCAGAACTGGAATTAGATCTTCTTTGAAGGTCTGATACAACTCTGCAGTAAACCCATCTGGTCCTGGGCTTTTTTTGATTGGGAGACTATTAATGACTGCTTCTATTTCTTTAGGGGATATAGGACTGTTTAGATCATTAACTTGATCCTGATTTAACTTTGGTACCTGGTATCTGTCTAGAAATTTGTCCATTTCGTTCATGTTTTCCAGTTTTGTTGAATATAGCCTTTTGTAGAAGGATCTGATGGTGTTTTGGATTTCTTCAGGATCTGTTGTTATGTCTCCCTTTTCATTTCTGATTTTCTTAATTAGGATGCTATCCCTGTGCCCTCTAGTGAGTCTGGCTAAGGGTTTATCTATCTTGTTGATTTTCTCAAAGAACCAGCTCTTCATTCTCATTTACTCCTATTATCCATAGGTTTTGTCTTCTCATTATTTCCTGGATTTCCTGGATGTTTTGAGTTAGGATCTTTTTGCATTTTCCATTTTCTTTGATTGTTGTGCTGATGTTCTCTGGAATCTTCTACACCTTAGATTCTCTCTTCCATCTCTTGTATTCTGTTGCTCATGCTTGCATCTATGGTTCCAGATTTCTTTCCTAGGGTTTCTATCTCCAGTGTTGCCTTGCTTTGGGTTTTCTTTATTGTGTCTACTTCCCTTTTTAGGTCTAGTATGGTTTTGTTCATTTCCATCACCTGATTGGATGTGTTTGCCTGTTTTTTTTTTTTTTTTTTTTTTTAAGGACTTCTACCTGTTTGATTGTGTTTTCCTGTTTTTCTTTAAGGACTTGTAACTCTTTAGCAGTGTTTTCCTGTATTTCTTAAAGTGAGCTATTAAAGTCCTTCTTGATGTCCTCTACCATCATCATAAGATATGCTTTTAAATCCGGGTCTAGCGTTTCGGGTGTGTTGGGGTGCCCAGCACTGGGCAAGGTGGGAGTGCTGTGATCTGATGATGGTGAATGGTCTTGGTTTCTGTTAATAAGATTCTTATGTTTGCCTTTCGCCATCTGGTAATCTCTGGAGTTAGTTGTTATAGTTGTCTCTGGTTAGAGATTGTTCCTCTTGTGATTCTGTTAGCCTCTATCAGCAGACCTGGGAGACTAGATCTCTTCTGAGTTTTAGTGGTCAGAGCACTCTCTGCAGGCGAGCAGGGAAGGTGCACAGATACCTGGCATTTGGACCTGCTTCCTGGCAGAAGATGAAGGCCCGAAACAGGGCCTGTCCCAGAACTGTGTAGCTTCTGCCTGTCCCAGAAGCTATTAGCTTCTGCAGTCCACACTCTCACCTTCGCAGACTACTCTCAAAGGGATCCAGGAACCAAAATGGCTCCCTTGGGTGCTCTGGCAAAGCCCTCCCGGGCGGGGCAGACACCTCTCCTCTGGCAGGGAAGGTTCCCGGATGTCTGGAGCCCAAAAAGGGGTCTGCCTCAGAAGCCGTGTGGCTTCTGCCTGTCCTAGTAGCTGTTAGCCTCTGTAGTCCACATTCTCACCTATGCAGACTAGTCTTGGAGGGAGCTCGGAATCAAGATGGCTCCCCCAGGTGCTCCAGCAAAGCCCTCCCAGGAGGGGCGGACACCTCTCCTCTGGCAGGTAAGGTGCCCTGATGTCTGGAGCCCAAAACAGGATCTGGCTCAGAAGCTGTCCTCTTGGGACCTTGGGGGTTTTCGCCTACTACTGGTGCTGGCGCAGATCTTAAGGTACTTGTGACCCTGATATCAGGCCGGGTTTTCTGCTTCCCTAATGCCGTCTCAGGTCCTGTGTGATTGGAACGGAACAGAATTTGTGTTCCACTCACCGGTGGTCCTAAGATCACATGGAGGGTCCTCTAGGGACCTTGGGGGTGCCCGCTGACTCTGTGCCCAGGTGACCTGGTGCTGGCGCCAACCTCAAGCTCAGTTCTTCTGTATGTGTGCATGCAGGTGTTCAAATGTGCTTGTACTCATGGATTAAAAAAGGGACAGTTTTCTCTGTTGGGCACTCTGAGGTAGGCACTGGCCACTTCATCTTTAAATTGAAAATAATTCTTTTCATACTGTATATTCTGATCATGTTTTTTTCTCTTTCATGTCCTCTCAGATCTTCCACAACTCTCTGCCTGTCCAACTCCATGCTTTTTTTCTTTCTCTCTTTAGAAAACAGGCAAAGGAAACATACACCCCTCATTCTTGAGAAAGGGTCTCTCCCTGGACTGGAACTTGGTGAGCCCCAGGTATCTGCTTGCTTCCATCTCCCCAACACTAGGCTTACAAGTGTGTACCACTATACCTGTCTTTTCTTTCCCTTTTTTATGTGTACTTTGGGGAATTAAACTCAGATCTTTATGCTTGCAGAACAAGTACATTACTAACTGGGCTATCATCCCAAGCCCAGGAAGCCCAATGTTTTTTCTCCCCTATAACAGGTGAGATTTTTAATGTATGAGGATAAACCAGGGAGGAGATAGAAGACTAAAAGATCCATTCCATCCTTACCAGCTCTGCCTCACTGGCTCCTTTCTGTTTCATTCAAACTCCAAAAAGAGAGAGGGGGGGAGAAGAAGAAGAAGAAGAAGAAGAAGAAGAGGAGGAGGAGGAGGAAGAGGAGGAGGAGGAGGAGGAAGAAGAGGAGGAGGAGGAGGAGGAGGAGGAAGAAGAAGAAGAAGAAGAAGAAGAAGAAGAAGAAGAAGAAGAAGAAGAAGAAGAAGAAGAAGAAGAAAGGAAGAGAAAGAAAGAAAGAGAGAGAGAAAGGAAGGAAGGAAGGAAGGAAGGAAGGAAGGAAGGAAGGAAGGAAGGAAGGAAGGAAGGCAGGCAGGCAGGCAGGCAGGCAGGCAGGCAAAAAGGCAGGCAAAAAGGCAGGCAAATACAAGGCCAGGGAGATGGCTCAGCATGTAAGAGCAACTCCATGGTATGTGAGTTCAGTCTTCAGAAGCCACACTATAGAATGAGAAACAGTTCCCACAAGTTGTTCTCTGACCTCTTCACACTCCTACTAGCACCTCCCCCCACACACACACACACACACAAATAACTTCTAATTTAAATTAGTCAGATAAGTAGATATCCCTTCTAGGGCACACTAGTGAGAACCTGTGGTGTGCTAGACTTCTTCCCAGCAACATGCCCAGTGGCTTTGTGCTGATGGCCTAAAGTACCACAGCAGGGACTTTTACACATAGGAATTAGCCAGCACTGGTGGTATCAGTTCTGTTCATTTCTGCCACTGGGCAACCTTTCCTCAGTCTGACTCTTACTCAGTTCTACCAATGGAACTTGGTCGTGAACATACAGCTAATTCAAATGGTCAAATCCTCCTCTATGCAACCAATCTTAGTTGGCAGTCTTTTGGAGTTGGGGGGAAAGGATGCAAAATCAGCAGAAGGGTTGGTCCACTGAGTTCTGACGACCAGATACAGTATCCAGTGGTAGAGACCTTATTCATGATTTTCTTTTCCCTTGGAAGCTGTACTGTGGTGATTCATCTGCGTTTTGGCTGTTGCTGAGGTCTCTGTAACATGACTAAAAGTTGTTCTTGCACCTGCAAGAGCCATGATCATAATTAACATTTCTCTCCCTAGATCGTGGTTTGCTTGTCCACGAGTAATTAATGCCTTGACTTCTCTGCTGATCTGCCTTTTTATACCCATGTAGGACTGCACATGCCAGAGCAAAAGCTGATGCTGCCGACCAAGCTGCACTGGCTGCTCGCCAGGAGTGCGACATAGCAAGAGCTGTGGCCAGAGAGCTGTCACCTGATTTCTACCAACCAGGTAAATCTTGATTTCTTCCTTTGCTGGGGGAAGTTGGACCATGGGCTTTTCATTTCCTGTGCTTTACTTATTTAATTTTTTGAGAACTTAATGCATGAGCAGGATATCTACTTCACTCATGCCTCCCCCAAGTTCTCCTGTGTCTCCCTCCGAAGCACATGACCTCTGCAATTATTACTGTTATACATGTATAAATATGTGTTGCACAGATGCACACGTGTGTATATAACCAACTGGGTCTGTTTGCTTTGCTTGTGTGTCCAAGGCTGACCACTTGGAACTCATCCATGGAGGAAACTGGTTCTTCCCATTCTCAGCAGTCTTTGGCCTCCTATAGCTCTTCATCTGGGTGTAGGACAATGGGGAATTTCCCCCACCCCTGTTAGCAGGCTAACTAGTGTTGTCATCATGACAGTTTTGTTCAGACAACCATATTGTTGATTGTTCATGGGTGCATTCCCCTTGTTATGTATAGGAGCTCCTATCAAGCAGGAGACATTTTGGGCCTCTAGCTCTCACAACCTTTTTACATTCTCTTTTGTGAGTTTTTTTTTTTTTTTTTTTTTTTTTTTTTTTTTTTTTCTGAGCATTAGGTTATATTCACTGCAGTTGTATCAATTGCAGCTGGGCACCATCCGGTGACTTATTCTCTACATTTTGACCAAGTTTTAGATATCATAATGATCTCTACCTATTACAAAAAGGATGCTTTGATGGAGAGTGAGAGCTACACTTGTCTTTGAGTATACAGATAAGTATTTAGAATGCATAGAAACAATACTGCTCTATCCTAGGATTCATGCCCTCACTATGAACCTGGTTTTGCAGCCCCCGGCATGAGGTCTCTCCTGTGGGGTGGACCTTATTTCTACATAGATAGATATTGGTTTCCTCCAAGATGAAAATTCCACTCTTGCGCCTTCATGGATTTTATCCCAGTTCAGTTATTGTACAGGTCTACGGGCTTTACAACTAGGAAGGAATTCTCTACACTAATTTACAGGGGCTGTACCAATTTGAAATCCCATCAACAGTGATTGGGGTTCTCCTTTCCTCAAATCATCTCCAGCATTTGTTGTCAGTTGTTCTTTTAAAGAATATTTTATTGTTATTATTTTAAATTATGGGGGGCATGGAATGTGCACATGACTACAGGTCCTCTACTAGAGCTGTATGCATACTTTTTTTTAAAAGATTTATTTATTTATTTATTATATGTAAGTACCCTGTAGCTGTCCTCAGATACTCCAGAAGAGGGCATTAGATTTCGTTACGGATGGTTGTGAGCCACCATGTGGTTGCTGGGATTTGAACTCGGGACCTTCAGAAGAGCAGTCAGTGCTCTTAACTACTGAACCATCTCGCCAGCCCCCTGTATGCATACTTTTTAAAAGACTTTTTATTGATGCTTTGTGAGTTTCCCATCATGCACCCCATCCCAGTCATCTCCCTGTCTCTTTGTATCTGCCTTCTGCCCTTGTAACTTCCCTCTATAAGAATTTTAAAAAGAAAAATTTTAAACAAACAAACAAAAGAGCATGGCAAATCTTTCCATTTTTAGTATCCCTTTAGAGCTTTACCACCTCAGTTAAGTTTAGATGGTGTCTCCACGACCATCTTCCCAGTGTGTTTGCTGTGGTGTATAATTTTTAAAGTTGATTCTGTTTCCTGCCTCATTGCTGAAATGATTGCTTATCATTCCTAGAAGTTTTCTAGTGGGATGTCTGTAATATCTATGTATAATACATAATCTGTAAATAGGGTTGATTTTTTTTTTCCTATTTGTATCCCTTGAATTATTGCTTCTGTTAGTGTTTCAGGCACTTCGCTGAAAAGGAGTAGGAAGGATGGACAACCATGTCTTATTCCTGATTCTAATGGGACTGCTTCAAATTGTTCTCCATTTAGGATAACATTGGCTGTGGGTTTGTCATAGATAGCTTTTATTAAGTTGAGGTGTGTTCTCTCAAGTTCTACTCTCTCTAGGACTTTTATCATGAAGGTGTATGTTAGATTTTGTCAAAAGCTTTTTTTTTTTCATCTATTGAGATGATCATGTGAGTCTTTTTCGTGTTGTTGACTCTTCTCTTGGCTTGAGTATTAGAGGGATGCTGTCTTTGGAGAAGGAGTTGAGAGTGTTCCTGCTTTGATGTGTTGGTTGCTCTTTTTTGAAAGTCTGGTTGAATCTGCTATGAGTCCATCTGGGCCTCTTGGCTTTTTATCACTGTTTTGGCCTCTGTATTTGTTATGGGTCTGTTTAAATGATCTCTTCTTGGTTTAACTTTGATAATTCAGATGAATCTAGAAATCTATTCCTTCTAGGTATGGTAACCTAATAGAATGTCAGTCTTTAAAGTATTGCCTTACCTGGGCAGTACAACTTTAATCCCAGCACTTGGGAGGCAGAAGCAGAGGGATTTCTGAGTTTGAGGCCAGCCTGGTCTACAGAGTGAGTTCCAGGACAGCCAGGGCTATCCTATCTCAAGGGAACCTATCTCGAGGGGGGAAAAAGTATCTCCTTACAATATTCTCGATTTCCTTGGTGTCTGTTATAATGTTTCCCTGTTCATCTTTGATCTGTTGATATAATGGGGGCCATGGTTTGTGGAGTTTGTTTATTTGGCTAATTGAGCTAAAGATCTATCTACCTTGTTTATATTTTCAAAATACCAGCTCTTAAATTGTTTTTATTCTTGATTTGGTTTGGTTTTGTCTTGTTCTCTTTGATTCTATTTCATTTCTACTCTGATTTTGTTGTTGTTGTTGTTGTTGTTGTTGTTGTTTTCTTGTCTACTGGATTTGGGTTTATTTTTTTCCTTGGTTTCCTAAATTCTTGAGTTCCATCTTGGGTAGGGGGTGGGGGTGAAACAGGGTCTCTTTACAGAGCCCTGGTTGACCTAAAACTCGATATGTAGACTTTAAACTCAGATCTGTCTCCTAAGTGCTTGGACTAAAGGTGTATACCACCACTCCTGGCTTGAGAATGTTCTGGTATTTTAATGTGGGCATCTAGAGGTATAACTTTCCATTGTAAAACTGCATTTATTGTGTCCTGAACATTTTCTTATGCTGAGATTTCATTTTCATTTAATCTCCATGAGTCTATGTACAGTCCTTTGCTGATTAGATTTCATTATATTACAGTTCAAAATGATACATGGAATTAACTTTTTCTCAAGTTTTAAAGATGTGTTTCCCAGGCTATGTGATGTATTTCAGAAAAGTTTCTGTAGGCTGCTGAGTTTTTGTACAGTCTTTGGTGGTGTTTGGATAGAATATTCTGTTGATACCTATTTTGTGTACAATGTCATTCAGTTCTGACATTTCTCTATTTCGTTAACCTGTCGGTAAAAGTGGGGTTTTGAAATCACCTGTTATTAACTGACTTAGAGTTAGCATGTGTCTTTCCTTTCAGTAGTATGTGTTTTATGAAGTCAGGTGCATGTATGTTTAGGATTGCAATGTCTTTGTAGTTAATTGTTTCCTGGATTACAATGTAATCTTTATCTCTTTCAACCAGTTTTTGGTTGAAGTCTATTTGTCAAATATAAGGACAGTGCAGCTTCGTGCTTCCTGGTCCCATTTACTCATGATACTTTTGTCCATCCTTTCTCTTTAAGGAGGTGCTCATTTTCAGAGCTAAGAACAATCTCTTGTAGACAGGAGAAAGGTGGACTTTGTGTTTTAATCCTTTTAGCTGACCTGTGTCTTTTGACAAGTAGTGGGGACCATTACTACTTAAAGTGTGTGTTGATCATAGGCATTTAGCTTGTTAGCTGTTTTTGTTTGTGTTCTTGGTCCTGTCTTGTGTTTATTTTATGTTTCAGTCGTTATTAGTTCATTTATTTTCTTTAGTCTCTCGTCTGTGCTTATTCTTTTGGTCAATCTGAAATACTGCCTCCAGGATTCTCCACGTGCTGGTTTGGTGGTGTATTTTCTTTTAGTCCGTTTAGATCATGGAAATTCCTTTTGTTCCCTCCGCGATACCTGAGTTTTACTTGGTACAGTAGTCTGGGTTAACATCCATGGTCTTTTAGAACTTGAAGTAATTACTCTATGCTCAAACTTTTCATTGAGAAACTATTATTCAGAGGGACTGTCCTTCCTGTGTGACTTGTCTTTTTTTCTTGCAGCCTTCAGTAGTCACACTTTGTTCTGGGTATCTAGTGTTTGGACCGTGATATGCTGTGGAGAGGTTCTTTTCTGATCCTGTCAAGTTGGTGTTTTGTGCTTCTTATATCTAACTGGGTTTGTCTCCTTGGTCGGGGTGTTCTCTTCTATGATTTTTTTGAAAACCTGGTCTATGCAACTGACCTGGGATTCTTCTCCTTCATCTGTGCTTATAATTAGAAACTTTGGCCTTTTTGTGGTGTCCCATAGTTTCTGCATGTGGTGTTGTTATTGTGTATTTCTTGTTTGTTTTTCTAAATCCTCTACTTTATCTTCATACCCCACCATTTCTTCTACTTGAGCCATTCTTGTAGAAAGCTGTCCCTCTGAGTCTTCAAATTGGGCTAATCAAGTTTTCATTTCAGCTTATTTCTCTTCACTATTTCTATTTATTTACTGAATTAGTTTTAAATTCTGAATTGTCTTCAGAATTCCATTCGGCTATGTGTTTGTGTTTTCTTGGGCTTCGCTCGCACATTTTTTGTTATTCCCATTAGGTTCACTGAGCTATTTGTGTATTTAAACTCCTTGAATTATTTGATGAGGTTTTAAGTTTTTTGTTTTGTTTTGTTTATTTTTAAGTTTGTGACTTTGGGACATCTATGTAATTCCCAATGGGGAGCATCTTTAACACACTGGTGGATTTAAGAGGAAGAAAGCCTGTGTTGGTCTTTCATACTGTTTGCATTTTTACAGTATGACTTGTGCATGTAGGCTTCTTTTGCTGCTTGTATGTCTGAAGTGATGTGTCACGCTAGGTTGTTCAGACTGTGTGACTAAAGCAAGGCCTGTGGGTTGGGGATAGTCAGGCTGGCCAGGTTTTGGAGACTTAACAGGCTTGATCCATGAACAGATGGATCTATGAACAGGCCTGGAGGCTGGATATGATGCAGGCAGACTAGTATCTGGGGGTCTGATCTCAACAGAGTGGATCAGCATACAGGATGTGTGACTGGAGCAAAGCCTGGGTGTTGAGATGGCTCAGGTGAGCCTGATCAGAATGGGGCAGCACACAGTAGGTATAATCCAGGCTAAGGCTGGGTATTGGAGGGGGTGCAGGCAGGATAGAGTTCAGAGAACTTACCAATTAGACCTGGGCACACAGTAGGAGACATGAGCAAAGCCTGGAGATTGAATATAGTTCAGACAACTGGAAGAATGGGGAAGGGAAGCCCAGATGGCCTACATCCAGATGTCATCGCAACATGTAACAGTACATGTGACAACAGGCCCCTGTGAGCAGTCAGGGCTGGGATCAGATGACTCTGGAAGGAAGATTCTGCTAGTTCCAGAGCAATTGGAAAGGAAGAGGAATGGAGAAGGAGTAGTCAGCTAGCCTACCTAGGTCTGTGCCACATGTTGTGCCCCTGGGAGCAATTCAGTCTGGATCTTTTCCTTTAAAGGCCTATGTTTTTTAATCTCAGTAATACTACAAAATAAGTGGGAAAAGACAGGAGGCTACCTGAGGCCTGCTGGCAAGCCATCAAAGCTGAATCAATGCAGTCTGGGCTCAATGACAGACCCTGTCTCAAAAAAATAAGGTGTGAAGATCAATTGAGGGAGGCAACAGATTATCAGATTTCTAGTCTGAGCAAATAGCACCAATGCATGTGCACACACCTCTACTCCCCACAGAGAGAAAGGGAACAGTAGTAGGAAAGAAAAAGAAAGACTGTAAAATGCAGGTTTAAGCACTGTTCTGGAGAGGTGCCCCACTGGTTTGCTGGCATAAGTGCCTTGATAGAGTGACTTATTCAAGAGTGATAAAATGAGTATCTCGCTTTGTGTGCAGCTTATTTCAAACATTTAAATGCATTGGTATATTTCACTAAGAAAGGGACCTTTTGCTCATTTGGAAGTGACCTGATAAATCAACTCCCCCTTCCCTGGTACCTTGTGGGATTAGACATTCCAGGGTATGAACCCCACTGGGAGAGCTCAGCAAGCAGAGGGAGTTTTGTCCTGTGGTCCTAGCCATGCCACCCTCTGGGGAAGCTACACAGGGGGGAAACTGTAGGCTTGAACTGCTTTGCAAGCAAACAAACTTACCATTGTTTTCTACAGATGCTAATTCTTGGCTCTGCTGCTCATTCTGCAGCAGAGCAGGGGACTGAGGGGGAGGGGGGTCCCTCTAGACTTGTGTTAGGTGTTACCACAAGGTAAGTGATACTGAAGGCCATCTGGATTTTCTAAGCTGAATGGTTTTTAAAAGCCTTTTTATGGTGGAAAAGCATTTGAAGGAAAAGAAATATTGTGGGAAAATGTAATTCCACCCTTCCTTAGCTCAAGCAGATTCATATAAGCAAGTTGTTCATCAGTAATGGGTACATTCAAGTCGTATGAGATGACAGTGAGCCTCTTTGAGACCAGAGCTAAGTGGAAAACTGCAGTCCCCTTTGACCCACAGTCAACACTTCTTTCTGCAACTGTATAGAAGGCCAGTTCTGTGCTGGGTGTTATAGATCTTCTCAAGGGAACACATGCTTTCAATTCTGCATTTACAGGGTGATCAAATCAGATAGGCTTTTGCAAAAAGACTTCTAGTACCACTTGTAAGCCCGCTCATTTAATTTGCACATCTCAGATACATGTATCACCATTGTTTGAAAGGCATATGCTGCAGCCCTCGGGAGAGTGATGGCTGCTACCTTCCAGTTTGAAAGTTTTGGTGGCAGATTACTTACTTTAAGGAGCTGGAATTATTTTCATCATTGTGAAATCTCATGGCTTTAATTCAGAAATCCAGTATTATATAAACCAATTAAAATTGCAAGATAAAAACAGACCTGTGTAGGGGTATTAAGTTCTCAAAGGACCAAGTTTACTTACACATGGAAAAACCTAAATTTGACTAAGAGGGAGAGAATAGTGACTTACCCATTGAGAATTTGGAAAGAACTTTGCCCCCAGGGGTTTAAACTTGAAAATATTATGGAAATCAGACAAGAGACCCTCAGTGGTAACTTTAAGGAGGTACTCATAACATGACTGGGTGTATAAAAACATCTGAAGACTCAGTCAGCCAAGGAAGTATAGAAGGAAGTGAGTCACAGAGACAAACACTGACATTGTCCTTCCAGACACTACCTAGAGAGGCCTGGGCCAGAGCTTGCCCTACTGCACTTGCATTGACAAGAACTACTTATGTGACCAAAGGCAGGGAACTATAGCCAGGAGACAAGTATATACTCTGCTGGCATCAAGAAAATAGATGCATCCGGCTGGTATCCTGATGTCATTACAGAGGTGGTTCATCTCCTATCCCTCATCCTGATTTCCCAGTGATTAGGGAACCATGAAGTTCTGCCCTGGAGAATGGCATTTACTGGTGATATCAGTAAAAGTCATGTACCTTGTGGACCTTCTATATTGCTCACTATAGATAAGTGAGTTGGCCTTTACAGTATATTGTGTCAGTCAGTCTTGTGTTTCATAAAGAGGAGTCTGTCCGGAGCACTTTGTGTGCTAATCATTCAAGTCCCTAAGTCAAGGGGACTGAGCTACAACCTTTGAGGATGATCAAGAAGTAGATGAGAATAGGAATAATTGAGAAACTATTTGCATGGCTTTTCATCCTACTATTTGAGCTTACTTTCAGTCGTGATTTTGCTTGTGTGTGGAAGAGTGCAGTGTGTGTGTGTGTGTGTGTGTGTGTGTGTGTGTGTGTGACTGGTATCTCCTTTGATTTCTCTCCACATTATTTTTTAAAGAAGGTCTCTTACTGAAACTGGAACGAACAAATGTCCTAAGACTAGCTGGCCAGCGGCTCCTTCCCAGTGCTAGGATCATAGGCGTAAACCACCACTCCTTCCTTTTGATGTGGGTGCTAGAGATCCAAAATCAGGTTCTCAACCGGCTATGGCAAGCACTCCGCTGAGTCATCTCCCAAAGTGTTCTTATCTCATTTTTAATCCCAAGTCATATTAAGTAAGGCACTTATTTTTACTTATCAATGAGTCTGGGAATGAGTTAAATAAGTTGAAACACCACCTTGGAATGTGATAAAAATTCTTTTTTTGAGCCCTCTTGGAAGAATGCCAGCGGCTTCCCTAGGCAGCATCCTGAACAAGCGTTGTTGAAATGCTCACACACTGCACTGTTGATTATTTACATGAAAGTGAAACCTGTAATCTATGTTACCAAGTGTTAACTATGCTTGCATTTCTCATAAATTAGAAGTCAAGGTATTGTTTATTACTAAAGGCCTGTAATATATACTATATTATATATATTATTATTTATATATTATATTTATATATATAATTATACTATATTACAACCACTAATATATACTATCTTTGGTTAAGTAAAGGGAAGCATCCAGGAATAAATGGCTTGTAAACTCAGCTTCCAAACCGAAAATTCCAATTTTTTTTTCATGAAGAAGGGAAACTGAATAGTCTGCTATTAAATGTAAAAGTGGTGATTCCTGGGCCTACTGGTTATTCTAACCAAATTGAATTGTGTATTCAATTTCACAAATATGTATTTAGTGGCAGCCGCTTACAGGGTGTCAGGGTGGAAAGCCACAGCTCACCACCATGAACACTGACTGGTCACAGATACTGCACAACTTTTAAAGATGGGACTACAAGTTCTCTAAATTGAGGAAAATACATAATAAAATAAATTTAAAAAAAAAAAAAAAGATGGGACTACAAGGTCCTTTAGGGAACATGATGTCATTTCCACTGCTTATACCATCTCTTTATAATCTATCAACCTGTTCCTCTTTTCCTGATTGGCAGTCTTGAGAGAATGACTGGTTTCTGTTTAATAAATTACTCTCTATTGCTGCAGTAAAGGCTTTGACATGGACATTGACTTTATATGTTTAGGGCAGTATTAGTCTGCCAGTCCAGCAACATTCACTTCTGAAGTTCAGACTGGATTCCCTGCTTTCATCATTTGCCAGTGTCTGCTCAAAGTCTTTGTGCCAAGTGTGTAGACTTACCTTTCTGTGTGGGGATGGTGGGCTGGCTGATCAAATGTGGAATGTTGTACACCAGGTGACTTTTTCCCAACGTAAATATCCCCAGAAGGGTGAGAATCTCTTAGGATTCACAGGTTCTGCCTATAAAAACATGACTGTCTACAAATTCCAACTGCCAAACTTTCAGCATTTATTTTAGTTTCCCTCTGTGGCAATAATGGCTGGTTCTGATCGTGAGCTGCCACCACTCACCAGCTTTATGTAGCTACCATTACATGTAACACATATTACTACACAGAACAAATAACGGGCACAGAATGTGCCTTCCAAGAGAAAAAGAGTCCAGGAAAAAAAGCTGTTCACTGCAATACATTAACTGCTTTGTTTAAGATTAATTGAATCTTGCTCTGGAAAAATCTAGCTGTATATCCTCATATTTGGCCAGTTCTCACATGAATGTGCCACATTGGAACCACTTCCCATTGGGGATAGCCATGTAAGGCTGGCATTAGGCAAAAGCCAATTTGACACCCGTAATTTTTGCATGATTTCAGTCACTTATATCTTATGTGTAGAATCACCTGGAACATGCAAATTCAAATGCTTGGATTTCTGCTTTCCATTAAGTTGAAATCCCTGGGGTGTGTCTAATTGACCATAGGAATAAGAAGCACTGCTTGGGACTTCATTTGTTTTACATAAGCAGTCATTTTCCAGGGCCTAAAGCTAGGCATTTTTAAATCTGAACATTGATAGCCAGATGTACTTCCATTATTCTAGCAATTTCTTTGATTGCAGCAGATTTCAACACCACCAGCCACCCAATCGTTAGATATAGCTGAACATCTCTTTAAAGTCTTAGTTGTAAGTGACTGAGCTAGGTACACCTTTACTAGTACTGCTAAAATGAAAAAAAAAAAAAAAACTTTGCAAAAAGCAGTATGTCAGCCTTCTAAAGGAAACAGAAATGCCTAGGCTGGTATTAGGAGTTAATTAAATAAGTACATCTGGTGTAATCCAAATTTGAATTTCACGGATCTATTACTGGAACTTCTTCAACTTAGGGTCCTAATTAGATTCATAAGTAAGAATTAAGATGTTGATGTTTTTTTCAACGGGTTGTTTTTGTTTTGTTTTATTTACCTACTTATAAAGCACATTTGAAAATGTGTTAATATTCAAATGTTACGATATATATGTGTGTGTGTGTATATATATATATATGTATATGTATATGTATATGTATATGTATACATATAATTATATGCATATAAAACACTAAAATGTATAACTGTAAGTGTGGTCTTAGACCAGTATTACTGAGTAGGCATAAAACTGTCCCTGGCTTTTGTTATGTAGGTTCTGATGACTGAAGCCAGGTCCTCAAGCCGTTGTCACAAAAACTTTATCAACTGAGCTGTTTTTCTAAGTGCTACTTTTCAAAAATAATTTTAAATTGATTTTTTTAAAAATTTGTTGTAAGTGTTCCTGAAGTATATTAAAAGATTAACTACAAAGCCTGAGACTACAGAGCCCAAGATGGCACTTTGTCTTGGATACTGTTGTGGATGATATCCTGTTGTGAATGAACTGTAGAAAACTTACTCTAAAGAACACAGCCCAAAGGCAGACATGGTTCTTGACCAGAAAGTTTCAGCAATGATTAAAAATACCTTCTTATCAGGCTCGACCTGTGCAGTGCAGATCTCTTTAGACTGCTGATCAGACAAAGTAAGCTTATTTCTTTATTCAAGCTCATGCTTTCTGTACTTTAATTATCCTACCTATACGGGATAAATGAGTTTTGTTGGGTTTTGACCAACGTGAGCTCTGCTCTATGCTAAACAACCATGTTCTTCAAGTAAAAGGTGTTAGAAATTTTAGAGAAATGTAAGATTTTTCTATCTTTTATGTTATCAATATACTATAAAGAGTGTCAAGTTTTCTTGTTTTTGTTTGTTTGTTTGTTTTTTGTTTCTTTACAGCATGATTTATTGACATGTCACCATGCATTACATAGAAAATTGAATTTTTGTAGGCTGGAGCACCTTAGGAAATTTCACAGGTTCAATTAGACAGAACATCAAGGAGTTTAATGATACAATTTTCCATCCATTTGTGGAAGTACTGGAAGAGGTGGAGCCTGGGGCCAGGTCAGAGCCTCAAAACTGCCCCTCAGCTCTACCTGTGGATGAAGTCTTTTTTTTTTTTTTTTTTTTTTTTGAGTGTCAAGTTTTGAAAGAATTTTTCAGTAATAATCCTTTTCTTGCACACTGAAACAAGAAACAAGTTCACATGTTATAAGTCTCTTCAAAGTGGGGAGGGAGGGAACTGATCTCATTTAGGAAAAATGATAGTCACCTTTAATCACCTTCCTTTCCTTTCTTGTTCCTTTTTCCAGGCCCCGATTATATCAAACAAAGATGTCAGGAAGGGGGAGATATTAAAGAAAATCCAGAAGAAAAGGTCCTAGAAAAGCCTCCGTCACCAAAGGAATCTCCTCATTTTTATCGCAAAGGCACCACACCCCCCAGGTCTCCTGAGTCAAGTCCCAAACAGAGCCACTCTCCCCAGCCTTCCTCCCCAGAGCCCTCAAAGAAACAAAACCCCAGCCCAGGGGCAAGACTCAGTCAAGATAAACAGAGCCTAGCTGAGGAACAAGTGACAGCCTTTGTCAATAAACCCTCTATGTCAAAGGCTCCCGCAAAAGAATTGGGAGCATCTGTGTCCAAGTACTCTGGCCGCCACCATGTCCCCAACCCCAGCAACGGGGAGCTGCACTCTCAGTATCACGGCTACTATGTGAAACTGAACACACCCCAGCATCCTCCAGAAGACAGGGAGGATGACAGAGGAGTCAGCCAGTCTTCCTCAGCATTGGTACCTAGACCATCACCTAACAAGTGGGGTCCCCCTAAATCTGTGACAAAACCAGTTGCCAAAGAAAGCAAAACTGAGCCAAAAGCAAAGAAGTCTGAACTTGCTATACCAAAGAATCCAGCAAGCAATGATACCTGCCCTTCCTTGGAAAAAGAAGCCAACTCTGTAAGTCTTGCATGAGCTTTTCCTTTAGGTGTGCTCAGGGAGTAGCATGCGATGGGTAGTTTTATATCTTGACCACATCTTAACAGACAAAGTTCCTCAATTCACTGGGTTGTTTGGAGTAGAACAGAACATGTTTGTAGCTCATGATGGCAAAGAGTTCTCTGAGCAGAAGTCCTGTGCCTACCCAGCCAGCCACTGAAAAAATTCAGGTAGGATTCAGGCCTGGCTAGCCCAGTCATATGTTAGCAAGTGTTTATCAATTATGTCTTGGTGAACTTCGTAATTACCCACTCAGTGGCCCCTGGAAGGGAAATGTGGCCAACTTGCCACAGCCAGCACCTTTCTGCATAGCTACTAGGAATTCCTGGCCTTCCTTTGGCCCATTCACAAGGAACATCACTTGCAGCCATTGGAAATTCTCATAAATATGCAATTTGTATTTTCCTTCATGAGCCAGGCTCTGCAGCAAGAATATTTTTCTTCCCAAATGAGAATCTTTTACAACAACATAATTACTTTATGATACATCTCCAGATACAAGTGTTTCTAGATTCAGCAGTCTAGTAGATGCTAGTTGATGTGTCTTAAACAAGTTAGATTTCTTTTGGCCAGTTATTGATGAATGTCTACTTTGTGTTTCTTGACATGATGTTGATTGGGTAAGTACTATATGGAACTGGGATTTTATCGAGTTCCATAGAATTTATAGGATCTGAACTCTTTTAGATTCGTTTTATTTAAAAGTAAGTGATTTAAAATAAATTGTTAGGTTATCTTAGTCATATATGCCTCCAGATGGTCCTGTTCACTATGAAGTACAGGGAATAAGACACCACCACTTGATGGGTACAGGCACTTTGAGAAATATGTATTTCTGGAATCCTGGTCAAGAAGATTATAGACTATTAGTTTCTTATTTTTGTTACATTTACTCATAGGGTTAAAGAAATACAATTCATCTTTTTAAGATGCTTGAATATTTAGTATTTGTCGTAACATTGATATACCCTATTATCTGTTATTATAATTCCACCACTACTGATTCATTGTATGAAACAATCAGTTCTTATTAGACAGTCAACATGAATAATTATAATGAATAGGGCTTCTTGTATATATAGCATCCATTTTACCTGATTAATAAGGGGTGGATCTAAACAGTGTCACTCCAACTACATTGCATCTTTGCCTACCCAATAGGACATTAATTTCCCACATACCACAATGGAATCATGTACCCAGCATCCCCCTCATCAGTTTACCATAAGGAAAAATATTTCTAATACCTATAAACATTTCTCTATAGCAGTAATGTGCGCTGGTGGACACATTACCACTGTATTTAGAAAAAGCATAGGTTTTAGTAATGTGTTAAGATCTTGTTAATTTACTTATTCACTTTACATCACAATATCCACCTCCCCTCCCAGTCCCCTCCACCCCACCCATTGTCACATAGTTCCTCCCCTCACTTTTCACTCCTCTTCTCCTCTGAAAAGGTGGAAGCCCTCACAAGGTATTTTGTACAGGTTCTTGATGTAAGCCAAGAAACTTGCAACTCAGGCTCACTGATCAAAACCCAAGCTGCGTATGTATGAGATTGCATTAGCAGCCCTACATTCCCCTTGAACTTGAGGCTTCCCCTGTGAATGACATTCTAGTCCAAGGAGTCAGATTGACTGGCCCTCAGTGAGAAAATGGTGCTGTCCTAATAGGATCAAGAAGCTGCCTTGTGTTCTTAGAGTCAGCCCTCTTTCTTGGCACATGACCGTTTAGAATAGTTAGTGAATGATCACTGAAACAGTGGAGTGCTGCCTACTGTTCTGAACAATTGAGAGCACTGTGCAAGTTCAACATGTATAATGAACAGTTTATAATTCATAGGATCAGTGACACAAAAGCAGGCATGTAATAAATCAGCCAGTACTCTGTGTGAACAGCAGGGGAAATTGGTATGTTCTTACTGCAGGACTAAGTGGAGTTAATGCTCAAATGGCATTATTATTATCATTATCAATGACATACTAGTTGAAGTATAAATAGCTCATAAATGGCTCAATGGATTCCTGTGTGTGTGTGTGTGTGTGTGTGTGTGTGTGTGTGTGTGTGTGTGTATGTGTGTGTGTGTGTGTGTGTGTGTGTGTGTGTGTGTGTGTGTGTGTGTTCAGCCTTGATAAGTATCTAGAAAATGTAGAAAACTTCCTGAGGTACAGATTAACACTTAGAGGAAATTAGTTACTGCTCAAATGCGAGAAGGGAGGCCCCTGCAAACTGCAGCCCTAACTTTGTCAGGATATCGTCTCATAATTTGATATCCTCTGTTTTATTTTTCTAACTGCCTCAAAGTTTCTTGTGATGTGTACCGAGTGTGTGATTTCTTGCTGTTGCCCATCACACCTGTCCCAGTCAGTCTGGAGAAACAGAACTAAGCTTCTCTTCATTTTGTTATTTTTAGCCGCCACTGGTGACCACAGCCATATTTATGGGACTTCACCTTAAAGTTTTTCACCCACTAGCCTGCTCAAGGTGTCTGAAGAAAACTGAGGTCACAGCTTGGCACCGGCCAGTAAACATAACATCCCAAATTTTCATTTTTACCTGGTGTTATTTGAGCCTCCCATTGCTAGTCTATGCTCATCTTCCTTGAGTGATCTTTAACAATAGCTTCATAAGTGGGGCTAAACTGGTAGGCTAAATATGAGTGTGTATGAAAGCATATACAAGATAAATATATGTGTGTGTTGAGTAGGAAACACACATGTATGTATTTTCATTCTAGATAAAGCACTTATCCATTATTCATTGATTCTGGGTTATAAGTACAATAAAATGCAGGCAAAACCTTTGAAGAGAGATAGTTAAGGTACTAAATTCAACCCAAGACAGTCTATAAAGTCCAAAGTACTAATCAATTCAAAAGAGTTCGTGTAAACTCACAGAGGCGTACCAGGATTTATGAAATGGGACTTAAAGATTAACCTGGGGCTAAAATTTGTTGTTGTTGTTGTTTTTCTTTTTGCTGGGATTGAGTCCAAGGCCTTGGGCATGCTAGGAAGGCATTCTGCCATTAGAGTACAAAGCCCTGTGATGTTTTCAAAGGCACGCTGTGATTCTGTGTCCCGAACCCTCTCTGGCCCTGAACTTTTTACAGGTTTGTTCTCACCCAAACTTTTCTCTATCCTTCATGCACCCATTATCTTGGGGAGGAATTATGTACTAACCCCAAAGAATTGATGCAACCCCAAATTGTACACTTAAAAACAAAGTCTAACCAAAGCCTGAATAGCCATAGCATGTATTTTATGCTCAGATGTGATGTTGAAACGTTATCTAGTATTTTGAGCTCTAAGAGTTTATATGTCTTAAGTTTGCCCTGTTTAAGAAGCTGCATAGATTAGAACTCACCGTTTATTGCAGCTGGCTATGTGCTATACGCCAGCCTAGCCTTGAACTGATAGTATTCCTCCTGCGTCAGCCTTCAGAGTGCTAAGATTACAGGCATGAACCACCGTGACTGCTCGCCTATTTATTGAGTAGTTGGAGGTTAGTAAGATTTCTGTTTCTCGGAGAAGAGAAAGATATAGGTAAAAATGTGACCTTGCATATCTTCATTAGAAATTGTTTTTAAACAAAGGTCTGTGCTTTTGTAGAGATAGAGAAAAGAGCCTAGAGTACCCAGGGGACAGCATGATATTTAATTCTGCCTCTAAAGATCCTAGATTCATAAATAGTTTGTAAATATTCTAATGCACTTATCCTCATGATACCCTCTAGTATGGAACTAATAATCTCATATGCAGAAGAAATGAAAACCAGGTGATAATCTACGTAGAGATGCTTAGTCTACTGCCTAGCTTTCAAACCCTACTTTTCTTCCTTGTACTGAGAAGTAGGGGTTGCTTCTCTTCCCTCAAAGGGCCCTGTTTTCAGTCCCCACACCCCAATTTACTAACAATATACTTTGTCTTCAATGCAATGATTTTGCCTGTTTTGTTAACGTTGAGGAGAGCAGCACCTATGTTCTCCTTAAGCTCTGGCTGTGTGAATGAACTAAACCCCACAAGAGTCAGGTACTGGGTACATGGTGAGGAAGAGGTCAAAGCCTTTGATACTGTGGCACTGAGTCTAGGTAGGAAAATGGCAATACATCAACAGATGGCAACAAACTGTGACAAGTGTTATGATAGAGAAAGAACAGGGCACTCTGACCTCCACCAGAGAGCTGACCCATGAACACATGGAGTAGGATATCCTTCAGTCAGTGGTAGGTAGCCTAAACTAAGCCCCAGCCTGGAAGATGAACACTTTCCCAGACTTCCCTGTTCAATCCTGTCCCCAGAGAAAGTGCAATCGATGTCCCTGTAACCTTGTTTCCACCCAAACTTATTTGGTACTCAGAATGTGACTGCTTCCTCTTATGTACACTTAATTATAACAATTAGTCTTGACTAGAAAGGTGGCTTCACAGTTAAGAGAATTTGCTGCTTTTTCAGAATACCCAGGTTTACTTACCAACACCCACATGTCACATACCCACTCATACCTCCAGGAGATCCAACACCCTCTCTGGCATCTACAGACCAAGCACATATATGGGTACATGTAGATGATTAAGAGGCTCTTGTATTAATGAATAAGCAATTAGGGTCTATGGAACGCTAAACACACAGGGCTATCTTTTTTAAAAGGATATATGTATAACCCCTTTTCTCTCCAGAAGACTAGAGATGGACATGGTTAATAGCTTTATGATCTTTACACTGTGTAGCTGAAACCACACTAGATCCTTCCTCAGGCCTTTATCTTCAGCGATCTCTCAGTTCATCTATAGAACCCATCTTTTATGAAAGATGTCACATACAAAGTTTTGACATGGTCAAATCTTAAGTTTTGTCATGCACACAAATTGAATTAATTATCTCTAGGAAACTTCTTTTCAGATTGAACTGCATCTACTGAGTCATGTTCAACTAAACTGCTTTCTTGCCTCTCACAGATCAGTATTCTGCAGGCTGTGATGTATGCAACACACACACACACACACAGAGGCACCACTAAACTCCCCCCTCTTCCACACACACATACAAACATTTAGGCAAAACACTTATACATAAAAATAAACTTCTCAAAAGTCAATTAATTTACATTTGACAGAGAGGCATTCTAGAACACTACTATTTAAGAATTGTGTGCTATTTTAATAATAACTTTTTAAATACCAAGATCATATAATTCTAATAAAGGCAGATTTTTTTTAGGTACCACCATGCCTGAATGGCTAGGCCATATAAGCTTTACTGTTACAAATCAAAGCTTGGTGACTTTGGGTTATTTGGTACTTATTCTAGTAGGATTTATCAAAATAGGAGTCTACTGTTGGTTTAATATGCTTGAGTCTAGAGTGGTTTGGTTATGATTCAAGAAACAAAGAGTTAGACCTGAAAAAAATGTATGTCTCTGTAAGTATTCAACTTCCTATTTGTAGGAAGGAGGGAGTAGAACCCAGAAAAAGACCCAGAAAAAAAAAAAAAAAAAAAAAAAGCAAGAGTTAAGCTGAGGGCTGAACCTGTAACTCAGTTGGTAGAGTATTTCCCTAGCATGCACAAAGCTCTGAATTTAGTCCCCTGCGCTGCATAAACCAGGAATGGTATTGTATACCTGTATCCCAACACAGTAGGAAGCCCAGAAAGGAGGATCATAAATTCAGAGTCATCTCACCTACATAATGAGTTCAAGGCTGGTCTAGGCTACATGATACCCTATTAAAATAAAAGCACCTCCCCGAGTGTTCTGAATCCTTCCTTGGAAGAATGAAATCCCCTGCTTTCATTATTTTCTAACAGCCTTGATGAGGGGCTACTCTTCTTTTCTGACTCTTTCACTTTCTAAGGACAATGGAATCCCACTACCTCCCAGCTCCTTACCAGTGACCTGTCCCAGTGTGAGAGATGAATAAAGTACATTATTACAGAAAAAAAAAATACTGAGGGGTCTCATTATGTAGCCCTGCTAGTCTAGAACTCACCATGTAGACCAGGTTGACTTCAGACTCAGAGTGCCAAGGTTAAAGGTGTGTGCCACCTCACCCAACTTGAAGCCATTTTTTTAATTTAATTCAAATCTAATTTTAAGTGGAAGTTAGATGGTGACACCATGTAAATGTAGCATTACTATTCTTAATTCATTCCTTATGGATTATCTTTCATGCCTTAGTTTCTGCCACAATGTTTTTATGCTTATATTTCTGCTAATTGGTTCTGGTGATGGGTTTCTGTCAAGCAGCCATACTGACATGAAAACGTTGTGCTTGCTCTGTTCTGTTTCTCCTTAGGGCCCTAATTCCATCATGATTGTCCTGGTCATGCTGTTGAATATTGGGTTGGCCATTCTTTTTGTTCACTTTCTGACTTGATTGGAATTAGGACAGGTAAGCATAGCCTTAATTTCTACACATAATCATAGTAATATCGTTTTCTCTAATTCCAATTTACAATTTCTTTTAAACAATGGCATTGTCCCTCACTTTAATTTTGAATGTGACTCAGTATGGTTACTTAACTGCTATAACTGTTTCGACTCATCAGTGAAGTCATGACAACTAGTAGAGTTAGCCCACAGTTCTGCCTTGGTGTCCACATCCCAGTCCGACTCAGACACAGGCAAGGACGCTTAGATCGGGATGGGATCACAAGAGAGATGAAACTTGGAAAATTCAGCCAGAGGACCTTTCACGTCCCCCAGCAATGCTTTGTGTCTTTGGGGTCCTCTGAGAGCTGAAGCACCCAGCATGGTGAAAAGCAAAACTTAATAATGATTCTTTTTAAAACTTTTTAAAACTCTGCTGAAGCAGCCCCATCCGGCGAAGTTCTCGACGTTGGCTACTCCATCTGTCCTAGCAGAATGTGACTAAACTGGAAATGTATGGACCTGCAGATTTTTTTTTTTTTTTTTGATAGAAGTCAACAGCTGCCTTACTATTTTACCATCTGACGTTTTTTTAGTAGGGAGCTGGAGAGAGAGGACTGCCAGAGGAATGCAGTCTGAGGATTGTGTTGCGGTGGGCGTGGCTCCAACATTCACTCCTATCTCATTAGAAGTAGGTAGCACCGTCACTCAGCAGTCTTCTGCTGTGACCTGCTGCTTTAACATCTCCTGGAATGTTCTGGAAGGGAATGTTTCATTTGCTTGTGCACGACTCTGCTCATTTCTGCTGTTGATTTAAATATGATGTATGTCATCTTCCACCTGCAGTCCTGGCTGGATGAGAACACACTGGAAAAGCAGCAACAAAAGACTAGTTTATATCTATATATATCTATATATACATATATATATATATATATATATAAAATGTATGTATGTATGTATATATAGTGTTTATTTTAATAGCAATGCATTGTTTTCATGTTGTTTATTCTTTTTAAACCAATAAAGGGTTACTTATCTTTAAAATATAGTGATCTGATGGTATTATACCTTCCAAAGAAATAATTTAATTTTAAATATTTTTAACATCATTGAGGTGAGTTGTTGATGCACTCAGGAGGTGTTAAGTTTTAAAAGCTGAAGGACAGACAACCGAATACTAAGAAGTGAAGTCAAAATGTTGCTTGGATTGCAGTAATCAGTGGTTACGGGTTCAGTTTCATTGCTGACGTACGTTACAACCAAATAAAATCTTGTCAGTGGCTCTATTAATTCCCATGAAAGTTAAGCAAGATCTATTAATAGCTACTCTTCTCTTTCTCCACCCCACCCCCAACGCGAATTTTGGTTGAATGCCTTCAGGTGTTTAAGCTTTGTTAAGTCACTGCCCCTTCTCTGCCTTCAATGTTTTTCAAAGTTGTTTTGTAATTCTATATTAAATTTTAAAGACTTAGACGGTTTTATTTTAAATATTTGTCTTTTGCTGTCCTATATCATTCTGATATTGATTTTTTTCTATTAAATAATTTATTCAGAAGCATGCTTACTTAGGGAAACTACATGATCTTTATAAAAAATAATTATTTAAAAAGAAATCAGGGTAGGAAAGGTATGTCTGAGTCTCTTAAAGGCATTACCTGGTGGAGGGGGAAGTCTTCCTAACTTTTGTCCATGGTGTCATGGTGTCAGCCGAGTCTCTCCCTTAGGAGCCTTTGCAGAGCAGAAGGGACAGTGCGTGTCACTCCACTGGCAGCACAGGGGAGGACTGAGTGCTTCATCACCTTCTGGATAGTAAGCCAGCAGTGGCTTCTCCAGAAGGGCGATATATTGAGACTTTAGGGTATGACCAGTATGGATTAAGGAAGAAGGCAGAAAGAGAGCAAATAAAAATCAAATTACAACTTGTATATTTATTTTTTACATTTTGCTTTGACTTTTAAATTTAGGGAGTCCATTTTTACTCAAGAGCAAGCTAAGTTCCTCTGTCGTCCCCACAGTCTCCCTGCCCCTTCCTCCCCTGTAGCTCCTTATGCTGGGAAGGCTGGGTTTTTTGTTTTTGTTGTTGTTGTTGTTGTTGTTGTTGTTTTTTAAGAAAATAGACTATTTAATATTATTAAGTGTTTATTTAAATGTGTAATGCTTTGAAAATAATGGGCAACAGAGAACTAAAAGATGTTTATGAAGTGAGCTTGTTGGCTACATTTATAAATATATATGATTTATAAGCTTTTTTAAAACAATGCTCAAATTGTGGGTATTTTTCTAAAATGTGCACAGTTGTATTTTCCATGAAGGATCTTTCTAATGGGTTGTTATACTGTACTCTACATTTTGGACAGCACGTGAAGTCTGCCAATGTACTTAATAAAACATGACTTTGTTTATTTAAAGTTTCTTTCTGTGAAAAAAAAAAAAACCACCTCCCTACTGGTGGGTTCCTTAATTTATAATCCTTGAAACCAAAATGTATAATGTACAGTTTGTACAACTGTAACTGCCCTAATAAAAATGTTGGTTATTAATAAAATTGGAAGTGTCTTTCCTTTGTGAGTAAATTATTGACTGAGGTGTGGGGAATGTTAGAGATGATAGTATTAAAACAGAGACCTTGCCTGATGAGATGGCTTAGCAGGTTAGGAAGCTGTCAAGTCTAATGACCTGAGTACCCACATGATAGGAGAAGAGAACAGAATCATGAAAGTTGTCTTCTGACCTCCACACATATACCATGGCATGTGTGTGTACACACTCATATGCCTACAATTAAAGCAATTCAATAGAAAAACTTACAAAAGTTATGTGCTGAAGAATTACAGTAGAAGGGGGGAAAGGCCAGTACAACCACGGGGCAGAAAGAAGGCATACTGCTACACTCTGTCTCCTTGCCTTTTATACTGGGATTTTTCTCTTCTCTCTCTCTATTTTTTTCCTTTTATTTTAAATAGGATATTTTCTTATATAATATATCCTAATTATGGTTTCCCTCTACTTCTCCCAACTTCTCCCCTCCAATCCAGATCTCCTCCCTTTCTGTCTATTAGAAAAGAATGGGCTCTAAGAGATAGTTTAAGATAAAACAAAATTATCACATCTAAGTTTAACAGGACAAACCTGCAAAAGAAAAGAGCCCAAGAGAAGGCACAGAAATCACAGAGACCCATTCACTCATTTGCACACTCAGGAATCTCATAAAAACACTAAACAGGAAACCATAATATATACACAGAGGACCTGATGCACAGGTCCTATGCATGCTGCCTCAGTCTATGTGAGTTCGTGTGAGCTTTGCTCATGTTGACTTAGAGGGTCTTGGTTTTTTTACTGATTTCTTGATCCCCATCCCCTCTAGATCTTACACTCTGTCTCCTCCCTCTTTCTCTGGGTTTCCTGAGCTCTGAAGGGAGGTATTTGATGGAGACGCCCCATTTAGTGCTGAGTGTACCAAGGTCTCTCAGTCTCTGCACACCTGGCTATGAGCCTTTGTATTTGCCATCTAATGCAGGAAGAAGCATCTCCCATGGCTGGACAAAGAACTGCTCTACGAATATAGCAGAATAGGTGTTTTCTAGGGAGGTGGTTGGTGCGGTTGGTTGGTTGTTTCGTTGGTTGGTTGGTTGGTTGGTTGGTTGGTTGGTTGGTTGATTGGTTGGTTTCTTTTGATTAAGACTAGTATTTGGATTTACCCTAGGTCCCTGGACTATCTAGTCTCTGGTTCTTGCTCACCCAAGCATAGTTGGGTGTGGGTTCTATTTCTTTAGTCAAATCAGTTATTGGTTGGTTACTCCCACAGGCTTTGTGCTACCATTGCAATAATATATCTTGCAGGCAGGACACCATTGTAGATCAAAGTGTTTGTGGCTGCCTTGGTATTTTTGTTTGGTTTGGTTTGGTTTGGTTTGGTTTGATTTGGTTTGGTTTGGTTTTTGATAGTGTGCTGAGTATGTTCCTGTAGTAGAGACAACTAGAATAGAGGGTTGGAATCTATATGTTGGTACCAACTCAACTTCTCTATGTTCAGTGAGTTGTGTAAATATTGTCTTCAGCAATGGAGCTTTGCTGTCAGCTTGTGGAAAGCAACTTATAGTGTTGGCAACAGTCTGAATTGTTTAAGAGTTCCCATAGGACTTCTTTAATCAACAACTCAAGTAGATATAACCCAGTCACATTACTAGAAGCTTTATATGGTGACAAGAGATACAATTGTGACTCTGTCTCTCCCATTATTTGGCAATTACATTTAGATTGCCTTTTATGTGTATATTTTAGGAAGTTTCTACTGTATTAAGCTTCCATACTACCCATCAAATGCCCCTGAATTTTTAGCTGTTTCTACCTGTATTCCTTCCCACATCCCTTCTTCTCTCTCAACTAAATCTTCTGTTCCAACCCCCACCCATTCATCCATAACCATGTATTCTATTTCCCTTTCCTACCAAGATCTTTCTGTACCCTCTAGTCTTTTACTCTGTACCTAACCTCTGTGGTTCTATAGATTGTAGTTTGGTTGTCATTGACTTAACAGCTAATATCCACATATAAGCAAATACATACCATGTTTTCCTTTCTGGGTGTAAGATACCTAACTTAGGATGATTTTTTTTTTCTAGTTCCATCTATTTGCCTATAGATTTTATGGTGTCATTTTTTTTTAAAAAAATAACTGAATAATACTAGATTCCATAAATCTATCACATTTTCTTTATCCTTTCTTCTGTTGAGGGAGATCAAGGTATTTCCAAAGTTTGGCTAGTAGTGAACATGGGAGAGCAAATGCCCCTGTGGTAGGATGAAGTGTCCCTTGGGCTCATCCCCAAGTGTGGTATAGCTGGATCCCACAGCAGATCAATTTCCATCTTTTAAATACCTGTCATGCTGATTTCCATAGTGGCTGTCTCAGACAAACTCATAAAAATGTGAAAAATATTGAGCATTCAGTAAAATCCATGATGTTTTCTCCCAATAAAAGCAATAAAGTCCTATTTCAGGACTTGTCATTTATGGCACATGGTAGAAGAAAAATAATCAAATACAGGTAGTGCAGTAAAGGCAAGCACAGTAGGAAGAGAGGTCAAAAGTCATCTAGTTTTTCTTATTTTCTATGGGTGTTTGGGTAACAGCATCTAACTACTACAGCAAGTGCCTGATGGGCAAATAGCTTCTTCTAAAGTAGACGAAAGACCAAAGAACTACCAATGACATTTTAGGAGGAGCTTTATCTCCTACAATCTCAGCACCCAGAGAACTAAAGCAGTATGATAGACTCCAAAAAGTAAGACAAAGCAGCTTTACATCAAATAAAAGGTGCAGGAAGTTAGAAGCATTAAAACCTATCAATTATATAAATGTATGCAATTATCGCTTAGGACACACTTAGCATTATCATATGGCCACAAGCCTATGGTGGACCAAGGAGACAAATGTGATTTGAATTAGGATGACACCCGTAGATTTGAATAATTTGTCCTCAGTTGGTGGAACTGTTTGGGAGGGAATCACTAGAAGTGGACTTCGAGATTTCAGAAGCCCAGGAATTCTGAGTCCTCTTCTCTTTTCTCTTCTCTTCTCTTCTCTTCTCTTCTCTTCTCTTCTCTTCTCTTCTCTTCCTCTCCCTCTCCCTCTCCCTCTCCCTCTCCCTCTCCCTCTCCCTCTCCCTCTCTCTCCATCTCTCCCTCTCTCCCTCTCTCCCTCTCTCCCTCTCTTCTCTTCTCTTCTCTTCTCTTCTCTTCTCTTCTCTTCTCTTCTCTTCTCTTCTCTTCTCCTCTCCTCTCCTCTCCTCTCCTCTCCTCTCCTCTCCTCTCCTCTCCTCTCCTCTCCTCTCCTCTCCTCTCCTTCCTCTCCTTCCCCTCTCTCTCTCTCTCTCTCTCTCTCTCTCTCTCTCTCTCTCTCTCTCTCTCTCTCTCTGAATTACATTTGTGTATCAATGTGGACCAGCTACTGCCTCAGTGCAATGAGTACCTACCTATTGCCCACAATGGTCATGGACTCTAACTCTCTGAAACTGTAAGCACAAAATAAGCTTTTTTTTTCTGTACGTTGCCTTGGCCATGAAGTTTTATCGCCATAATAGGCAGTACTAAGACACTCTGATTTGCAATGATGCATATGGCATATGTTTCATTCCTCATGTACACTGTCCTTTCGTCAGTATTTCCTTACTTGGTGGTTTGATTTTCTTCTATTAAAATATCTGTGCAATGTAATCTTCCCCTATTTTGTGGTAAACTTGCCCATTGTTTTCTTTAAAAATAAGCTGACTATCCTAGCATAACATAGTATATTGCTTTGTCCAAACTATTAACAATACATCTATTTTTGTATTGATGACCTAAAGAATACATGTTACCAAGGAGGTACTCCAACCTTCTTGATACACCTCCCTACTTTTCAGACATTATACCCCTGCTGTGTGCTCACTGCAAACCTGAAAAACCTCAGTTCTGCATTGTTCCTAACCATAGTACCTTATGTGTCTCCCAGGCCAGTTGCATGCAATGCAGTTTGACAAATAGGTCAGATAAATGAGACTATTACTTCAAATAGAGAGGTGTAAGAAGTTGGGTAAAGGAGATTACTCAGTGGGTAAAGTGCCACAAAAACCTAAAGACCTAAGTTTGAATCCCCAGTACCCACACAAAAGCTAAGCCTGGAGACTTATGTCTGGGAATGGGGACAGACAGGAGAGTCCTAGAGACCCTCTGGCCATTCAGTCTAGCCAAAATGCAGAGTTCTGGGTTAAGTTAAGGAGCTTGTCTTTAAAAATAAATAAATAAATAAATAAATAAATAAATAAATAAATGAATGAGGAGAAAGTAGAAGCAACTTCATTATGACCTGTAGCCTCGCACGCGCGCACACACACACCACATGAAAAAGAGGGAAGGAGAGACAGGTCATGAGTTCAGACTTGTTGGCCTCCTTTTTTCTCAGATGCCAAGTATTTATTTTTCTTCAAGCCTTCCCATAGTATACCAGCTTCTTCTGTTCCCATCAAGCTGTGTCTCTTACAAGACTTTTTTAAATTTACATTCCAGTTGTTGCCCCCCCCCACAGAGACCCCCCCTCACAGTTCCTTATCCCCCTTGCCTACAAGAGGGTGCTCCCCGACCCCACCAGGCCTCGCTTTCCCCTGCGTCCTCAAGTCTCGAGGATTAAGCACATGTTTTCCCTCTAAGGCCAGACCAGGTAGAGCTCTGCTACATATGTACCAGGGACTTCAGACCCGTCCATGTATTCTCCAGGCTGCTGGCTCAGTCAGGGAGCTTCTTTGGAAGCTCCCTGGGGCCTGGGATAGTTGAGTCTGCTTGTCTCCTATAGGGTCGCTCTCCTTTTCAGCTTCTTCAATCCTTCCCCTAATTCAACCAGAGGGGTCTCAGGCTTCAGTCCAATGGTTGGGTGTAAGTATCTGCTTCTGTCTCAGTCAGTTGCTGGTAGGGCCTCTCAGAGGACAGCCATGCTGGGCTCCCATCTGTAAGCACATCACAGCAAAGTAGTGTCAGACCTTGGTACCCCCAACCCCCCCGCCATGAGATGGATCCCAAGCTGGGCCAGTCATTGGACCCAAGAATTACTTTGGTGTCTATGGAATTAGAACCTGAATGGGTTTGGTTTTTGTTGTTGTTATTGTTTGTTTGTTCTTAATCAAAATTTCAGTTTACTCCTTGCAACAAAGGGAAAATAAGTATGTATGTATGTATATGGACTCATTTTAACAAATACCTTTTTTGTTTTAGTAATTTTTACTTTGCCATCAAGTATTCATTTAATTCAATTATTCAATTCCTGCCTGAAGGGATGTCTTCTGTGTATGGAATATGTGTGTACAAATCAATGTGTTTCTTTGCAAAGGCTAGTGGCACACAAAATGCAAAGCAATGGCTCAGAAGGTGCGTTTGTGCTGTTGATGCATCTCACATGAGAGGCTTAGGAGTGTTCAGCAATGCTGAAGACTTCTCAGACTGAGTGCACCTACTCATTAATGCCTGTTGCACAAACTGAACAATAAAATGATATAGCCAAGGTAAATGATGAAAGATCTCGGTAAAGCTCTGCCTACTGGTGAGGCTTGATTATGGGAATGAGCTGGTGCATGGGGCCTCAGCATTACCATTGATATTCAGCAAATATTAACAAGCCTAGTTTTTAGACATAATTGTTGTGAACACAGGCAAATGGTGGTGGCTTTAAATAAAAATTAGAATCTATTTAATCAGAAATAGCATAGACAAAAGATGATGTTAGATCATCTAATGATGTGGAGCATAGCAACCATTCATTTATAACCTCTACCATCAAGAAAATGGTTAAAAGCCATATATACTACTGCTCAGTGTAGAGTATCAGAGAGGTTATCTTCAGCCCAGTGTTAGCCACACTCCTGGGCTTGTCTTTGCGAACTAACAGGAAACAAATTCTGCTTTGAACTTGTTTCATTATTTTAAAGAAACCAGCAGAAGAAAAATCTACTGAAACTTTAAATAACTTTTATATCATTAAAACACCGACAGTTTTTTTTCTTCCACCATATTACATTGAATACAAGTGTGAAAACACACTCTCAAGTGATTTTCAAACTTTAATAATGCTTGGAGGTAGAAATACTTCCTTGCATACTTTTCTGGCATAGTTTCTAAAGAGCAAGTCCAAGAACTTTAATATTTTTCCTCTTGTTTTTGTTTTATTTTGTTTGATACTAGAGATTGAACCCAGGATCTAACACATGCTTGGCAAGTGTGCTACTGTGAGCTGTCTTGCAGCCCTCTATTTTGAGACAGACATCAATATATAGCTCACCTGGCCCTGAACTTGTCCTATAGTCAGGGCAGGCTTGAATGTGTGATCCTCCTACCTCAACCTTCAGAGTGCCTGCCATTAGCCAACTGCAAACCCTGGCTTAGAATTTCTCATTTCTAACAGTCCCCTCGGAGATGTGGATGCACAGTGGTCCTCAACCTTCCCTATGCTGTGACCTTTTAATGCAGTTCCTTATGTTGTGGTGACCTCCCAACCAAAAAAAGTATTTCTGGTGCTGCTTCATAACTGTAGTTTTGATAGTGTTATGGATGTTAATGTAAATATTTTTAGAGATGGAGGTTTGATAAAGGTGCCACAACCCAAAGGGGTGCACAAGTATAGCTGCATGAATGATACAATAAGAGAAAAGACTAAAAAGCAGACATATATAGCAACATAGTGTTAAATGCTTACAGTAACTTAATGAGCTAATAATTTTCTCCTGCTTCCATAAAAGAACACCACGGCTCAGAAGATAGACAGGACTGCTTTAGAATACACAGCTGCCAAGTTGCAAACCCAAGACTCACAGCAACGTACCCAAGTTTCACATCCTGGATGCACTCTATTCTCTGTTTCAGGCAGCTTGAATTCTGTTCTCTGGCCACTAAGTGGTTAAAATACCAGGCATAGCTAGAGCCCCCTTTGACTGCCAGGCTAATCAGGGAGGTTGAGTCTTTGGTGTTGATGAAACATGATATTAATATCTGAGGTGGACAGTGATGCATATTCCATTGGTACATGAATAAGTCGTTCTCAAACACATATAGTAGTTTTCTATGGACATTTCTGTCAAACCAGATAAGATGTTGTACCTCATCCTTCTAAGATCTGTACACTCAGATCTGTTGCTTTTACCAGAGAGTTCTCACATTCCTTAGCCTACACACAACTCCCTCTATCCATCTGTATAGATTTTCTCCCTTGCTTTTGACTGCTTTTTAAGGGAAACAAAACATCATTCATGACAACTATGGGGTTTGCATGTACAAATTCCATCACATCCTCCTGACCTCCCCCAGTGACCACTGGCCTAGAAAAGGAAGCCCCACGGCCAGGCAGACACCGACAGGAAGCAAGTCTGCGTTTGAGAAAACATCCTGCACCTTATTTTTTCCCAAAGATGTGTGTAGGACTTGAGAAGACAGTTTTTCACGGAGCAAAGACAGGCTGCATCAGAGTCTTTTCTTTCGGGCCTGAGTTTTTCCACAGTTTGTTGTATGGGCCATGTGCAGAAAAGAATGGGGTAAATAAACATGAAAAGATACTCATTCTGAGTAGTGACTACAGAAATTCACATGATATTATTAAAATCTAGTGCACGCCATATTGATTATATCCTTAGCGGAAAAAGAAAAGGCTCTGAAGAGGGCTAGACTTGGAACTCACATCTCTACTAAACCGTGCCAGGCAGCTTTCCTTATCATAGTTCTCCACTGCTGTAGAGAATCCCTTCCTCAGAGAACCCTGTACCCTGTTGGTCCTCAACTCTGTTTAGAAATTGTCTGGTTTTCTATCTCTACCCAAAACTGCATTTCTAAGAGAAACAGGCAGAGACTTTATATCTTATGCCCTATTGTCTGAGACAATGCCACACATATATAGCATTAACTAGCTGATTAATGCATAAAACAATTCTGCCCTTGGATCCTCAAGCTCCTGCAAAGTAGCAATTTTTCCATAACATACTTTGAGGATCCTACTGTCTAGTTCTGGTTTTCATTGTCAGTGCCTCTATGCTACATGGAGAAAGGGTGTTGACTTATGGGAGAGAAAGATATCTTGAGATTTACAAAAGAACTGTTGAGATGCCATTTGCTCCCACTTCTCAAAGTTGTGGCTGAGTAATTTTGTGCAATTGGTTTGGTAAGCAACTTGTTCCTATATCTAATAAGGCCAGCAGACCATCCACCATGGCTGCACCAATGGTTTCTCAGCACTCTGATAAGACATTACACTTAAGCTGGTTAGACAGCATAATGAATACTAGAAGTTTATTTCAGAGGTAACAGATCCTGGTTCCTTATTTATTTCGCACTGGCAACTATGGGGTGAAGAGAAATGGGCCGACTAAAGTGGAGGGAATTCAATCATTGTGTTGAGTGATCTGGTGTGGAGAGTAAGGAAAAGAAAGATTCACAAGAACGGCATCCCTGGCCTGAGCAGCTGGACTTTCTGGTGCCCTTAACTACAAGAGAAGGAGGGGACGAGCAAGTGACCTCCAGTGAACCGAAGACACTGAAGTCAGCTTTAGACATGGATCTGAACTGGCTGTGAGACATGCCAACTAGATGGAATGTCATTGGATATACAAGAACACTGTGCACAGGATCCTGACGTGTAGTGAATCTAGCATGGGAACATGTATTTTTTAAGTGCTTTATTTGTTCTGCTTGTTACAAAGCAGTCTTCCTGTTCCTGTAAGCAAGTCTCTTGGTATTTTCATGTTGTTCCTAGCTGTCACCACCGTCTGTCTCCAGTGTCTCCACTGTAGTTTTTGAGATTATTTTCATTGTGTTTCCTTCTGTATTTTGTTTTGTTGGTTGTTAGTTTATTTGTTTAAGGCAGGGTCTTACTTTGTAGTCCTGGCTGTCCTAGAACTCACTGTGTAGACCAAGCTGCACTCAAACACACAGAGGTCTGCATTGACTCCTCTGTATCTGAAGTGCAGTGATTAAAAGCATACGCCACCATATCCAGACTTTCTGCTTTTCTTTTTTTTTAAGATTTATTTATTGATTATGTGTAAGTACACTGTAGCTGTCTTCAGACACACCAGAAGAGGGAGTCAGATCTTGTTATGGATGGTTGTGAGCCACCATGTGGTTGCTGGGATTTGAACTCAGGACCTTTGGAAGAGCAGTCGGGTGCTCTTACCTGCTGAGCCATCTCACCAGCCCATTTCTGCTTTTCTTAAGGAAAGAAAAATCTATATACTATAGATATATTTGCAATTATTATAATAACCTATTTTTAAATCCCTGAAGCTGACATCACAAATCACAAACGCATGATTTTTTAAATTCATTTTATAACAAGAAATTTGGAAATCAAACTTCTATGGATAGCTATTGCTGTTTAACTTCTACTGAATTGTAAAGGTTCTAGAAAATTTTTCTTAATAAGGAGGAGCATGGACATCAAAGAACCATCTGCTAATCTCCATGAACATGCCCCTTCCTGCTCCAGGTGGACTGGGTGATGGTCTCCTTCCTGGACTCTTAGCTTCCCTTGCATTTGAGCTTCCTGCTAAAGGTACCAACACCAGTATTTTTCAATTGTCATCTACTTGGAGAAATTTCCTAACTTACCTAATGATAGAGGAAGAAGTTGAAAAAAGGAGAATCAGAGCTCCTTCAGGCCATGGGAAACCAAAAGTGTCTTAATTTCCTCTTCCTTAATGACCTTTCAGTTCTTTTCCCCTAGAAAATAGCCACTCTCTTCGTGTTTTTGAAGTCCACTGATCTACAGAGGCTACCACTGGAAGGTTGATAGAATTTCAATTGCTGGAATATCTCTGTGTGGTAGGGAACCATCACTGGATAATCCTGGTATTCTTACCAGATAAATTGACTTCCCACACTTAATGTGAGGGCCAGGATCATGTGATCTGATTCTGGTCAGCTCAGTTGGATCTTCTGGAAAACATTTTGTTTCTTGGATGAAAGAAAAGTGGCTATCAGAGAAGCCAATGGTGCTAGACCATTCTCATATCCTTCAGATTCACTCTCCTTATGCTTCCTCTCCTTTTCCTTTGCCCTCTTCCATCTTGAATGTAGATGTGATACATTATGCTATGACCATGATCTTGCAACCAAGAAGCAACAGAGGCAACAAGTATAAGACCAAAACCCCCAAATACTCGGGAAGCAAAAAGTTGGGGAAAGCCTGGATACCAGTGTTGAATTCTTCATGCTAAGTAAATGTGTCATTGCAGTCTAATCCCCTCTTTTCAAGATAGTAGCTATTGTTAAAATAAAAGGGAAAAACAAGGTCTATCAGTCATATTCATGTTTGTCGTTTGTACCTATGTGAAAAAGTTTGAAACTGTTTACAGCCTAACTCCTATCTGTGCTTCAAAGAGCTATTCTTCTAAAACACAGAAGACCCTGAATTGACACCACACCAACCTAACTCCACCCTGAGCCCTCCTCCCAAGCCTAACTTGAAATGCCCCATCCTCTGCAGGCCCAGCTCCTTTTACAACCCCACAAATGGTAGGAATTACACCCTATGTAGTCGTTACCAGTTCCCAACTACTGGCTGGCCTACCACAAATGCTCTATGAATGATTGACTGCCTTATTCATGGCAATAACTAACATGAATTAGCCATTTTCATTCCAGATTTTACTAATTAAAAACAGTCAAGACAGCATAGAGTGCTTTGCCTACAAAATGGCAAGTAACTCAACTAGAATTTGTAACCAAATTCTGTTTTTGAAGCCTGTCTCATAGAGTTTGTAAGAGCTGGCTTCCCAAATTAACAGCATTATCAGCCACTAAACCTCCAAGCAGAAACCATTGGTTCCTCTACATATCACCCATGAGCCCCTCTTTTTCATGTCCATTTATCCTATGCTAACTTAGCTTGTTAGTTGGGGGATCTCCGACACACCTAAACTGGAGTCTTTCTTATCTGTTCCAATCATGCTGGTACCAGAAGTCACCAGAGTCCAAAGTTAAAGTTTTCAAAAACTGTACTCTTAGCCAGCTTTTTATTCAAAGATGTGCACTGGTTTCTTTGCCACCCATGAAGTTAGAAGAAACTGGAAATTGGTCCCCAACATCTGACTTTTTGATACACAGTGCTTGGTGCCTAAAGAATAGTTACTCTGCCATTGGGTGTTATCCCCTTGCAGAGCCCTGCCTTTTCAACTGGCCCTGGGGACTCTGCAAGAGTATAACACATAACAGACCTTGGTCAGTCCTCCTGCTCACAGGAAACTTGAGAGCAGTATTCTCAGCCACAAGCCAGCCTGGTAGCCCTCAGGAACTGTCAGTCTGTGTCCTTTCCCTTTTACATGAGAGTACTCCCTGGGGTCCCTGAGTTCAAGAGGCTGCTCAGCCCGTGAGAGATCCCTGCAGACCAGACCAACCCCATTTCAAGTTTGTGTGGTCACAGGCTCGGACTGCTGCACTCCATCCTATGACAGCACTTCCAGTGGAGAGACACAGCCTTACAGTTAGCCATTTCATATTCATAAATTGGACTGAAGACTAACTGTTCTCACATATTTCAAACTACAAAAAATAAAGCCCAGAGGAATACTCATTCTTGAGAGCTGACCTTCTGGTTCTGCATCACCTCCATCCTTTTAGCTACAAGTTCTTTATGTTTCCTCCCTTGGGATGGCCTGTTTAAACTTGTCTCACTATGTTTTGGTTCATGCATATATGAATTTGTTTCATTTTAGTAACCATTTTCCCATTTAAAAATTCTCAAAAATCATCATATGGTATACCATAAATACAAACTTTAAAAAACTACAGTAAATAATCACACCCATGAAAAAAATAAATGTATAAATGACATTTTTGTACACATCAAAAGTAAGCACCAGTGCAAGGCCCTGGGTTCCATCAAAAGCACGAGGAAGACAAAGGAAGAAAGTAGGCACAGATCTAAGAAGACTGAGACTATTCAAGTATCTTTCTTGGAGTCTGATTCTCCTTCCATTCAACATGGCTCTGTCTCTATTTTCCCATGTTCTGTTCTTCTCCCTCTTCTCAACGTGCCAAACACATTTAGAACATAGAGACATACCTCTGGTATGTCTGGCAACCTCTGCTTCATCTGCTTCATTGCAATCTCACATTCTATACATACATACATACATACATACACACACACACACACACACACACACACACACACATGCAAACATACATACACACACACACACACACACACACACACACACACACACACACATGCACACACACTGACTTTTCAGGCCTGGCCCACCTGCCATAAAGAAACATACCCGTTCCAAAGAAGAATGTTAAATGATGGACAGAAGGTAAGAAACAAAACAAGCCACAGATTCTATACAAGTATATTAGTAGGCTCTTGGGTTTACTTCAGCCCTCTATATTTACTTCATCCCCAATATTGTAAAGTACCTTTTGTGGGCTTCAGTCCAGTGATAGGGACTAATATCCAACTATCTCCAGTTGGGTTCTGTATATTGCTTACTGAGGCACATACCCATGACACAAGTACAATGGACACATCTTTGGCCAGCACCTGAAGAAAGGAGACAGAGGCAAAAGCAGGACAAGGCAACCCATGATGCAGTTCCAGTAGGAAAATCAGTAGACCCCATGAGGAACTTGAGCTCCTAGAGAGCCTTCAGGGTACTCTCCAATTGGGAGAAAGCCTTGGTACTGTCAGCTGGGGATGGGCTGTGTCAGTCACCAGGGGAAGAAAGAGGTGTAGCCCTGGATGAGGCTATTATGTAAGCAGAGGTGATCACAAAATAACTGGCAGTAGTACACTGGACACCCAAGAAATAAATCCCTCATTGGGTATCCATAGTACCACCAACCTGAAATTCCCTTAGCTAAACTCACTTCCTCTGGTTGACCCCATACCACTTCTACTCAAAGAATTGCACCTCCCTGGAGCCCCTGTTATATCCCAACTCCAGTCCTTCATCTCTGAGGTCCAGCTTCTGATACTAACCAAAGACAACTGTATACTTTCCAAAAGCAAGGCACACACTGTTAATAGCACTGCCTCCTACCCCCACCTTGTCTCCTAGCAGCAGTGTGATGGGGAGGGAAGATGAGCTCTGGACTTCAATCCCCAGGAGAAGCCTTACTTTCTGGGGCAGCGTAGGCATGTTGTTTAAACTCTTCCAGCTCCAAATCTCTCAACTGCAAAATGGAGACACTCTACCTCTGTCTCTCTGCTTTGCTTATTCAGACAACAGGTATATTAGTAGGCTCTTGGGTTTACTTCAGCCCTCTATATTCACTTCATCCCTAATATTGTATAGGGATATAATAAGGGCTCCTGGGAGGTGCAGTTCTTTGAGTAGTAGTGGTATGGGGTCAACCAGAGGAAGTGAGTTTAGCTAAGGGAATTGTATACCTACACCAAGAAGGCACAACGTCCAATAGCTCTTATTTATATCTTTCTTAGTCCTCAGGATCTCATTAAATCCACATTGCCATTTCAAATGATCATATAGCTGAAAGCATTGCAACAGGTCCTAAGATCTGCCTACACTGATGTCAAAGTCTAGAACCTGATGCTTCTCCACCTGTGGAGCAAACTACTTTCCTTCAGCACCTTCCTAGCATGTCAGAACCTCATTGCCTCTGCTGCGGACATCCTCATCCTCAGAGCCAGATAAAACAGGACCTTCTTGGTCCTGGTTCCCTGACTGCCGTTTAGAATTCATGCCTCCTCCTATACACAAAGACATTATACTTCTACTTCATATAATATCTTGTATCATCCCTCTTTGCGTCATGTCTACTTATTCATGTCCCTTTTTTCAATATGTTAAAAGGAAAAGTGATGGTCTGGCTCATCATCACCCTCATAGTACTTGGCATTGGGGATAATTTTATATAAACAAAAATATGCAAATACGTCTGTTTAATAAAATTTCTTCCAAAAATGTATAGTTCTCTAGTTTCCTCAGAAAGCTCTTCCATGGCTCTAATTTTATCTCCATAAGAATCTTCAGCATTGTTTTCCTTTTTACCTGTTGATGGAAGGAGTTTTATTTGAAGGACCCACTTGGGTCCTTCCTGTTTGGGTTTGTCTCTCCAAGATTGTGTGTCCAGCTTAGCCACATGTAAAGGTGGCAAACCAGTCACTGGACTGAGACTCACAGAAGAGGCTTGCCTTGTGGGGTCATAGAGATCACCAAATGAAATTAATGCAAGCCATAGTTCTCCAGTCTCAGCCTCCTCGGGGAACCTGTAAAAGTGAGTATCTGCCTTGGGCCTTGAGAAGATTTAAGCTTGCTCCATTTTTCCTCTGGTCCCCCAACAACCCCTCCCTACCAGAAGCCGGGAAGATCTGATGCCCTCCCTTCCTAGAGATCCTGAAACTGATCATAGATGTCCTTCTGAAGCCCCAACAGCTCACCTGAGAATGTGCAGTAAGGGTATTGTGAACAATCTAACATCTCGGAATAAGACTGCTTAGTTAGGAAGGCTGATTTGAGCTAGCTCATCTTCTGTAAGAATACTATGCTAGGTGCCATAGGAAACACAAAAGCAAACTCCCTCTCATCATCAAAGCCAAGTCCCTACAGAAGGAGACAAATAGTCCTGATCCTACCTCAAGGATGAGACACGTGTGTAAAGCAAATGTTAAAAAGCAACAGTGAGTGTTTGCTACCTCATTATCTAAAGAACCAGTGACTAAACAGTGATGGCCTCTAGATGATACATACAGTTATGCTATCTGTAGCCACAAGCAGTTAGAGCTTAGATCAGTGTTTCTCATTCCCAGATAACAGATTTTTAGTGCCAGGAGCCACAGTTGCCTTGAGGCAAAACCTCATTTGATGGTGTCTTGGTTTCAGGCCAGTGTTGGCAGATGAAAGGAAACACACCAATTATCTGCATTTACAGGTTTAACAAGCAGTGTTTCCTCCTTTTGAGGCATCTGCTACCCCATCAGGAAAGCAAGTTCATTTGCATCCATCAGGAACTAGACAGGGTTTCAACCTAGGTAGGAACTCACATACAAGCAGGCAATAGGAACAAGCTGGGCAGGAAAGCAGGGTCCCTGTGATCTCTGGCTAACAATAGGCTGGTTCAATACAAGTTGATAAGCATCTTAGAAAGAAAAGATGAGAGGAAGAAATCAGGCAAAAGGGAGGAAGGGAAAGATTCATTAATTCATGAGTCATAGCTGATTCCTGAATACATTTTTAATACTACAAGAAACCATTTAAATATTCAACTTGGGATACAGCTTTAAAGCACAAAGACCTCCTGAGGATGTCTAGTGTCCTGTGCTCTGCTTTACACCTTACTCCTTGAGACAAGGAGTCTCCCTGAACCCAGTGCTCTCTTGTTTTCTCCCCACCTAGGACAGCTGTCCAGCAAACTTGAGCAGTCTTTCTGTTCTCATCCCTGTCAATGCTGTGGTGACGTGGGGGCTAGGGGGGTGCTGGGGGGCTGGGGGCAGTTTTTTGAGTCATGTGTGGAATCTGATTTAGATTGTAGTGCTTTTACAGCAAATGCTCTAACCCAATAAGCCACCTCCTCAGCACAACTTGATGCACCTAGAATTTCCATAAGTGACCATCCTTTTCTTAGTCTTGTCATCAACACCTAAACCTCTTTTATGTTCCAGCTAAAAGAACATAAAATTTAATACCACTGAAGAAAACAATGATTTTTGTTTGCTTCTGTTACACTTATTCTATAAATGTATGTGTTTTCACTGTCTTTCATTTTTATTTGTTTAAGAAAGTCTTATGTAATTCAGGCTGGCCATGAGTGCCCATGGCATTCTCCTGCCTCAGCCTCTCCTACTGGGGTCACCAGCATTCACTATCTATCATGCCTGGCTCTTGAAATGGTATTTTAACATGATTTCATTTACATATCCACAATAATGAATTAGGTTGAACATATTTTCATATATTTATTTGTATAGTTTTCTTTGAAGAAATGTATATTCAAATCTGTTATCCCCTTTTTGTTGTTGGGGGGTTGTTGGTTTTGTTTTGTTTGTTTGTTTTGAGACAAGATCTCATGTAGCTCAGGCTGGCCTGGAACTTGATAAGTAGTCAGGGATGACCTTGAACCCTTGACCCTCCTGACTCTACTTTTCAAGTGCTGGGATTAAAGGCATATCCCATTACATGGTTTTGCCCAGCACAAACTGTTGCCAAGTTTGAATTGGTGAGTTGTAAATGTTCCCTATGTATTCAAGCTGTGTATTCCTAAGACATGCTTTGCAAGCGTTTGGTTCATTCTGTGGCTTACCTCTTCACTTTCATTGTTGTTGTAGTTGTTGTTGTTGTTGTTGTTGTTGTTGTTGTTGTTATTGTTGTTGTTCAAGGCACAATGGTTTTGAATTTTGATGAAGTTAAAATTATTTTTGCTTTTGGTATCATATCTAGGAAACTATTGCCTAAGATAAACATTTATCCTTATATCTTCTTTCAAAAGGTTTATAATCTCAGCCCTCAAATTTAGGTACTATTTATTTTTACTTTATTTTAGTAAGGGGTATGTAGTTGGGGCAAAATATTTTTTAAACATTTGTATAGAATTGGAAGTTCTTCTAAATTACATATAAACAGTATACTTTGTCTCTGTAGCTAATTTTATCTTAGTAGTTTATTTCACTCAATGAGTAGTCAACTCATTGTGATAAGCTTAAGCAGATAGAACAAAAGAAAGTGAGTGCTTTCTATTTCAATGAGTTAAGATTGAGAAAGGAACAAAGAAATTCACCAGTTACTGTAGGATCCTCAGTTAGTGGTGCCTTCCAGGAGTTATGAGACCTTTGGGATATAGAGCCTTGTTGCTGGAGTCAATGAAGTTTTATAGTAGCATATACCTAAAGGACACTCCATCCAATCACAAGAACACTTGTTCAACTATGTACATAGCAGCTTCATTTGTAATAGCCAAAAACTGGAAACAACCTAGACATCCCTTAACTGAAAAATGGATAAAGAAAATCTGTGAAATTTGCAGTTAAATGGATGGAACAGTAAAAGATCATCCCCAGTGAGGTAACCTAGACCAAGAAATACTAAGATGGTGTGTACTCACTTATAAATGGATATTAGCTGTAAAATATGCTACAGTCCACAGTCCAGAATGGCTAAGTAACACAGAGAAGGAAAGTAGAGACAAAAGAATCTTCCTGGGAAGAGGAAATAGAATAGATTTCTCATGTAGACTGGGAGCAGGTGGGGTTGAGAACAGGAGGGATCAGGAAAGGGGAGGGAGGAAGAAAATACTGTGAGAAATGACTAGAATTGGAGGCATTTGGGGGGCAGCGTGGAAACCTAGTACAACAGAAACTCTGTGTACTCTATGAGAGTAACCCTAGCAAAGACTGCTAGTAATGGGGGACATGGAATCTGAAACAGCCATTTTCTGTAACTAGGCAAGGCCTCAAGTGGAAGGATTATGACAACAACCAAACACAAAACCTTTGACCTTCAATTTGACCTGCCTGGACAGTATTTTGGGACCAGAGCCTAATCCATAATCATCATCAAACAGACCAGAGAGACTTCATTCAGTAACTGATGGGAATAGATGCAGAGCTCCACAGGTAAACATTAGGTGGGGCCCAAGGAATCCTGTAGGAAAGGGGGAGCAAGGATCAGAAGAAGCAGAGTTATCAGGGGCACCCCACAAGATCACATCCCAGAGAATCAACTTGCTGAGTCTCATGTGGTACTCAGAGATCATGGAATCTTGAGGGGTCTGACCTAGGTCATCTGCATAAATGTATGGCCAATAAGCTTGATATTCTTGTGGAAATTCTTACAGTGGGAGTGGAGGGCTGTTCCTGACTTTTGCCTACTTGTAGGACCCTTTTCTTATTCAATAGCAAAAACAAATAATTCACTTTAAGAAATATGCAAAGGATTTAAGCAGATGTTTTCACACACAAAAAAAAGATTGATATTTCAGTGGTCACGAAACACTTAAAAATTTTTAGGTATGACTAGTAATTGGGGAAACAAAACTTGGACCCATTTTAAGATGCTTCTTCATACACATTAAGATGACTAGTCTCACAAAATCAGAAAATAGCAGGTGTTAGTGAGGATTGGGGAAATCATAGCCCTTGGATTATGGAAATATAAGACAGAGCAGCCACTGTGGGGAACAGTCTGGTGGTACCTCAAAAGGTAAAAACATAAATCCTATAACTTAATTCATACACACACACACACAAATTGAAATCAGATATAAACAGAAATCTCTCCACCAATGTTTATGAAGACCTTTGTATCATTACCCCAAAGATAGCTAGAAACACCCAAGTCCATCAACAGAATAATAGCTAAATAACCAATAAACATGGAATACTATTGAGCCATAAAGTAGAGTAAAATGCTAGTCCGCTGGACAGACTTTGAGAACATGGTAAGTGAACATTGTATGATTGATAGCATTTAATTGAGTGCCGAGAATAATCAAATTCATAAAGCAAAGTAATAACAAGCAGAAGCTGGAAGAGTGTGGTGAGAGAGCTGGTGTTCAATCAATGCTGCTTAGGTTTGGATAGATTTGGATAGAGAGATGCTGATGGGTAACAGGATCTATTTTATGACACTAAACTGAGCTCCCACAAATGCTTTAAATGGTCCATACCATGTTGTGTGTATTTTATCACAGTAAATGAAGTAGCTTGAAATAAGAGATAGTGATATTAACTTGCCTAAGCCGGGGAAGACAGACAGACAGACAGACAGACAGACAGACACTGAATCTAGCCCCAACTATCTTCCAGACCTGGTAGGTAAAGTGAACACAGCCTCAGATAAAGAATCATTCTGCATGACCTTAGCAGCAGCTGCTTCAGAGCAAGTGACTTGACAGATATGTGGGGGACAAAGTTGGACAGTGACAGAACAGAAGTTAGGAAAGATCCAAGAGTTAAGTTCTATTCCCTCACCTCCCTGTTGGACTGCAGCAGGGAACAGACCTCTGAGATGTATTGTGTAGACCTCTGACAGAAAAGCTGTCTAGACAAATCCCTGAGGCATCAGCCAACTTATTGGCATATTGCGGGTTACCATCCACCTTGTGTTTGCATCTGACCTGTCTCTACCTGCAGGTGTTCCCAACACACATAGAGCAACATTAAACAGCAGTGCCTAAGCTTTTCTCCAGATCTTGTTTCCTAGGTTGAGGCAATGTGTGACAATATTTTTTCCAGTTAAAAAGAGAACTAGTTGATCTTTTAAAAGCCCAGTGAGCAGAACGAAAGGCAAGAATTGGGCCTTAGCCAGTGAACTTGGAGCTATCTAGCTATGCGGTTAACCAAAACCTTAAATATAATTACATTTTCCCTCTAACAAAATCAAACTTCTTTATTTTCCTTATGAGTCTTTAAAGGACAAAACCGCAAATATTAAAGCACTATGCATAAAAGAATCTAAATTCTTAATTATTGAAACTTGAAGGGATGGAGCCCCAAATCAAGGGCATAGGAGACCTATGCTGTCCTCATCTGACTTGGTCTGGAATTTAGAGACAGTCAGAAACCTAGCATCCTGGAATCTGATCTCTCAGAGTACAGGCTCAACATAAGAGACTCCAAGGGCATGCAGTAGTTTCTCTCTTGACACCAATTCTAAAATTCATTGGCAGCCATGATAAAAAATAAATAAGTAATAAACAAACAAACAAAAAAAAAACTGCAGGCAGAGTGGGTCTGGGCTAGATAACCCAAGTGAGAATCAGGGTTAGGGTTAGGTCATAATGGCACTTCTCAGAAGTTAAAAGAACAGCCATGCTCTTCTGCTTAACACGGCTTCAAAGTTATTCACTTCTGAACTACAACAGGGAGCCAAAACTGCGAGAGAGGATCATCAACCAAACTTACAGGGCTGGGGCATGGAAGGCCATAACCTCCAGATCCAAGGTTTCCATCTCTGATTCCCTAATCAGAAAAATGGAACACCTCTAATCCAAGCCAGGAAAATGAGGATGGATTTGTACTCAGAAACAGAGATAAATTCATTGTAAAATGTACACTATACCCATACCTCAATGTCATTGTGCTCTTTCTTGTTCTCTCTGTCCCTTAGAGTCCTTTCTTACAAAGAGAGGGCATGGCAGCACCCTGTACACATTCTCACCACTGTGCCAGGGACCAGCTGTTGTGTCTAGGCATTCATCAACCATCCAAATTCCATGCATGGCTCCAACAGAAACACTGCAGGCCAGTCCCAGTGTGCTGACAAGTACCTGTTGGAGACAGGAGGTCAAACTGCTACCCTGACATCAAGTCAATAACTTGTACCCTATGTTCATAGTGGTATTACTGTGTGAAACAGCCAGAAGATGGAAGCCTCCAATGACCATCAGTGAATGAATAAACTAAATGTGCTACATACATAAAATATTATCTTATATGTGAAGATAATTGAAATTCTGGCATGTTCTATAACCTATGTAAACTTTCAAGACATTTAGCTAAGTGAAATAAACAGAAAGAACTAGAATTAAGCAAGTCTACCTCTATAGGTTCTGAAAATAGAGAGATTCGTGGATGCAGAAAATAGAATATTGTTGACCAAGTGGTTCATGGAGAGTTGGGGGAGGTTACTGTAATGAATCTAAAGTTTTTGTTTGGGATGATAGGCAAAGTTTGGAAATGGATAATAGTGAGGGCTACATAACAGGGTAACTGCACATCATACCAATGAGTTATACTTAAAAATATGAAGGCAATACATTTTTTATGTCTTTAACATAAATCTTTTAGGTCAGGATATAGAAAGCATTCTTTGAATAAAGATAATCTGCTTTAAAATAGGCTGTTCCCAGGCCAGGGTGATGGCTGGGTGGTTTATACTTGGAGCAGAGAATCCCCAGAAACCACATATATGCTAGATGAATGTGACAGCTGCTCACTTGTAATCCCAGTCTCTGAAGGGAAAATAGGGTATTCCTAGAGCATGATGGTTATCTAGCCTAGCTGTACTGGTGAGCCTGGATTTGCTTAAGAGACCTTGCTTCGGTGCCACAGAACCTGGAGATGATCCTGTGCCACAGTGCTCCATAGCTGAATACTACTGGGAGAGAGTTGGTCTCCCAGGAGTGCTGACAAGCCTGTGAGCACAAGTAAGACCATCACTGACTCTCAGAGGGACCTGCCCAGAACCCTCAGGACACAGGAAGTGAGGAGCACTCTGGGACAGGATCCTTCCAGTTTCTGTCTGCACCCAGAGCTAATACTGTGCCACAGCTCTACATAACCAAATAACACCAGGAGAAAGCTGGTCTCCCAGGAGTTCTGACTACCCTGTGAGCACAGGTAAGACCACCACTTCTACTGTGAGGAACCTGCCTGGAGTCCTCAGGACACAGGAACCAAGGAGCAGCATGAGACAGGATCCTTCCAGTTTCCATCTACACTTGGAACTGAACCTGTTTCACAGCTTTCCATACCCAAATAACACTGGGAGAAACCCAGCCTTCCAGGTGTGCCAACACACCTGTGAAAATAGGTAAAACCAGCACTTCTGCTCAAATACCTGGTCCAAGAGGGACCCGTCGAGAGTCATCAGGACATAGGAACCAAAGAACAACCTGAGACAGGACTCTTCCTGTTTCTGTCTGCACCCCAGAGCTAACCATGTGCCACAACTCTCCATACCCAAACTCCTCCTGGAGAGAACTGGTCTAATTGGAGGACTGACACACAGGCTTGCAGGAGGGACAAGCCACAGTCAGAGATATCAAGACCAGCTGACAAGAGATAATCAGATGGCAAGAGGCAAGTGCAAGAATATAAGCAACAGAAACCAAGGCTACTTGGCATCATAAAAACCCAGTTCTCCCACCACAGCGAGCCCTGGATAGGCCAACACACCAGAAAAGCAAGACTCTGATTTAAAATCACATTTCATGATGATGATAGAGGACTTTAATGAGTACATAACTAATTCCCTTAAAGAAATACAGAAAATAGGTAATCAGGTAGAAGCCGTTAAGGAGGAAATATAAAAATCCCTTAAAGAATTACAGGAAAACACAAGCAAGGAAAGGAATTAAACAAAACTATTCAGCATCTCAAAATGGAAATAGAAACAATAAAGAAATCACAAAGGGAGACAACCCTGGAGATTAAAAAAACAGAAACAAAAACAAACAAACAAACAAAAAAACTAGGAAAGAGATGAGGAGCATAGATGCAAGCATCACCAACAGAATATGAGAGATAGAAGAGAGAATCTCTCAGGTGCAGATGATACCATAGAAAACATTGATACAACAGTCAAAGAAAATGCAAAATGTAAAAAGCTCCTAACCCAAACCAACCAGGTAATCTAGGATACGATGTGAAGACCAAACCTAAGGATAATAGGTATAGAAGAGAATGAAGCTTTACAACTTAAAGGTCCAGTAAATATCTTCAACAAAATTATAGAAGAAAACTTCTCTAACATAAAGAAAGAGATGCCCAGGAACATACAAGAAGCCTACAGAACTCCAAATAGATTGGAACAGAAAAGAAATGCCTCCCTTCACATAATAGTCAAAACACCAAATGCACTAAACAAAGAAGGACTATTGAGAGCAGTAAGGGAAAAAGGTCAAGTAACATATAAAGGCAGACCTATCAGAATTACACTAGACTTCTCACCAGAGACTATGAAAGCCAGAAGATCCTAGACAGATGTCATACGGTCCCTAAGAGAATACAAATGTCAGCCCAGGCTACTATATACAGTAAACCTCACAATTACCAAGATGGAGAAACCAAGATATTCCATGACAAAACCAAATTTACACAATATCTTTCCACAAATCCAGCCCTACAAAGGATAATAGATGGATTACTCCAACACAAGGAGGGAAACTGCACCCTAGAAAAAGCAAGAAAATAATCTTTCAACAAACCCAAAAGAAGATAGCCACACAAACATAATTCCACCTCTAACAACAAAAATAACAGGAACCATCTGCTGTCACCTGGATTTTTGATCTTAGCTATTCTGACTGGTGTGAGGTAGAATCTCAGGGTTGTTTTGATTTGCATTTCCCTGATGATTAAGGGTTCATAGCAGCCTTATTTATAATAGCCAGAAGCTGGAAAGAACCCAGATGCCCCTCAACAGAGGAATGGATACAGAAAATGTGGTACATCTACACAATGGAGTACTACTCAGCTATTAAAAAGAATGAATTTATGAAATTCCTAGCCAAATGGATGGACATGGAGGGCATCATCCTGAGTGAGGTAACACATTCACAAAGGAACTCACACAATATGTACTCACTGATAAGTGGATATTAGCCCCAAACATAGGATTCCCAAGATATAAGATACAATTTGCTAAACACATGAAATTCAAGAAGAATGAAGACTGAAGTGTGGACACTATGCCCCTCCTTAGAATTGGGAACAAAACACCCATGGAAGGAGTTACAGAGACAAAGTTTGGAGCTGAGATGAAAGGATGGACCATGTAGAGACTGCCATATCCAGGGATCCACCCCATAATCAGCATCCAAACACTGACACCATTGCATACCCTAGCAAGATTTTATCGAAAGGACCCAGATGTAGCTGTCTCTTGTGAGACTATGCCGGGGCCTAGCAAACACAGAAGTGGATGCTCACAGTCAGCTAATGGATGGATCACAGGGCTCCCAATGGAGGAGCTAGAGAAAGAACCCAAGTTGCTAAAGGGATCTGCAACCCTATAGGTGGAACAACATTATGAACTAACCAGTACCCCGGAGCTCTTGACTCTAGCTGCATATGTATCAAAAGATGGCCTAGTCGGCCATCACTGGAAAGAGAGGCCCATTGGACACGCAAACTTTATATGCCCCAGTACAGGGGAACGCCAGGGCCAAAAAGTGGGTGGGTAGGGGAGTGGGGGGGTGGGTGGGTATGGGGGACTTTTGGTATAGCATTGGAAATGTAAATGAACTAAATACCTAATAAAAAATGGGAAAAAAAGTTAAAAAAAAATCAGGCAGAATACTAGATTGGCAACAGTAACCAATAATAAAGCAGGAACAACTACAACAACAACAACAACAAAAAAAAAAAAAAACAGGAAGAAACAATCAGAACTCCTTAATATCTCTTATCATCAATGAACTCAATTCCCCAATAAAAAGACATAGACTAGACTAACAGACTGGATATGTAAACAGAACCCAACATTTTGCTGCATACAGGAAATGCACCTCAGTGACAAAGACAGACACTACCGCAGAGTAAAGGGCTGGAAAACAATTTTCCAAGCAAATAGTCCCAAGAAACAAGCTGGAGTAGCCATTCTAAGATCGAATGAAATCAACTTTCAATCAAAAGTTATCAAAAAGAATAATGAAGGACACTTCATACTCATGGAAGGGAAAGTTTACCAATAAGAACTCTTAATTCTAAACATCTATGCTCCAAATGCAAGGGCACCAACATTCATAAAAGAAACTTTACTAACGCTCAAAGCACACATTGCATCCCACACAATAATAGTGGGAGACTTCAACACCTGACTCTCAGCAATGGACAGATCATTGAAACACAAACTAAACAGAGACACAGTGAAACTAACAGGAGTTATGAAACTAATGGATCTAACAGATATTTATAGAACATTTCATCCTAAAGCAAAAGAGTATACCTTTTTCTCAGCACCTCATGGTACCTTCTTCAAAATTGACCATATAAATGGTCATAAAATAGGCCTCAACAGATGAAAGAAGATTGAAATAATCCCATGCACCCTATCAGATCAAAATGGACTAAGGCTGGTCTTAAATACCAACAAAAACAATAGAAAGCACACATACCCATAGAAGCTGAACAATGCTCTACTGAATGATAACATGGTCAAAGAAGAAATAAAGAAAGAAAGTAAAGACTTTTTAGAATTTAATGAAAATGAAGACACAGGCTGGCAAGATGGCTCAGTGGGTAAGAGCACTCTCTTCCACAGGTCCTGAGTTCAAGTCCCAGCAGCCACATGGTGGCTCACAACCACTCGTAATGAGATCTGACACCCTCTTTGGGCTAGAGCAAGCAGGGACTGAGTGAAGGGGGCCAACCAGGGTGATCTGGGTTGACTGGAACAACCAGAGGTCCTAAAAAATTCAATTCCCAACAACCACATGAAGGCTCACAACCATCTGTACAGCTACAGTGTACTTACATACATACATACATACATACATAAATCTTTTAAAAAAAAGAAAAGAAAATGAAGACACATCATACCATAACTTATGGGACACAATGAAATCAGTGGTAAGAAAACACATAGCTCTAAGTGCCTCCAAAAAGAAACTGGAGAGAGCTTACAGTAGCAGCTTGATAGCACACCTGAAAGCTCTAGAACAAAAAGAAGCAAATACACCCAAGAGGAGTAGATGGTAGGAAGTAAACGAACTCAGGGCTGAAATCAACCAAATATAAACAAAAAGAACTGAACAAGAATCAACCAAACCAGGAGCTGTTCTTTGAGAAAATCAACAAGATAGATAAACCCTTAGCCAGACTAACCAGAGGGCACAGAGACAGTATCCAAATTAATAAAATCAGAAATGAAAAGGGAGACATAACAATGAGCTATATCTTAAAATAATTATGCTGTTTGTTGAATATTAACAGTTGAAAAAATTAAAATCATTTTCTACAAACAAAACAAAATAAAATAGTGATTTCTGAGTCCACTCTATTATTCCAGTCTACATGTTTGTGGGTGCCATGGTTACTATAACTTTTCTATGTAGTTTGTAATCTGGTGCTCCTTTCTGATAATCATCCCATTGTTCTTTCATATTAGTTCTGTTTTGTCTACTTGGCATCTTTTGTATTCTTATGATCTGTAAGATTATTTTCTACTTCTGAGGGATGCCATTGGAATAGTGATGGAAACTGCTTTGAAAGTGTAGATCACTTTCAGTGATATATCCATTTCACAGTACTAATGCAGACAATTCATGAGTGTTGGAAGTCCTCAGATTTTCTAGTGTCTTCTTCCATTTCTATTCTTAGTGTCTTGATGTAGTAGAGGTCCTTCTCCTACTGGGTTGGGTTCATTCCTGGACATTTTTTTTCTGAAGTTATGAAAAATAAAGTGTTTTCCTAGTTTATTTCTTGCCAAGTTCTTATAGGTATATTCTAGAGTTTTACATTTTTATATATTATGCATCCCACTACTTCACTATGTTTATCGGGTCTATGAGTTTTCTGGTTGAATAGTTAGGGTCTTTTAAGTAGAATCAAATCACAGGCAAATGAGCATAGTTTCATTTCTTCTTTTCCTATTTCTCTCTCTTTTAGTTCTTCTTCTTGCTTTACTGCTCCAGCTCAGACATTAATCACTATATTAAATAACAATTAAGAGAATAAACAACTTTGTGTCCTGATTTCTTTTTTAGCACTTTTACTTGGTTGACTCTAGCGTTGCTATATATAGATTTTGCTATGTTGAGGCATGTCCCTTTTGCTCCTAATCTCTTCAAGATTTCATCTTAAAGAGATGCTGAGTGCTGTCAAAGGCCTCTCTGTAACTGTTAAAATGACCATGTGATTTTATTTCCCTAGCTCTATTTATGTGCTATAATGCATATATTGACTTCTGTCTGTTTAACTATCCTTGTATCCCCAGGATGAAAACAATTTGATCATTGGGTGTGACATTTTCTTAAGTTTTGATTGTAAGCAATTTTTGCAATGATGTTCATCAGGGCAATTAATCTACAGTTTTCTTTTATGTGTATCTTTATCTGTCTTGGAATCAGTGTAACACTGGCTTCATAACATGAGTTTGATGTTGCTCTCTTCCAGTTTATTTTTTAGAATTATTGAGACATATTAGTAACAGCTCTTCACTTAGGACCATAGTAATTCAGCAAAGAATCCATCCCACCCTAAATCTTGCTTTGTTGGGAAGTTCTCCATAAGTGCTTCAATTTCCTTCGTTGCTTACCTTAGATCTGTCTAAAATGTATATATCCCTTTAACTTTTGAAGGTGCTATGTTTCTAGAAGTTTTACATACTTTCCTGATTTTGCAGGAAATGCAAGATTACAAAGTATTTCTTAATGATCCTTAGGATTTCATTGCTGTCTGTTGCACTTCTATGATGGATTTCTTTGGTTTAGTCTAGCGAAGAGTATTCATGTTATTAATTTTTTTCAAAGAACCAACTCTTTGTGTCATTGATTCGTTGTATTATACTTGTAGTCGTCATTTCCTTCATTTAGTCCTGATCTTTATTGTCTGTCTGTCTGTTTACCTATTTATTTGGCTTGGTCTTAGATTTCTCAGACTGTGAAGTACACCGGTAAATGATTTATTTGAAACCTATGATTTTTAATAACTACTCACAGCTATAACCTTTTTCCTTAGACATGCCTTTGTTATCTCTCACAGATGCTGATTAGTCATGCTTTCATTTTCACTGGATTCTAGTAACATACTCACTTCATCCCTGGTTTCTCCAATGACTTATCTACCATTTAAGATTGTTCAATTTTCACACTAGAGTTCAGCAAAGTCTCAAGAGTAATATAGAGCAACAAGAATATTTTCACACTGGCCAGGAACTTTCACCTCCCATGAATGAATTGGTCTACAATGAAAATTTTAGTTGTGAATGAAATGGCCTACAATGAAAAATTTAATTCGATAGTTTCTAGTAATATCATGGTAGACCTAACTCAACAGATCAGGCTCAGGTTAGAACATTGTGCAAGCTTTGGGTAGCAAGCATTCATGTACTTAAATTGGATAATTTGTTGGATTTAATTCAATAATATCAATGCTCAATCATAATTAGAAACTATAATAATAATAATCACAATCATAATGGAGCTAATAGCACCAAACGTGAAGTTATATCTAATGATTGATTCTCACAGTAATTTGATATGAGACCATGGGGAAAGACCATGTCTAAAGCTTCAATTATCTGTGTTGAAAAAAAATGTGCAAGTTTTCTACCTGAAATAAAATAATCAATTAGGCTCCCTTATTGTAAAAGGCCGTACTTTTCCATTTCTATGCATTTGTATAGTTTTTTTTTAACCTTTGCATTTTTAGTTTCATTTCGCTATGATCTATTAAGACAGATTCTTTTGTAAATTCCTTTCCTGTGTGTCAAGGATAATGGCAACTCCAGAGAGGTTCACTATGAAAGAGATTGCTGGAGACATACCACGAAGGTACCCAGCATATGAAAGACTCACAATAAAGTCCCCAGAGAATTATATAGGTAGAAACATTTATCCCTCTTATTTCACAAATAATGAAATGGGCTCAGGGAAGCATAGTTTCCAATCTGGCCCACCTAGACAGTCCAGAGTTAATAAAGGATGTTGTTGTGACTTATCAAAAGGTAAAGTATATCAAAACCCAGAAAAGAATATGTCTTTTAATAAGACTCTCAAGGATATCTGTATTGAGGAGTAACACACACACACACACACACACACACACACACACACACACACCACCCTTCTGCAAAGCAACATAAACTGGAATTATATTGCCTAATCCAGTACAAAGAGCCAATCCTAGAATTTTATAGACTACTTGTGCTTCAGAACATTCTACCATACTATTTACCCAATTCTATCAACTTACTAAAATGTGTTTAAGCTTCCCAAAATTTCTCATCCCATTGCTTCTTGTTTCCAAACAATTTATATAACAATGGACAATGGACAGGATAGCAAGAATAAAATTCTTCAGAGGGCAACAAGATGTCTTCATGGGTCTGCTACCAAGCTTGATGATCTGAGTGCAAGTCACAAACCCATGGAGTTAAAGGGGAAGTCAATTCCCATAAGCTGACCTCTGACCTACACACACAGGCTTTGGCACTGGTGCATATACTTACATGTGTATACATGCACGTACACACACATGCTAAATAAAAATTCTAAAAATTTAAATTCTTAGCAATCTAGATAGTTATGAAGCCAGGAAGTAATATATAGCATTTGGTTCACTGGAAATTAACAATAGAAATTTCTAGAACAAATCATGGTAATTTGCCAATGTTTCTAATACCCAGAAAGAAATAATGAGAGTGTTGCTAAGTAAAAACCAAAATAAGCCCTCTAGCTATGTTTGTTTCTAGTTGACATCCTTACTTTTAGAGGTCACATAGTACATTTTCCATCTCTTGCTAGCCTTGCTTTAGACAGTGCCTTTGTTGTATGGGTTATGATGACAGCAGTACTTTTCAGGGGCTTCAAGTCCCCTGTGGATAAAATATTGACTTTTCATGAGAGCTGAAGACCTCCAATCAGGCAAGATGAAAGGATTTAAATTCTGTCTCATATATATATATATATATATATATATATATATATGAATGAGACATTATATATATTGCAGTTTGTGAATGCTATCTGCCATTTCCCAGAAAAAGGCATAAATACCTATGCCATTGTTAGCCCCCTTGTCCCTCACCATGCATAGTCTACAGCTATAGCTTTCAACAGACTGAATGGGTAGGCTAAGTTGAGAGAAGACCAAGGTCCCCAGTTCTCCATTCTTTAGCCACTGAATTAAAGCTCTTTCTTTTCCCGTCAATCTGTCCCTTTGGTCACTGGCCTTACCAGGCAGCAGCAACAGAGTCGAACACTATTCATAAGCCTCTCAGCAGTTGCAAGTTGTTACCAAGGCAAGCTGGTCCCTGTTCTCCGAACGACTACTTAAGGAATATGAACAAATAGATATAGGATTCTTAGAGTAGACACAAATGCAATTTAAGGAAGCCTGAAAGGAAAACTTCTATAAACCAGTGGGAATTATATGCCTAACATTCCCTGAAAAAAAATCTAGCCTGAGATGATCACCAGTCCAATGCCAGGCAAGCCCAGACTCCATAGCAGGAGTGAGCCCAAGACAGTCACCTGACTGGCACTATGGGACTCAGATAGGGAGCTAGCCTGAGATGAGCACCAGTCCAGTCTGGCACTGTGCAGGCCTGAGGGTTGGGGCTCTGACCAAGTCCAATCTGACCCTTACCCAGAGGCCATAATGCACTAGTAGGTGACATAGCACTCCTGAGACCACTCCTGAGACACTCAAGAAACCCCAAGTGCCAAGTAAGTGGTGAACAAATGGAAAAGAGAGGCAGAACCACACATTTTAGTCTACATCAAGGTTCCAACCAAATGTCTGGGAGACTCAAAGAGAAGTTTTTCAACAGCTTCCATGCTTTAAAAGAGAGCTAGGCCACTGCCAATTTTCTCTTCTTGAATAAACACTAATTCTGCCTTTCATTATGCCAACTGCTATTCACTGAGGGTCTTCACAAAATCCTAGAGAATACCAGCTGAAAGCATCCGTGATGTGCCAGCTTGTGAGCCTGCAAAGGACTCAGGAAAAACAGTAGCTTACTAAAATGTGTGGTAAATCTTAACAGGAGAATGCATCTGTGAGTCAGGGAACTCCCAAGGAAGGCACTTGCCCCAGCTTGAAAAGGTCAACACAGCTTCAAAGGGAAGATGATATTGAAACAAGTACCACAAGGCTTATGTGGAGATTGCCAAATGGAGGAGAGGAAGAGAGAAGCAATCCAAGCAATGGGAACAACTTGATTAAAGGCAGGGGGACTTGCAATTGCACGACATATCAGGAGAACCTCATTTGTAGCTGGGAATAGAACCAATTCACAGAAAGCCATGTCTATCACGCAAAGAGTTTGGAATCTGATCCTGAAGATGACAGGTAAATATTAAGTAATTTTATTTTTAAATAGGAGTAATGAGATCATATTTACATTCTATAAAGTTCACTCCAAGTGATTATTTAGAAGAAAGTACACCAAGTGAGAATAGTTTAAAGCAATGATAATCAAGTGAGAAAGAATTATAGACTGTATTAATGAAATCAAGGTGAAAATGTTTGAAATAAATCAGTAATTCAGGAAATCAGTAGTAATTCTGTCTGTGAACTATTGGCCACAGTTAAATCAGAAATCTAATAACTTATGGGAGTTCTCTAGGTGTATTAAGTAATTCAGTAATTCAGTAAATCAAAAGTAATTCAGAAATTATGTGGGATATCAGAAAGAAAACAATAAAAACTTACAGATTTCCAGTGAGCTGGAAAAATACCAATGAAATGAGGGTTGTATAGGAAGTATTGAGTTGAATTGAGACACAGAATTGGAAAGTCAATGGGACATGGGAATAGAGTTGCCAGTAGGTGGTTGGAAATGAGTTAGGGTTCCAGAGAAAGAGCTTGAATGAAACTGGATTGTCAGGTGGTTGGGAGTTGGTAGCTTTCACCAAGTATGAACCCAGAGAGCACACCCAAACAGAAAAAGAGAGAAAGGCTGCGGACAGATTTGGCAAATAACAGTGCAAAGGGTTGACAGGACAAATAAAGAGGGAAAGAAAGGCTGCAAGATAGCTCAGAAGTAAAACACTTGCCTCAGAGGCAGGAGGACCAGAGTTCAGATCCCCAGAACCAGAAGCAATAGCAAAAGTCTGAAATCCCAGCACTCCTGGGATCCCTGGGAGTTTTCAGGCCAGCTAAAGTGGTGTACGCAGCAGTAAATGAGGGATACTGTCTCAAAACAAGATAAATGGTAAATACTGACACTCTAAGTGGTCCTCTGATCTCGGCATACACACATACACATGAATACATACACACATACATATGAATACACATACACATGAATACATACGCACACATGCCTACACAAAGGTTAAGCAAGATGTGACTAAATATGGGAGGAAGTATCACAGGAGGATAAAGGAAGGAAAAACAGAACAGAGTGGACACTTATTGAATTTTGATGATATATTCAGCTCAGGAGTTTTAAATATGTTTTCTTACTTAATATGCCTGGAGAACTCCTGTGAGTAAGTTATTAGGTTTCTGATGTAACTGTTGCTAGTAAAGGTGAAATATATTATTCAGGATCACACAAGTGCTAGGCAGTGAATGAAAAAAGAAGGAAAGGCAGACATTTCTGGCTCCATGGCCCTTTCCATAGCATAAATTACATTAGAAAAGTCAAGTCAAATAGAAGCTGAAAACAACTGAATGAGCTTGAGAAACTGTAGCCCAGCCAGAGGCAGAGTGTCGTAGTCACATATCACAGAGAGAGTATTGGACTAAGTAAGCCAAGATGGTGAAAATAGAAAATGACCTTTACCATAAACAAACATCTTAATATTAGTGAACATGAGGTGCAACATACTGCTTAGAAGTTGCTGTTCTTAGAAGATCAGTCAGAAAAGGATTAGAGACATACAATGTATTGTCAGTTAATAGAAAATGCTGAGAAAAGAAAAATGCAGCCCTGTTAGTAAAGTACTTGCCAAGCATGCAGAAAGCACTGAGCTAAGACAGTGGCACACATCTGGAATACAAGAAATCTCAGGATGCGGGAGGGGGAGAATCAAGAGTCCGAGATCATCCTCTAGCTGCACAGCAATTGTCCATTGTTATCTGAGAGAACATCTGAAAAACTCAACTTAAAAGAAGAAAATAATCATGCTCATTGTCCCAGGGGGTTCAATTCACATGTACTTGGACACATTTGGTGCCTTTAGTAAGACAGAGCATCATGGTTGGAAAGAAGGCATGGAACACAGCTGCTCACCTCATAGTGAATGGGAGGAATGGACGAGAACCTGCACATATCCCTTAATGATGTATCCCAGTAAGCAAACTTCTCTCTGTTAGGTCTTACCTTTAAAACATGAAACCTTTTCTCTACATACTATTAAGTTGGATACCAAGCCTTAAATATAGGGATTTGGGGAACACTTAATATTTAAACCATAATAACCAAAAAGAAAGTAGAGAGTAAGAGGTACAGAGAGAAAGGACAGTAGTCTTTTAGATAGAGTGGTCTCTGAGAAGACAACATTTGAGCAAATGCTTGAGTAAAGCCTTGAACGAGAAAGGCAGAAAAATATCCCAGAGGAAGTGAATAGCAAATCCAAAATGTAGAACCCCACTAGCATTCTCTGGGGTCAGCTAAGAGGCCAACATGATAGGCACAAGATCAGAGACTATAGCAATCAAGACTATGGCAAGAAATCTGGTTTTTATTCTAAGTGAGATGGGAACCCCTGAGAAGCAAATAATACTACGCTTTAGTCATCCTAAACAGTGAGGTGACTGGGTTTACTCTCCAGAAAGTAGTGTCCCTATTTTTCCTTCACAACCTGGAGCGAGCCAAGCAAGGTAGCAAAATAGATTAGCTAGCATAACACTGATGGGTCAGGTCAAATCCACAGCAGGATTCTCTGTGGCTCCACCGGCCACTGATTCAGTTATCATATTCCTACCTTCGGTAGGGTGTGGCATTCACAGTAACCACTGTGTATAGAATAACCCTCAGCATTCTTGCTTGGAAGTCTTAATCTTGGCCCAGTCTCTCTACCCAGACAGATGCACTTAGACAACAGGAACCAAAAAAGGAATGGAACTCTCCAGTACCCACAACCTTGAATAGCCTCAGAGACATGCTTTGTCCCAATGTGGCCTCAGAGACTTAAAGGCTGAGCCTGTGGTCAGAGGCAACGGTTCACTGGGTGTGAGTACCAACCCTGCCCATCCCGAGGCCCTCCTAATGTAGGAAGTTAATAATAGACACTGACTCCATCATAAAGGGATTCCCAAGAGTATCTTCATGGGGCTCTGCAGCTGACCACAATTAGCCTCCTCCTCCTCCTCATCCCAGGAAGATTCCAGGTGATGGAAACAATAGGCTACAAGGCAGCCTCAGCCAAGTGGATATGTAAGCTCTCCAAAAAGTTGGAAAGCCAATCTTCCAACAAAAGACCATTTATCATGATTTTGCTGTCACCCTTTATCGTCTTTCTTCTAAGACTATTGACAGTGTGGACATGTCAACTGAGGTCATCTGTAACTGTTATGCCCTCCCTTCCATAGCTTTAGGGAAAAGAAGGCCTGTCTGGAAAGAAAGCTTCTCCCTTGAGATTTTCAGTGACTTGTCTCCCAGCAAAGGGTCTTTGTGCACACTAAGACCCACCCAGCCCCAGAAGCATGGGGGCCCATAAGACTAATGTGATTTGGTCAAACAACAGCATTGCAATGCTTTTGCTTGTTGAATTGTGGCTTGGATTGGATTCATTAGTTTTTTTTAAGATTTATTTATTTATTTAATAATGTATATATAAGTACTCTGTCTCTCTCTTCAGACACACCAGAACACATCTAGCCCCATTACAGATGGTTGTGAGCCACCACGTGGTTGCTGGAAATTAAACAAAGGACCTCTGGAAGAGGAGTCAATGCTCTTCACCACTGAGCCCCGAATTTATGATTTTTTACTTCCACCTCAACTCCAAAGACCTTCACTGAAGTCAGAAGTAACTATTTCGCTTTATTTCTTTGTGAAATATTCTACAACTCTCTACTTTTGTCTTATCTAGCATGTAACTCTAAAAAATATTCTCACAGCACAAGTCCACATAGACAACAGGATCTGTGTTCCAGCAAATTTGAAAGTGATTTCAATTGTACATAGTTTTAAATTCTAACCAGCTATATATCATATTTTAAATTCCCATTATTTCTACTTTGCTAGGTTTAAATGAATTACATTTAGACGACGGAGTGTATGGAATAAACCCATGTCACCACATATTTATCTAGCATAGCACTGATGAATATGTCCTGTGTTTGCTTCACCTTTATCTCCATTTAGAGAGCATAAAACACATAACACAAATCTGTGAGTGAATGTATGGGCAGCCTGATGAACAAATTAGCACTTACATTGAAGAAGCCATGGTAGTAGCAAAATGGCTTTGCCCATTCTCAGGACCAGAAAAGTCCTGTTTTGGGGGGGGGGGTGTTCCAATAGCATATAGTTAGTTCAGTCGTGTCTGCTAACTATTCTAAGAATGAAATCAAAGGAAACAGAAAACATCAAGAAATTTTCAGTTTAAAATTATGTGGGAAAGAACTGTGACCCAAACATCAAATATCAGTAAACAGAGTTTCCTCTTCTCACTTCTTCACCTCTTCCCACTTCTCCAGAAAACAGAGGTGACACTTTTTTCTTTGTAGAAATTATGGTGATATCATTTGTTGTACAAATTACATATATTTATTCTTCATATGTTTATTTTCATAATTACAAAGGTTAACAACATGTTCAATGTTACAGCATATAGAAATACATAAACGTAATATAAAAATCTTCAGGTTTCTAAAAGGAAACCCTGGTTATCTTTTAATTGTATACAATTTTTCTTTGATTTAAGGCTTTAGTAAAACAGATTTGGGGCTGGGCGCACGCCTTTCATCCCAGAACTTGGGAGGCAGAAGAAGGCGGATTTCTGAGTTTGAGGCCAGCTTGGTCTACAGAGTGAGTTCCAGGACAGCCAGGGCTATACGGAGAAACCCTGTCTTGAAAAACAAAAACAAACAAACAAACAAAAACAGACTTGGAAGAAATTATACTCATTCCAGTGGTTCACTGTCCTTCATTCTCTAAACAAATGTCATCTCCTTGAGGACAAGATGCAGCAAGCATGTGCCTCGTTCACTGCCCTGACTCCAGCATCTTCACACATAGGTGTTCTACAGCACAAGGCTTGTGGATGCGCATGAACTATGCTGGATACCCACATCCAGTTACAGTATCATCAGTCGCTGCACTGGTGGGAACTTGAGTAAAGACTGCTTTCTTGAAAACTTAGAAGACAGGTATTTGTCTAAAACAGTCAATCATGTTCTACACTCAGTCCTCACCATCCTTATTATATAAACTCCACTCTCCGATTTCACAAATCTACTCCAACCTAGATTGGTCCCCACTCTTGGACTCTCACATTTACTGTGCATATTTTCTTATGTTCTCTAATACAGTCAACTTATTGAGATGGGGAATATCAAAACTTTACTTGGTATAACCAAGCAATAGGTTATCACAATATTGCATCAATGAATAACTGGTTGAGTAGACAAGTAGCCAGTCACACACAGAAATAGCTTCATTCACTGAAAGAAATGTAATTAATTGTGACTCTTAGTGGGAATTTGAGGAATGGAGCAAATATGGTTCTGGGGACCCTGTTACATTTCTGAAAAGCAGCTGCTTCCTTGGTTGTGTCTGGATGAACTGACCTATGGCAAGCCTCTCTAATGCTCTCCCCTAACTGGGTCATGCCTGACCCAAATCTTTGGGGTTTAAGAAATTTTCTCCATGTAGAGATTCTATTTCATGGTTGATTCCCCACCCCCAACCCCAGGGCTACTCTTTCACTTGATAAGCAGTTTTTTAATGACAAGTAATTATTTTGAATATTCATATAGGAGAGTGTGATGTTTCCTTGCACACACACACACACACACACACACACACACACACACACACACCGTGCAATGATCAAATCTTACTATTCAACATATTGATGACTTTAACCATGTATAGTTCCTTTATGGTAAATAAATACTCAAAATTCTGTCTTCTACCTATTTAGAAAAACAAAACAAAACATTAATTAGTCACTTGTTTCTTCACTCTTGAAGAAAAGTACTAAATTTGTAGGCTTTGGAGGTTGAGTTCATATTACAGAAACATAAAGGCTTTCATTATCCAAAGCGTCAAATCATCTAAGCAGAAACTTTAAGTCCTACCCTGCAAAAAACAGTGGTTTTCATTCACTTAAGACTTAAAGGAACCCCACATCTCAGTCAATTGCAAATTTTGTTTTCTTTTGCTCCTAAGAGAGAGAGAGTTCCAGTAGGAGTCTTGCTGGAAATTGAGATGAATCATCAAGTGTCCCCAAAGGCTCCTAGAAACCTGAGCCCTGAAGCTGAGGGCTTCTATGCAGAGGACAAGTAAGATCCATTTTACCCAGAAAGCTCACTTATTTTCCATAGCATTTTAAAATTGAGTTTGGAACCACTATTTATAGTTTAACATGTAACATAATATTTACTCCAGGCTCCAATTGGAATGTTTCTCATAAATGTCAGTGGATTATTTACTATGGTAAACTAATTAGTTACATAAATGCTTTCTTTTGTAGAGTGGATGGAGAGGAAACTGTTAATGGTTCTTGGATTAACTTTGTGTTATTACCATTTGAAGTTTTTCTTATATTTAAGGTAGTTATCTCAGTACTGTAAAACTGTGCATAGATTGCCCATCTGGCACTTAAGTGAAGGGCTTCCATTTTAACTCACTGAGTAAAACTAAACAATGGACCGTGAAAATCATCTACCTGAATTAAAAGAGGATCCTTCTCCTTCCAATTTGAAGATGGAACAGAAATAGATATTGCATGTTCATGTTCTTGATTGATGATTTTAACACATAATATATTTATGACAGCTAAATGAAATATTAAAAAATGGCTGTAGATGAAAGAAACTTGATCAGACAGTGATCTCTAAGGAAATGCTATAATGATAGACTTTGTGGATAGTCCTTTGGGGAACTTCTCCAAAATTCAGATTGATGGGATACTAAATCACAATGACATCTACATTTAGAAGACCATTTTCTTGGGGAATGGAGAACATGCTTTCCCTAGTTCTAAGCACAAAGAAATGATGCACACAGAAATGTCTAAGCACCATGACATTGTCAACTGAGCTTAAAATACAGTGAAAGAACTCTCATTCAAAAGAGAAAAGAACAGTTGTGTTTTTTTTTATTACTTTTTACTACTATCTTTCATTTTTCTGAATCCAGATTATAAATGGAAGATACATTCCTAAGCGAGAAAGTAACACAAAATTGAGTCATATGTAAGTAACACTTCATCACAGATTAGAAAAGGTTGTAATTATCATCCGCATTTATTGAAAAGTCACAAAGTAACTGGAGTCTTCTCTGTGCCAAGCTTGGCTCTTCAGGCTCATATGAGTACAGATTTGATCTTAATGACAAACCTAGGTAGGAAGAACTATTGTCATTCTCCTTTTCCGGATGAAGGAATCCAGGTTCAGGACAAGAGCATTCTTCCAGGTGATAGGCTGGAAGGCAGGAAGAAACACATTCTCAACATATAAATCAGACCCATGGGGATCACTGTGATCCTAGAGGGAGCCCAGGAAACTAAAATTGTTTTTGTAATAATGTTAGGATGGCTGTTATTTGCCATCTCTAATCTCTTTATTATACTATATAAGGTAGTATTTTTTTCAGATGCTGCTTGGCAGTGTAGCAGATCAAATGCAGAGTCAAACAGGACAATGCAGCTGGCTTCTGTCAAATCAGACAGCCAGAAGATGTATGAAGATTCAGCACTGTTGCCCTTTTTACTTAATTTTGTTGTTGCCTTGAGGAAGTACATACATTCATAAAAGTTGTGGGGTTTGCTATGTAATGGCTTTATTATTTGTTTGACATTTCTTAATTTTAATTTCTTGTATAGCAAATATCATTAGATGATACCCATAGAAACAAAAGCCCTTTGAAGTTCTCAATAATTTTTTAGTGTAGACAATGATAAAGAAGGCTCTAGGGGGGAAAAAAAGGACTTCAATGCAGTCTTTCACACCCTATAAAAAGAGCCCTACCGGAAATGCAAATCAAAACAACCCTGAGATTCCACCTCACACCAGTCAGAATGGCTAAGATCAAAAATTCAGGTGACAGCAGATGCTGGCGAGGATGTGGAGAAAGAGGAACACTCCTCCATTGTTGGTGGGATTGCAGGCTTGTACAACCACTCTGGAAATCAGTCTGGCGGTTCCTCAGAAAATTGGACATAGTACTACCGGAGGATCCAGCAATACCTCTCCTGGGCATATATCCAGAAGATGCCCCAACTGGTAAGAAGGACACATGCTCCACTATGTTCATAGCAGCCTTATTTATAATAGCCAGAAGCTGGAAAGAACCCAGATGCCCCTCAACAGAGGAATGGATACAGAAAATGTGGTACATCTACACAATGGAGTACTACTCAGCTATTAAAAAGAATGAATTTATGAAATTCCTAGCCAAATGGTTGGACCTGGAGGGCATCATCCTGAGTGAGGTAACACATTCACAAAGGAACTCACACAATATGTACTCACTGATAAGTGGATATTAGCCCAAAACCTAGGATACCCAAGATATAAGATACAATTTCTTAAACACATGAAACTCAAGAAAAATGAAGACTGAAGTGTGGACACTATGCCCCTCCTTAGAAGTGGGAACAAAACACCCATGGAAGGAGTTACAGAGACAAAGTTTGGAGCTGAGTTGAAAGGATGGACCATGTAGAGACTGCCATATCCAGGGATCTGCCCCATAATCAGCATCCAAACGCTGACACCATTGCATACCCTAGCAAGATTTTATCGAAAGGACCCAGATGTAGCTGTCTCTTGTGAGTCTATGCCGGGGCCTAGCAAACACAGAAGTGGATGCTCACAGTCAGCTAATGGATGGATCACAGGGCTCCCAATGGAGGAGCTAGAGAAAGTAGCCAAGGAGCTAAAGGGATCTGCAACCCTATAGGTGGAACAACATTATGAACTAACCAGTACCCCGGAGCTCTTGACTCTAGCTGCATATGTATCAAAAGATGGCCTAGTCGGCCATCACTGGAAAGAGAGGCCCATTGGACTTGCAAACTTTATATGCCCCAGTACAGGGGAACACCAGGGCCAAAAAGGGGGAGTGGGTGGGTAGGGGAGTGGGGGTGGGTGGGTATGGGGGACTTTTGGTATAGCATTGCAAATGTAAATGAGCTAAATACCTAATAAAAAATGGAAAAAAAAGAGCCCTACCATATTGATTACAATAATTATGAGAGCAGCAGTATAGCAGAATTGACATGTTGTCAAATCTCCAGATTAAAAAAATAAAGATGCAAATGTTTTCAGTGTCTAAATATGATACTTGACTTTGCAGTTGAGATGGGAAACTTTTGATTTAAATACAAAAACACTTGAATGATCATTATTATAAATTTATGGTTTGCAAACAAACTGCTGTTCAGTCTGTAAAGTCCTCAAACAAGCAGAGGCTACATTTGCTTATCTGTGCCTAGCAGATATGTTCCTGAAATTTTTACTACTGTAACAAAACATATAAGATCTTCACATATGTACCTTGGCACAAACTAAAGGAAGAAAGAATGCATTTGAGCTTTTGTTTTGTTTTGGGGTCCCAGTTTTCAGTTTTGCTGACCCACTTGCTTTGGGGATAAAGCATACAGGAGGAGCAAGTAGTGGCACAAGTCACCATTTCATGGTGGCCAGGAGGCCAGGATGTAAGAAGAGTAAGTGAGCAAGAGACCCAACCCTCCAAATTAGGAGCCCTGTAGACAGTCTCTACTATCTTCTAATATTGCAGAGCTGAGAAGTAAACCTTTACAAACAGGCCTATGGGGGGCATAGTAGCACATAGTCTAAACAAAGATGCTTTGCCTGGCATCCAACCTTAGTGTCTCCTAGTCCCCCCCCCCCATGTCCAAATATACCTTCTACTTCCTTTCTTTTCAATAGTTACTACATTTGATATGGTTTGAATGTTTATCCCCAGGATTTTATGTCTCATGTAAATGTTATTTGAAAAATGAGCATTTACTGAGTGATTGGGTCACAGGAATTCTTCCTACTACATTGGTAGGTTAATTCATCCACAGATTAACCAACAGTAATTTTAAAAAATATTTTTTAAAACTGTTCTCAGTATCAGTTTGACTGTCTCCCATGAACCACTCATCATGGGACACCTTAGGTCTTGATAGAGTTCTGACCTATGAGAAGCCCTACACCACCTTGGGATTCTGCAAAGTTCTGACTGATGGATGGCTCTCTTCATCAAACCCTGCCTTACAACCGTGAACTTCTCAGATTCAAGAACTGTAAGTAATAAATTTCTTTATAATGTGTAAGTGATTAAGTGTATTCAGTGATCAGAAGAGAAAATGAGTTGAGACAACATGGAACACATACATTTTTGTGCCCATTTGCTCCTTACTTGATTTGTGAGCTCTTTATGGGGATGTTTATCTCTGTGTATCCTCAATACTCAGAATAGTGCCAGAAACACAGAATTTGATAAGTAACTATTTCAACAATAAATGTTTGAAGTAAAAATGATGTAGTAGAGATCAAGAATAAAGTAAAAGACAGCCGGCCACCTTCCTGGTGAGAGCACGGGGGTCTACCTGGCCTGAGAGGTTTGTGGCACAGGCGCCGGCGGGAGCCTTCTTGGCTCCGGGACTCCGCGGAGGGCAGGCTGCACGAGTGACCGTGTGGAATACAGAGTGCCAGCTGTTTCTGGGACGGGCGAGAGAGTCGCAGAGCTTCTGGGCGGCGCCATCTTCAGCTCCAGACAGCCGGCCACCTTCCTGGTGAGAGCACGGGGGTCTGCCTGGCCTGAGAGGTTTGTGGCACAGGCGCCGGCGGGAGCCTTCTTGGCTCCGGGACTCCGCGGAGGGCAGGCTGCACGGGTGACCGTGTGGAATACAGAGTGCCAGCTGTTTCTGGGACGGGCGAGAGAGTCGCAGAGCTTCTGGGCGGCGCCATCTTCAGCTCCAGACAGCCGGCCACCTTCCTGGTGAGAGCACGGGGGTCTACCTGGCCTGAGAGGTTTGTGGCACAGGCGCCGGCGGGAGCCTTCTTGGCTCCGGGACTCCGCGGAGGGCAGGCTGCACGGGTGACCGTGTGGAATACAGAGTGCCAGCTGTTTCTGGGACGGGCGAGAGAGTCGCAGAGCTTCTGGGCGGCGCCATCTTCAGCTCCAGACAGCCGGCCACCTTCCTGGTGAGAGCACGGGGGTCTGCCTGGCCTGAGAGGTTTGTGGCACAGGCGCCGGCGGGAGCCTTCTTGGCTCCGGGACTCCGCGGAGGGCAGGCTGCACGGGTGACCGTGTGGAATACAGAGTGCCAGCCGTTTCTGGGACGGGCGAGAGAGTCGCAGAGATTCTGGGGCGGCACCATCCTCAGCTCCAGACAACCAGCCACCTTCCCGGCAAGAGCCACAGAGCTTCTGAGGCTGCGACATCTTCGACTCCAGACAACTGGCCACCTTCCTGGCCAAAGCAACACAGCTTCTGGGAAAGATTCTGTTTTGGGCCTTCACCTTCAGCCAGGAGGAGGTCCAAACACCAGATAACTGTACACCTTCCCTGAGAGAGGAGAGCTTGCCTACAGAGACTGCTCTGACCACTGAAACTCAGAGAAGAGAGCTTGTCTCCCACGCCTGCTGATAGAGGGTAACAAAATCAACAGAGGAACAATCTTTTAACAAAGACAACTATAACAACTAACTCCAGAGATTGCCAGATGGCGAAAGGTAAACGTAAGAATCCTACTAACAGAAGCCAGGACCACTCACCATCATCAGAACCCAGAACGCCCACTTCGCCCAATCCAGGACACCCTAACACACCTGAAAAGGTAGACCTGGATTTAAAAGCATATCTCATGATGATGGTAGAGGACATAAAGAAGGAATTCAACAACTCACTTAAAGAAATACAGGAGAACACTGCTAAAGAGTTACAAGTCCTTAAAGAAAAACAGGAAAACACTGCTAAAGAGTTACAAGTCCTTAAAGAAAAACAGGAAAACACAACCAAACAGGTAGAAGTCCTTATAGAAAAACAGGAAAACACATCCAAACAGGTGATGGAAATGAACAAAACCATACTAGACCTAAAAAGGGAAGTAGACACAATAAAGAAAACCCAAAGTGAGGCGACGCTGGAGATAGAAACCCTAGGAAAGAAATCTGGAACCATAGATGCCAGCATCAGCAAAAGAATACAAGAGATGGAAGAGAGAATCTCAGGTGCAGAAGACTCCATAGAGAACATCGGCACAACAATCAAAGAAAATGGAAAATGCAAAAAGATCCTAACTCAAAACATCCAGGAAATCCAGGACACAATGAGAAGACCAAACCTACGGATAATAGGAGTGGATGAGAATGAAGATTTTCAACTCAAAGGACCAGCAAACATCTTCAACAAAATTATTGAAGAAAACTTCCCAAATCTAAAGAAAGAGATGCCCATGAACATACAAGAAGCCTACAGAACTCCAAATAGACTGGACCAGAAAAGAAATTCCTCCCGACACATAATAATCAGAACACCAAATGCACTAAATAAAGATAGAATACTAAAAGCAGTAAGGGAAAAAGGTCAAGTAACATATAAAGGCAAGCCTATCAGAATTACACCAGATTTTTCACCAGAGACTATGAAAGCCAGAAGAGCCTGGTCAGATGTTATACAGACACTAAGAGAACATAAATGCCAGCCCAGGCTACTATACCCAGCCAAACTCTCAATTACCATAGATGGAGAAACCAAAGTATTCCACGACAAAACTAAATTCACCCATTATCTCTCCACGAATCCAGCCCTTCAAAGGATAATAACAGAAAAAAAACAATACAAGGACGGGAACCACGCCCTAGAAAAAACAAGAAGATAATCCATCAACAAACCTAAAAGAAGACAACCACAAGAACAGAATGCCAACTTTAACAACAAAAATAACAGGAAGCAACAATTACCTTTCCTTAATATCTCTTAATATCAATGGACTCAATTCCCCAATAAAAAGACATAGACTAACAGACTGGCTACACAAACAGGACCCAACATTCTGCTGCTTACAGGAAACCCATCTCAGGGAAAAAGACAGACACTACCTCAGAGTGAAAGGCTGGAAAACAATTTTCCAAGCAAATGGTCTGAAGAAACAGGCTGGAGTAGCCATTCTAATATCGGATAAAATCGACTTCCAACCCAAAGTTATCAAAAAAGACAAGGAGGGACACTTCATACTCATCAAAGGTAAAATCCTCCAAGAGGAACTCTCAATTCTGAATATCTACGCTCCAAATGCAAGGGCAGCCACATTCATTAAAGACACTTTAGTAAAGCTCAAAGCACACATTGCACCTCACACAATAATAGTGGGAGACCTCAACACACCACTTTCATCAATGGACAGATCGTGGAAACAGAAACTAAACAGGGACACAGTGAAACTAACAGAAGTTATGAAACAAATGGACCTGACAGATATCTACAGAATATTTAATCCTAAAACAAAAGGATATACCTTCTTCTCAGCACCTCACGGGACCTGCTCCAAAATTGACCATATAATTGGTCACAAAATAAGCCTCAACAGATACAAAAATATTGAAATTGTCCCATGTATCCTATCAGACCACCATGGCCTAAGACTGATCTTCAATAACAACATTAAGAATGGAAAGCCAACATTCACGTGGAAACTGAACAACACTCTTCTCAATGATACCTTGGTCAAGGAAGGAATAAAGAAAGAAATTAAAGACTTTTTAGAGTTTAATGAAAATGAAGCCACAACGTACCCAAACCTTTGGGACACAATGAAAGCATTTCTAAGAGGGAAACTCATAGCTCTGAGTACCTCCAAGAAGAAACGGGAGAGAGCACATACTAGCAGCTTGACAACACATCTAAAAGCTCTAGAAAAAAAGGAAGCAAATTCACCCAAGAGGAGTAGACGGCAGGAAATAATCAAACTCAGGGGTGAAATTAACCAAGTGGAAACAAGAAGAACTATTCAAAGAATTAACCAAACGAGGAGTTGGTTCTTTGAGAAAATCAACAAGATAGATAAACCCTTAGCTAGACTCACTAGAGGGCAAAGGGACAAAATCCTAATCAACAAAATCAGAAATGAAAAGGGAGACATAACAACAGATCCTGAAGAAATCCAAAACACCATCAGATCCTTCTACAAAAGCTTATACTCAACAAAACTGGAAAACCTGGATGAAATGGACAAATTTCTGGACAGATACCAGGTACCAAAGTTGAATCAGGATCAAGTTGACCTTCTAAACAGTCCCATATCCCCTAAAGAAATAGAAGCAGTTATTAATAGTCTCCCAACCAAAAAAAGCCCAGGACCAGATGGGTTTAGTGCAGAGTTCTATCAGACCTTCAAAGAAGATCTAATTCCAGTTCTGCACAAACTATTTCACAAGATAGAAGTAGAAGGTACTCTACCCAACTCATTTTATGAAGCCACTATTACTCTGATACCTAAACCACAGAAAGATCCAACAAAGATAGAGAACTTCAGACCAATTTCTCTTATGAATATCGATGCAAAAATCCTTAATAAAATTCTCGCTAACCGAATCCAAGAACACATTAAAGAAATCATCCATCCTGACCAAGTAGGTTTTATTCCAGGGATGCAGGGATGGTTTAATATACGAAAATCCATCAATGTAATCCATTATATAAACAAACTCAAAGACAAAAACCACATGATCATCTCGTTAGATGCAGAAAAAGCATTTGACAAGATCCAACACCCATTCATGATAAAAGTTTTGGAAAGATCAGGAATTCAAGGCCCATACCTAAACATGATAAAAGCAATCTACAGCAAACCAGTAGCCAACATCAAAGTAAATGGAGAGAAGCTGGAAGCAATCCCACTAAAATCAGGGACTAGACAAGGCTGCCCACTTTCTCCCTACCTCTTCAACATAGTACTTGAAGTATTAGCCAGAGCAATTCGACAACAAAAGGAGATCAAGGGGATACAAATTGGAAAAGAGGAAGTCAAAATATCACTTTTTGCAGATGATATGATAGTATATATAAGTGACCCTAAAAATTCTACCAGAGAACTCCTAAACCTGATAAACAGCTTTGGTGAAGTAGCTGGATATAAAATAAACTCAAACAAGTCAATGGCCTTTCTCTACACAAAGAATAAACAGGCTGAGAAAGAAATTAGGGAAACAACACCGTTCTCAATAGTCACAAATAATATAAAATATCTCGGCGTGACTCTAACTAAGGAAGTAAAAGATCTGTATGATAAAAACTTCAAGTCTCTGAAGAAAGAAATTAAAGAAGATCTCAGAAGATGGAAAGATCTCCCATGCTCATGGATTGGCAGGATCAACATTGTAAAAATGGCTATCTTGCCAAAAGCAATCTACAGATTCAATGCAATCCCCATCAAAATTCCAACTCAATTCTTCAACGAATTAGAAGGAGCAATTTGCAAATTCATCTGGAATAACAAAAAACCTAGGATAGCAAAAACTCTTCTCAAGGATAAAAGAACCTCTGGTGGAATCACCATGCCTGACCTAAAGCTTTACTACAGGGCAATTGTGATAAAAACTGCATGGTACTGGTATAGAGACAGACAAGTAGACCAATGGAATAGAATTGAAGACCCAGAAATGAACCCACACACCTATGGTCACTTGATCTTCGACAAGGGAGCTAAAACCATCCAGTGGAAGAAAGACAGCATTTTCAACAATTGGTGCTGGCACAACTGGTTGTTATCATGTAGAAGAATGCGAATCGATCCATACTTATCTCCTTGTACTAAGGTCAAATCTAAGTGGATCAAGGAACTTCACATAAAACCAGAGACACTGAAACTTATAGAGGAGAAAGTGGGGAAAAGCCTTGAAGATATGGGTACAGGGGAAAGATTCCTGAACAGAACAGCAATGGCTTGCTCTGTAAGATCGAGAATTGACAAATGGGACCTAATGAAACTCCAAAGTTTCTGCAAGGCAAAAGACACCGTCAATAGGACAAAAAGACCACCAACAGATTGGGAAAGGATCTTTACCTATCCTAAATCAGATAGGGGACTAATATCCAACATATATAAAGAACTCAAGAAGGTGGACTTCAGAAAATCAAATCACCCCATTAAAAAATGGGGCTCAGAACTGAACAAAGAATTCTCACCTGAGGAATACCGAATGGCAGAGAAGCACCTGAAAAAATGCTCAACATCCTTAATCATCAGGGAAATGCAAATCAAAACAACCCTGAGATTCCACCTCACACCAGTCAGAATGGCTAAGATCAAAAATTCAGGTGACAGCAGATGCTGGCGTGGATGTGGAGAAAGAGGAACACTCCTCCATTGTTGGTGGGATTGCAGGCTTGTACAACCACTCTGGAGATCAGTCTGGCGGTTCCTCAGAAAACTGGATATAGAACTACCGGAGGATCCAGCAATACCTCTCCTGGGCATATATCCAGAAGATGCCCCAACTGGTAAGAAGGACACATGCTCCACTATGTTCATAGCAGCCTTATTTATAATAGCCAGAAGCTGGAAGGAACCCAGATGCCCCTCAACAGAGGAATGGATACAGAAGATGTGGTACATCTACACAATGGAGTACTACTCAGCTATTAAAAAGAATGAATTTATGAAATTCCTGGCCAAATGGATGGACCTGGAGGGCATCATCCTGAGTGAGGTAACACATTCACAAAGGAACTCACACAATATGTACTCACTGATAAGTGGATATTAGCCCAAAACCTAAGATACCCAAGATATAAGATACAATTTCCTAAACACATGAAACTCAAGAAAAATGAAGACTGAAGTGTGAACACTATGCCCCTCCTTAGAAGTGGGAGCAAAACACCCTTGGAAGGAGTTACAGAGACAAAGTTTGGAGTTGAGATAAAAGGATGGACCATGTAGACACTACCATATCCGGGGATCCATCCCATAATCAGCTTCCAAATGCTGACACCATTGCATACACTAGCAAGATTATGCTGAAAGGACCCTGATATAGCTGTCTCTTGTCAGAGTATGCCTGGGCCTAGCAAACATAGAAGTGGATGCTCACAGTCGGCTATTGGATGGATCACATGGCCCCCAATGAAGGAGCTAGAGAAAGTACCAAAGAAGCTAAAGGGATCTGCAACCCTATAGGTGGAACAACATTATGAACTAACCAGTACCCCGGAGCTCTTGACTCTAGCTGCATATGCATCAAAAGATGGCCTAGTCGGCCATCACTGGAAAGAGAGGCCCATTGGACACGCAAACTTTATATGCCCCAGTACAGGGGAACGCCAGGGCCATAAAAGGGGAGTGGGTGGGTAGGGGAGAGGGGGTGGGTGGCTATGGGGGACTTTTGGTATAGCATTGCAAATGTAAATGAGCGAAATACCTAATAAAAAATGGAAAAAAAAAAAAAAAAAAAAAAGAATAAAGTAAAAATAGGTACCATAAGCATAAATTGTAAAGATAAATTTGCAACACTGAGCAAATGCTTTAGTCCATGCCTATGTCAGAAACAATATACTCTGCCCTCATTTCCCCTGCATAAATTAGCCTTCCCCTGTAGGAATGAGCACTGTTACCAGCATCCCCGGCATTTGAGACCAAGAGACCAAGTTCTGGCCAGTGTTTCTTAAACTTGAAAGCAATTGGCCTGGAAATCTTATTAAAATATAGATCTAGATTCCACAAGACTCAGACCAATGAATAGCTATTTTTAACCATTTTTTCAAAGAAGGCTAACACTTCTAATCTATGGATCTCATGTTGAAGTTTACATGTAGCCCTTTAAAGATACCCCATAGAGAAATAATAATGCCCAGCAATAATGAGAAATGCTCAGCAATGACTCAGTCTAACACATTCTCCAACAGAAGAAGTCAGGACTTCTTAGAAAAATGTCTTACTGGAACGCAAAACATGAGTCTGGAGAATCTTACTGAAGAAAATGTCAAGAAGTACTTACTTGTGTCAAAGAAACACAACAACCAACTGGAAGAGTCCTAGTGACCAAACCTGAACAGTTAAAGTCAAAAAAATACTGATCTATAAAATATCTAAGAGCCCGTGCTGATGTCAATAAATCAATAATTAGAAAAGACAAGGATGCGATCCAAAAAGAATGTCAAATACTTATTATGTACCTTCTACAAAAGGCAACAAAACTCCCCACAATTTGGCTTTAAGCTGTATTTAGTTACTATACACGAGAGTTCCACAGAGAAACAGAACTAATTAGATAACAGAAGACAGATAAATAAAAAATGACACTGAGAAAAGAGAGAAAGAGTTTTCTTTTTCCGAGACAGGGTCTCTATAGCTCTGGCTGTCCTAGAACTCTGTAGACCAGGCTAGCCTCAAACTCACAGAGATCCATCCACTTATCCAAGGACATGGATTAAAGGCTTGTACCACCATGTCCAGAGAAAGAGTCTCTCTCTCTCTCTCTCTCTCTCTCTCTCTCTCTCTCTCTCTCTCTCTCTCTCTCTTTCTCTCTCTCTTTCTCTCTCTGTCTATCTATCTGTTTGTCTGTATCTCTCCCTCTCCCACTCTTTTAAGACAGGGTCTCTCTGTGTAGCCCTGGCTGTCCTGAAAATCACTCTGTAGACCAGGCTAGCTCCAAACTCAAAGATCTTCCTGCCGTTGAAAATGCTGGAATTGAAAATATATGCCACTATGTATCAAAAGATGGCCTAATCGGCCATCACTGGAAAAAGAGGCCCATTGGACACGTAAACTTTGTATGCCCCAGTACAGGGGAACGCCAGGGCCAAAAAGGGGAAGTGGGTGTGTAGGGGAGTGGGGGTGGGTGGGTATGGGGGACTTTTGGTATAGCATTGGAAATGTAAATGAGCTAAATACCTAATAAAAAATGGAAAAAAAAAAGAAAATATATGCCACATGCCCTGCTGGGAAGGGATTCTCAATGTACAATCATCTAGCTGTGAGCTCATGTGTGGAGAATTATCTTGATTACATTTGTTGAGGTAGACCAACCTTAACCACTGTGTATTGCACCACTCCCTGGTGTAGGGATCCTGAGTAGTGTGAAAGTGTGGGGGAAGATACTGAGCACTAATACTGAGCACGCACCAATTCCTTGTTATCTGCTCTCAACTGGATAGAAAGTAACTGTCTATTTCAGTTTCCTAGGACCTTCACTTCCCACGATGATGGACTGTAACCTGGAATTTGTAAGTCAAATAAACTCTTTCTCTCCTAAATCACCATCATCTGGGTGTTTTACAACAGCAACAGGAAATTAAACTAAGACAGAAATTGATAACCAGGAGTAGGATCATTATGGTGCAACCATGTCGGTTTTAGGCCGTTAGAAACTATTTTGTGGGAGAATGTGGGAATCTGGAATGTTATGCTGGAAAGACCATTGAGCAGTATGGACAGAGCTAAATGGGCCATTCTAGTGTGAACGTGGAAGAGAAAACTGCTAAAGAAACACAAACAGTGGAGACACATATCACGAGGTTTCAGATGAGAACAGTGACTCTATCAGGAAGTAGTTTAGAGATCATTTGTATGATACTTTGCTAAGAATCTTGCTTCAATTTCCTGAGAACTTGAGTATGGAATCTATTAATAATGAACTGACTTTTGGCAGAGGAAATCTCAAGGCAGGATAGTATTCAGGCTTGTGATAAAGCAGCAGTTTTAAATGATGAAATAGTCAGCAGCATTGTAGAGAAACTTTCTATTCAGCACTTGGGCAATGTGGAAAATATTCTAAGGACATAGTTTTACTCCTCAAAGAGGACTCCATCTTGTGATAATCCAAATTCTTTTAAAAGCATCTGATATAGCTGTGGCACAAAAGAGTTGGGCTACATCTTGAGCTGGTTACAGAACTTGGCAATGTCTTGAGCATCAATCACGTGATACTGGTTTTGAAGCCGTGGAAGATGCAAAATTGAGGAAGTCACGGAGAACAACTGAAGCCGGGCAGTGTGGGGCAAGATAAAAATACCCACAGAGATGATCTGAGAGGCCACTGCGAGACGTTATGAAGGTAAAGCTTCAGTTGCATTACAAATCCAAGGATATTGAAGATACTCGAGGCATGGACTATCTGCCAATGAAAGCCATAGATGTGGAGTGAATCTGGCCCAAGCCTAAGAAAGAAGTTATGTGGGGAAGAGGTGATGCTGGAGGAATAGGGATAGCAACACTGTTGCAGCAAACAAGTCTTAGATTCTGCACGATTTGGTGTTTACCCTTCTGGATTTTGATTTTGCCTTCCTGTAATTGTTTTATGCCCTTGTTTTCTCCTCTTGGAATAAAAATGCACTCTGTGATGTTGTATATTGGAAGAATATAACTTTTTAATTTATAGATACTCAGATTTAAGAGACTTGTGCTATTAAAGCTGGACTTTATTTACATGTTAAGATAAACATGAGATTTTGAAGACAAAGCGTAGAAGGTTGTGGCTTAAAGTCATATGTTGGAGTGTCAAGTTGATAAACAGTAGAGTTGTAATGGTTACTTTAGTGTCAATTTGATTCAATCTAGAATCACAAGGGAAGGAAGGCATTTTCAATGAAAGACTAGATTAGGTTGACCTGTGAATATATTTATGAAGGATTATCTTAATTATTGAAGTGGGAAGATACAGATGGCAAGGTATCCTAGATTACATAAGAGTGGCAAAAGGAAGCTGAGCCCTAGTATGCACTGCACTAATGCATTGCCCTTTGCTCTTGACTGTGGCTGTAATGTGACTAGATGCTTCAATTTCCTCTACCTCTACTTCCTCACAATGATAGACTGAAACCTGGGATTGTGAGGCAAATAAAGCTATCTTCTTTGCATCTCTTTAGTCAGGGTATGTTACCACAACAATTGGAAATTAAACCAACACAGACAAAGGGACTAGAGATTTGTTAGGAGAAAATAAAATGTGGTAGTGTGGGTCACCCAAGTGTGAAGGCCTCAGAATCAGAGAAGTATAACCTTCAGACCTGAGAACTTATGTGGCCAGTAGTGTAAGCTCTCAAGTCCAAAGACTGGAGAGTGTGGGGTTCTGGTATCCAAAGGCACAAGAGGTAGGGATCTGGACTTCATAATTTAGAAAGAACAGTCTTCCATATTTCTGCTCTCTTTGTTGTGTCCGTGATTTACCGGGACCCCCAGGAAAGCTCTAAGAACCACTGAGCCCAATGCAAAGATGCAAATAGTCTTTAATTGATATGAGTCAGACTCGGATCACTAATCTTCCCACTGCACAGGACAGAAGTGTGACCCCAAGCCTAGAAGGCTTGGCACTTACATACAGCATAGTTAGAGATTCTCTGGGTTTTAGGGTGACAAGGGAGTGACAAAGCAAGTCATTTTCAAACAGGATATCATTTGTTCAGGAGGCAAGGCAGAATCGCAACTGGGAGGGGGGACTTTTTCTCACTTAAGGAGTAATTTTATGCAATTAGTGTGTTTTACAGCCAATCATTCCGCCTGTCCACCCCTGATTATCTTCTCAAGGATGCCTCACCCCTACCGCTGCTTCTTTCCCAAGGACAGGGCAAGCTGTAACTGGGAAGTGCTGCTGATTATCAATGAGAGTGCCAGCCTCAGCGAATCGGAGGTGAGGGAGGCTACTATTTGTCTATTCTAAAGCAGGCATTTGTGGCTTCTGGGCGGGGGGTGGGGGGTGGGGGGTGGGGGGTGGGGGGTGGGGGGAGGGAGGTTGTTAAGGGGTGTCTTTATGGAAACAGGGGTAGCAATATTCCAGCATTGGACCAGTTCCCTCTGAACAGCCAGGGAGGGGGAGGAGAGCCTTGCTGTGTTTGCTGCAGGAAGGAAGAGGGGGAAGGGGAACTTCTGTGAGAAAGCCGGAGGCAAGCGGCCTGAGCACTTCATCTTCAGGTCCTCATCAATTAGACAATGCCTGAGTACAGTAAAGAGAGGTCTTCCCACCTAGTCCCCTCAGACACACACTATCATCTATGGAAATACTCTTACCAACATACCCCAAAACAATGCTTTATCAGATTTCTAGATCTTTCTTTTTTGTTGTGTTCTGTTTTGTTTAGATATTTCTTAATGAAGTCAAGGTGACACAAACTAGTGACTTTTTCCAAAGAGTCTAGTGTGGGGGAGAGTGTCTTAACAAATACTCATTGAACAAAATGATCAAAGTTGTAGTCTCCCCTCCCCCAGCCTGAAACCTGCTTGCTCAGGGGTGGAGCTTCCTGCTCATTCGTTCTGCCATGCCCACTGCTGGAACCTGCGGAGCCACACACGTGCACCTTTCTACTGGACCAGAGATTATTCGGCAGGAATCGGGTCCCCTCCCCCTTCCTTCATAACTAGTGTCGCAACAATAAAATTTGAGCTTTGATCAAAATAACTGTCTTGGCTACATTCCTTTCTCTCGCCACCTAGTCCCTCTTCTCTTCCAGGTTTCCAAAATGCCTTTCCAGGCTAGAACCCAGGTTGTGGTCTGCTGGCCGGACACAACAATTGGCGAACCAACGCAGGACTGAGAAACGGCAAAGGATTTCTGGAAGAGACGCTGCTGGTTCGGAGCTCCATAAAATAAAGGATAAAGGAAATTCATACCGGAGAAGGTATGGGCTAAGCTGAGACAGCGTTAAACCCGAGCGCTGGTTCACTTAGGTTCAGCAGTGAGGAGCTGGGTAACAGGCGGTAGGCCGTAGCTCTCCGAAGCTACATGAGGCGTGAGAAAAGAAAGGGTTTATTAAAAGGAATAGGCGGATTGCCCCAGTTAATAAAAAATGCATCATAAGGGAGGAAAATGTCCCAAAAAGCAGAGAGAAATTTCTCTCTGGGCCTTATAGCAGGAGTACTCTGTTCCCTTTTGTGTCTTGTCTAATGTCCGGTGCACCAATCTGTTCTCGTGTTCAATTCATGTATGTTCGTGTCCAGTCTGTATGAATAAATGTTCTATATTTTATGTTGGATAATAAAGATGGTATAAAAAACTTTATCTGCAAAGCCGAGAGCTACCACGTGTTTCAGCCAGGAATCAGACACATGGCGGGAGGGCCCCTGCTGGAAAAACTGTTCGTTTTAGGAAATAAGGGCGAGTACACAGCCTCTTAGCTTCGGAGTAAAAAAGCTAATAAATGGTTCATGATTAATGTGTTTGACACTGGTAAAGTGTTTTTTATTCTATGATTGTAGCTACAAAAATTATTATTCTCTGATTGGTCTAAATGTAACTGCTTCATTTGGTTCTTTTTTATTGATAATGTGCTCTGAGTGTTTTCACAATCAGCTCATAAGTTGTTGGTTAAGATTAATAATTGTTACATTGCTACAGATGGTTAGTGTTAAGATTGATAACTCAAGTTTAGAGTCCTTCCGACACGTGGCATAAAGCAGGCCAAGAGGCTGGGTCTCTAAAGATATTTCTAGTTTAGGTAATAATTAATGTGGTTCGTATCCTAAATAGTAAAATTTAAGATAAGATTTAAAGCAATGCCTCTTTATTAAAGCATTAAAGCTTGCTTTAATAGGTATTCATAGGTATTAATTGACATCCAAACTTCGTAATATGATAGTAATGCTTCTAATATTGATTTTAAAGATAATAAATTGTTTTAAACTTGGGTTTTGCTTTCCCAAGGTTATAGGTATTATCCTAACCTTGCACAAAAAACTTAAAAATTATGGTTAAAACTGCTATTGTTCCATTGGCTGCAGCTTGCAGTTTGATTTCAAGTTTAAGATCTTTAATTCACCTGTATACTGTAATTAAGATAATTACAAGAGTAATCATCTTATGAGAGCGCTCATACAGCTCACTTCATACAAACTGTGACAAAGTTATCTAGTTATGTTTGTCTTTGTGAATAAATTAGACAATCAGTTTGGCTATAGTTGCTGCCTGGCAGGAAACTGCAGTACGGGCAATTTTTTCACAACACTAAAGTTGTAAAGAACGTTTTAACTGTAAGTCATCTTTAGAAAGAGTATCAAAATTTAGAGGCGTATACAGTTATATTGTTTCTCTAGAATGGGTCCTTATTACAAGAGGGCCAAGATGCTCAGATTAAAAAGTATTTTACGTTTGAGTCAACACATGGCTCTGGGCAGCCCCAGAGCGGCTTGTGGCCTTTCTTTTGTTTTGCAAACAGTGCCTGAGAAAGTTTTTTCCCTGTGTTCAAGAGAATTTCTTTTTAACAGTGTTGCAGATCTATTCAGGTGTTTAAAATAATGCTTAAATTCAAAGAGTTTTGCTTCTAGTGAACTGTAATCACTAGAAAATTTTGCCTCTAGGTATGGCTAATGTAACTTTACATTATGTAAGAAAAATTTTTATTGTTTCTGCTTCTATACAAGAAGCCAAGAGTTTTAATCTTTCAGTGTATATTGTTTCCTAAGTGAAAAGTATTTTATTACCTAATGCTTCTTAAAGGAAGTTTACCTTAAATCCTTGCTCTCACTCAAAAGATTCAGAGACAATATCCTTTTATTACTTAGGGTTTTAGTTTACTACAAAAGTTTCTACAAAAAAATAAAGCTTTTATAATTGTTATTAATTGGTAATTAAAAATTGGTTGTGTCCAAAACAATTCTTTGGCCAGAAAAAACATTATTGTAAAGTCATTTTTCTCATCCTCCCAGCCGATCGTTGGCCCACGTGGGCCCAACTAGCTTCTGTGGGGCGGAGTCTTAAGACACAGTTTCCCCTGTTCCAGCACAGATGATCTAGTTGTGTGCTGTAGATGTGTTTTAAAATGCTGAACAATCAAACCTTAATTTGTATATTAATAGCCAATGCCATATCTCTGAGCTCGCAATTGCTTAAATTGTTCATCTCTCAGATACTATTAATTCTTAAATTTACAATTGCTTATGCATATTTCTAGTTAATAAATAAATAAATTATGCACATGTGACTCTTAATAACTTTGCAAGCCTTCTAGTTACAACTGCTCCTTAAGAAAATTGATTAAAAGTGCAATTAGTCACTACCCCTTTACAGCCAAGTATTTAAAATATTTTGTCAACTAGTTATTAATTCAAAAGTTTAGGTATTGTAAAATTTTAAAACTTTAACTTCTTAAAAGACAAAAAAGAGAGAAATTGTATCCCCGTGCATAATATTTAGTGCATTCCCATGCACACTATTGAAGTCTTACCTTTATTTTCAAAATTTAATATTTTAATGTCAAAGAGTTTAATAAATGCTTTATAGTATCTTAAAGGGATCTACTTATTGGCTTATAGATTAATCCTAAAACAGCTACCTTATTAGAAAAGGGAAAAACAGGTTTTCTCCACAGAACGCTGCAGAAACATATTAATTCGTGTGACGAGCTGGTAGGTAAGTTGACTCATGTCCTGATTGTATTGACTAAAAAACTAAATTAAATTCATGTTTTAGACCCATCCTTACTTGTCATTTTTCCAGTTTAGACTAGTTTCTAGCCTTTTAACTTTATGGCAATAGTACATCAGAGACTGTATATTCAGACTTAGTAAAATTAGTCATTTAATAGAGTCATAATGATTTTTCTCTTTTCTTCAGTGTGACCAGTCATTTTAACTCAATCTTAGACTGGTCTAATATTCAGTCCAATGTTAGAGATTCCTATATTCTAAACTACCTAGCAATGTTAATTCAGAGCACATCCCCCACTTCCCCTAGATCCCTAACCTCAGAAAGATTGCTGGCCTTACAGCTAGTGGAAAAAGCTATTAAAGAGCAATTGGTCACTTAATACATTGGTAAAATAGAAGGACCCCCTGACTAACAAATGGAAGGGTCCAGATCCAGTTCTAATTTGGGGTAGGGGCTCAGTTTGTGTTTTTTCACGAGATGAAGATAGAGCGCGGTGGCTGCCAGATAAATTAATTCGTCAGATGCACACAGATTCTAAATCTTCTAAAGTATCACCTTAAGGACTAAAATTCCTCTTTTGCTTAAAAGTCAGCTTGAGGACACAGGCTCCAAAAAAAGCTACTCTCTGAGCCAGCTCCCCGACAGGAGGCCAGAGACTAGCCTCAACTTTACAATTTGCATTTGAATAAAGTACCTGGACTTCCCCAAAAGAAGTTCTGCTTTCCTACTTTCTCACTGTTGAGATTTTGTCTTTCAAGCAGGTAAATCAACATTCTCAAGCCGGACCAGCGGATGTGCATCCCCGCCCCCCTAGAGCACACAGGTGGCTGCTGATATCTCCATTCCAAGGACATTTCCAGCACGTGGCCTTCGGTCTGATTTAAATTCTAGGTTTTCCTAGAGGGCTAGAAAAGTAGATATTTCTATATTAATAAAGATTGGTTTTTATTTTGATAGACAGGCTTAGTCCCTTAGCTGACCTCTGGCTTTTCACCCTTGCTTTTACTGCAAGGTGTCCTTAGCTCCTTAGGCTGTGGAAAAAACAGGGATGAGGAGGAACGACTTCCAGCTCCTATTTTAGCCACAAGTCGTGGTGTTACTTAATGACATAATTCTTGCCTAGGTCTTGCTAAATCTGAGGTTGATAATTCTCCTTTAGGAGCTGCACAGCACTCAGAACTGTGCATACTGGTTTGTGATCGTACAAATTCAGTATGGGCATCGCTTGGTGCAGAGAGCACTGCAGGGGAAGGTCCAGCTTGACCATTTCTGAGTTTCCTGTGAGATAAACCCGGTTTGAAAGAGGTTGGTATCAAATTTTGGCTAAAAATCAAAAATATTTTTCGGCTCTGCCTCCCCTCCCCAAAAGATACCGAGAGCTACAGGTGTGGGTCTTAACAGTACCCATGGGAGGAATCGGGTCAATGTCCACCCAAGCCAAGGTTAAAAGCCCACTCATCTACGGATGAGAAAATCATTTGATCACCTCAGTTAAGCGTTGCCTTATTTAACTTAATTAATAGGGGGGAGAGAGATTGGAGACCGTACTGTCTTCACTGCCTCCCTCCCCAAAATAAAAAAGCCAATTGGCCTTGTCGGACAGAGCCGGTCGAACCCCTTCTCCCTGTTTCCCACCTATCATCCAAAAATGCGGAGGAATATCAACTTAGTGTTATTCTTATTATAGTGTATTTCACATTTGTTCAGTCAAACTTAGCCAGAGTTCCAACGCCCTACTCAAAATTCAACTAGAAAGTTACCTACCAAGTACTAATTAGCATTATAAAGTCAGAGCCTACAGCTCCAGGCTTTTCAGTTAGTTGTTTACTAAGATGAGAAAGGACAGTCTAGCCAGATACAGTTTACCATAAGAAAAGTTAAAGAATCCCAGGGAAGCAGGTTTTTTCTTTAGTCCTAGATTCCAGGCAGAACTATTGAGCATAGATAATTTTTCCCCCCTCAGGCCAGCTTTTTCTTTTTTTTAAATTTTGTTAATAAAAGGGAGGAAATGTAGTCTCCCCTCCCCCAGCCTGAAACCTGCTTGCTCAGGGGTGGAGCTTCCTGCTCATTCGTTCTGCCATGCCCACTGCTGGAACCTGCGGAGCCACACACGTGCACCTTTCTACTGGACCAGAGATTATTCGGCAGGAATCGGGTCCCCTCCCCCTTCCTTCATAACTAGTGTCACAACAATAAAATTTGAGCTTTGATCAGAATAACTGTCTTGGCTACATTCCTTTCTCTCGCCACCTAGCCCCTCTTCTCTTCCAGGTTTCCAAAATGCCTTTCCAGGCTAGAACCCAGGTTGTGGTCTGCTGGCCGGACACAACACAAAGTAAGCAATGACAAATAGTGTTCATAGAATGTAGAGTTCATATAATGTGATAAAATGGCACCTTGCCTCCATAGTCTTCATCCCTCAAATATAAAATTAGTAACTAAGAAGAAAAATCACCATATTCCATCAGAGGAACATTCTACAAACTGCCTCCTGAGACTAAATTGTCCAGGTCATTTTCAACACAAGGAAATTCTGAGGAACGTTCACAGTTAAATAAAGCCAAGGAGACATATTGGCTGCATGACTATATATATATATATATATATATATATATATATATATATATAACCTGGAATCAAAAGAAGATGCTGAACTGGATGTTGGACCACTTGCATGTAGTCCCAGTCATCTTGAAGTAGTGGTACTTGATCGGGTATTTAAGGGCAGCCTTAGCTGCACAATGAGATCCTACCTTGGGACAGGGTGGCAGAGTGGGGGCAGGGAGAAAGAACCTTGGCTTAAAACATCAAGGAAGTCTATGTATAGACCAGTCATGTATCAAACTGGTTCACTAGTAATAAGCATACTAATTGTGATGGTTGGTCTTGACTGTCAACTTGATAGGACTTAGGATCTCCAGTGATACATACATATGGGTTTGGGTATATGGGTGTTTCTAGAAACATCTAATGAGGGAAGGAGACTCACTCTGAGTGTGAGCAGCAGCATCCCACAGGCTGGCATTCAAACTGTATAAAGAAGAGAAAGGGACAGCATTAATCTCTCTCGGCTTTATACCTGCAGGTACAATGTGATCAGTTCCCCCATTTTCCTGGCACCATGCCAGCCTTACCAGTGAACTGACACAACCTTCAAGGCTTTGGTCTGAGGACTCTGACGAGGATCTGGTGAGGGAATGAAGAAAGGACAAGACCACAGACAAGCAGACAGTGAAGTGTGGATCAGGCCGGAGTTTGCCACTCCTACCACTGCAACCCAAAACCTCAGCAGGTTCCTTAGGTTCCGTGGTGGGAAGGCTGTTGCTCTCTGGTCTCAGGATGACGTCTCTTTAGCCAAGCAGTCTCAGGCTGTAGAAACCACAGTGACTAACTTTCTCACCTATCTGACTCTGAAGAAAAGCTTTGCCATTTCTCTTGAACCTGAGCCATATGGATAATGGCTTTGCCAACAAACTGCACATTAACTAAAGACATCACTCATCTGCTCCCTACAGTGCAGTGCACCCTCAGACTGTGAGCCATAATAAACTGCCCCCCCCCACTTGCGTTGCTTCTTGTAGTGTATTTGATCCCAGCAGCAAGAAAAGTATTCACTAATATAAGATGGTGATAAGAAAGGGGCTAGGGTACAGGGTTCTGAAACCCTATACTTCATCTCAAGTCTTTTCCAATTAAGATTGTTTTGAAAAGTGAATCCTTATAAAAACAAATATCCCATATGACCCCCTTAGCTCTCCCCTTCACTTTGAAGGCAGATCTTTGTGAACCTGACAATGAGAGCCTTCCTTAGCACTGAATCTGGAACAGAGCTTTGTGCTATCAGAACCTTGTCCTATCGGAACCAACCTATAGCTCACATGAACCAATAGCTTAAAGTGGAAGGGAGGCACCTGACATGAGGGAGTCACCTAACATGAGAGAGTAAATTAAATAGTCAATGTGTTGCAGCACGGTTTTCTTCACATAGCAGACTCGTTTAATTGTAGTGTATACCATGCAATGCCTGACTGACAGGCATCTATAGAGGAAGCTAGCAAGTTACATCTCACAGACCAAATTCATCCTCTTTTTACATGAAAAAAAAATGGCTTCCACCTTTTAATGGAGAAGAGGAGGAAAGAGGTAGAAGGAAAAAGTGGGAGGAGGAAAAGGGGAAGCAGGAAGAAGCAAAAAGAGGGGGAGGGAGGAAAGGGGGAAGTATGGAAAGGGGAAAAGATAGGTGAAGGGAGAGGAGGATAAAGAGAGATGGGGTGGGGAGGGAGAGTGGGAAAGGAGGGAGGGAGGAAACACACCATAGATGGCCAGCAAAGCCTAAAATATTTACCATCTGGCCTTTCATTTTTAAAAAATCCTTGCCAACTTCTGATCTATATCCAGTAAACTAGTCAGACCAAGATTATGTCTACACAAATGGTCTCTAAAATTAAAATCCTGCTATCACACTTTGGCAAGGAATTCCACTAGTGGTGTGTCCCTTTTTATTTCTAAAACGTACTAAGAAAGTAACTTATGTTGCTAAGCTGTGTTTGTGATTTGAGGATGGTTCAGCACATAAGCTTATGGTGGGGTTAGGGTAGATAGCATTAAAATGCTGGGCAGGTTTTTATCTGGTCTACTCAAAGTAAATCTTTACTACGTTAGCAGAATCACAGGTATTGGCACAAACATCTTCAACTAAAAACAGTGTGATTTCTCTGTGACACATCCCTAGATGTGCAGAGCCATGAGTGCCGCTCACTCTTTAAACTTTTTGCACCAATACTTCTTCTATCAACCAGAAAGCATCTTCTTGGCCAAAACCTGTAACCTTTCAACAATACCAAAGGAGACACAACAGGTCCAAATATGTGGTTCCTGAGCTTAGAAAATATTTGAAAAGATGAAAAAGAAGAGGAAGAAGAAGAAGAAGAAGAAGAAGAAGAAGAAGAAGAAGAAGAAGAAGAAGAAGAAGAAGAAGAGAGGAAGAAGAGGAAGAAGAAGAAGAAGAGGAAGAAGAAAAGGAAGAGGAGGAGGAGGAGGAGAAGAAGAAGAAGAAGAAGAAGAAGAAGAAGAAGAAGAAGAAGAAGAAGAAGAAGAAGAAGAAGAAGAAGAAGAAGATATAAAAAGTTAAATTAAAATTACTTTTCAGAGAAATCAAACAATGAACATGACTTTAGTAATACCTAACCCTCTATGTAATATTTTTTCTATACTTTGCTACATACCATTCCTTTAAAAATTATAATTATTAATACATGCTAATTATACAAGTTAATGGGATTCTTCAAGGGCTACACACTCGTCCATGACAGTTTTCCATACCAAAAATAGAAAGACAACTTTCTGTAAACATTGTTGGTTAAATATTTCTTTAAATTACTGAGGGTTGCTATAATTTATCATGTAACTGGGATGTGGTTCCAATGTGTACCTGAAAGGTTGAATTCTAGAGAATGTTCTCAGTATGATGTGGAAGTAAGAGGCATTGGAGGCAGTGCTGGAAGACGATCCCATCATCACAGGACACTATTCACAAAAGGGACAGCCATAGTTCTTTCAGGACTCTGGTAGTTACCATGAGTGTGGGTGGCTAAAAACCAACATAAATCTTGATTTGAGGTTGAGAAACCTCTGCCATTAGGTTCAAGTGATAGGACAGTTTGTTTCAGTTTGTTGAATTTAAAGGTCATTAGAAGTCGTCCTTACCACTGTCTTAGTTACTTTTTGATTGCTGTGACCAAGCACCATGATCAAGGTGATAAGAAAAGGCATTTAATTTGGGGATCAGAGTTTCAGAGGGTTAGAGTCTATGACCATCATGGTGGAGTAATGGCAGCAGGCAAGTGGACATGGAGCTGGAGTAGGAGAATTTACAGCTTGATCTACAAGCAAGAAGCAGAAAGGGCTAACTGACAAAGGTGTGAGCTTTGAAACCTCAAAGCCAGCCCCCAGTGGCACACTTCCTCCTACAAGGACATACCTAATCCTTATAAAATAGTTCAACTGACTGGAAACCAAGTATTCAGACATATGAGCCTATGGAAGCCATTTTCAATTCAAACCACCACTCCACCAAATCTGTAGTAAGACTGGAAAGTCTTACTATTAAGTTACCATCTGCCACAAGGAATTACTAGATGCTAAATAGATAAGCAGATAAAACTGTCTGATCTTAAATATTTGAACTCCAAATCTGTGAACTAGATAACCATCTTTTTTTCATTAGTCAATCACAGGTATGCTGGCATCACAGGTGTGCTGTAACAGAGCTGAAACATAACTAGGAAGAGTGGTTTGTTTTATTTTACTTTGTTTACATTTTATTATTGCAGCAATATTCAGTACAACTTTCATCAACTTTTCTTTCTAATAAAGTGTGGTGGTCCACATATAAAATCCCTAGGTGAAGACCAAATTGGGCATAGTGTGAGACCTTGAGTCAAAAGATAAAAAGTAACTTTTTTCTTTCATATTTTAACAATGTGACAGTGTACAGTAGTTAAGTGATCCCTAAACCAATGTCATTCACTGATTAGTACACATGATCCTACTATGTATACATTTGTTCTACCAATTTTTTTCCATTCTTGATTTGAGTATCCCAAGAACACAGCCCTAGATATGGCTTGCTTCTGGGTCATCTGGGTAGCTACTGAGGGAATTTGTTCAAACATCTGCTTCATACCAAACTGTGGCAATAAGGACGTCATAGGCTAAATGGTAAGTAAAGCCTCTGTACTTGCTTATATCTGGGAGAAAATTCTTCTTGCGCATCTTTTACCATAATTACCTTAATTGGTGCCCTTGAAACATAGCGATTCTGATAAACAATAGTTTGCTCTTCTCAAAAACATGCATTTGTCAAAAAATAAAAGTAACTATGTGTCATACTATCAAGTGTTGTTTGGACAGAAAGAACTTTGATTTTTAACTATGTTTCCATGAACACAGAGCCTTCTACATCTAGTTACATACATCTGAGGTAGGAAAAGATTTTCATAGAGTAGCTTCTGGCTCCACATCAAAACTCATTTCCCTATACAAGCCACATGTTACCTTTGTCAGGCATGAAAACTAATGGTCACATGTGAGTAGAACCTGTAGACCTGCCATACGACCATGTCATTAGCATGAGTATTACAACACTGGTAAGTTAGAAGAGTTACTACCAGCCACAAAAGCATGTGCCACAAAACTAAACTAAATGTATGCCCAGATTAATATCCACTTAGCCAAATTTCTCCAGATGTTCCCAGTTCTTTCCAACACAACATGGAAAATTCTATCAGAAAACCAGAGTACACAGAGAGAACAGACAGAACAACTTGCAGTTTAAATAGCTTTATATAAATTTTCTCAAACACATGATCATATGCAAGGCCTTGGAAAGAAACTTAAGCTTCATAACACATCCAACATTAGACATTGTACAAGAAAGCCTGGACCCAGGAGCCAAACTGTACAAGGTTAGACTCTTTGGTTTACAACTTGATAGCTGTGAAATATTGGACAACTTTTAATGTGTGAAATAAATCTTTGGGCGATGCATTGTTTTTTATTTCTTGAGGCAGAGTCTCATGTAGTTCAGGCTAAACTCCAACATGCTATGAAGCCAAGGCTGATCTTGAATTCCAGATCATCCTACTTCTAACCTCCCAAGTGCTGGGATTACCCATGTGTACCACTATACCTAAAACAATAAACAGAATTCTGTAATAAAATGGGGGCTCTTTTACATTTATGTGTTTATCATATTTAAATTGGCACAGAACTCTATATATTTATGAAATACAATAAAATTCTATACATGTACTTATGCGTATAGGTAGTGATCAAATGGGTTAATTAACATTTCTATATCCTTATATATTATTATTTGTGTTTAGAGCCTTCAGGTGACTCTCTTTTATCTTTTTATAAAGTATATAATAGATTGTTGTAAACTATAGTCACCCTGTGATACTGCAGAATACTAAAACTTTTATTCCATAAAATGTTGTTTTGATAGCTGATCTCCATACCTCAGCTTTCCACGACTCCAATTCTATTCTCTCTTCTTTTTTCTCAACATCTTTATCATCCACATGTTAGTAAGAACATACAGAATGTGTTTTTTTACTCAACAGCGCTGCCCTCTAATTCCACCAATTCATCCACTTTGTTGGACATGTTTCTTAATCTCTCTTGCTTTATTTTGCTCATCCATAAAACAAACCTCCTAAGCATTTTCACGACAGTGCTGCTGGGGACACAAGCACACTGAGAAGATATTAAATGTCAGATAGTGCTTCTCTTCCTCAGCAATCTGGCCAAAAAAAAGCAACAGCTACCTTGCACAGAACATGCCCAAGCATGCACACTTTGCTTGCTGAGATTAAAGGTCCCTATGGAACCTCTTCAAACCCCACATCTTGACCTGACTTTGAAATCAAAGATCCAATTTCAATGACAGATTGTTCATTATCCCTCTGGCTCTGAAAGCTTTTGAATGATCTAGGGCTCCAGTCCTAGATTATTTCTCAAAAGGGGGGTCCTTTATTCCTTTCTGCAGCAGATGGAAAGGACACAATTAGCTTTAAACATGATAAGGCTTCCTAGGTCCTTAAGTTCCTCCTCCTTAAAAGTATTTTAGCACATTAATTTGATGCGAGCTGCTATTGAAGCCAGCTCCTTTTATGTTCCCTTCAGATTTATCAAACCAAAAATTAGTCTGATTCTCAGCTGTTGAAAGTACACTGATTCCAAAAGAGATGTCAACAAATTGTCTGAATAAAATTTAGATTCCTCAGTTGGGAAGCAACCCAACAGAACTTGTTTTCTCATCTACTTTCCAGAAACAAATGGTCTAAGGGAACCAAAGTCCATAATCCTTGGTCATGGCAGCTTCTTCTTTCTGGTTTTACCCTCTTCACAGGTTTAAAGACTGAAACAGGTAGCAATAAAGTGGTTCACGTGGCAGAGCTAAGACCAAGGGGAACTGGATTAACATAGAAACAGAGCTGAAGAGCCTTCAAACACGTAGCTGAGTCTGCCTCTCCATGTTCTACCCACAGATCAGACCCTCCAGAGAAACATTTACCATGGTTTCTTCTCTGACTTATTGTGAACTAAGTTCTAGTATGCAGGAAGGATGGCTAAAAATGTATCATACCTGAACAGAATTCATAAATTATGGTCCATGTTCTTGGCCCATATGATTCCCAAAAAGAATCAAACTCACTATTGTCTAATCACTGAGTGTATTCATTTATCATAGTCCTTTAGTGCTCTGAAATTGCCACACTCCTCTTCTCATATTACCCTCACACATAAAAAGGGTCTCTGTCTGATTATGAAATATGCAAGCAACCACACTTCTGAGTACATAGTTTTCTCCTAATTAAATCTTTTTACTGCCAGGCACTACAGCAAAACCTCAGACAGACATTCTCCTCCCTACTCCTCAGTGCACAATTGCTCATAGGTGACCATGGCAGTAACCCACTTTATGACCAGGGTTGTCAGAATCCTGTGGGTAATTCTAATAGAATTTTCACTGTTCTGCCCCCAGCCTGGAATTTTCTCCCTCTCCTTAGGGATCTGTTGGCTCTTGCTTACTAACACTTATATCAAGTTTCTTGATTTCAAACGAAATGTGTGTGTGCACACTACACTCACACCACACACCATATACTTTCTAGACTCAGTACTGATGGCACAGTCTCTAAAATATTTCTCAATAGCCTTTATTTAGATTCTTCCTTCAATCTAGACTATAGAACTATAGACAAGAGCATTAGATTGGCTGAGCATATGTACATGTGTTATTCCAAGACCATCAAAGAATATAAAAATAGGAGAAGTTCTGTTCAGCACTTAAAAATCTCCAGCAAAACTCAAGAATAAAAAAAATTATATTGTATGGAGTAATAGCTTCATTTGGTTGGTCTTTGAGACAGGGTCTTGCTATATAGCCCAGGCTTACAAAACTCCTATCTCAGCCTCCTGCACACCTGAGTGATAAGAATAAATGTGCATACTCATGCCCTAGACTTTACCAAATGTTCATGTGCTATTCTATTGTAATTATTTGAGTATTATTTTTCATGATCCATAAGCAGTAAGCCAGTCCAGCAAGTCATTTGTATTTCTTTTTATGTATTAGCATACAGTATAGTATGTGGCTTCGAGTAAGTAATCAAGAAAAGTATGGGTCATTGCTTGTTTTGTTTTTGAAGAAAAGCAGATAGCTATCTTAAGAACCATAAATTATGGAGTCAAGCTGAGGAACTAAATAGCACCTAGTTAAAGATGAATAGCTATTCAACAAAATACTTAACTCTCCCCAGATCAGCAGCAGGTCCCCAGAATCCTATGAGGAACAAAAAGCTAAGAAATCAAGACAAGAACTAGGAAGAAGTGCCCTAAAATTGTGCTGACCAAGCAAATCTTTGAATAAGCCAGAATTAAAATCTAAGGTAATGCTCTCTGCCTCTCAGTTTGGCTGCAGAAGTATCTCTGAAGGCTCTTATCTACAGCCACAATGTCTAAATCAGTCTTCCAAGAAGCCAGGACAGCTGCTGATGCTCTTGAAGAAAGGCTGAGTTTGAAACAACTAATGAGCAACTGAAGAGCCATTTTGAGCATATAGAACCAAGCACTGAGGGGCGGGGAGAGTCTAGTATGCCACTGCAGAGGAAGTATCTGTGAATGTAAGATACACAAGGTGGATGGGAAGTTGTGGAACCAAAGAGAAGATTCTCAGAGTCTAGGTGACCTCTTAACTGTGAAAATTATCTTTATTGGTTGTCTTAAAGAAGACACTGAAAAACATCACCAATATGTTTGTTTGTTTTTTGTTTTTTTGTGGCAATGACAACTTTGGTCAAGGAGGAAAGTTCACTTGTCATGGTGGCTTTGGTGGCATCCATGGTTGTGGTGCATATGTCTGTCAGCAGAAGGGATGACTATAATGGATCTAGTAATGATAGAAGTAATCACAATTTGACAATTATAGCACAAAGTCTGCAGTGTTTGGACCAATGAAGGGAAGAATCTTTGAAGACAGGAGCTATCGGCCCTTACTGAGGTGGAAGCCAGTACTTTGCTAAACTAAGGTGGCTATGATAGTTCCAGCTCTAGCTGCCCTGTAATGGTGGCAGGAGGTTCTAATTACTGCCAGGAAACAAAGCTTAGCAAAAGAAGAGAGCCAGAGAGTGACAGCAGAGCTACAGGTTGAAACAGGTTTGTGAACTCAGCCATGCACCACTGTGGCAGAGCCTAGCTGCTATAAAGAAGACATGTATTCATGTGTATGAACAAAACACCTCCAGGGCTGTATTTGTGAATTGTATGACAGGCTATATTAGTTTCCATTTGGTGGTAAGTTAAAGAATTCCAACAAAGGGTTTATTCTAGACCCTTTCATCTATGCTGTTGATTACTAAATGTAGTAGTGTTATCATGATGCTGAATAAATGTGTTATTTTTTTATGTACTCTATAAACTTAGTATATTCTGAAGCCATCTTGGTCAACTTTCACAACAGTATGAAGCTAGAATTCCTTCAGGGTGGTGCCATGTTGCATTTGTAATTTATTCATGATTGTCTAGGTAGAGAAACCATTGTATTCAGAAATCTTGGGATAGTTAAACTGCCAGGTACTATTGTGGCTAATGAGTTTTACCATTGAAAGGGTCATCCAAGCAAAATCACAACTCACTTATAAAATGGTTGTTGGCACATCCTGTGCAATATCAAAATTAAATAGTGGTATCAGTAAAATAATAGCATATGGGAATGAATCTTGTATATCTCTCATTATCATGTATAATCAATCATTTAATTCTCTTGAAAAGATTTAAATCAACAAAGCTAACTGTTCAAAAACACTAACTGCCATTTCTTCCTTGAAAATGTTCTCTAGAACACTGAATTTTCTGAACTTAAAGGGGTTCATGGTAATGCAGCTCTCAGTTAAAGCTGAAGGTTTCAGGAATAGCCCACAGAGTAGGGACAGAAGTCACTACAGCCTGAAGAAGACAAAGGCAAAAAATTAGGGAACTCCTTTTTCTCACCAAGGGACAGAAAAGGGGGAAGTAAGAGACAAAAGTCATGTATGCTAAGTCCTAAGGGGTAGATGTGACTAGAGGAGCAGATATCAAGGCAGCTATCTCTTCTAGGCAGCCAGACACTTGGGGCAGTCACATGGAAGGAAACAGGTGGCCTTTCAGTATGGTGAAATGTAGGACTGTGACACCAGGCACTGACATATGTAAGTCCGTGAATCCCTTCATACAATTAAAAGCTCCAGATCATTTTCATTTTTTTTAAATAGCTACTTTAAAAAAAAAAAAAAAAAGATTTATTTATTTATTTCATGTATGTGAGTACACTGTAGCTGTCTTCAGACACACCACAAGAGGGCAACAGATCCCATTACACATGGTTGTGAGCCACCATGTGGTTCCTGAGAATTGAACTCAGGACCTATGGAAGAACAGTCAGTGCTCTTAACCGCTGAGCCATCTCTCCATATCACTTTTAAATGTGTCCATATTAAGCTAATAATTTAGAACATCTTCTGCCATGCCTCCTCTCCTTTTTTTTTTATTTATAGTGCTTTGACAAAATTGAGTAAACAATATAGATATAAAATTTTACACAATTCATAACATAGACACTAACATTTGTATATTTTTTAAATTGGATACTTTATTTGTTTACATTTCAAATGTTTTCCTTTTTCCTGGTTTCCCCTCTGCAAACCCCCTATCCCATGCCCCCATTACCTGCTTCTATGAGGTTGCTCCCCTACCCACCTACGCACTCCTGCCTCACCACCCTAGCATTCCTCTGTACTGGGACATCAAGCCTTCACAGGACCAAGGGCCTCCACTCCCATTGATGCCAGGTAAGGGTCCATTAGTTCCTTCAGTCCTTTCCTTAATTCCTTCATTGGGGTCCCTTTGCTCAGTCCGATGGTTGGCTGAAAGCATCTTCATCTGTATTGATCAGGATCTGGCAGAGCCTCTCAGAAGATAACTGTATCCGGATCTTATTAGCAACAGTGTCTGGGTCTGCATGTGGGATGGATACCCAGATGAGGCAGTGTCTGGATGGCCTTTCCTTCAGTCTCTGTTCTACTCTTTGTCCCTATATTTACTTTAGACAGGAGGAATTCTGGGTTAAAATTTTGGAGATGGATGGGTGGCCCCATTCTTTAAATAGAGGGCCACACCTAACCTCTGGATATGGTTCTCCCTCACCTTTGTGGGGTATTTCAGCTAATGTCATCACTGTGGGGCTCTTGCTTCCCTGGCATCTGGGACTTTCTGGCTGTTACCCCAAGTTCCCTATCAATTTACACCTCTGCTCAATTTCCTTTTTTTTAAAGGATACTACATTATCTTTTCATGTTCCTATTTTTTAAAGATTTATTTATTTATTTATTTATTTTAAGTATATGAGTACACACTGTAGCTGTACAGATAGAGAAAGTTGTGAGCCTTCATCTGGTTGTTGGGAATGGAATTTAGGACCTCTGCTCAATCAGGTCTACCCTGCTTGCTCCGATAGACCCTGCTCTCTCTGGTAGTCCCTGCTCACTCCAATCAGCTCTGCTCAGTCCCTGCTCGCTCTGGTCCAAATATTTAATTATTACTATAAATAACTACACTGTAGCTGTCTTCAGACACACCAGAAGAGGGCATCAGATCTTATTATGGGTGGTTGTGAGCCACTATGTGCTTGCTGGGATTTGAACTCAGGACCTTCAGAAGAGCAGTTAGTGCTCTTACCTGCTGATCCATCTAACCAGCCTGGGAAGTTTTCTTCTATTGTTTTGCTGAAGAGATTTACTGGCCCTGTAAGATGGGAATCTTCACTCTCTCCTATACCTATCATCCTTAGGTTTGGTCTTCTCATTATGTCCTGGATTTCCTGGATTTGGGGTTAGGAGTTTTTGCATTTTGCATTTTCTTTGACTGTTCTGTCAATGATTTTTATACTATCTTCTGCAACTGGGATTCCCTCTTCTATCGCTTATATTATGTTGGTGATGGTTGCATCCATAACTCCTGATCTCCTTCCTAGGTTTTCTATCTCCAGAGTTGTCTCCCTTTGTGATTTCTCTATTGTTTCTATTTCCATTTTTAGATCCTGGATGGTTTTGTTCAATTCCTTCACCCGTTTGATTGTGTTTTCCTGTAATTCTTTAAGGGAATTTTGTGTTTTTTCTTTAAGGGCTTCTAACTGTTTACCTGTGTTCTCCTGTATTTCTTTAAGGGAGATATTTTGTCTTTCTTAACATCCTCTATTATCATCATGAGATGTGATTTTAAATCATAGTCTTGCTTTTCTGGTGTGTTGGGTATCCGGGGCTTGCTGTGGTGGGAAAACTGGGTTCTGATGATGCTAAGCAGCCTTGGTTTCTGTTGCTTATGTTCTTGCACTTGCCTCTCGCCATCTTGTTATCTCTTGTCAGCTGGTCTTGCTGTCTCTGACTGTGGCTTGTCCCTCCTGTAAGCCTGTGTGTTAGCACTCCTCGGAGACCACCTCTTTTCCAGTGGAATTTGGGTATGGAGTGCTGTGGCACAGGGTCAGCTCCAGGGCACAGACAGAAACCCTCCTCTTATTCTTGATGATCCTATAGTGCAGAAAATAGTAGTTCAGTCATTTCAGAGAGTGCCTGGGAGTCTGTGGGAGTCTACAGGTATCACTCTACTATTCCCGCTACTTCTTAGCGTTTAGAACCCAGGCTGCTTGCTTTGTAGATGAAAAGACATGAAGGATAGCTTTAAAATATGTCATGACTCCATCAATATTAGTTATGTAAATGAACCTTTCAAATTTCATTATTCAACCAGACATCAAAGGCATTTCTACTTAGAGATGAGTACCCCTTGGTAGGGCATTCAATGATACCTCTGCAAGGATTCATTCTTGGCCAGAAGCAGTATCTCTGGCAGCTGAAGAAATGTATATTGGTTCCTTGACTTTGCCCAAAATAAGACACCTCAGAGTATCTCTGGTGACAGTATTTTTTTGTCTTCTGGATTTCATTACAATTTCACTTTTTCTAGAATAACATTTTCCTATAGCAATTAAGAAAATATAATCATGAGAGCCCAGTCTGTGCAGGAGAGCATGTGGACTGCAGAAGCAACACAGCTTCTGGGACAGGCCCCATTTCAGGCCTTCATCTTCAGCCAGAAAGCAGATCTGAGCTCCAGACATCTGTGCTCCTTTCCCATCAGAGGAGAGGTGGCCTGCAGAAAGTAATCTGACCATTGAGACTCATGAGAGAGTTGGACTCTCAGGAGTGCTGACAGAGGCTAACAGAATCACAGGAGAAACAAGGTCCAGCCAGAGACAGCTATAACAATTAACATTAGAGATTACCAGATGAGGAACGGCAAACATAAGAATCTTACTAACAGAAACCAAGACCGCTCACCATCATTAGAACCTAGCAATCTCACCTCAGCGAGTCCTGTATACCCCAACACACCCGAAAAGCAAGATTCAGATTTAAAATCATATCTCATGATGCTGGTAGAGGATTTTAAGAAGGGAATTAATAACTCACTTAAAGAAACAGGAGAACACGGCTAAACAGGTAGAAAGCCTTAAAGAGGAAGCACAAAAAAATTTCTTAAAGAATTACAGGAAAACACTGCTAAACAAGTAGAAGCCCTTAAAGAAGAAACAGAAAAATCCCTAAAAGAATTACAGGAAAACACAACCAAACAGGTGATGGAATTGAACAAAACCATCTAAGATCTACAAAGGGATGTAGAAAGAATAAAGAAAACCCAAAAAGAGACAACTCTGGAGATAGAAATCCTAGGAAATAAAGCAGGAACCATAGATGTGAGCATCAGCAACAGAATAAAAGAGATGGAAGAGAGAATCTCAGATGCAGAAGATTCCATAGAGAACATCGGCACAACAATCAAAATGCAAAATGCAAAAAGGTCCTAACTCAAAATACCCAGAAAATCCAGGACACAATGAGAAGACCAAAACTACAGATAATATGAGTAGATGAGAATGAAGATTTTTCAATTTAAAGGGCCAGCAAATATCTTCAACAAAATTATAGAAGGAAACTTCCCAAGCCTAAAGAAAAAGATGCCCATGAACATACAAGAAGCCTACATACTCGAAATAGACTGGACCAGAAAAGTAATTCCCACTGACACATAATAATCAGAACAACAAATGCACTAAATAAAGATAGAATATTAAAAACAGGAAGGGGAAAAGGTCAAGTAATATATAAAGGCAGGCATATTAGAATTACTCCAGATTTCTCACCAGAGACTATGAAAGACAGAAGATCCTGGACAGATGTTATATAGACCCTAAGAGAACACAAATGCCAGCCCAGGCTACTATACCCAGCAAAACTCTCAATTACCATAGATGGAGAAACCAAAGTATTGCATGACAAAACCAAATTCACACAAGATCTTTCCATGAATCACACCCTTCAAAGGATAACACCAACACAAAGATGGAAACTACACTCTAGAAAAAGCAAGAAAGTAATCCTTCAACAAACCTAAAAGAAGACAGCCACAAGAACAGAATCCCAAATTAACAACAAAAATAACAGGAAGCAGCAATTACTTTTCTTTAATATCTCTTAATATCAATGGACTCAATCCCCCAATAAAAAGACATAGACTAACAGACTGGCTACACAAACAGGACCCAACATTCTGCTGCTTACAGGAAACCCACCTCAGAGAAAAGGACAGACACTACCTCAAAGTGAAAGGCTGGGAAACAATTTTCCAAGCAAATAGTCCAAAGAAACAAGCTGGAGTAGCCATTCTAATATTGAATAAAATTAACTTCCAACCCAAAGTTATCAAAAAAGACAAGGAGGGGAACTTCATACTCATCAAATGTAAAATCTACCAAGATGAACTCTTATTCTGAATATCTATGCTCCAAATGTAAAAGCAGCCACATTCATTAAAGAAACTTTAGTAAAGCTCAAAGCACACATTGCACCTCACACAATAATAGTGGGAGACTTCAACACCCCACTCTCACCAATGGACAGATCCTAGAACAGAAACTAAATAGAGACACATGGATGCTAACAGAAGTTATGAAACAAATGGATTTAACAGATATCTACAGAACATTTTTTCCTAAAAAAAAGAAAAAAAAAAAAAGGTATACCTTCTTCTCAGTACCTCTTGGTACCTCCTCCAAAACTGACCATATAATCAGTCACAATGCAGGCCTCAACAGATACAAAAACATTGAAATTATCCCAAGCATCCTATCAGATCACCATGGACTAAGGCTGATCTTCAGTAACAACATAAATAATACAAAGCAAACTGTAGTGGCTATTCCTGGTTGTCAACTTGACTATATTTGTAATGAACTACCATCCAGAATTGGAAGGCTCACCATTGACCCTAACCTGGAGGCTGGAAGATAGAAGATAGAAGTTTCTGATCTGTATCTTGGTATGGAGATCTTGAAGCATAGTGGCCATGGATTCCAGAAGATTAAGATTAAGATCTCTGAATTCAAGGTCATCTGAGGTTAAAGGTGTTGTGGCACACACCTTTAATCTGGCTACACCTTCTGCTGGAGACCATATAAGGATATTGGAAGAAGGGAGACTCACTCTTGCTCTTTTGCCTGCTTGCTGTGTGGGACTGAGCAACTGCTAGATCCTTGGACTTCCATTCACAGCTACTACTGAACCATTGTTGGGAATTGGACTACAGACTATAAGTCATCAATAAATTCCTTTACTATGTAGAGACTATCTATAAGTCCTGCGACTCTAGAGAACCCTGACTAATACACGAATATTCACGTGGAAACTGAACAACACTCTACTCAATGATATTTTGGTCAAGGAAGAAATGAAGAAAGAAATTAAAGACTTTTTAAGAGTTTAATGAAAATGAAGCCACAACATACCCAAATTTATGGGACACAAGGAAGGCAGTCTGGAGGAAAACTCATAGCCCTGAGTGCCTCCAAAAAGAAATTAGAGAGAGCATACACTAGCAGCCTGAAGGCACACCTAGAAGCTCTAGAATAAAGAGAAGCAAATTCACACAAGAGGAGTAGACTGCAGGAAATAATCTAACTTAGAGCTGAAATCAACCAAGTGGAAACAAAAAGAACTATTCAAAGAATTAACCAAACCAGAAACTGGTTCTTTGAGAAAATCCAACAAGATAGATTAACCCTTAGCCAGACTAATAGAGGGCACAGGGACAGTATCCTAATTAACACAATCAGAAATGAAAAAGGAGACATACCAACAGAACCTGAGGAAATCCAAAACAACGTCAGATCCTACTACAAAAGGGTATACTCAACAAAACTGGAAAACATGAATGAAATGGACACTTCCTAGTCAGATACCAGGTACCAAAGTTAAATCAGAATCAGATTAACGCTCTAAACAGCCCCATTTCCCCAAAGAAATAGAAGCAGTCATTAATAGTCTCCTAACCAAAAAAAGCACAGGACCAGATGGGTTTAGTGCAGAGTTCTATCAGACCTTCAAAGAAGACCTAATTCCAACTCTCCTAAAACTATTCCACAAAATAGAAACAGAAGGTACTCTACCCAAATCATTCTATGAAGCCACAATTACTCTGATACCTAAACCACACAAAGATCCAACAAAGAAAGAAAACTTCAGACCAATTTCCCTTATGAATATCAATGCAAAAATACTGAATAAAATCCTTGCAAACCGAATCCAAGAACACATCCAAACAATCTTCCATTATGACCAAGTAGGCTTCATCCCAGGAATGCAGGGATAGTTTAATATATGGAAATCCAACAACATAATCTACTATATAAACAAACTCAAAGACAAATATCACATGATCTTCTCATTAGATGCTGAGAAATCGTTTGACAAAATCCAACAAGCCTTCATGATAAAACTCATGGAAAGATCAGGAATTCAAGGCCCATACCTAAACATAATAAAAGCAATATACAGCAAACCAGTAGCCAACATCAAACTAAATGAAGAGAAGCTGGAAACAATCCCACTAAAGTCGGGGACTAGACAAGGCTGCCCACTTTCTCCCTACCTATTCAATATAATATTGAAGTCCTAGCCAGAGCAATTAGACAACAAAAGGAGGTAAAGGGGTTTCAGTTACAAATTTGAAAGGAAGAAGTTGAAATATCATTATTTGCAGATGATATGATAGTATATGTACTGGCTAGTTTTGTGTCAACTTGACACAGCTGGAGTTATCACAGAAAAAGGAGCTTCAGTTGAGGAAATGCCTCCATGAGATCCAGCTGTAAGGGATTTTCTCTTAGTGATTAAGGGGGAAAGGTGCCTAGTGGGTGGGACCATCTCTGGGCTGGTAGTCTTGGTTCTATAAGAGAGCAGGCTGAGCAAGCCAGGGGAAGCAAGCCAGTAAAGAACATCCCTCCATGGCCTCTTCATCAGCTCCTGCTTCCTGACCTGCTTGAGTTCCAGTCCTGACTTCCTTGGTGATGAACAGCAATATGGAAGTGTAAGCCAAATAAACCCTTTCCTCCCCAGCTTGCTTCTTGGTCATGATGTTTGTGCAGGAATAGAAACCCTGACTAAGACAGTATATATAAGTGACCCTAAAAATTCCACCAGAGAACTCCTAAACCTGATAAACAGCTTCAGTACAGTAGCTGGATATAAAATTAACTCAAACAAATCAGTGGCCTTTCTCTACACAAAGGGTAAACAGGATGAGAAAGAAATTAGGGAAATAACACCCTTCACAATAGTCACAAATAATATGAAATATCTTGGTATGACCCTAACTAAGAAAGTGAAAGATCTGTATGTTAAGAACTTCAAGTCTCTGTAGAAAGAAATTGAAGAAGATCTCAGAAGATGGAAAAATCTCCCATGCTCATGGATTGGCAGGATTAATATAGTAAAAATGGCTATCCTGCTGAAAGCAATCTACAGATTCAATGCAATCCCCATCAAAATTCCTACTCAAGCCGGTTGTGGTGGCATAAACCTTTAATCCCATCACTCGGGAGGAAGAGGCAGTCGGATTTCTGAGTTCAAGGCCATCCTTGTCTACAAAGTGAGTTCCAGGACACCCAGGGCTATACAGAGAAACCTTATCTAAAAACAAAACAAAACAAAACAAAACAAAACAAAACAAAAAAACCAAAACCAAAAACAAACAAAAACAAAACAAAAAGAATCAAAGACATGTATCTCAGTTGTTATGCTCCTAAATCCTCCAAAGACCCATGTGACTTTATTAGTGGGAGGTCTATCACCATCTTGGCGATTCCTTCTCCTCAGTATCTAAGAACCTCAGAGATTCACTTAATCCAGAGGAAACTCAGGCTCGAAGTGAGAAATACAGTTGCTTTGAGTATTCTGCCTCAACCTTATCACCTGGGGTTGCTATTAAGCATCAGTCCTGTGTAGATCTAACGCTCACAGTCAGTTACACTTGCATCAACAGTGGTGTCCACCCTATCTTGCTTCAGGCTGATACACTAAGGTACAGTTCTCTCAAGACAAAATCAAGATAACAAGATTCTAGCCTGAGCCATACATTGTACCCTGGCCCTCTACTAAAATTCTTTTAAGCTTTAGGGAAGTCAATGCAGAAATGTCTATGTTTCAAGAGGTCTGTAGAGGGGCTTTAGTAAGCCAAACAGATGTTCTATTAGATTCTCTAAAACCACCTTATAGGAGGCATCCGAGACTTATGCCTTATGCCCCTATTCTTATGAGACAGGTGCCATGTCTCTTCTCTGCCCTTTCCTCTGCCTAGCAATTCGTTACCTCTGCTCATCACTGGCTGTGAGCAGTGAGAGGCACCTGCTAGAAATGAGATGTGGTAGGTGACTGCCACCATCTCATCCCTTCCATGTGGCCATGGCTTCTCACACTTCCCATCTGTGGGAACCACCATTGTTGGTTTCCCTAATCCTTCCCACACTTCTGAATGTGCACCTTTACAAAGCTAACTTTGCATTTCCAGGCAGTTCCTTTGGTGGCATCTCTTTCCTACTGAAAACATAACTAATGCATCAGCTTTCTTAAAGTGGTCTGATTTATTTAAGCAAACTTCACTTCTGGCTACTGAAATTTGATATGCACAATGTTCTCCCATGGCCTAACTCAAGAGGACTGGAAATCATAGACATAGTCCATGGCTGGAAGTTTAAAATAACCACTTTACTAATACAAATACAGTATTAAATAATACTAATAAAAGGTTTCCTCTATAGAGCCCCATAAGCAAATTCTTTCTTCAGCAACACTCAGTGGAGCTGGGCGAATGGCAAGTTGATTGTGACTAATTTGGTCTTTTAGTAATTGGTAGTTGGTGAAGTGATTTGACAAGTTGTTTAGCTAATTGACCTGTTTCTTTTGTTGTCGTTAAGGTTTATTTGTCTTATGTGTAGGAATGTTTTGCCTGCATGTATATAATTATACTGCCTGTGTGTATATATAATTATACTGCCTGTGTGTGTGTGGTGGTCACAGCAAAAAAAAACCAAGGGCAATAGATCCCCTAGAACTGGAGTTACAGACAAGTGTAGTGCTAGAAACTGAGACTAGTCCTCTGGAAGTGCATCTAGTGTTTGTATTTGCTGAGCCCTCTATCCAGCCTACATTATTAGCCTGTTTCTACACACAACAACCCTGACTAGACCCTGAACCCAACGTGTTTCCTTGTGTTGGTTTTGAAGCCTCGTGTTTCCCAGAACACTCTAAGATCACTTGAGAATAGGAATCTCTTGCTACTTCTCTTTATATTTTCCTACTTCTGTTCAAGGGCTGGATGCAGTATTTTTCATAATAATAACTCAATAAATGTTTGTGGAAGTGAGTGAACAATAATCCACAGTGAAAGATTGTGCGCGCGCGCATACACACACACACACACACACACACACATTTAATCATAGACTTATGGGCAGGTCAATAGCTGAAAAGATTTTCTTACTATGGCATTCCAACTATTCCTAATAAAGCCTTTCAAAAATACTAGTAATTTCCTAAATGATGCCCAACATGTACCTATTCTCGAATAAAATTTCCAAACTCTACAGGCTATTTTAACTGTTCCCTCCACAAAAATCTCTTGAAATTTAAAACTCAGACTGAAGGCTGACCAGGATCCAAACATGAAAATGGTGGCTCTGTCTTTGATTTCTAAATTAGGACCAGAGAAATTACTCTCCCAGCAGTATTTTTAGCAGTGTGAGGGAAGGAGCTCCCTGTACAGTTTCTTGGCAGGCTCACAGTCTGTCACTCCTGAGCCTGTTCTGTGAATCCTTCCAGCTTCCCCACCAGTCAGCATCTTCACTCCTGCCTGTGGACTATGGAGCTCATCAGCACTCTTTTGCCCAAGTTGAGACATTTAAAACATCAGAATTCAGCAGGACATGGTGACACACACCTTTAATCTCAGCACTGGGGAGACAGAGGCAGGCATGTCTCTATGAGTTTGAGGCCAAGCTGGTCTATATATGAGTTCTAGGCCTACAAGGCCTACATAGAGAAACCCTATCTCAAACAAAATCAGCAGAGTTCAGTGGGGGAAAAACATAATCTACTGGAACTCAGTATATATTCCAGGAATAGTGTTGTAAAAAGGACCAACTCATGTTTGTGCATTCTTTGTATCTAATCAACTGCTTGAAAAAACAGATACAATGTACTCCTTCTATGGATGAGGAAATAGGATACCTAAAATATACCCAATATCCCACTACGGGTTAACTAGAAACAACACACTTAATCCATCTAGTACTCTACTGCATATGCCTCTCATTTATTCTCACAAGAAACCCAAAATATAAACTATAAACTGTCCCAATTCTGTAAAATTAAGAATGGAGCAGAACCTCTGGATTTGCACGGCAGGAAGAGCTTGATGATTAGCAAAGCCAGTATCGGGGAGAGGACATGTCTACTGGACCCCAAACTTAAGCAACAGGGTGAGAGAGAAGGCTATTCCTCTGCAGTACAGGCCAGGACACCCTGGTGAGAGTGTCAAAATAGTGACACCCTGCTAAGTTTTCCCAAGACAATGCCATCATTGAAAGACAAGCTGCTGGGAACTGCTGAAGTCCTTTGACACTATCATAATGACACTAGCTTTGAAGTCCCCAAACAATCAACTTTAAAAAAAATTATTAGATATTTTCTTTATTTACATTTCAAATGTTATCCCCTTTCCTAGTTTCCCCTCCAAAAATGCCCTATCTCCTCCCACCGCCCCCTGCTCCCCAATCCACCCACTCCCATTCCCAGTCCTGGCATTTCCCTACACTGGGAGCCTTCACAGGAATAAGGGCCTCTGCTCCCCTAGAGCCACAAGTTAGTTCCACCATGTGTTTTCTAACAATCAAATTTTAAGAAAATTTCACATGCTCAAGATATAATTTTAAGTAACACATTGTTTTTAAATTTAAAAAAATTAGAAACATTGTCTATTGCCCTAGCTCTCCCAGCATATGAAGAACAAGCTGAAAGAAGGTATTCTGCTACATTCAGACGTGGCACCTGTTTTAAAATCAACTCTTTTTTTTTTTTTCCATTTTTTATTAGGTATTTCGCTCATTTACATTTGCAATGCTATACCAAAAGTCCCCCATAGCCACCCACCCCCTCTCCCCTACCCACCCGATCCCCTTTTATGGCCCTGGCGTTCCCCTGTACTGGGGCATATAAAGTTTGCGTGTCCAATGGGCCTCTCTTTCCAGTGATGGCCGACTAGGCCATCTTTTGATGCATATGCAGCTAGAGTCAAGAGCTCCGGGGTACTGGTTAGTTCATAATGTTGTTCCACCTATAGGGTTGCAGATCCCTTTAGCTTCTTTGGTACTTTCTCTAGCTCCTTCATTGGGGGCCATGTGATCCATCCAATAGCCGACTGTGAGCATCCACTTCTATGTTTGCTAGGCCCAGGCATACTCTGACAAGAGACAGCTATATCAGGGTCCTTTCAGCATAATCTTGCTAGTGTATGCAATGGTGTCAGCATTTGGAAGCTGATTATGGGATGGATCCCCGGATATGGTAGTGTCTACATGGTCCATCCTTTTATCTCAGCTCCAAACTTTGTCTCTGTAACTCCTTCCAAGGGTGTTTTGTTCCCACTTCTAAGGAGGGGCATAGTGTTCACACTTCAGTCTTCATTTTTCTTGAGTTTCATGTGTTTAGGAAATTGTATCTTATATCTTGGGTATCTTAGGTTTTGGGCTAATATCCACTTATCAGTGAGTACATATTGTGTGAGTTCCTTTGTGAATGTGTTACCTCACTCAGGATGATGCCCTCCAGGTCCATCCATTTGGCTAGGAATTTCATAAATTCATTCTTTTTAATAGCTGAGTAGTACTCCATTGTGTAGATGTACCACATTTTCTGTATCCATTCCTCTGTTGAGGGGCATCTGGGTTCCTTCCAGCTTCTGGCTATTATAAATAAGGCTGCTATGAACATAGTGGAGCATGTGTCCTTCTTACCAGTTGGGGCATCTTCTGGATATATGCCCAGGAGAGGTATTGCTGGATCCTCCGGTAGTACTATATCCAGTTTTCTGAGGAACCGCCAGGCTGATTTCCATAGTGGTTGTACAAGCCTGCAATCCCACCAACAATGGAGGAGTGTTCCTCTTTCTCCACATCCACGCCAGCATCTGCTGTCACCTGAATTTTTGATCTTAGCCATTCTGACTGGTGTGAGGTGGAATCTCAGGGTTGTTTTGATTTGCATTTCCCTGATGATTAAGGATGTTGAGCATTTTTTCAGGTGCTTCTCTGCCATTCGGTATTCCTCAGGTGAGAATTCTTTGTTCAGTTCTGAGCCCCATTTTTTAATGGGGTTATTTGATTTTCTGAAGTCCACCTTCTTGAGTTCTTTATATATGTTGGATATTAGTCCCCTATCTGATTTAGGATAGGTAAAGATCCTTTCCCAATCTGTTGGTGGTCTTTTTGTCTTATTGACGGTGTCTTTTGCCTTGCAGAAACTTTGGAGTTTCATTAGGTCCCATTTGTCAATTCTCGATCTTACAGAGCAAGCCATTGCTGTTCTGTTCAGGAATTTTTCCCCTGTACCCATATCTTCAAGGCTTTTCCCCACTTTCTCCTCTATAAGTTTCAGTGTCTCTGGTTTTATGTGAAGTTCCTTGATCCACTTAGATTTGACCTTAGTACAAGGAGATAAGTATGGATCGATTCGCATTCTTCTACATGATAACAACCAGTTGTGCCAGCACCAATTGTTGAAAATGCTGTCTTTCTTCCACTGGATGGTTTTAGCTCCCTTGTCGAAGATCAAGTGACCATAGGTGTGTGGGTTCATTTCTGGGTCTTCAATTCTATTCCATTGGTCTACTTGTCTGTCTCTATACCAGTACCATGCAGTTTTTATCACAATTGCCCTGTAGTAAAGCTTTAGGTCAGGCATGGTGATTCCACCAGAGGTTCTTTTATCCTTGAGAAGAGTTTTTGCTATCCTAGGTTTTTTGTTATTCCAGATGAATTTGCAAATTGCTCCTTCTAATTCGTTGAAGAATTGAGTTGGAATTTTGATGGGGATTGCATTAAATCTGTAGATTGCTTTTGGCAAGATAGCCATTTTTACAATGTTGATCCTGCCAATCCATGAGCATGGGAGATCTTTCCATCTTCTGAGATCTTCTTTAATTTCTTTCTTCAGAGACTTGAAGTTTTTATCATACAGATCTTTTACTTCCTTAGTTAGAGTCACGCCGAGATATTTTATATTATTTGTGACTATTGAGAAGGGTGTTGTTTCCCTAATTTCTTTCTCAGCCTGTTTATTCTTTGTGTAGAGAAAGGCCATTGACTTGTTTGAGTTAATTTTATATCCAGCTACTTCACCAAAGCTGTTTATCAGGTTTAGGAGTTCTCTGGTGGAATTTTTAGGGTCACTTATATATACTATCATATCATCTGCAAAAAGTGATATTTTGACTTCCTCTTTTCCAATTTGTATCCCCTTGATCTCCTTTTGTTGTTGAATTGCTCTGGCTAATACTTCAAGTACTATGTTGAAAAGGTAGGGAGAAAGTGGGCAACCTTGTCTAGTCCCTGATTTTAGTGGGATTGCTTCCAGCTTCTCTCCATTTACTTTGATGTTGGCTACTGGTTTGCTGTAGATTGCTTTTATTATGTTTAGGTATGGGCCTTGAATTCCTGATCTTTCCAAAACTTTTATCATGAATGGGTGTTGGATCTTGTCAAATGCTTTTTCTGCTCTTGATGTTATTGTTTACTAAGAGCCTTTCACTTCCCTAACTGCCTTTCAAATGAACAACAGTGAATGCCTGGGTTTCATCCCAGCACAGAGCAGCCCATAATCTCTTGTATCAGCAGATCAAGCTAGAAGTGTGCATGAGAGTCACTTATGGATTCATTACTGTCTCTTCTGACCATGTAAAGGACTTCTCTCTCCCATTTCTCACCTACTGGCATTAAATATTACTTTCTGTGTCATCATGATTAACCTAGCTCTTAGCAAGACAACCTTGGCTAGTTGCAAAGCTTCTCTTACACATAACTGATCAAATTGTTCATCTCATCTATAAAAAATGAGGGAAATGCTGATGCAAAATTCAAGTGGGACCTGTTAGCACATGCCTTAATCCCAGCACTGGGAAGGATAAGAAAAGAGAAATGGGAGTACAAGACTAGCTCAGCCTATATAATAAAACCTTACCTCAAAACTTTATTATTGTTGTTGTTGATGATGTTGGTTTATAACTCAAAGCATTTATGTGGGGACTCAATTGATATAAAACAGGGAAACTACAAAGTACAATGGCTGGAAGATCATATGTGCTCAAAAAACAAATCCTTATTTCAAGAATTGAACATAGCCTTAAATTTCAGTTTATTAATATTAAAATTTAAGGAAGATAAAATTTTAAATTTGTCAACAGGAAATCATAGTCATAGTCCAAATTTACCTCCTCGCTGACTCTTATGTTGTTGTCTAATTTCTTTTTCCCTATCCACTAAAAAATTAACAGAGACATACAAACATCAAAGAGAAGATTCAATGAGATAACATAAGGAAATCTCATTTATAAATACAGCAAATATCAATTTCAATATTATTAGGAAAGTAAAAGACTTGCACAATAAAAATTTTAACATTGAAAAAAGAACATTGAAGATATCAGGAGATAGAAAGATCTTCTATATGTATAGATTGGCAGAATTAATATCATTAAAGTAGCCATCACATCAAAAGCAATTAACAAATTAAATACAATTGCCATCAAAATTCTTCACAGAAATTGAAAAAAAAAAAAGAACCTTAAATTTTATATGGAAATACAAGGAAGGAAGGAAGGAAGGAAGGAAGGAAGGAAGGAAGGAAAGAAAGAAAGAAAGAAAGAAAGAAAGAAAGAAAGAAAGAAAGAAAGAGGGAGGCACAGACTTTCTAAATACAATCCAAATAATACAGGCTGTTAGAATTTTGACTATGCTCCACCCCACAATTACCTGGCAATAGCTAGGTATGCCTAACTCACTATAAAAGGGGTTGCACACCCCCTACACTCTCTCTTGCCTTTGCCTTCTTCCTCTGGCTTTGTCCTCTCACCCCTTCACCCCTCTCTCTCCATTCACCTCCCCCCACCCACATGCTCATAGCAGACCTCTTCTCTCTCTCTCTCTCTCTCTCTCTCTCTCCCTCTCTCCTACTCTCTCAACTCCCCTCCCCATACCCTGAATAAACTCTATCAGGGGGAAGGGATGCTTCAGCAGGGGCCCACAGAGGCACCCCCTTCCCCCATACCTGACTACACCTCCACTAAACATATTTTCTTTCCCCTTTGTTAGTTTATAAACCCAGCATTTGGTGCTGAGACTCAGATTTATAAATTGTGCAGGTTTGCAGCCCCCTGCTACCACATGAAGAGCCAAGACTCGATAGACCAATTTTCAGAGAACTGGTAAGTTCCCTCCCCACACTGGTTAGAGTAAATGGTCCCAGGGCAAAGTTCTTGAGCTCAAACCTACCCCTATGCTGCCTTTGAGGATGGAGGCATTCAGTGTTTTCACTGACCCTCATTCTTGGACGTTTTCTCTTAGGTGAGATTTCATCTCTCCTCTAAGATGGGTCCTTTCTCACTGCTGAGAAATCCCAGGCCTGGATGAACTGCTCTCCGTCACTCAGGGCACCAGCCCCTATCACACCATGTGATGACCTGGTGGTCTGGCCTGGCTGTCAGCCTCTCTGGTTATTAATAGTATCCTCATGAAACTGGTAGAGGTAGTTAATAACCCTATTCTCATCTTTGGGTTTGTCTATGCTGCCTTGTCCCTACCTACTGGGGTGTCCTGGTCTAATGGTCTAATTCAAACAATATCTCTACATGGCCACTAAACTGGCAGTTGGAAACAACTCTCACTACAACAGGGAGCTGAGGCTGTTCCACAGCACACTGTGCATGGGTCTAGCCAGGAGAGAGTTGTTCTCCCAGCAGTGCTGACACAGGCTTACAAACCCACAGTTGGAAAAAGCTCCAGGCAGAGACAGAAGGACGATCGAACACCAGAGATAACCATATGGCAAAAGACAAACACAAGAATCTTACCTAGAGAAACCAAGGTTGCATGGCATCAAAACCCAGTGCTCCCACCACAGAAAGTCCTGGATACCTGAAAACACTGGAAGAGCAAGACTCTAATTTAAAATCACATCTCACAATGATGATAGAGGACTTTAAAAAGGACAAAAATAACTCCCTTAAAGAAATACAGAAGAGCACAAGTAAACATCTAGAAGTCCTTAAAGAGAAAACACAAAACCCCCTTAAAGATTTACAGGAAAACACAACGAAACAGGTGAAGGAATTGAATAAAACCATTCAGTATGTAAAAACTGAAGGAGGAAAAATTAAGAAATCACAAAGGGAGACAAACCTGGAGATAGAAAAACTAAGAAAGAGATTGGGAGTCACAGATGTAAGTATCACCAACAGAATAAAAGAAATAGAAGAGAAAGTCTCAGGTGCAGAAGATTCCATAAAAAATATTGACACAATAATCAAAGAAAATGCAAAACGCAAAAAGCTCCTAACCCAAAACATCCAGGAAATCCAGGACACAATGAGAAGAACAAACCTAAGGATAATAGGAATAGAAGAGAATGAAAATTCCCAACTTAAAGAGCCAGTAAATATCTTCAACAAAATTATAAAAGAAAACTTCCCATACCTAAAGAAAGAGATGCTCATGAACATACAAGAAGCCTACAGGACTCCAAATACACTGGACCAGAAAAGAAATTCCTCCCGACACATAATAATCAGAACAACAAATGCACTAAATAAGACAGAATATTAAAAGCAGTAAGGGAAAAAGGTCAAGTAGCATATAAAGGCAGCCATATTAGAATTACTCCAGACTTCTCACCAGAGACTATGAAAGCCAGAAGATCCTGGACAGATGTTATGCAGACCTTAAGAGAACACAAATGCCAGCCCAGACTATTATACCCAGCAAAAATCTCAATTACCATAGATGGAGAAACCAAAGTAGTCCATGACAAAACCAAATTCACACAATATCTTTCCACAAATCCAGCCCTTCAAAGGACAATAAGGGGAAAACACCAACACAAAGATGGAAACTACACCATAGAAAAAGCAAGAAAGTAATCCTTCATCAAACCTAAGAGAAGACAGCCACAAGAACAGAATCCCAACTTTACAACAAAAATAACAGGAAGCAACAATTTCTTTTCTTTAATATCTCTTAACATCAATGGACTCAATTCCACAATAAAAAGACAGAGACTAATAGACTGGCTACACAAACAGGACCCACCATTTTGCTGTTATCAGGAAACCCACCCCAGGGACAAAGACAAAGTAAAAGGCTGGAAAAAAATTTTCCAAGCAAATGAACCGAAGAAACAAACTGGAGTAGCCATTCTAATATCGAATAAAATTGACTTCCAAACCAAAGTTATCAAAAAAAGACAAGGAAGGGCACTTCATACTCATCAAATGTAAAATCTACCAAAACAAACTCTTAATTCTAAATATCTATGCTCAAAATGCAAAGGCAGCACATTCATTAAAGAAACTTTAGTAAAATCAAAGCACAGATTGCACCTCACACAATAATAGTGGGAGAATTCAAAACCCCACTCTCACCAACAGACAGATACTGGAAACAGAAACTACACAGAGACACATGAACACTAACAGAAGTTATGAAACATATGGATTTAACAGATATCTACAAAACATTTTTTCCTAAAAAAAAAAAAAAAAGATATAACTCTCACCACTTCATGGTACCTCCTACAAAACTGACCATATACTTGGCCACAAAACAGGCCTCAACAGATACAAAGACATTGAAATTATCCCAAGCATCCTATCAGATCACCACCCCCATGGACTAAGGCTGATCTTCAATAACAACATAAATAATACAAAGCCAACATTCACGTAGAAACTGAACAACACTCTACTCAATGATACCTTGGTCAAGAAAGAAATAAAGAAAGAAATTAAAGACTTTTTAAGAGTTTAATGAAAATGAAGCCACAACATACCAAAACTTATGGGATACAAGGAAGGCAGTCTTAAGAGGAAAACTCATAGCCCTGAGTGCATCCAAAAGGAAACTAGAGAGAGCATACACTAGCAGCCTGACAGCACACCTAAAAGCTCTAGAACAAAAGGAACCAAATTCATAGATAGTACTATGTCCAATTTTCAGGGGAACCACCAGACTGATTTCCAGAGTGATTGTGTCAGTTTGCAATCCCACCAACTATGGAGGAGTGTTCCTCTTTTTCCACATCCTCACCACATCTGCTGTAACCTGAGATTTCAATCTTAGCTATTCTGACTGGTATGAGGTGGAATCTCAGGGTCAGTTTGATTTGCATTTCCCTGAGTATTAAGTATATTGAACATTTCTTTAAATGCTTCTCAGCCATTCGAGTTTCCTCAGTTGAGAATATGTTGTTTAGTTCTGTATCACATTTTTTAATAGGGTAATTTGAGTCTCTGGAGTCTAACTTCTTGAGTTCTTTGAATATATTCGATATTAACCCTCTATTGGAAGTAAAATGGGTAAAGATCTTTTTCCAATCTGTGGGTTGCCATTTTGTCCTAATGACAGTGTCCTTTGCCTTACAGGAGCTTTGCAGTTTTATGAGGTCCTATTTGTCTATTGATGATCTTATACCATAAGCCATTGGTGTTCTGTTCAGGAAAATTTCCCCTCTGCCCATGTGCTCGAACCTCTTCCACACTTTCTTTTCTGTTAGTTTCAGTGTATCTGGTTTTATGTGGTGGTCCTTGATCCACTTGGACTTGAGCTTCGTAAAAGGAGATAAGAATGAATGGCTTTGCATTCTTTTACATGTTAACTGCCAATTGAACTAGCACCATTTGTTGAAAATGCTGTTTTTTTTTCCCCCCACTGGATGATTTTAGCTCCTTTGTCAAAGATCAAGTGACCATAGGTGTGTGGGTGGAAGCTGAATAAGCTTTACTCAATAATAACTTGGTCAAAGAAGAAATAAAGAAAGAAATTAAAGGACTTTTAGGATTTAATGAAAATGAAGGTACAATATACCAAAACTTATGGGACACAAGGAAAGCAGTGCTAAGAAACTCATAGCTCTAAGTGCCTTCAAAAACAAACTGGAGAGAGAGCATACATTAGCAGCTTGCCAGCACTCCTGAAAGCTCTAGAACAAACAAACAAACAAAAAAAGGAAATACACCCAAAAGGAGTAGAAGGCAGGCAATAATCAAAGTCAGGGCTGAAACCAACCAAATACAAACAAAAAGAACTATACAAAGAATCAACCAAACCAGGAGTGGGTTCTTTGAGAAAATCAACAAGATAGATAAACCCTTATCCAGAATAACCAGAGGGCACAGAGACAGTATCCAAATTAACAAAATCAGAAATGTAAACAGAGACATAACAACAGAAACCGAGGAAATCCAAAAATCATCAGATACCACACTCCCTTGTGTCCGTGTCTGTTTGTCACCCTTTTCTCGAAGACTCCTGCCCACCTGTAACCAGAACACTGATTTCTCCCACAGATCTAGGGGGGCTGACTGTGGCTGGTCCATGGCAGATAACCAGGCTGAGAAAGAAACTAGGGAAAAGACACCCTTCATAATACTCACAAATAATATTAAATGCCTTGGTGTGACTCTAACTAAGCAAGTGGAAGATCTGTATGCCAAGAACTTCGAGTCTCTGAAGAAAGAATTCAAAGAAGATCTCAGAAGATGGAAAGATCTCCTATGCTCATGGATTGACAGGATTAATATAGTAAAAATGGCCATCTTACCAAAAGCAATCTATAGATTCAATGCAATCCCCATGAAAATTCCAACTCAATTCTTCCTAGAGTTAGAACGAACAATTCTCAAATTCATTTGTAATAGCTAAAAGCCCAGGAGAGGGAAAACTATTCTCAACATTAAAAGAACATCTGGAGGACTCACCATCCCTGACCTCAAGTTGTATAACTGAGCAACAATGATAAAAACTGTATGGTATTGGTTCAGCCTGTTTTCTTATACACTCCAGGTCAATCTGCCTAAGGATAGTATGCCTCACAGTTTGTGAGGTCCATCCTTAACAATCATTAATCAATAATATCTACAGATCTAACCTACAGGCCAATGCTATAAAGGTATTTTCTTCACTAATATTTCTTGTTCCAAATTATGTCTAGTTTGTGTCAAGTTATCAAAAAATAGGACAGTTATGGATATGCTAGTCATCCTGATTTGATTATTACAAAATGTATATGTCAAAATGTCACATTGTACTCTCTAGACATTTACATCTATACATCAATTAAAAATAAAGTTAAAACAAAAAAGAAACTCACCATCTCAATGGTTTGGAATTTTTATCAACTAGACATGTAATAAATAACTAAAAACCAGTGACAGCTTAGCATGCAATAAGAATTGAGTTGAGAAATAAGTTTTAATTATATGAATACTAGAGACTTATTTTTAAAAAAATACAAGGGGTAGAAAGAGAATGCTGATGCCTGAGCTGGGTTTCCAACATTCTCAAGGAGTAGTATGTGAACTCAAGAGTTCATGGTGTCATCTAGTATTAGCACATTCTACTTTGTAATGACACATTCTTTAATGGTCTTACATGCTATGAGTAAAAAAGAAGCATGTCAGAGCCTTTTAACTGCCTTTGGAAACAATGCAAACTTTCCAGGGAAATGAGAAAAGTAGAAGCAAGTCATAGGACACAGACACACACACACAACTTGAGAAGTTTATTCTGCTGGAAGCAATGAGCTAGGTGGGATTTCACTTGAGTAATAGTGTTGTCATAGTTTGGAAAAAAATCTCCTTAGCAGACATGTGGAAAAGAAAGATGAGTTCAAGGGTGAGCTTGGGGGCTGGGGATATAGCACAGCAGTAGAATGCTTGCCTGATTTGTTCAAGGCTCTGTGTTTGAACCTCAGCACTGCACACACAAAAAAAATCTGACAAAGAATGAGAAAATCAAAATGAAGAAAAGAAGAAGATTTAAGAAATGTTTCCAAAGACAGAATCAACAAGGCAGGTGTGGTGAAAACCCCCGAATCCACATAGTAAAAAAAGAAAGGGCAGGAAAGATGGCTCAGAAGATTTCAGGTAGGAAACTGAAGTAACTGCAGGTCTGATTTGGAAGGCTGTAACTCTAAAGAACTTAAGATAGGGATAATGAGAGGGAAAAACATTAAGATGTTGACTATGAGATTAGTTGGAACCTGATGAGAAAATCTAGTAGGCCTCAGGAACTGGTTATGAAACAACCCAGATTAAAATTTGAGGGTCACAATAATCACCACCAGGAGCTTCTGATAATCTGAAAATAGCTACTATAAGCAAAAAACATTGACGGTGTTAATGACATGCCTGGCATTGTGCTCTGAACTCTGAACACCACATGAGATTCTTACTCTTCAAATAGAATTACTAGTCCCGCTTTTAGAGTGCATGATTATTTTCTTGATTTATTTTTAAGTCTTTATTTATCCAATTGTACTTCAGTGTCCTGCTAGTTTTTTGTTCCCAAAGAGAGGAACACCATTATGCCAACACCCTCTCTAATATGCCTCTCTACTGCCTTGAGTGCTGAGAAATTTCTTCTGGAAATGAGTGCTGAGTGGGGACAAGCAAAGCAAGCTGTTATGACATCATCCAGAGAAAGCTACTTGGTAGGAACTGAGACTCTGGCCAGCATCAAACTGACATAAGCAAGTGCAAGGGCCTTCAGGGGCAGCAGTAACTGGCCTTCTATTTTCTGATGCTATTATTGGAAGCTCTGCCCTAGAAGAAATAGAAGAAATAGGAAGGAAGGAAGGAAGGGAGGGAGGGAGGGAGGGAGGGAGGGAGGGAGGGAGGGAGGGAGGGAAGGAGGGAGGAGAAAATTCTAATTTTGATGACCATTGTGTTCATCATGTAGATAGGGACACATGGAGAGGCAAGTGAAAGATATTACTAATTTTATCAGACCAGCAGGCATAACTACAGTCCTGAGAAAGGTAGACCTTCTGCAGAAAGCTTGCCTATTGCATTTAACCCGACTTTCTTTTTTTTTTTAATTAGGTATTTTCCTCGTTTACATTTTCAATGCTATCCCAAAGGTCCCCCATACCCATCCCCCCCCCAATCCCCTACCCACCCACTGCCCCTTTTTGGCCCTGGTGTTCCCCTGTACTGGGGCATATAAAGTTTGCAAGTCCAATGTGCCTCTCTTTGCAGTGATGACCGACTAGGCCATCTTTTGATACATATGCAGCTAAAGACAAGAGCTCCCGGGTACTGGTTAGTTCATATTGTTGTTCCACCTATAGGGTTGCAGTTCTCTATAGCTCCTTGGGTAATTTCTCTAGCTCCTCCATAAGGAGCCGTGTGACCCATCCAATAGCTGACTGTGATCATCCACTTCTGTTAACCCGACTTTCTACATGAGTCACTGCGACACAGCAAAAGTACATTTGTCCTAAGTCCTTAGCCACAGCAGCTAGTAAGCCACTGGAACTAAGACACTGCCTTCTCTCTAGAGCAGAGAATATCTAAATAGGATACCACACCCAGATCCCATCAGAAATGTGTTCTGCTAGACTGCACAGTATGTCTATGAATTAAATTGAAACAACTTTGGCCACTACCTGTACCCATTCACTGGTCTGCCCAGCAGGTCACCTACATTCTATGAAGGACATAGATGAACAGTCCAATTTCACACATGGAACCACTTGTTCCAAACATTTATAAACTCCTTTAAAGTTTCCCCCAGCTGAAGTGTTGCCTGCCCCAAGGTCATACCCACCAGAGATAGTTTTTTGACAGAGGAAGGAAGAGTTGAAGGAACATAAAGGCTAGGCCATCTGAGTTTGGCAGTCAAGACTGGCAAGCCAATCCAACTTCAGAGTCCTGTGAAAGATGTGAATGCCCTGAAGCATGCATTGTAACTCAATTTCTGCCCTGCCCCACTTCCACTGGGTTATTTACCAGGGGACTTTACAATAAGCCTTCTTGCTCAGAGCCTGCTTCCTGAAGAACTGTCTCTGTATGGTTTCTAACTGCTGTGATAAAGCACCATGGCTGTAAACAACTTGGGAAGGAAAGGGCTTATATCACTTTTACAACATATTACAGTTGATCACAGAAGGAAGTAGGAGCAGGAACTCGGGCAGTGCAGGAGCCAATGCAGAGGTCACAGAGTAGTGTTGTTCACTGGAATGCTCCTCGTGGCTGGCTCATCCTGGCTTCTTATACATCGCACAACCACCTGCCCAGGAGTGGCACTCTACTGGCTAGTTTTGTGTCAACTTGACACAGCTGGAGTTAACACAGGAAAAGGAGCTTCAGTTGACGAAATGCCTCCATGAGATCCAGCTGTAAGGCATTTTCTCAATTAGTGATCAAGGGGGAAAGGCCCCTTGTTGGTGGGAATATCTCTGGGCTGGTAGTCTTGGGTTCTATAAGAGAGCAGGCTGAGCAAGCCAGGAGAAGCAAGCCAGTAAAGAACATCCCTCCATGGCTTCTGCATCAGCTCCTGCTTTCTCACCTGCTTGAGTTCCAGTCCTGACTTCCTTTGGTGATGAAAAGCAGTATGGAAGTGTAAGCCAAATAAACCCTTCCCTCCCCAACTTGATTCTTGGTCATGATGTTTGTGCAGGAATAGAAACCCTGACTACAAATTGGTACGAGCATAGTGGGGTATTCCTGTGACAACCTGACCAGGTTTTGGGGAGGACTGTGGAAGGACTTTGGAACTTTGGGCTTGAAGATCCATTCGTTGTTAAGAGCTCTGTCAGGTGTTGTGTAGGAGCTTGGAAGATAATGTTGAGAACAGTGCAGAAGATGGAGGTCTGGCTTGTGAAATTTCAGAGGGAAAATTAAAGACTCTTTTCAGGGCCATCGCTGTTTTACAGTTTGATTATTCTGTGGTTCTGGTTAGCTGGGGCTGAAGAATCAGTTGTGATTAACAAGATACCAGAACTACTAAAACAAAAACTCTGCATTACTGGGACTATTGATGCTGGTTAGCTGGAGCTAAGAAATTAGTGGTGATTAAGAAGAGACCAGCATCGTTGAGGTGACATCTTCTGGGAAGTGTTTTCTGAAAGCACAAAGAGGTAGTGTTCCAGAGATAGCCAAGGTTGCACTCCTGCTGCAGCGGAACTTGGTAATGTGTAAGGGTCACCCAGATGATACTGGTTTCGAAGGCATGAAGGGGTCACGCAGAGCAGCTGAGGCTCGGCACTGTGAGAGGCTATGGAAGGCCATTGGTGAAGGTGCAGCCTCAGTTGCAATTGATGACCCAGGACTGAAGGGGTCATGCAGTGTTTTGGAGATGCCAGTACCATGAGATGACCACCAAGAGCAGCAGCAGCAGTGGAGTACAGGCATCTGGAGCCTAGAGGATGATGTGTGTGCTACAAAGGGCATGGCTGGAGAAGTGGCCCAAGCCCTTGGAGGAGCCCAGAAGATCGTGAGTTGGATCCCAGACATTGGATGGTTAGAGATTGATTTTTGCTTTTGATTGTGACTGTGCCCTGATATTTTCCCTCTTGAAGGAAGAAACTATTTTAGTGGAAACCACAGTTAAGAGACTTTTAATTGTAAAAAGACTTTGGATTTTAAAAGATATTGGACATTTTAAAGGGATTGACTTTTAATATGTAAAGACTATGGGACTTTTAAAGTTGTTTAGATCTTGGGGATGAATAAGAAATTAAGGGTTGAGGCTTACTAGTGATTTGTTTGTGTGTCAAGTTGACAAGGGGTCAATTGTACTGGCTAGTTTTGTGTCAACTTGACACAGCTGGAGTTATCACAGGAAAAGGAGCTTCAGTTGAGGAAATGCCTCCATGAGATCCAGCTGTAAGGCATTTTCTCAATTAGTGATCAAGGGGGAAAGGCCCCTTGTTGGTGGGACCATCTCTGGGCTGGTAGTCTTGGTTCTATAAGAGAGCAGGCTGAGCAAGCCAGGGGAAGCAAGCCAGTAAAGAACATCCCTCCATGGCTTCTGCATCAGCTCCTGCTTTCTGACCTGCTTGAGTTTCAGTCCTGACTTCCTTTGATGATGAACAGCAGTATGGAAGTGTAAGCTGAATAAACCTTTTCCTCCCCAACTTGCTTGTTGGTCATGATGTTTGTGCAGGAATAGAAACCCTGACTAAGACAGGCACCAATCACGACAGTCCAAGCCCACCCACATCAATCACTCATTAAGAAAATATACAAAAGGATTGCCTATAGGCAAATCTGATGAAGGCGTTTCTCAATAGAAGTTCTGTCTTCCTAAATGATTCTGCCTTATGTCAAATTGACATAACACTAGCCAGCACAGAAAACCAGCCTGTGATACATACATGCCTGGCCTGTGCCTTGAGTATACTTAATTTAAATGTCTACAAAAAGACAAAGGGTTTATAGGTAAACAAAAGAAGTTTTGTGGGCCTCAGCCCTCAGGAAACACAAATTGACTCAGACTCCTGTCCAGGCAACAAAACTCACTAGAAATCCAATCTAGGATTATGTCAAAGTTCACTTTTCCTGTTTTTTTTTTTAATGTGCTCTGTGCTATATGAATTGTCAACTCTATGACCAACATCTGAGCCTAGTGTACAACAAAGGTTAATAATCTCAATTTACTAAACAAAACAAAACAAAATAAAACAAAACAAAACAAAACAAAACAAAATAAAACAAAACAAAATAAAACAAAACAAAACAAAATACCCTCTGGCTATTGAACAAGATCTTTTCTTTCAAAAGGCAGAGCCCATGGCAAGCAGAAGGGACAACACAAACATCAGTGGAGTACCTTCACTTCAACACCTCCCAAAATACCACATATCAATCTGTTCTTGATATCTATGGATTGATAAAAGATAAAAAGAACTCTAACCAAACAAACACTGATTTCCTTGCACCATAGAATTCCTGGTTGTCTCTTTTGTTTTCTACAAGAGTATTTTCCAAGAGGACTGAGATACTTTTACAGTAAGAAACAGTGAATCTGAGCTTGTAATTCCCAAGATTTGGGGAGACTATGTCATGAAGATTGTGAGTCTGAGATTAATCTGGTCTACATAGCAAGTTACTGTCTAAAATAAAATTAAAGAAATTAATTATTTTTGGAAACAGCCTTGGGAACAGAAGCATATTAAGGTATGAGCTTGAGAGAAGGAGCTAATATCCTCCATTAATCACTTAGAGAGAGAGAGCCAGCTGCTATCAGAGCCCCAAGGAAATGGAACATTTGATAACTTGGAACATGATGAGATGAAGCCAAAGTATGGGATACAATTTTATGACTGTCATCCAAAATCAACTGGAAAGGAATGGCTTTGTACAAGTAGTCATTGCCACTCACCCCATCCACAGCTCTGCCAGCTTTGTCCTTCACCATTCTTCTCTTTTTGGCTCTGTTGTTATGATAAACATTATCACCAAAATGGACTTAGGAAGGAAGGGACTTATTTCAGCATACACTTCCCCATCACTTAGTTCATCACTAAGGGATGTTAGGGCACTAACTAAGGCAGAAACCACAGAGGCATGAAGAAACACTGCTTACTGGCTCACTCCTGGATATCTTTTTTTTTAAATACCTACTCACTGTCTCCCTCCCATAATCCATCCCCCCATGCCCCTTCCCCTTCTCTGAGCAGGTGGGAGCCTCCCTGGGTACCCTCCCAACCCAGGCACATCAAGTCTCTGTGGGGGCCAGGCAAAATCTCTCCCACTGAAGCCAGACAAGCCAGCCCAGCTAGAACATATCTACATACAGGCAACAACTTTTGGGATAGCTCCACTCCAGTTGTTCGGGACTAACATGAAGACCAAGCTTCACATCTGCTACATATGAGATGGGAGGCCTAGGTCCAGTCCCTGTATACTATTTGGTTGGTGGTTCAGTCTCTGAGAGCTCCAAGGGTCCAGGTTAGTTGACTCTGTTGGTCTTCCTGTGGAAGACCCTTCAGTACCTGCAACCCTCCCTCCTATTCTTCCAGAAGAGTCCCCAAGCTCCATCCACTGTTTCGCTGTGGGAACGGTCAACCAATAACCAGCCAATTTGAGACCCATCCCATGCCAAGCACCAACTGGGCAAGCACCAATCCCTGCCACTATTAATGATACTCTATTGTACTTGCAGACAGGAGTTTAGCATGGCTGTCTCCTGGATAGCTTCTTTTATATATACAAGACCTGCCTGCCTGAGCAATAGGGTTTGCCCTGCTCTATTAATCTGTAATCATGATAGATTCTCACAGAAATGGCCATAGACTAATCTGATATAGGTAATTACTCAGTTAAGGTTCTTTCTTCCCATGTGACTATAGTTTACATCACATGGACAATAAAAACAACCAGCACCACCCTCCTGGTTGCATCTCTCCTAGTAGCCCTCAAAGCAGGTTTGAAAAGGGGGCCTACAGCCAGATGCATTGTCTCCACACCTAGAACCATGGTCAGACTTGCTCCCTCCTATGATATTTAAGGTGTACTTTATTTCTTGTCCTTGAATTTAAGGTAAAAGCATTCACTTTCTTGACTTCTGTCCTCTAGGTTTTTCCCAAGTCCTTTGTGTTTTTAAGAATAGAACAAACACTCTTGGAACTGGAGAGATGGCTCAGTGGTTAAAGGCACTTTCAGAGGTCCTGCATTCAATTCCCAGCAACCATGTGGTGGCTCACAACCATCTGTAATGAGATCTGATGCCCTTTTCTGGTGTGTCTGAGGAGAGTTACAGTGTACACATATACATAAAATAAATATTTTTTAAAAATATAATAGAAGACTCTTAAAATTTGGGAGGTCTTGGAATTGAACTCGACACCTTTGGTGAGCACTGGTTGGCTACAAAGACCCCAGAGGAAGTAAGTAACAAAGCTACAAACAATTAATTATAGGTAAGCTGAAGACAGCTGTAAAGTTCTATATATTTCTCACCCCTCTTTTTATATCGATACTGTCTGATAATGTTTCTGGCTGGAGTTCTCAGAACCTGCTCAGGTACTGTTGGGTGCTGCTCAATTTGCAAATCAATTTTTTTGTTTGGCTTACCTAAACAAAATCTACTAAATTTAATTAGTTAAGGAATGTTTCCTTTTAAGAGAAGCTTCCAAATAGAAAGCCACAAGGAAAGACAGTAATATAAGAAAGAAGGGAGCCAGACCTCCAGCTTGCCTTTGTGAAAGTCTACTCATGCCTCCTACAAAAACTCCACATACCTATGCCACCATGACCCCAACATTATGACCTTACAACCTTCCGTGGCTGTATTAGTCAGGGTTCTCTAGAGTCACAGAACTTATGGATAGTCTCTAGATAATAAAGGAATTTATTGATGACTTACAGTCGGCAGCTCAATTCCCAACAATCGTTCAGTCACAGCTGTGAATGGAAGTCCAAGGATCTAGCAGTTACTCAGTCTCACGCAGCAAGCAGGCGAAGGAGCAGGAGCAAGAGCTAGACTCCCTTCTTCCAATGTCCTTATATTGTCTCCAGCAAAAGGTGTAGCCCAGATTAAAGGTGTGTTCCACCACACCTTTAATCCCAGATGAAAGGCATAGCCCAGATTAAAGGTGTGTTCCTTAACTCGGAGATTCAATCTTCTGGAATCCATAGCCACTATGGCTCAAGATCTTCAAACCAAGATCCAGATAAGGATCTCCAAGCCTCCAGATAAGGGTCACTGGTGAGCCTTCCAATTCCGAATTGTAGTTCATTCCAAATATTGTCAAGTTGACAACCAGGAATAGCCACTACAATCCACCCCTTGTCAACTTGACACAAATAATATCTCATGTTCACATGAAACAATAACAGGGTTGTAAATACGCCTAACATGATATAACTATCCCTCGTACAATCGCAAACGCATTAGTAAATTTACAATGGGCATTCATATTACTTTATAATCCTCGTTTCTGCAACTGGTTACGTGGCCTTAATTGGTATTTATAACTACCTTCCTCTACTACCCATTCTGTATTTCCTTCACCTTCAGCCAGCACCTCAGCAGGTCTTGGCTCTTTTCCTGGAGGATTGACCCATACCTTCATTCCTGATGGGTCTGCGTCCTTTGTCATCCTGCTTGGATTAGGCTGTTGTAGTTTCCCATTGACTTTAATCACAGGACATGGTAGTACTAAGAGACGCCCTAAGGGATCTCCTGCACTCCAGACATAATCTTGCTTACCACCATTGTGAAGAGGTAATCCAATTTCCCCATGGTAATCTGGATCTATCACCCCTCCTAACACTGTTATTCCTTTTTTAGCCTGTTGGTTTAAGGGCATTAGAAGCCCAAAATGACCAGGGGGAAGTCTGAGCTTCCAGTTCAATGAAATGTTTGTTGTAGCTCCTGGTAGGAGCACTCCCCTCTCTGGAGCCAAAACTTCTAAGCCAGCAGAACCTAGAGTTATGGGGACAGGAAGCAAAAATTTTCCTAGAGGGTCACTAGGAGTGATAGTAAGTGGAACTATTCCGTTTTCCACCCCTTGATTCCTGGACCCATGAATCCTGGCTATGGGTGAAACTGTACCATATATCGAGCGCTGATTCAAAGCATATACTGCCTTCTGAAGAACTCTGCCCCAGCCTTCCAAGCTGTTACCACCTAATTGGCGCTGTAACTGCGTCTTCAAAAGGCCATTCCATCTTTCTATCAGCCCAGCTGCTTCAGGATGATGGGGAATGTGGTAAGACCAGTGAATTCCATGATCGTGAGCCCACTGTCGTACTTCTCTGGCTGTGAAATGAGTTCCTTGGTCAGAAGCAATACTGTGTGGAATACCATGACGATAGATGAGGCATTCTGTCAGTCCGTGAATGGTGGTTTTAGCAGAGGCATTACGTGCAGGAAAGGCAAATCCATAACCAGAATAAGTATCTACTCCAGTAAGAACAAAACGCTGTCCTTTCCACGAAGGAAGTGGTCCAATGTAGTCAACCTGCCACCAGGTTGCTGGCTGGTCACCTCGAGGAATGGTGCCATATCTGGGGCTCAGTGTTGGTTTCTGCTGTTGGCAGATCTGGCAATCAGCAGCAGCTGTAGCCAGGTCAGCCTTGGTGAGTGGAAGCCCATGTTGCTGAGCCCAAGCATAACCTCCATCTCGACCACCATGGCCACTTTGTTCATGTGCCCATTGAGCAATGACAGGGATGGCTGGGGAGAGAGGCTGATTGTCCACAGAACGGGTCATCTTATCCACTTGATTATTGAACTCCTCCTCAGCTGAAGTCACCTTTTGGTGAGCATTTACATGGGACACAAATATCTTCACATCCTTTGCCCATTTGGAGAGATCTATCCACATACTTCTTCCCCAGATGTCTTTCTCACCAATTTTCCAATTGTGATCTTTCCAAGTCCCTGACCATCCAGCCAATCCATTGGCTACAGCCCATGAGTCAGTGTATAATCGTACATCTGGCCATTTCTTCTTGCAAACAAACTGTAATACCATGTGTACTGCCCGAAGTTCTGCCCACTGTGAAGATTTCCCTTCACCTGTGTCTTTCAAGGTTGTCCCAGAAAGGGGTTGTAATGCTGCAGCTGTCCACTTCTGGGTGGTGCCTGCATAACGTGCAGAGCCATCAGTAAACCAGGCTCTAGTCTTCTCCTCTTCGGTCAGTTGATCATAGGGAACACCCCATGAGGCTATAGGTGCATGCTTGGCAGCAGATGGCATTGTAACAGGAGTAGAAACCATAGGCATTTGAGCAACTTCTTCATGTAACTTGCTTGTGCCTTCAGGACCTGCTCTGGCCCGATCACGTATATACCACTTCCATTTGATAATAGACTGCTGCTGTGCACGTCCCACTTTATGACTTGCAGGGTCTGATAGTACCCAGCTCATGATGGGTAGTTCAGGTCGCATAGTGACTTGGTGTCCTATTGTCAGACGTTCAGTTTCCACTAAGGCCCAATAGCAGGCCAAGAGCTGTTTTTCAAAGGGAGAATAGTTGTCTGCAGATGATGGTAGAGCTTTGCTCCAAAATCCCAAAGGCCTTTTCTGTGATTCACCTACAGGGGCCTGCCAGAGGCTCCAAACAGCATCTCTATCAGCCACAGACACCTCAAGTACCATCGGATCTGCTGGGTCATATGGTCCAAGTGGTAGAGCAGCCTGCACAGCAGCCTGGACCTGTTGAAGGGCCTTCTCCTGTTCCAGGCCCCACACAAAGCTAGCAGCTTTCCGAGTCACTTGGTAAATAGGCCTAAGTAACACACCCAAGTGAGGGATGTGTTGTCTCCAGAATCCAAATAGACCCACTAAACGTTGTGCTTCTTTCTTGGTTGTAGGAGGGGCCAGGTGCAATAACTTATCTTTCACCTTAGAAGGAATATCTCTGCATGCCCCACACCACTGGACTCCTAAGAATTTCACTGAGGTAGATGGTCCTTGAATTTTGGTTGGATTTATTTCCCATCCTCTGATACGCATATGTGTTACCAATGAGTCCAAAGTGGTTGCTACTTCCTGCTCACTTGGTCCAATCAGCATAATGTCATCAATATAGTGCACCAATGTGATATTTTGTGGAAGATCCAAACGATCAAGATCCCTTCTAACTAAATTATGACACAGGGCAGGAGAGTTAATATATCCTTGAGGCAAAACTGTGAAGGTATACTGTTGGCCTTGCCAACTGAAAGCAAATTGCTTCTGGTGGTCCTTATGGACAGGTACTGAGAAGAAGGCATTTGCCAGATCAATAGCCGCATACCAGGTGCCAGGAGATGTGTTAATTTGCTCAAGTAAGGAAACTACATCTGGTACAGCAGCTGCAATTGGAGTTACTACCTGATTTAGTTTTCGGTAATCAACTGTCATTCTCCATGATCCATCTGTTTTCTGCACTGGCCAGATAGGAGAGTTAAATGGAGATGTGGTGGGAACCACCACCCCTGCATCTTTCAAGTCCTTGATAGTGGCAGTAATTTCTGCAATTCCTCCAGGAATACGATACTGTTTTTGATTCACTATTTTCTTTGGCAGAGGCAACTCTAAAGGCTTCCATTTGGCCTTTCCAACCATAATAGCCCTCACTCTACAGTTCAGGGAACCAATATGAGAATTCTGCCAATTTCTGAGTATATCTATCCCAATTATACATTCTGGAACTGGGGAAATCACCACAGGATGTGTCCGGGGACCTACTGGACCTACTGTGAGTCGGACATCAGTCAAAACTCCATTAATTACCTGCCCTCCATAAGCCCCTACTTTAACTGGAGGGCCACAATGTTTCTTGGGATCCCCTGGGATCAGTGTCAACTCAGAACCAGTATCCAGCAGACCCCGAAAAGTCTGATTATTTCCTTTTCCCCAGTGTACAGTTACCCTTGTAAAAGGCCGTAGGTCCCTCTGGGGAAGAACTGGAGAAAGGGTAACAGCAAAACCTTTGAGTGTCTTATCAAGATCCTTCCTCAGAGGAACCTGGCCACCCCTTCATTCAAGGGGTTCCGGATCTGCAAACTGTCTCAAGTCTGGAAATTGATTCACTGGCCGAGATTGCTGTTTACCACGATCTAATGTAGCCTTTCTTTCATTTGTTTGAGAATTTTTCTGCTTATACAGATCAAACAAATATGCAGTAGGCTTCCTATGTATTTCATTCCTGGAAACACCATGATTGATTAGCCAGTACCAAAGGTCCAAGCGAGTCATGCCATTATAAATTTCACCTCTCCTGTGCTGACCATTACTGGGTATGTTATTATAAACATTCTTTTGTCTACGCTGTCCATTATAATAACTAGGATCACCTTGTCTCCGGCGATTCAATGCTGCCACCTGGCCCTTGTTACCTCGGGATCCAACTAAACCCAGTGAATTTAATTCATCTAATTGAGCAGAAGCATCTCCAATGCTAAGATCTGGCACAAGGAAAAGGGAAAGAACAAAACCCTTCAAATGTGCTGGTGCCCCTCTCACCAATTTGCGTCTTATAGAGCTGGTGAAAGGCATATCTTCTGAACCTTCCCATTGTGGACAATTATGCTTTACACAATATATCCACTCTAGCATTGCAATTTCCCTAAGTCTTAAAATCCCTTCATCAACACTAAGCCACGGAATATCAGGCATCTCCAAGTCATTTCCAGTAGGCCATCTTTTGATAAACACCTCAGCCAACCATTCAAACAAACTTTTGACACCTTTTTTAACTATGCGAGCTTCCGTATTAAACCTAGAATCTCTACTCAGAGGACCCATGTCAATAAACTCAGCCTGCTCTAGTTTTATGTTCCTTCCACCCTTATCCCACACCCTTAAAATCCATTCCCACACATATTCACCAGGTTTCTGCTTGAATGAATTAGCAAACTCATTAAGCTCCTTAGTAGTGTAGCGAATTTCCTCATGGACTACACTTTCTACCTCCCCTCTAGGAGCCTGTTTTGCTTTGAGTCTGGTTACAGGTCTAGAAGAAACTATTGGTGGGCCGTGAGCAGACTCTGCAAAATTAATTTCCTCATGTGGGGAAGGCATTATTTCAAGAGGTGGGGCTGAGGGTACTACTTCCTCAGGTGGGGCAAACCCTTGAGAATCTGAGGATTCAAAATTCTCAGCTTCAACATGGTCTTCCCACACATCCCCATCCCATGTTGTAGGATCCCATTCTTTGCCAATTAGAGCCCTTACTTTAACTGTTGACACACTCTGAGGCTGAGACTTGAATTTTCGCTGTAGTTCAGCCAACCTTACAATGAGAGTTTCTGTTTGATTTTCTGCAACTTGAGCTCTATTGCTACAAGAGAGAAGATTCTCCTCAAGGACACACTTAGCAACTTTTAGATCGTTTACTTGTGTCTGGAGCCTTTCGATTTTATCACACAACTCCTTCCTTTCATTCATCATTTTTTCCACAGATACTAAGAGCAGCCAGCCAGTAAAATCATTTTTCGATTTTTTCCCCATCTTGTAGAAAGCTTTGTGCACTGAATCACCTAATTCATTAAGAAAATCAAGGGCATTAGCTTCTTTAAGTTCGGAATATAGTTTCAACCATGGGTCTTCAAAATTCTCTGAGCTCCCAGGAGGGAGAGAATCTGGAGAGGTTTCAATAGTTGAAAGTGCTGGTGGATCAACAAGCCAATTCCAGAATTTTAAAAGATTCATCCTTGTACTTCTGTTACTCTAGAACCACTCCTGGTACCAACTTCTGTATTAGTCAGGGTTCTCTAGAGTCACAGAACTTATGGATAGTCTCTAGATAATAAAGGAATTTATTGATGACTTACAGTCGGCAGCTCAATTCCCAACAATCGTTCAGTCACAGCTGTGAATGGAAGTCCAAGGATCTAGCAGTTACTCAGTCTCACGCAGCAAGCAGGCGAAGGAGCAGGAGCAAGAGCTAGACTCCCTTCTTCCAATGTCCTTATATTGTCTCCAGCAAAAGGTGTAGCCCAGATTAAAGGTGTGTTCCACCACACCTTTAATCCCAGATGAAAGGCATAGCCCAGATTAAAGGTGTGTTCCTTAACTCGGAGATTCAATCTTCTGGAATCCATAGCCACTATGGCTCAAGATCTTCAAACCAAGATCCAGATAAGGATCTCCAAGCCTCCAGATAAGGGTCACTGGTGAGCCTTCCAATTCCGAATTGTAGTTCATTCCAAATATTGTCAAGTTGACAACCAGGAATAGCCACTACAGTGGCTGAAAGCTTGTTTTCTCATCCTTGGATCTCACAGCAGGCACAATGGACTACACCTGAGATCCATAGACTCACTATTGACCATCTACCCAGTGCAATCCACCTGCATTTTTCTTGCTACACATACAGAACTCAATTGCCACCTCATGACTGAGCCCACTCCTAACTGTGCTGGATTTCTCCTAAGGAAAGCCTAGCTTGCAGCCTACCCTGTGTTTTCCTTATATTCAGATGCTATTAGGGTCCCACCCCATCCACTTTTGACTGCAAAGGTGAGAAGACAGAGAGAAAACAGAGAAGCCTAGGCTCTTCTCTAGGCTTTGCCGAGGTCTTCTTAGTTCCCTTTTCTCCATTTTGAGGGAGCCCTGACTTTTCCAGAATTTTGTCTTCAATATCTAACATGTAAGGATCTTTTTTTGATCTGCTACCAGTCTCCTTTGCTTACATCAGGGAATACTGGAAGTTTCTGGGGCTTTGTGGACCCAAAGTCATCCCCTCTTCTTCACAGCCTTAGCCAATAGCCTTAGCCAATAGGAAAACAAAAGGTTAGGACAACTCTGACCCACAACCTGTAATAGACCCCAGACCTTAGTACAACTGGCTCCAAGATGGAAGTACTATTCAGGCAGAAAACTCAACATGTAGAAGCAACACCTGACAAAACAAAAACAAAAACCTAATCCTAAAAGTCCATAGTTCCGGGAAAGTCTCCAAGTGTACTAACCTTGCCTTTTGGCTTCTGTATTTCCACTTCTGGCTAGCTGTTCTTGTTAACAGAAGACTATGGATATGTACTTGTGAGATCAAAGTAACCAGGGGACTAGTCCATTGGAGTGGACAAGCAATAGACAGGAGAACCCCTGGCTACCCTCACCCTCACCCTTTTGAGATGCTATGGTCTGTTTCTTCTGAAATAGTTCTGCAGTCTCACCTGTTATGGTAGAAACTACCACTTTTTAAATGTCTTTCCAAATAAATGGTTTAGCAGCCTTCTTGTGTGTGACTAGTTGGTTTGTCTGTGTGATTCTCTGCTTGAAACAGGGTATATCTATTTAGTTCTAGCTGGCCTGGAACTTGATATGTAGACCAGGCTACCCTGTAACTCAGAGATCCTGTTGTCTCTATCTTCTAAGTGCTGAGATTAAAATCCTACACCACCATGCCAGGCTAGCACAGTCTTCTTGAACAAGACACACATGAGGTCTAGACAAACAAAAACCAAGTACCTTCTTGGACTTAGTGGGAAAGGACAGCTGGCAAAATCTTAGGCTAAGTTAATTTATCTAAAAATTTTAAACATAGAATATCCCTGACCCCTTTATCTCATTCCATGTCAAACTTGCTCAATTATTTCCAACTAAATTACAAGCTATCCTCCAGATGCTGAATCTGACCTGCTTTAAAAAAGAAATGGGTTAAAGACTTTCAATGTGCTGCCCCTGACATCATTCCATAATTAACATTAACTTACAAATCCTTTGCATTACTCTCAGTTGGTTCTGGAAGTTTAATGTGACACAGAAGAGTTCAACATTGAGCCAATTGCTCCTTCAGAATAATGCTGGTCCATGGCAGGTATAACAAGAGAGCAGCTGAGGTTAGCCCATTTAAAAGTAGAATCTGTACTGTTGATCAGACAGTCCACAGCCCAGAAGGAAGAAGGCATGATACTTGTCTTTCCAGCAACAGTCTAGATTGATCATTTTATGATCTCGAAGTATGCCCCGACCTGCAGGACTTAAACAACAGGGAAAGGAGCTGCAATGACAAATTTAGAATCAGAAGACACAAAGGAAGGAGACAAGACAAAAATTCTGTTCAAGCCTCACTTACTCTTGGGAAATGAAAACCACAAACGGTATTTGCTCAGGTACATAGGCCAAACTGGTGCTAGGTAACACATTAATGTCAAAGGAATGTCCCTATTGTAAAAAGGTACTGAAAGGAATGCCCTCATTGTGAAAGGTCCAGAAAGGAGTGCCCTCATTGTAAAAGGAAAGGAATGCCCTCATTGTAAAATGTCCCGAGTCAATTACAGAACAGAAGCAAGATAGTGGAAGAAGCAAAAGAGTGTTAGATGATGGTCCAGGGGCAAGACAACAGGGCCCCAACAGAAGTAGATAGTCCAAACAACACCAGTTATTCATCTGCCCATGAATTCTGTCATATTCTGCAATACCCCTGTATCCAACTGAATAATAACTGGACCTCAAGTAGCAAGCAAAATAAGGTATATGGGATGGAATAGGCTAGCCTATTAGTTAGGAGGGGTGATAGATCCAGATTACCATGGGGAAATTGGATTACCTCTTCACAATGGTGGTAAGCAAGATTATGTCTGGAGTGTAGGAGATCCCTTAGGGCGTCTCTTAGTACTACCATGTCCTGTGATTAAAGTCAATGGGAAACTACAACAGCCTAATCCAAATAGGATGACAAAGGACACAGACCCATCAGGAATGAAGGTATGGGTCAATCCTCCAGGAAAAGAGCCAAGACCTGCTGAGGTGCTGGCTGAAGGTGAAGGAAATACAGAATGGGTAGTAGAGGAAGGTAGTTATAAATACCAATTAAGGCCACGTAACCAGTTGCAGAAACGAGGATTATAAAGTAATATGAATGCCCATTGTAAATTTACTAATGCGTTTGCGATTGTACGAGGGATAGTTATATCATGTTAGGCGTATTTACAACCTTGTTATTGTTTCATGTGAACATGAGATATTATTTGTGTCAAGTTGACAAGGGGTGGATTGTAGTGGCTATTCCTGGTTGTCAACTTGACAATATTTGGAATGAACTACAATCCGGAATTGGAAGGCTCACCAGTGACCCTTATCTGGAGGCTTGGAGATCCTTATCTGGATCTTGGTTTGAAGATCTTGAGCCGTAGTGGCTATGGATTCCAGAAGATTGAATCTCTGAGTTAAGGAACACACCTTTAATCTGGGCTATGCCTTTCATCTGGGATTAAAGGTGTGGTGGAACACACCTTTAATCTGGGCTACACCTTCTGCTGGAGACAATATAAGGACATTATATGTTATAGTAGGTAGCTATGAAAACATCTGGTACAAGGATTTGTCACTTCCCCTTCCTAAAATCAATAATCAAGAGAGTAAAGACAGCTTATAAGGAGAAAGGGGCTCCTAGTTGTGGAGGTTTTACCCCATTATGCATTGACCCTATTAGTTTAGGACCTACAACCTGAACGTCATGGTGGGGATTGAGGGGATGAGCAGATTTCCCACTACAGCTGAGAAACAAAGAAAGGAAGAAGAGGCTACAGTCTGAATATTCTCTTCAAGGACATTGTGATGGTTTGTATATACTTGGCCCAGGGAGTGGCACTATTAGAAGGTTCCCTGAAGCCGGGCGTGGTGGCGCACACCTTTAATCCCAGCACTTGGGAGGCAGAGGCAGGTGGATCTCTTGAGTTCGAGGCCAGCCTGGTCTACAAAGTGAGTTCCAGGACAGCCAGGGCTATACAGAGAAACCCTGTCTCGAAAAAAACCAAAAAAAAAAAAAAGTAGAAGGTTCCCTGTTGGAGTAGGTGTGAATCACCTACTGTGTGAATCACCTACAGTGGAGTGAATCAACACTATAGGTGTGGGCTACAAGACCCTCACCCTAACAGCCTGGAATAGCAGTCCTCAGATGAAAATGTAGAACCCTCAGCTCCTTCTATACCATGCCTGCCTGAGTGCTTTCCCATAACTGCCTTGATGATACCAGACTGAACCTCTGAACTTTTAAGCCTGCCCCAATTAAATGTTGTCCTTATAAAAGTTGCCTTGGTCACAGTGTCTGTTCATAGCATTAAAACCCTAACTAAGACAGAAGTTGGTACCAGGGACTGGGGTATTGCTGTGATTGTCCCCAACAATGCTTTTGTTTGGAAGAATGTGGATTTGGGGACTTTGGATTTGGAAAGCAGTGGAGTGATTTCTTTAAATGGGGCTTAATGGGCTATCCTAGGAAGAATATGGAAGACTTTGTTGCTGAGAGTAATTTTAAGTGTGCAGACCTAGCCCAAGTGGTTTCAGTGGAGAAGAACCTCAGTATGTGGCTGCTTTTCACACTTGTGTGAAGAATCTGCCTGAGGCTAAGGTGAAGAGACTCAGATTAATTGTATTGACAAAGGAAGTCTCAGAAATACCCATCATTGACTGTTCTGTAGCTAAGTCTCATGAAGAACATGTTAAACAATCGTAGCAAGTTGAGAAAGGAAAAATATAAAATATATGGTTTAAGTATTAAGGGGCATCAGGAAGTAAAATGGAGCTCAATCCTGTGTTCAAAGATATTAAGTTGAATTAAGGGAGTGGTGACCTTGGGGCAAGAACCCACCCAGCAAAGTTTAGGTCCAGATTTGGTAGAACAAGACTTTAATCCTAGGGGGTAAAGGTAAGCAGATCTTTGAGTTCAAAGCCAGCCTTGAACAGAGCAGGTTCTAGGTGAAGAAAAGATTAAGTCCAGGCATGGTGGTACATACTTTTAATTCCAGCATTACAGGAGACAGAGTCAGGAAGATCTCTTAGTTCAAGGTCAATCTATAGAACAAGTTCCAGGACAGTCAAACTTAGGCAGTGAAGGAGTTGGAAAACAAAGCTAGTGATAATATAATAGAACAATGGGGGGCCATGTTCTAGCCCCATCGAGCAGAAGAACTCAACAGGTTTGGCCACATGCCAATGGAAAATTGATTCTGGTTAGCTGGAGCTAAGAAATTAGTGGTGATTAAGGAGAAGACCAGCATGACTGAGGGAAAATCTTCTGGGAACTGTTTTGAAGCAGTGTTCCAGAGCTAGCCAAGGTTTTTACCTCATGCTGCAGCTGAACTTGGTAATGTTTTAAAATCACCCAGGTATTACTGGTTTTAAAGGCATGAAGGGGTCATGGAGAATAGCTGAGGCTTGGCACCATGAGAGGCCATGGAAGGCCATTAGTGAAGGTGCAGCCTCAGTTGCAGTTGATGGCCCAGGACTGAAGAGGTCATGCAAAGCATTTGAGGCTTGGTACCATGAAGAGAGCCTATGAGAGGCTATTAGTGAAGCCTTGTTGCAGCAGTGAGAAGACACTAGTGTACTGGTGATGCCAGTACCGTGGGATGATCATCAAGAACAGCAGTGGCAGTGGAGTGAATCAACCTGAGCTTAAGAGTGCTACAGAGGGCATAGCCAGAGAAGTGATGCCAGCCCTTTGTAGGAGCCCAGAAGATCATGTGTGGATCCCAGACATTAGAACAAGAAGCTGTAACCATTGCCCAGCAGCCCCAGGGCTGTTCAGCTGCATGGGATAGGCACCATTCCCAGACACTTCAGTGCAGATGGTATTACCTGAGCATGTGAAACCTTGAAACACATTAGTTCTAAGTTGGTGAAGCATCAGATAGATTTTAGTTGAGAATAAGGTCAACAGAAAAGAATGAATCCTTGTGAGACTTCCAGGCCATTAAGCAGTTGCACAAAGACCATGGGCAACTGGAATAAAAATAAGTCCCACCCTCAAATGAAGCTGCATTCATTCTTGGGTTATGCATAGTGTTGACAGATTAAAGATCAACACTGAAATGGGCGCCAAATCTCTCAATTCCCATTAGCTCTTTTCAAACCAATATCCACAGGGATTCAATTGAGAATTGGGAATTGAGGTCAGCCTTGCTGACCTCACCCATGCTTGATCCTTTCCTCTCAGCAGCAGCTACCAGCTGTCAACATATGGTGTGCCATGCAATTCCTCTCTGCCTTTGTATGTGACATCCTTTACCTTATTTGTCAGGTTGGAGAGAAGGCTTGGTAGTTGAGCAGTTACTGCTCTTCCAAAGAACATGTTGGGTACCTATATCTATAACTCCAGATCCAGTGATTTGTAGCCTTCCTCCAGCCTATTCAGACAGACAGACAGACAGACAGACAGACACACACACACACACACACACACACACACACACACACCATGGAGCCATCTCTCTAGTCTTGAGCCACAATGTATTAGAGATGTAGTGCTTCACTACTTCATATACTATATCTACAAAGCACCAGCAAGCCACAGTGCTGCTTTTCAATAAAAAGGCAACAGAACCTTTAGCATCAATAAAAACAGGACAAGTATGCTGAAAAAGACTAAGCTGATTTTGCCTTTGGTAGCAGGCTGAAGTTGAAGATAGCTTCTTGAGTAGTGCAGGAAACCTGTGTCCACTTCCCCCTCTCAGTGCTGAGACCCAATCTGGCTTACACCTGTGTAGGTCTTGGGTGTGCTGCCATGTCCTCTTTGAGCTCATATATGCATCAGTCCTGCTGTGTATGGAAAACAGTTCCCCTCACCTCTGACTTTTACAATCTACAGAAGAAAATATGATCAAAATATATTGTATAAGAGAACATCATAATAAAAAAGAGTAAATAGATTCCTCAGAAAATTAGACATAAAAATACTTGACAACCTAGCTATACCACTCCTGGGCATATAACCAAAAGACTCTCCAACATAGGACACATGATCCACTATGTTCATAGCAGCCTTATTTATAATAGCCAGAAGCTAGAAAGAACCCAGATGTACTTCAACAGAAGAATGGATACAGAAACGTGGTACATTTAAACAATGGCGTACTACTCAGTTATTAAAAACAATGACTTCATGAAATTCTTAGGGAAATGGGTAGAACTAGAAAATATCATCCTGAGTGAGGTAACCCAATCATAAAAGAACACATACAGTATGCACTCACTGATAAGTGGATATTAGCCCAAAAGCTAGGAATACCAAAAATACAACTCACAGACCACATGAAGCTCAAGAAGAAGGAAGACCAAAGTATGGGTGTGTCGGTCCTTCTTAGAATGGGGAATAAAATACTCATGGGACCAAATATGAAGACAATGTGTAGAACAGAGACTGAAAGAAAGGCTGTTCAGAAACTGTCCCACTTGGGGATCCATCCCATATACCGTAGAGTCATCAAACCCAGACACTATTGTGGATGCCAAGAAATGCTTGCTGAAAGGAGCCTGATATAGTTGTCTCCTGAGAGGCTCTGCCAGAGCCTGACAAATATATAGGCAGATGCTGGCAGCCAACCATTGGACTGAGCATGGGGTCCCTAATGGAGGAGTTAGAGAAAGGACTAAAGGAGCTGAGGGGATTTGGAATCCCATAGGAAGAACAACAACATGAACAAACCAGACCATCACCCCCATCACCAAGAGCTCCCAGGGACTAAGCCACCAACCCAAGGAGTACACATGGAGGGACCCATGGCTCCAGCTGCATATGTAGCAGAGGATGGCCTTGTCAATCAATGGGAGGAGAGGCCCTTGGTCCTGTGAAGGCTCAATGGATGCTCCAGTATGGGGGAATTTGAGGGTGGGAAGGTAGGAGTGGGGGGGGGGAACACCGTCATAGAAGCAGGGGGAGGGGGGATGGGATAGAGGGTTTCAGGAGGGGGGAGCAGAAATGTAAAGTTAAAAAATCCAATAAAAATGAAAAAAAGTAAATAGAAAAAAGATAACTAAGCTGTATTGTCAATAGTCAGAAAGAAAAGAGATCATAAAAGAAAAGGGACAGAAAGTTGTAGGGGTTACAGATAGAGGATACAGTATTAACAATCAAAAGCAACTAAAACAAAATCACCAAGAGTAAGAGGTGATAGTGGGCATGAGAACCCACCCCCACACAATTAGAACAGCAGGACAGCTTAAGAGCAAACAGAATCTCAATAGCTCATGTAAGCACCTGTATTTCTGTGAAAAGAGACCATGGCAATTCTTAGAAAATATTTAATTGAGGGTGGCTTATAATTTTAGAAATTTAGTCCATTATCATCATGACAGGAAGCAGGTTGACATGCAGATATGGTGCTGGAGAGGGAGCTGATTGCTCTTATACTCAGACCTACAGGCAGAAGAACAGTGACACTGGGGCTGGTTTGGGCCCACCCCCAGTGACACACTTCTTCTGCTTCCTCCATCAAGATCACATCTACTCCAGTGCCACACCTCCTAGTCACTCTCAACTAACACCACTCCATAGTGAACAAGCATTCAAATATATGAACCTATGGGAACTATTCTTATTCAAACCACCACTTTCCAGTCCATAGACTTATAGCCATATAATAATGAAAAATGCATTCAGCCCAACTTCAAAATCCCCATAGTCTACCACACTATCAATACTGTTTAAAAGTCTAAAGTTCAAAGTCTCTTCTGAGTCTCAAAGCAATCTCTTAACTATAACTCCTGTAAAAGCAAAATGAAAAAGTAGATCACAAATTTCCAAAATACAAGGGCACAGAATATATATTACCAATCAAAGATATTAAAAAAGGAAAATACTGAGGAAATACTGGACCTAAGCAAGACCGAACATCAGCAGGGCACACTCCAAATTCTGGTTCTCCGTGTCTAATCTCAAAGTGCTCTTCAGATCTCCAACCCCTTTTAGCTCTATTGACTACAACATACTCCCTCTTAGGCTGCTTCCACACCTAGTGTGCAGCTTTTCTTGGCAGATATCCTCTAGTAATTCCAATATCACAGAGTCTCCAAGCTAATTCAGGCTTTACCTTCACATCTTCACACAATGACCTCTTTTGGGACTCCATGCAGGGACAGCCCAGACACATGCCTGGCCTTCAGGGTTTTCCTTAGTTGCAAAGGGACTTTGTATATCCTTTCTTGTATCCTTGACTCTAAAGGCAGAACCGTATGGCCAAATCTGCCAAGTTCTGCTGCTTGCTGGAGCTAGAAGTTGGTCCCTTTGTTTAATTACATTTGTATCAGCTTCCTATTTTTTTATGATATCCTTCACTGCTTAAGCTTTTCTTCAATTTCCTTTAATAAACTGGAAGCTTAACTGGGTGTGGTCTTGCCTGGAAATCACCACTCCCTTGTTGGGAACAAAATAAAAAGAGGGGCCCTGGGGAAGAAGCAGGGAGAGAAATAGCCCACATCCGGCCAGAGTTCCTGTCCTCTGGGCAGGCGGACATCGGGAGAGCTGCCAGGCGCTTTCCACTCGGACCGGGTGGGCATCTAGGACTCTAACCCCACTCAGCAGGGGGTAGACAAGGGGCAGCCCCCAACCAGGGACCCCCAGGCGACACCCTGTTGCTCCAGGGTTATAGGAGAGAGGGATGAGGGAAGGGATTCCCAATACTGACCAGAGTGCACAGTGGATCTTCATGGAGCAGAGACCCTCTATGGTTTAAGAGTTTTATGATAGAAATGCAGGGGAAAGAGAGAAGGTAGAAAGAGAGAGGACAGAGGAAAGGTTAGAGAGAGAGAGAGAGGAAAGGAGAAGACAAAGAGAAAGGAAAGAGAAGAGAAGACAAAGAGAGGGAAGTGGGGGAAAGAGGGAGACAGGAGAGCGAAAAGTAAGAACATAAGAGTAAGAGAGCGAGGTGGGGCTAAACAGCCCTTTTTATGTTCTTTACTATTGCTAGGTAACTGGGGAGAAGTTTAGCCTAAAGTTTAGCCTAAAAGCTTGGGCCATTGTCTATGTGACTACTGACCATGCTTCTTGTGAGGACTATAACTTAGGCAGAGGCCAGAGTTCCAGGAGCATGAGGGAAAGTCTACCGTGTCATGAAGGTGATTTATGACCATCGAGGTTCAGACCTAAGCTTGAGTGGAGACCAGCCTGCAATTCCCCACACTCCCTTTATTCCATTTAGGAACAGTCTTTTCTTTCTTTAAGTTTTTTATCAGCTTGAGCTTTGCTCCATTAAAAATACTGGTGCTCCTTTTCTTCTCAAACTGTACATTTTGTGGTTTTTCCTTGCCTCGCTTGCTCCTTTTCATTATACATATACATAAGAGTGGCCACTAATAACCACACAACACAGTCAATAGTAGGGTGTCTTACAATCTCCTCTGCCAATGACATTAATGCAAAATTCTTCAATTTATCCTCAATAAACTTTTTAGACAAGGGCAAAAAGCAGACTGCTCCACCCGGGGATCCATTCCATAAACAACCTCCAAACACAGACACTATTGCAGATGCCAAGAAGAGCTTGCTGACAGTGTAACCTTCCCTCAGCCTGAAGCTGGCTGAGCCAGAACTTGACCTTGCTGCCACTAAGGAGATTACCTAGGGTGGAGCCTTCCTCCCTAGATCACTCTCTTGTTCAGCCACTGTCGCTGTTCCTCTTCAAGATACTGCTACCTGCTGAGAGGCCCGGAGCTATTCCAGAGACTACGCCCTATCCTGCACATCATCACCTGCAGCTGGTTCCAGGCTCCAAGGATGAATTGTCAGGAATGGGCATCCCCTCTCCTTTATAAAGCGTGTCCGCCATTAAACATTTGAGCCTTGATCAGTATTCTATACTGTCTTGGCTTCATTTCTCTCTCATTCACCTAGTTTCCCTTTCTTTCAGCACCGGCCTGCCACTCAGGTGTACCCCGTCCATGTGAGCCACTGGACAGCTCGCAACACTTTGGCACCCGGACTTGGACCTGAAGAAGTTCAGGAAGACGCTGACAGAATACTGTTTTGTGTGGAGCTCCATGGGAAGAAAAAGAAAAGGATCATATTGGACACCGAAGCAACAGGTACACATTCTAGCGCTACTTTAAAACTTCATTTTTTAAAGGGTTGCTACAGGTATAGAAAGATATGGGCTAAGTTTGGATTCGGTGCTAGCCCAGCACTAGATCCTCTTGGGACTGCAGCAGAATTATCAGAACTAGGAACTGATCAGGCGATTGTCCACAGCTTTTAAAAGCTGTTTCAGGCGAGAGGAAAAGGGTTTAAAAAAAAAAAAAAGGAAAAATGAATCAGGCGATTGTCCTCAGTTTTCAAGAGTTGCTTCAAGCAAGAGGAGTAGGGCTCAAAGTACAGTTGTTAGAAAATCTTTTAGATAGGATAGATTCTTGTTGCCCATGGTTCAAGGAAGAAGAAACTTTAGATATCAGAAACTGGGAGAAAATTGGAAAAGCCTTGAAAATCACTCAGGCAGATAATTTCACCCTTTGCCTCTGGGCGCTCATAAAAGATGCTATTGAAAAGTTAATCTCACAGGGGTTAGATGGTACCCAGGCAGAGCTTGATGAATCTCAGGAAGAGAGCCTTTCAGAAAGGGTCTTCTCAGAAAAGGGTCCTCTCAACTCTAAATTTGATAGATATAGAAACTCTGATGATGAGCTAATTTTAGACAAAGAAGATCACTCAGAAAGAGGAGCTGCCAAATATTCTGAGGAGGATTGACCTCTTTGCAAGTCTCCTGCTCCACCTATAGCCTCCACCATGGGACACAAAACTAAGCAAATTAGAGTTTGAAGTTAGGCTGCAAAAATTGACTAATGAGCTTCGGGAGCTAAAAAGGATATCAGATACAGGAAGGAGTAATGCTTCTGAAATGTACTGTAAGACCCCCTTTCGGGGACCCCCACCCTAGTCTCAGGAGAGATCGATCACCCAAAGAAACACAAGAATCCTTCTTGAGGTAAACACAAGAGGTAGTTTAATGACAGAGCTCCGGGTCGAAACATATCTCACTCAGGAGACAGTGGATTCGACCCCAAGGCTCGAAAGCTAGGGGTTTTTATGGGGTAAAGGGCTTAGGGTGGGGAATTCAGCATAGTGACACACTTTGGCTTATTCAAACATCAGCAAAAGAATACATGCACGTCAGGGTGTCAAAGTTCTGTGAGTGTTGACTCAGTTCAGATAGCCCTGCTATGTCCTCACATTCTTCTTTATCTTTATGGTCAAGCTATTCCCAGGAATGTTTTACCTATGGGACATGCCCGGGTTTGTTCTTTGTTTTCAGCCCCAGGCAGCCTCTAGGTTCACAAACAACCAGCAATTTCTGAGTACTTTATATGACTTACAGGTCTTGAAATTTCATCTTTCTTTCAGTACCAAGCGCGCTAGGAAGAGCTGTGAGTCAGGCTCGTGGAAAGGACAGGATACATCTGATGTGCTAGACTTTCCTGTTGTCGAAGTAATTGATCAGCAAGATACTAGAGTCAGACATTACCAGACTTTGGATTTCAAGTTGATTTAGGAGTTAAAACCAGCTCTTGTGCAATACCGTCCTGTTGGGAGCCGCCCTCACATTTGCCATTATAAGATGGCGCTGACAGCTGTGTTCTAAGTAGTAAACATAATCCTGAGTGAGGTAACACATTCACAAAGGAACTCACACAATATGTACTCACTGATAAGTGGATATTAGCCCCAAACCTAGGATACCCAAGATATAAGATACAATTTGCTAAACACATGAAACTCAAGAAGAATGAAGACTGAAGTGTGGACACTATGCCCCTCCTTAGAATTGGGAACAAAACACCCATGGAAGGAGTTACAGAGACAAAGTTTGGAGCTGAGATGAAAGGATGGACCATGTAGAGACTGCCATATCCAGGGATCCACCCCATAATCAGCATCTAAACGCTGACACCATTGCATACACTAGCAAGATTTTATGGAAAGGACCCAGATGTAGCTGTCTCTTGTGAGACTATGCCGGGGCCTAGCAAACACAGAAGTGGATGCTCACAGTCAGCTAATGGATGGATCACAGGGCTCCCAATGGAGGAGCTAGAGAAAGTATCCAAGGAGCTAAAGGGATCTGCAACCCTATAGGTGGAACAACATTATGAACTAACCAGTACCCCGGAGCTCTTGACTCTAGCTGCATATGTATCAAAAGATGGCCTAGTCGGCCATCACTGGAAAGAGAGGCCCATTGGACACGCAAACTTTATATGCCCCAGTACAGGGGAACGCCAGGGCCAAAAAGGGGGAGTGGGTGGGTAGGGGAGTTGGGGTGGGTGGCTATGGGGGACTTTTGGTATAGCATTGGAAATGTAAATGAGCTAAATATCTAATAAAAAATGGAAAAAAAAGACTGTAGCAGGATGTGATGGTTGTGACAGTTTTTAAACAATTTCATAAAAAGGTTTATAAATAATTGAATGTTCTTGAACTATGCAAATTTAAAAAAAAGAATCCTTGGAAAATCTGACATGGGAAGTCCTTTCGTTATGCAATTGGCTTATGAGAACACTAACGCAATGTGTCGCACAGCTATCCAGCCACACAAAGGACAAACAGATTTAGCAGGATATGTCTGTCTTTGTGCAGAAATTGGGCCGTCATATAATCAGGGTTTGGCTTTTGGCACCACTTTGCAAGGGACCGCCGTACAAGCAATGTTCTCGCCAAAATGAGGGAATAATGCATGTTTTAAGTGTGGAAGTTTGGGTCATTTTAAAAGTGATTGTCCTAAGAACAAAGGTGCTGAGAGTGGGCAAGCAGGCCCCAGGAATTTGTCCCCGGTGCAGAAAGGGCAACCTTTGGGCTAAGGTGTGCAAATCCAAGCCAGACACTCTGTGCTGTCCGTTGCCAGGAAACAAGAGAAGGGGCCAGCCCCAGGCCCCGACTTACTTACAGAAAACAACTTGTGGGGCTATAAACCTGCTGCCCAGCCAAAGAGCTCAGTTTTTTAACTAGTCAGGGCAAAACCAGGAGGTGCAGGATTGGACCCCTGTTCCACCATCCACTTAGTATTAACCCCAGAAATGGGAGTCCAAACTCTGCCTACCAGAGTCTTTGGACCTCTACCTGTAGAAACTTGTGGATTTCTTTTAGGATGGAGCAGTTCTATTGTAAAAGGCCTGCAGATTTATCCAGGTGTTATAAATAATGATTAGAACAGAGAAATTAAAATCATAGCTGCTTCTCCTCATAGTGTTATAAATGTACCCACTAATTCAAGAATTGCTCAACTTGTTTTAATTCCTCTACATCCACCACTGTCCAGATTTGTTAAGAATGAGAGAGGACAAGGTGGTTTTGACTCCTCTGGTGTGAATCGGGTTCAATCTATTACTAATCAGAGACCTAACCTTAAATTGACATTTGATGGAAAAAGCTTTGAAGGATTGATAGATACTGGAGCCGATGAAACAATCATTAGAGGACAGGATTGGCCCTCAACTTGACAGTTGACTGATACACTTACTCACGTTCAAGAAATTGGTTACGCCAGTAACTCAAAACGAAGCTCCAAATTGCTAACCTGGAGAGATGGGGAAGGAAAATCAGGACAAATTCAGCCGTATGTTATATCAAATTTGCCTGTAACTCTATGCGGAAGAGATCTCTTGTCACAGATGGGCGTTATAATGTACCGTCCTAATGAGATGATGACTAAGCAGACGCTCAGATAGGGATTTTTGCCTGGTCATGGGCTAAAAAAGAAGGGACAAGGAATTAAGACTTTTGAAGATCCTAAATCTCACTCTAACACAAGAGGTTTGGAGTACTTTCGGTAGTGGCCACTATCTTGCCTGCATCACACGCCTATAAAATTCAATGGCTTAATGATATTTCAGTGTGCATAGATCAGTGGCCTTTACCTAAAGAAAAAAGAGAAGCAGCTTCTTCGCTAGCTCAGGAGCAACTAGAGGCAGGACATTTATTAGAATCTCAGTCCCCTTGGAATATACCAATTTTCATTATATAAAAAAAAAATCTGGTAAATTGAGATTGTTACAAGATTTTAAAAAGTTAATGAGACCATGGTATCTATGGGACCTTTACAACCTGGGCATCCATCCCTAGTGGCCATTCCTAAAGGATATTATAAAATTGTGGTAGATCTGAAGGATTGTTTCTTTACTATTCCTTTGCATCCAAAGGATTATAAAAGATTTGTTTTTAGTGTTCCTTCTATAATTTTTTTAAAAATATTTTATTAGGTATTTTGTTCATTTATATTTCCAATGCTATTCCAAAAGTCCCCCATATACTCCCCCCCACTCCCCTACCCACCCACTCCCACTTTTTGGCCCTGGCGTTCCCCTATAATGGGACATATAAAGTTTGCAAGTCCAATGGGCCTCTCTTTCCAGTGATGGCCGACTAGGCCATCTTTTGATACATATGCAGCTAGAGTCAAGAGCTCCGGGGTACTGGTTAGTTCATAATGTTGTTCCACCTATAGGGTTGCAGATCCCTTTAGCTTCTTGGGTACTTTCTCTAGCTCCTCCATTGGGGGCCCTGTGATCCATCCAATAGCTGACTGTGAGCATCCACTTCTGTGTTTGCTAGGCCCCGGCATAGTCTCACAAGAGACAGCTATATCTGGGTCCTTTCAGCAAAATCTTGCTAGTGTATGCAATGGTGTCAGCGTTTGGAGGCTGATTATGGGATGGATCCCTGGATATGACAGTCTCTAGATGGTCCATCCTTTCATCTCAGCTCCAAACTTTGTCTCTGTAACTCCTTCCATGGGTGTTTTGTTCTGAATTCTAAGAAAGGGCAAACTGTCCACACTTTGGTATTCGTTCTTCTTGATTTTCATGTATTTTGCAAATTGTATCTTATATCTTGGGTATTCTAAGTTTCTGGGCTAATATCCACTTATCAGTGAGTGAATATGATATGAGTTCTTTTGTGATTGGATTACCTCACTCAGGATAATGCCCTCCAGGTCCAATCATTTGCCTAGGAATTTCATAAATTCATTCTTTTTAATAGCTGAGTAGTACTCCATTGTGTAAATGAACCACATTTTTTACATCCATTCATCTGTTGAGGGGCATCTGGGTTTTTTCCAGCTTCTGGCTTTTATAAATAAGGCTGCTATGAACATAGTGGAGCATGTGTCCTTCTTGCCAGTTGGGACCTCTTCTGGATATATGCCCAGGAGTGGTATTGCGGGATCTGCCTGTAGTGCTACGTGCAATTTTCTGAGGAACCGCCAGACTGATTTCCAGAGTGGTTGTATAAGCTTGCAATCAGACCAACAATGGAGGAGTGTTCCTCTTTATCCACATCATCACCAGCATCTTCTGTCACCTGAATTTTGATCTTAGCCATTCTCACTGGTGTGAGATGGAATCTCAGGGTTGTTTTGATTTGCATTTCCCTGATGATTAAGGATTCTGAACATTTTTTCAGTTGTTTCTCAGCCATTCGGTATTTCTCAGGTGAGATTCTTTGTTTAGCTCTGAGCCCCATTTTAAATGGGGTTATTTCATTTTCTGGAGTCCAGCTTCTTGAGTTCTTTATATATATTGGATATTAGTCCCCTATATGATTTAGGATAGGTAAAGATCCTTTCCAAATCTGTTGGTAGCCTTTTTGTCATATTGACAGTGTCTTTTGCCTTACAGAAACTTTGCATTTCATGAGGTCCCATTTGTCAATACTCGATCTTACAGCACAAGCCATTGTTGTTCTATTCAGTAAGTTTTCCCCTATGCCAATATCTTCGAGGCTTTTCCCCACTTTATCCTCTATAAGTTTCAGTGTCTCTGGTTTTATGTGGAGCTCCTTGATCCACTTAGATTTGGCCTTAATACAAGGAGATAGGAATGGATCAATTTGCATTCTTCTACATGATAACCACCAGTTGTGACAGCACCATTTGTTGAAAATGCTGTCTTTTTTCCACTGGATGGTTTTAGCTCCCTTGTGGAAGATCAAGTGACCATAGGTGTGTGGGTTCATTTCTGGGTCTTCAATTCTATTACATTGGTCTACTTGTCTGTCGCTATACCAGTACCATGCCATTTTTATCACAATTGTTGTGTAATAAAGTTTTAGGTCAGGCATGGTGATTCCACCAGAGGTTCTTTTATCCTTGAGAAGAATTTTTGCTATCCTAGGTTTTTATTATTCCAGATGAATTTGCAGATTGCTCTCTCTAAATCGTTGAAGAATTGAGTTGGAATTTTGATGGGGATTGCATTGAATCTGTAGATTGCTTTTGGCAAGATAGACATTTTTAAAATGTTGATTCTGCCAATCCATGAGCATGGGAGAACTTTCCATCTTCTGAGATCTTCTTTAATTTCTGTCTTCAGAGACTTGCAGGTCTTATCATACAGATCTTCCACTTCCTTAGTTAGAGTCACTCCAAGGTATTTTTTATTATTTGTGACTATTGTGAAGGGTGTTGTTTTCCTAATTTCTTTCTCAGCTTGTTTATCCTTTGTGTACAGAAAGGCCATTGACTTGTTTGAGTTAATTTTATATCCAGCTACTTCATTGAAACTGTTTATCAGGCTTAGGAGTTCTCTGGTGGAATTTTTAGGGTCACTTATATATACTATCATACCACCTGCAAAAAGTGATATTTTGACTTCTTCTTTTCTAATTTGTATCCCTTTGATCTCCTTTTGTTGTCAAATTGCTCTGGCAAGGACTTCAAGTACAATGTTGAATAGGTAGGGAGAAAGTGGGCAGCCTTGTCTAGTCCCTGATTTTAGTGGGATTGCTTCCAGCTTCTCACCATTTACTTTGATGTTGGCTACTGGTTTGCTGTAGATTGCTTTTATCATGTTTAGGTATGGGCCTTGAATTCCTGATCTTTCCAAGACTTTAATCATGAATGGGTGTTGGAAAATGTCAAATGCTTTCTCAGCATCTGACGAGATGATCATGTGGTTTTTGTCTTTGAGTTTGTTTATATAATGGATTATGTTGATGGATTTCCGTATACTAAACCATCCTTGCATTCCTGGAATAAAACATACTTGATCAGGATGGATGATTGTTTTAGTGTGTTCTTGGATTGGAATAGCTAGAATTTTATTGAGTATTTTTGCATCAATATTCATAAGGGAAATTGGTCTGAAGTTCTCTATTTCTGTTGGATCTTTCTGTGGTTTAGGTATCAGAGTAATTGTGGCTTCATAGAATGAGTTGGGTAGAGTATCTTCTACTTCTATTTGGTAAAATAGTTTGTGCAGAACTGGAATTAGATCTCCTTTGAAGGTCTGATAGAACTCTGCACTAAGCCCATCTGGTCCTGGGCTCTTTTTTTTGTTGGGAGACTATTAATGAATGCTTTCATTTCTTAAGGGGATATGGGACTGTTTAGATCGTTAACTTGATCCTGGTTTAATTTTGGTACCTGGTATCTGTCTAGAAATTTGTCCATTTCGTCCAGGTTTTCCAGTTTTGTTGAGGATAGCCATTTGTAGAAGGATCTGATGGTGTTTTGGATTTCTTCAGGATCTGTTGTTATGTCTCCCTTTTCATTTCTGCTTTTCTTAATTAGGATGCTGTCCCTGTGCCCTCTAGTGAGTCTGGCTAAGGGTTTATCTATCTTGTTGTTTTTCTCAAAGAACAAGCTCCTCGTTTGGTTGATTCTTTGAATAGTGCTTCTTGTTTCCACTTGGTTGATTTAGCCCATGAGTTTGATTATTTCCTGTCGTCTACTCCTCTTGGGTGAATTTGCTTCCTTTTGTTTTAGAGCTTTTAGATGTGTTGTCAAGCTGCTAGTGTGTGCTCTCTCTAGTTTCTTTTTGGAGGCACTCAGAGCTATGAGTTTTCCTCTTAGAAATGCTTTCATAGTGTCCCATAAGTTTGGGTATGTTATGGCTTCATTTTCATTGAACTCTAAAAAGTCTTTAATTTCTTTCTTTATTCCTTCCTTGACCGAGGTATCATTGAGAAGTGTGTTGCTCAGTTTCCACGTGAATGTTGGCTTTCTATTATTTATTTTGTTATTGCAGATCAGCCTTAGTCCATGGTGATCTGATAGGATGCATGGGACAATTTCAATATTTTTGTATCTGTTGAGGCCTGTTTTCTGACTAATTATATGGTCAGTTTTGGAGAAGGTACCATGAGGTGCTGAGAAAAAGGCATATCCTTTTGTTTTAGGATTAAATGTTCTGTAGATATCTGTTAAGTCCATTTGTTTCATCACTTCTGTTAGTTTCACTGTGTCCCTGTTTAGTTTCTGTTTCCACAATCTGTCCATTGATGAAAGTGGTGTGTTGAAGTCTCCCACTATTATTGTGTGAGTTGCAATGTGTGCTTTGAGCTTTACTAAAGTTTCTTTAATGAATGTGGCTGCCCTTGCATTTGGAGCATAGATATTCAGAACTGAGAGTTCCTCTTGGAGGATTTTACCTTTGATGAGTATGAAGTGTCCCTCCTTGTCTTTTTTGATAACTTTGGGTTGGAAGTCGATTTTATTCCATATTAGAATGGCTACTCCAGCTTGTTTTTTCAGACTATTTGCTTGGAAAATTGTTTTCCAGCCTTTCACTCTGAGGTAGTGTCTGTCTTTTTCCCTGAGATGGGTTTCCTGCAAGCAGCAGAATGTTGGGTCTTGTTTGTGTAGCCAGTCTGTTAGTCTATGTCTTTTTATTGGGAAATTGAGTCCGTTGATATTAAGAGATATTAAGGAAAAGTAATTGTTGCTTCCTATTATTTTTGTTTTTAGCGTTGGCATTCTGTTCTTGTGGCTGTCTTCTTTTTGTTTTGTTGAGGGATTACTTTCTTGCTTTTTCTAGGGAGTGGTTTCCATCCTTATATTGATTTTTTTCTGTTATTATCCTTTGAAGGGCTGGATTCGTGGAAAGATAATGTTTGAATTTGGTTTTGTCCTGGAATACTTTGGTTTCTAAATCTATGGTAATTGAGAGTTTAGATGGGTATAGTAGCCTGGGCTGGCATTTGTGTTCTCTTAGGGTCTGTTTAACATCTGTCCTGTCCAGGCTCTTCTGGCTTTCATAGTCTCTGGTGAAAAGTCTGGTGTAATTCTGATAGGTCTGCCTTTATATGTTACTTGACCTTTTTCCCTTGATGCTTTTAATATTCTATCTTTATTTAGTGCATTTGTTGCTCTGATTATTATGTGTCGGGAGGAATTTCTTTTCTGGTCCAGTCTATTTGGAGTTCTGTAGGCTTCTTGTATGTTCATGGGCATCTCTTTCTTTAGGTTTGGGAAGTTTTCTTCTTTAATTTTGTTGAAGATATTTGTTGGCCCTTAATTTGAAAATCTTCATTCTCATCTACTCCTATTATCTGTAGGTTTGGTCTTCTCATTATGTCCTGGATTTCCTGGATGTTTTGAGTTAGGATCTTTTTGGATTTTGCATTTTCTTTGATTGTTGTGCCGATGTTCTCTATGGAATCGTATTCATCTGAGATTCTCTCTTCCATCTCTTGTATTCTGTTGCTGATGCTTGCATCTATGGTTCCAGATTTCTTTCCTAGGGTTTCTGTCTCCAGCGTTGCCTCACTTTGGGTTTTCTTTATTGTGTCTACTTCCCTTTTTATGTCTTGGATGGTTTTATTCAATTCCATCACCTGTTTGGTCTTATTTTCCTGCAATTCTTTAAGGAACTTTTGTGTTTCCTCTTTAAGGTCTTCTACCTGTTTTGCAGTGTTCTCCTGCATTTCTTTAAGTGAGTTATTAAAGTCCTTCTTAATGTCCTCTACCATCATCATGAGATATGCTTTTATATTAGGGACTATCTTTTTGGGTGTTTGGGGGTGCCCAGGACTGGGTGGGGTGAGAGTGCTGCATTCTGATGATGGTGAATGGTCCTGGTTCCTTTTAGTAAGATTCTTACGTTTACCTTTCACCATCTGGAAATCTCTGGAGTTAGTTGTTGTAGTTGTCTCTGGTTAGAGCTTGTTTCTCAGGTGATTATGTTAGCCTCTGTCAGCAGACCTGGGAGACTAGATCTCTCCTGAGTTTCAGTGTTAAGAGTACTCTCTGCAGGCAAGCTGTCCTCTTGCAGGGAAGGTGCCCAGATATCTGGTGTTAGAACCTGCCTCCTGGTAGATGTTGTGAACCACTCACAGAGGTCTTAAGATCCCGTGGAGGGTCCTGTGGGTACCTTGCAGGTGTCCGCAGACTCATTGCCCAAGGTACCCCAGTACTGGTATGGACCGGAAGGGACTTGTGCCCCTGATCAGGCCGGGTTTTCTGCTTCTCCAATTAATGCAGTCTCACGTCCCACGTCATTAGATTGGAGCAGCAGCTGTGTTCCACTCACCAGAGTTCTTAAGTCCCGTGGAGGGTCCTGTGGGTACCTTGCAGGTGTCCGCAGACTCTGTGTCCAAGCTACCCTGGTGCTGGCGGGGACCGGAAAGGACTTGTGCCCCTGATCATGCCGGGTTTTCTCCCTTCTATAAATTTTAAGGAACCTATGAAAAGATATCAATGGACAGTTCTCCCACAGGGCATGGCTAATAGTCCTACCTTATGCAAAAAGTTTGTGGCACAAGCCATTAAGCCTGTAAGACAACAATGGCCTATGATTTACATCATTCATTTCACAGATGATGTTATGATGGTGGGAAAAGGCCTCCAGGATTTGCTTTTGTGTTATAGAGATTTACAAAAACCTTTAGCTGAGAAAGGATTACAGATAGCTCCTGAAAAGATACAAACTCAGGATCCTTATAATTATTTGGGCTTTAGACTTACTAAAGTTTTCCCCCAGAAGATAGTTATTCGCAGAGACAACGTAAGGATTTTGAATGATTTTCAGAAATTGTTAGGTGATATTAATTGGCTTTGCCCCTATTTAAAGCTTACTACAGGGGAGTTGAAACCTTTATTTGATATTCTTAAAGGGAGTTCTGATCCTACCCTCCCTAGATCCTTAACCTCAGAAGGATTGCTGGCCCTACAACAAGTGGAAAAAGCTATTGAAGAGCAATTTGTCACTTATATAGATTACTCTTTGCCTTTACATGTGCTAATTTTTAATACGATTCATGTGCCTACAGGATTGTTATGGCAAAAGTCTCCTCTAATGTGGATACATTCGAGGATTTCGCCTAAACATAATATCTTGCCATATTATGAAGCAGTAGCTCAGATGATTATCCTTGGAAGAAAGCCGGCACTAACTTATTTTTGGCAAAGAGCCAGATATTATTGTTCAGCCTTACAGCATAAGTCAAGACACTTGGCTGAACAGCACAGTACAGATTGGTTGCTTGCTCAAATAGGGTTTAAAAGAACTATCGACAGCCACTACCCTCAAGATAGGTTGATAAAATTTTTGAATGTACATGAGGTGATATTTCCTAATATGACCTCTTTACAACCCCTACACAATGCTGTTCTGGTGTTTACTGATGGCTCCTCTAAAGGGCGAGCTGGATTTCTTATAAATAATCAATAGGTAATCATAAAGACTCCTGGCCTCTCGGCTCAATTAGCAGAATTAACAGCAGTACTGAATGTCTTTCAGTCTGTGCATGAGGCTTTTAATATCTTTACTGATAGTTTATATGTTATACAATTGGTACCCTTATTGGAGACCTGTGGTATGTTTAACTTTAATACGCCAGCAGGATCCCTGTTTTCACAATTGCAAAATATCATTCTTGCCAAAAAAAAAAAAAAAAAAAAAAAACCCTGTTCTATGTTGGCTACATACGATCTCATCCTGGTCTTTCTGGACCTTTAGCTGAAGGCAATGATTGCATTAACAGAGCTCTAATAGAAGAAGCCTTAATTTCAGATCCTGTTGCTTTGGCCAATACTGATCATGAAATTTTTCATCTCTCTAGCCATACCTTAAGGCTCTGACATAGGATCACTAAGGAGCAGGCAAGAATGATTGTAAAACAATGTCCTAAATGTATTACATTATCTCCAGTGCCACATTTAGGAGTTAATCTATGAGGTCTTATGCCTAATCATATTTGGCAAATGGACGTAACTCACTATGTAGAATTTGGAAAATTAAAATATATACATGTTTGTATTGATACTTGTTCAGGATTTCTTTTTGCTTCTCTGCATACTGGAGAAGCCTCCAAAAATGTAATCGAACATTGCTTACAAGCCTTTAATGCCATGGGATTGCCTAAACTTATTAAGACAGATAATGGGCCATCATATTCTAGCAAAAATTTTACTTCATTTTGTAAAGAATTTGGCATCAAACATAAAACTGGAATTCCTTATAACCCCATGGGACAAGGAATAGTTGAATGTGCTCATTGCACTTTAAAAACTTGGCTTTTAAAAACAAAACAAGGGCAGTTATATCCCCTAAGGTCACCAAAGGCACATCTTGCTTTTGCTTTATTTGTTCTAAATTTTTTGCAAACTGATGTTAAAGGTCAGCCTGCAGCGGATCGCCACTGGCATCCAGTTACTTCTAGTTCTTATGCTATGGCAAAGTGGCGGGACCCATTAACTAACGAATGGAAGGTTTCAGACCCAGTCCTAATCTGGGGAAGGGTCTCAGTCTGTGTTTTTTTCACACACAAAAAAAGATGGAGCACGGTGGCGGCCTGAGAGATTAGTTCATCAACTGAACACAGATCCTGAATTTTCTAGTAAGTATGATTCTAACCTTGAATATGGCTTAAAATCCTCTTTAGCTGAAAAGTTAAATTGGAGCACAGCCTCCACTCCCAGAGAAGCTGCAGCCTTTCTGCAATTCTCAAAGTCACCTCCCCCACACTGGGAGCTCTAAATCTAAGCCTGATCGTTGCTAATTTGCAATTGAAGGGAGTACCTGGACTTTCCCAAAGAAGCTTTTGTACTGTTCCTTCTCACTGTCTCACCTTTGTTTTTCAAGCAGGTCAGTCAACGCCCTTCAGCCTGACTGAAGCAGGTGTGCATCCCTGCCTCCAACAGCACAAGTGGCAGTTATTAATCTTCATTCAGGAAGCATTCTAAGTACATATTGTGGCTTTTGGTCTGATTTGGGAATAAGGTTTGCTATGAGGGCCAGACAGTCTAAGCTGGGCACCCAGATTTCGGAATCATATCAATCTAGACAGAGGAACATGCCAAGAGGCTGTGGTTTATTAATGATACACCACAGAGCCATGTAAAAGATTGGAGGTAAAGGTTAATGTCTTAGAAGTAGTGGTCTTAACAATAGGGCAGGACATAGCATATATTAAGGCTAGAAAGGCAGAAATTTCAGATATTAGCAATAGTCACTTGGACACTTGGAACATTGATGCATTGGCCAGAGATTTAAAAAATAACCTAAGTGCATTAAATCCCCTGGATTGGGTTCAATATATAATCCTACTTGCTATTATTATTGGCATTATTTCATTAGTAAATCGATGTGTTTCCTCTAATCTTTAGAGCACTCCTGAGATCTGTAGCTATGACAAGGCAGGACATTCTGGAACTTCGGCAGAAATATAAGAATGGGGGAATGCTATGCACACTCCAGTGAAGTTTGCTTCGCAGGCTGAGAAGCCTGGGAGCACTCACGAGGCAAAGAGTTTCACAGAAACTCACCTCCTGGAACTTTGACGTTCTCATAACCCATATATTCTTACCCTATCCCCGAGTTAGTCTGGTGTATGGATCCACGTGCTCTCTTTTAGTATTATCTTATTATAAGTGCCTTTTAAGATTGAATTCTGATATAGCTAAGCCTTTGTCAGTGTTCCAATGTCCTAGAAAGACCTTGATGCCGACAAACTTGGAATTCAGTAGGAATTTAGTAAGGAAGTTACCTATTCAGTAACTAATTAAGCATTACAAAGGACCAAGCCAAAATAGCTCAGGGTTAGTCTGCAAAGTGTTTACTTGAGGTAGTAACCAGTCACAATGGCCTAGCGAATAGGTGGGTTTACCATGAGAAAAGTTAGGGAATACCACTGAGACAGGTTTCTTCACTAGGCCCAAAGAAATCAGGCAGAACTATAGAGCATAAATAAATTCTATGCCTCAGTACAACTTTTTTTAAATATTAATAACAGGGAGGAAATTGTAACCTCCACCCAGCCTGAAGCTGGCTGAACCAGACCTCGACTTTGCTACCACTAAGGAGATTATCTAGGGTGGAGCCTCCTTAGATCACTCTATTGTTCAGCCACTGTAGTTGCTACCTGCTGGAAGGCCGCCTAACTATTCCGAGACTACACCCTATCCTGCATGTGGTCACCTGCAGCTGGGCTTCAAGAATGAATTGGTGGTAATGGGCCTTCCCTCCCCCCTTTATAAGCACAGTTGCCATTAAACATTTGAGCCTTGATCAAAATATTGTCTTGGCTCCATTTATTGTTCTTCACCTAGTTTCCCTTTCTTTCAGTGCCAGCCTACCACTCAGGTGTACCCCGTCCATGTGAGCCACTAGATGCCTCACAATAACTAGGTTCCCACTGGCAGGTCTCTACCATGCCAAATCTATGCTTCAAATCTCCCATGGCCTTTATGGTACACATCTGGCAAAGCCACACTTTGTTGCCATACCTTTCTCTCTTGAACCCAGAAGACCTGTGTGCAGGAAAACACAACACAAACTCAGTTCAGAAACAATGGTAACTCAATCTCTGGGCACAACAACAAAAACTTAATCTTATAAGCCTTATTAAAATCTGATTCCTCCAGGAAGATTCCCAACTTAAAGGGCCAGTAAATAATCTTTAACAAAATTATAGAAGAAAACTTCCCTAACTTAAAGACAGAGATGCCCATAAACATACAAGAAGCCTACAGAACTCCAAATAGATTGGACCAGAAAAGAAACTCATCCAGTCACATAATAGTTAAAACACCAAATGTACAAAACAAAGAAAGAATATTAAAAGCAGTAAGGGAAAAAGGTCAAGTAACATGTAAAGGCAGACTTATCAGAATTACACCAGACTTCTCGACAGAGACTATAAAAGCCAGAAGGTCCTGGGCAGATGTCATACAGACGCTGAGAACACAAATGCCAGCACAGGCTACTATACCCAACAAACCTCTCAAAAAGTCAGGTGGCAGCAGATTTTTACCAAGCCTACATCTGCTAGAGGGCTAATATCCAATATATAAAAATAACTCAACAAGTTAGACTCCAGAAAATCAAATAACCCTGTTAAAAAATTGGTGACACCGGCAGAACTTTAAGGGACTAAGCCATCAACAAAGGAATTCATATTGCTCCAGCTGTATGTAGCAGAACATGGCCTTGTCATGCATCAATGGAAGGAGAGGTCCTTGGTCCTATGAAAGCTTGAAGGATGCCCCAGGATAGGGAAGTAGGGAGCAGGGAGGTGGGAGTGGGTGGGTGGGTAGAGGAACAACCTCATAGAAGCAGTGTGAGGAAGGATGTGATAGGGTGTTTCCAGGAGGGAGGGAAACTGGGAAAGGGGATAAATTTGAAATGTAAATAAAGAAAATATTCTGGGCTGGAGAGATGGCTCAGTGGTTAAGAGCACCGACTGCTCTTCCAAAGGTCCTGATTTCAAATCCCAGCAATCACATGGTGGCCCACAATCATCCGTAATGAGATCTGACTCGCTCTTGTGGTACATCTGAAGACAGCTATGGTGTACTTAGATATAATAATAAATAAATCTTTAAAAGAGAAAGAGAGAGAGAGAGAGAGAGAGAGATCCGTTCAGGTCAGGGCCAGCCCCGCCATCTTCCACCTGAACCCAGCAGAGGCCACCAAGGACCCCAGAGTACTCTCCATGCCGCAGGACCTCAGGATCACCTTGGGATCATGGGTGAGTGGAAAGAAACATCAGCCCCAAAGAATCATGGAGGATCTTGTGCCAGCAGGAACAGGGACAAAAAAAAAAAAAAAAAAAAAAAAAAAAAAAAAAAAAAAACCTCTGCCCGACCAGAGGCTGGAATTCTTTCCAGTCAGGGCCAGCCCCGCCACCTTCCACGTGAACCCAGACAAGGGCGTTGAGGGCCCCAAAGGACTCTCCACAAAGCAGGACCCCTAGCACACCAAGAACTTCGTGATCACTGGAGAGCATGTGGGTGACAGAAGCAACAGAGCTTCTTGGACAGGGTCCCTTCAGGCCTTCATCCTCAGCCAAAAGGCAGAGCTGAGACCCAGACCCTTAGGTACCTTCCTTGCCAGAGGAGAGTCAGCCTACAGGGAGGGCTCTGACCCCAGGACTCGGGAGGTGGATCAGACCTCCAGACTCCTGGACACCTGCCCTGCAAGAGGAGAGCTTGCCTGCAGAGAGTGCTCTGACCAATGGGACTCAGGTGAAAGTTGGACTCCCAGGAGGGCTGACAGAGGCTAACAGAATCACAGGAGGATCAAGCTCTAGCCAGAGACAGAACATTAACACCAGAGATTACCAGATGGCGAAAGGCAAACGTAAGAATCTTACTAACAGAAACCAAGAGCACTGGGCATCATCAGAACCCAGTATACCCACCACAGCAAGTCTTGGATTACAGCAACACATCCGAAAAGCAAGACTTGGATTTAAAATCATATCTCATGATAGTGGTAGAAGATTTTAAGAAGAGCATTAATAACTCATTTAAACAAATACAGGAGAACACTGCTAAACAGGTAGAAGCCCTTAAAGAGGAAGCACAAAAATCCCTCAAGGAATTACAAGGAAAAAAAAACAGCTAAACAGGTAGAAGACCTCAAAGAGGAAACACAAAAATACCTTAAAGAACTACAGGAAAACACAATCAAACAGGTAATGGACTTGAACAAAATCATCCAAGATCAAGAAATGGAAGTAGAAACAATGAAGAAAACCCAAAGGGAAACAATTCTGTAGATAGAAACCCTAGGAAAAAAATCTGGAACCATAGATGTCAGCATCCACAACACAATACAAGAGATGGACGAGAGAATCTCAGGTGCAGAAGAATCCATAGAAAACATGGACACAACAATCAAAGAAAATGCAAAATGCAAAAAGATCTTAACTAAAAACATCCAGGAAATCCAGGACACAATGAGAAGACCAACCATACGGATATTAGAAGTAGATGAGAGTGAAGATTTTTAACTTAAAGGTCCAGCAAACATCTTGAACAAAATTATAGAAGAAAACTTCCCAAACCTATAGAAAGAGATGCCTATGAACATACAAGAAGCCTTCAGAACTCCAAATAGACTGGACCAGAAATGAAATTCCTCCCAACACATAATAATCAGAACAACAAATGCACTAAATAAAGACAGAATATTAAAAGCTGTAAGGGAAGCCAGGCAGTGGTGATGCACGACTTTAATCCCAGCACTTGGGAGGCAGAGGCAGGCAGATTTCTGAGTTCGAGGCCAGTCTGATCTACATAGTGAGTCCCAGGACAGCTTGGGCTATACAGAGAAACCCTGTCTCAAAACAAAACAAAACAAAACAAAACAAACACAAACACAAACACAAACACAAACAAACAAATGAACAAAAAAGCAGTAAGGGAAAAAAGTCAAGTAACATATAAAGGCAGGACATTACAATTACTCCAGACTTCTCACAAGAGACTATGAAAGCCAGAAGATCATGTACCAATGTTATACAGACACTAAGAGAACACAAATGCCAGCCCAGGCTATTATACCGAGCAAAACTCTCAATTATCATAGATGGAGAAACCAAAGTATTCCATGACAAAACCAAATTCACACAAGATCTTTCCACAAATCCAGCACTTCAAAGGATAATAAAGGGAAAACACCAATACAAAGATGGAAATGACACCCTAGAAAAAGCAAGTGAGTAATCCTTCAACAAACCTAAAAGAAGACAGCCACAAGAACAGAATCCCAACTTTAACAAGAACTACAGGAAGCAACAATTGTTTTTCTTTAATTTCTCTTAACATCAATGGACTCAATTCTGCAATAAAAAGACATAGACTAATAGGCTGGCTACACAAACAGGACCCAACATTTTGCTGCTTGCAGGAAACCCACCTCAGCGAAAAAGACAAACACTACCTCAGAGTGAAAGGCTGGAAAACAATTTTCCAAGCATATGGTCCGAAGAAACAAGCTGGAGTAGCCATTATCCCATGCATCCTATCAGATCTCCACAGACTAAGGCTGATCTTCAATTATAGCATAAATAATAGAAAGCCAACATTCATGTGGAAAATGAAACAGCACGCTACTCAATGATAACCTTGGTCAAAGAAGAAATAAAGAAAGAAATTAAAGACTTTTTAGAGTTTAATGAAAATGAAGCCACAACATACCCAAACTTATGGGACACAAGGAAATCATTCCTAAGAGGAAAACTCATAGCCCTAAGTGCCTCCAAGAAGAAACTAGAGAGAGCATACACTAGCAGCCTGACAGCACACCTAGAACCTCTAGAACAAAAGCAAATTCACCCTGCAGGAAATAATCAAACTTAGGGCTGAAATCAACACAGTGGAAACAAAAAGAACTATTCAAAGAGTCAACCAAACCAGGATCTGGTTCGTTGAGAAAAATCAACAAGATAGATAAACCCTTAGCCAGACTAACTAGAGGGCACAGGGACAGCATCCTAATTAACAAAATCAGAAATGAAAAAGGAGACATACCAACAGAACCTGAGGAAATCCAAAACATCATGAGATCCTACTAGAAAAGGCTATACTCAACAAAACTGGAAAACCTGGATGAAATGGACAACTTCCTAGACAGATACCAGGTACCAAAGTTAAATCAAGATCAGATTAACGATCTAAACAGTCCGATTTCCCCTAAAGAAATAGAAGCAGTCATTAAGAGTCTCCCAACTCATCGGGAAGAGAGGCCCCTAGGTCTTGCAAACCTTATATGCTTCAACATGGGAACGCCAGGGCCAAGAAGTGGGAGTAGGTGGGTAGGAGAGTGGTGGGGGAGGGTCTGGGGGACTTTTGGGGTAGCCTTTGAAATGTAAATGAAGAAAATACCTAATTAAAAAATAATTGAGGATATATAAATAAAACGCCTTATAGAAATTTAAAAAAAAAAAAGTCTCCTAACCAAAAATATCCCAGGACCAGATGGGTTTAGCTTAGACTTCTATCAGACGTTCAATTACAACTCTCTTCAATCTATTCCACAAAATAGAAACAGAAGGTACTCTACCCAATTCATTCTATGAAACCACAATTACTCTGATACCTAAAGCACACAAGTAAAACTCATAATAAAAGCAATATAGAGCAAACTAGTAGCCAACATCAAACTAAATGGAGAGAAACTAAAAGCAATCCCACTTAAATCAGGGACTAGACAAGGCTGCCCACTTTCTCCCTACCTATTCAATATAGTACTTGAAGTCCAGCCAGAGCAATTAGACAACTAAAGGAGATCAAGGGGATACAAATAGGAAAGGAAGAAGTCAAAATATCACTATTTGCAAACGATATAATAGTATATATAAGTGACCCTAGAAATTCCACCAGAGAGCCCCTAAACTTGATAAACAGCTTCAGTGCAGTAGTTGGATATAAAATTTACTCAAACAAATCAGTGGCCTTTCTCTACACAAAGGATAAATAGGCTGAGAAAGAAATTAGGGAAACAACACCCTTCACAATAGTCACAAATAATATTAAATACCTTGGTGTGACTCTAACTAAGGAAGTGAAAGATCTGTATGATAAGAACTTCAAGTCTCTGAAAAAGAAATTAAAGAAGATCTCAGAAGATGGAAAGATCTCCCATGCTCGTGGATTAGCATGATTAATATAGTAAAAATGGCTATCCTACCGAAAACAATCTCTAGATTCAATGCAATCAATCCCCATCAAAATTCCAACTCAATTCTTCAACAAATTAGAATTGGCAATTTGAAAATTCCTCTGGAATAACAAAAAACCTAGGATAGCAAAATCTATTCTCAACAATAAAAGAACCTCTGGTGGAATCACCATGCCTGACCTCAAGCTGTACTACAGAGCAATTGTGATAAAACCTGCATGCTACTGGTACAGCGACAGACAGGAAGATCAAAGGAATAGAATTGAAGACCCAGAAATGAACCCACACACCTATGGTCACTTGATCTTTGACAAGGGAGCTAAAACCATCCAGTGGAAAAAAAGACAGCATTTTCAACAAATGGTGCTGGCACAACTGGCAGTTACCATGTAGAAGAATGCAAATTGATCCATTCTTATCCCCTTGTACAAAGCAACAAGTCTAAGTGGATCAAAGACCTCCACATAAAACCAGAGGCACTGAACTTTATAGAGGAGAAAGTAGGGAAAAGCCTTGAAGATATGGGCACAGGGGAAAATTTCCTGAACAGAACAGCAATGGTTTGTGCTGTAAGATCAAGAATCCACAAATGGGACCTCATAAAACTGCAAAGCTTCTATAGGGCAAAAGATACTCTCAATAAGAAAGAAAGGCCACCAACAGATTGGGAAAGGATTTTTACAAATCCTAAATCTGATGGGGGACTAATATCCAATATATACATAAAGTTCGAGTGGAGGGGGACTGTAACCCCATAGGAAGATCAACATCAGTGGGCCTGAACCACTCAGTCCTCCCATGGACTAGACCACCAATCAAGGAGTATACAGGGAGGAATCCGTGGCTCCAGATATATATCTAGCAGAGGATGGCCTCGTCTGATATTAATGGGAGGGGATCCTTGCAGACCCACCATAATACCAGGAAACTCTAACAACTACATCTTTCATCTCTGTCCTCATTCCAGAAGGGACCTAACTCTCTCCTGCTTCCTCTCTTCCTCCATCCAACCTGGAAGTCCTGCCTACTCACCCAGTGATTGACTCCTTTATTCATTAGGGGATTGGTTCACAAGAAAAGCACTAGGCCCATCCATAACAATATTCCATTTGCACCTGGAGCTGAACCTGTGCTATAGTTCTCCATACCCAAATCCCTCCAGGAGAGAGCTGGTCTCCCAGGAGTGCTGACACACCTGAGAGTACAGGTGAGACTACCACTTCTGCTTAAATTCCTGACTCAAGAGGGACATACCCAGAGACCACATGACACAGGAACTAAGGAGCAGCCAGGGACAGGATCCTCTGGTCTCTATCTGCACGCCATAGCTGACCCTGTGCCACAACTCACCATACCCAAATTTTGCCCAGAGAGAGCTGGTCTCCCAGGAGCACTGACACATAGGCTTACATGAAGGACAAGCCACAGTCAGAGATACCAACTAACACCAGAGATAACCAGATGGCAAGAAGCAAGTACAAGAACATAAGCAACAAAAAGCAAGGCTACTTGGCATCATCAGAACCCAGTTCTCCCACCCAAGCAAGTAATGGATACCCCAACACACCAGAAAAGCAAGACTCTGACTTAAAGTCATAGCTCATGGTGCTTAGAGGACTTTAAGAAGGACTTAAATAATTCCCTTAGAGAAATACAGGAGAAAATGGGTGAACAGGTAGAAGCACTTAAAGAGAAGACCAAAAAAAAAAAAAAAAAAAAAAAAAAAAAAAAAAAAACTCTTAAAGAATTACAGGAAAACACAATCAAACAGGTAAAGGAATTGAACAAATTCATCCAGGATCTAAAAATGGATATAGAAACAATAAAGAAACCACAAAGGGAGGCAACCCTGGTGATAGAAAACCTAGGAAAGAGATCAGGAGTTATAGATGTAAGCATCACCAAGAGAATACAAGAGATAGAAGAGAGAATCTCAGGTGCAGAAGATACCACAGAAAACATTGACACAACAGTGAAAGAAAATGCAAAGTGCAAAAAGCTCCTAACCCAAAACATCCAGGAAATCCAGGACACAATGAGAAGACCAAACCTAAGGATAATAGGTATAGAAGAGAGTGAAAATTCCCAACAGTAAAAATGTCATCTGAATGAGTGGTTCCCATACCATCTGGACCAGAGAAGTCCCTGAGAGTTGGCTCTTTAAACTGTTTTCCTTCAGTCTGCTGCCTGGCATTGATCACCTGCAGTGACCCACTAGAACAGGGTTTGAGAAAGGCATTTGTGTTTCTTGCCTGTAAGAAAGTTAACTCAAATAATGATTTGTCAGAGGTGAATACCAAACAATTTGTTGTTATCTTATGACCCTGTGTGTGTGTGCATGTTGGCAGGGGGGGGGGGGGGGAGAGGGGCGGGGGGGGGGCATATTGCATGTTACTCTATACCAAGGTAATGGAACAAGAGTGTACTACAGTCTACGAAGTGAGTGCATGTGGTCCCTAATTTATGATGCTTTAGCTTCTGATTTTTGTCATTTTTATGATTTACAAGCTGACACCTGTTCTGTTTTACAATTGATAATGATTCTGACTTAAAAGAATCAGAACAGTGCTCAGTTCACACATTAATACATCATTCAGTACAATGTACATTGTACTGTCAATACTTCATTATGTACGAAGTGGGATTTTTGCTATATGCTTTTGCTCAACTGTGGGCTAATGTAAGTGTTAATACTTAAGGGAGGTCAGGTGAAACTATAATGTTTGCAGGTTTGGCACATCCAACGTATTTCTGACTTGTGATTTTTTTTTCAAGTTACAATGGTTGTTACTGCAACATATATCACAGGACATCTATACAAGGATACAATGCTCCTGCTGCATGTACTCCACTCTGCCCCTTTCTCTAAAACATCTTGTATTCTGACAACATTGTTTTATTTTTAACTACTCTGGAACTTGTGGATTTGAAACATCTCAACTAAAATTGCAAATATTTTTATTTATACGTCCCTCCTTTAGTACCCCAACCGTTTATTATGGTATACATTTAAAAAAATACTCATTACACAAAACAATATGGATTTTACAACAGCTTAAACCATTTCCACTCTGTGCATTTATTGACCTTGAATCCCACATTATCATAATTGTTGGGAAATATTTTTATAAATAACTCTAGCAAGCAGTCAAACCATGCCACATAATGTATGTGATTCTCTCTAACCAGTAGCAACATTCACCTTCAGAGGCACTTGTTTTTGGTAATTACTGCTTATAGGAAATTAAACTTCAGCTGAAAGCTATTAAAAAAAAGGCAATTCAAAATAGAACCTGCAACTTGCCAACATTGTGGAATGTTTACCAATATGTAAATGCCATTTATGCACACAGCCCACTGGAAAAAATACACTAACGCTTCACAAATTGCTCCTAGAATAAATCTTATAGACAAGGCAATAAAATAAAATTGAAAAATGCAGTCAGCTCAATGATTTGTTGCTAACTTATCTTTCTTAATCAGTAATTACTGATTTCATGATTTGCTGGGAGTGCTGAATATATTTTGCTTCTATCCCTCAGTTAAGACATTACTCATTATTGCTACCTTATGCCTTTTAATGAAAGTCAGTTGCTGTCATGGTCATACAGAGAGAGAGAGAGAGAGAGAGAGAGATGGACCCTGGGTGTCTCTTGCTATCTGTTAATCTAAACTAAATCACCTCTTTGGGTTTCCTTTGTCCCATCTTATAAGCTATATGTCACAGGCCTTAAAGGTTCTCATTAAAGCATGACCCAGCATCAGTAAACTAGACAATGCTAAAGATTAGCATCTGCTCCTAGTACAAGTTTTCATTTGCATCAATGTTGGAACAAATGCAACTTGCCAGATGAACTGAGGTCCTTCCTTTAAGCTACATGAATGTGCTTTATCACAGCTCACTCAGAGATGAGATCAAGTCTGCAAACTAAAATCCCTCATCTCAGGCCCCCAAAAATAAGACAATTTTTTAAATAGCACTAGAAATTGGTGTGCTCTATAACCAGATATTACACACATGTGGAAAAAATTAAAAGCAAGTAATATTATTTTGAAAAATGGAATAATAGTCAATTCAAATGTAAGAGAGGACTAATACAGAGAGTAAAAAATCTTCAGCTCCAGGCTAAGAGGTAAAAAGAGAAAGAAGAGAGGACCTAGATTGGCTACAAGATCGAGGTAGAGTCAGGCATGGGAGAACTCTGAGCCCTTTCTTCTTCTGGTATGACAACAGGTCCAGTATATGTTTGTGTTTCATGACAGAAAAATGCACATCCATTGTGTGTCCTGAATTCAGAATTTGAGACAATATTCCCTGGTATACAGGTGAAGGGGAAGCCTCTATCTCCAGAGGAACAACAGGCCACAACACAACCTCAAAGACTGGAAACAGGGAAGGCAATCAGATGGAACAGAGACTAGTACAGTAGCCACTCATGTTCCAGATGAGCACATAGCCAATCGAAGCAAAAATGTAAAGAGAAATGAGGTGCTAAAGAAGATGGTATTCTCACAACATGAATGAACTAGCTATACTAGTTATGTTTCCTGTTGCTGTGACTAAATACCTGATGAGCCACAACTTAAGAATGGAAGTATGTCCTATTGGCTCATGGTTTAAGGGACTGCAGTCTATCACAGGGAGGAAGGTAGGGTAGCAAATGCAGAAGGTGGCTGGTCATTGCAACTGAAGTCAGGAAGCAGAGAGAAAACAGAAGGTACAGTCAGGCTATGAAACCACAAGACCTGTTCCCCAGTACCTACTCTATGAAGCAAGACTCCAGCCCCCAAAGACTCCACACACTTCCCAAAGAGGACTATTGTTTGAAACCCTAGTATTCAAACACATAAGCTGTGGAGGACATTTCCCATTCTTGCCATGACACAGTCATTAGAGGAATTAAATGTAATGGAACTAATGATTTTTAAACCATGATTGATGGATATACCTACACTCTAAGTAGTAAGAAAATATAATGGATCCTGTAAATTAAAGCAAGTTATTAAGAACAACAACTGGGACTCTTGCAAGCAGAACCTCAGCCTTTGAAATAAGTGAACTGAGTGTGCTGATTAGTAGGAAGGATGATTGAAAGATACTTACTTACTTACTTACTTACTTACTTATTTACTTACTTACTTACTTACTTACTTACTTACTTACTTACTTGGATGATACCCTGGAAGGTTTTCCTGAGACACTGCTCAACAATGGAAAATACAAAAGTATTTTAAAGATTTAATGTCTGCCTAAAAGAATTACAAAAGAGAGACATATTCACAAAAAGGAAGAGGAGGAAGAGAGGAGAACGAAGATGAGAAGGAGAACGAAGACAAGGATAAGGATGAGAAAGAAGAAGAAGAGGAGGAGGAGAAAGAAGAAGAAATATTCAGAAGGGAAAAAAAAAAAGCAATGGGCTCAACAAATGCCCAGTATGATGAAAACAGAGAAATTCCTTGAAGCACCAAGATGAAGTTCAGTAGCTAGTGAAAAATAAAAATAAAAATCTAGTCTTGTTGGTACTTTCATGGGCAATTATAGATTCTAAAATACAATGAAGCAGTCATGGCCATGATTTTAAAATCCCACAAGTATTTTTAATATACTCAAGAAATAAAGATATTTCAGATACACAAAAGCTTAAGGAGATTTCTATTCTGACTTTAGAATAAAACCATTCTTGGCCAAACTGAATGAAAACAAAAATATAATTAAAGAAAAAAAATACAACCAAAACAGTGGCAAAGAAATGGAAGTTCTTACTATTAACTCTCATTAAGTCCTGATTCAAAACCAACAATAAAACACAATGTCAATTCCATAATGTCTTGACATCCATGACAACAGTTAGGGAAACAGAGGAGACTGGGACCACAAAAAATGCTGGAATAGAGAGAAAGAATTGCAACTGATTTAATTACAATAAACTTCAGTGAAACATATAGAAGTAAATTGATGTCAGATGTTGATTTACAGCCATGGGCCCAAACACCGATGACCATGGGAAAAGAACCTATAAAACCCAGCCTTCTCATTAGTAATGAAATAAAGCCAGTTCTGTACTCCTCACAAGAGAAGGACACAGAGAACACCACACATCTAACAATGAGAAAAGCACAGGACGTCTGTAAAGAAGGAAATTCCTTGAGTTTATCAGGAAGTTGAAAGCAGAAGTCAAACAGTTAATCACATAATGAAGAAGGCCAGTTGTCCCCAGCTATGGGAAAGACTGGACATGAACCCCTTACCTCAGGCATAGCACAGTAGGCAGATAAGAAAAAAAAAAATTACCTACACACTTAATGAGTTTCTACAGGACAAAAATAAGTTGAGCTAACATTTTGTAATAACTCAGATACAAGATTCAAAGGGGTTTTGCCCTCCAAAAATCTTTCCTGTGGATCTCTACCAAGACAAGCTGGGAGCAGGGTGTCAGAGTCTCTTACCAATGAGCACACACACACACACACACACACACACACACACACACATATGCCCACAAGCACATGCATACCCCATACACTTAAAACAAAATATTAACAGTAATTTCCAAAAGGAAGAATTTCTATCATCTTACTCCCAAAATGTTTAAAGATACCTGAAGTTTTTTCCAAAACGACTTTTCTGAGTTGGAAATAGTGCACTCTGAGATTTCAATACTCTGGAAGCAGAGGTCGAAGGTCCAAGTGTTCAAGGCTAGCTTGGACTTTATAACAAGACCTATTCTTCTGAGTCACACACACACAGAGAAGGAAAAGAAAGTGAAGGGTATTCAGCATATGAATGTGTTTATTCTTGTCTAAAGTTCTAACAATTTGCATTGTTATTAATTCTTTTTTACATCTCTAAATTTTATGAGCAGACTTGTAAGCACCTAAAATTAAAACTGTTTGATTTGGTTGCAGAGCCCTATACCCATGTACAGAGGACATGGATGTCCTGAAACCCCCCACCCCAAAAAAATGTTTTTCTCTTCAGTGAAACAAAATTAATGACGCTGCAGTAAGTAGGTGACAATGATGAATCATGGCTTTCCCTTGACAAGGATATTAGGACAGGTTAGTTTTTCTTTTCTTTTTTCTTTTCTTTTCTTTTCTTTCCTTTCCTTTCCTTTTCTTTTCTTCCCTAGCTTCTAAGCTAATGTTGGTTACAAGGCTGGATGCTTCATCAGATGCTAAAAGAGCATACTCTGTAGAGACATCCTTACACAGCATCAATTTTAGAATTGGTAATTCAAACTTACTCAATACTTCTAGATGCTGCCTGGAGAACATGATGCATGTTGACCCATCACTCCATTTTGGTTTTGGAAACCGAACCCCTGACTTGTGTTCCTAACAGAACTTTCTCTTACTCTTAGACTAACATAGTGTTTCTAATGTAGAGTGTGCTCATCATGGTAATATTGGGGATTGGAATGAAGTTTAGACAGCTTTAGGGAAGCTAGCCACCTTTGTAGTTTGCAGCCATGCAGTTCTCTAGACTGTGAGAGAATAAGATGATAGTGAACAGCACAGTAACTCATCCCTTCTCTTTTATAATGACACTATAACAAGCCTCAGATCCTGCCCAGCTCAAACTCATCCCCACTCCATGGTTGACATCACCTGCATTTTTTTCCGGGGCTTATATGGGATTTCCAGTTCTACTGTAGTGGTAAGTTTCCTCTCAAATTTAATCACCTTTGCCTTCTCCTCTGATGACCCAATGTTCCTCTGTGTGTCACTAAGGCCCATTATCATCATGTTCCACCTTCTAAACAGATTCAGGCATGAAACAGTCTTTGATCTGCCATTTGTTCTGTCTTTCCCTCTTCCTGGGATCTGGGTCCAGATGGTACTTTTGGTTGGTAGCATGCCCTGCTCTTGTCATAAAACAACAAAACTTCTCATTTCTAAACACGGAAGCAAGAGCTCACAATGGATGGCACTTCATTGTATAAGATAATCTTATTTTCCCTCTGTTGATACCGTCTAACCATTCTTCAATGTTGTATATGTTGACTAAACTGTAAATATTTTAGCAACTGAATCTTACACATTTTAACAACACCATGCCTTAGAAAAACACAAGGCTCATTAACTATAGAATACATCTAACTTAGGCAAAATATTCAGTTGCGTGAAGGAAAATAGAAAGTTAACAAATGGGAGATTTCTGCATTAATATTTCACTCAAAGAATTGAGGAGGTGATTGTTTCTTAGGAAGTTATTTTGGCAAAGAATCCAAATGGGTTCAAAATTAAAGATTAATTATCAAATAGCCAAATAGAAGCCAATTCCCACCTTAGTGCCTCCACGCACTTAAAGAAGAGCAGAGAAGGAGAGAACAAATAAACTAAATTAACAGAGAAGGTACATAGTCTGAAAGAAGATATTTTTCTCACAGATGGTAAATTGGTGGAGTGATAGAAAAAAGTCATGACCCTACTATGAGAAATGATACAATATGTAACTAATTATATTTTCAATTAAAATTCTAATTTCAAAAATGTATATAAAATTCTAAGGCAAAGCACTATTCAGGAAACCAGAAGACACACAAATATATTTCCTTAGAGATATAAGATAACTCCTCTCCCAAGAAAACATTACTACTTGCCTGAGTTCAAGGCTCTCAGTAGCCACCTCACAATCTACTAACACCAAACTCTCAGTCACAGGATTCTATTCTGCAACTCTTTGATTTTGCTGGTCCATAACTTGTCCACCTGACTATTCATCTTCCAAAGCCTGTATCAGTTCTCTTCTGTTCTAGGAAGGAATTCACAGATAAGATTATCCAGTCCATGCTGTCAAGGAACCTCCAACAAGTCATATCTTCTACCAGTTGAAAGGTAGTTCTTGACTTGTTCCTTAGCCCTGGTAAACTAAATGTGGGCCATCAGATGACCCACGTTTTTCCTTAAATGTCTGTCATCAGTTGGGTCTTGAAAATAAGTAGTGGTCATTCCATTGATATTTTAATGAATAATATTAACTTGCTATTTATCCTACAGGATACATCAAAAATCACAAAATTGATTGTGCACTCTACGTGAAAAATGGCCTAACACAGGTGAGCCAAGCATGTTCCGAAGGCATAGAAGGGAGGCTTGAAGGCCCTTAGTACTTGTTTTTTAATAAAATCTCAATCATTCAATTTTACCAATGAAGACTGGGGAGGCAGATGCTAGGGTGAAAGCCTACTAGCTCAGAGAGGCAGAGAAAGCACTCGTCTGCCCTTTCTCCTCAGCTGACATCCCAGAAAGAATCCCCTTTCTCACACCATCTCAAAAAACATCTCCTTCAAATTAAATGTCCCTCTCTTCTACTTCCTGCGCATCTCTATCTGTCCTCCTGACTCCCTCTTACTCTGTCTGTTTTGTTTTTAGTAATCCTATGTTCACTTCCTGTCAATTGGTTGCTTGCTCAGCCTCTTGGGCTGTTGTCAACTTTGTTTAATCCTGTTTACAATAGTCAAGCAGAAAACTCTTGGATAAAAGTGTATGTTATAGCTCAGCTGTGGTGGCACATGCCTTTAATCCCAGCACTTGGGAGGCAGAGGCAGGCAGATTTCTGAGTTCGAGGCCAGCCTGGTCTACAAAGTGAGTTCCAGGACAGCCAGGGCTACAGAGAGAAACCCTGTCTCGAAAAACCAAAAAAAAAAAAAAAAAAAAAAAAAAAAAAAAAAAAAAAAAGTGTATATTATAGCTGAGCCACTCCACAACTAAGAACATATTTTTTTTTCAGGAAATAATACAATCTCAGGGTGCACAGTATGATCAAATACACTCACTCATGTTTTGCTATGTCTTCCTCAGTCCATCTATGATTTCTTATGGATTACTTGTTAGCAGGTAAGACAGAAGGAAAATGCCTGGGCTAACAACAAATGGATCTGTAGTGGATTTTTGGTGTGTGTGTGTGTGTGTGTGTGTGTGTGTGTGTGTGTGTGTGTGTGTGTTTCAGGCTTCCCAGGAAAGAAAGCATTAGTTAATGTGACTCTCAAGGCGGAACTTTGACATACATCTGTTCACTCACTTCCCAAGAAAGGGAAAATGATTGGATTTGGTTGATCATGATCAGGAGCTAACAGCATGGGGGCTTGGAAGAGGGAAGTCAAGAATAAAATCAGAAACTTGGTGACAAGGTTGAGAAGCTAAGCTTCTAGAGCAGATCTGAAGCCTATAGACATGCACAGGAGGATTAGTTCTGAGGAGATGCTCAGCAGTCAAAAGGATATATTGCCCTTCACACACTGTTTGCTTGACAGGCCCAGGTAAGTCCTGCCATGAAGGTCACACAGGGATCTCCCAAAACTTACTGAGCTGCCTACCTACTGAGTAGCCAACCAGCCAATAGTAAAAGCCAACACCAACTCTCAGATATGACAGTTCTCCAGGGGTCCAGTTGGTCATCAGAGATAGGTAAATTAAAATGCTCTCCTTCCATAATGAAAAATATGTCCTTATAATTAGGTTCATATTCTGGGCATTGGTTTTCCTTTTCTGCCTGTTTTCCATTCATGGATTTACAAAATGCTTTTGTTATTGTTTTTGTTTGTGATTATTATAGAAGGAATCTGTAAAGCAAAAGAAGACAATAGGCTTATTACATTTGTGGTGTTCATCAGTGTTAACTTCCCAAGCCAACAAGCTTGCTATAAAAGGAGTATAACCGATGAAAAATCAGCTACTGCAGACAGCTGGGAAACCACGCAAGGTGACGCTGGGTGCTAGCCTACCAGATACATGTATCTCAAACCATGGTGTGATCCTATCTCTCTACAGCTGGAATGTATAAGTCCTGGAGCAAAGAGAGGAGGTGCTAACATTTCCTCTTACCATTCTACCTGGTGATTTTTTTTTTAAATCTTGTGTAAACAACTCAGAGGAATTCTGTATTCTATCAACATGACTCTGGACTCAGTAATAGGTCTGAAAGCCTTAGTGCCAAGGGAAGCATGGTTCTACCAGGAAACATGGTCTTCATTCTGATGAATTCTGAGACTGCCCTTTGGCTTTGCTGGGATTCTTATGCCCATGAATTAATAGACAGATGAAGGTAGTCGTTCTGCTGGCCAGGGTGATTGAGCTCAATTACCAGGAGGAAATCAGATTGTGCTACACAATGGGAACTGACCATGCCTGAAAGACAGAGGTTCACTAGGACCCTCTAAAACCCTCCTGTGCAGTAGCCCAGGTCAAAAGAACACTGCAACCCAATTAGAATAAAATACCCAAGGACTCAGGTCCCACCAGAAAAAGAATGTTTGGGTCCTTTTTTCAGGTAAAACATTCTGCTTGAGTCCATAACTTAGTTCAGGCTGCTATATAATAGACACCAACACCCAGCTGCCTTAGATGCTGAGATGCTCTACTCACAGAGCTAGTATCTGTAAGCTTGATATCAGGCATCAGTATACTTGTCTTCTAGAAGACTTCTGGTGTATCATCAAGTAGCAGAAAACATGGAGCTGAAATACTCTCCTTCATCACTCTGAACAATGGCAATAATACCATTTCTAAAGATGCCAGAGCCTCACCTAATCCTAATTACTTCTCAAAGGCTCCACCTCCTAATATCACATGGGAGTAGGGATTCAACACACAGTCTTGGAGCGGGGTCGGGGGGACTATCATTTGGTCTTAATCATCAGGGAAACTGTCAGCAGAAGTTGAGGCAAAGAAATGGCTGCTGAATAAAAGCAATTATAAGATCAGTCAGGAAGAAAATATAGCAGCTACATTCTATGATAATAAATTTTTTGTCTCTCCTTCCTCCCTCAGACCCTCATCACCTTAAAAGAAGGACAATGATGATTCTTAACAGTCTAGCACTTAGCTGAGTGTATAATGAAAATGGTAGCATACTGTCAATGATATGGTGACAGATGGAGAGCTGTATGTTCCTTGTATTAGGACAAAAACATGGCTGCATAAAGGATGAAAGTAGATGAAGGGAATAAACTCTGCTTAACTTGTTTGTCTCTTTACACTCCCTGCTCCACCCCATCTCCTGCCTCCAAAAGCTAGAGAAGAAGGACCTCCTTATCTTCTGGCCCCTGGTTGTATTTTCACGGTAAAAAACAACTCTGAGCAATGAACAGAGGGCAGTAGAGTAAGGGTGGGAGTTTCTGCCCACCTTCCTCACTTTGGACTCACCCCATCCCCACCTGGATCCCTCAATATAAGATGTTAGCTCTGCTCTCCCAGCTCTGTCACCATCTCTTCTCAAAGTATTCTCCTTTCATCCACCCTTCCAAAGCCAGGCCTTCATAGCTCCCAGATTTGTCTTTCTCCCTTGTGAGTTATATCCTGCCCTGTGAGTAATTTTATTGTTACATTCTCTTCCATCTATCCTATGCGTGTGCCATGAGTCTGCTGCTGAGATCTGTCCACTCCACCCCCTCTCCCACAACTAAACCATGAGTTACGAAGCCAAGGTCTGTGCCTCACTCAGTGCTTTATTAATTAAAGCATATTGTCTTAGTCAGGGTTTCTATTCCTGCACAAACATCATGACCAAGAAGCAAGTTGGGGAGGAAAGGGTTTATTCAGCTTACAGTTCTACATTGCTGTTCATCACCAAAGAAAGCCAGGACTGGAACTCAAACAGGTCAGGAAGCAGGAGCTGATGCAGAGTCCATGAAGGGATGTTACTTACTGGCTTGCTTCCCCTGGCTTGCTCAGCTTGCTTTCTTATAAAACCCAAGACTACCAGCCCAGGGATGGCACCACCCACAAGGGGCCTTTCTCCCTTGATCACTAATCAAGAAAATGCCTTACAGCTGGATCTCGTGGAGGCATTTCCTCAACTGAAGCTACTTTCTGTGTTGGTTTGGTTTGGTTTGGTTTGGTTTGGTTTGGTTTGGTTTGGTTTGGTTTGGTTTTGGTTTTTCGAGACAGAGTTTTTTGTGTGTAGCCCTGGCTGTCCTGGAACTAACTCTGCAGACCAGGCTGGCCTCGAACTCAGAAATCTGCCTGCCTCTCTGAAGCTACTTTCTCTGTCCAGCTTGTGTCAAGTTGACACACAAAACCAGCCAGTATACATATAGGCAGCCTCAAATTTAGTATGTGTCTCTTAAACATCTGTTGAGCAAGTGAAGGAATAAGTGATTATCTGCGAGACAGAACAGACCATAAGCAGTATAAAGACAGGACCAAACTCAACAATAAAAGACTGGAGGCTGAGACCCAGTCTACACAGAGCTGCCTCGGAGCTGTCTAATGACTGTGTGGGTAAATCTTAGTTATCAGCTCAATTAGATCAAGAGATGTTGGGAGCCGCGCCCACATTCGCCGTTACAAGATGGCGCTGACAGCTGTGTTCTAAGTGGTAAACAAATAATCTGCGCATGTGCCGAGGGTGGTTCTTCACTCCATGTGCTCTGCCTTCCTCGTGACGTCAACTCGGCCGATGGGCTGCAGCCAATCAGGGAGTGACACGTCCTAGGCGAAGGAAAATTCTCCTTAATAGAGACGGGGTTTCGTTTTCTCTCTCTCTTGCTTCTTGCTCTCTTGCTTCTTGCACTCTGGCTCCTGAAGATGTAAGCAATAAAGCTTTGCCGCAGAAGATTCTGGTCTGTTGCGTCTTTCCTGGCCGGTCGTGAGAACGCGTCTAATAACAAAGAGATACCTAAGACATTACTCAAGTAAACTTCTGGGTGAGACTATGAGGGCATCTCTAGAGATGATGGAACAGCAACCAACGGGGATAGAGACAATGGAACACCAATGAACACCAATGCAGAAAGACACATTGGTCTGAGAGCCATAAGGGAACCTAAGTGGGAGAAGGAATTGTATTCTCTCTCTCTCTCTCTCTCTCTCTCTCTCTCTCTCTCTCTCTCTCTCTCTTCTCTACTGTCTTGCCTGGATGTCAGGTGATAAGTAACTCTACTCTATGTGTTCTTCTATCATGATGTTCCATCTCTCCAGAGACCCAGAGTGATGAAGTATAACACACTAATGCCTAAACTGATTGATGACCTCTTGAAATAAGTTCAATCAACATATGCGTTTTGACAATACACATAATGCAATGGTGTTCTCTTTCTTATTACATTATATTTATTTGTAGTTCATAGTGACAAAATCCTGGCAAGACCTTCAGCTAAACATTTCCCCATCAAGGGACACATTACTCTATGAGATAAACAACTAACCACATGCTTCAATCTCACTTTTGATCCTTAAATAATACTGCAGATAAACCATGCCAAAGCTCAGCAGAAACTGCTGTCAATAAACCAGATTACAGATGGATTAAGTCCACCAAAATACTCTTCTTTATTTAGTAAGTCTAGTTTCATTGCAATTGCTAACAGGAAATAATGAAAAATACTTTTTATGATCATTTAAACACAGTAGCATTTGTGTAGTACAAGAAGAATTACCAAGGCTTCCCATATAAAAAAAAAGAGTTTATTTGAGGCTGGAGAGACGGATCAACAGTGAAGAACAACTCGTTGCTCTTGCAGATGACTTGGTTTAGTTCACAGCACCAACATGGTAGCTCACAACTATCTGGACACTCTTTTCTGACTTACTGGTGCACATACACACAGTCAAAGCACTCACACACATAAAGATAACTAAATATTTTAGGAGATATTTATTTTAAGCTTTCCATGGCAAAAGAGCTCTTCTCAAGAGATAACTCACACTAAAAATGGTTAAATCTGACCAGCCCTTTTGGCAAACTGTGCCCTGCTAGGCCCATTTAAACCATACCTGTTTGGAAGAGGGTTACAGAATTTCTGCAGTTTTGACCTGCATCTCTTCATTTAAGGTTAGTGAAGGGTTTTTATGCTTAACATTTATGCCTCAGGACTCAGAACATGTGTCTGCCACGCCCTAGGTCACTCACTGGAGAAAACATCTCGTTTTACCTGACCTTGGATAATCAACCTTTATTTCTCCCATTTTGTATTGAAAAAGAACATTATTTGGAGTCATGGTAACTTGAATTCAAATTCCATCATTTTTTCAGACACTGAGATCCTTTGTCCCTGTTTATAAAATTGGACTATTAATAACCAGCTTAGAGAGCTGCTGTCAAGAATATCAGAAGTGAATATAATGCCTCCATTTGTGTACCAGATATTTAACAAGAGACAGCCAATGCAGTTATCCCTGTCCTTGTAGTCATGACAGTCACACCCATCCAGACATCCAATATTCTACCTTAATTTTGAGAATGCTCAATAGTTAGGAAGTTAAATTATTCAAAATTATTCAGAAGGGCAGGGTGAATCACTAGTGAATCCATTGTAGCTTTTTTTCTTGTGACGGTAAAACAAGTTTCTCGAAGCCATGTTACTATGGAAAATATAAGTATGAGTAAGATAACAGGTATCTATCTCGGTTGGACTAGGTTACAGGCAAAAATAGGTGAGGCTATGCCAGTGCCTGGCAAATGCAGAAGTGGATGCTCACAGTCATCTATTGGATGGAATACAGGGCCCCCAATGGAGGAGCTAGAGAAAGTACCCAAGGAGCTGAAGGGGTCTGTAACCCTATAGGAGGAACAGCAATATGAACTAACCAGTACCTCCTGAGCTCATGTCTCTAGCTGCATATGTAGCAGAAGATGGCCTAATCAGCCATCATTGGGAGGAGAGGCCCTTTGTCTTTCAATTATATGCCCCAATACAGGAGAATGCCAGGGCCAGAAAGCAGGAGTGAGTGGGTTGGGGAGCAGGGCAGGGGAGGGTATAGTGGACTGTTGGGATAGCATTTGAATTGTAAATGAAGAAAATATCTAATAAAAATTGTAGAGAGAGAGAGAGAGAGGGGAAGGAAGGAAGGAAGGAAGGAAGGAAGGAAGGAAGGAAGGAAGGAAGGAAGGAAGAAAGAAAGAAAGAAAGAAAGGAAGGAAGGAAGGAAGGAAGGAAGGAAGGAAGGAAGGAAGGAAGGAAGGAAGGAAGGAAGGAAGGAAAGGAAGGAAGGAAGGAAGGAAGGAAGGAAGGAAGAAAGAAAGAAAGAAAGAAAGAAAGAAAGAAAGAAAGAAAGAAAGAAAGAAAGGTAGGTAAAGTCGGCATTGTGGCCCATACCTGTAATTCCAGAACTCAGTAGGATGAGGCAGGACATCAGTGAGTTGAAGGACATTCTGGCTACAGGAGCTTGGGGATAGGAGCACAATACATTAAATGTGGTTTCTGTGGTTTCTGGGTACTGGAGATGTAAATAAGGTAGATTGCTCACTTAATGTATGTGAGCCTCTTACTTCACTTACAACATCACCAAAACCAAACAAAACAAAAATGAAAATAATAAATAGAATATAGGTATGATCTGAGCTGGAAAAAAAAAAACCTCATGAATATTGCCAAAGATCAAAGTCTTTATAATGTCATTTTTGTTATTTGTTAAGTATTGTTTATTTAATCATCTATGTTTCTTCAGTCACATACATGGAAACTAAATGTCTGAACCACTTGAAACATCTAGCTACACATATCTTGAATAAACAAGATGACAACAGAGAGCACTCAGTAAACCCATCTAATAAAATCATGAATCCCAGCCTGGCAGTGGTGGTGCACGCCTTTAATACCAACACTTGGGAGGCAGAGTCAGGTGGATTTCTGAGTTCGAGGCCAGCCTGGTCTACAAAGTGAGTTCCAGGACAGCCAGGACTACACAGAGAAACCCTGTCTCAAAAAAAGACAAAAAACAAAAAAACAAAAAAAAATAAAATCATGAATACAGCTTATGAGGCAATAATTTGACTCATTCTTTCAAGATATCAAACACCATTTTTCTTTATTTGAATAGTTAAGTACAAGCATAGTTTGGAAAAAGATTAAGAATGTCAGGTTTTATGTTGTTTGTGAGTATTGTGAATGTTCATTCCCTAATTTCTTTCTCAATCCATTTATCCTTTGAGTTAATTTTAGACCCACCCACATTGCTGAAGTTGTTTACCAGCTGTAGGAGTTCTCTAGTGGAATTTTGGGGGTCACTTAAGTATACTATCATAGCATCTGAAAAAAGTGATATTTGACTTCTTCCTTTCCAGTTTGTATCCCTCCGACCTCCTTTTGTTGTCTAATTGTTCTAGCTAGAACTTCAAGTACTATATTGAATAGACAGGGAGAGAGTGGGCAGCCTTGTCTAGTCCCTGATTTTAGTGGGATTGCGTCAAATTTCTCTCCATTTAGTTTGATGTTGGCTACTGGCTTGTACTATGTTTATATATGGGCCTTGAATTCCTGATCTTGCCAAGACCTATAACATGAAGGGATGTTGAATTTTGTCAAACGCTTTTTCATCATCTAATGGGATAATCATGTATTTATTTTCTTTGAGTTTGTTTCTATAGAGAATTACATTGATGGATTTCCATATAATGAATCATCCCTGCATCCCTGGGATGAAGTCTACTTGATTGTGGTGAATAATCATTTTGATGTGTTCTTGAATTCAGTTGTCAAGAATTTTATCTCAACTGAGGAATACCGAAGGGCGGAGAAGCACCTGAAAAAATGTTCAACATCCTTAATCATCAGGGAAATGCAAATCAAAACAACCCTGAGATTCCACCTCACACCAGTCAGAATGGCTAAGATCAAAAATTCAGGTGACAGCAGATGCTGGAGATGTGGAGAAAGAGGAACACTCCTCCATTGTTGGTGGGATTGCAAGCTTGTACAACCACTCTGGAAATCAGTCTGGTGGTTCCTCAGAAAATTGGACATAGTGTTGTTCCACTTATAGGGTTGCAGACCCCTTCAGCTCCTTGGGTACGTTCTCTAGTTCCTCCATTGGGGGACTTGTGTTCCATCCAATAGCTGACTGTGAGCAAGCACTTCTGTATACCAGAAGATCCAGCAATAACTCTCCTGGGCATTTACCCAGAAGATATTCTAACTTATAATAAGGACACATGCTCTACTATGTTCATAGCAGCCTTATTTTTAATAGCCAGAAGCTGGAAAAAAACAGATGCCTCTCAACAGAAGAATGGATACAGAAAATGGATACAGAAAACATTTACACAATAGTGTAATACTCAGCTATTAAAAACAATGAATTTATGAAATTATTGGGCAAATGGATGTATCTGGAGAAAAATCATCCTGAGTGAGGTAACCCAGTTATAAAAGAAGTCACTTGATATGCACTCACTGATAAGTGAATATTAGCCAGAAACTTAGAATACCCAAGATACTATTTGCAAAACACAAGAAAATGAAGAAGAAGGAAGACCAAAGGGTGGATACTTCACTCCTCCTTAGAATAGGGAACAAATTACCCATGGAAGGAGTTACAGAGACAAAGTTTGGAGCTAAGATAAAAGGATGGACCATCCATAGACTACCCCACCCAGGGATCCATCCCATAATCAGCCCACCAAACTCAGACACTATTGCATATGCCAGCAAGATTTTGCTGAAAGGACCCTGATATAGCTGTCTGATGTGAGGCTATGCCAGTGCCTGGCAAATACAGTAGTGGATGCTCACAGTCAGCTATTGGATGGATCACAGGGCCCCCAATGGAGGAACTAGAGAAAGTACCCAAGGAGCTGAAGGGGTCTGCAACCCTATAGGTGGAACAACACTATGAACTAACCAGTACCCCCAGAGCTCATGTCTCTAGCTGCATATCTAGCAGAAGATGGCCTAGTTGGCCATCATTGGGAAGAGAGGCCCCTTGGTCTTACAAACTTTATATGCCCCAATACAGGGGAACACCAGGGCCAAGAAGTGGGAGTGGGTGTGTAGGGGAGCAGGGTGGGGGGAGAGTATGGGGGACTTTTGGGATAGCATTTGAAATGTAAATGAAGAAAATATCTAATAAAATTTTTTTAATTTTTTATTGAGTTTTTTTATCGATATTTATAAGGGAAATTGGTCTGAAGTTCTCTTTATTTGTTGGATCTTTGTCTGGTTTTGGTATCAGTGTAACTGTGGTTCATTGAACACATTAGGTAGTGTTCCTAATGTTTCTATTTTGTGGAATATTTGAAGAGTATTGGTAGTAGGTCTTCTTTGAAGGTCTGATAGAATTCTCCACTAAACCCATCTGGTCCTGGGCTTTTTTTTTTTTTTTTTTTTTTTTTGGTTGGGAGACTTTTAATTACTGCTTCTATTGCTTTAGGGGTTATGGGACTATGGTTTATCTGATCCTGATTTAACATTGGTATTTGGTATCTGTCTAGAAAATTGTCCTGGGACCTGTACCATTACAGGCATATACCCATAAGATGCTCCAACATGTAATAAGGACACATACTCCACTATGTTCATAGCAGCCATATTTGTAATAGCCAGAAGCTGTAAATAGCCCAGAAGAATGGATACAGAAAATGTGGTACATTTAAATGGAATACTACTCAGCTATTAAAAACAATAACTTCATGAAATTCGCAGCACAGAACTTGAACAACCTGAGTGAGGTGTGTGTCAAAAGAACACACATGGTATGCACTCACTGATAAGTGGATATTAACCTAAATGTTTGAAATACCCAAGATTCAATTCACAGACCATATGAAGCCCAAGAAGAAAGAAGATCAAAGTGTGGATGCTTCAGTGCTTCTTAGAAGGGGAAACAAAATACTTACAGGAAGAAATATGGACACAGAGACTGAAGGGAAGGCCATCCAGAGACTGCCCCACCTGGGAATCCATCCCATATACAGACACCAAACCCGGAAGATATTGTGAATTCTAGGAAGTGCTTGCTGATGTGACTGTCTCCTGAGAGGCTCTGCCAGAACCTGACAAATACAGAGGTGGATGCTCACAGCCAACTATTGGACTCCCCAATGGAGGAGTTGGAGAAGGGACTGAAGGAGCTGAGGGGGGTTGTAGCCCCATGAAGGGTGCAACAGAGTCAACTGACCAGACCTCCCAGAGCCCCTGGGGACCAACCAAAGAGAACACAAGGAGGGACCGATGGCTCTGGCCGCATATGTAGGCTTGTTGGACATCAGTGGGAGGAGAGGCCCTTGGTCCTGAGGGTGTTCAATGCCCCAGTGTAGGGGAATGCCAGGAAAGGAAGACTGAAGTGGGTGGGTGGGAGGAGAACACCCTCATAGAGGCAGGGGGAGGGGAGGGAACAGGGTTTTCCGATGGGGAGCCCTGGAAAGGAAAACATCTGAAATATAAATAAAGAGAATAGCCAATAAAAAAGAGAAAAGAATGTCAGGTTTTGCAACAAGCTACATAGGTGGAGGGTTTTGATGGATGAACTGGTTTTATGTCTTGTTGTTTTTCTGATAGTGAACAAGTATATCAACAGACATACTAAGCTCCAGCAGGTGCCCAGAGGTAATTTTATTTGGAAACTATTTATAAAAGCTAAGTTTAATAACAAGTTCTACCAAACATCTCTACTTTTTTTCTATCTCCCTACAATTCAGGTAGCTAGCAGATCTGAAATTCCCATATTTTTAAGCCTTGTCACAATCCCTAACAAAAAAACACTTAGAGGCGTATACCATATTTTCACTCAACACAGTGCTCCCTGGGCTCTCTGCATTTCCCTTTAACAGCTTCCTTTAAGGCTAGACAGCCTTGACTCTGGGTAGCAACAATATAAGGTGTTTCTCAGGAGCTAGTGCAGCTGGACTCAAAGGCTCAGCTGCCTGCCTGTCTGCCAACGGCATGAGCTTTGGCTTAGGGCTATCGGGATGAACATTTACTGTCCCTATGGAATCTCATAGCAGTTTGGACAGTTGGCATTCTTCTAATGCTCCTGGATTAAACACCCACTTAGATGTGGTGTCTGAAGAACCATCAGCTTTGACTCTTTCTGACACTGCCACTAAGCATGCCCTTTCCTTTCTCAAGTTTAGAAGTCCTGTTTGAATTAAGAGGAAAAATAGAGAAAATAAACTTAAGGGTTTGCTTTTCTGTTCTATATCTGCATATCCAAGTAGAGAAGCCATTAATGAACTACCTAGAGTCAAAGTCTGCACTTACTCTAAAACTAAGAGAGCAGGTATTGTACAAAGAACGAGAGTTTCAAATAACCTAGACTTGAGTTTTGGCAAGGCTACCTGACAGTGTGTCATCTTAATCTCTCTGAGAAGTATGGAGACATAATAATTGCCATCACAAACACAGAGCCCCTAATGAAGGCGCTAGAGAAAGTACCCAAGGAGCTAAAGGGTTCTGTAACTCTATAAGAGCAACAACAATATGAACTAACCAGTACCCCACAGAGTTGTGTCTCTAGTTGCATATGTAGCAGAGGATGGCCTAGTTGGCCACCAATGGGAGGAGAGACCCTTGTTCTTACGAAGATCATATGTCCCTGTACAGGAAAATGCCAAGGCCAAGAAGGAAGAGTGGGTTGGTTAGGGAGCAAGACAGGGTGGGAAGGGTATAGGGGGCTTTGAGGATAGCATTTGAAATGTAAATGAAGAAAATATCTAATAAAAATATTAATTAAAAAAGAAAATATATCGCCACACACATTAAATAAATAAATAATTGCTATCACAGAGGTGGGTAGTTGTTATGAAGATTAAACATAACTATATATGTAACATAAAATCTCACTCTCCTTCCAACTGCTTTTGTTTAACAAGGCAATGCAAACTTGCTTTGTGTCCAACACACCATGGAGAATGCACCAACAAATAGACCTTCTGTCTCATGGTAGCCCTGGAACATGACTTTAGCAGCTATTATTGCCCTGCTTTTCAAATGAACAAACTGAACTGTAAATCAGTAGAGTCATTTTCCTAAAGCCTAAAGAAAAAGACAAGAGCCCATACTTCATCTGAATCAACTGACCCCCAAACCCAGTTCCTTCTCTCCAATTCCATCATTTGACATGGAATTTTGTTCACCAGTAATACTCTGAATTATTCCAGGTAGTCCCCTGTATTCTCAGAAAATTTGATGAATAACATAATAATCACCTATTCGTGAGAACTGTAAAAAGCCAAGGCTATCAGTCTAGCCCTGTGCCTGTCCCTGACAGTGCAACAACCAAGACCCCAGGTGTGGGAGAATAGGGGTGCCTTTGTACTGATGAACCTCTGAAAACTGGAAAGGACTGGGAAGAGCAAATGGTGACCAAAAGCCAAGGGCAAGAGTTAAATGCTAACAGTTTGAGGTTGAAAAGACAATGGGGTCCCATTTATCGATTCTCGATCTTAGAGCACAAGCCATTGCTGTTCTATTCAGGAAGATTTCCCCTGTACCCATATCTTCGAGGCTTTTCCCTACTTTCTCCTCTATAAGTTTCAGTGTCTCTGGTTTAATGTGGAGTTCCTTATTCCACTTAGATTTGACCTTAGTACAAGGAGATAGAAATGGATCAATTCGCATTCTTCTACATGATAACCACCAGTTGTGCCAGCACCATTTGTTGAAAATGCTGTCTTTTTTCCACTGGATGGTTTTAGCTCCCTTGTCAAAGATCAAGTGACCATAGGTGTGTGGGTTCATCTCTGGGTCTTCAATTCTGTTCCATTGGTCTACTTGTCTGTCGCTATACCAGTACCATGCAGTTTTTATCACAATTGCTCTGTAGTACACCTTTAGGTCGGGCATGGTGATTCCACCAGAGGTTCTTTTATCCTTGAGAAGAGTTTTTGCTATCCTAGGTTTTTTGTTATTCCAGATGACTCTGCCGATTGCCCTTTCTAATTCGTTGAAGAATTGAGTTGGAATTTGGATGGGGATTGCATTGAATCTGTAGATTGCTTTTGGCAAGATAGCCGCTTTTACAATGTTGATCCTGCCAATCCATGAGCATGGGAGATCTTTCCATCTTCTGAGATCTTCTTTAATTTCTTTCTTCAGAGACTTGAAGTTCTTATCATACAGATCTTTCACTTCCTTAGTTAGAGTCACTCCAAGGTATTTTATATTATTTGTGACTATTGAGAAGGGTGTTGTTTCCCCTCATAAAATTGCAAAGCTTCTGCAAGGCAAAAGACACCGTCAATAAGACAAAAAGACCACCAACAGATTGGGAAAGGATCTTTACCTATCCTAAATCAGATAGGGGACTAATATCCAATGTATATAAAGAACTCAAGAAGGTGGACTCCAGAAAATCAAATAACCCCATTAAAAAATGGGGCTCAGAGCTGAACAAAGAATTCTCACCTGAGGAATACCGAATGGCAGAGAAGCACCTGAAAAAATGTTCAACATCCTTAATCATCAGGGAAATGCAAATCAAAACAACCCTGAGGTTCCACCTCACACCAGCCAGAATGGCTAAGATCAAAAATTCAAGTGACAGCAGATGCTGGCGAGGATGTGGAGAAAGAGGAACACTCCTCCATTGTTGGTGGGATTACAAGCTTGTACAACCACTCTGGAAATCAGTCTGGCGGTTCCTCAGAAAATTGGACATAGTACTACCAGAAGATCCTGCAATACCTCTCCTGGGCATATATCCAGAAGATGTCCCAACCGGTAAGAAGGACACATGCTCCACTATGTTCATAGCAGCCTTATTTATAATAGCCAGAAGCTGGAAAGAACCCAGATGCCCCTCAACAGAGGAATGGATACAGAAAATGTGGTACATTTACACAATGGAGTACTACTCAGCTATTAAAAAGAATGAATTTATGAAATTCCTAGGCAAATGGATGGACCTGGAGGGCATCATCCTGAGTGAGGTAACCCAATCACAAAGGAACTCATACAATATGTATTCACTGATAAGTGGATATTAGCCCAGAAACTTAGGATACCCAAGATATAAGATACAATTTGCTAAATGCATGAAACTCAAGAAGAACGAAGACCAATGTGTGGACACTTTGCCCCTTCTTAGGATTGGGAACAAAACACCCACGGAAGGAGTTACAAAGACAAAATTTGGAGCTGTGATGAAAGGATGGACCATCTAGTGATTGCCATATCCAGGGATCCATCCCATAATCAGCATCCAAACGCTGACACCATTGCATACACTAGCAAGATTTTGCTTAAAGGACCCAGATATAGCTGTCTCTTGTGAGACTATGCCGGGGCCTAGCAAACACAGAAGTGGATGCTCACAGTCAGCTATTGGATGGGTCACATGGCCCCCAATGGAGGAGCTAGAGAAAGTACCCAAGGAGCTAAAGGGAACTGCAACCCTATAGGTGGAACAACAATATGAACTAACCAGTACCCTGGAGCTCTTGACTCTAGCTACATATGTATCAAAAGATGACCTAGTCAGCCATCACTGGAAAGAGAGGCCCATTGGACTTGCAAACTTTTTATCCCAGTATAGGGGAACGCCAGGGCCAAAAAGGGGGAGTGGGTGGGTAGGGGAGTGGGGGAGGTGGTTATGGGGGACTTTTGGGATAGCATTGGAAATGTAAATGAGGAAAATACCTAATAAAAATTAAAAAAAAAAAAAAGAAAAGAAAAGACAATGGGACAGCTGGCCAATTGTCAAGGAATGGGCTCTGAGCCATTCTGCCCTCACTCAAGGGCTTATCTGTCACACCCAGACTTATACTGCCCTGGAATACACAGTGTAAACATACTATCTCATTCAAACCTGAGCCTCAAACTCCTAAAACTTATCTCTCTTCTATGTGGTCTCTAAGAAAGCTTTATGTCATAGTAAACATCTCTTAAATGTATAACTGGAAAAGGATTTTGTTTATTTCTGTTTGCCCTATTTCAGTTGGTCATCAAAATCACACTACACTATAGACAAGCTGGTATTGCATTCCAGAGGGGTTTGAGGTCCAGAAGTGTCTGTGGGTATGAAGTAATACCTGAAGAGGAACTCGGGCATCTAACTGTACATCCCAAGTCCTTTGTAACAACCACTGGCCATTGTGGTAGCCATGGGAACCCAGTCACTCTACATCCTTGTCTCCTGCTACAGTGCATAAATGGAAATCTATCAACAATTGCCAAATGGACTTGCAAAGGGACAAGGAGAAGTCAGAATATTCCTTGCCCCCCCCCCATCCCCGACTCTGCCTTCCTTGTGTTCTGAATAAAATACTCAGAACACTGAGACAAACTAATCAACTCAACCTCCTCCTGACAGGTTGTCATGTTTCCACAAGCCACAGCAGTAACTGAACCAGATCAAGGATCCCAGAATACATTGGAGAAGGATACTCCACAGGGGAGGATCCCATGAAGCAAGTGTGAAAGAGCAGAGGAAGAAGTCAGACTCCATCTTTGTTTAGTAGACATGAAATTCTCAATACACTATTCTATAAAAATCTTACACATCATTCTTAGAACATGAGTGGAATAAGTAAGATGCTTGGGCCCCTTAGACATTAGCCTTCTCATTGCCTAGTATGAGTCTATTTAAATTCTTTATATTTTTAAATTTAATTTTGGCAGGTTATTTGGTTTGGAATATTCACTTTTTCTAGATATTCCTGTTTGTTTGTTTGTTTGTTTGTTTGTTTTTAAAGAAGTTTTTAAAATATTCTGTATTGTTTCTCTGGATTTCACTAAAATCTGCTCTAATTTTCCCATTCATCTTTTAATTTGTTAATTTGAGTCTTATCTTCCTTTCTTATGATTAATTTATGTAGGATTTTATCAGTGTTTTATTTTCAAAGACATACTTGTCATTTGATTCATTTTTCCTTTGATCTCTCTTTCTTTCATTTCTGCCCTGATTTGGTTATTTCTTACAGTCTATTGCTCTTAGTTTGTTTTTCTAAGACCTTGAGCTGTACCATTAGGTTAAGACCTCTCTGATGTTTCAACATAAGCACTCACAGCTATAAATGTTCTCTCAGAACTACCATCCTGGGTCTCCTTCCTAAGTTTTGCAGTGGCCTAGTATTTGCTCAATACTGTCTCCAAGGATTACATGCTCTCTGTGGTTTCTCTTCCTAGCAGTGTCTATTTTTATACCATTATGATCTAATAAGATATAATGAATAATTTTAATTCTTGTACTTGTTTTAAGACTTGATTTGAGAAAACATGCATGGAAGTAACATTATATGGACTCAACAGTTTATACATAAACACATACACATACAAATACATGTATGCATACAATAATGACTGTTGAGGAAAGAGGCCATGAATTTGACAAGAGCAGTGATGGGTAAATGGGAAGGTTTGGAGGAAGAAAAGGGATGAAGGAAATGTTGTAATAAAAATACAGTCTCAAAAATAAACAACAACAACAAAACTCTTGATTTGGGCTGGAGAGATGGCTCAGCAGATAAGAGCACTGACCTGCTCTTCTGGAGGTCCTGAGTTCAAATCCCAGCAACCACATAGTAGCTCACAGCCATCCAAAAATGAGATCTGATGCCCTCTTCTGGGGGTGTCTGAAGATAGCTACAGTGTAGTTACATATAATAAATAAATAAATCTTTCAAAAAAAAAAAAAACCTCTTGATTTTGTTGGGAGCCATTAAGGCAACGCTATTGTCCTGATCTCTGAATTGGGCCTCTCCCCCTGAGAAGAAAAGGGTCAAAAGCGGGCCACCGACACATGGATTCCAAGAACTACGGGATGTTCCAGCCCTGGGTCATCACCGGTGTCCTGACCACACCCTGATACCACCAAGTTCCTGCTTCCCGGTGTAGCTGCCAAAAGAAAGAATTTCTATTGCCCCCCCTTCCCATAAGTACTTCTCCTTTTGCTTGTATTGCCCTACCCCTCCCACTGATAATTACTTCCCCTTTTGCTTGTATTGCCCTACCCCTCCCACTGATAAGTATCTGTACTTCCCCCTTTGCTTGTGCATTTAAACCTTGGACCTTTCTCAATACATGGGGGTCTTGATACAACTTCAGAACGGTTTCCGTGTCGTTATTCGTACAAGACCCTCGTCTCTCTCTACCCCTCATTTGGTTATTAGGAGGAGGTCCCCTCGAGATCCTCGAATAACTGGACCTGCTGGACGGGTCAAGTGGCGCCCAACGTGGGGCACGAGGTACGACTGCCCTCCGGACAACGGATTAAGGATTAAAGAGGTACCGCGCAACAGTGGGACAGTCCACTGACACTTCACTCGAGTGTCGAGTACGGATGTCGGGAGGTAAGCCTAGGCATTCAGTTGTTGTCCCATTAACCATGGGGCATTTAGTGAAGAGATAAAGGGTTCTCTTAAGGAGAGAGGGATAAGAGTTTTAAAAAAAGGGGAATTTAATAATATATTTTTGTTTTGTGGACAAGAGATGTCCATGGCTGGTATTAAATGGTTCTGAAACTTAGAATAAAGTAGGCAAAGAAATCAATAGTTTAATAAAACAAGGAGAAGATGTCCATGAGTCCTTTTTTAGTTATTGGGGAATCATCAGAGATCTCCTTGAGCAGGCAGAAAAGGGCGGAAAAGGTGCTCGCCTCTTAGCCCTTACTGAAGATTTTTTAGAAAACTCCCAATCGCCATCTCGCAAAAGCAAGACTAAGCCGCCTGCGCACAGTATCTCTATTAGAAGGTTTAGCAGAAGGCTACTTGGTACCCAATAAATAAAATAAAGTTATTCAGTCTGTCCTCACTAGAGGCCAATATTTAACTTGAAAGTCAGAGTTTGTGGAAGACAGCCTCCTGGACTGCTGACAAAATCTGTTGTTAAGGCAATTTCGCTGCAGACATAAAACAATTAGGGCTCTCCCCTGGTGTCCTCGCCCAGACGGCACAAGCGGCCCTGAGAGCTTGGCGCACTGTCCCTGCTACAGGGGCACTAACTATGCCCCTAACCAAGATTATACAAGGGCCCCAAGAGTCCTATGCGCAGTTCGTTGCCAGATTGCAGGAAGCAGCTGAGAAAATTTTGGGACCTGAGGGTCTGTTAGTCCGACAACTTGCTCTTGAAAACGCCAATTCAGCATGTAGGGCTGCTCTGAGAGGTAAAACCAAGAGTTTAGATATAAATGGTATGATCAAGCTTTGTAATGAGGTAGATGTGTTTTCTCAACAAGTTTCTAAGTCTATTAACCTGGCCATTGGGGCTGCTCTAACTCCAGCTCCAAGATTGGTGCCAAGCCCCATTGGCCCAAGTTAAAAGTAGACATCTGTGTCCTCACATTGGGTATAGATGCCGCCTGGGGCACCCCTGATTATTATATGCCTCAATTAACAGCAGTTAACACAGGTAAATTTGAGCCCCCTCCCCAAAAGACGTTTTTTCTCATCATCGGCCGAGTGTCCAGACTTTTACAAGGCCTAATGGTGACTCCTACAGTGGTTGACACCGACTACCATGGAGAGATAAAAATCTTAGTCACCGCCACGCAGGAACCACTTACCCTTAGGGCTAGAGAGCGCATAGCCCAAGCCTTACCACTCCCACTATTCGGCCATTTCCCTTATATGAAAGAGGAGCGAGGACCTTCCTCCCTGGGATCCTCAGAAGTCTACTGGGCACAGAAAATAACTGATTCATGGCCCATGCCGACTTTGTTTCTAGAGGACAAACAGTTCAAAGGGCTCCTAGATACCAGGGCAGATGCGACAGTAATTTCCTCAACACACTGGCCTGCAGCCTGGCCCTTACAGCCCACTAAGGGATGGTGTAATCCACTGATCATAAAATTTACTGCTAAGAGGAGAAACTTAGAGGCTTGAAAAAGTTCTCGCCCTCTCACCTGGGGCCTAAGATTGTATCAAGATAACTATGACAATGGCCTGACCTTTAAGGTTCCGCTTCCTAAAACCATCCCTAACAATCATAAAGCATCCATAGGACTTCCAGGCACCCGCCCCCCTGTTCCTGCCCCAGGGTGTGCTACGACCCTGTTTCAGCCCACTCTCCCTGCGGGGAGGCCCCCCTCTTCCAGTGATTTACTGTGGTCTATATTAAATGCTTCTGCTTTAGCCTTGTTGTATAAGACACAAAGAGATAATGCGTCAGAATCTGAAGATTGTTGGATGTGCTTTTCTGCTTCCCCGCCCTTTTATGAGGGCATAGCCTTATTTGAAAATTTTACCCTGCTTTCAGACGCTAGGCAGCTTCCCCTTGAGTCAGTTCAGCTTACCTTGACAGAACTCTCTGGGGTAAGAAGTTGTGTGTTGGGCCCAGGCATGCTTCGAGGCCCTTGCTAGAGATTTGCAATAACACATTTATAGTAAATAAAAATGGGTTTTAAAGAGACTTCGTAAAGGTCAAAAAATTCATAGATTAGGTTTTATTGGAAGTTAAGAAATCATTTCCTAAAACATATATAATTCATTTTGTCAATGGTGTTTTTGTTGGTTGCAGAAAATAGAGAGCGTTTTTACAGATGGCTATAAATTATTTAACTAAGTGTGGACTGATAATGACTTCAAAAAAGATTTAGCATGGTAAACTTTTAGGCTATTTGAGACATTTAGTGTATAGAGATTGTGTGTTTTCTCAAAAATTTGCCCTCAGATTAAATAAATTAAAAGTTTTAGATGCTTGCCAGAAACTGTTAGAAAATTTTGGATTTTAATCTTGGTTTGACAAGCTACCTCTTCTTACAAGCAGGAAAGGAAAGAAAGGAATAAAAGAAAATGGATTTTAGAATTCTCCCAGGGACAGAGAGAAATCGGGGGACGCCCTGTTTTATTCTCTCTGGCCCCTACAGGAAAAGCTCTCTACCCTCTTTCTATTGTCTGGTTGGTGCACCAATCACGTGTCAATTCATGTATGTTTTCTGTTTCGTTGTCTAAATGATTGTTTCATTGTCTGAATGACTGGCTGTTTTATGTTTCATGTTAAAAAGAAAAGAAAAAAAAAATGGTTAAAACTTTACCTGCTGAATCACTCTCAGTTTGCACAACTGAGGCTGAGAGGCCCTTCCCTTTAGCTAAAAATCAAGCACAGCAAGAGAGGTCCTGCTGAAAAACTTAGAATCTACAACCTCTTAGTTCTAAGGCAAATAAGCTGATAGTTGTTTTTTCCTAAAAAAAAATTCTCTGCAATTTTGTGATTATTGTGTTTAGCAAATGACAAAGTGTGTTTTTATCTTATAAGTATAACTATAAAAAGTAAAAGTCTTTAATTGATCTAAATTTATAAGATTTGTGAAGCCACTTCATTTGGTTTTTGATTGGTCTTAAAGGTATAAATATGATCTACATATCTTGGTCATAGAGAATTGGCTTATAAGTTATTTGGGTATGATTAAAAAGGTATAACACTGGTTACAAAGTTAGCTTAAGTAATAACTTAAGGCTAGAGTCATTTTCAAACAAAAGCACCTGGCATAAAACAACCCAGAAAACTAGTCCTCTAAAGATACTTCTAAATTGAGATAAAATTTTGTGTAATTCTTATCCTAAAAAATAGACTTATAGAGATAAGATTTTAAAACAATGTCTCTTTAATAAAACATTAAAATTCACACTGTCATGCATTCAGGAATGAGCAGCCAAACTTCGTAACGTGATAGTGATGTTTCTAATATTGATTTTAAAGAAAATAAATTGTTTAAAATTGGGTCTTGCTTTCCAAAAGTTATAGATACATTCTAATATTACAACGAAAACTTAAAAATTATGGTTAAAATTGCCAGTGTTCCATTAACTGCAGCTTGCAGTTTGATTACAAATTTAAAATCTTTAATTCACCTGTATATTGTAATTAAGATAATTATAAGAGTAATCATCCTTAAGAAAGAGTATCAAAAATTAGAGGCATAGACAGTTAAATTGTCCCTCTAAAACTGGTCCTTATTACAGGAGGGCCAAGATGCTCAGATTAAAAAATATTCTACGTTTAAGTTAATGTAGCCCAGAGAAGCTTGTGGCCTTCTTTTAATTTGCAAACAGTGCCTAAGAAAGTTTTTCCCTGTGTTCAAGAAAAGTTCTTTTTAGCTTTATTACAGATCTATTCAAATGTTTAAAATAATGCTTAAATTCAAAGAGTTTTACTTTTAGTGAACTGGTGATCACTAGATAATTTTGCCTGTAGGTATGGCTAACATAGCTTTACAATATGTATGAAATTTTTATTGTCTGCTTCAATACAAGAAACAAAGTTTAAATCTTTCAGTGTATATTGTTTCCTAAGTGAAAAAAAAAAAAAAAAAAAAAGTATTCTATTAGCTAATGCCTCCAAAGAGAAGTTTAAAGTTCTGAAAAGTAATTGTTGCTCCATAAGATTTAGAGGCAACATATTTTTAATATTTAAGATCTTAGTTACAGAAAATCTAAGAAAAATTTATTTGCTTCAAAATTTTTATTTTCAAAACCTCCAAAAGATGTTTTGTCAACAATTTAATGTTACACATGTTACTGAGATATTTTATAATTCTCAAAGACAAGGTATTGTAAAACTTTAAAAACTATACCTTCTTTAAAAACAAAGAAGGGGGAGAGAAATTATATCCCCGTGCACATTATTTGGATCACATATTTGTTTTGGAAAAACTGGATAGAATAGTGTCTAGGGCAGATAAAAAGGATCCACTTATTGGCACTTGTCATTATCCTGTTTAGATACTTAATATGGGGAAAAGGGGAATGTTTCTGTTTTTTCCACAGAATGCTACAAGACCATGCTAGCTTCCAATGTGACAGACTGACCTGTGACTTGTGAGTGCCCTGACAGTGGTGACCAAAAAGCTGTGCTGAGTACACAAAAGAGGAGAAATCGGAGAGCATCCACTTACAAACAGATAAAGAAACTTCGTATCTTCACCATGGGCTGCAGCAAGGAGTACCAACCTGGTGCCAACTTAAAATACAAACAACTAAAAAAGCTGACTCGTGAGGCAAAAAGACTGGTACAGAGAATGTACAAGATGCTTTCGTCAGAGACAGTTTTTTGCCATTCAGGCCAGCTCCTTATAGCTATGAAAGTTTGTATACCTTACCTATATGCTTATTGTTAGATAATTTTAAGAGTTAAGATCGCCAATCTTGGCAAGTCTTTTCATATTCATTGTAATTCTTGTCAATTAACCAATGGTGTAGATCCTAATTTAGATAAGAAATCTACTGTTATGTTTTTGTAAGACCTACTTATGTTTTGCTGCGTATTAGAGTTAAGAAATGATCTTTGGTTTAAAAATCTAAAAATGCAAACTTTAAAAGGTATCTACCACAGCTTTAGATCAGCAGCTACATACTGCCCATTTTGTTAATGATAAGCATAGGAATATTTCCATAGCTTTGTCAGAGCAACATATTATATAGATAAAAATTTAGAGGCAAAAGACGTCTTAGAAGTCTTAACATAGGACAGGAGATAGCATCCTAGAAAGTCCTTGAGCAGACCATGGGCTTAGAATTCAGGAAGAAAGTTGACTATTCAGTGACATTCAGAATTGCCTCTGGCGTTACACTATCACTTTAATAAAAGCTAGGTCACTGCCTTACACAGGAATTTAGCATCAACTAGGAAAAAGGAAGTTTAAGACCTAAAGAGGAACCAGAGTAGATACTTAGAACTGTAGATAGCTGAGTTACACCCATACACAAGTATTTACAATGGCCTAGAGGAAAGGTGAACTACCAAAACTGGTTTTCAACCTCCCCCTGGCTTTCGACCTTGTTGCCCTCCCTTTTAGGGCCCCTATTGGAATTCCTATTATTGATCTTCGGTCCTTGGGCATTTCAGAAATTGACCCGATTTGTTAAATCTCAAGTTGATTCATCTCTTTCAAGTGCATTTGTTTCAGTTCATTACCATTGGCTGGACGTTGGTGATAACAAGCAGGTTACTGGAGAAGAGGCAGACGCGGATGCCGCTTCATCACCCTCTTCTCGGGGAGAGAGACTCAATTTCCATAAAATGCTTAAGTAAGATCATTCCCCTCCCCCTAAATTCGGCCATCAGTCTCATGCCACAAATCATTTATAAATTGCCGTAGTCTGTGCTTCCGACATGGTAATACACATTCTCGCCACATTGGAAACTAAACAGTCATCCCAGGCTAGACACATCAAAAAATTAAAACTTGAAGCCGTCGCCCGTGAGAGTTGTAAGACTAAGTACTGCACAGAGATTAGTCTAAAAGCTGTTAGACAGTCTCTGAGAGGCATGTCTGATTGCATAAAGGTTGAGTGCCCCAGGGACCTTTCCCCAGAAAAAAACGGCACAGGAGCAGGTCAGGGTTACTCTGGGTAAAGATCTGTGGGCCTGAGAGTCAATCCTGTACATGGCCCCTAACATTACACACTGGGGATCAGACCTCTACCTCTACCCACGGAGCTTGCTTCGTTCCTAAATCCCTTGGCTAGCCCAAGTTATATCCAAAAGACTGGAACCATTAATTCAAGCCTTATAGATGACTTGTCCTTGTGTCCTTCGTGGTTTTAGAGAATCATCCGGTGAGCAAACAGACGTTTAGGTGATCTTTAAAAACGTGGCTACAAATTTATTATACAATATGCCTTTATAAAAATATTAAAACGGGGGAGATGTTGGGAGCCATTAAGGCAACGCTATTGTCCTGATCTCTGAATTGGGCCTCTCCCCCTGAGAAGAAAAGGGTCAAAAGCGGGCCACCGACACATGGATTCCAAGAACTACGGGATGTTCCAGCCCTGGGTCATCACCGGTGTCCTGACCACACCCTGATACCACCAAGTTCCTGCTTCCCGGTGTAGCTGCCAAAAGAAAGAATTTCTATTGCCCCCCCTTCCCATAAGTACTTCTCCTTTTGCTTGTATTGCCCTACCCCTCCCACTGATAATTACTTCCCCTTTTGCTTGTATTGCCCTACCCCTCCCACTGATAAGTATCTGTACTTCCCCCTTTGCTTGTGCATTTAAACCTTGGACCTTTCTCAATACATGGGGGTCTTGATACAACTTCAGAACGGTTTCCGTGTCGTTATTCGTACAAGACCCTCGTCTCTCTCTACCCCTCATTTGGTTATTAGGAGGAGGTCCCCTCGAGATCCTCGAATAACTGGACCTGCTGGACGGGTCATGATTTGAAACAGAATCTCACTAGGTTGCCTAAGCTGGCCTCGGACTCCCAAATTCAATCAATCCTCATGCCTCAGCCTTTCGAGTAGCCTGGACTGCATAAGTGTACCCCATTGCATATAGCAGGAACATTCTTGTTTACTCCACAGCTGGACTGCTGGTCACCAAAGTGTTTATTGATATTACTTCTTACTTCCTTGTGGAGAGATACACTTTTCTAACAGACACTCCTATTATCTGACCACATTTCTGTTGCAGACTCTGATCTAAACTTAGGAATCTCATGAACCAAACCTTTCATAGTGAAATTTGGGGTATCTCCAACTGTGAGGGAGAGAAGGTAGGTTAGAGCCTCAGTTGCAGCCCCAAGAAATGTCCATCATCCTAGTTTTACCCAAGGGATCATTAGCCTTTTTTATTTTGAAATATTTTTAAATTTTTCATTGTATGTGAGTGAGTGCTTTGTCTGCAGTCTGCATGTATGTATGAATTTGTGCCACATGCATGCCTGACCCACTCAGAGGCCAAAAGAAAACATTAGATTCCCTGGAATTTAAGCCATAGAGAGTCGGACTCCAAGAGACCAGCTGGTGCTCTTTACCATTGAGTGATCTGTCTAGGTCCAGAGGTCTTAATCTTTATCTTTCCTCCCACAGAATGGATGGTACGTAGGGTGAATCATACCATTTGGCAATGTTCTCCTGTAGGGAAGCTAAGATTTACTCTTTGTCCCCCCAAATCACAGAGGTCATTGCCATTGCTCTTGATTACTGTGATGCTTGGTATTATCAATTGTGGGGCATTAGGCTATGCTCAGACAGCCTGGTTTCCAGTTGAGGCCAGATGTTGAACCCCCAGACCCAATGGTGATAAATCACCTACATGGGATGGAAAGAGTTCTCTCATATCTCCTGGACTCAAGGCTCCTGTCGAAGTTACCACCACCACAGCCCCCACAGGAGAAGCATGGCCTTTAGTCATGTAGGCAATGTCCCAAACTTCTGACCTTCAGTCTAAACTCCCCAGTTACCTAGCAACAGTATAGATAACAGCACACCATAAGAGGGGCTGTTTGGCCCCACCTCACTCTCTTACTCCTCTTACTTCCCTTACACTCTTCTTACTTTCTCCTCTCCTCTCTTCTCCTCCTCCTCCTCCTCCTCCTCTCTCACCTGTGTGGGAACCTCTCTCTCTCTCTCTCAGCCCTCTCTCCCATAACCCCAGGGCCACAGGGTGTTAGCCCAGGGCTCCTGGTTGGGGGCTGCCCCTTGTCCACACACACCGCCATTGAGTGGGGGTGGGGTCAGTGGCTTAGAAGCCCACCTGGGGCCAAGTGGAAAGCCTTAGACAGCGCTCCCACATCTGCCTGCCCAGAGCATAGGAGGAACTCTCGCCGGATGTGGACTATCCTCCCTCCCCCGCCTTCCCCTATCCTTTTTCTTCCCACAATCAATGTGACCAGATGAAGAATCACCTAAGAGACAAGCTTCTGAGGATGTCTATAGGGGATGATCTTTGTTAGTTCCCTGATGTAACAAGATCTCCTCTAAGACTGGGTGTAGCAGGTGGCATTCCCTGAGTTTGGGTTCTGGGCTACATAAAAAGAAGCAGATTAGCCACTGAGCCTGAGCACTCATAACTCTCTGCTTCTTGACTACAGATGCGATGTGACCAGCTACCTCAAACTCCTGCTGCCATGAATCTCCTGCCATAATGGAATGTTCCCTAGAACTGTGCCCCAGAATGAACCCTTCCTAAGTTGCTTTCATCAGGTTTGTCACAACAACAGGAAAAGTAACTAACACAGTGACCAGAACTAGGTGGAAAGAGCTTGGTGATAAAGACACCACACATGTTGGTTGCAGCACATAAAGAAATTGATCTAGAATTGAACTAAGAAGTTTCTCTGTAGTTGCTAGCTTTTATAGGACCAGAAAGTGCTATACAGTCAGCTGAAGGAGAAAAGTTGTGGGGCAGTGGACACCTAGTGAGAGGAAGCCTAGTAAGGTTGCGCTAAGGCTTGAAGCCCTGGGGACCCTGAAATGACGGTAGGACTTTCGCCTGCTCCCAGCCCCAGGCCCCTGTCACTTAGCCACAACCCCCCATAGAGAGAATTGTGGCCATCAGGAACATAGGAGCAGCACCCACAAGACTCTCCTTCTGTAGATGAGGCATCTCAGGCCAAGCCAGGAGGAAGCACATGCTGTCAGACCCAACCCAACCCAAAACTGTATATAGATCCTATCCAGAAGGGATAAAGGTGTGTGAGAATTACTCTATCATTTCTTCTGTCACAAGAACGATAACACTGCCTGAGAAGAGAAAGCTCTCCTGAAGCTTTTGCCACCAGAAGCTCCCTTGCATGGACAGAATATAGGCAGAAGAAGAATTTCACTGGGACAAACTCACAGATTAAGCCACAGAAAGGTCACAGCATTTATTTTTGTGTGGATGTCTTATGGAGGACACACAAAAAGTATGAGATTGAAAGGCTTCCACAGATGGTTGAGCTTTAGCATCCTGTTCACTGGGGTGGAGGGAATAGCCAGTTTCATCTAAGACTACTCAATGGAAGTCTGTTTGGCCTTCAGAAAGATGAGTATGATTCTCTGTAGAATACTAGATGGAAGCAAAACAGAAGACAGTAGGGTATAATCTGAATCCTCACTAGTATATGCCAAGTATGTTGAGTCACTGTGTTTTTCTTCCAGCAGTGTGAGCTTGGTCTTCCTCTGATTAATGAAATTTCACTTATGTTTCTTTTCATTGAAAATAAGCCTTACAGCGCCGCAGACCCTCTGGGTCCCTTTGTCTGCGTGGACAGGGTCTCTGGTCGCAGGTGGACAAAGAGTCGGCGAGTGACAGACAGACCAACATGCGAGATTGTGTAGAATCTGAATGTATTTTGTCAGGTCAAGCATCAAATTTTTTATACCGAAGAATAACAAGAAACCAGGCAAAATACAACCCACCAAGTTACAGTGACGCAGTACAAAAGGAATGTATACATCAAAAGGAGACCAGGGGATCAGGCTGCTGCCACTATGAAAAGAGCCAGGTGTAAAGCTAGTCTATTGTTAAGCACACCACCAGGGGTTCTGCACTAGCAGACCTTTTCATGAATACTGCAATACCGCAACCCCCCTATTTCCTGGGTCTTCAGAAAAATTTACCAACTTGCTTCTAATATGAAGCTTGCTATACCTAGCTGTAGAGAAGATCTCTGTCTCAGTGGGATTCCCTAGCTCTATTATGGTATTCCCTTATTTGGGTGCGATTTGCTACTGTCCTTAGTAAATACTTTGCAGACCAGCTCTGAGCTACTGGCTCCGTCTTTTGTAATGCTTAATTAGTTACTGAATAGGTAACTTCCTTACTGCATTCCTGCCGGATTCCAAGTGGCTTCTGGGACCTTGGAACACTGGCGAAGGCTCTGGTTATGTCAGAATTCAATCTTAAAAGGCACTTATAATAATATAATACTAAAAGAGAGCACGTGGATCCATACACCAGACTAACGAGGGAATAGGGTATGAGTATATGGGTTAATGAGAACGCCAAAGCTCCAGGAGGTGAGTTTCTGTGAAACTCTTTTCCTCGTAAGTGCTTCCAGGCTTCTCAGCCTGTCAAGCAGACTTTTACTGGAGTGTGCATGGCATTACAGAAAGGGAGACACAGGAAGTTCAATAGGACCTTGATTATGAGGTGACTCTGAAGCCACTTGGCAAGTCAAAGCAGCCACCCCTGGGGTGTTATTTGATGAGCCTCAACAGCAGCTATCCACCATTGTTATTTCTTACATAGAATCCTAATGTGGGCTTTTATTTTTTAGACAGGATCTCGTGTAGCTGAGACTGGCCTCACACTTGCTGTGTTGCAGAGGTGACTATGAATTTCTGCACCTCCTCCTTCTACTTCTCAAAAGCTGGGATAATGACTTATCCAGGGCTGAGGACCAAAGTCAGGATTCTGTGAATTGTGGGCAAGCATTCTACAAACTTAGCTACATCCCCAACCCCTCAATGGCTGGTCTAGTGTTGAAGTACCAAGAAAGTGTATATATGGAACCACAAAGTACATGTAATCACAAATCACTATCATCTCATTTATTCTTTGGGTTATAGTTGAAGATATTCAGGTAAGCTATATCATCTATAAAATACTTTCCAGAATAACAAAGAGAGTGCTACAAAGTGTCTCCTATAAAACAGAGTTTTAATTTTTCTAACTCTAGCATTTCTTTAACTTTATCACTTGATATGATAGACTTAAGAATTATCAGTGAATGCTAAGAAGTGTGTGAATGTTTGATGACAAACAGAATGTTTTCATAATTTTGAAGTATATTTCCATAAACTGTTTTCTAATTGCAAAGAGAAAAATACTTCATAGTAAAAAACCCAAATCAATGATATTTAGAAAAATATTGTGTTATTTTATACATGCGTGTATATATTGAGAGAGAAAAAATAAAAATGGAATTAAAAATTGAAGCTTGATGTGGTGGCCTAAGTCTAAAATCCCAGCATTTAGAATGAAGAGACAGGAGAATTGTTGTGAATTAAGGGTCAGGTCTACATAGTGAGTTCTAAGCCAACCCAGGGCTGCGATAGCAACACAATGTCTTCAAAGAACAAAAAGAAAAATTGGAGAAACCTGATATTATAACCTGTAAACCATCATCAGTCTATGTTATAAGTCTATGTTATAAGTGCTTTGCAGGTCCACTATATAAATACAACACCTTTATGCTTGATTCCACCTTCCACTCTTCTACTTATTTATAGTTAATAGTGGTCCAAAAACACTAAGTAAAAAGGTTTTAGGAATAGTGAAACCATGGAGTTTTAAATTGCACGTTGTTCTGATGAAATCTCAGCCATCCTTTTCTAACTTGCCTAGGATGTGAATTATCCTCACCTAGCATAACCACACTGCATAAACTATCCAACTTGTTTGTCACTGAGGAGCCATCTTGGCTACCATATCAGATTCTGTAGCATGTACTATGCTTGAAACTGGGTCACCCTTATTATACTTTATATTGCCCCGGAGGAGCAGGAAGAGCAATACTGATAGTTTAGATATGCCCAAGAGAAGCTTTAAGCTATTTCCTCTAAGAATGAACATTTGCTATGGATCCATGTGTATGAAAGAGCTCATAGAGTTTGATATTATTATCTGAGGCTTCAGGCATGTAGAACTTGAGTTTATACCCCCATGATAAAGAGGAAACAGTATTGCTAAGTTCTCATCTCATAGATGTAAACAGACTCAGAAAAACATCTAAAAAGATAAGAACAATGGAAGATGGTGTTATGAAGGAGAAAGAAAGAGAACACAGGCTTGATTTTTTTTTTAAGTACAGGGGACCAAACCTGGGGCCTTTTATTGTTGGTGCTCTATCACCGGGTTGTCTCTAATTCGAAAATCAAGATTGTTTAAGACAAATTACCTCTAGACATTTACTAATAATGAACCTTACTCTTGTTTGCAAATCTTTCCTTTTATAAACCCAGTGAGCAGTCTGAACATCAGATAACCTGATAGAATTTTTATTACAAGTGAACAAAACCAAAACCAAATCTTTCGTCTTAAAACCACTTGAAAGGTAGCTCTGACTCTTCACATTCCTTGATGCGAAGGACTTTACCTAGGTTATATTACTTTACAATTACAAGCTGTAGCATTTTCCCAAGAAGCATCAGAGCATGCTCTGTCCTCACCATCAAAGTCTCTCAGGTACAAAATGTTAAGAATGTGATTAAGTGACCAAAGAAGAGTTTAGAAGACAGGAAGATAGGCAGAATACAGCCAGATCTTTGAAAAAATAATAAAGTAAATAAAAACTGAATCTGAACACATTCTCAAGTAATAGGCATGAACTGGCCACTTCCCTGTCGGTGAACGTGAGACCGCAGTGGACCCAGCGGCTGAGAATGAGTATCCTAAGACTGTGGAGCAAACAGGAAAGGGTTTCTCCTTCACCAGCAGTTGTTATTTTCCTGGCAGACATGTCAGGTGCCAGAAACTTTATCCAGACAGCCAGAGACATGGATTAGAGAGAGGAGCATAACGAGGACAAAGAAGAAAACAGACTTAGAAGAAAGAGTGAAAGATGGAGTCAGAGTGCTTACAACCGGAACCAATTCCAGACAATATATGAGTTTTTAAAGCACCTAAAAAGCTGCCCAGTCTCAGAAATAGAATAAGGCAGAGTGGAGACCCACAGATGGCCCAGAAGCTTTCCCACCAAACACAGAAGAGAGGCCTGACTCAGAGTCATAAAAGCATGCATGGTTGTGTGAGCACGGACCACTAGAGTTTTGCCTCCTTGCTCTTGAACCAAAAAGGCATTTGGAGTTCCCAACAAACCCCAGATCCCCCTTGCCTGCCTGCTTCCCAGGTTCCATGATGCCTGCTTGAGTGACACTTACCTCTCCCTATTTCTCTATATATCCCACGTCTGACACCTGAACAACACACATACTTCCCCTAAGCCCCTTCATTAACCTTTATTTTCTCTTGCAGCTATCATGAAAGCACAAAGTCATCTAGGGTCATCTAGTCAAGGTTGAGAAGCCTGAGCCACCCACCTGTTCCTGCTCATCAAGGTGAAAGCTGCCAAGTGCTGAGTTGATTGAAAATGTCCTGTTAAGTCATTTAAAGACATAGTTCATCTTGTGTCTAGCTAAGCATAATCTTAAGAGAACCTTTCACTGAGTGTTGTTTGCTATAAAGTAAAACAAGCTCGAGTTTGAAAATCTTCTCATCAGAGTTCCTGTCAGTGTTTATTCCCTTTACAAACAGAGCATTCTGCCAAGCAGGCAACCGTGTGAGCCTGCTCATAGTGAAGTCGCTTGAATCAGTCCCTTGAACAGTACTTTGTTCCTTAGGAAGTAGCTGAGATGGACAGAAGAGGCATATTAATAGCCTCTGGCCCAAAAGTTATCACATCAATGATGCATTCTGGTTCTTCCAGCTGAACTGAAGAACTGTCATTATTTTCCTCCTGGGTATTTTCACCCACTTGCCTTAAAAGTCAACATCTCTGATCTAGGGCATAATATATAACTCCCTAACTGAAGCCCATCAAAACTGTAGGGTTTGGATCCAGAATGTGCCCCAGGTGACCTGTTGTGCTAGGGAAAATGTTAGTGATCCCCTAAAACACACACAGGAGCTGATCTGGTACAATTCACATCAGGGTTATTATTCTATTCAAGCTAGCTCTGGGCCTCCCCCAACACACCACCCATGAAGGACAGGTTTTTTTTTTTTTTTTTGGAGGGGGGGTGTGGCGCATCCCAGAATGTCTATCAGGGCAAGGCTTTATAGTAAGCAGCAAGCAGGGAATACCTGTGCAAGCATCAAATTGGAAAGCTGCTGTGGCCTTTAACATAATTGGTTGGTGCTGGGAGTCATATCATAAACTTAACTTCTGCTCCCGTCTGCATTGGTGGTCATTGGACAGGGGGTGGGCTTGTAACCTGTGGGGATACAGGTTTGTTGGGGGAATAATCTGGAGACACTGGTCTTGTTGAGGGTGTAACCTGGAAACACTGATCTTGTTGGGGATTAGCCTAGAGACTGGAGCTAGACTCAGATTTTGTTGGGGGGAGGGGGAGCAACTTGGAAACTAATGCTAAGTACCAGCCTGTTAGTTTACCTGCGTTCAAACTTGGGTCAGGTTCTCTAAAATGGAATCTGAATTCAAAAGCTTTGGCATCTCAGTCCTATGTTATAAAGGCCTAGTGAGAAAGCTTAAGAAGCAGGTCCCAGTTAGAGGTCTAACAGCCATGGTGGCATGCCTCTGAAGGGGACAGTGGAAGCCTAAATCCTTCTTTTCAATTAATTTCACATTCCAGCTATAGGAGCTAGTAATGGAGTTTTGTGTTTATCCTGGATTTGATCTTCAGTGTTATGAAATAAAGGAAAAGTATAAAAACACATCCTGCTGCAGGATATATGATCATACTGTGAACTCTGAGATTGTGTTGTTCACTGGAAAACCAGTTTCTAGTTGTGTAGTGGTTCAGTCTTAGCACACACCTTTAATCCCTCTGGCTAGAATGCAGACACACCCTCAGTACAAACCTTTAATGGAAAACAACGAAGGTGAAGTTAGTTTGTTGAAGGAAGCATCCATATTTGAGAGTGATGCCTAATTGAGTGGCAGACAAAATGACAAATCAGAAAAAGGTTTGACAGAATAGGATATGCCCAACTCTCAGGAAAATAGAGAAAAAAAGAGAAGCTACTTAAAATGAGAGCAGTGTAGACAGAAAGGAGGCAGTTTTACTGGGACAGTTGTACAGAGACAGGTGAAGAGAGAATGGGACACAGAATGAGAAGGAACTAGAAGATTAGAATAGATTTTCAAAGTTAGTTTGAGACCAAGCAGAGCAATTCGGGAGAAGCTGAGAGAAGCCAGATTGAATCAGTCAGCTGGGAGAGGAGTTTGAGCCAGACATACTGATTTGACCAGCTAGCCAGAATTCAGGAAGAACTAGGAAGGGTGAGTTTATTCTGGGCCTAGATTAAATTGTATGGAGTCTAGAAGCCTCCAGGACTTCTACCAGTTTGGCAGACTGAAGCAGTAAACTCCAAGAGGACAATTGCTCCAGGTGAATAAAAGATTCTGCTACAATATCTCAGTAACAAGAAACCTCTTTCTCTATAAGTTGATCATGTCATGCATTTGTTACAGGAACAGAAAACTAACACAAGCCCTGTGTGTGTATGGCTGTGACAATGGTTGGCCTGGGACATAATCTTGCTGCTGATGTAGCTTCCAGAGTCATCTCTCATAGCCACCTCAAAGAAGTTTCATAACATACCCATGAGATAGGTAGTTCTTGGGGTTTTATACTCATTTTGCTAACAACAATGAGTTTTAAAGAGAAGCTTATCCAACTAAGCACAGATACTACAAAGCAGGAGTTTTTCTCAAACCCTACCAAGACTATTTTCCTTATATAATATCATTTCTCATAAAATTTAATAAGCAATCACTAAACTGATGGTATGGCAAATTCTTACATGCTGTTGTTTGTGTCTACATACATTAAAGTAGAAAAATCACATGTACAACATGGCTCTAGCATTTTTATCCCAAGAAAAAGTAGATAATATCTTTGGCAAACTAGGTGGCCCAGAGCTAACTGTTTACCATTAAGATACTTCTGGGGACCGTGAACTGGTCACATTGTCCAAGACTCTGTAGTAAATGCTATGTTTTCTCAATGATTCTCCCCCTTCCCAGGAGTCACAGTCTTGGTGAAAGGACAAGCTATACTGAAAGTTGGTAGAGGGCACTTCTGTGCTCCCTGAGAACTGACCCAAGAGAGTCAGACAATGCCCATTGGCTGCACAGAATCCCCTTTACAAGTTTTCACAACCCCAGTTGGCTTAGAGCTACAGGAATTTATTCTAACATAATTCTAGAGGCCCAGAACTTAAAATCAGCACCAGCTGAGGCAATGTCCTTCCAAGGCTCTAGGCAAGAACCCTTTTTGCCTTCTTCTAGCTCCTGATGGCTCCTGCTGTTTGTTCTTATGAGCATCTTCGATGCTGTCTATGTTTCTGAAGTTTTGACATGGCCACCTTCCTTGGGGTGCTGCATCCTCTGCTTCTCAGGAGGTCATTGACCTGAGCCTCTGTTTCCAAATAAGTTCATAATCTGATGCCGGTCTGCATACTGGGTGCTATCTATAGGGGTCTGTGAGCCTCTGGCCAGAGTGGCCAAAGAGTTGCAGCTCTCAGAGGGGAAGTCAGAGCAAGGCAGGCTGTCTGGCCTCTTCTGAGGTAACCACTGCCCTGGAACCAGTGGCAGCAATTGGTGGTAGGCACCAGGACTCAACAGGCAGCTAGGGGCCAAGGTCAGGGCCACAGAGCAGGAAGTAGCTGCAGTAGGCTCAAGCAGCTTCCAGAGATGAAAACTTCAAGAGAGAGTACTCTTTCCTAAAGTGTTACTGCTCGATAAGACAGGCACTCTCAGTCTTTGGTGAAATAACTCTTTATTCCTTGTGGATAGGGTCTTTTAAACATATTGGGGAGGCTTGGGATCTAAACACAGATGCTTTCGGTGGCTTGGTATGCGATATTAAGAATACCTCATCATCATGTAGAAGGGCTGGCTTCAGGTGTTGTCCCTACATGACTGATTGTCACAACCCTCTCCATGGGGTGTTGTGACCTTGTGTTCCAGTACAGGAACCTGGAGGGAGTAGATTTAAATGCCTAGCATTCTCAATTATGAGAATTGCTGGGATTCCTGAATCAGCTTGACCTTACCAGGTTTTCTGTCTGGTGCCGTGGTCCACTGCCCCACAATATGAACTTCCAATAGCCATGTAGGAAGAATACTTTTCCTCCTACTACACTGATAGTTCCTGTATCAGTCAGCATTCTCTAAAAAAAGAAAAAGAAAAAAGAGATAATAGAATGTGTACATTTGTATACATATATACATGCCTGCATATATGTGTAAGAGTGTGTGATACGTGTATATATGTTTGAAAGTATGTGTGTATGTGTGAGTATATGTATGTGTGAGAGAATATGTGTGAGCAAGCATGTGTGTGTAAGAGATAGTAGATGTGTATGTATGTGTGTATGAAAGAATGTTTGTGCTTGTGTAAGAAAGACTGTGCATATGAGAGAGTGTGCATGCTTGTGTGTATGTGTGTGTGTGTGTGTGTGTGTGTGTGTGTGTGTGTGTATACATGTGCCTGTGCTTGCGTGTGCGGGTGTTTACTAGAAGGAATTGGTCACAATCTGAGGAGTTGTAAATTACTGTCCTGTAAATTTCTATACTGTAAATTATAGTATAGAAAACTGAAGCTTCTCAGAAGCCTCAGAACAAGAGTCAGGCCAACGACAGGCCCCAGTTCGAGATCAAAGGGCTCACTGGGGAGACTGTGGTTCAAACACTTTTTTTGTTTGGTTGGTTGGGGGTTTTTTTGTTTGTTTGTTTGTTTGTTTTTTGAGACAGGGTTTCTCTGTATAGCCCCAGCTGTCCTGGCATTCACTTTGTAGACCAAGCTGGCCTCGAACTCAGAAATCCGACTGCCTCTGCCTCCTGCGTGCCGGGATTAAAGGCGTGCACCACCATGCCCGGCTCATGGTTCAAACACTTAAGAACCTGGTTCTGATGTCCTTTGGCAGCAGTTTGTTCAGGGGAGTGCTCCCATGTGTTCACAGGAACACAGGCTCCTCCTGCTGCTGTCGTCCCTGTGCCAGCATATCAGATGATGATGCCTCCCACATTGGGACATGCACTCAGTTCCCTGGCCCCCTTGCCAGTCTTCCCACAAAATCCTCTAAGGCAACTAAAAATGTGCTTTACAAATTCTCTAGGTGGCCCCTAATCAGTCACACTGGTCCTTAAGATTCACCATTACCTGTTTCACATTTTATGCCAACAGTTAGCTAGTTAGTAAATGTTATTTTCTTTTCTCCTAGAAGGGTTGAATTAGACAAAGCAGCTTCACAAAGACCTGCTGGCTCTCAAACAACATCACCAAATGTACTCTATGGCAGAAAAAAAATGTATTCACAAATTTTTTTATTTATATCCTATAGTTCTGACCTGCCTGGCTTTCATCTGGAGGGATGTTCATGTTCATTCTTCTAAGAACGTATTCTTTTTTATCCAGTTTCTAAAAGAAGTTCTGGTCATTTTTAATTCCCTGCTTAGTAAAGTATGAATTGATGAACAGTATTGAATCCTATTGAGACAGCAGTGGCAAGCCACTTCTGAAGTCACTCAACTCTCACAACACAGAAAAGCAAGCTGAAGTTCAAAGGGATGCAGTGACTAGCCTGAGATTCCAGTACCACTTTCTGAAAAAGATTGTCTGAAACAAGAAATCAGCCTTAGAGGTCTAGACCAGGTGGCTAGGAACCACTCTGGGATTTAACCCATTTTCAGTATTTGTTATTTCCCAGGCACTGTTTGAAATTGCTTCTCAGACATTAGCATGCATGAAATACATCTAGAGATCTTGTCAAAATTCACATTCTGGCCTAGACATTTGGTTTTCATCCAGGTCTGAATCTCTACATTTCCACAAGTCACCACAAGACCATGTTTGGGAGTGGCAGATGCCCAAGTGTTGTATAACTACTCCTGACTTGTTTTCCTAAACACCTGTTATTGTTACAGATATGTGTGCTGTGACTGTCCCAGATATACATAGGAAAAAAACCAAAGCACAAGAAGTTAGGTGAATATCCTGAGGTCCCTTGGCAGGGAGGGGTCCACAGCAGGATTTGTATCCAGATAACTCAACTAGAGACTATGTTTTGTTTTTTGTTTTTGTTTATTTTTGGGGGGGGGTGGTCATTTATTTCAGGAGACCTCTGGATCCCAGATCTCAGGAATTGCAATTACAACGACTTAATTGTACCTTGCTCATAGTCTCCTGGGATAACTTCAACAAGATGGAAGTGATTGTCATAAACTTGATAATATCATAAACTCAAAAAGTCATTCCATAAATGGTACATATTTCAGCCACCATGACAATCTCGTGTGTCTTTTCCTAACCTTGATGTGTCATACATTTGTTTAAATATTATTTATTTATTTATTTATTTATTTATTTAAATATTTTCAAAACTCATGCCCCAGTACAGGGGAATGCCAGGGCCAGGAAGAGGGAGTGGGTGGGTTAGGGAGCAGGGTGGGGGGAGGGTATAGGGGACTTTCAGACAGGAAACTAGAAAAGGGATAGCATTTGAAATGTAAATGAAAAAAATATCTAATAAAAAAACTAACATTTTTTTTAAAAAAAGGAAATAATGCAACATTTTTAACGGTCTCAAGCACATCATTTGTCCATAGATCAATGTTGTTGTAATGAAGAGCTTGAGCTTTGAAAATATTTAAATAAATAAATAAATAAAGAGACTATGTTCTTAACCACTGCCTCATATTGAGGTAGTTTTGGGCTTTGGGGGTTTTTGTTTCGTTTTGGTTTTTTTGGTTTCTTCGTTTCTTTATTTGTTTGCTGGTTGGTTGGTGTATGACTGGGTTTTGCCTGCATGTATATCTTTACTTCTGTGTATCACATGAATGCACTGCCTTCAGAGGCCAGAAGAGAGCATAAGATCCCCTAAAATAGTTGTGGGCCACCACCACAGATGCTAGGAATCAATCCCATGTCCTCTGGAAGTGCAACAAGGGCTCTTAACCGCTAAGCCTTGTAATAAGGGTCTTGAAAGTAACCAGTGATATTCTCCATGCTTAGATATACCCACCTTTACGCCAAGTCATTAAGACTGTGTTTCAAGTATGCTGTCATTAAAATAGTAATTGTGAAGGTATTTTTTTTAATTAAAAGTTTTGGCATGATATAACATTAAGTTAAAATAAATAAATAAATAAATACATAAATAAATAAATACCAGGACACAGATCTGGAGATGTATATATCAAAGAGTTTGCCCAGCAACCATGAAGCCTGAGTTCCATCCCCAGCAGCACACACCCACATGCAAAGACAGAGAGAACACAAAATACAGAGTCAGACCAGACCCTCCGTTACCTCATTGTATCTCTCAAGTAGGGTCCAGCCACTGGCTCCGGAACAGTAGGTACTCTTCTTCTTCTTCTTCTTCCTTTCCAGAAATCAATCCAAAGAAATCCTCACTCTCTTGCCTCAACAACAAACACATTGACAAGTGAAGCATTGGGCTGGGGAGACAGCTCAGAAAGAAGCAGCACTTGCTCTGGAAGCATGGGGACCTGGGTTTGGATACCAATGCAGTGTAAAAGCCAAGCCTGGCCTCACATGCCTGTAAATCAGCACCACAGGTTGGAACAGATGGGTGGAGACAGGGGAATCACTTGCATGTTCTTGCCAGTTGATCTAGCTCCAGGGTTCATGAAGAGACTTTGTTTAAAGGAAGTAGACAGTGAAAGACATACTAGTATCCTCCTCTGGCCGCCACACCCATGTACACAGGAGTGCACATACTTGCATAAACCATGCATACACTATGCACAGGTGTGGGTAGAGAAAGAAGAAGAAAGAGGAAATGAAGGAGGAGGGGGTGGAAAAGAAGAAAATGAAGAAAGATATGGTTTTAACTAAGCAAAGGCTTGAGAGAAAAACAAATGGTAGTCCAAAGGAACAAGACAGTTGGCCACCCGCTTTGATTCATTCAACAAGCATTCCCTGTTTGCCACATACCACAGTAAGTGCAAAGATACACACCCCCATGAAAATTACAACCTAGTGCAGAGAGGCTGACAGTTACAAAATGAAAATAAGTACATTGTGTAGTATCTTACTAGATGGTAAATGTCACTGAAAAATAGTAAAGCAAGGCCGGGGAGTCAGGTATGCTGGGTACCAGTGGAAATCAGTGTCAGCTAGGGCCATCAATGTGGCCATGATAAGAAGGTGGAACTGGGTAAAGGGTTGGTGTGAGGGGATTAATTCTGGGGAAGAACATTCTAGACAGACAAAATATCAGGTGTGAAGGTCCTAAAATGAAAACTTGTCTGGAATCTTAAGGAACAGCAAAGAGGCCAGTATATCTGTAGTGGCTGCATGATGGGAAAGGAAGTCAAAGAGATCACAGGTGGGGGAAAGGAACAGCTCATGTGGTCTTCTCAGCCTGCAGGCTTTACATTTATGTTGGGGTTTGAAACAGTCATTGGAGAGTTAGGATCAGAGAAATAGACTTTATTTTCCTGATGACTCTAACAGTCAAGTCTTTTGAGCTGAGGACAGAGCTCAGTGGTAGAATGTTTACCTAGCATGCATGGGGCTCTGGACTCAAAGAAGAGCCCCACAACATAGGAGGAGGAAGATGAGGACAAGGACATTGATGAGGAGGAAGAAGAACCACTGTCTGGCCTCATAGGTAGAGAACAAGGATAGAAGCTTATTATTAAAATTTCTAATGGCAATTGTAATAATCCATGATGGAAAGATAGTGAACCACACTAAGATAATAGCAATGGAGACAGCAAGAAGTCAAGACTAGAAACATGAGGGATTTTTGAAGGATGAAATGTCCATGAGGAAAAGAGGAAGTAGGGGATGTTTGGCCACATACACAGAAAACTGAAGCCATTTTTAATGAAGTTGCAAAAGAATACAAGGAATGTCAACTTGGAGAAAAGACCCAAGCTCATCTATAGGCATACATTTTTTGCAACCTACTTTTTAATAAGATTTCAACCTCTCCTGTAGAGCCTGCCATCTAGAAGAGGTAGTGGAAAAGAAAAGTTATCAGTATGTGGAGGAAGTGGACCTGTTCATCAATAGTTCTTTGGGAGTAAGCTCAATCTTCTTTCTCAGCAGTTCAGCCCTGTAGCAAACACCAAATACAACTCAGCAGCTACAGGCCAGTTCTCTAGCCAGCAGACACCAGGCACAAGCCAGCAGCTACAGGCCAGTCCTTTTGGCAGCAGACACCAGGCATGAACACCAACAATCCTGAGGTGAGGCCATACAAAGGGCAAGCTGCTGCAGGAGCTCATGAGCAGTTCTTTGGCAAGTTTTTCTTAATGATGGCATTGCCACAAGTTGTGCTCAACAATGCTAGGTAAGGTGAACCAATACATGTGTGTCTTCAGTAAATTAGAAAAGCGAGGCAGAACAAAACAAATCAATGCTCAGTGCTCATCTCCCACTGTCTGTGGAGTCAAATTTATACAAGTGTCCTTTCATGTGTTTGTTATATCAAAACATCCTTTTACCTGTGGCTTCTTCAGGAAAAGTCTTTCACATATTTTCTTTAGCAACACATCATTTCACCTGTGTGCCCCAGCAAAACAACATTTGATATAACTTTCCAAAGAAACAAGAAATTTCCACTTCACATTCATCTTTGGACATGTGATGAGACAGACACAATGGTTGACTGGATTTGAACACCAGGAGTGCTCATTACAGTCAGCCAGGAGGGGAGAGGAGATGGTCAAAGGAGGAATCAGGGAGCGATGCAGATTTACTTCAAAGGCCAAACTGCCTCCGGGATGAAAGTGAAGGTAAACCGGGAAAGCTTGTGTCTTAACAACCAAGAGGAAAAAAAAAAAAAAAGATGTTTACTGGACAAGATTGAGCTACAGCTACTGGTGGGAGGTCATAAAGGTGAAGCTGAGAGGCAAGATGTGGCAGATTCAGCCTGGCAGAGGATGGGGTTAATCTTACGGAATTTTTTTACTTGCTGGAAGGACAGAAAACTTTAGCAGTAAAGAGAAAAAAAAGAATACTGTGCCTGGCATCATATTTAGATGGCTGATCTTCTTTGTTCCCACCCACTAGAAATGACTATCATTAGCTTTAAGGGAGGAAGAGGGGGCATTGCTTTTGGCACTTAGGAGACAGATACCTGGCTGTGATGTTTCAGTGCATGCTTAAGTCTTTATGTTCTCATGATTCAACAGATTATGTTGCTAACTGACTGACTCTTTCTCAAGATCTGCCCTGAATCAAGCTTAATCTTTTAAGTTGAAGGAAATAAGTAAAGGTCACCTACTAGCAATTAGGCCATCGCTCACATGAAACCTGGACTCAATCTGTGACGTGTAAGGAATGCCTGCTACAGTCTTCTTCAGCCAATGATGCATTGATCCCGTGGTGGATTGGGATTTGTAATAGGGTGGCCTGAGCTTAGAAACAATATTGAGAAACGCACACTGTTCCTTTCCCAGTATTTAGCCCATGGAGACCAGACATCTAAGGTCATGGCCAAGTGTGTTCTTTCTGTCATCACAACCTGTCTCCTGCAAAGTCATCTCCTACCACCAATATTCCTGCCAAGTTTCCCATTTAGAACTGTCTTTCACACAGTCATATGTGAATGCCAAAGAGATGAGAAACTTAAAACCATCAGAATAGTTTCTTTTTAACTCAAAAATGGAAGGTCTGCTTTGAAAAATATTTCTCAATAGTCCCTCAACACTATCTTTCCCCAGTTTCCTGTTTCCCTGGATAAATGAAGTACATCCTAGGACAGGTATAGGTCATTATATTTAAATGGCTGACCTGTGTTGTCTCCACTCTATGGAGATGACTGTCATTATCTTTCATAACTAGAGGATAGAGAAGTTTCTGTAAAAGCCCATCTGCTCCAATCCCAGAGTTTTAAAACCAACAGAAAAGAAACTTTAACTGAACACAACTTCTGTAGCATGTTGGAAAGAGTGCTTTGCAAATAATAGTAATGATAAGAAGAAGGAGAATAATGTTCAAGGAAGATATTTCAACAACTCAAAGCATTAAGTGACTTGAATATTATTTACTTGTTAAAAGAGAACCACCTACAGGACCTCCAAGGAGACAATATCATTGTGTCATGTGAGTACTACTTAGATATTCAGGAGTTTGCTATATCATTCCCATTGGGTTTCTAAACTTAAGAGCTTTTGTTGTAAATGCTGAGCTACTTACATTACACATACACACACACACACACACACACACACACACACACAAACACACACATACACACACAGAGAGCTACATTCATGCAAGTATATATAAATAACCTTCCAACCCACACATTTATTTGCCAATACCCACACATCACCAAGAAATAGGTTTCCCAGATTTAAGAAAATAAAAATCATTGGTCTTTTCTTTCCATCTATAATAACAACTCCTGTACATGACTCAATAGACTCCACCTCAAACTGCTTTTTCATAATTATATAATTACAATTTCAGCAATATAAAATGAAAGTAAAAAGTGGTTCTTGTATCAAGTAACCTATAAAATTTATCTTTTCTCCTTGTCTGTAAAATTCATAGCAGAACAGAAACGATTAGAATCTGTGCTTTAAAAAAGATAACCAAGATTCATTTACAAAACTCAAAATACATAATATGCTTTTTAAAATATTACTTTTAGATGTTGGGTTTTTGTAGGCAACCTGCAGATGTGGGAAGGTAGCTCCTCGCAAGATCGAAACTTGAGAGGCATATATTAAGCATCTTCCTAGCCCAGGACCAGCAGATGATGAAATCTGACAGATTGGCTGGCATCATCCCTCCCCCCACCCCCATTCTGGGTGCTTGTCTCATGCAATCTGCTCCCACAGGGCTAAGCCACTGCGTTGTTCTAAAAACATCAACTATACACACACACACACACATTCCACCTCCAATCCTGGAAACTGAAGAACTCTACACTGTGGCAAAAATTTGCTCTCTGAAATTTTCCTCACTAACTTCAGATATAGATGTTACACCTGTTAAAAGGGTGCCGAATGCACATCATCCTGAAAACTTCTCCCATTACTTCCACAATGGTTAAAAAAAATACATGTTCACCAAGTATTTCTGTTGAGCACTTCCCAGGCACTGCAACAGCTACTAAAGATGTAAAATTAAGCTAAACTAGAGATTGTTTCACTTTTGTTTTTTGGTGGTTGTGAGGAGTGGATGTGGCCTCAGCCCCAAGATGGCGCTCGGGACTGTTGCCAAGTCTTATGACTAGCACATGACTTCCTCATATCCCTCAAGATAGCCACGTACCTTGAGCTGCATTGCACAGATGCACCACGATGTAAGATCTGATGATGTGACGAATGTAGTCCTGAGCCAATGAACTGTGCCTATGTGGACTGGGGTGATGGGGAGTGGGCGAGAGGGTATAAAGGGGGATGGCCTAGAGAGGTCGGAGCATCTTTTTCCTGCACATTGTTAAGTTCCTGAATAAACTGCTTTGAGAAGGACATCGGTTTCGTCACAGACGGTAGCGACAGGTGGTGGTGATGGTGGTAGTGGTGGTGGTGGTGGTGGTGGTGGTGCTGGTGGTGGTGGTGGTGGTATGTGCTCAGAATTTAGCCCAAGGCCTCATATATTCTAAGCAAGTATCTACTCACCCTCAGCTATTGGATGGATCACAGGGCCCCCAATGGAGGAGCTAGAGAAAGTACCCAAGGATCTGGGGTGATCTGCAACCCTATAGGTGGAACAACAATATAAACTAACCAGTACCCCCAGAGCTCATGTCTCTAGCTGCATATGAATCAGAAGATGGCCTAGTCTGCCATCAGTAGAAAGAGAGGCCCATTGGTCGTGCAAACTTTATATTTCTCAGTACAGGGGAACATCAAGGCCAAAAGGGGGGAGTGGGTGGGGGAGTTTGTGGGAGACTTTTGGGATAGCATTGGAAATGTAAATGAAATAAATACCTAATATAAATAAATAAATAAATAAACAAATAAACAAATAGAGTAAAGCGGTTTGAGAGCCCATTTTCTATTGCTCCTTCTTCTCCTTCTCTATCATTATCTATCTATCATCTACTATCTATCTATCTATCCTATCTATCTACCACTATTTTATCTATCATCTATCTATGTAGCTATTTATATCTCTAGCACAGGTTTTTGTGTAGTCTGTGTAGCTTGGGCTCAAATTCTGTAAGTAGCCCAGGCTGGCATCAAACTTGTTATCCTCCCACATCAGTTTCCCAAGTACTGGAATCACCAGTGTGTGCCATTTGTTCTATGACATATATGTAAGAATTAGTGTCAAGATCTTCTATCCTGGCTTTCTCAGAGACCAGTCTGAGCTGGAGAACACATGGGCTGCAGAAGCAACAGAGCTTCTTGGACAGGGTCCCTTCAGGCCTTCATCCTCAGCCAGAGGAGAGCTTGCCTACAGCGAGTACACAGACACTCGAGACTCAGGTTAGATCTCAATTGTCTATCCGGAGTCTCTCACAGACCTGTGCATGCAGGATCATGAAGGCTGCAGAAGCAACAGAGATACTTGGACAGGAGGCCTTTAGGCCTTCACCCTCAGCCAGGAGGAGGGACTGACCCTCAGTCTTCTGTGCACCTTCCCTGCCAGAGGAGAGCTTGCCTGCAGCGAGTGCTTTGACCCCTTGTACTCAAGTGATCACTCTCCCAGGAGTGCTGACAGAATCTAACAGAATCACAGGAGGAACAAGCTCCACCCAGAGATAGCTAGAACATCTAACACCAGAGATAAACAGATGGCAAAGGGCAAATGTAAGAATCTTACTAACACAAACCAAGACCACTCCACATCATCAGAACCCAGTACTCCCACCACAGCGAGTCCTGGATACACAAAACCACTAGAAAGGCAAGATTTTGATTTAAATTCATATCTCATAATGCTGGAAGAGGATTTTAAGAAGGACATTAATAACACACTTAAAGAAATACAGGAGAACACTGCTAAACAGGTAGAAGCCCTTAAAGAAGTACTAAAATCCTTTAAAGAATTACAGGAAAACACAACCAAACAGGTGATGGAATTGAACAAAACCATCCAAGATCTAAAAAGGAAAGTAGAAACAATAAAGAAACCACAAAGGGAGACAACTCTGGAAATAGAAATGCTAGGAAAGAAATCAAGAGCCATAGACGCGAGCATCACCAAAGAATACAAGAGATGGAAGAGAGAATCTCAGATGCAGAAGATTCCATAGAAAACATGGACACAACCTTCAAAGAAAATGCAAAATGCAGAAAGTTCCTAACTCAAAACATCTAGGAAATCCAGGATACAATGAGAAGACCAAATCTACGGATAATAGGAGAAGATGAGAAAGAAGATTTTCAACTTAAAGGGCCAGCAAACATCTTCAACAAAATTATAGAAGAAAACTTCCCAAACCTAAAGAAAGAGATGACCATGAACATACAAGAAGCCTATAGAACTCCAAATAGACTGGACCAGAAAAGAAATTCCACCCGACACATAATGATCAGACCAACAAATGCACTAAATAAACAGAGAATATAAAAAGCATTAAGGGGGAAAGGTCAAGTAACATATAAAGGCAGCCATATTAGAATTACACCAGACTTCTCACCAGAGACTATGAAAGCCAGAAGATACTGGACAGATGTTATACAGACCCTAAGAGAACACAAATGCCAGTCCAGGCTACTATATCCAGCAAAACTCTCGATTATCATACATGGAGAAACCAAGGTATTCCATGACAAAACCAAATTCACACAATATCTTTCCATGAATCCAGCCCTTCAAAGGATAATAAAGGGAAAACACCAACACAAGGGCAGAAACTACATCCTAGAAAAAGCAAGAAAGTAATCCTTCATAAACCTAAAAGAAGACAGCCACAAGAACAGAATCCCAACTTTAACAACAAAAATAATAGGAAACAAAACAAACAAACAAACAAAAAACAAAACAAACAAACAAACAAAATAATAGGAAGCAACAATTACTTTTCTTTAATTTCTCTTAACATCATTGGACTCAATTCCCCAATAAAAAACATAGACTAATAGACTGGCCAAACAGGATCAATAATTTGTTGCTTGCAGAAAGCCCACCTCAGGAAAAATGACAGAAGTAACTCAGAGTAAAAGCCTGGAAAACAATTTTCCAGGCAAATGATCTGAAGAAACAAGCTGGAGTAGCCATTTTAATATCGAATAAAATCGACTTCCACCCCAAAGTTATCAAAAAAGACAAGGAGGGGTACTTCATACTCATCAAAGGTAAAATCTACCAAGATGAACTCTAATCCTGAATATCTATGCAGCCACATTCATTAAAGAAACTGTAGTAAAGCTCAAAGCACACATTGCACCTCACACAATAATAGTGGGAGACTTCAACAGCCCACTCTCACCAATGGACAGATTCTGGAAAAAGAAACATGAGTTACATGGACACTAACAGAAGTTATGAAACAAATGGATATCTACAGAACATTTTATCCTAAAACAAAAGGATATACCATCTTCTCAGCACCTCATGGTACCTCCTCCAAAACTGACCATATCATTGGTCACAAAACAGGCCTCAACAGATACAAAAATATTGAAATTATCCCATGCATCCTATCTGATCACCACGTACTAAGGCTGGTCTTCAATAACAACATAAACAATACAAAGCCCACATTCACGTGGAAACTGAACAACACTCTACTCAATGATTCCTTGGTCAAGGATGAAATAAAGAAATTAAAGACCTTTTAGAGTTTAATGAAAATGAAGCCATAACATACCCAAACTTATGAGACACAATGAAGGCAGTCCTAAGAGGAAAACTCATAGCCCTGAGTGCCTCCAAAAAGAAACTAGAGAGAGCATACACTAGCGGCCTGACAACACACCTAGACGCTCTAGAACTAAAGGAAGCGTATTCACCCAAGAGGAATAGAGGGCAGGAAATAATCAAACTCAGGGATGAAATCAACCAAGTGGAAACAAAAAGAACTATTCAAAGAATCAACCAACCCTGGAACTGGTTCTTTGAGGAAATCAAATATCAATAAGATAGATAAACCCTTAGCCAGACGAACTAGAGGGCACAGGGAGAGTATCCTAATTAACAAAATCAAAAATGAAAAAGGAGATATAACAACAGAACCTGAAGAAATCCAAAGCGTCATCAGACCCTACTACAAAATGATATACTCAATAAAACTAGAAAACCTGGAAGAAATGGACAGCTTCCTAGATACCAGGTACCAAAGTTAAATCAGGATCAGATTAACAATCTAAACAGTCCCATTTCCCCTAAAGAAATAAAAGCAGTCATCAACAGTCTCCCAACCAAAAAGAGTCCAGGACCAGATGGGTTTAGTGCACAGTTCTATCAGACCTTCAAAGAAGACCTAATTCCAACTCTTCTCAAACTATTCTACAAAATAGAAACAGAAGGTAATATACCCAATTCATTCTATGAAGCCACAATTACTCTGATACCTAAACCACACAACGATCCAACAAAGAAAGAGAACTTCAGACCAATATCCCTTATGAATATCGATGCAAAAATACTCAATAAAATCCTCACAAACCGAATCCAAAAACACATAAAACAAATCATCCATCATGACCAAGTAGGCTTCATCCCTGGGATGCAGGGATGGTTTAATATATGGAAATACATCAACATAATCCACTATATAAACAAACTCAAAGACAAAAACCACATGATCATATCGTTAGATGCTGAGAAAGCATTTGACAAAATTCAACACCCCTTCATGATAAAAGTCTTGGAAATTCAGGAATTCAAGGCCCATACCTAAACATAATAAAAGCAATATACAGAAAACCAGTAGCGAACATCGAACTAAATGGAGAAAAACTTGAAGCAACCCCACTAAAATCAGGAACTAGACAAGGCTGTCCACTTTCTCCCTACCTATTCAATATAATATTGAAGTCCTAGCCAGAGCAATTCGACAACAAAAGGAGTTAAAGGGGATACAAATTGGAAAGGAAGACGTCAAAAATATCACTATTTGCAGATTATATGATAGTATATATAAGTGACCCCAAAACTTCCACCAGAGAACTCCTAAACCTGATAAACAGTTTCACTGCAGTAGCTGGATATAAGATTAACTCAAACAAATTAGTGACCTTTCTCTACACAAAGGATAATTGGGCTGAGAAAGAAATTAGGGAAACAACACCATTCACAATAGTCACAAATAATATAAAATACCTTGGTGTGACTCTAACTAAGGAAGTGAAAGATTTGTATGATAAGAACTTCAAGTCTCTGAAGAAAGAAATTGAAGAAGATCTGAGAAGATGGAAAGATCTCCCATGCTCATGGATTGGCAGGATTAATATAGTAAAAATGGCTATCCTGCCAAAAGCAATGTACAGATTCAATGCAATCCCCATCAAAATTCCTACTCAATTCTTCACTGAGTTAGAAAGGGCAATTTGCAAATTAATTTGGAATAATAAAAAAAAATGAGAATAGCAAAAACTATTGTCAACAATAAAAGAACCTCTGGTGGAATCACCATGCCTGACATTAAGCTGTATTACAAAGCAATTGTGATAGACACTGCATGGTACTGGTCCAGTGACAGACAGGTAGATCAATGGAATAGAATTGAAGACCCAGAAATGAATCCACACACCTATGGTCACTTGATCTTTGACAAGGGAGCTAAAACCATCCAGTAGAATAAAAAGACAGCATTTTCAACAAATGGTGCTGGCATAACTGGCGATTATCATATAGAAGAATGCAAATTGATCCATTCTTATCTCCTTGTACAAAGTAACAAGTCTAAGTGGATCAAAGACCTCCACATAAAACCAGAGACACTGAAATTAAAAGAGGAGAAAGTGGGGGAAAGCCTCGAAGATATGGGCACAGGGGAAAAATTCCTAAACAGAACAGCAATGGCTTGTGCTGTACGATCAAGAATTGACAAATGGGACCTCATAAAATTGCAAAGCTTCTGTAAGGCAAAAGACACTGTCAATAAGACAAAAAGGCCCCCGACAGACTGGGGAAGGATTTTTACCAATCCTAAATCTGATAGGGGACTAATAACCAATATATACAAAGAACTCAAGAAGCTGGACTCCAGAAATTCAAATAACCCCATTAAAAAATGGAGTACAGAGCTAAACAAAGAATTCTTAACTGAGGAATACCAAATGGCTGAGAAGCACCTAAAAATATGTTCAACATCATTAATCATCAGGGAAATGCAAATCAAAAGAACCTTGAGATTCCACCTCACACCAGTCAGAATGGCTAAGATCAAAAATTCAGGTGACAGCAGATGTTGGCAAGTATGTGGAGAAAGAGGAACACTCCTCCATTGCTGGTGGGATTGCAAGCTTGTACAACCACTCTGGAAGTCGGTCTGGAGGTTCCTCAGAAAATTGGACATAGTACTACCATAGTACTACATAGTACTATAGCTATACCACTCCTGGGCATATACCCAGATGTTCCAACTGGTAATAAGAACACATGCTCCATTATATTCATAGCAGCCTTATTTATAACAGCCAGAATCTGGAAAGAACCCAGATGTCCCTCAATAGAGGAATGGATAAAGAAAATGTGATACATTTACACAATGGAGTACTACTCAGCTATTAAAAAGAATGAATTTATGAAATTCTTGGACAAATGGATGTATCTGGAGGATATCATCCTTAGTGAGGTAACCCAATCACAATAGAAGTCACTTGATATGCACTCACTCATAAGTGGATATTAGCCCAGAAACTTAGAATACCCAAGATGCAATTTGCAAAACACAAGAAAATCAAGAAGAGGGAAGACCAATGGGTGGATACTTCATTCCTCCTTAGAATAGGGAACAAAATACCCATGGAAGGAGTTACAGAGACAAAGTTTGGAGCTAAGACAAAAGGATGGACTATCCAGAGACTACCCCACCTGGGGATCCATCCCATAATCAGCCACCAAACCCAGACACTATTGCATATGCCAGCAAGATTTTGCTGAGGTGACCCTGGTATAGATTCTCATATGAGGCTATGCCAGTGCCTGGCAAATACAGAACTGGATGCTCACAGACATCTATTGGATGGAACACAGGGCCCCTAATGGAGAAGCTAGAGAAAGCACACAAGGAGCTGAAGGGGTTTGCAACCCTATAGGTGGAACAACAGTATGAACTAACTAGTACCCCGAGAGCTCGTGTCTCTAGTTGCATATGTAGCAGATGATGGCCTAGTTGGCCATCACTGGGAATTGAGGCCCCTTGGTATTGCACACTTTATATGCCCCAGTACAGGGGAATGCCAGGGCCAAGAATTGGGAATGGGTGGGTAGGGGAGCAGGGTGGGGGGAGGGTATAGGGAACTGTCAGGATAGCATTTGAAATGTATATAAAACACATGAAACTGAAGAAGAACGAAGACCAAAGTGTGGACACTTTGCTCCTTCTAAGAATTGGAAACAATCACCCACAGAAGGAGTTACAGAGACAAAGTTTGGACCTGAGACAAAAGGATGGACCATCTAGAGACTGCCATATCCAGGGATCCATCCCATAATTAGCCTTCAAACGATGACACCATTGCATACACTAGCAAGCCTTTGTTGCAAGGACCGTGATATAGCTGTCCCTTGTGAGACTAGGCCGGGGCCTAGCAAACACAGAAGTGGATGCTCACAGTCAACTATTGGATGGATCACAGGGCCCCCAATGGAGGAGCTAGAGAAAGTATCCAAGGAGCTAAAGAGATCTGCAACCCTATCGGTGGAACAACATTATGAACTAACCAGTACCCCAGAGCTCTTGACTCTAGCTGCATATGTATCAAAAGATGGCCTAGTCGGCCATCACTGGAAAGAGAGGCCCATTGGTCAGGCAAACTTTATATGCCCCAGTACAGGGGAACACCAGGGCCAAAAAATGGGAATGGGTGGGTAGGGGAGTGGGGGGGGGTGTGGGGGGGACTTTTGGGATAGCATTGGAAATGTAATTGAGGAACATACGTAATAAAAAAATTTTTTAAGTATCTAATAAAAAAAACCAGAATTTGTTTAATGTAAAATGGCCTTAAATGTTATTACAGATTTAATAGAAGTTAGTTGAGAATAAATACAACAAAATACTGTCAAAGAATTCTTTCTTTACTCTAAGTGTGTTATATATCTTTTTTTATCAGAATGCTTATTAAAAATATAGACTGATGCTTAAATTTCACTCTGGGTGCATGCTGACTTCCAAACAGATTCTTCACAATACACTTTGTACAGGAGCTGTAAAAAGAAATGACCACTGAGATGATACCATTTCAACATTATTTACAATTCTATCAACACTCACAGAGGTGGATATCATGGGCCTAACACCTCAAGACATTGTTTTGCACTTCCATAATTGTTTTATATTTGAGCTATGGAGATCACTTTTCAAAGCCCAACTTGTTCTTAACAAGTAGAGTTTTTACATCCATTTATTGAGTCTTTCCGTTTTCTAGACCAATTCATCTGCAGACAGGAGGAGAAACTGTCACCACATTCTTCATGTCATATATCCATGTGACTCTCAATCCTCATATGCTGTGCTGTCCCTAAGATATATGGAGTGACTCACAGCAAGGCCTCGGAGATGAGGAAGTTCGAAATGGAGGAGACCACATCCTTACATGTCTTCTGCTTCATCTCCTGGGGTTCATCTTCGGTGTGAAACTCTTGAACCAGAACCTTGCAGCTCTGCCTCCAAAGCTTGCAGGCATGGCACCCTGCTCACCTAGTGTCTTAAGAAAGTGGATGCTCACAGTCATCTACTGGATGGAACACAGGGCCCCCAATGGAGGAACTAGAGAAAGTACCCAAGGAGCTGAAGGGATCTGCAACCCTATAGGTGGAATAACAATATGAACTAACCAGTACCCCCAGAGCTCGTGTCTCTAGCTGCATATGTAGCAGAAGATGGCCTAGTTGGCCATCATTGGGAAGAGAGGCCCCTTGGTCTTGCAAACTTTATATGCCCCAGTATAGGGGAACACCAAGGCCAAGAAGTGGGAGTGTGTGGGTAGGGGAGCAGGGTAGGGGGAGGGTATAGGAGATTTTTGGGATAGCATTTGGAATGTAGATGAAGAAAATATCTAATAAAAATTGAAAAAAAAAGAAAGCTATTATACAAAAGCCTATTGTTATGTATATTCATTCACTTGATGACTGGTGATTCATTAAATGTATACTAATTAGTACCTCCATATACTGGAGAACGAGTTTCACAATACAATTATAGAGAGACTAGAGTGACCCAGAACCTGCCCTCTGAGGCGTGCAGCTTTTCTAGAATCTGTCTCGTTGCCTCTACCAGGAACAGTTTGGTCAAAGCCGTGTATGCTTGCCTGAGCCCTTCCAACAAATCTGCTCTTGATGTGATGTCTCCAAGCCTCTGGTCACCAGAAGCAGCTCTTTACTTAACGTGAGATCTGGGCCTTCTTCTGTTATAAATTCTCATCTGGGGCCAAAGCCAACGTCCTCATTTTTAGGATCTGGCCTCCCTCTCCTCATCCATCCTCTCAGCTCCAGATCCCTCCTGCCAACCACACCACCTTCAAACAGAAACCACAGGACCTTTGTACTGGCCACCAACTCCGCCTTGATGATCACCCCTCAAACCCCTCACTCCCTTTTCTCCTATTTTATCCATGTGGCCTTTCCTAACAACCTCGAGCAAAATCTCAAGCCTCTCTGTCCCACATTGGAACCATATCCTTATCCTCCCTGCTTTGTTCCCCTTCCTCAAGATCACTTGCCACCATCGGGCAGGCACGCTGTAAGCAGGAGTTCGCGTCCATGCATGTTGTCCTACTGAATGGAGTGCAAGCCCCATGAAAAGCAGGGACTTCATTCTGTTTTCTCTGTAATTGCCAGAGCCTAAAACAGCACGTACCACCCATCTGTCAGATAAAATCTCACTTCTATCAAGTGTCTTCTCACTCTTTGGGATCCTGGTTCCTGATATGGGAAGCCCTTGTATTAAATCCATAGTCTAGGAAAAAGAAGAGCCTATCCCATGAAATTTGGGACAGGGCTGGCTTCACAAGCTCAGAAGCATCCTGTACTTAGTTTGATGCTATCAGTTACTGGTTAGATACAATTTTCAAAACATAAGAAAATCAAGAAGAAGGAAGACCAAAGTGTGGATACTTCATTCCTCCTTAGAATAGGGAACAAAACACCCATGGAAGGAGTTACAGAGACAAAGTTTGGAGCTAAGACAAAAGGATGGACCATCCAGAGACTACCCTACCCGGGGATCCATCCCATAATCAGCCACCAAACCCAGACACTATTGCATATACCAGCAAGATTTTGCTGAAAGGACCCTGATATAGCTGTCTTGAGTGAGGCTATGCCAGTGCCTGGCAAGTACAGAAGTGGACGCTCACAGTCACCTATAGGATGGAACACAGGGCCCCCAGTGGAGGAGCTAGAGAAAGTACCCAAGGAGCTGAAGGGGTCTGCAACCCTATAGGTGAAACAACAATATGAACTAACCAGTACCCCCAGAGCTCATGTCTCTAGCTGCATCTGTAGCAGAAGATGGCCTAGTCGGCCATCATTGGGAAGAAAGGCCCCTTGGTCTTGCAAACTTTATATGCACCAGTACAGGGGAACGCCAGGGCCAAGAAGTGGGTAGGGGAGCAGGGCAGGGGGAAGGTATAGGGAAGTTGCAGGATAACATTTGAAATGTAAATAAAGAAAATATCTAATAAAAAAAGTTACTAGTTTTAAACTCTTAATAATTTGGCAGTAAAGGGTATTCCTCTTGTTCTTGGCCCTATAAATATGATGTAGCTGGAACTGGTTTGACACTTTGAAGTTAGATATCCCCTGAGTGTGAGTGAGAGTCCCCTGAGATGACAAAGGATGTTCAGTCTTCAAGATGCGCAACCACCCTAACAAGTCTCAGCAGCTATCCCATCACCGTCATTTAAGGAATGGAGCACGTGAACTATGCTATTCCCATCATGGTAGGAAATCTTCAGATTTAATAACCCTTTAGTTTCAAAACTAACTCCTCTAGATTAGCTTCCATTTTAAATAGCCAGGCAGGTTCCACACCAGTAAGAGCGGGGGAGATGTTCTGAGATTTGACCTTAAATATTAATGGAGAAATAATAGAGGGGGGCTGAGCCAGGAAAGGGGATGCTCAGGAGTGCTGGCACAAAGCAAAAAGCAGAGCTGAAACAAGGAACCTCTGCTGCCCTCTGCTGGCTCCTGACCAAAGTGCCCTGTGTGTGCAGTACTGGCCAGATGGAGTGGACAGTCAGAAAAATCAGGAAGTTGCAGTTAAGTAACAGTTTCAGTCCTACTCCACCTAACACAGTAAGCTACGAACCAGTGTGGTGCGGCTACTCCACCTAACACAGTAAGCTACGAACCAGTGTGGTGCGGCTACTCCACCTAACACAGTAAGCTACGAACCAGTGTGGTGCGGTGTCTTCGGGAATCCGAGGAAAAGCCTGACGTAGAAGAGTTTTACTAAAGGTTCATTTGAATTTTGTATTCCCTTTTGTTTGTTATTTTTTGTGTCTAATGAGGAGCTTGTCTGTCTGTCTGTCCTAAGAGAGGGTCTTATACCTCGAGCTGCCTGGGGCTTGCTATGTAGCCCAGGCTGGCTTCAAATTGACAATCATCCTACCATAGCCTAAGTGCTGAGACTGTAGGCATGCACCACCATGCACAGCCTGAATTTGTTCTCGAAAACAAAGATTCAAATGAAGAAGAGAAGGAAGACCAGAACCAAAACTAGAAGTAGAAGGAGATGTTTTCAGAGGAACAAGAACAGGCACACAGAGAGGAAGCTGAGGCCACCTAATATTTCAAATACTAAGCTCTGCCTACGTCTACATAAAGCAATCAATACCTCCTTGCAGGCAACGAATAATAGCAACATCCAAAGAATGAGGACTTTGGGGTTAGACATTTAACTCAGGAAGCCTCCTTTTTCACATCTCTGTGGAATGGAAAGTATCCAGGCCAAATGCAACCCAACCCCCTCCCTCACCCTCACCCCCACCCCAGCCCCTGCCCCAGGGGCAGCAGTAATACAATTGAGGACCTTCTAGACAACAGTTCACCTTAGCACCCATGAGTTTGTAAAGCAGCCCTGTCTAGACCACACCAAGACTCGTGACATCTAGACAGGGCATAGCCCCCAAAGTAGAGAATGTGTTTGATCCCAGCACTAAAAAAGCAAATGGATCCTCAAGCGCAAAATCCATGGAGTGGGAAGGACTTGGGGATTCCCTGAGCAGTGCCCATTCTGAATGGCCTACTGCAAGCCATTAGGATACATACTTGTAATAAAGAATGTCCAGGTCACTAGCTCACTGGCCACCAGTCTAACCAGTTGGTGAGTTCCAAATTCAGTGAGAGATTGTCTCAGAAAAGAATAATAGAGGAGACTGTGGTAGTTTGAAAAAGAATGGCCCCCATAGGCTCATATATTCGATTGTTTGCTCATCAGGGAGTATACTACTTGAAAGTGATTAGGAGTTGTAGCCCTGTTGAAGAAGGTGTGGCCTAGTTAGAGAAAGTGTGCCACTAGGGGATTGGGGGAAGATGTGGGCTTTGAAGTTTCAAAAGCCCAAGTCAGGCCCAGTGGCTTTCTCTTTCATACTGCCTATAGATCCAGATGTAGAACTCTCAGCTACTTCTCCAACACCATGTCTACCTTTGTGCAGTCATCCCCACCATGATGATAATGGACTAAACTTTTGAAAATGTAAGCCAGCTCCAATTAAATGCTTTCTTTTATAAGGTTTGTCAGTGTTACTAACATGATGTCATAAACTTCATTTTAGGACCAGGCCTGACTTCAAAAGGAAAATCATCCATTCCAGGAACTGACCATAAATGCCACTCCCAACCCCCCCAGTTCCAGCTCCAGAAACAGACCATAAATTCTAGGGACAAGACCATAAAATCCCCCACCCAAAAAAAAAAAAGAAAAGAAAAAAAGAAAAAAGCCTGAAGATAACCACAAGAATGGTAAACTATCTTATCTCAGGATGACCCATCTGTGCTGGACAGCCTTATATGGTTTAGGTATTTCATCCTGTGATTAAACACCCATGACACAGGAATGCTGTTCATTGACCACCTGGACACAAGCCATGTAAACTGACCCATGTAACATCTCTGGCTTCCACCAATAAAGTTTTAGATTACCTAACCCTAGCTAAAATCCTCCTGCTCCCTATAAAAAGACCTGCATGCTTTTGTCTTCACCACTTTTGTAAGTGTCTAACCGCTGCATGCAGGGTTCTTGCTTTCACAAAATAAAAACACTCTTGCCAATTGCATGTGTGAGTGGTGGTGTCTGTGCAGCACTTTCATATTTAACAGTTACTGTGTCTCCTTACAGAAATCAAACAGTGACTGAGACAGAAAGCAACCACAGAAGACCCCCAACTTCTGGCCTTTACATGCATGCGCGCGTGTGCACATGTGTACAAACACACACACACACAGTCTACAAAAGAGACTTAAAGGCTATTTCTGCTAAAAATCCTGCTAAAAGTACTAACTCTTCATTTGGGCCTATAGATGCCTTCTTGGTAACTAAAATGAGGAATAAGCTTGACATTCTACCTTCATTTAGTATTCATCTGCTTGTATGTATAGCCTTATAAATTCACATGAGATTCCTGACTCACTCTCAAAGCCCAAGGATAGGCCCATATCCTACTGTCAACCATTTAAAGGAGAGTCATTTGAAGCTGCCAATATACTATCTACCTTCATGGTTGAAGACACCAAGATTAGAGTAACTAAGATGTTATCAACTACCAGCTTTTACATCCTGTTCTGCACTCCTACAGGTGGCACCGAGAAGTCCACTGTCATTACCTCTTCCAGGAGCTGACCAGTCTTCTAAACAGGTCTCTCCAAAACGATACTGTTCTCCTAATCAGGAGTAACCATCTGATAGGATCAAGGGGCAGTAGGTAACACCCTGTCAAGTGATTATGGCCCTTAACTGTGGGTATCAGAAGGAGATGCCCCTCTAACCGCCAAGTAGCAACAATTTTTGGCACTGATAAAACCATGTGGCCAGAATTGAGATCACGACCAACCAGATCACTGTTTGACAAGACTCCTTGACTGTACTTCTTGTCCCCCCCCTATAAAGTCTAGAGTTCAGTACTGGAGAGATGATCCATGGGTTAAGAATGCTTGCTACTCTTCTAGATGGCCTGAATGTGGTTCCCAGCACCCACATTGTGCAGCTCTCAACTGCCTGAAACTTTCAGCTTCAGGGGAACTGACAGTCTTTGTGTGTCACACACAAACACACACATAAATGTCGGGTGATTTTTTCTGTGTTCTGTGTAAAGATTGTATTATTCAAATGCTGATTTCTGTACTGACAGAGATCTAACTACCTACCTAGCTTTGGTATTGTTATTTTTATGAAGCATCACTTGTCTCAGAGTTCTGTAATCATAGTCTCCATCACCATTTTATTGGTCAATAGAGAGCTGAACAGCCTATAACAAAGAAGGAAAGGACAAGTGAGACTTCCATGCAGAGTTAGGAACTCTGGGAAAGAGTCAAAGGCAGGTGATTTGCCACCAGACATGAAGGAAGAAGCAGTTGCCCATACTCAGGAGTTAATCAGAATGCAGAATGCAGATTAGTCTAAATGGTAAAATTTTAAGTATAAGAGTCAATTGAGAAAAAGCCTAAGCTACAGACAAGCATTCAAAATTAATAGGTATCTATGTCATTACTTGTGTGGCTAGTAGGTCTAAGACAAGCTGGTAGTACACAAATAAATAAAATAAAATAAAATAAAAATTTTAATTACTTTTTTAATTGCACAAGGATCACCGCCACACATGATAGCCTGTGTGCTGCTCTGAATTCACAGCTAACATCCACCTCATCCTCCAAGTTGCTAGGCTCACAGGAATGCACTACCATGCCCATTGTTAATGAATATTGTTTAATTAATTAATTAATTAATCTACAGTTTATGTCACAGTCCTGAAGACAAGCCTGAGCCATGCAACCCTCCTGGTGTATTAAATTCCTATGATACCTCCCGCCCTTCCACTTAATTTCTGTGGTAAACAGTCATACCTGATGTGTTGAGAAAGCCCCCTGGAGTCAGGCCTTATGCCTAGAATTCTGAGAAATACTAACATGTCTCCCTTCTTCTGGTGGTCCACAACACTGCAGCCCAAGCAAAAGGTTCCAATTTTCAGATAAGCAACTGCAGAAAAAACACCTTAGCCACTATACCACCATCAAGCTCCTCCAACCACTATGTCTGTCACTCCAAATATATAGGACAGCATATCTGTGATGCCTGTGAATGTCAAGTCAGCACTGACTCAAACCAGCTGAGGCCTGATGCAGCCTAGGCCAATGCCCTGGTCAGGCAAAGGGAGAGAAGATGTGTGGTCCATCTGCTCCTGATGATGATGCTTTGGATGTTGTCAACAAAATGAGGAAAATCTAAACTGGGTCTGGCTGGCTGATGATAAATGTACCATAAATCTGAGGATTAGCTATGGCTCAGCAGTTAAGATTACTTTTAGAGAACTAGAATTTGGTTCTCAGCACTCATGTCAGGTTTACAACCATCTGTAATTCCAACTCTAGGAGACTTGATACCTTCTTCTGTCCTCAATGGCTAAATGTTCAAATGTTTATAGGTAGTGAAATTTTTGTTTTTTTAAAACCCAGTAATGTTAAGTGAATAGATTTTTGTTTCAATCTCAGGTGTGGGGCTGGGTCAGATTGTCCACAGCAGCTAACTGATTTGTCTCGTGCTCTGGCAGGGGGGTGATTTTGCCAGCTGAAAGTAGTTTACTTTTGGAATTCTGGGGACTCTTCTGGGTATAAAAATGCCAGAGTCCCGAGAGAGTTAGCTGCTATTCCTCCCTGCTGCTGTTCTCACTTCTATTGCTGGTCGCTAGTTGAAAATATCCTGACGACAAAGAATAGACTTACCCCAAGGAACACGACACTTCTAATCAGCAGGAAGTAGTCTAATAATAGCATAGCCCTTTCCCCTTTAACCTTCTCTCCTACCTAGTATTGGATGTGAAACCATCTCTTGGAAGGATAAGGGTAGACAAGAATAGTAGGGAGAAGAACCTAATAAAGTAGCCAAAAGTACAGTTACACATACACACAGAGATACACACAGATGAATATAACTAAAAATATTTTTTATCTACCATAAGTTTTACCACAAGTATATGTATGTATAAATGTATATATAAATATATATGTACAATATGTATATTTACATGTATATATATGCACACGTGTGTGTGCGCACACGTGCACTAGTAACACAGGTCTGCTATTCCAGCTTCTTGGGAAATTGAAGCAAGCTGACCACAAGTCTAAGGCCTGACTGAGCTACAGCATGAGTTCAAGGCCAGACCAGGCAACATAGTGAGATTTTATCTTTAAAACTATGTAAATAAAAAGAGAACAGCAGATGTAGCTCAGAATAGAGAGGTTGGCTAGCATTGGAGAGGCCCTGGGATGAATCCGCAACACCGCAAATAACAATGATAACAACAGAAATAATTAGTAATCAAAATGGAGTCACTCCCTACAAAGGTTTCTAACAGCAAGCTGATCCAACTACTCATCCGGCCTTCCCAGAAATCAAGATTAGAAAGATAACAGCCACATTTCCCACCCAGAACAGCCTGACCTTCATCAGCCATTTCCTCATTGTTATTCTCTCTGTTCCTCACTTACAAGGAAATAACTTTGAAATAAAAGTGTTTCTGCTCTTTTTGTTCTTGTATATTTTAGCCCATGTGTGTTTAAAACTGGACTCTCTTGCTCAGGACACTAACTCAGTGTTATAGGAATGATTCCTGATTCTACAATCCGAAGGTGAACCGGATCTAGGGTGGGGAATGGCTCAGTTGTAGAATATGAGCAAGGACTTGGGTTTAGTCTCAGTGACACAGAAATATAAATAAATAGCAGGGTGTGGTGACCACACCTTTAATCCCAGCACTCAGAAGGCAGAAGCAGGTGGATCTCTATGAGCTACAGGCTAGTCTGGTATGGTGGTGAAGCCCTGTAATCCTGGTACTCAAGAAGGGCAGGCAGGAGGAAGATTGATATCAGGGCAAGGACAGCCTGGGCTATATCATGATTATCGTGTCACCCAAGACTTCATAGCCTCAGAAATCAGAGAAGAAAGGGTTAAAAAGGAAATGAAAACTCCTTGATTTCATTTTACACATTAGAAGAGGAGTAATTACAAATTCCTGAAACAGAAAGGCGCTTGGGATGAATGGGGAACAGGACTGTAGGGCATAGGGTGAAACCAAATAAGGAAAGGAAGGGAGGAAGGGGCTGGAAAAGTGCACATCACCACTCAAATAGTATGCAACAGCAAGGAGCATTTATCCTGCAGTGAACCTGCATGCAGGGGTCCACCAGTTGCGGGGTGGAAAACAGAGCTGTGGACTTTGCACAGTCAATTCAAAGCCTTTCAGGGTAGGAATGGATGGCTTTTACCTTTCTTTCCCTTGACTGGTTGTCTCTGTCTCTAAGGCATGTGGGTCCCTTTGTGATTGGTTAAGGCTCTGGGGATTTGGAGGACTTTTGCTGATTAACTATATTTGGTTCAGGCTAGGTGGTGGGGCAACTTCCTGATTGGCTGCCTGTGAGAGATGGTTTTTCCTGAAATTTACTTGATTTGGACTTTTCCAGTTCTGGGATGCAGAAATTTAGGCCTAGTCTTCAAAGCTGCCAGTTTGCAGCCTGTCCTGGAGTTAGCCTGGCTCTGGATAACTCTATCCTCTCAGCCCTCACTATTCCTGGCAAGTTTGTTCCTTCACGGGCATTAGAGACTACTTCTTCAGGATTCTGGTAGATATTAAAGATCGGCTAAGACATCCACCCTACTGGACTAAAGAACTTCTGGATTCTTGGCCTTTCCAATGGTAAGCAGCCACTATTGGACTATACACCTGTACACCATTCTGTTATTTTATCAGTTCTGTTCCTGTAGGGAACTCTGACTCATATAAGTACCAGAACAAAATTAAAAGAATTGGAGAAAGCCTGTAGATTAAGTTTTAAGGAGGTAACCCATACAATAGCAACATAGGGTCCTATCAAAGATCTCGATTCACTATCATTGCTTATTCACCAGAAGTAATGGTGAGAGTTATTGCTGAAGCCACCATATGCTTATTGTAGGACATAAACAAATCAAGCTGAAACTGAGCTGTATGCTTCTTATTGCCAGCTAGCTTTCATTCTGACAGAAGATGCTATTAAGGTTGCTGAATAATTGTCATTAAAGTCTTAGGTAGGCTTTAATTTTTCCAAGCCCTGCTTTTAATAACAGTTCTTAAATACTTTAAGCTCTGTTCTAGCTCACCACCCACTAAAAGTAGTGGAAAACAAAGGTTATTAGGATCTGGGGAAGTGGGCCTGTTTAGAAATTGTTCTTTGGAGCAACTCTAGTCTGTGTTGTCAGGAAATTAGAAGTTCAGTTCACAGAAATCAGCAGTGGCAGCTTGATCCACTCGCAAACACTTTATGAATATACCAGTAGTCCAGTGCAGTAGTGTCAGGAGAGCAAACATGAATCCGTAGTGGTGACACACCCTAGCAGACACCGCCAGTCCTCCACTGAATCAGCATGAGTCAGCAGGAGTGACCAGGACCACCAGAGATGTCAGAAGTTCTTGGCTGTGCCTCTTTCAGTGAAGATGCAAGACCAATGAAATATTACAAAGCTAACTAGGCAAGCCTCTTGACACTGTCTATTGAGTCCTATTTATACTCCCTCCAAAAGATCACATGCCTTCCACCGGTCTTGCCTCATTACATGTCTTGCCTCAGCCCATGTATCTGTCTTAGCAAAACCTCATGTGAGTCTGTATCAGCTGACATCAGTCTTCCAATTGTCCCAATTCCAGGAAACTGGCAAGAAGCCACCAGAACACCACCAGAAATTTTTTGGTATGTTTCCCTCTATGGAGTCATGACAAACAGAGCTCAGCTACACTATGCAAGGTGAACCAATACATGTGTGTTGTTAGCAAAGAATCCATCATTGCATGTCCTTCCACATGTCTGCTTTAGCAAAACATCCTTTTACCTATGTCTGCTTCAGCAAAATGTTCTTTAACATAACTGACTTTCAAAAGAAACCAGAAGTTTTCACTTCAGTCATAACTCTATGTAGCTAAGACTACCTTATACAAGGTTTGCTTCAACTATGTTCCATCATGGAGTGGAACTTGCTCACAAGGATCTGATTCTTTTCCCTAAACATCTACAGAAATTTAATACTTGCTGGGGAGAGGGGGCATTGTCATCACTGGTACAGCCACTGATAAACTGTCCATGTTTCTGTAAAAAAAAAAAAAAAAAAAAAAAACCTTCACTCCTCCTCCTGTAAGAAACACTAACTAAATTCACTAGTTTAAAAAGAAAAAAGTAAGTATAAGAGAGCTAGTTGGTAATAGGTTAGGTGAGTGGTTAGGAAGGGGTAAGAAACGGTGATAGAGTGAGTGTGACCAAAATATATTATAAAGCCCACTGTACATGGGTCCCACCAGGAGAGAGCTGGTCTTTCAGGAGTGTTCTCACTCCTGGGCTCAGAGGTGAGATCACCACTTCTCTCCACATGGGTCACAGGAGAAGTGAAGCAGCTGGGACAGGATCATTCTAATCTCCATCTGCACCCTGGACCTGGGGCTATTCCACAGTCCACTGTACACAGGTCCCACCAGAGGAGAGATGATCTCCCAGAAGGGCTCACACAGGCTTACAGGCCCACAGGAGGGACAAGCTCCAGCGAGAGACAGCAAGACCAACTAACACCAGAGATAACAAGATGGTAAAAGACAAGCACAAGAAACTTAACAACAGTATTTGAAATGTAAATATAAATGAAGAAAATATCTAATAAAAAATACAGATTAACATACAAAAGAAATACATTTGTACCATGTTTCAAATTTTCAAATAAATTCATTTAAAGAAGGAAGGAAAGAAAGAAAGAGAGAGAGAGAAAGAGAGGAAAGAAAGAAAGAGAGGAAAGAAAGAAAGAAAGAAAGAAAGAAAGAAAGAAAGAAAGAAAGAAAGAAAGAAAGAAAGAAAGGAAGGGAGAAAGGATAGCATTGGAAATGTAAATGAGGAAAATACCTAATTAAAAAAAAATATTTATATATATATATATATATATATAAAGTTTCCCAACCAAAAAAGCCCAGGAACAAATGAGCTTAGTGTAGAGTGCTATCAGACCTTCAAAAAATACCTAATACCAATACTCTTCAAACTGATCCACAAAATAGGAACAGAAGGAACACTACCTAATTCATTCTATGAAGCCACAATTATTCTGGTAACTAAACCACACAAAGATCCAACAAAGAAAGAGAATTCAGACAAATTTCTCTTATGAATTTCAATGCAAAAATACTCAATAAAATTCTCACAAACAGAATCCAAGAATACATCAAAATGATTATCCATCATGATCAAGTAGGCTTCATCCCAGGGACACAGGGATGGTTCAATATATGGAAATCCATCAACATAATACACTACATAAACAAACTCAAAGGGAAAAAAAAAAAAACATGATCATTTCATTAGATGCTGAAAAGGCATTGACAAAATCCAACACCCGTTCATGATAAAGGTCCTGGAAGATCAGGAATTCAAGGCCCATCCTAAACATAATAAAAGCAATCTACAGCAAACCAGTAATGAACATCAAACTAAATGGAGAGAAAGTTGAAGCAATCCCACTAAAATCAGGGACTAGACAAAGCTGCCCACTCTCTTTCTACCTATTCAACATAGTACTCGAAGTCCTAGCTAGAGCAATCAGACAACAAAAGGAGGTCAAAGGGATACAAATTGGAAAGGAAAAAGTCAAAATATCACTTTTTGCAGATCCTATGATAGTATACTTAATTGGCTCCAAAAATTCCACCAAAGAATTCCTAAAGCTGATCAATAATTTCAGCAAAGTGACTGGATATAAAACTAACTCAAACAAATCAATAGCCTTCCTCTACTCAAAGGATAAACAGGCTGAGAAAGAAATTAGGGAAAAGACACTCTTCATAATTCTCACAATAATATTAAATTCCTTTGTGTGGCTCTAAACAAGCAAGTGAAAGATCTGTATGCTAAGAACTTCAAGTCTCTGAGTAAAGAAATCGAAGATCTCAGAAGATGGAACGATCTCCCATGCTCATGAATTGGCAGGATTAATATAATAAAAATGGCCGTCTTGCCAAAAGCAATCTACAGATTCAATACAGTCTCCATCAAAATTCCAACTCAATTCTTCCTAGAGTTAGAATGAGCAATTCTCAAATTCATTTGGAATAACCAGAAACCAGAATAGTGAAAACTATTCTCAACAATAAAAGAACATCCCAGGGAATCACCAGCCTTGACCTCAAGTTGTGTTACTAAGCAATAGTGATTAAAAAAAACTGTGTGGTATTGGTTCAGCCTGTTTTCTTATACACTCCAGGCCAATCTGCCCAAAGATAGTATGCCTCACAGTTGGTGGGGCCCATCTGTAACAATCATTAAACAAGAAAAGCCTTACAGATCTAACCTATAGGCCAATGCTATAAAGGTATTTTCTTCACTAATATCCATTGTGCCAAATTTTGTCTAGTATATGTCAAGTTATCAAAAAATAGAACAGTTATGGATATACTAGTCATCCTGATTTGATTATTCCAAAATATATATGCCAAAATATCACATGGTATTGGTACAGTGACAGCAATGTAGATCGATGGACTAGAATTGAAGACCCAGAAATGACCCCACACACCTGTGGTCATTTGACCTTTCACAAAGGAGCTAAAACCATCCAGTGGAAAAAAACACAGCATTTTCAACAAATAGTGCTGGTTCAACTGGCAATCAACATGTAGAAGAATGTAAATCGATCCATTCTTATCTTTGTGTACAAAACTCAAGTCTGAGGGGATCAAGGACCGTCACATAAAACCAGATACACTGAAACTAATAGAAAAGAAAGTGGAGAAAAGCCTCGAGTGAATGGGCACAGGGGAAATTTTCCTGACCAGAACACCAATAGCTTATGCTCTAAGATCAAGAATTGATAAATGTGACCTCATAAAATTGCAAAGCTTCTGTAAGGCAAAGGACACTGTCAATAGGACAAAACGGCATTCTAAAGGTTGGGAAGAGATCTTTACCAATCTTCCATCTGAGAGAGGGCTAATATCCAATATATACAAAGAACTCAACAAGTTAAATTCAAGAGAACCAAATAACCCTACTAAAAAATGGGGTACAAGCCGGGCGTGGCGGCGCACACCTTTAATCCCAGCACTCGGGAGGCAGAGGCAGGCGGATTTCTGAGTTCGAGGCCAGCCTGGTCTACAAAGTGAGTTCCAGGACAGACAGGGCTATACAGAGAAATCCTGTCTCGGAAAAAAAAAAATGGGTTACAGAGCTAAACAAAGAATTCTCAACTAGGGAATAATGAATGGTCAATAAGCACCTAAAGAAGTGTTCAACATCCTTAGTCATCAGGGAAGTGCAAATCAAAACAACCCTGTGTGGTATTGCTTCAGCCTGTTTTCTTATACACTCCACCACACCCCAGTCAGAATGACTAAAATAAAAAACTCAGGTGGCAGCAGATACTGGTGAGAATGTGGAGAAAGAGGGACACTCCTCTATTGCTGGTGGGATTGCACTCTGGAAATCAGTCTGACTGTTCCTCAGAAAATTGGACATAGTACTACCTGAGGATCCAGCAATACAACTCCTGGGCATATACCCAGAAGATGCTCCAACATGTAATAAGAACACATGTTCTACTATGTTCATAGCAGTCTTATTTATAATAGCCAGAAGCTGGAAAAAAAATCCAGATGTCCCTCAACAGAAAAATGAATACAGAAAATGTGGTACATTTACACAATGGAGTACTACTCAGCTATTAAAAACAATGAATTCATGAAATTCTTAGGCAAATGGATGGAAGTAGAAAATATCATCCTGAGTGAGGTAACCCAATCACAAAAGAACACACATGATATGCACTCACTGATAAGTGGATATTAGCCCAGAAGCTCAGAATACCCAAGATACAATTCACAGACCACATGAAGCTCAAGCAGAAAGAAGACCAAAGTGTGTATACTTCAGTCTTCTTAGAAGGTGGGACAAAATACCCATGGGAGGAGATATAGAAATAAAATCTAAAGCAGAGACTGAAAAAAAGGCCATCCAGAGACTGCCCCACCTGGGGATCCATCCCATATACAGTGACCAAACCTGGACAGTATTGTGTATGCCAACAAATGCTTGCTGATATATCCTCATATAGCTGTCTCCGGAGAGGCTCTTACAGTGCCTGACAAATACAGAGGTGGATGCTCTCAGCCAACCATTGGACTGAGCACAGGATCCTCAATGCAGGAGCTAGAGAAAGGACCCAAGAAACTGAAGGGGTTTGCAGCCCCATAGGTGCCACAACAATGTGAACCAACTAGTACCACCAGCATTCCCAAGGACTAAACCATCAACCAAAGAGTACACGTGGAGGGACCCATATCTCCAGCCGCATATGTAGCAGAGGATGGCCTTGTTGGGCATCAGTGGGAGGTGCCACATAGGTGTTGGGAATCACCCAGACCCTTCACAAAAGCAGCCAGTAATCTTAACCACAGAGCCATCTCTGTAGTCCCTAAGGAAGGAAAGAGTCTTACCTCTGAAGACACATGGTCACAGAGAGAAATCTAAATCACAGTTCCTGCTACATTTCCTCCAGCTTGTTAACATTACCCTTTTTTCAATTATGTGTCTCCAGAAGTATCTACCACTCATTAAACATAAAGACACAAACATAACCATAAAGAAGTGATCTTTGGGTCTATTTTTTATTATAAAAGCTCCAAAGTGACATAAAGCATATTAGGTCGGTATAGAAATGTAGCTCAGTGGGAAAATTCATTCAATAGCAAGCACAAGTCCTGAGGCTTAATCCTCTGTGCCACACATAACCCACATAAAAAAGGGTGATCTATGAAATAAATTTTCATGCTCTTCTCTTGTAAACCTTTCTTCTGTTATAGGGGATTTGGTTACAAATCCAGTTCAAGTAAGTCAGAAAAAGAATCTTCACTTCTGTATTAGTCAGGATTCTCTAGAGTCACTGATTGCGTGGAATGTCTATTGGACATCTATTGGATGGAACTCAGGGCCCCTAATGAAGGAGCCAGAGAAATTACCCAAGGAGCTGAAGGGGTCTGCAACCCTATAAGAGGAACAACGATATGAACTAACCAGTACCCCCTAGAGCTTGTGTCTCTAGTTGCAATATGTAGGAGAAGATGGCCTAGTAGACCATCAATGGGAGGAGAGCCCCTTGGTCTTGCGAAGATTATCTTCGGCAGTACAGGGGAATGCCAGAGCCAGGAAGTGGGAGTGAGTGGGTTGGGGAGCAGGGTGTGGGGGAGGGTATAGGAGACTTTCAGGATAACTTTTGAAATGTAAATGAAGAAAATATCTAATAAAAATTTTGAAAAAAAATAATTTTAAAAATTAAAAGTGCATAAATATTGGGGGGGGCAGGGAGAAAAAGGATATAAAGCTAATGTTTTTTTAGTTTCAATCCCATTAGTTTTTTTCCCTTTTTTCTAATGGGTAGGTGAATAAAAATGCAAATGATACCGACAGTGTAAAACCCTAAACAAAGATCCATTGCTTCAGAATGGCCAATCTGACTAAATAGAAGTTCACTGAGATTTATAGTTTGGAACAAGTCCTTCAAATAGTTGAGTGATGTTTTTATTTGTGAGTTAATTAGAAAAAAAATATTTTTTAAAAACCTATACAGGAGTGTCTTAGGCACTATTCTACTGCTGTGAAGAGACACCATGACCAAAGTAATTAAAGTTTACTCTATTATTATCATGGCAGGGAGCATAGCAGCAGGTGGACAGGCACTCGGCAGTAACTGAGAGCTACATCCTGATGATCCATAGGCCAAGTGAGAAAGATACTGGGACTGGCATGAGCTTTTCAAAATCTCAGTGCCCATGCCCCAGTGACACACTTCCTCAAAGGAGGCCACACTTCCTAATCTTTCTAATAACACCAAGAAGTTCTACTCCCTGGTGACTAAGCATTTAAGTGTATGAGCCTAAGGAGTCCATTCTTACTCAAGTAACTACATGAGAAAAAAACACCAATATTTACAAGGTAGAGTTCTAACTTTGCTGTGTATATAATAAATTATGATATATTAATAATATTGTTCCCTATTTTATCATGTAGAGATATTTTTTAAAAATCTCTTTTCACTGCTTTTGGTCAGAAATCTACTCTATCAATATAATAACGCTAGTTTGTTTTTGTTTTGCTTATTTCCTTAATAGATTGACTTCCATCCTTTTACTTCTATTCTTTCCCATTGTGATGCATTTCTTGAAGACAATAGATTTCTGGATCTATCTGTTCTTTATTTGTTTGGCATTAAAGGTCAGCCTGTTACAGTTTTCAGTAAACCATTGTCATCTTTGGATAGATCGCCCAAACTAAAATCAACAAAGATTGATTTTAGTATAGTATAGATACTCCTATTCAGAAAGGGGGAAAAAGCATCTGTTTTCTCTCCTATGCAGAAGCTAGTTGTGTGTGTGTGTGTGTGTGTGTGTGTGTGTGTGTGTGTGTGTGTTGTGTGTCTGTCTGTATGTATGTGTATGTGTATGCATGGATGCGTTGTGTGTCCGAATGTGTGTCTGTCTGTGTGTATGTGTATGTGTGTATGCATGGATGTGTTGTGTGTCCAAATGTGTGTCTGTCTGTGTGTATGTGTATGTGTGTATGCATGGATGTATTGTGTGTCTGTCTGTATGTATGTGTATGTGTGTATGCATGGATGTGTTGTGTGTCTGAATGTGTGTCTGTCTGTGTGAATGTGTGTGTGGATATGTCTCCGTGTGTGTGTGTGTGCGTGTGTGTGTGTGTGTGTATGCATGTATGTGCATGTGTGTGTGTGTATGTGTCTGGATGTGTGTGGATATGTGGATGTGTGTGTGCATGATATGTCTGAATGTGTGTCAGTCTGTGTGTATGTGTATGTGTGTATATCTGCCTCTGTGTGTCTGTTTAGGACAAGAGCATAGAAAGGGGACTATAAAGGGGTATATATGTAAATGTCACTTTTATTTCCTCCAGCTCAGGAAATGAGAAATGCACCCAAGCTTTATGAATATGTCACTTGGCCTGAGCCCAGATTATTTCTTTCTCTATTCTATCTATCCTTAAGCCTAGAAGCTTCTAGCTTCCATACAATCTAATCTTCTACATGCTTGGACCCTAAATGCTCCAGCTTCCAAGAGTCACCTGCTAACCTAGGCCTAGAATGTTTCAACCTCAGAGACTTACTACTGAATAAACTCTTTCTTTTTATCTCTTTGTGAACTCTTCCTGGCTGGTTCAACTCAGCTGTTCTGGCCCAAACTCTTCTCCATCCTGACTGATTTAAATTGGCTTCTCTTGACTTCTGACTAGATTGTTCTGCCTCTGAACTTCTCTGAACGGAACTCATTCAAAATTTTCTCTCTCTCTCTCTCTCTCTCTCTCTCTCTCCTTAAGCAGCTTCACTTTAATGTCTGTATTCTATTTCTGACTCATTCTGCCAAATCTTTCTCTGGTTCATCACTTTGTCTGCTTCTCAATTAGATGTCATTGTTTGAGATTAAAGGTGTATTAAAAGTAAGTCTATAGGCAACATCAAATTAAATGGAGAGGGAGAGAAACTCAAAGCAATTTCACCTGAATCAGGAACAAGACAAGGCTGTCTACTCTATATATACCAATTCAATATAGTACTTGAAGTTATAGGTAGAGCAATGAGACAGCTAAAGAAGACCAACAGGATAAAAATTGGAAAGGAAGAAGTCAAAGTATTATTTGCAGATATGATGGTTTACATAAGCTCCCCCCAAAATTCTACTAGGGAGCTCCTAAGGCTGATAAACAACTTTAGCAAAGTGACTGGATAAAAGATTAACTCAAAAAAAAAAAAAAAAAAAGACAAATGGGCTGAGAAAGAAATCAGGGAAATAAGAGCTTTCGCAATAGCCACAAATAATGTAAAATATCTTGTGGATAATAGCAAATGAAAAACCAGTATAATAAAAACTTCAAGTCTTTGTAGAAGGAAATTGAAGAATGTATTAGAAAATGGAAATATCTCTCATGCTCATGGATAGGTAGGATTAACATAGTAAAAATGGTTGTCTTATCAAAAGCAACCTACAGATTCAATGCAATCTCCATCAAAATTCCAACACAATTCTTTATAAACCTTGAAAGAGCAATACTCAACTTCATATGGAAAAAAAAACCAGGAAAGCTAACACAAACTTATACAATAAAAGAACTTCCAGAGGTATCACCATCTCTAGTCTCAAAGATGTAGTAATAAAAACTGCATGGTGTTGGCATAAAAACACATTGATAAATGAAGTCAAACTAAAGACCCAGACACAAACCCACCCACATTTGGACACATAATTTTTAATAAAGAAGCCAAAAATATAGAATATTGGAGAAAGCTGGTCTAACTGAACGTCTGCAAACAGAAGAATGCAAATAGATCCATATCTATCACCCTGCACAAAACTCAAGTCTAAGTAGTTCGAAGACTTCAACATAAGACCAGATACACTGAACCTGATAGAAAAGAAAGTGGGAAAGAGCCTTGAATGTATTGGCATAGGAGACAGATTCCTGAACAGAGCACAGCACAGGCACTAAGATCAATAATTAATAAATAGGACTATATGAAACTGAAATCCTTCTGTAAGGCAAAGACATCATCAGTAGGAGAAAATGGCAGCCCAAAGAAAGGGAAAATATTTTTACCACTCCAGATCTGATGGACAGCTAATATCGAAATTATATAAAGAACTCAAGAAACTAGATATCAACAAACTAAATAATCCAGTTAAAAATGGCTATCTTAGGGTTTCGTTGCTCTGAAAAGACACCATGACCAAGGAAACTCTCATAAAGGACAGCCTTTAATTGGGGCTGTGTTAGAATTTCAGAGGTTTAGTCCATTACTATTCATGGCAGGAAGTATGGCAGCATCCAGGCAAACATGGTACTGGAGAAGGAGCTGAGAGCTCTACATCTTGATCTGAGGCAGCCATGAAGAGACTGTCTTCTGCAGGCAGCCAGGAGGATGGTCTGTCACACAGGCCAGATTTGAGCATATATATGAGACCTAAAAGCCCCATCACCACAGTTGACACACTTCCTCTAACAAAACCACATCTCCTCCAATAAGGCCACACCTGATAATAGTGCCACTTCCCATAGGCCACACCCATTCAAACCATCACAATAGGGTACAGATCTAAACAGAATTTTCAAATGGCCAAGAAACACATGAAGAAATGTTCAACATCCTTAGCTGCCAGAAAAATGCAAACCAAAACTGCTAGATGTGGGCTATGGGGGAGTAGGGGAAAGAGGGGGAGGGGGAGAGCCCATGTCCGGCCAGAGTTTCTCCTGTGCTCTGGGAAGGCAGATGCAGGAGGGCTGCCAGATGCTTTCCACTCGGCCCTGGGTGGGCATCTAAGTCATTGACCCCACTCGAGGGGTAAACAAGGGCCAGCCCCCGATACCAGGGGTCCCGGGGCGACACCCTTGCCCCCAGAGTAATGGGAGAGGGGGTCCCACACAGGCAAGAGTCCTTAGTCCGGGCCTTGACTGGAGCATAGAAAGGCCTCCCACTGGGAGATTAGAAACAGCTCCTTAGGAGAAAGCCTATCCCATTGTTCAAGCATAACAGGCCTTGATAAACAGAGACAGGCTATGGTTTTTAGAGCTTTATTGTAGAAAGGCAGGGGAAAAGAGAGAAGGTGGAGAGAGAGTTCGGCCATGGCCAAGAGGAGAGAAAGGGGAAAAGGAGAGAGAGAGGAAAGGCGAGAGAGTAAGAGGGAGAGAGAGAGGAAGAGAGTGAGAGGAGAGAGTGAGGGGAGAGGAGAGCATGAGGAGAGGAGGGGGCAAGGTAGGGTCAAGCAGTCTCTCTTATGGTGGGCTGTTATCTTGGTGTTGCTAGGTAACTGGGAGGAGTCTAGCCTGAAGGTCAGAAGCTTGGGACATTGTGTATGTGACTGTTAGCCACATGCTTCTCCTGTGGGGGCCGTGGGGACGGTAACTTCGACAGAAGCCAGGTTCCAGGAGACATGAGGGAACACTTGCCGTGCCATGTAGGAGAATTATCACCACTGGGTTTCTCCAGGGTTCAGACCTCAGCTTGACTGGAAACCAGACTGTCTGTGTATAGCCGATTGCCCCACACTTAGATTTTATGTTGCATCTGTCAGAGAAACGTTCCTCCAGTGCTAGTGGGAGTGCAAACTTGTACAGCCACTTTGAAAAACCAATATGGCAGTTCCTCAGAAAAATGGAATTGATCTACCTCAATACCCAACTATACCATTCCTGAGCATATTTCCAAAGGATACACCATTCTATCACAAGGACACTTGCTCCACTATGTTCACAGTAGCTTTATTCATAATAGCCAGAGACTGGAAACAACACAGATGTCCCTCAATCAAAGAATGGATTAGGAAAGAGACACATTTATACTCAGCTGTTAAAAAAAAAAATGACATCATGAAATTTGCTGGTAAATGGGTAGACACCAGGTGCCTGCCCCACAGGACTGGGTTGGAGTTGGACACAGGCCACAAGGCTGGTGCTCTCTAGCCTTGTAACGTTCTCTAACTGTGCTGAATGCTATTAGCTGACAGCTTCTGGAGACTTAACATTCTCTTGCTTATTCTGTGGCTGAAAACTGCTGGGGTTTTTTTTTTTTCTCTTTATCTCTCTGTGCTTTATTTTTGTTTTATAAACCTCTGTGCTTTATAAACACCAAAACAACTCTTCATTAACTCTTTTTTTTAATTACATAAAAATATAAGTAACACACAATTGACTTAAAAAATCAACATTTTTACTACTGCATTATATATCCATATATAATATCTTTTTGTATTTTTTATAAAAAGAGGCATGTATTAATCCCTTTTTCTCGTGTTCTTTTTATTAACATAATTTTGTGAATTATCTGTGACATTAGCATTTTCAGTAAATCACGAGGTAATTCCAATATATGCCTTCATTTAACTACTTAACTAATAAAAATGTTAAATAACTACTCTGTGAAAGACTTTTAATAGAGGGAGGACAATAACATGGGCCTGGCCTCATATATAATAACAATCACATCAGATTCCCCTTCCTTTCCAAGTTTCAGAAATCATAAAGCTATCCCATATTCTTCTATGCCTATATTTGTGCTTGAATTCTTTCTTGGAATTTCTTAAATGCACATGTCTATGCCAAACTTGACATTTCATTAGTATTTAGTTGAGTGTAATCTATTGTAAAAGTGAATGCTACAGATATTTATGATATTCCTCCCAAAAACAGCCACTTATTTTTATATGCAAGTTAAAACAAAAAAACTTAGCTATAATATATTCTTCATACAAAATAGGGTTTAAACACTACTTTTACCTCAGGTTAAATATTCTCAGTTTTGACAAATGAGTCTTTTTTGTTGGTGGTGGTGTTGTTCTTTTTCTTTTTTATGTTATTTTTTTCCAATTTTATTTTACTAGGTATTTACTTCATTTATATTTCAAATGCTATCCCAAAAGTCCTCAATCTCCCCCACCCCCCCCCGAGTTCCCCTACAAACCCACTCCCAGTTCTTGGCCCTGGTATTCCCCTATACTGGGGCATATAAAGTGTGCAAGACCAAGGGGCCTGTCTTCCCAGTGATGGCTGAATAGGCCATCTTCTGCTACATATGCAGCTAGAGACACAAGCTCTGCGATTCTGCTGAGTTCATATTGTTGTTCCAGCTATAGAGTTGAAGACCCCCTTCAGCTCCTTGGGTACTTTCTCTAGCTCTGCCATTGGGGGCCCAGTGTTCCATCCAATAGCTGACTGAGAGCATCCACTTCTGTGTTTACCAGGCACTGGCATAGCCTCACAAGAGACAGCTATATCAGGGTCCCTTCAGCAAAATCATGCTGGTGTATGCAATAGTGTCTGCGTTTGATAGCTGATTATGGGATGGACCCCAGGGTTGGGCAGTCTCTGGATGGTCCATCCTTTCATCTTAACTCCGAACTTTGTCTCTGCAACTCCTTCCATGGGTGTTTTGTTCCCAATTCTAAGAAGGGGCAAAGTGTCCACACTATGGTCATCAATTTTCTTGAGTTTCATGTGTTTTGCAAATTGTATCTTGGGTATTCTATGTTTCTGGGCTAATATCCGCTTATCAGTGAGTACAAATCATGTGAGTTCTTTTGCGATTGGATTGCGTCAATCAGGATGGTACCCTCCAGATCGATCCATTTGCCTGGGAATTTCATAAATTCGTCGTTTTAAATAGCTGAGTAGTACCCCATTGTGTAAATGTACCACATTTTCTGTATCCATTCCTCTGTTGAGGAGCATCTGGATTCTTTCCAGATTCTGGCTATTATAAATAAGGTTGCTATGAACATAGTGGAACATGTGTTCTTATTACCAGTTGGAACATCTTTTGGATATATGACCAGGAGAGGTATTGCTGGATCCTCCAGCAGTACTATGTCCAATTTTCTGAGGAACCATGAGACTGATTTCCAGAGTGGTTGTACATGCTTGCAATTCCACCAGAAATGGAGGAGTGTCCCTCTTTCTCCAGATCTTCGCAAGTATCTGCTGTCACCTGAATGTTTGATCTTAGCCATTCTAACTGGTGTGACATGGGATCTCAGGGTTGTTTTGATTTGCATTTCCCTGATGATTAAGGATGTTGAACATTTTTTCAGGTGCTTCTCAGCCATTCATTACCTCAGTTGAGGATTCTTTGTTTAGCTCTGTGCCCCATTTTTAATGGGGTTATTTGGTTTTCTGGACTCTACCTTCTTGAATTCTTTATATATATTGGATATTAGTCCCTATCTGATTTAGGATTGCTAAAGATCCTTTCCCAATCTGTTGGGGGTCTTTTTGTCTTATTGACAGTGTCTTTTGCCATACAGAAGCTTTGCAATTTTATGAGGTACCATTTGTCAATTCTCAATCTTACAGCACAAGCCGTTGCTGTTCTGTTTAGGAACCTTTCCCCTGTGGCCATATCTTAGAGGCTTTTCCCCACTTTCTTCTGTATGAGTTTCAGGATCTCTGGTTTTATGTGGAGCTCCTTGATCCACTTAGACTTGAGCTTTGTACAAGGAGATAAAAATGGATCAATTCGCATTCTTGTACATGATAACTGCCCGTTGTACCACCACCATTTGTTGAAAATGCTGTCTTTTTTTCCACTGGATGGTTTTAGCTCCCTTGTCAAAGATCAAGTGACCATAGGTGTATGGGTTCATTTCTGGGTCTTCAATTCTATTCCATTGGTCTACCTGTCTGTAGCTATACCAGTACCATGCAGTTTTTATCACAATTTCTCTGTAGTACAGCTTTAGGTCAGGCATGGTGATTCCACTAGAGATTCTTTTATCATTGTGAAGAGTTTTTGCTATCCTAGGTTTTTTATTATTCCAGATGAATTAGCAAATTGCCCTTTCTAATTCGTTGAAGAAATGAGTTGGAATTTTGATAGGGATCACATTGAATCTGTAGATTGCTTTCAGCAAAATAGCCATTTTCACTATATTGATCCTACTGAAGAATAAAAAATTACTGAACTCTTCCTCACCCCAGAGCTCGACCCCTCCCATCTAGAGAGTGTTCCCAGAACACTCCTGAACTCTTCACCCTAGAATGCATTCCTGAACTCCTCACCCTAGAGTTCGAACCCTCCCAACTAAAGACTGTTCCAAGAACATTTTTGAGATAAGGGCCTCCTGGAACAACCTCAGAATGAACCGGGTACATTGCCAAATAATAGGACATGACCCCTTAGTTACGTAGAATCCCTTGGCAGAACCCCTTGTCCCTTGGCAGAACCCCTTAGTTATGTAAACTTGTACTTTCCCTACCCCGCTCTCCCCCCTTGAGTTTTCCTATATAAGCCTGTGAAAAATTTGGCTGGTCGTCGATTCTCCTCTACACCACTAGGTGTATGAGTTTCGACCCCAGAGCTCTGGTCTATGTGCTTTCATGCTGCTGCTTTATTAAATCTTGCCTTCAACATTTTAAGTTCGGTCTCAGTGTCTTCTTGGGTCCGCGGCTGTCCCGAGGCTTGAGTGAGGGTCTCCCTTCGGGGGTCTTTCACTACCAATCCATGAGCTTTCCATCTTCTGAGATCTTCTTTAATTTCTTTCTTCAGAGACTTAAACTTCTTATCATACAGATCTTTCACTTCCTTAGTTAGAGTCAGATCTTTCACTTCCTTAGTTAGAGTCACACCACAGTATTTTATATTATTTGTGACTATTGTGAAGGGTGTTATTTCCCTAGTTTTTTCTCAATCTGTTTATTCTTTGTGTAGAGAAAGGCCATTGATTTGTTTGAGTTAATTTTATATCCAGGAATTTTAAATTCCTCCCAGAACCTTCCCCACTACACAACCTTTATTTCTGTCATTAGAATACAAGCAGAAATCTAAATAATAATATAACAATAAATTAAACAAACAACCAAAAAGTTTATAACAAACAAACAGAAGCAATAAACAAAAGCAAAAACAAAAGCAAAAGTTCAAAAACTACATGTAGATACAGACACACATTGGTACACACAGACATCGTATAAAAACACAAAATAGGAAAGCAAATATATAATGTAGACTCAAAAGACCTGTAAGTTTACAAAACAAACAAAAACAACCAAGAAAGATGAAAGACAAAAGGAAAGAAACTGCACTGAAGCTGTTTATCAGGTTTAGGAGTTGTCTGGTGGAATTTTTAGGGTCACTTATAAATACTATCATATCATCTGCAAATAGTGATATTTTGACTTTTTCTTTTCCAATTTGTATCCCCTTGATGTCCTTTTGTTGTCTAATTGCTCTGGCTAGGACTTCAGGTACTATATTGAATAGATAGGGAGAAAGTGAGCAGCCTTGTCTAGTCCCTGATTTTAGTGGGATTGCTTCCAGCTTCTCTCCATTTACTTTGATGTTGGCTACTGGTTTGCTGTAAATAGCTTGTATTATATTTAGGTATGAGTCTTGAATGAACTTTCCAAGACTTTTATCATGAATGGGTGTTGGATTTTGTCAAATGCTTTCTCCACATCTAACGAGATGATCATTTGGTTTTTGTCTTTGAGTTTGTTTCTATAGTGGATTATGTTGATGGATTTCCGTATATTAAACCATCCCTGCATCCCTGGGCTGAAGCCTACTTGGTCATGATGGATGTTTGTTTTGATGTGTTCTTGGATTCGGTTTGCAAGGATTTTATTGAGTATTTTTGCATCAATATTCATAAGGGAAATTGATCTGAAGTTCTCTTTCTTTGTTGGGTCTTTATGTGGTTTAGGTATCAGTGCAATTGTGACCTCATAGAATGAGTTGGGTAGAGTACCTTCTGTTTCTATTTTGTGGAATAGTTTGAGAAGAATTGGAATTAGGTCTTCTTTGAAGGTCTGTTAGAACTGTGCACTAAACCCATCTGGTCCTGGGCTTTTTTTACTTGGGAGACTGTTAATAATGGCTTCTATTTCTTTAGGGAATATGGGACTATTTAGGTCATTAATCTGATCCTAATTTAACTTTGGTACCTCTTATCTGTCTAGAAATTTGTCCATTTCATCTAGGTTTTCTAGTTTTCTTCAGTATAGCCTTTTGTAGAAGGATCTGATACTGTTTTGGATTTCCTCAGGATCTGTTGTTATGTCTCTCTTTTCATTTCTGATTTTGTTAATTAGGATGCTGTCCCTGTGCCCTCTAGTGAGTCTGGCTAAGGGTTTACTATCATGTTGATTTTCTTAAAGAACCAGCTCCTCCTTTGGTTGATTCTTTGAATAGTTCTTTTTGTTTCCACTTGGTTGATTTTGCCCCTGAGTTTGATTATTTCCTGCTGTCTACTCCTCTTGGGTAAATTTGCTTCCTTTTGTTCTAGAGCTTTTAGGTGTGCTGTCAAGCTGCTAGTGTATGCTTTCTCTAGTTTCTTTTTGGAGGCACTCAGAGCTATGAGTTTACCTCTAAGGAACACTTTCCTTGTGTCCCATAAGTTTGGGTATGTTGTGGCTTAACTTTCATTAAACTCTAAAAAGTCTTTAATTTCTTTCTTTATTTCTTCCTTGACCAAGGTATCATTGAATAGAGTGTTCTTCAGGCTTTGTATTATTTATGTTATTGAAGATCAGCCTTAGTCCATGGTGATCTGATAGGATGCATGGGACAATTTCAATATTTCTGTATCTGTTGAGGCCTGTTTTGTGACCAATGATATGGTCAGTTTTGGAGAAGGTACCATGAGGTGCTGAGAAGAAGGTATATCCTTTTGTTTTAGGATAAAATGTTCTGTAGATATTTGTTACATCCATTTGTCTCATAACTTCTGTTAGTTTCACTGTGTCTCTGTTTAGTTTCTGTTTCCAGGATCTGTCCATTGGTGAGAGTGGAGTGTTGATGCCTCCCACTATTATTGTGTGAGGTGCAATGTGTGCTTTGAGCTGTACTAAAGTTTCTTTAATGAATGTGGCTGCCCTTGCATTTGGAGCATAGATATTCAGATTGAAAGTTCATCTTGGAAGATTTTACCTTTGATGAGTAAGAAGTACCCCTCCTTGTCTTTTTGATAACTTTGGGTTGGAATTCAATTTTATTTGATATTAGAATGGCTACTCCAGCTTGTTTCTTCAGACCATTTGCTTGGAAAATTGTTTTCCAGCCTTTCACTCTATGGTAGTGTCTGTCTTTTTCCCAGTGGTGGGTTTCCTGTAAGCAACAAAATGTTGGGTCCTGTTTGTGTAGCCAGTCTGTTAGCCTATGTCTTTTTATTGGGGAATTGAGTCCATTGATATTAAGAGATATTTAGGAAAAGTAATTGTTACTTCCTCTTATTTTTGTTGTTAGAGTTGGGACTCTGTTCTTGTGGCTATCTTCTTTTAGGTTTGTTGAAGGGTTACTTTCTTGCTTTTTATAGGGTGTAGTTCCGTCCTTGTATTGGTGTTTTCCAGTTATTATCCTTTGAAGGGCTGGATTCGTGGAATGATATTGTGTGAATTTGGTTTTATCATGGAATAAAATGGAATAAACTTTGGTTTCTCCATCTATGGTAATTGAGAGTTTTGCTGGGTATAGTAGCCTAGGCTGGCATTTGTGTTCTCTTAGGGTCTGTATAATATCTGTCCAGGACCTTCTGGCTTTCATAGTCTCTGGAGAGAATTTTTGGTTAATTCTAAAAGGCCTGACTTTATATGTTACTTGACCTTTTTCCCTTACTGCTTTTAATATTCTGTCTTTATTTAGTGCCTTTGTTGTTCTGATTATTATGTGTCCAGAGGAATTTCTTTTCTGGTCCAATCTATTTGGAGTTCTGTAGGTTTCTTGTATGTTCATGGGCATCTCTTTCTTTAGGTATGGGAAGTTTTCTTCTATACTTTTGCTGAAGATATTTGCTGCCCCTTTAAGTTGAAAATCTTCATTCTCATCTACTCCTCTTATCCGTAGGTTTGGTCTTCTCATTGTGTCCTGGATTTCCTGGATGTTTGTGTTAGGATCTTTTTGCATTTTGCATTTTGCATTTTCTTTGATTGTTGTGTCCATGTTCCCTATGGAATCTTCTGCACCTGAGATTCTCTCTTCCATCTCTTGTATTCTGTTGGTGATGCTTGGATCTATGGCTCCTTATTTCTTTCCTAGGGTTCTATCTCCAGAGTTGTCTCCTTTGGGTTTTCTTTATTGTTTCTACTTCCATTTTTAGATCTTGGATGGTTTTGTTCAATTCCATCAACTGTTTGGTTGTGTTTTCCTGTAACTCTCTAAGGAATTTTTGTGTTTCCTCTTTAAAGGCTTCTAGCTGATTACCTGTGTTTTCCTGTATTTCCTTCTTAAAGTCCTCCATCATCATCATGAGAAGTGACTTTAGATCCTTGTCTTGCTTTTCTGGTGTGATGGTGTATCCAGCACTTGCTATGGTGGGAGGGGTTGATTCTGATGATGCCAAGTAACCTTAGTTTCTGTTCCTTCTTTTCTTAAGCTTGTCTCCTGCCATCTTATTATCTCAAGTGCTTGCTGCCCTCAATATATCTCATTGGAGCCTGTCCTTCCTATAATCCCGGTTGATTCAGGACTCTTGTGAGTCCAGCTTTCTCTGTGATCCTTTGATTGTGGGCTCCTGTGAACCTGAGATTCTGGGTTTGTCAGAGTTCTTGGCAATCAAGCTCCTCTGAGACCCTGAAATACTGGTGTGACCCAGCTACTGTTATCCTGGGATTCTGTTGTCCTAAGATCCTGGACCTGTTACAGTGCCTGGAAGTGGTATCTCCTTTGAGGACCATGGAACTGTCTAGTCTGTTCAAAACCAAGGTAAACCAGAACTGATCAAAAGGAACCCAAGCCTCTGGTCAGGAAGGGCTCTGGTGTCCTTGTTCCTGCTGTCATAGGCCCGTCAAAATTGAATTGGAACTGATGTTGTGTTCCACTCACCAGTGATCCTAAGATCACATGGAGAGTCCTCTGGGGACTGTGGGGGTATCCGCCCATTCCGCACCCTAGGTGACCCAGTGCTGGTGCCAACCAGAAGGGAATTGTGCCCCTGGTCAGGCCGGTTTTCTTCTTCCTTACTGCTGACTCAGGTCCCACACGATTGGATTGGAACCGATGTTGTGCTCAGCTCACCAATGATCCTAAGATCTTGTGGCGAGTCCTCAAGGAAACTTGGGGGTATCCGCAGACTCTGAACCCTAGGTGACCTGGTGCTAGTGCTGACTGGAAGGGACTTGTCCTTCATTAACTCTTTATGCATTATTTTAATTTATAAATCTCTGTGCTTTATTAAATACTGTATCTTTATTCTATAACTCTATTACTATTCTGTTCTTCATTAAGCACTGAAAACTTAACTCTTTATTGTCTTACTGTTCTGTGCTTCATTAAATGCTGAGGAAACTTAACTCTTTATCTCTCTTACTATTTACTTCATAATTCTCTGTGCTTGAATAGCACTAAAAAAATTTAACTCTTGCTTACTTTATAATTCTCTGACAATTAACATATACTATATAGCAACAGGGAATTTAATAGAATTTAATTTATTGCTAATGTTCCTTTCTATCTTGCCCAGAAGCCTCACCTCTCACTGTCCAGGTGAAAGGGAGGCTTGAAACAATTAACTTTTATTGAATGGAGAGAAGAAAGTCATGCTCACTCAGAGAAAGAAAAACTTTTACACAAGCAAATGTACATAAACTTAAATATATTCATATACACAATCATACATGCATTCACCTTTTTGTTGGGTCCAACCATTTGTCTCATCAACTTACATACTTACACACACCTGAACTTACAAATGCAAATATATATATATATGATGACTGGCGCAAAAGTCCAAGTGCCAGTGCAGAAAAACTCATTCTGGATGAAAAATAAACTCCAACCTTTATTACATAGGGAAGAAAAAAAATCTTTTACCCAGGTCTGTAAGAAAAACACCCTGTCCTTGTCAATAAGAAGCCCTACCACAAAGATAAAAATATATTTTTTATGATTTTTTAATTAGGTATTTTCTTCATTTACATTTCAAATGCTATCCCAAAACTCCCCCATACCTTCCCCACCCCACCCCCCTACCCACCCACTCCCACTTCTTGGCCCTGGCATTCCGCTGTACTGGGGCATATAAAGTTTGAAATACCAAGGGGCCTCTCTTCCAAGTGATGGCCTACTAAGCCATCTTCTGCTACATATGCAGCTAGAGACACGGTCTCTGGGGGTACTGGTTAGTTCATATTGTTGTTCCACCTATAGGGTTGCAGACCCCTTCAGCTCCTTGGGTGCTTTCTCTAGCTTCTCCATTGGGGGCCCTGTATTCTATCTTATAGCTGACTGTGAGCATGCACTTCTGTATTTGCCAGGCACTGGCATAGCCTCATACGAGACAGCTATACCAAGGTCCCTTCAGCAAAATCTTGCTGGCATATGCAATAGTGTCTGGGTTTGGTGGCTGATTATAGGATGGATCCTCAGGTGGGGTAGTCTCTGGACAGTCCATCTTTTCAACTTAGATCCAAACTTTCTCTCTGTAACTCCTTTCATGGGTATTTTGTTCCAATTCTAAAGAGGAATGAAGTACCTACCAGTTGGTCCTCCCTCTTCTTGATTTTCTTGTGTTTTGCAAATTGTATCTTGGGTATTCTAAGTTTCTGGGCTAATATCCACTTATCAGTGAGTGCATATCTAATGACTTCTTTTGTGATGGGCTACTTCACTAAGGATAATATTCTCCAGATACATCCATTTGCCCAAGAATTTCATAAATTCATTCTTTTTAATAGCTAAGTAGCACTCCATTGTATAAATGTACCACATTTTCTGTATCCATTCCTCTGTTGAGGGACATCTGGGTTCTTTCCAGATTCTGGCTATTATAAATAAGGCTGCGAGTGGTGCTGTGAAGATGGAGTTTCCCAGAGGAAATGACAATTACCTGACAATCACTGGGCCCTCGCACCCTTTCCTGTCAGGGGCCGAGACATTACATACACCAAGCTTGGGCGATGAGGAATTTGAAATTCCACCTATCTCCTTGGACTCTGATCCCTCACTGGCTGTCTCAGATGTGGTTGGCCACTTTGATGACCTGGCAGACCACTCCTCTTCACAGGATAGCAGCTTTTCAGCTCAGTACGGGGTCCAGACATTGGACATGCCTGTGGGCATGACCCATGGCTTGATGGAGCAGGGCGGGGGGCTCCTGAGTGGGGGCTTGACTATGGACCTGGACCATTCTATAGGAACTCAGTATAATGCCAACCCACCTGCTACAATTGATGTACCAATGACAGACATGACATCTGGCTTAATGGGACACAGCCAGTTGACCTCTATTGGTCAGTCAGAACTGAGTTCTCAACTTGGTTTGAGTTTAGGAGGTGGCACTATCTTGCCACCTGCCCAGTCACCTGAGGATCGTCTTTCAACTACTCCTTCACCTACCAGTTCACTTCATGAGGATGGGGTTGATGATTTCCGGAGGCAACTTCCCGCCCAGAAGATAGTGGTAGTGGAAACAGGGAAAAAGCAAAAGGCTCCCAAGAAGAGAAAAAAGAAAGACCCAAATGAACCGCAGAAGCCAGTCTCTGCTTATGCATTGCTCTTTCGAGATACACAGGCTGCCATCAAGGGACAAAACCCGAATGCAACCTTTGGGGAGGTATCGAAGATTGTGGCTTCCATGTGGGACAGTCTTGGAGAAGAACAGAAGCAGGTGTACAAGCGGAAGGCTGAGGCTGCCAAGAAAGAGTATCTCAAGGCACTAGCTGCTTATAAAGACAACCAGGAATGCCAGGCTACTGTGGAAACCGTGGAATTAGATCCTGTGCCACAGTCACAGACTCCTTCCCCACCTCCTGTGACTACTGCTGACCCAGCATCTCCAGCACCAGCCTCAACGGAGTCTCCTGCTTTGCCCCCTTGCATCATAGTGAATTCCATGCTTTCATCTAATGTGGCAAACCAAGCCTCTTCTGGGCCTGGAGGTCAGCCCAATATTACCAAGTTGATTATTACCAAACAGATGTTGCCTTCTTCTATCACCATGTCCCAAGGAGGAATGGTTACTGTTATCCCAGGCACAGTGGTTACCTCCCGTGGTCTCCAGGTAGGCCAAACAAGTACAGCTACTATTCAGCCAAGCCAGCAGGCCCAGATTGTCACCCGGTCAGTGTTGCAGGCAGCAGCAGCTGCTGCTGCTTCCATGCAACTGCCTCCACCCCGACTACAGCCCCCTCCGTTGCAGCCCCCTCCGTTGCAACAGATGCCTAAGCCCCCAATTCAACAGCAAATCACCATTCTACAGCAACCCCCTCCACTTCAGGCCATGCAGCAACCTCCACCTCAGAAAGTTAGAATCAACTTACAGCAGCAGCCACCTCCTCTGCAGAGCAAGATTGTGCCTCCACCCACTCTGAAAATACAGACTACTGTGGTCCTTCCAACTGTAGAAAGCAGTCCTGAGCAGCCTATGAACAGCAGCCCCGAGGCCCACACAGTAGAGGCAACCTCTCCTGAGACAATCTGTGAAATGATCGAAGTAGTTCCTGAGGTGGAGTCTCCTTCTCAGATGAATGTTGAATTGGTGAGTGGCTCCCCTGTGACACTGTCACCTCAGCCTGGATGTGTGAGGTCTAGTTGTGAGAACCCTCCTGTTATCAGTAAGGACTGGGACAACGAGTACTGCAACAATGAGTGTGTGGTGAAGCACTGCAGGGATGTATTCTTGGCCTGGGTGGCCTCTAGAAATCCAAACTCTGGTGTTTGTGAGGTAGCCTTCGTCTTCTCCAAGCCTTGAAGATTCATCTGCTGAACACAAGTCCAAAAGCCTGATTTTTTGTTTTGTTTTATTGGTCTTTCGAGACAGGGTTTCTCTATGTAGCCCTGGCTGTCCTGGAACTCATTTTGTAGACCAGGCTGGCCTCGAACTCAGAAATCCACCTGTTCCGCCTCCCAAGTGCTGGGATTAAAGGCGTATGCCACCACCGCCCAGCCAAAAGCCTGTTTTTTAAACACAAGCTGGGCTTCTGTAGTGCCTGACCTTTACCCATAGTCCTTCATGCCTCCATCTCCCTTTTCTTTCTTCAGCAGAGGCCAGACTATGTAGCAGGGCCAGCAAATTCACTGTAATTTAGAATTGCTTTTTACTCTCAACTGTAAGCAAAATTACCAGCTTACTAGCAAGCACAGGGAAGGGTGATGGGAGCAAATCATAGGGGTCATTAGAAGAAACATACCAGTAAAACTGTCAGACAACTTGCCTAAAATGTTATTGGGAGAGTGCTTCGCTTTCTGCAAAAAAGCTCTGGGAGAAGAGAGGATTAGGGTTTCAGCTCAGTGGTAAAGTGCACTGGGTTTAAGTCCCAAGTGAAGGAGGAATAAAAATACTGATTTAAAATAAAATGTGTGATAGCCCTTTAAAAGGGAACTATTATTAATATACACAGTGCTATTGGGATGAAGGTTTGAAGGCCTGGGGTTATGGCTTAGCACTATAAAGCTCTGAGTTCAGACCCCAGGCTGGAAGATCGGGAGTTCAAGGTCATCCTTGGCCCACTAGTGAGTTTGAGAACAGATGCATGAGGTAAAGGTTTTACAGAACACGGTGGCCCATGCCTTTAATCCTAATACTTTGGAAGTAGACATAGGAAGATTTTTGAGTAAGGCCAATCTGAACTTACATCAGACTTTGTCTCAAAAAACAGAGACCGGGTGTGGTGGCACTCCCCTTTAATGTTACAACTTGGGAGGCAAGAGGCAGGTTGGATCTCTCTCTGAGCTTGAAGTTAGCCAGGGTTACTTAGTGAGATCCTATCTTAAGGTTCCCCTACCTGCCCCTGACAAAAACACACAAATTCTTTTTGTCTCAGTCTTAGCACATTGGGCTAGAGGGGAAACGACATCATCCAGAACTATCTTTTTCTCTACAAGTATTTCTTTACCTGACCTGGTTACCAGTTTTGCATGTAAGAAGCAGAACTCTATACCCCTAATAAGAGGTTTTACAAAGTAAAGAATCTGTGTTTGATGATAAATAAATAAATAAATAAATAAATAAATAAATAAATAAGGCTGCTATGAACATAGTGGTGCATGTGTTCTTATTACCAGTTGGAGCATCTTCTGAGTATATGCCCAGGAAAGGTATTGCTGGATCTTCTGGTAGTACTATGTCCAATTTTCTGAGGAACTGCCAGACTGATTTCCAGAGTGGTTGTACAAGCTTGCAATCCCACCAACAATGGAGGAGTGTTCCTCTTTTTCCACATCCTCGCCAGCATCTGCTGTCACCTGAGTTTTTGATCTTAGCCATTCTGACTGGTATAAGGTGGAATCTCAAGGTTGTTTTGATTTGCATTTCCCTGATGATTAAGGATGTTGAACATTTTTTTCAGGTGCTTCTCAGCCATTCGGTATGCCTCAGGTGAGAATTCTTTGTTTAGCTCTGTACCCCATTTTTTAATTAGGTATTTTCTTCATTTACATTTCAAATGCTATCCCAAAACTCCCCCATACCCTTACCCACCCACTCCCACTTCTTGGCCCTGGTGTTCCCCTGTACTGAGGCATATAAAGTTTAGAGACCAAAGGGCCTCTCTTCCCAATGATGGCTGACTAGGCCATCTTCTGCTACATATGCAGCTAGAGACACAAGCTCCGGTTAGTTCATATTGTTGTTCCACTGTACCCCATTTTTAATAGGGTTATTTACATTTCTGGAGTCCAGCTTCTTGATATATATATATATATACATATTGGATATTAGTTCCCTATCAAATTTAGGATTGGTATAAATCATTTCCCAATCTGTTGGTGGCCTTTTTGTCTTATTAACAGTGTCTTTCACCATACAGAAGCTTTGCAATTTTATGAGGTCTCATTTGTCAATTCTTGATCTTACAGCACCAGCCATTGCTGTTCTGTTTAGGAATTTTTCCCCTGTACCCATATCTTCAAGAAATAGAGGAGAAAACCCTATTTTCTCCTCTATTAATTTCAGTGTCTCTGGTTTTATGTGGAGTTCCTTGATCCACTTAGAGTTGAGCTTTGTACAAGGAGATAAGAATGGATCAATTCGCATTCTTCTACATGATAACCGCCAGTTGTACCAGCACTCTTTGTTGAAAATGCTGTCTTTTCTCCACTGGATGGTTTTAGCTCCCTTGTCAAAGATCAAGTGACCATAGGTGTGTGGATTCATTTCTGGGTCTTCAATTCTATTCCATTGATCTACCTGTCTGTCACTGGACCAGTACCATGCAGTTTTTATCACAATTGCTCTGTAGTACAGCTTAATGTCAGGCATGGTGATTCCACCAGAGATTCTTTTATCATTGAGAATATTTTTTGCTACCCTAGGTTTTTTTATTATTTCAGATGAATTCCATGGTGATCAGATAAGATGCATGGGATAAATTCAATATTTTTGTATCTCTGGAGGCATGTTTTGTGACCAATTATATGGTCAATTTTGGAGGAGGTACCATGAGGTGCTGAGAAGAAGATATATCTTTTTGTTTTAGGATAAAATGTTCTGTAGATATCTGTTAAATCCATTTGCTTCATAACTTCTGTTAGTGTCCATGTGTCTCTGTTTAGTTTCTATTTCCAGGATCTGTCTATTGGTGAGAATGGAGTCTTGAAGTCTCCCACTATTATTGTGTAAGGTGCAATGTGTGCTTTGAGCTTTACTAAAGTTTCTTTAATGAATGTGGCTGCTCTTGTATTTGGAGCATAAATATTTAGAATTAAGAGTTCTTCTTGGTAGATTTTACCTTTGATGTGTATGAAGTGCCTCTCCTTGTCTTTTTTGATAACTTTGGGTTAGAATTTGATTTTATTCGATATTAGAATGGCTACTCCAGCTTGTTTCTTCAGACCATTTGCTTGGAAAATTGCTTTCCAGCCTTTCACTCTGAGGTAGTGTCTGTCCTTTTCCCTGAGGTGGGTTTCCTGTAAGCAGCAGAATATTGGGTTCTGTCTTTGTATTGGGGAATTGAGTCCATTGATGTTAGGAGAAATTAAAGAAAAGTAATTGTTGCTTCATGTTTTGTTGTTGTTGTTGTTGTTGTTGAAGTTGGAATTCTGTTTTTGTGGCTGTCTTCTTTTAGGTTTGTTGAAGGATTACTTTCTTGCTTTTTCTAGGGTGTATTCCGTCCTTGTGTTGGTGTTTTCCCTTTATTATCCTTTGAATGGCTGGATTTGTGGAAAGATATTGTGTGAATTTGGTATTATCATGGAATACTTTGGTTTCTCCATCTATGGTAATTTAGAGTTTGGCTGGGTATAGTAGCCTGGGCTGGAATTTGTGTTCTCTTGAGGTCTGCATAACAACTGTCCAGGATCTTCTGGGTTTCATAGTCTCTGGTGAGAAGTCTGGTATAATTCTGATAGGCCTGCCTTCATATGTTACTTTACCTTACTATTTTTAATATTCTTTCTATGTTTAGTGCATTTGGTATTTTGATTATTATGTGATGAGAAGAATTTCTTTTCTGGTCCAATCTATATGGAGTTCTATAGGCTTCTTGTATGTTCATGGTCATCTCTTTCTTTAGGTTTGGGAAGTTTTCTTCTATAATTTTGTTGAAGATATTTGCTGGCCCTTTAAATTGATAATCTTCATTCTCATCAATTCCTATTATCCGTAGATTTGATCTTCTCACTGTGTCCTGGATTTCCTGGATGTTTTGGGTTAGGATCTTTTTGCATTTTGCATTTTCTTTGATTGTTGTGCCCATGTTCTCTATGGAATTTTCTGTACCTGAGATTCTCTCTTCCATCTCTTGTATTTTTTTGCTGATGCTCACATCTATGGTTCCAGATTTCTTTCCTAGGGTTTCTATCTCCAGCGTTGTCTCACTTTGGGTTTTCTTTATTGTTTCTACTTCCCTTTTTAGGTCTTGGATGGTTTTGTTCAATTCCATCACCTGTTTGGTTGTGTTTTCCTGTAATTCTTTAAGGACTTCTACCTCTTTAGCAGTGTTCTCCTGTATTTCCTTAGATGAGTTATTAATGCCCTTCTTGATGTCCTCTATCAGCATCATGAGATACGATTTTAAATCTGAGTCTTTCTTTTCAGGTGTGTGTGTTTGGGTATTCAGGATTGGCTGAGGTGGGAGTGCTGGGTTCTGATGATGGTGAGTGGTCTTGGTTTCTCTTAGTAAGATTCTTACGTTTGCCTTTTGCCATCTGGTAATCTCTGGAGTTAGTTGTTATCCTTGTTCTGGTTGGAGCTTGTTCCTCCTGTGATTCTGTTAGCCCCTCTGAGCAGACCTGGGAGTCTAGCTCTCTCCTGAGTCTCAGTGGTCAGAGTACTATTTGTAGGCAAGCTCTCCTCTTGCAGGGAAGGTGCACAGATATCTGTCATTCAGACCTGCCTCCTGGCTGAAGATGAAGGCCTGAAACAAGGCCTGTCTCAGAAGATGTGTTGCCTCTGCAATCTGCATGCTCACCTGCACAGACTGGTCTCTGAGGGACAAGGAACACAAGATGACTCTCTCACCTGCTCTGGCGGACAGAGCCCTCCAGGGCAGACACCGTTCTTCTGGCAGGGAAGGTGCCTGGATGTCTGGAGCCGAAAACAGGGTCTGTCCCAGAAGCTGTGTCACTTCTCCCTGTCCCAGAATCTGTGTCACTTCTGTAGTCCACACTCTCACCTGCACAGACTAGTCTCTGAGGGACCCGGGATCCCAATCATAAACATTTTCTCATCTGAGAGAAGCTGAGGGAGAAGAAAGAATGAACAAAATATGTTATAGGAAAAAATTTTAATAAAACTTTTAAACCCAAACCCCACTGAAAAAAATTTATTCATTCACATGCTGTGCAAAGTAAAGCAAACTCCTCAGCAAAGTAAAACTTTTCACAGGGATCAGCTCTTAAATTCATCACTGGGAAACCTCAGCACATCTTCATAGCAGGTCCTAATCCTAGTAGATGAACTCCTCCATTGAAGCTGCATTTTCTAGGAGTAATTTAATTATTATACTAATTCGGTCTGTTCTCAGTTATCCTACGTTTGTTTCTTTACCATTGTTACATAAGACTCTTGCACTAGAGATTTTGCTAAAAGGACCCAGATATGGCTGTCTCGTGTGAGACTAAGCCGGGGCCTGGCAAACACAGAAGTGGATGCTCACAGTCAGCTATTGGATGGATCACAGGGCCCCCAATGGAGGAGCTAGAGAAAGTACCCAAGGAGCTAAAGGGAACTGCAACCCTATAGGTGGAACAACATTATGAACTAACCAGTACCCCCCCCCCCCGGAGCTCATGTCTCTAGCTGCATATGAATCAGAAGATGGCCTAGTCGGCCATCAGTGGAAAGAGAGGCCCATTGGTCATGCAATCTTTATATGCCTCAGTACAGGGGAACGCCAGGGCCAAGAAGTGGGAGTGGGGGGGGAAGGGGGGGGACTTTTGGGATAGCATTGGAAATGTAATTGAAATAAATACCTGTTGGGAGCCGCCCTCACATTTGCCATTATAAGATGGCGCTGACAGCTGTGTTCTAAGTGGTAAACATAATCTGCACACGTGCAGGGGCAGTTTTCCCGCCATGTGTTCTGCCTTTCTCGTGATGACAACTGAGCCGATGGGCTGCAGCCAATCAGGGAGTAATACGTCCTAGGCGGAGGATAATTCTCCTTAAAAGGGACGGGGTTTTGCCATTCTTTTTCTCGCTCTCTCGCTCTCTTGCTTTCTTGTTCTTGTTCTTTTTCTTGCTCTCTTGCTCTCTTGCTTTCTTGTTCTTGCTTTCTTTTTCTCTCTCTTGCACTCTTGCTCTCTGGCTCCTGAAGATGTAAGCAATAAAGCTTTTGCCGCAGAAGATTCCGGTTTGTTGCGTTCTTCCTGGCCGGTAGCGAACGCGTGTAAGAAATACCCAATTAAAAAATAAAAAGACTCTTACACTAGGAAACAACAAATAAGAATAAAAATGGTGTCATTCACATTGAAGTTCCAAATCAGCAAATTGATACCACACACTGATGATATAACTAAGAGATTAAGGTTACAGTGACAAGAGTCATTGGTCAAATAATTCAGCTTCAACTGGCATGATAATGGTGTTTCCTCCACCTTAACCTCAAACAGAAAAGTCTCCCTATGTAACATGGATGTTAACTGGTTTTATTTTAAGAGAAGGATAGTTACACTTTGGGGGATTTTTAAAAAAGATTTATTTATTTATTTTATGAATGTGAGTACACTATCTCTGTCTTTAGGCAAACCAGAAGAGGGCATCTGTAAATGATTGTGAACCACCATGTGGTTGCTGGGAATTGAACTCAAAACCTCTGGAAGAGCAGTCAGTGTTCTTAACCACTGAGCCATCTTTGCAGGCCCTTTGGAGTTTATTTAAAGGAGTACATGCTAAAACATACATGTGGAGGTCAGAGAACATGTGGGTCCCCAGGAATCAAACAGAAATCTTAAGGCTCTTACCCACAGATCTTCAGCACCTTTAGCCACAGAGCCATCTTCCTGGGCCCTTGTTCGTTTGTTGTTGTTTATTTTGGGAGTTTTGTTTGTTTGCCTGTTTTGAGACATAGTCTTCCTCTGCAGCCCTGGCTATCTTTGAACTCATTATGAAGTGGACTCTAGCCAAGATTGAAGCAATCCCCCTGCTTCTGCCTCCCAAGGTCTTTCTTTACAGGTATATAATACTATGCCTGACAAAGAATTGTTATAGTATTTTATCTCCCTGCCTTACAAGGAAAATGACTTGATTATTTTTATTGTGGTTATTGTTACCTACTGGGTGTAGGAAGTAAGGGAGAGGAAGGGGTCTGAGCTCAGCCCACCCCTCCGGTTAGGTTTCTAGTAGTTGGTGGCACAATTTGTTGACATGAGGAATGCAGATGGAGTTCCATTTTTGACATGTTGAGTATCAGGGGCTGTGGGATGTGCAAGGGTTGTTTGGCAGGTAAAATATTGTCCCACATGGTGCTTTTCAACTGTGTTTTAGTGGCTTAGAATAACATCAACCTATGATGATACAGTTTGTAAGTCAAGAGCCTGACACAGGTCTCACACTGTGTTGACCCCTGTCTAAAGAGCTTGTCTGCCTTGGGAAGTCTATTTCCTTTCTAGGTTCCTGATGCCATACAAGATGACACAACCCCAAATTTTGGACATTTGGATGTGGATATCTGGGGTGGTTTTTTTCTGCCTAGCACAGTCCCCGTTCAGATTACAAGGCATGTACAGAAACAAGCACAATGATTTAGAGTAAGCATACAACTAACTTACTCCAGGGAGCAGAAGGGAGTGGGTGTACTAGGGAGTACCTGGTGTTCCAATGGATTGTTTATCTGTCAATGTGCCTCAGAAAGGAAATGGACAGTGAGGTGGATATAGGCAGATATTTAAATGAAAGCTAGTTAATGAAATTTCTACTATCATTTGGCAGGGCAAATTTGGGGAGCTGTGTTAGGCTATAGTCAGGAAATTGAGCTCTACTATTCTGGTTGTTAGAACTGAAAACAAAAGTCATAACATGCTATGTCATAACTCAGTCTGGCATGAAAACTGCTCACCTGCTTGACTAGGTACCATTGACTTTGAGGTGAGAGGTGGGTGGCTGGTGGAAGGAATTGATACAGGAAGTGCTTTCAAACTTTTCAAATCAATGGCAAAGTCAGGTGAGTATATTTTTCATAAAAGTTTATTTTACATATTTTCTTGAAAAAAAAATATCTGACCATATCTGACCCTATTTGGCCACTATTCCATATGGTAAAGGTGTTTGTGTGTGTGTGTGTGTGTGTGTGAGAGAGAGAGAGAGAGAGAGAGAGAGAGAGAGAGAGAGAGAGAGAGAGTGTGTGTATGTTTGTAGTAGGGTGGTATACATGTGTGCAGGCATGCATATAGGAGTGTGGGGGTGGGTGGGTGTGATGTGTCCATGTATATGCATATGCATATGCGGGTGCTCACACCTGGGGACCTAGATTGGATATTGGATATCTTCCTTTATCATCATTCTGCATTATGCTCTTGAGATACTCTGTTTCTGAACCTGGAACTCCCCAGTTTTTTCAACTAAACTGGCTGGCTAATGAGCGCCAGCAATCCTATCTCCATCCACCATCATCTCTAGGATTACAGGATGTCATGGTTTGTATATGCTTGGCTGAGGGAGTAGCACTATTAGGAGGTGTGGTCTTGTTGGAGTAGGTATGTCACTGTGGGTGTGGACTTTAAGACCCTCACCCTAGCTGCCCTGGAAGTCAGTCTTCCACTAGCAGCCTTCAGATGAAGATGTAGAACTCTCAGCTCCACCTGTACCATGCCTGCTTGGATGCTGCCATGTTCCCATCTTGGTGATAATGGACTGAACCTCTGAACGTGTAAGTCAGCCCCAATTAAATGTTGTCCTTATATGTGCTGTTTTGGTCATGGTGTCTGTTCACAGCAGTAAAACCCTAAGACACGGGCCCATGAAGTCATACTCAGACCTTTTGCATGGCTGTTAAGAATCCATCCTCAGGTCCTTATGCTTGCTTGACTGAGCCATCTGTCCAACCATATGGTAAATTCAAATTGTGTGTGCACACTTTACTCATTATAATCATATACCTCTCTATTAACCTACACCCAGCCTGCTCTCACATGGTTTTCTTCTATTGGAATCTGCAATACATACAGAGAGAGCCATGGAACTGATGATGTCCTTGGATGTCCCCTGAACCAAGTTTCTGTCACTGCCAGGCATAACATTTTTTCTAGGTACATTTTCAGTGACATCTGAAGCCTCTGCCACCACCCTAGTCACTAGACTCACTGACTGTTACCAGTTCCTTCCTCCTGCCATGAAGCTGATCGCTACACACCTGCTGCAAAGGAAATGTCAGACTTGTAGCTCTTTGACCATAACCCATAACCAGCTCAGCATTTTCCTCCTTTTTTGCCTCTTTCGACCCTCTTCCTTCTTATACAAGAACATTAGGCCTAGATGCAGCCACCTGGGAGCTGAAGGTTTCAGCCTTCCAGATAGATGCACATGCACACAAGAAGCTGTTACAGCAAGCCAGCAAGCCAGAGTGGAGGCTGGTATGTCACACTTCTGCTTTCTTTTCTTAGCCCCTGTTATATATCACCTCCACCAAACCCTGCCACCCTCACACACCATTCCCACACACGCAGCACATGTTCTCCAAGCAAGCACCATCCCGGGCCAAAGTTTCCCAACTACCCAAATCATATGCCCTCCAAAGTAGCCTCTTTCTTCCCTCTATTTCTTTTCCTTTTCTTTTCCTTTTTCAATTTTGTGCATATTCAGCTTCACCAAAAATCTATAGGGAGGAACTTGATTCAGAATGAAACTGGATTTAAAAATTCAATTTGTGGGGCGTTTGGGGGGGGGGGGAAAGAACGTCTTGCCCGCGCCACCAACTGCTCCAGGCCAGACACTGGTGCCATGGAGGAGTATGCTCGCGAACCTTGGGAATACAACACCGGTTCAGTGGTAGTGTCAATGCTGTGAGATCAGAGATTGGAGGTAGCTTTGCAGCGTGGGGAGGTCTGTTTTCCACCATCGACTGTGGCCTGGTCCGGCTACGGGGTAAAGAAGAACCCTGGAACTCCATCACCAATGGAGCATTGACTGGAGCTGTGCTGGCTGCGCGCAGTTGTCCGCTGGCCATGGTAGGCTCTGCGATGATTGGGGGGGAGGGGCCTTCCTGTTGGCCTTCATTGAGGGTGTTGGCATCCTCTTCCCACCCGCTATACTGCCCAGCAGTTCCGCAATGCACCCCCATTCTTGGAGGACCCCAGCCAGCTAACCCCTAAAGAAGAAGTTCCAGCCCCAGGTTATCCCAACTACCAGCAGTACCACTGAGGAAGTCACTGCCTGTCCCTGCCACCGTGGGAGCTGCTCCTCAGTTTCCTCCTGGATGATCTACCTCCGAGGGAGGACTGGCTCCTACATAGCCCTGACACCTTCACAGAGGGCCTCTAGTCTACTCTCTTGTTTTGTGGTAGGGGTGGGGGCACGTGTCTCTAGCTGCATATGTAGCTGGGAAGAGAGGCCCCTTGGTCTTGTAAACTTTATATGCCTCAGTACGGGGAACGCCAGGGCCAAGAAGTGGGAGTGGGGGGGTGGGGGAGTGGGGAGGTAGGGGAGTGGGGGGGGATATGGGGGACTTGAAATATGGGTTCCCTTTTTGTGTCTTAGGGCATCCCGGTTTCACACATGTAACAATTCTCTCACCCCAGATCCTTCGTGTGGCACCCTGATGGAATGTTTAAAGCCAGTTTAAAAAAAAAAAAATTCAACTTGAACTGAAATATTGAAGTGAGTAAAATTGAACCTTGCTGCTTTATTCCATTTGGGCTACAATAACTCATCAGGCCAGGCATGGTGGCATGCTTGGGCTTCTAGCTACAAAGGTGGTTGTAAAAGAACAGTCATTGCAGGCCAGGAGTTTGAGGCCAGCCTGGGAAACATAGCAAAATCCTATTTCAAGAGTTTAAAACAAAAAAAAATTTTAATTTAAAAGTTGTCTTTGAACAATATAAACTAACCAGTACCCCCAGAGCTCTTGACTCTAGCTGCATATGTAGCAGAAGATGGCCTGGTCGACCATCATTGGGAAGAGAGGCCCATTGGTCTTGCAAACTTTATATGCCTCAGTACGGGGGAACGCCAGGGCCAAGAAGTGGGAGTGGGTGGGGAGGGGAGGGGGAGGGGAAGGGTATGGGGACTTTTGGGCTAGCATTTGAAATGCAAATGAAGAAAATACCTAATTTTAAAAAGAATTTTTAATTTAAAAAAAAAAGTTGCTTTGTATAGCAAAAAAGGATGGAAACCTGGTATTTCTTGATGAATCACACCACCTCCTAATACCATATCACTGGAGACTCGAGATTCCATATTTGGGGTGAGGGCTACAGAAACATCCAGGGCGTCTATCTTCTAAGGATTTTAGAATTATTGGAGAGAAGCTTACTGAATAAGATGATGAATAAAAACTGTATGTGCAGGATGCCCTTCTCTGCCTGGTGCTACATGGAAAGGGCAGGGCATAGCACTGCTAAGAGGACCCCAGACACCCAGAGGTTCTGAGCACCACTAAGATGAGCAAGTAACTTGGGGAGAGATGGAAGAGAAGCAGAACAGTACGTGCACAATGAAGAGATGGAACTGGAGCTATGAGAGAGCAGCCGGATGTGAGCGGCCCTTGTTGGCTGCAGCATTTAGGAGGGATGCCCTCTCCTTGCACCTCACCTGGACATCACAGTAGAGCTGGCTCTGATGGCATGGGCAAGGGTGAATGCAGGAGAGCTGGCCTCTTCCATGTGATGGTGTGGATGAGGGAGAGATACTCTCTGTTCCTCCATCCCCCAACTTTTCCTTTTGCTACCTGTGGCAGGAAGGAGAGCTGGCTATGCCTCTTGCCAGCTGCAGCATTTGATGAGCTAGCAATGGCAGTGCTGCAGAACCTGCTATAATAGTGTGGGTGCAGGAAAACTGGGGGGCTGACCAGCTCAGCTGCCACCCAGGCCCAGATCTGGGACTTTGAGTTGGCTCATCCCCACATCTGCCCTATCAATGAACTGCTAGAGCACATGAAGAGGACAGTCCTGAAAATTCAAAGCTGCAGGATATCCAAGGCACTGGGCAACAACAGGACAGCAGAAAGTAGTCCCAGTGGGACCCCAAATTGATAGAGTAACAAAAACCAGAGACCTCAAACCAGACCAGTGACTCATTGCAATGAACATTTGCCAGTAAAGAAGTACAGAAGAGGTGTTCCAGTCTCCATCTGTGTCCAGAACTGATCCTGTGCCACACAGAGCTGCATACACAGATACCACCAGGAGAGAGCTGGTCTCCCAGGAGTGCCTACACACTTGAAATCACAGGTAATACCACCACTTCTCTTCAAATTCCTGGCCCAAGAGGGACCCTCACAGAGCCATCAGAACACAGGAACCAAGGATCAGCTGGAGACAGGATTCTTCTGATCTCTGTCTGTACCCCAGAGCTGAGTCTGTGCCACAGCTCTCCATACCAAAATTCCTCCCTAAGAGAACTAGTCTCCCAGGAGCACTGACACACAGGCTTGCAGGAGGGACAAGCCAAATTAAGAGACAGCAAGACCAGCTAACACCAGAGATAACCAGATGGTGAAAGGCAAGCAAAAGAACATAAGCAACAGAAACCAAGACTACTTGACATTATGAGAACCCAGTTCTCCCAACACAGAAAACCCTGGTTACCCCAACACACCAGAAAAGCAAGACTCCGATTTAAAATCACATCTCGAGCCGGGCACTGTGGCGCACGCCTTTAATCCTAGCACTAGGGAGGCAGAGGCAGGTGGATTTCTGAGTTCGAGGCCAGCCTGGTCTACAAAGTGAGTTCCAGGTCAGCCAGGACTACACAGAGAAACCCTGTCTCAAAAAAAAGAAAAAAAATCACATCTCATGATGATGATAGAGGAATTTAATACAGACATAAATAACGCCCTTAAAGAAATACAAGAGAACACAGGTAAACTGGTAGAAGAACTTAAAGAGGAAACGCAAAAATCACTTAAAGAATTACAGGGCTGGAGAGATGTCTCAGTGGTTAAGAGCACTGACCTCTTCCAGAGGTCCTGAGTTCAAATCCCAGCAACCACATGGTGGCTCACAACCATCCATAATGAGATCTGATGCCTTCTTCTGGGGTGTCTGAAGACAGCTGCAGTATACTTACATATAATAAATATATCTGAAAGAAAGAAAGAAAGAAAGAAAGAAAGAAAGAAAGAAAGAAAGAAAGGAAGAAAGGAAGAATTAGTTACAGGAAAACACAACCAAACAGGTGAAGGAATTGAATAAAACCATCCAGGATCTAAAAATGGAAATAGAAACAATTAAGAAATCACAAAGGGTGTAGACACTTTGCCCCTTCTTAGAATTGGGAACAAAACACCCATGGAAGGAGTTACAGAGACAAAGTTTGGAGCTGTGACGAAAAGATGGACCATCTAGAGACTGCCATATCCAGGGATCCACCCCATAATCAGCTTCCAAACGCTGACACCATTGCATACACTAGCAAGATTTTGCTGAAAGGACCCAGATATAGCTGTCTCTTGTGAGACTATGCCGGGGCCTAGCAAACACAGAAGTGGATGCTCACAGTCAGCTATTGGATGGATCACAGGGCCCCCAATGGAGGAGCTAGAGAAAGTACCCAAGGAGCTAAAGGAATCTGCAACCCTATAGGTGGAACAATATTATGAACTAACCAGTACCCCTGAGCTCTTGACTCTAGCTGCATATGTATCAAAAGATGGCCTAGTCGGCCATCACTGGAAAGAGAGGCCCATTGGACACACAAACTTTATATGCCCCAGTACAGGGGAACGCCAGGGCCAAAAAAATGGGAGTGGGTGGGTAGGGGGGGGAGGGTAGGGGGGACTTTTGGGATCGCATTGGAAATGTAAATGAGGAAAATACCTAATAAAAATATTTAAAAGAAAAAGAAATCACAAAGGGAGACAGCACTGGAGATAGAAAACCTAGGAAAGAGATCAGGAATCATGGATGCAAGCATCACCAACAGAATACAAGAAATAGAAGAGAGAATCTCAGGTGCAAAAGATACTGTAGAAAACATTGACACAACAGTCAAAGAAAATGCAAAATGCAAAAAGCTCCTAGCCCAAATGAGAAGACCAAACCTAAGGATAATAGGTATAGAAGAGAGTGAAGATTCACAACTTAAAGGGTCAGTAAATATCTTCAACAAAATTATAGAAGAAAACTTCCCAAACCTAAAAAAAGAGATGCCTATGAACATACAAGAAGCCTATAAATTGGACCAGAAAAGAAATTCCTCCCATCACATAATAATCAAAACACCAAATGCACTAAACATAGAAAGAATATTAAAAACAGTAAGGTCAAGTAACATATAAAGGCAGACCTATCAGAATTACACCAGTCTTCTCACCAGAGACTATGAAAGCCAGAAGATCCTGGGCAGATGTCATACAGACCCTAACAGAACACAAATGCCAACCCAGACTACTATACCCAGCAAAACTCTCAATTACCATAGATGAAGAAACCAAGATATTCCATGACAAATGCAAATTTGCACATCTTTCTACAAATCCAGCCCTACAAAGGATAATAGATGGAAAGTGCCAACTCTAAGAGGGAAACTACACCCTAGGAAAGGCAAGAAAGTAATCTTCTTTCAACACACCCAATAGATGCAAATCAAAACAACCCTGAGATTACACCTCACACCAGTCAGAATGGCTAAGATCAAAAACTCAGGTGACAGCAAATGCTGGTGAGGATGTGGAAAAAGAGGAACACTCCTCCATTACTGGTGGAATGACAAGCTGGTACAACCACTCTGGAAATCATTCTGGTGGTTCCTCAGAAAATTGGGCATAGTACTACCTGAGGATCCAGCAATACAACTCCTGGGCAGATACCCAGAAGATGCTCCATCATGTAATAAGGACACATGCTTCACTATGTTCATAGCACCCTTACTTATAATAGTCAGAAGCTGGAAAGAACCCAGATGTCCCTCAACAGAGGGATGGATACAGAAAATGTGGTACATTTACACAATGGAGTACTACTCAGCTATTAAAAACAATGAATTCATGAAATTCTTAGGCAAATGGATGGAAGTAGAAAATATCATCCTGAGTGAGTAACCCAATCACAAAAGAACACACATTAGGTTTGCACTCACTAATAAGTGGATATTAACCCAGAAGCTCAGAATACCCAAGATACAATTCACAGACCACATGAAGCTCAAGAAGAAGGAAGACCAAAGTGTGGATACTTTGGTCCTTCTTAGAAGAGGGAACAAAGCCAGGCGTGGTGGCGCACGCCTTTAATCCCAGCACTCGGGAGGCAGAGGTAGGTGGATTTCTGAGTTCGAGGCCAGCCTGGTCTACAAAGTGAGTTCCAGGACAGCCAGGGCTAAACAGAGAAACCCTGTCTCGAAAAACCAATTTAAAAAAAAAAAAAAGAGGGAACAAAATACCCATGGGAGGAGTTACAGAGACAAAGTGTGGAGTAGAGACTGAAGGAAAGGCCATACAGAGATTGCCCCACCTGGGGATCCATCCTGTATATAGTCACCAAACCCAAACAGTATTGTGGATACCAAGAATTTCATGCTGACAGGAGCCTGATATAGCTGTCTTCTGAGGGGCTCTTCCAGTGCCTGACAAATACAGAGGTGGATGCTCTCAGCCAACCATTGGACTGAGCACAGGATCCTCAATGGAAGAGCTAGAGAAAGGACTCGAGGAACTGAAGGGGTTTGCAGCCCCATAGGGCGAACAACAATATGAACCAACTAGAAATTCCAGAGCTCCCAGGGACTAAACCACCAACCAAAGAGTACACATGGAGGGACCCATGGCTCCAGCCGCATATGTAGCAGAGGATGGCCTTGTCAGTCATCAGTGAAAGGAGAGGCCCATGGTCCTGTGAAGGCTCTATGCCCTTGTGTAGGGGAATGCCAGGGCCAGGAAGCAGGAGTGTGTGGGTTGGTGAGCAGGGGGAGGAGGGAGGGAGTGGGGGGGGTTTCTGGGGAGTAAACCAGAAAAAGGGATAACACTTGAAATGTAAATAAAGAAGATATCTTATTTTTTAAAAAAAAGAATTCAGAATCTCAAACAATTTACCTTTTCCTTCTGTGTATGAAAAGGCACGTGTTATCATTTGTCATAAAGGAGATTAAAAGTGTGAAAAGAAACTTCTGCCCAAACTTCACAAAAAAAAATAATAATAAGGCTTATTTTTGCCTGAAAAAAATGATGTATTTGGTCATATCACACTGTAAATCAGCTTTGTCACAGAACTAGTGTGCAGCCATCTGAGGACAAGTCTGCAAGAAAGAAAGAAAAAAAGGAAAGGAAGAAAGAAGAGAGAGAGAGAGAGAGAGAGAGAGAGAGAGAGAGAGAGAGAGGGAGGGAGGGAGGGAGGGAGGGAGGGAGGGAGGAAGGAAGGAAGGAAGGAAGGAAGACTAGAATGTGACTCCTCTCTTGGGAATCTGTCCCAATGCTATCTTCATCCAGAGAGCTCAAAACAAATGTTATTACAGGACCAAGAATCAAAGCAGTCATTCCAAGGCCAAAACAAGGAACATATCAGTGACCTAAAAGAATTTAATATTGGGGGCTGGAGAGATGGCTCAGTGGGTAAGAGCACTGACTGTTCTTCCAGAGGTCCTGAGTTCAAATCCCAGCAACCATATGGTGACTCACAACCATCCATAATGAGATCTGACTCCTTATTCTGGAGTATCTGAAGACAGCTACAGTGTACTTACATATAATGAATAAATAAATATTTTTTAAAAGAATTTAATATTGAAATTCTGAAAACCAGCTCTGTGTTCTTGAAAAAAGATTGAGTTTTATAGGAGAGAACATGGTCTGATATATGTGGGCTTTCTCCTACTTCATGAGTAGATTTTCCTAAAATCCCTTGACACTTTCTGAGTGAAAAGACTATCTTTGGTACTGTATTAGGTACCTGTCCCACTGCTGTGCTTGATTACTTGACAAAAAGAAGGGGTTATTTTGGCTCACAGTTTGAGAAGATGCAGTCCATCATGGCAAATGAATGCAAGGTGGTAGGAGCTAGCAGTTCATCAGATTACATCCAAAGTCAGCAAGCAGAGAAAAATGGATGCTGGCAACTCATCTGGCTTCCTCCTTTCAGCATGGCTGAAGCTGCTGAGTTCTGCTCTGGAGCTGGAGCATACCCCACTTGTTCTATTACCAGCTTTCTGTTTTCTAACTCCTTCACTACCTAAACTTGACTGTCCTGGAACTTGCTCTATAGATTGACCTTAAACTCAAATCTGTGTGGCTGTTTCCTGAATGCTGGGTTTAAAAGGTGTGGAAGAGGAGAAGGAGAAGGAGAAGGAGAAGGAGAAGGAGAAGGAGAAGGAGAAGGAGAAGGAGAAGGAGAAGGAGAAGGAGAAGGAGAAGGAGAAGGAGAAGGAGAAGAAGAAGAAGAAGAAGAAGAAGAAGAAGAAGAAGAAGAAGAGGAAGAGGAAGAGGAAGAGGAAGAGGAAGAGGAAGAGGAAGAGGAAGAGGAAGAGGAAGAGGAGGAAGGGGAAGGGGAAGGGGAAGAGGAAGAGGAAGAGGAAGAGGAAGAGGAAGAGGAAGAGGAGAAGGAGGAGGAAGAGGAGGAGGAGGAGAAGGAAGAAGAGGAAGAAGAGGAAGAAGAGGAAGAAGGAGAAGGAGGAGAAGGAGGAGAAGGAGGAGAAGGAGGAGAAGGAGGAGAAGAAGGAGAAGGAGGAGAAGAAGGAGGAGAAGAAGAAGAGAAGGAGGAGGAAGAAGAGGAGTTATATAGTGCGGGACACACTGCAGCTTCCATACCGAGATTTTTTTTTTAACTTTTTGGTCTTTGTGAGTTACACATCATGCACCGCAGTCCCTCTCTCAGCTCACTCTTTCTCTTCATATCTGTCCTCTGCCCCTGCAACCTCCCCTGCAAAATAAAAAACAAACAAACAAGTAAGCAACAAGAAAGCATAAAAAAAATCTCATCATGGTAGCTGTAGTATGTCACAGTGTGTCCTACAGCATATCCCTCTGTCCACACATCTTCACTTGCAAATGTTCATTTCAGTGAGTCATAGGTCTGGTTGTAGATCTCTGGCTTGTGTGACACCATCAGAATTGGATCATCATTGGGACTCCTCCCAGTTATCCTGTTGTTGTCATGTCATGGAGATCCTCCAGCTTTGGATCAGCCTGACTGGCCCTTTCACACATCCCAACTCTTCACAGACGATATAGATTTTGGATCTGGGCCTGGGTGGTAACAGAGCTGGTCAGTGTGACAACTTTCCCTTATCTGCACCACCAGAGTAAGCTCTCCAGCACTGCTCTTGCTAGGCCACCCGATACTACCATTGGCAGGAGGCAGGGTCAGCCCTCTGGCTCTCATGACTTCAGCACTGGATCACCCACACTCATGCCTCTAGAGCCAGCTCTACTGTGCTGCCCAGTCAAGGTAAGGGGCCTACTCTTCCAAGTGCTGCATCCTGTGAGGTACTAGGCAGCTTTCCTGTTCTTACACCCTCAGGGCTGGTTCACCAGTGCTTTTGACATCAGGGACAGCTCCACTGTGTTACCCAGGCTGCTTTCTTGAGTGCTACAGCCAGTGAGGAGGCAGAAATAGTTACCCACTCTCACACCTAGCTCTCCTGACTATAGCAGGTAGCAAAGAGCAATGGAGGGGGGCATCGCCTCACACCCTCATGTCAGATGAGTGGCAAGGCCAGCTCTCCCATGCTCTAACCCTCGGGTGCCAGCTCACCTGTGCCCTCTCCACCAAGGCCTGCTTCCCAGACAAGGTGCAGGACCAGCTCACCTGCGCTCATGACCCAAAGCCAGCTCTCCCAATAGCCACAGGTAATGACGGGCAGGGGGGAGAGGGCATCATCCCCTCACCCACACCACTTCATGACCAATGAGTGACCCGGCCAGTTTTCATACTCTTGCTCAGCTGCTCCACCTTGACCAGGTCTAGAACTACTGTGCTTCCCAGGTGAAGTGCATGTCCTGCTCTTCACAGTTCTGCAGCCAGCCAGGGGCAGGACCAGCTCGTCTGTGCTCATGACCCCAGGGTAAACTCTCCTGACTGCTGCAGGTTATAAGGAAGGGCATCACCTCCCACAACCCAGACCACCTCGTAACAGATGGGTGGCAGGGCCAGCTCTCCCACACTCATGTTCCTGGTACTGAGTCACCCACACCCCTGCCACCAGGGCTAGCTCCACTGTGCTCTCCAGAATGTTGCTGCCGGTGAGGGGTGGGGCCAGTTCTACACAGTCCCTGGGCATCCACTTGGTTTCCAGTGGCTTCCCAGACCAGGGACGACTCCATCGACCCTAACCCCTGCCACTGTGTGAACACAGATTCAGACATGGCTCTCAGTGGCAGCTCCAGCTAAGATTTTACCATGGCCAGGTGGCAAGGCTGTCCACTCACAACAGGCTACTTCTTTCCACCCTGGAGTCTGCAGTTTCCATCTTTCTTCACAATGCTCAAGTTGCTCTTATCTAACTACCAGGTACTCGCACATTGTGGTGGCTCCTGCTGCAGGGTAGCCACATAGCTGGCAGGCCCCTAGGTGGCATCATCTGTCAGCCCTTAGTGGTGTGGAAGCAAGTAGGTGTCTGTGGGTGGCATGGCAGTTTGCAGGTCTCTGTCTAGTCAGTCTTCCTCATCCTACACTGTGCTTCCTGGATTTGATTTGATTTTTATGAGACCTAGGCAGAAGACAGCTTTGGCCACTGTCTTAGTTAGGGTTTTACTGCTGTGAACAGACACCATGACCAAGGCAAGTCTTATAAAAAACAACATTTACTTGGGGCTGGCTTACAGGTTCAGAGGTTCAGTCCATTATCATCAAGGTGGGAGCATGGCAGTATCCAGGCAGGCATGGCACAGGCAGACCTGAGAGTTCTATGTCTTCATCCAAAGGCTGCTAGTGGAAGACTGACTTCCAGGCAACTAGGGTGAGGATCTTCAGCCCACACCCACAGTGACACACCTACTCCAACCAGGTCACACCTATTCGAACAAGGCCACACCTCCAAATGGGCCACTCTTGCCCAAGAACATATAAACCATCACAGCCACCAACCCAGGCATCAAACTAGGATGAGCAAAGGACTGTCATCTGCTCCTCACTGATATATGAACAGCACCACCAACAAGATCTTTGGCCATTGCCAAGTTTTTTGGTTTGGGTTTGGGTTTTTTTTGGGTGGAGGGGGTTCCTTTGGAGGGAGGCTGCAAGGGCAGAGGGTAAATACAAAGAGATGGGAAAATGAGAGGGATTGAGGTGTATGATGTAAAAGTCACAAGGAATCAATACAAAGTTAACACACACACACAAAATAAAATAAAAAGTTTGTGTGCATTGAGGAGCCTGCGAACAAATGCACTTCTAAGAGATCATGCAGACAAATGCAGAACTGACAGCTGTATGCCACTGGTTGTGGGTGCACACCTTTAACCCCATCATTCGGGAGGCAGAAGCAGGTTCTTGAGTTCAAGGCCAGCTTGGTCTACAAAGCTAGCTTCCAGACACCCAAGGCTACACAGAGAAACCCAGTCTCAAAAAACCAAACCAAACCAAACAAACAAACAAGTAGAATGGCATTGTACTGGCTAGTTTGTTTTTCAACTTGATTCAAGTTCATGAGGGAAGAGGGAACCTTAATTGAGAAAATAACTCCATTAGATTGGCCTGTAGGCATGTCTATTTGGCATTTCCTGTATTAATGGTTAATATGTGGAGTATCCAGTCTCCTGTAGGCTGTGCCACCCTGGGCCAGTGGTCCCAGATTACATAAGAAAGCACTGAGCATGCCAGGAAGAACAAGCCAGAAAGCAGTACTCCTCCATTACCTTTGCTTCAGTTCTTGCCACCAGTTCCAGACTTAACTTCCTATTTGCACACACACACACACACACACACACACACACACACACACTTCTCTGCACACAGAAGACGGATGTGGTGTGTCCTCCTTGCCTAAAAGCTGCTCTCCTTAGCAATCTGGTTCCATCAGGCCCATTCATGAACATGAAGAAAACAGAAACTTTTCACTTCCCTCGCCTAAAATTATTGCTTCACTTCCTGGCTTTCAGACTCATAATTGAACCTCATACAGATTTCACACATTTGTGCCTATATTTTTTCACACATTAACCACATTTGTGTCTATATTTAGAACAGCTCCCCTCTCCTTTTCTCTATTACTGCTAACATCTTATAGGTTGTAGATATTTTTAAGAGGATTAGAGAACTGGGTGTGGTGGTACATGCCTGTAATCACAGCACTCAGGAGATTGAGGCAGGAAGATTATGAGTTCAGCACTAGCACTGGTTACCATAGAGAATTTTAAGTCATCCTAAGATACATGAGACCCTGTCTCAAGAATAAAAAATGTATTATAACTTGAAAAGTCATCTACGAAATTTAAACAACAGCAAAATGGTGTGTGTGTGTGTGTGTGTGTGTGTGTGTGTGTGTGGTCACACAGACGAGTGCAGATACTGGACACTGAACCCAGTGCTTCACTCTGTACAAAGCATGTATTCTACCCTTAGCTACACATTCAATTCAAGGAGGCAACTTATTTCATTGTAACCAACAGAGATTTGATATGGCTGTAGCTTCAACTCTAAGACAGAGAAATGCAAAAAGTAGTAAGAAACTGAGAGGCCAACCCTACTCCATCTTGGAATCGGCCTCCATCTTAAATGAAAAATAAAATAAAATTAATACACACACACCAGGAAGGACCCCATGGCTTGTCCTTGGCTAGCTCTCTAGCTACTTCCTAGCAACAGTTAATCAAAGATTTGTCTGATTGTTTCAAATGTACTTTCAGACTATTCTTAATTGTATATGGTCTTGCTTCAGAGCACCCACCTGTCGATAGACATTCAATTAGTGCTTGCCAGGCTGGAAAGCCCCTTGTTTGCTCTTATTTTCCAATTAAACCTTTTCCTGATGAGAGTTCTGGGACAGTAAGTAAGCCCAAACTTAAGTATGATTACATAGGCGTCAACTCCTTGGTGGTCTTTTGGAGTTCACGAATGCTTCCTAGCACAACAAAACCAAACCAATACAGGTGCATTTTCATCAAATATTTATTAAAAAGTACCAGGCACTGGGATAAAGGAAAAGAACGCAGTGATGATCAAAAACAAAAAGGCCCATACTCTTGTATTGATTGCAGTCTAATGAACCATTTAAATATTAATCACACTAATTAATCTAAATTGGCCATTCTGTAAGGGACCACTAGGTGTCCCCATTATCCATTCAGAGCTCCTAGTTTATATTCTGTGCCCCAGTAAGGACATTTTCCGCCTCCTCTCCAGCTAAATATAGTCAGTCACACAACCAACTTTTGATAAGTAAGAAGTGAGTAAAAGTATTTAGGGCAAACACACTTAGGCCATGCTCTTATAAGAAGTGGGTGTGTCCTCCATCCCTCTCAGCCACTAGAAAGTAGAAGTAATATGGAGTCCTCTCAGAATGCCCTGGTGAGGTCCACAGGGATGATTGTGCCCAAAAGCAAATGGTTCCTTAATAATGCAGCCTTCAGACAGGCCCTGGGCTGCTTAATTTTGTACTATTGGAATCCAGAAAGAAATTTTATAAAAGTCACTATTTGTTTCTGTTTCCACAGTAGATCTAACTACTAGGAAGGAAGTTTTGGGGACAGGGATGTTGCTCTGTCCATAGAGTGCTTGTTGGGAATACGTGATACCCTGGGTTTGATCCTTAGTACCACATGCCTGTAATCCTAGCACTTAGGAAGCTGTGGCAGAAAGATCAGAAGTTCAAGGTACATGGAGAGTTTAAGGCTATTATGGGGTGCATAAGACACTGTCTCCAAACAATAGAAGAGAGCTTTGGAAAGAAAACAATAAAAATCCATCTAAGGGATCATGTAGGGTTGTGTGTCCTGAGTCTGCTCTGCCACAGGGCATGGCCGCTGGGGGAGTTGGGAAGCAGGAGTTGACCAACCTTACCCCAAGCTGTCACGGGGCAAATGTTGGGCCATAGGAAAGCCCCAGGACACCGCTCGGGAGTGGGGAAGCACAGTCTGAGGTGCAGGAGAGCTGGAGCTGCTGGAGGGAGGAGGAAGGCCCCCGTCCTGCAATGAGGCCAGTCTGCTTTTCAGGTTTGTTATTAAACGCGTTCTCACGACCGGCCAGGAAAGACGCAACAGACCAGAATCTTCTGCGGCAAAGCTTTATTGCTTACATCTTCAGGAGCCAGAGTGCAAGAAGCAAGAGAGAGAGAAAACGAAACCCCGTCCCTATTAAGGAGAATTTTCCTTCGCCTAGGACGTGTCACTCCCTGATTGGCTGCAGCCCATCGGCCGAGTTGACGTCACGAGGAAGGCAGAGCACATGGAGTGAAGAACCACCCTCGGCACATGCGCAGATTATTTGTTTACCACTTAGAACACAGCTGTCAGCGCCATCTTGTAACGGCGAATGTGGGCGCGGCTCCCAACATCTCCCCCTTTCCTTTTAATAAGAGCAAATAGGCCACCCATATTAATGAGAGTGGAGATAGAGGTCAAATCCCCAGTGTGTAGGTAAAGGAGCCATGTACAGGATTAGCTCTTAGGCTCACAGGCTTTTACCCAGAGCAACCCTGACCTGCTCCCGTGTCGTTTTGCCTGGAGAGAAGGACACTTGGACACTCAACCTTCTTGAAAGATGACATGTCTCCCTAGAATAGGCTCATATATGCCGCAGAGCCTTTCCATTGCAGTGCTTAGCCGTGCAACTCTCTCGGGCTGCTGAAGCACACTCACTCTATCCCGTGCAATGAGACTAGCCTCATGGGATATAAGAGCTGAGTGGCCAGCGACCTATTGCCTAAGCATAGATATATCAGGGGAAGCTCCATGTTCTAGTCCTGCAAGCGCCTGGGCAATAACCACCTTGTCTCTCCTAGTTTGGGCCTTAAGCTTACAGACCAATCAAAGAAGCAACACTAATCCACAGCAAAGTGTATCTCCAAGTAATATTAATCCCACCCAATTTTTAAAGAAAGAAAATGCTGAGGAGATCCAATTGGGTAATCCTTTGGTCAGGGACAGGTCCAAGCGCGTGGAGTTGACCTGAAGTCTCAATTCCCGAAGGATCTGTTCAAATTCAGCCGTCCAATTCTGTAACATATACTGAGAAAGACTTTTTGACAAATTAGCTGCCCTAGTAAATTTCTCATACTGAATGGAAGTAACACACAATCCCGGAAACTTTTGTTCACATCTCAGCTGAGTTATTTGTCATAATACATCTAGTTGTATCTGGACAAGATCTATGAGTTGATTAACCAGCATGAGACCTCTCTGTATCTTGACATTAGCTGAGGCCTGTTCATCTATGACTGTAGTCACTGAGGCTGACAAAGTGTTAATGGTGTCAGTCGTCTGGACCTGTCCAGACAGAGCCAAGGCTGTCTGAATTAAGGCCAAACCCAGTTCCTAGTTAGTGGTAAAAAAGCAGGAGAATACTTGAGCATTATACATCACCGTCATTGGGAGTGGAAATGTCGACATTATCCCCCAACGCTGCTCTCTTTTTATTATTGACGCCCTGGACATCACCAAGACGAGGGACATTAGTATTCCCTTGGTCAGTCTGGATTTTTCGGGTGAGTCTTTCTGGTAACCAAAATGGGTTGTCTTCATTCTGTGGGAAAACACAGATAGCTCCCCTGGATCTTATCAAAATAGGATCCGGGCCATACCATTTATTATCAAGGACATTTTTCCATTTAACCATCTCATTGGGCCTATCTGGCTCTGAACAATGACGTTCAGCCGCAGTATGGCCATGAGCATCAATATTTAAAAAATTGAGTGTAAAGAGTGCCATAGACACAGACACTCTTGGTGCTCGGGGTACAGTCTCCTCAAAAGTTCCCCTCTTCTGTTTTATAAGATAGGTTTTGAGGGTGCGATGCGCACGCTCAACAATACCCTGTCCTTGAGGGTTGTATGGAAGTCCAGTCAGGTGGGTTACGTCCATCTGACGGCAGAACTGCTGGAATTTTTGAGACGTATAAGCTGGTCCATTATCAGTCTTAAGGAGTCTGGGTTTCCCCCAAGCACTCCATGCCTCAAGGCAATGTTGAATCACATGTGAGGCTTTTTCTCCGGTTAACGGAGAAGCAAACATGATGCCAGAACATGTGTCAATGGACACATGGAGATATTGAAGTTTTCCAAAGGAAGAAACATGTGTAACATCCATTTGCCAGACCTGTAGAGGTCGAATACCGCGTGGGTTAATTCCCACATGAGGAACTGGCAAGAACTCACAGCAGCTTTGACATTGAGTAACAATGTCACGGGCTTCTTTTCTTGTCAAGGAGAAACGACTGCGTAATGTTTCAGCCGTCACATGAAAATTGTTATGAAAATTTCTTGCAGCCTCTACCGGGGATGATAGGGCAGCAGCCACCACTTTAGTGGCCTTATCTGCCAAATCATTTCCCAGAGCCATGGGGCCAGGTAGGCCTGAATGGGCTCTAACATGAGTAATATAAACAGGAAACCTTCTAGATAACAAAACTAATTGTATCTGCTGAAAAATATTGGCAACTCTACTGGAAGGCTTAATCACTCCAGCCACTTCTAAAAGATTTACTGCATTAACCACATAACAGGAATCTGACACAATATTAAGGGGTTCTAAAAAGGTTTTTAAAACTTCTAAGACCACTAAACATTCTACCACTTGAGGTGAATTTTCATTATATTGTTTGGATACCACTTTACCATTAGCCACATAGGCACCTATGCCAGTTTTTGATCCATCAGTATATACCACAATCCCATTTTTAAGTGGGTTTCTTACTGTTATTTGTGGAAACACAACAGATTGATTTTGGGCAAACTGTAAGATTGGATGTTTTGGATAATGGTTATCTATTTTTCCTGAAAAGGAGGTAACTAAAACTGCCCAATCATTAGATGTGGCTGCCAAGGTTTGAACCTGTGCAGCGGTATAAGGTACAATTAAAAGATATGGACTTTGCCCAAAGTGGGTGATTGCTGCTTTTAGACCTTTAAGGGCAAGCTGTGCAATTGCATCAGGATACCAATCTATTATTTTAGCTGGGGATACGTTTGGATGGATCCACAACAATGGCCCATTCTGCCACAAAACTGCAGTTGGCAATTGTGCTGTCTTAAAGACACACAAACTGAAAGGTTGCGAATCCTCAATACGTTGTAATTGTGCATTTTGTAAGGCCTTTTCCACTTTTTGTAAGGCCTGGTTAGCAGCTAGAGTAAGAGTCCTAGGGGAGGAGATATGAGGATCTCCTTCTAAAATACCAAACAAAGGCCTTAACTCAGCGGAAGGAATCTTTAAAAAAGGTCTGAGCCAATTAATATCTCCCAACAGCTTTTGAAAATCATTTAAGGTATGGAGGTGATCTCTTCTTATCTCTACCTTTTGGGGCACAATCTTATCTGGGGACACCACAGAGCCCAAGAATTGTCCTGTATCAGAAATTTGGACCTTTTCTGTGGCTATCTGTAAACCCCACTGACTTAAAGTTTTAAGTAGAAAAGGATATGCCTTTTGTAGCATGGTAAGGTCTTTATGGCACAGGAGGATGTCATCCATGTAAAGGAGCAAAATTAAAGAGGGGAATTGTTCCCTCACTGGCAAAAGAGCTTCTTGCACATAAAGTTGGCACATTGTAGGACTATTGGACATTCCCTGTGGTAAGACCTTCCATTGATACCTCTTATCAGGTTCCATGTGATTAATAGAGGGGATGGTAAAGGCAAATCTGGGCCTATCCCTTGGACACAAAGGTATAGAAAAGAAACAATCTTTAATATCTATAATAATTAAATTCCAGCCACGTGGTAAGGCGGAAAGTACAGGGAGACCCCTCTGTACTGGGCCAAATAAGTTCATTTGCTCATTAATGGCTCTGAGGTCATGGAGCAGTCTCCACTTTCCTGACTTTTTCTTAATTACAAAAATTGGAGTATTCCAAGGTGAGGTAGAGGGTTCAATATGGCCTAATTTTAATTGTTCCTCTACCAGTTGAATCACAGCTTCTAGTTTTTCAGAGGATAGGTGCCATTGAGGAACCCACACTGGGTCCCCTGTTTTCCATGGTATGGGTCGTGCTGCCCCAATGGCCGCTAAGGAAAACCCAGACCCTGTCTGTCTTGGTTTCCATTAGGTAAGATAGGCTCTATCCTTCCCTGTTCTTGATGTCCTAACCCTTTTCCTTCTTTATAACCCATCTTTGCCATGATATTTTTTGCTTTAGCTGAATACCCTCCCGATGGGGCGTTTTCATTGGACAAAATAAGGCCCAAATGCTGCATAATATCCCTTCCCCAGAGGTTAACCGGGAGTGGGAGCACATAAGGTATGAATTTCCCTTGCTGTCCTTCAGAGGATTCCCACGTCAAGGCAATGGAGCTTATAGTGGGACATGATTGATAACCTAGGCCCTGTAATGAATGAGATGACTCTGTGGTGGGCCATGTTTTGGGCCACCAATGTGTAGAAATTATACTTTTATCTGCTCCGGTATCAAGGATGCCTTCAAACTCTTTTCCATTAATCTTAAGGCGGAGCTTAGGTCTATCATTTAAAGATACAACCAAATAGGCAGAATCATTTCCTGAGGAGCCCATCTTCTTTATCTCAGGTCCTGCAGATTTTTCCCTGGTATTATCAGGGAGGAGCAGCAGCTGAGCTATCCTATCTCCTTTACTAATAGAAAAAACGCCTTTAGGGCTTGAGCACAGGACCTGTATTTCAGGGGAATGTTGACAATCCATAACTCCAGGGTGGACTACTAAGCCCTGTGAGGTGAGTGAACCCCGGCCGAGAATAAGGCCCATGGTTTCCGGGGGCAAGGATGGTATAGGCTCCACTGGCACCGGCTGAATACTCATTTGAGGCATTAATAGGAAGTCGGAGGCGGCACGCAGGTCCACCCTTGTGGGTCTTCCTGGGTCGCCTCTCTGACTGCTTCTTGGGTCCTGACAAACCGGTTCCCATATCTTTGAGGGCCCTGGGACCGAGGGCCCGATGACCCGTTTTTTGGCACATCAGTTGATTGACTATCAGGTGGGGGAAGGACTCTGCCCTTTATATCCCTCACAGAGCGACACTGGTCAGCTCTATGATAACCCTTGCCACACTTAGAGCAAAGAGTGAGAGTCCCTCCCTGTTTATCTGGAGCTCTGCAATCTTTCTTAAAATGCCCAGGCTTTCCGCAGTTAAAACATGTCCTCTGATTATTTCTGCCCATGGAGCGGTTTTGGGATTGAAGGATGGCAGCCGCTAAACCTGCATTGCTGAGAGGTCCCCCAAGCTCTCGACAGACCCTGAGCCAGTCTTGTAAGCCTTTGTTCTTTCTTGGGGCTATGGCCGCTCGGCACTCCTTTGTGGCTTGCTCATAGATTAGCTGTTCTATCAGAGGCGCAGCTTGCTCTGACTCTCCAAAAATACGCTCTGCTGCCTCTGTCATTCTGGCCACAAAATCTGAGAAGGATTCCTGAGGTCCCTGGATTATCTTTGTTAACTGACCAGTGGTTTCACCTGCTCGAGAGAGCGCCTTCCAGGCCCTAATAGCCGTGGAAGAAATCTGGGCATAAGCTCCCCAATGGTAGTTTGTCTGATCAGCAGAATAAGCTCCCTGACCCGTTAACAAGTCAAAAGTCCAATCTCTCTGCTCTGGAGTCAAAGCAGCTGCGTTTGCTCGGGCCTGCGCTTGTGCAGCTTCGTGCCAAAGCGCTCTCCATTCCATATATTTGCCCATACTAGGGAGAGCGGCTTTTACAACCGTTTGCCAGTCAGCAGGAGTTAGTGCCATGCCGGCGAGCCTGTCTAACTGCACCAAGGTAAAATTAGCATTGGTTCCGTATTTACGGACCGACTCGGCAATTTCTTTAATTTGTAAGTATTCTACCGGAGCGTGGACACGCCCACCCTCGGCTCCTTCAAAGACCGGAAATGCCTGTTGTATTTTCCTTTGTTCCTCTCTGGGAATGAATGAGTCTGCGCACTGCCTCTCTGCGCACTGCCTCTCTGCGCAGGGCTGACGCACTACGCAGGGCGGGGACTCCGCATAGGGCGGACCTTGAAGCCGACTGCCCTGAGGCCAATCAGCAAACTGGCCTTCGCCAGCCGCTTTTGGCTTCCTTAACTGATTAGCTAGCACTTTACCTGGCTGGTAATGGGCTGCTTCTTCCTCCCAGTCTGTTTCCTCAGAGGAGAATTCTTCATCTGCTTCAGAACTACTAAGAGCTGGCTTCCTGAGCTCATCTAGTGACGAGTATCTCCTAGAGACCTCCGCTAATCGATCTTTTTTCTTTTCTTTTTTCTTTTCCTTCCTTCTAATCTCTCCCCAGGTATTCTTACCTGACCTAAACTTTTCCTCGGGTTCAAGACCCTTGGAAAGGCCTGTATACTTATTTTGTGTACCATATTTTCTCTTTGCTCCTACTCTCTCTCCCCGCTTTACTTCTGATAGCTTGTCCTGAATTTCATCTAGAATCCTCCCTATCTTAACCACTTGATAACATGTGAAAAGGAACAAAAGGGCTCCTAACACCAGAAAAAATTCAAGGCCAAACATATTCCACTTTACTTCTGATAGACTGTCTTGAATTTCCTTAGAAAGTTCAAGATCAGACTTACCTCGTAAAGCTGTACTCACTGGTACTCTCGTTCCCCAGCTGAAAAGTTCTGAATTCATACAGTTGAATCCTTCTTAACAGTCTGCTTTACGGGAACCTTTATTACCGCGACCCGCAGTTCTGGTTCTGGAATGAGGGATCTTCCTTGCGCCAGTCCCGAGTTTTTTTCTCGTCCCGGAATTCGGCACCAATTGTTATTAGACGCGTTCTCACGACCGGCCAGGAAAGACGCAACAGACCAGAATCTTCTGCGGCAAAGCTTTATTGCTTACATCTTCAGGAGCCAGAGTGCAAGAAGCAAGAGAGAGAGAAAACGAAACCCCGTCCCTATTAAGGAGAATTTTCCTTCGCCTAGGACGTGTCACTCCCTGATTGGCTGCAGCCCATCGGCCGAGTTGACGTCACGAGGAAGGCAGAGCACATGGAGTGAAGAACCACCCTCGGCACATGCGCAGATTATTTGTTTACCACTTAGAACACAGCTGTCAGCGCCATCTTGTAACGGCGAATGTGGGCGCGGCTCCCAACACAGGTTCTTGGACACCCAGGCAGAAGCTGCATAAGAGCTAAGAGCAGAGTGAGGGCCTGTGGGCTGGATCTAGCCGAGGCAGGGTGGGGGAAGAAGAGGGAGCTCCAGGTGGTCCTGAGTAATCTTAAGGGGTTTCCCAGTCCCAGACCCTGTTTACAGCTTCCCCCTCCCACCTGGGGTCAAGGCTAGGCCAAGTTCCATTCTCCACCCACAAGAATATTCTTGAGTAAAAAATTCTCAGACTGTACTGACTGACAGTAGTCACCTGACCCTCTGGAAAGTCCCAAGTAGAGTTCAAATGCATGCCATGCTTGCTAGCCAGTAGATTTAAAAGTCAATATGCGGGCTGAAGAGATGGCTCAGTGGTTAAGAGCACTAACTGCTCTTCTGAAGGTCCTGAGTTCAAATCCCACCAACCACATGGTGACTCACAACCATCCATAATGAGATCTGACGCCCTCTTCAGTGTGTGCTTACATATGATAAATAAGTAAATTAAAAAGGTCAATATGCTTAGCCAATAAGTTTGAACTGTAACCTTGCTAATGTAACCTGTGCCCCCAAAAAGTATAAAAACTGCTTGTAATGGCCATTCGGGTCGCTGTTTTAGTAACTTGCCTTGAGGGACTGATTGAAGGTTGACCCTGACTCTCTGGAAAATAAACTTCTTCCTTTTTGCATCGATCTGCATCTCAGTGTCTCAAGTACCACTGACTGAGGGACAGGTCCTTACAGTCCCCTCTGGGAGAGTCCTTGGCTTGGCGGCTGCAGGTTTCAGTTTGGTGGCAGCTGTGGCTGGGAGCACAAAGAGGCCTTCTACTAGATGATTGCTCGATGGCCTTCTCCATAAACAATGCTAATCTTAGAAGTTTTAGTGAAGAATTAGGTCATAGATGATGTACTGGCTGGTTTTGTGTGTCAACTTGACACACCTGGAGTTATCACAGAGAAAGGAGCTTCAGTTGAGGAAATGCCTCCATGAGATCCAGCTGTAAGGCATTTTCTCAATTAGTGATCAAGGTGGGAGAGCCCCTTGTGGGTGGGACCATCCCTGGGCTGGTAGTCTTGAGTTCTATAAGAAAGCAAGCTGAAAAAAATTTAAAAAAAAAAAAAGAAAAAGAAAAGAAAGAAAGCTGAGCAAGCCGGTGGAAGCAAGCCAGTAAGGAACATCCCTCCATGGCCTCTGCATCAGCTCCTGCTTCCTGACCTGCTTGAATTCCAGTTCTGACATCCTTTGATGATCAACAGCAATGTGGAAAGTGTAAGCTGAATAAACCCTTTCCTCCCCAACTTGCTTCTTGGTCATGATGTTTGTGCAGGAATAGAAACCCTGACTAAGATAGATGGGGACACTTATTATGTCAGCAATTGGTAGACAGAAGCAAGAGGATCAAATTCGGAGATAATAGAGCTGGAGAACTAACTCAGAAGTTAGCAGCACTTGCTGCTTGTGCAGAGGACCCAGGTTCAGTTCCCAGCACCCATGTGATGCCTCACAACTGCCTATAACGCCATTCCAGGGTATCAATCACCTCCTCTAGCCTCTGCAGGCACAAGGCACACATGTGGTATTCATATATACATGTAGGCCAAGCACTCAGACATATAAAACAAAAATATATAAATCTTTAAAAGTTCAAGACCAGTCTGAGCTATGTAGTGAGATCTGGTCTCAAAATAAATAAAAAGGCAAAACTGAGAGACAAGAAAATTATATAACACTACAAGCAGGTTTGCTTTAGCTTCTCACTGTCCATAGCTAAGCTAAGCATTTGTTTTGTACTCCACTAAATAGATACTGCCATCTTGCTTACTAAGTGGTTTTTAGTTTTCTCGTACTTCTTCGCATAGTCTTTTCAACTTTAAAATGCTACAAATGTAGTTTTTAACTTTGTATGCCTAAATATCTTCCTCTGACTTAGAATTGAAATATTTGATCTTCCCTATTAAACTTTGCTGAAAAAAAGTTTAAGAAGTGACATGTATAAAGTGTATATAGCTCACATTGGCCTGAAACTAAGTAGCCGAGACTGGCCAAGAATTCAAAATACTTCTGCCTTGGCCCCTCAAAAGCTGAAATTTGGCTTGTAATCAAGGAAGATGTCAAAGGACGGGGGGGCAGGGGGGAAGCTGCACTTTTTTAGTTGAAACTCAGAATAATGAGCAGATCCATCAGTGAAATCAGTAGGTAACAACACAGATGCTTCTGGGCTATATACAAACATTGTCTCATTACAGGAGTGTTAGAGGTTGAGAAATCTTTGCTGTTTCCATGGCTTGACCTTCATGCCAGCACCACACTTCTGTCATCATTCCTATGATTTGAATTTGAAATGTCACCCATGGCCTCACATAGTTGACACCATTTGTTTGAACACTTGAGCCTAGATGATGGCATCATTTTAGGAAGTTCTTGAGCCTTAAAGAAGTGGGGCATTTCTAACGGATATAGATTATTCTGGATGTGAGGTTTAGTTGTGTGTGTGTGTGTGTGTGTGTGTGTGTGAGAGAGAGAGAGAGAGAGAGAGAGAGAGAGAGAGATTAATCTTGATCTTTGGTGAAATCTAGAATAACAACAGTCTAGAATAGCATCTAAAATAAAAAACAAAATTCTGGATGTATCCATGAGAGTTTTCCGAGGTTAACAGATGTGACAAGGCCCACTATAAATGTGGGCAACACCACTCATGGTTGGGGTCCTGCCATATCATTCCTATCTGGAAGACTGTACTCTGAAACTATGAGACAAAATGAACTATACTGTAAGTTGCTTTTATTGGACAATTTGCACAAGACAACTAACTAAAAATACCACAGGGGCAAGGTCTTGAGGGCTCACTTCTCTCTGCTTTCTATTTTCTTTTTTTTAATATTTTTATTACGTATTTTCCTCAATTACATTTCCAATGCTATCCCAAAAGTCCCCCATACCCCTCCCCAGTTCCCTACCCACCCAGCTTTCTATTTTCTGAACTGTGCAGATGTGAGGAGGTAACCTCACACTCCTACTGACACTGCAAAAAGCTTCTCCCACCAAAAACTACCCACAATATGAGTCACAGTAATTTTTTTTAATTAGGTACTTTCTTCATTCACATCTCCAATGCTATCCCAAGAGTCCCCAAAATCCCCCAATCTCCCACCCACCCACTCCCACTTACCAGCCCTGGTGTTCCCCTGCACTAAGCATATAAAATCTGCACAACTAATGGGCCTTACTTTCCACTGATGGCCGACTAGGCCATCTTCTGATATATATGCAGCTAGGGACACGAGCTCTGGGGGATACTGGTTAGTTCATATTGTTGTTCCACCCATAGGGTTGCAGATCCCCTCAGCTCCTTGGATACTTTCTCTAGCTCCTCCATTGGGGGCCCTGTGATCCATCCAATAGCTGACTGTAAGCATCCACTTCTGTGTTTGCTAGGCCCCAGCATAGTCTCACAAGAGACAGCTATTTCAGGGTCCCTTCAGCAAAATCCTGTTAGTGTATGGAATGGTGTCAGCATTTGGAGGCTGATTACGGGATGGATCCCCGGATATGGCAGTCTCTAGACAGTCCACCCCTTCGTCTCAGCTCCAAACTTCTTCTCTGCAACTTCCTCCATGGATGTTCCGCTCCCAATTCTAAGAAGGAGCAATGCGTCCACTCCCTGGTCATCGTTCCTCCTGAGTCTCATGTGCTTTGCAAATTGTATCCTATATCTTGGGTATTCTAATTTTCTGGGCTAAAATCCACTTATCAGTGAGTACATATCATGTGAGTTCTTTTGTGATTGGGTTGCCTCACTCAGGATGATGCCCTCCAGGTCCATCCATTTGCCTAGGAATTTCATAAATTCATTCCTTTTAATAGCTGAGTAGTACTCCATTGTGTAAATGTACCACATTTCCTGTATCCATTCCTCTGTTGAGGGGCATCTGGGTTCTTTCCAACTTCTGGCTATTATAAATAAGGCTGCTATGAACATAGTGGAGCATGTGTCCTTCTTTTTTTTTTTTAATTTTCTTTCTGTACTTTCTTTTTTTTTATTACGTATTTTCCTCAATTACATTTCCAATGTTATCCCAAAAGTCCCCCATACCCTCCCCCCCCTCTTCCCTACCCACCCATTCCCATTTTTTTTTGGCCCTGGTGTTCCCCTGTACTGGGGCATATAAAGTTTGCAAGTCCAATGGGCCTCTCTTTCCAGTGATGGCCAACTAGGCCATCTTTTGATACATATGCAGCTAGAGTCAAGAGCTCCAGGGTACTGCTTAGTTCATAATGTTGTTCCACCTATAGGGTTGCAGATCCCTTTAGCTCCTTGGGTACTTTCTCTAGCTCCTCCATTGGGAGTCCTGTGATCCATCCAATAGCTGACTGTGAGCATCCACTTCTGTGTTTGCTAGGCCCCGGCATAGTCTCACAAGAGACAGCTATATCTGGGTCCTTTAAGCAAAATCTTGCTAGTGTATGCAGTGGTGTCAGCATTTGGAGGCTGATTATGGGGTGGATCCCTGGATATGGCAGTCTCTAGATGGTCCATCCTTTCGTCACAGCTCCAAACTTTGTCACTGTAACTCCTTCCATGGGTGTTTTGTTCCCAATTCTAAGAAGGGGCACAGTGTCCACACTTTGGTCTTCATTCTTCTTGAGTTTCATGTGTTTAGCAAATTGTATCTTATATCTTGGGTAACCTAAGTTTTGGGCTAATATCCACTATTCAGTGAGTACATATTGTGTGAGTTCCTTTGTGATTATGTTACCTCACTCAGGATGATGCCCTCCAGGTCCATCCATTTGCCTAGGAATTTCATAAATTCATTCTTTTTAATAGCTGAGTAGTACTCCATTGTGTAGATGTACCACATTTCCTGTATCCATTCCTCTGTTGAGGGGCATCTGGGTTCTTTCCAGATTCTGGCTATTATAAATAAGGCTGCTATGAACATAGTAGAGCATGTGTCCTTCTTACCGGTTGGGACATCTTCTGGATATATGCCCAGGAGAGGTATTGCTGGATCCTCCGGTAATACTATATCCAATTTTCTAAGGAACCGCCAGACTGATTTCCAGAGTGGTTGTACAAGCTTGCAATCCCACCAACAATCTCCACATCCTCGTCAGCATCTGCTGTCACCTGAATTTTTCATCTTAGCCATTCTGACTGGTGTGAGGTGGAATCTCAGGGTTGTTTTGATTTGCATTTTCCTGATGATTAAGGATGCTGAACATTTTTTCAGGTGCTTCTCAGCCATTCCATATTCCTCAGGTGAGAATTCTTTGTTTAGCTCTGAGCCCCATTATTTTAATGGGGTTATTTGATTTTCTGGGGTCCACCTTCTTGAGTTCTTTATATATATTCGATATTAGACCCCTATCTGATTTAGGATAGGTAAAGATCCTTTCCCAATCTGTTGGTGGCCTTTTTGGCATATTGACACTTTTGCCTTACAGAAGCTTTGCAACTTTATTAGGTCCCACTTGTCAATCCTCGATCTTACAGCACAAGCCGTTGGTGTTCTATTCAGGAATTTTTCCCCTGTGCCCATATCTTCAAGGCTTTTCCCCACTTTCTCCTCTATAAGTTTTACTGTCTCTGGTTTTATGTGGAGTTCCTTGATCCACTTAGATTTGACCTTAGTACAAGGAGATAGGAATGGATCAATTCGCATTCTTCTACATAATAACCGCCAGTTGTGCCAGCACCATTGGTTGAAAATGCTGTCTTTTTTCCACTGGATAGTTTTAGCTCCCTTGTCAAATATCAAGTGGCCATAGGTGTGTGGGTTCATTTCTGGGTCTTCAATTCAATTCTGTTGGTCTACTTGTCTGTTGCTATACCAGTACCATGCAGTTTTTATCACAATTGCTCTGTAGTAAAGCTTTAGGTCAGGCAATGGTGATTCTACCTGAGGTTCTTTTATTCTTGAGAAGAGTTTTTGCTATCCTAGGTTTTTTGTTACTCCAGATGAATTTGCAAATTTCCCTTTCTAATTCGTTGAAGAATTGAGTTGGAATTTTGATGGGGATTGCATTGAATCTGTAGATTGCTTTTGGCAAGATAGCCATTTTTACTATATTGATCCTGCCAATCCATGAGCATGGGAGATCTTTCCATCTTCTGAGATCTTCTTTAACTTCTTTCTTCAGAGACTTGAAGTTCTTATCATACAGATCTTTCACTTCCTTAGTTAGAGTCACTCCAAGGTATTTTATATTATTTTTGACTATTGAGAAGGGTGTTGTTTCCCTAATTTCTTTCTCAGCCTATTTATCCTTTGTGTAGAGAAAGCCATTGACTTGTTTGAGTTAGTTTTATATCCAGCTACTTCACTGAAGCTGTTTATCAGGTTTAGGAGTTCTCTGGTGGAATTTTTAGGGTCACTTATATATACTATCATATCATCTGCAAAAAGTGATATTTTGACTTCTTCCTTTCCAATTTGTATCCCCTTGATCTCCTTTTGTTGTCAAATTGCTCTGTCTAGGAATTCAAGTACAATGTTGAATAGGTAGGGAGAAAGTGGGCAGTCTTGTCTAGTTCCTGATTTTAGTGGGATTGCTTTCAGCTTCTCACCATTTACTTTGATGTTCGCTACTGGTTTGCTGTAGATTGCTTTTATCATGTTTAGGTATGGGCCTTGAATTCCTGATCTTTCCAAGACTTTTATCATGAATGGGTGTTGGATTTTGTCAAATGCTTGCTCAACATCTAAGGAGATGATCATGTGGTTTTTGTCTTTGAGTATGTTTGTACAGTAGATTTCGTTGATGGATTTCCATATGTTAAACCATCCCTGCATCCCTGGAATGAAACCCACTTGGTGAGGATGGATGATTGTTTTGATGTATTCTTGGATTCGGTTAGCCAGGATTTTATTGAAGATTTTTGCATCGATATTCATAAGGGAAATTGGTCTGAAGTTCTCTTTCTTTGTTGGATCTTTCTGTAGTTTAGGTATCAGAGTAATTGTGGTTTCATAGAATGAATTGGGTAGAGTTCATTCTGTTTCTATTTTGTGGAATAGTTTGTGCAGAACTGGAATTAGATCTTCTTTGAAGGTCTGATAGAACTCTGCACTAAACCCATCTGATCCTGGGCCTTTTTTTGGTTGGGAGACTATTAATGACTGCTTCTATTTCTTTAGGGGATATGGGACTGTTTAGATCATTAACTTGATCCTGATTTAACTTTGGTACCTCGTATCTGTCTAGAAATTTGTCCATTTCATTCAGGTTTTCCAGTTTTGTTGAATATAGCCTTTTGTAGAATGATCTGATGGTGTTTTGGATTTCTTCAAGATCTGTTGTTATGTCTCCCTTTTCATTTCTGATTTTCTTAATTAGGATGCTATCCCTGTGCCCTCTAGTGAGTCTGGCTAAGGGTTTATCTATCTTGTTGATTTTCTCAAAGAACCAGCTCCTCATTTGGTTTATTCTTTGAATAGTTCTTGTTTCCACTTGGTTGATTTTGCCCCTGAGTTTGATTATTTCCTGCTGTCTACTCCTCTTGGGTGAATTTGCTTCCTTTTGTTCTAGAGCTTTTAGGTATGTTGTCAAGCTGCTAGTGTGTGCTCTCTCTAGTTTCTTTTTGGAAGCACTCAGAGCTATGAGTTTTCCTCTTAGAAATGCTCTCATTGTGTACCATAAAGTCTGGATATGTTGAGGCTTCATTTTCATTAAACTCTAAAAAGTCTTTAATTTCTTTCTTTATTCCTTCCTTGACCAAGGTATCATTGAGAAGAGTGTTGTTCAGTTTCCACGTGAGTGTTGGCTTTCTATTATTTATGTTGCTATTGAAGATCAGCCTTAGTCCATGGTGATCTGATAGGATGCATGGGACAATTTCAATATTTTTGTATCTGTTGAGGCCAGTTTTGTGACCAATTATATGGTCAATTTTTGGAGAAGGTCCCATGAGGTGCTGAGAAGAAGGTATATCCTTTTGTTTTAAGATAAAATGTTCTGTAGATATCTGTTAAATCCATTTGTTTCATAACTGCTGTTAGTTTCACTCTGTCCCTGTTTAGTTTCTGTTTCCACAATCTGTCCATTGATGAAAGTGGTGTGTTGAAGTCTCCCACTTTTATTGTGTGAGGTGCAATGTGTGCTTTGAGCTTTACTAAAGTGTCTTTAATGAATGTGACTGCCCTTGCATTTGGAGCATAGATATTCAGAATTGATAGTTCCTCTTGGAGGATTTTACCTTTGATGAATATGGAGTGTCCCTCCTTTTCTTTTTTGATAACTTTGGGTTGGAAGTTGATTTTATTCGATGTTAGAATGGCTACTCCAGCTTGTTTCTTCAGACCATTTGCTTGGAAAATTGTTTTCCAGCCTTTCACTCTGAGGTAGTATCTGTCTTTTTCCCTGAGATGGGTTTCCTGTAAGCAACAAAATGTTGGGTCCTGTTTGTGTAGCCAGTCTGTTAGTCTATGTCTTTTTATTGGAGAATTGAGGCCATTGATGTTAAGAAATATTAAGGAAAAGTAATTGTTGCTTCCTATTACTTTTGTTGTTAGAGTTGGCATTCTGTTCTTGTGGCTGTCTTCTTTTAGATTTGTCGAAGGATTACTTTCTTGCTTTTTCTAGGGCATGGTTTCTGTCCTTGTATTGGTTTTTTTCTGTTATTATCCTTTGAAGGGCTGGATTCGTGGAAAGATAATGTGTGAATTTGGTTTTGTCATGGAATAATTTAGTTTCTCCATCTATGGTAATTGAAAGTTTGGCTGGGTATAGTAGCCTGGGCTGGCAATTGTGTTCTCTTAGTGTCTGTATAACATCTGTCCAGGATCTTCTGGTTTTCATAGTCTCTGGTGAAAAGTCTGGTGTAATTCTGATAGGCCTGCCTTTATATGTTACTTGACTTTTTCCCTTACTGCTCTTAATATTCTATCTTTATTTATTGTATTTGTTGTTCTGATTATTATGTGTCGGGAGGAATTTCTTTTCTGGTCCAGTCTATTTGGAGTTCTGTAGGCTTCTTGTATGTTCATGGGCATCTCTTTCTTTAGGTTTGGGAAATTTTCTTCTATAATTTTGTTGAAGATATTTACTGGCCCTTTAAGTTGAAAATCTTCATTCTCATCTACTCCTATTATCCGTAGGCTTGGTCTTCTCATTGTGTCCTGGATTTCCTGGATGTTTTGAGTTAGGATCTTTTTGCATTTTGCATTTTCTTTGATTGTTGTGTTCATGTTCCCTATGGAATCTTCTGCACCTGAGATTCTCTCTTCCATTCCTTGTATTCTGTTGCTGATGCTGGCATCTATGGTTCCAGATTTCTTTCCTAGGTTTTCTATCTCCAGCGTTGCCTCACTTTGAGTTTTCTTTATCGTGTCTACTTTCCTTTTTAGGTCTAGTATGGTTTTGTTCATTTCCATCACCTGTTTGGATGTACTTTCCTGTTTTTCTGTAAGGACTTCTACCTGTTTGGTTGTGTTTTCCTGTTTTTCTTTAAGGACTTATAACTCTTTAGCAGTGTTCTCCTGTATTTCTTTAAGTGAGTTATTAAAGTCCTTCTTGATGTCCTCTACCATCATCACGAGATATGCTTTTAAATCCGGGGTCTAGGTTTTTGGGTGTGTTGGGGTGCCCAGGACTAGGTGAGTTGGGAGTGCTGCATTCTAATGATGGTGAGTGGTCTTGGTTTCTGTTAGTAAGATTCTTATGTTTGCCTCACACCATCTGGTAAACTCTGGAGTTAGTTGTTATAGTGGTCACTGGTTACAGCTTGTTCCTCTCGTGATTGTGTTAGCCTCTATCAGCAGACCTGGGAGACCAGCTCTCTCCTGAGTTTCAGTGGCCTGAGCACTCTCTGCAGGCAAGCTCTCCTCTTGCAGGGAAGGTGCATAGATATCTGGCATTCGGACCTGCCTCCTGGGAGAAGATGAAGGCCTGAAACAGGGCCTGTCCCAGAAGCTGTTAGCTTCTGTAGTCCACACTCTCACTTGTGCAGACTAGTCTTAAAGGGATCCGGGAACCAAGATGACTTCCCCCGGTGCTTCGGCAAAGTCCTCCTGGGAGGGGAGGACACCTGTCCTCTGGCAGGGAAGGTACCTGGATGTCTGGAGCTCAAAAAGGGGTCTGCCTCAGAAACTGTCCTCTAGGGACCTTGGGGGTGTCCTCCGACTCCTCGCCCAGGTGACCCGGTGCTGGCGCCGACCGGAAGGGACTTGTGACCCTGGTCAGGCCGGGTTTACTGCTTCCCTAATGCTGTCTCAGGTCCCACAGGATTAGAATGGGACAGAAGTTGTGTTCCACTCACAGGTGGAAAGACCAGAAGGGACTTGTCAAGTCACAGTAAATTTCTATATCTTCAGATTGCTTTTTGTCTGACTCTTAGTCACAGCAATGAAAAGTGACTGCCATTACCCTAACTCTACAGGATCTTCTGTGTATATGTAGGGATTTGAAACAGATCAACTCCTAAAGCTCATGTAAAAGTAGATGGACATTAGTTAGGGTTATTATAGCTATGATGAAACACCATGACCAAAAAGCAAATTTATAGGGAAAAGGATTCGTTTGGCTTATGCTTCCATGTCACATTTCATCATCTAAGGAGGTCAAAACAGAAACTCCAGCAGGGCAGGAACCTGGAGGCAGGAGCTGAGGTAGAGCCATGGAGGAGTGCTGCTTACTGGCTTGTTCCTTGTGGCTTGCTCAGCCTGCTTTCTTTTAGAACCGAATACTACCAACCCAGGGATAGCACCACCCACAATCTGCTGGGTCCTTCCCCACCATTCACTGATTAAGAAAATGTCCTACATTATTCAAAGACAGCCTACAGAATGGGAAAAGATCTTCACCAACCCTACATCCAACAGAGGGCTAATATCCAAAATATATAAAGAACTCAAAACTAGACATCGGGATAAAGAGATGGCTCAGCAGTTAAGAGCACTGACTGCTTTTCCAGAGGTCCTGAGTTCAATTTCCAGCAACCACACTGTGGCTTACAACCATCTGTAATGAAGATCCGGTGCTATCTTCTGGTGTGTCTGAAAACAGTGACACTGTACTCACATACATGAAATAAATAAATCTTTTTAAAAAGAAAAGAGAAAGGAAAGGAAAGGAAAGGAAAGGAAAGGAAAGGAAAGGAAAGGAAAGGAAAGGAAAGGAAAGGAGAAAGGAGAAAGGAGAAAGGAGAAAGGAGAAAGGAGAAAGAAGAAAGAAGAAAGAAGAAAGAAGAAAGAGAGAGAGAGAGAGAGAGAGAGAGAGAGAAAAGAAAGAAAGAGAGAGAAACAAGATATCAACAAACCAAATAACCCAATTTTAAAAAAGGGTACAGATCTAAACAAGTAATTAATTGATGGAGGAATCTCTAATGGCTGAGATGCACTTTAAAAAATTGGTTAACATCCTTAGCCATCAGGGAAAGGAAAATCAAAATGATTCTGAGATTCCATCTTACACCTGTCAGAATCAGGTGTAAGATCAAAAACTCAAACTGGCAAAGGGAACACTCCTCCCTCCATTGCCAGTGGGAGTGCAAACTTTTTCAGACACTTTGGAAGTTAGTATAGTGGTTTCTCAGAAAATTGAGAATAGATCTAACTCAAGATCTAGCTCACAGTCGTCTATTGGATGGAACACAGGGCCCCTAATGAAAAATCTAGAGAAAGTACCCAAGGAGCTAAAGGGGTCTGCAACCCTATAGGAGGAACAACAATGTGAACTAACCAGTATCACCCAGAGCTGTGTCTCTAGTTGCATATGTAGCAGAGGATGGCCTAGTTGGCCATCATTGGGAAGAGAGGCCCCTTGGTCTTGGGAACATCATATACCCCAGTACAGGGGAATGCCAGGGCCAGGAAGCAGGAGTGGGTGGGTTGGGGAGCAGGACAGGGGGGAATATAAGGGACTTTCAGAGAGGAAACTAGGAAAGGGGATAGCATTTGAAATGTAAATGAAGAAAATATCTAATAAAAAAAGAAAAAAAAATTAAAAGATGGAGCTAAACCATTCCTGGGCATATGCACAAAGGATGCTCCACCGTGCCACAGGGAGTACACTTGCCAAGTTATGCTTAGAGCAGGTTAATTCATAATAGTCAGAAACTGGAAACAACCTAGTGTCTGTCAACTGAAAATGGATACAGAAAATGTGGTGTGTCTACTCAATGGAGTATTACTCAGTTGTTAAAAACAATGACATCATGAAATTTGCTGGCAAATAGTCAGAACTAGGAAAGATCCTCCTGAGTGAGGTAACCCAGACCCAGAAAGACAAGCATGTAAAAGGTAGCCATATTACAATTTACAGATTCAAAGATGCTAATTAACAAGAGGCTCAAGTGGGGGACATGTGAATCTCACTGAGAAGAAGAAATAGAATAGACATCATGGGTGGATGGCAGGGGCGCCGCTAGATGGAAACAGGAGGGGCTGGGATGGGAGAGGATGGAGGGAGAGAGTACTGAGAGAGATAACTGGAATGAAGGGGTGCATCTCTGAAACAAGCTAGAAACTTAGGGAAATAGAAACTTCAGGAATCTATGAGGGTGACCCTAGCTGAGACTCCTAGCAATGGGGAATATGGAGCCTGAACCTGCCATCCCCTATAACCAGGCAAGACTTCCAATGGAGGGATTGGGACACCAACCCAGCCACAAAACCTTCAACCTATAATTTTTGACCTGCCTACAAGATGTTGAGGAGTGGGCTGGTGAGATGGCTTAGTGGGTAAGAACACTGACTGCTCTTCCAAAGGTCCTGAGTTCAAATCCCACCAACCACATGGTGGCTCACAACCACCCATAATGAGATCTGACGCCCTTTTCTGGTGTGTCTGAAGACAGATAGTGTACTTATGTATAATAATAAATAAATCTTTGTGCCAGAGTGAGTGGACCAACCAGAGCAACAGAGGTCATAAGTACAATTCCCAACAACCACATGAAGGCGCACAACCATCTGTACAGCTACAGTACTTACATGCATGAAAATAAGTAAATAAATCTTCTTTTAAATTATTAAAAAAAAAAAGAAGAAAAGAAAAGAAGATATTGAGGCGTATAGATGGAGCAGGAATTAAGAGAATGGCCCGCCAATGACTGGTCCATCTGGAGACCCATGCCACAAGAGGGAGCCCACCCTGGCTACTGTTAAAGATATTCTACTGTACTTGCAGACAGGAGCCTAGCATAACTGTCATCAAAGAGGATTCACCCAGCAACTAATGGAAACCGATGCAGAGACCCACCACCAAATGTTAGTCAGAGCTTGGGGAAACTTACGGAAGATGGAGAGAAAGAACTGAAAGACCCAGGGGGTCAAGAACATCACAAGAAAATCTACAAAATCAACTAACCTGGGCCCATAGAGGCTCACAGAGACCAAACGATCAACCAGAGAGCATGCATGACATTGGCCTATGCCCTCTGCACATATGTAACAGTTGTGCAGCTTGGTCTTCATGTGGGATTCCTAACAGTGAGAGCAGGGGCTGTCTCTGACTCCATTGCCTGTCACTGTATCTACTGTATCTCTTTCCCCTAACTGAGCTGCTTTGTCTAACCTCAACAGAAGATGCCTAGTCTTACAGCAACCTGCTATGTCAAGGCTGGCTGATAATCATGTTAGGGCTCCCCTTTTCTGAGGAAAAGGAGGGATATACGGGAGGGAGAAAAGGGGAAAGAGAAGGAGTGGGCAATGCTTCCACTTCAGCCTTCCAAAAAGGCTACATTTTCTTTTTTTTTTTTAATTCTGATTTTAAAAGAAATTAAAATTAACACATTTGTACAAAGTGGATATGATAACACATACCTGTAATCTCAGCACCCAGGAGGCTGAAACTAGAGGACTGTTAAGACAGTAAGGGCAGTCTGGACTACATAAAATGAGAACCAGACCAGTCAGGCCTAGAGTAAGAGCTTATTTCAATAAATGAATAAACAAATAAATAATAAAATAAAGAAGCAGTCCCTGGACCTAAGGTGTCTGGTGTATAAATTGACCGTGCCAACATCAGCAACAGAAAACTGTAAATTATAATTCAGTGATAAAGAGCTTCCTTAGCGTGCTGCAGGCCCTAAGTATGGTACAAGACAGGCAGGGAGGGAAGAGTGAAAAGCACCAGAGGAAGCTAGGAAGGGGCAAAGCACAAAGGGCTAGATGCTGACGTTAGCCTGGCTTCAGGGATGGAGCACTGTAGCAATGAAACAACTAGAATGTTCTCGGTACAGACACGAGGTACTCAACCCAGTAAACCAGTAAATGGTAATTCCAGAACCAGCCAGGACACGGGCTGGTACAGAGCCAGTCGGAACGCAGGCTGGACCAATTGAGGGCTTGAGCAGTGTTCGTGTTCCTTTGGATTCACCGTTCCCTTATGTACAACCTCAGAGTTACCCAGAGGCTAGTTTCATTGTGGTAATCAGATATGTGTGAGCAGAAAGAGGGCATCAAGCCGTCTGGTTTACCTCTAGAGAGTGACACAGACAAGGAATTTTTGCCCTCCCCTTCTGATGAGCCAGTGCTTGTCACATGCCCAGCCTAGACAGCCACAGCTCCTGGGGAAAGCCTCACACTGGCTGTCCTGGTGAATCCAGGCCCACCCACAGCAGAGATGCAATATAAACACAGCAACATCAGGGAACAAGAAACCTGACAAATTCCTGGACACATTGAGCATAGGGCAGAGACTTTTTATTTTCCTCTTGGTTTTTTGAGACAGGGTCTTAATATGTAGCTCTGGCTGCCCTGGAACTCTCTCTGTCGAATAAGCTGGCCTCTAAATTCACAAAAATTTGCCTGCCTCTGCCTCCTGAGTGCTAGAATTAAAGGCATGCGCCACCATACCCAGACCTTAGGGAATCCTTAATACATAAATAACTTAAATGAGGTTTGTGGAAAACATTTTGAGGGAAGTCTGTGTTAGGATCCCCTCTCCCCCTTAGTGGTGAGTAGGGTGGGTAAGAATGTGCCCTCCTCAAGCCTTAGTGGGTTACCACAGGGTGGTTGGCAGAGCTGTGTGACTCCATATTTGAGAGGCACAGAACCAGAATTGATACCTAAAAAAAAAAAACAGTACATGCTCCCTAACCAAATCCCAAAATGACCTCACACTGTCTGTCTGACTGTCTGTCTCTCTGTCTCTTTCTCTATCTGTCTCTCTCCCCCTTGGGCCTAGAACTTAGGATTTAATGAGAATTGAATGATCCTCCTACTACACAAATGCTTACTGTAACCCTCCTTTTTAAGTATTATTTTAAAGATTTGGGGTTTTTTCTTTTCAACTTTCTATTTCCTGTCCTCTCATGTGTGCCCTCTGCCCTTGCAAACTCCCCTGCAGAAGAAAATTAAACACACGTATACACACAGACTCACAGACACACACACACACACACACACACACACACATATATATATATATATATATATGAATTGCCAAGTCCTGCATGGCCTTAGTAGGGATGGAATGACATGGTTCCTGCCCCTGGGATCAGGGCCAGCTGGCATAGGGCCTCCACAAGTCTCAATAGCTGCTGTGGGCATAAGGCTGGTTTGTATTATGATATACATATTTTTATATTCCTCTTTCAAGGAATGTCCTCCATGATAATCAGAGATAGCAGAAAGCCAAGAGACAAAGGTATGGCTAATGTCTCAGCAAAATGATAAATTCTGAGACCTTCAGGACAGCCCTTAAGGCTGTGGAAAAGAAATCAAAATGTATGAGTTTGAAAATATATAGTCTCTCAATTATGCAAAATATAAAGATGCAGTAAATATGAATTATATGGGGGGGGGCTTCACAAATCTAAAGGAACAAAAGCAGCTGTGCTGTGAGCCAACTTGTCAAAAAGATACTAAGTAAGGTCATAAAGAGATTTAGGGAGTGGTGATTGCAGGAGATCTATCCAGCTAAACAGGAAGATTTCTGAGTTCAGGGTCAACCTGGGACAGAGCAAGGTTAGGCCTAGTCAGGGGTAGAAATGGTACTTTCAGGGCAGAGTCCCACCCAGCCAGCTTATCATCTGTGCTTAACAGAAGCAGACAGATCTCTGAATTTTTTGCAATGTTAAAAGAAAATATGGCCGGGTGTGGTGGCGCACACCTTTAATCCCAGCACTGGGGAGGCAGAGGCAGGCGGATTTCTGAGTTCGAGGCCAGCCTGGTCTACAAAGTGAGTTCCAGGACAGCCAGAGCTATACCGAGAAACCCTGTCTCGAAAAACCAAAAAAAAAAAAAAAAAAAAAAAAAAAAAAAAAAGAAAATATGTGCCTGCTGTCTCCTAAGAATTAAAGGCCTGGGGTCATGGGATGCTGGTTCATAAGATAATAAGGGAACCTGGAGTAACTGATATGAATTGATATGTAAAATAAAAGACTGGGTTTATGATCTGCAAGAGATGAGAAAAATTCTCTCCAGAGAATTTTTTTTTAGAATAGCAAGAGAGAACTGCTTGGAGAAGAACTGGTTCAAGCAGAAAATAGGGAGAGTGGTCTGAGATCTTCAGAGAAAACAGAACAGAGAGAAAGCAATCTGGAAAGCTATCCTGAGTGGAACATAGGCCTCCAGCTAGTAACCCATGATTTGACTGCAAGTCGTTTATTTTTGCTGCTCTCAGACATCCCTTCCTTGGAACCCCTCTCCAAGCAGGTTCTTGGCAATAAATAAAAAAACAAACAAATAAATAAACTCACAGAAAAAAACTCATTGTGAAAGCCATAGTGTGTGCTACAGTGTGTCCCATGGTATACCTTACATTTTCACTTGAGGGTATTCATTGCAATACCCTCATTGGTTCTAGCCTCTGGCTTCTGTGACACCATCAATATTGGCTCCTCACCAGGGCTCCTCCCAGTTATCCCTATGTCATGGAGAGCCTGCAGCTTTCTTTGGTCAGCAGAATAGACCCTTTCGCTAGTTCCAACAGTTTACAAATTATGTAGATTTTGGGGGTGGGCCAACTCAAAGCTCTGGATCTGGGCTCTCCCTCAGCTGCACTACCAAGGCAAGCTCTCCAGCACTGCTTCAGCTAGGCCAACCAACACTGCCATCAGTAGGAAGCAGGCTTAGCTCACTTGCTCTCATGCCTTCGGGGTAGGCTCAGTGGCACCTACACCACCAGAGGCAGCACTACTGTGCTGCCCAGCTAAGGCTGGGACCCACTCTCCCAAGAGCTGCAGCTGGTAGGGGGCAGTGGAGCTCTCCCCAACTCATGACCCTGGAGGTGGCTCTCCCAACTAACACAAGTGGAGAGGGAGGGTAGTAGTGGCCCAAGGCACCTCACAGCATGTAAGTTGTGAGATCAAATTTCAGAGGCTGGCTCACCTGCACCCTACCACCAGGGTCTGCTTTGTGGAGTGCTGCCTCTGGTGAGAAGTGGGTCCCCATTTTCCAGAGTGACTCAATCCGTGAGGAGTGGGGCCAGTTCTGCACAGCCTGCCCATACCACAGATGTCCCCATGGTCTCTAGTGATAATGTGAGCCATGGACATTAAGACAGACCCCTGCCACTGCACGGCCATGGACTCAGCCTTTAAAGACCCTCAGCAGATGCACAAGCTGGGACTTCATCACAGCCTCAGGTGGCTGAGGCTGGATATTTACAGCAGGCTATTCCTCTCCACTCTTTCTTTTCCAGTTCTATCTCTCTTCTTAATGCTTGAACTGTTACATGATTCTACATTGTAGTGGCTCTCACTGTGGGTAGGCCACATGGCTGACAAGCCTCTGAATGACCTCCTCCGCTCACACCATGTAGTATGGTGGCAAGCAGACTTCTCTGTGTCTATACGATGACCATGCCTAGTGGCAGCAGACAGGTCTCTGGGAGCCCTTATCTGACCATGAAGCATGGCAAGACTGCAGGTAGATCTCTGGATATCTTCTTTCTCCTGCATTGTATCACATGGAGGCAGGTGTGCCTCTGTGTGTCTCAAGATTTTAGATTTTTTATTGTTGTTTTTAACTTTTATTATTTATTTTATTTATTTTACTCCCAACAGCAATCCCCACCTCCTCCCAGTCCACTTCCACTCCTCCATTTCTCTTCAGAAAAGGGGAAGATTTCCATGGAGATTAGCCCACCCTGGCATTATTAAGTTAGAGTAAGACTGGGTACATCTTCTCCTAGTGAGGTTAGACAAAGCAGCCCAGTTAGGGGGAAGAGATCCAAAGGCAGGCAATGGAGTCAGAGATAGCCTCTGCTCCTGTTAGAAGTCCCATATGAAAACCAAGCTGAATGTATGTTTCATATATGCAGAGAGCCCAGGTCAGTGCTACACATGCTTTCTGATTGATAGTTTAGCCTCTGCGAGCCCCTATTAGCCCAGGTTAGTTGATTCTGTAGATTTTCCTGTGGTATTCTTGACCCCTCTGGCTCCTTCACTTGCAGGACCCCTGATTGGTAGTTCAGGCAAATTGGTTGATTCTGTAGGTTTTCTTGTTGTGCCCTCCCCCAGCCTTGAGTGGCTAGCCCACCTAGGTTGGAGTCTTCCTAGGTACCCAAGCTAGGTAAAGTCTATAGTCCTGTCACATCTGCAGCTTCCTCCAAGACACCACTACCCATTGAGAGTCTGAACTTGTTTTCCTGACAAGATCCTGACAAAACAAGATGATCCTGACAAGCCACAAGATCCAGTAGTAGTGAGGGATGCCCCCCCCCTTTTTTTTAATTCAGACTCAAAAAGTAAACATTGGGCCTTGATCAGAAAGTTTATCTTGGTCTCATTCTTCTCTCGACATCCCTCCCATACAGCCCCAGATTTCCTTTCAGGAACCCAGTACATGTAGCCACTGGTGGCTAAATCTTGTGTTGTCCTTGACCCCTCTAGCTCCTTCAAGCCTTTCCTCCCCCTCTGCTGAAGGATTCCTCAAGTTCTGCATAATGTTTGGCTATGAGCCTCTGCATCTGTTTTCATCAGTTTTTTGGGTGAAGTCTCTCAGATAGCAATTATGATAGGCTCCTGTCTTCAAGAATAACAGAAAATCATTAGCAGTGTCAGGGTGGGATCCCTCTCATGGGCATGGGTCTTGTTCCCTCGATTTCTGTCCCATCTTTACCTCAATGCATCTTGTAGGCAAGACAAACTGTGGATCAAAGGTTTATGGGTGAGTTAGTGTCCCAATCCTTCCATTGGAAGTCTTGCCTGGCTATAGGAGATGGCCAGCTTAGACTTCATATCCCTCGTTACTAGGAATCATAGCTAGGGTCACCCTCATAGATTCCTGGTAGTTTCCATTTCCCTAAGTTTCTTGTTCATGACAGAGATATCTGATTCTGCTTTATTTTTAATAATGTATGGAGCCTGACCCTGTGGATCTGGAGACAGAATTATAGGCATTTGGAAGTCTATAATATGTAAGCTACCTGAAATAGAACCAAACTCTGGTCTCCTGGAAGAGCAGGACGTTCTCTTGCTAACTATTGAGATATTTCTCAAGACCCATACCTATTATTTTGAAAAGCTTCCTTCAAGTTACACAGAGCACCTGAACTTGTGATTCTCATATCTCACTCAATGTATAAATTACCTGGGATTACAGATTTGAGTCAATAGGTGAAGCTTCCAACTCAGTCTTTTGGAAGCTCCTTCTAAGTTTCAGAGCACTCTAGACTTTGGTCCTGGGACCTCTTGCTTTCTCTATATCTACTCATTTCCTCTGTTGACAACATCCAAATGTTTATCTCCAGTCCAGAACTCATTCCTGAACTTCAGACTCAGGTAGTCTTTGTCTTTTCAAAGTCTCCACTTAGATGCCTAGTATATATTTTCAAATTTCCAAATGCAAACTCCATGACTAAAACCCATTCCGCCCAACTTTTCTACCTCAAGCAATAACTCCATCCCTACATTTGCTCAGAGGCAACTAAATCATCTCAGCTTTTCTTTTTCATATCTTACATCCAATCAGTAGCAGAAGTAATTTTGTAGTTGGTTATATCTTCAGAATAAACTCGGCATAGATCATTCTTACGCCTCCTCCATCTAATACCTGGATTACTTCAAGTCTCTCAACTTCCTTCCCCACCCAAACTGCTGCCAAAACTCATGCAACTTCTTTCCATGTCAACAGATGGATGCCAGACCATGCCTTTTTAAAGTGTGAGTGATAGCATTCCCTACAAAACCTTCTAGTGCTTTTCCATCTCTTAAAGCAGCAGCCCAAGTCCTAAGGATGGTTTGTCAAACTCCAGCATGTGCCTACTCTCTCCCCACACACCTCTGGCTTCTCTTGCCTCATAAGCACCTCCCTCTTCTTCTGCAAGATCACTATGCACACTCCAACCCCAGGACCTTGACTCCAACAGTTCTCTCAACTTGCAATGCCTTTACCCACAGAAAACCACATGCCTTGCTAATGCACTCTTTCAAACTTCACCTTCTGAGTGAGGTCTTTCCAGTTACCCTATATAAAACTACAAATGTCACTTCCTTTCTCACTGCCATGTCTCCCATTTCTGTAAGTGTGGCATGTACATGGTATGTTTGCTTATAAAAATACCCTGTCATACACTTTCTCCTTGAAAATATAGATTCTTTGAAGACAGAATGTACTGTATATATAGTAAATGTATAGTAAAGCCTTTGTGTCTGGCTTTGAGTGAAATGTTTCAGCAGAGCCTTTGCTATGTTTGGGTTAATCAATAGAGGCTGAGAAATTGTTATGAGACTGTTTGAACCTGAGGAAATAATGTCTCTTTAAAGAATCTGCACATGGTACTACTTGAGAACTTGGAGCTACACCAGCCTCAGTCCTAAGACACTCCTGGTAAACCTGGAGTATGACTAGCCGTGATCAAAAGGGACTGAGATTTGTGTGGATTGTCTGCTCTCATGTGCAGCAAAGAGTAACTTAACTTTGGTAGTTGGGACCTTTCCCAGCCCCAATTAACCTTGTATGATGTTTAAATAAAGTAACTGGATTGAGCTAGCTGGGTATCAGTCTTTCCCAAGAAGGCTAAACCTCTCTGCTCCTTTGGAAAATGAAGGCTTAGCATTTGTTGAGCTTCTCGCTCTACTGTGCCACCTATGACTAACATCAATCAGTAATAGAGATTTATTTTGTTATGTTTTCTGTTGTTCAGTGCTATAACAGCAGTGCTTAAAACAGATGAACATACAGCAGGTAACCAGTAAGTATTAGTCAAATGATGACATGCACATAACTTGAATCATTTTTTTTATTATTATTATTTATTATATGTAATTACACTGTAGCTGTCTTCAGACACTCCAGAAGAGGGAGTCAGATCTCGTTACGGATGGTTGTGAGCCACCATGTGGTTGCTGGGATTTGAACTCCGGACCTTTGGAAGAGCAGTCGGGTGCTCTTACCCACTGAGCCATCTCACCAGCCCCAACTTGAATCTTTTATAAGAAAAAATATTCATTCGTCCAATAGATGTAGATTCAGAGCAAATGCAGGTCTGGTTTTGCTCCTGATATCTTGTGAGCAAACAGGCTGAGCACCCCACCAGGTTCGTGGAATTTAGTTTAATAATAGATAACCAAATGGCAAGCACTTGAGTGAGGAAGGGTGGTGAAGCTGGGTTCTACCCCAGCGCATCAGTGGTTGGTGGGGAGAAAAGACCTGGAGGTGGAGAAGCCACAGGAGAGTGGCAGGGTCATAGTCTCACTTGGGATTGCTTCTACCCAGTATCAAAAGCATGCTCTAGCTGACCTACTGACAGTAACATGGGGCTCAGAAGACCAATGCCCATTACAGAGAGGGAAGGTAAAGAAAAGTGAAGATGTGGAGCTGAGCCAGACAGGGTTATGCATGTGTCATAGAGCTAGACTTTAGCTTGTGTTAAAACAAGCTAAAGTCTATGTTGACATAAAATTAACCCTTTGTCAATTTGACACACAAACACATCACAGCCTTTTCTTATTCATACCCAAGATCTCACATTAAAAATACACATTACTGTAAAATTCTCACAGTCTTTACAAATTCAAACGCAGTAAAAATTCAGTCTTTTTAAAATATCCAAAATCCCATTTAAAAGTTCAAAGTCTCTCAGTTGTGAGCTCCTATAAAAGTCAAAATTAAGTTAAATACTTCCTTCAAGGGAAAAGAGCCAGGGCACAGTAGCAACCTAAACAAAGCAAAACCAATATCCAACAGTATAAATAGTTCAATGTCCAGTTGTCTTGGATTCACTCACAATCTTCTGGGCTCAGGAGCTTAAATCACTTCTCCAGCTCTGCCCTCTGCAATGCACACAGCTTGTCTTCTTGGCTCTCGCTGCCCCCACTCTGCTGCTGCTGTTCTTGGTGGTCATCCCATTGTCCTGAAGTCTTTAAAAAGCTGGGGTCTTCCGTAGCAACTGGGCTGCACTGCACCGATAACCTCCACTAAGGCACCTTCACCAATGGACTCTCCTGGCCTCTCACAGTTCCAAGTCTCAGCTGCTTTCCATGATCCTTTCATGTCTTCAAGACCAGTATGACCTGAGTGACTTTTAAACTACCACCAACTCCCACTGCCAGCATGAGGAATAACCTTAGCTGTCTCTGGAACACAGCTTTTGTGTGCCTTCACAAAACACTTCTCAGAAGGTTTCAGCTCAATGAAACTGGACTCTTCCTCTTCCTCTTCCTCCTTCCTTCTATGTTTTGAGACAGGGTTTCTCTGTTTGATTTTGGCTATCCTGGACCTTAATCTGTAGACCAGGCTGGCCTTGAACTCACAGAGGTTCTCCTGCCTCTACCTCCTGAGTAGAGTTTAAAGGTGTGCATAACCACCATCCAGCTATGCTGGTCTCCTCTTTCTTAATCCCTGCTAATTTCTTAGCTCCAGCTGACAAGCATCAACTGTCCTTGTAACTGTTTCACTCATTTCAGTGGTGCTGGTCTCTTGATAATCAAAGCTGACTCTTCAGCCCCAGATGGCCAGACTCTTGCAGGATATGTGATCACAGTGTGAACCCCAAGATTGTGTTATTTATCAGAAAAAAAATAACTGTTTCTAGTTGAGTTGTGGCTCAGCCCTTAGCATACACTTTAGTCCCTCCAGCTGGAGTCCAGACACACCCTTAGTACACACCTCTAATCCCAAACAATGAAGGTAAAGTTGTTTGTAGAAGGAAGCACCCATGTTTAAAGTGATGTTTGATTGAGTTGTTAAGGTCTAGGTAAAATATTAAGGCCGAGGTAACTGTTACCTGGCTAGTCTGCCATTATAAGGAAACTTTCCAATATGTTTCTATTATCATTAGAAAACTTTCTAACACCAAGTTGATTACATATTCTATTATGTTCTGTGCCCTTGGAAACCAATCTCTTCTTCCATCTGCAGGGTGTGGTTCTGAGGGATACCTTATGCCATCTCTTTCTAGGGATCCATACTATGAAAATCTTCCTTGTCTGGCCTCAGTAGGAGAGGATGCACCTAGCTCTGCAGAGACTTGAAGTGCCAGGGTAGGGAGATACCCAGGGTGGCCCACCCTCTCAGAGGAAAAGCAGAGCAGTTGGGAAAGGGACTATGTGAATTTGAGACCAGGAACGGGGCAGCAATAGGAATATAAAGTAAATATATAGGGACGGGGCATTTCTTTCAAGGTCAGCAAGACACCCCTACCCCACATAGTCACAAACGGCTGACTTTGGGGCTTCTTGTCTACTTTGATGGAAATATATATATATATATAATATCATATAACATGTTATATGATAATAGTATTTTTAAAGCACCAATAGTAAATTTACTCTATTTTAATATAATTTATCTCATAGTTTATAAAAGTAATGCTCACATAAGTTTGTAAGTTATCAAAAGAGGACATAGAATGTAATTCAGTGGTAGAATGCATGCTTAGCATCTATGAAGCCATTTATTCAATTCCCAACACTAGAAAAAATAAATAATTATAATGCAAAAAAATCTTCCTTGATGTTATATCTGTATTTTTACATTTCCCAGTACCTGCTTAAAATAGACACTAAGATCTTTAAAATACAAGCAACACATCTGATCTGTAATCTCAGCACCTAAGAGGCAAAGACAGAAGTGTAAGGAATCCAAGACCATCTTGAGCTACACAGTGAGAACCTGACTCAAAGACAAGAAAAAGGAGGAAGAGGAGCAGGAGGAGGGAGGAGCAGCAGGAGGAGGGAAGAGCAGCAGGAGGAGGGGGGAGCAGCAGGAGGAGGGAGGAGCAGCAGGAGGAGGGAGGAGCAGCAGGAGGAGGGAGGAGCAGCAGGAGGAGGGAGGAGGTGTGGGGAGCAGGTGTGGCGGCAGTCCCAAAGGCGCCAGGGACTGCAGCTAAGTCATATGACTTGCACCTGACTTCCTCATATAAGACACAAACATCTTGAGTGCTGCGCAGGTGTACCAGGATACAGGTGAATCCAATTTGGTGGAGATTTGCCCCTGCTGCCCTGATTAGCTGAAGCTGCGTGCCTGGTGAGGTGGCGTGGCCTGCTGTGCGTGGATGGGAACTGAGAGTATAAAAGAGTGAGAGGCCCAGGGTTCGGGGGAGATATAAAAACAGGGGAGATATAAAAACAAGAGAGATATAAAAACAAGGGAGATATAAACAAGGGAGATATAAACAAGGGAGATATAGAGAAAGAAGAAACAGGACTGAATAAACGTGTGCAGAAGGATCCTGTAGCAGCGTCGTTCTTGCTGGCGAGTTGGGGGCGCGCTCGAGAGTTGGTGCTGAAACCCGGGAAAAGAAACATCTTCAGGCATGAGCGAAGACCCCCTGCTACAGGGAGGATTCAGAACTGCATCACGGGGAAGGAGTGGTTAATAAAAGTTCCTGTAAAACAGACTGTTGAGAAGGATCCGGCGTGGATTCAGAACTCTTCAGCTGGGGAACGGTACTGATGAAGAGAAAGAAGAAAGATGAAGACTGAATAAACTGCTGTTAGAAGGACTGGTGGTCGTGTCGTTCTTGCTGGTCGAGAGTGGACGCGACAATTGGTGGCCCGTACGGGGAACCGACTCCCCCACCGAGTTCAGAACTTTCAGCAGTCAGTGGTTGCAGGCAGGGTAAGTTCACGGTGAGTGAAACTTGCGACCCCAGGAGTTTGGGAAGGACCTCGGATAAAATAGAGGCAAGCATAAAGTTGCCAGGAAGCAGGCACAAGGTAACAAAAGGTTCATGGCTTTGGGACAAGTTAAGGTTCCCGGTTTGGGGACAAGTTAAGGAACTATGATAACCTCAGTGTAGTGATCAAGAGATCCTCGCTGTGTAGTTATGCTTTTTTCTCCCGTTGACCCTTTGTGGGTAGGTCTGATAGTTTTGGTCTTGTTTGTTCTGATATATGGACTCTGTTACTGTTTGAAACTGTATGTAGAGGCAGTCAAGACAGGTCAGAAAATCCTTACAGAGCAACAAGAAAGTATGTCGGAAGAGGAAAAGGGCTTAAAAAGAAAAAGGAAAAAGAAAGGAGACACAGTGTTATCAGGTGGTCAGGAAGGACGAAACAAAAGAGCCGAGGCGGAGGAGGAAGGCGAATTAGCTTCTGCGTCCTCTCCCTATGCCTCCTCAGCAGCCACCTATAGGTGGACCTTCTGTCCGGAGGTTTGGAGAGAGGATAGATTCTCCTTGCTGGGATGTCCTATTTTCACCGACCAAGCAGGGCAAAGATAGCATGGGATAGGGATATGCTGCTTGGTTAAGGTCGCTTTGCACAACAACAAACAGGATATCCACTGCAGGTGTTTGAGCAGGTGAATCAGATTGCCATAAGGGCTTGGAAATCATTGCCCAACAGAGGGGAAGTTAGTGAAAACTTGACTCTCATATTGACTCCCCAGATGAACACACAGGTGATTGAGGTTATGGTCTCATTACCACGAGGTATTGTGTCCATCTCCCCTGGGGATCGACCAGATCTGGTGTTGACGTGGGCGAGAGGGTCTGTTTGTGTGTTTCCACAGGACCAGAGGGAACCTCTTTGGGTGCCGGAGAGATTGGTGAGACGCTGCAAGAATGAGGCTCCTGATCCAGTTGCCCCTGTGGATGTGGTGGATGGTCCCAAAAACACAAACGATGGAGCAGAGATGGGAGATCCTTTCGGTATTCCAGAAGCCGATACCAGCTCGACATGACATTCAAATTTTTCCACGCTTTTTGATCCCTGAATTCCCCTTAAAGAGATAGCCCCGCTGGCTATCTATCCCTTGCTTCAGGGAAGATGAGCGGGGATGAGAGCCCTGGGATGTATGATTGTTATAGTGTGTGTGTGTTTTTTGTGTTTGGCACATGTGTTAGGTGCAGAGTGTGCAGCCCGCACTTTCGCCATGGTAGCGTAGGCTTTTGCTGCAGTGGAGGCGGGACAATCTCCTCAGATTCGGTTTGCCGCTCTAAAAGAAACTATGCTGCGTTATGCCGTGGGGTGCGAGGCTAAGCACTGCACAGAGGATAGCTTGCTGTTGGCATCCTGTGGAAGGCATGTCTGATTGCATGAAGGTTCAGTGTCCTAGTTCCCTTCCCCCAGGAAAAACGACACGGGAGCTGGCCAAGACCTCTCTGGGTGATGAGCCTAAGGGATGGTTTTGTGTAGGGCCCCTATGCTTGCACACTGGGGATCAGACCTCTACCTTCACCCATGAGGCTTGCTTGCAGCAATTAAGATCTGGCCATAAGTTAATTAACATCCTGGCCTTTTGATGCACCTGCCGCAAGCAAAACACAATCTCCCCAGGTGTGGCTTGGCATGATTGAGAGGTAGTCAGTGATAAGACTCCCTGGGCATGTCACCAACCTAAGACAGGGATCAAACCAATGCTGTTTGTCACCCAAGGACGGGTAAGGGGCATGGCTGCGGGGGGCTATCTACAGACATTCTCTCTGCCAAAAAAGAAAAAAGGGGGAATTGTGGGGAGCAGGTGTGGCGGCAGTCCCAAAGGCGCCAGGGACTGCAGCTAAGTCATATGACTTGCACCTGACTTCCTCATATAAGACACAAACATCTTGAGTGCTGCGCAGGTGTACCAGGATACAGGTGAATCCAATTTGGTGGAGATTTGCCCCTGCTGCCCTGATTAGCTGAAGCTGCGTGCCTGGTGAGGTGGCGTGGCCTGCTGTGCGTGGATGGGAACTGAGAGTATAAAAGAGTGAGAGGCCCAGGGTTCGGGGGAGATATAAAAACAAGGGAGATATAAAAACAAGGGAGATATATAAAAACAAGGGAGATATATAAACAAGGGAGATATAAACAAGGGAGATATAAAAACAAGGGAGATATAAAAACGAGGGCGATATATAAACAAGGGAGATATAAAAACAAGAGAGATATAAAAACAAGGGAGATATAAACAAGGGAGATATAAACAAGGGAGATATAGAGAAAGAAGAAACAGGACTGAATAAACGTGTGCAGAAGGATCCTGTAGCAGCGTCGTTCTTGCTGGCGAGTTGGGGGCGCGCTCGAGAGCAGCAGGAGGAGGGAGGAGCAGCAGGAGGAGGGAGGAGCAGCAGGAGGAGGGAGGAGCAGCAGGAGGAGGGAGGAGGTGTGGGGAGCAGGTGTGGCGGCAGTCCCAAAGGCGCCAGGGACTGCAGCTAAGTCATATGACTTGCACCTGACTTCCTCATATAAGACACAAACATCTTGAGTGCTGCGCAGGTGTACCAGGATACAGGTGAATCCAATTTGGTGGAGATTTGCCCCTGCTGCCCTGATTAGCTGAAGCTGCGTGCCTGGTGAGGTGGCGTGGCCTGCTGTGCGTGGATGGGAACTGAGAGTATAAAAGAGTGAGAGGCCCAGGGTTCGGGGGAGATATAAAAACAAGGGAGATATAAAAACAAGGGAGATATATAAAAACAAGGGAGATATATAAACAAGGGAGATATAAACAAGGGAGATATAAAAACAAGGGAGATATAAAAACGAGGGCGATATATAAACAAGGGAGATATAAAAACAAGAGAGATATAAAAACAAGGGAGATATAAACAAGGGAGATATAAACAAGGGAGATATAGAGAAAGAAGAAACAGGACTGAATAAACGTGTGCAGAAGGATCCTGTAGCAGCGTCGTTCTTGCTGGCGAGTTGGGGGCGCGCTCGAGAGGAATCCAAGACCATCTTGAGCTACACAGTGAGAACCTGACTCAAAGACAAGAAAAAGGAGGAAGAGGAGCAGGAGGAGGGAGGAGCAGCAGGAGGAGGGAAGAGCAGCAGGAGGAGGGGGGAGCAGCAGGAGGAGGGAGGAGCAGCAGGAGGAGGGAGGAGCACCAGGAGGAGGGAGGAGGAGCAGGAGGAGGGAGGAGCAGCAGGAGGAGGGAAGAGCAGCAGGAGGAGGGGGGACCATCAGGAGGACGGGGGAGCCGCACGAGGAGGAAGGACCACCAGAAGGAGGGAGGACCACCACGAGGGGGGAAGAGCAGCAGGAGGAGGGAGGAGCAGCAGGAGGAGGGAGGAGCAGCAGGAGGAGGAAGGAGCAGCAGGAGGAGGGAGGAGCAGCAGGAGGAGGGAGGAGCAGCAGGAGGAGGAGGGAGCAGCAGGAGGAGGGAGGAGCAGCAGGAGGAGGGAAGAGCAGCAGGAGGAGGGAGGAGCAGCAGGAGGAGGGGGGAGCAGCAGGAGGAGGGAGGAGCAGCAGGAGAAGTAGCAACACCTGCCACTGGACATTATGGTACGCACCTTTAATTCCATCACTTGGAAGACAGAGGCAGGCAAATCTGAGTTCCAGGACAACCAAGGCTCACACACATACTAAAATAAATGGGAAAGTTTTCAAAAGAAAAACAGAACACAGTTTTTTGGGTAAAAAAATATATATATACATATGTGTGTGTGTGTGTGTGTGTGTGTGTGTGTATTCAGCATATTCTAATTGACATCACGGCGGTGAATGATGGTGAAATTCAAACAGAAGAGCTTTTCTTCAGTATCCCCAGCAATAGCTTCTGCAACACATCTGTAATGGCCCTAAAGTGAGGAATAATAGAGACAAGAAACACTAAATGTTAGGTGTCACTATGTCAAAGGCCTAGGTAAGAATCAGAAGATGGCCTAGTCGGCCATCATTGGGAAAAGAGGACCTTTGGTCTTGCAAGCTTTATATGCCTCAGTACAGGGGAATACTAGGGCCAAAAAGTGGGAGTGGGTGGGTAGGGGAGGTGGGGGGAGGGTATGGGGGACTTTTGGGATAGCATTGGAAATGTAAATGAAGAAAATACCTAATTTTAAAACATGCTTAACTTTAATTCCTTAAAAAATATATATTGTTCTTTTCTTTCTTTTTGTTTTGTTTTGACACAGGGTTTCTTTATGTAGCTTTGGCTGGCCTAGAACTCACTATGTAGGCCAGGCTGGCCTTGAACTCACAGAGATCCATCTGCCTCAACCTCCTAAATGTAGAGATGGAAGATGTGAGCATGGCAAGGACTTTTTTTTTTAGATACCATTGGAATTGAATTGGCAATTTCCTTATGGTAAGAGCACCTGCTTTCTTAGTTTTTCAGTAAAATGAAATCTTTGTGTGTGTGTGTGTGTGTGTGTGTGTGTGTGTGTGTGCCTAAGCATGCCACACCATTCAGGTAGAAGTCAGAGGCCAATTTATGGGAGTCAAGCCTTTCCTCCTGCCCTGTGAACCCAGCCATAGAACTCACTTCATCTTGGAAGTAAGCTCCTTTTAGCACAGACATCACACTTGCCTTTTAATTCAGTGAGCAGAGAGTCCATTTTTTTTCCTATTAGAAAACAAGGATATTTATAATCTCTTTAAAATTGCCTACAAGGGTCCAAGGGAGATGGTTGAGAAAAGGATGCTCTCTGCACAAATCCCCAGAATCTACATAAATGTCTATCCACCTTAGCATGGCAGCGTGCAGAAAAGAGTGTTGGGGCTGGCCATGAGCATACCTCCAGACTCAGTAAGAAACCCAATCTCTTGGCCTGGCCATGGTGGTGAGCCAGAGGCAGGTAGATCTCTGTGAATTCAAGGTCAGTGTGTTCTACAGATCTAGTTTCAGGGCTGTGAGACAGAGAGAGAGAGAGAGAGAGAGAGACAGAGACAGAGACAGAGACAGAGACAGAGACAGAGACAGACAGAGACAGAGAGAGGGACAGACACAGAGACACAGAGAGAGACAGAGAGAGAGAGAGAGAAGGGGTGGAGGGAGAAAGGGAGGGAGGGAGGGAGGGAGGGAGGGAGGGAGGGAGGAAGGAAGGAAGGAAGGAAGGAAGGAAGGAAGGAAGGAAGGAAGGAAGGAACCTGTCTCAATGGAATAAGGCTGAGAGTAATAGAGCAAGATACAAGAAAATCTTTTCTGTGCATCTGCACACACACACAGTACACTGTACAAACACACACAAGTGAAGAAAATTATTCTTTTAATGTATTTTTTAAGATCATGTTTCTTTGTGTAGCTCTGGCTGTCATAGAATTCTCTGTAGAACAGGCTGGCCTTGAACTGAGAGATCCTCCTGCCTTTGCCTCCTGAGTGCTGGGATCAAAGCCATGCACCACTATGCCCATCAATTAAATTTTTTTTAAAACTCACCAAAAGTGAAAAACAAAAGCAAACTCATCAGCAAACATGGTGCCACAAGCTTTTAATTCCAGCAAACAGGAAGTTTAGGCAGGAGGATTACTGTGAATTTAAGGCTAGCCTCAAACATTAAGACTCGAAAAAACAAAAAGGTACTCTTTGAGGCCATAGTTATTTTTATAAAAGCATAAATGCCTGTGATGGTTTGTATATGCTAGGTCCAGGGAGTGGCACTATTAGAAAGTGCAGCCTTGTTGGAGTAGGTGTGTCACTGTGGGCGTGGGCTTACGACCCTCATCCTAGCTGCCTGGAAGCCAGTTTTCCACTAGCAGCCTTCAGATGAAAATATAAAACTCTCAGCTCTGTGTGCACCATGACTGCCTGGACACTGCCATGCTTCCCCCTTGATGATAACAGACTGAACCATTGAACCTGTAAGTCAGCCCCAATTAAATGTTGTCCTTATAAGAGCTGCCTTGGTCATGGTCTCTGTTTACAGCAGTAAACCCTAACTAAGACAATGCAAAGTGCCCAAGAAAACTAAAATAAGTTTATGATTTATGTGATTTTTTTTTAAAAAAAGATTTATTTACTTTTACTTTATGCTTGTGAGTACTTTGCCTGTATGTATGCATGTGTCCCATGTGTATTCAGTGACCCAGAAGGCCAAAAGAAGGCATCAGATCCCCTGCATCTGTAGTTACAGCTCTGAGGCATGAATGTGGGAGCTGGGAAATGAACTCAGGTCCTCTTAGAAAGCAACAAGTTCTCTTAACCACTGGGCCATCTTTCTAGTCCCTAAATCTATGATTTTTTATTCTAAACAATTATGCAACATATCAGCATAACACAAATAGTGTGTTAACTATTCAAGTATTAACTATTAACTAATCAGGTTGATTTATCCATGGTCCTTGGCTAATACATTAATATGAAAAACATCAGTCGGTAATGACCATTTTTACTATGTTAAGTATGTATGTTAAAGGGAAACAATGACAAGGAAAGGAACTACCTTATATGCAATTTCCCCCATGCTCTACAATACAAAAAATAAAATAAAATAACAAGATACCTAAAACCAAAACTCTTAACCATCTTAACCTAAATAACTATTCTTGACTGTGGCCACACTATCTTGAGCTTGTCCAATATCAATAAATCACTATTCTTTAAAGTGATAAATTGCTTATTTTCAATCTTGACACATGTGGTGGTTTGAATAAGAATGGCTCCCACAGACTCATAGATTTGAATGCTTAGTCACCAGGGAGTAGCACTATTAGAAGGTGTGGCTTTGTTGGAGAAAGTGTGCCACTATAGAGGCAGGCTTTGAGGTTTCAGAAGCTCAAGCCAGGCCAAACGTCACACTCTGCCCGCTCCTCCAATCCAGATGTAGAACTCCTGGCTCCTTCTCCAGCACCATGTCTGCTTGTGTGTTGCTGTGCTTCAAGCCATGATGATTATGGACTAAACCTCTGAACCTATAAGCCAGCCACAATGAAAATCATCCTTTATAACTGTTTCCATGGTTCCATGGTCATGGTGTCTATTTACAGAAACCCATGTTTCTACTACCACAGGTTGCATGCAACATGCTACAACATGCAAAAGGTTAAGAAAGCACAAAATATTTCTTGAATAATACCTTAGGAAATAGTATTCCCTCGAAAGAGAATGGTATTGATGTATTCACAGTCTCTGAAAACAAAACACAAACATTATTAGTCATTTTAGGTGATTTTTTAAAATTATGGAGTCTAGTTTTCTGAAATGTCCTTACTAATATCAGAAGCATTTCCAAGGAAAAATATAGAGAAATGACCCCCATATTCTACCTACTAGCCTCCTAAACAATCCTTGGTTCCCCACCCTGACACTCAGATATGCCAGCACCTCTCCCTATACTAGCCCATGTCTCACCTCCTAGGGCTTCCCAGTTCTTAAGAACTGTCTTGGTGAATTAAGGAAAATATGCATCAAACTATATTATACATGTGCATGCCTAACTTTTAGAGATATTGCTGCCCTTATAGCTGGATATAACAGATAAGAGTTTCCCTGGAGGCAGGAAAAATGTTTCTTTTTGCTTTGTTTCATTTCTCTTTTCATTAACACTGAGGATTGACCCTGAGGCCTGGCACAATTCCATCTGAACTATATATATCCCCCACAAGAAGGTTCAAATACAGATAGAATACTTATACTCTTTCCAGTCACACCACCAAGACGCCTACGAATCCAGCCTCTATTTCAATAAGCAGCCATGAGGCTGGCCCTGCACAAGTCACCCGGCATAGATGCAGATAAACAAGAAAGACCAGACAACAAAATAGTGAACTCGAGGTAGAGGTAAGGTCAGAAAGGTACATACGTTTAAATGTCAAACAAAAGAAATAGTGACCTTTAAAAAGCAAAATTGTGTGTGCACATGTGCACAGCATGCCATGAAAGTGGGTTCATCAGACAACTTATGGTAGTCATCTCTCTCCCTCTAACATGTAGGTTACAGAAAGAAAAAAAGAGTGCAGTGGTCAAGACACAGTGAAGATTAAGATGGTGTAGATGGTGTTACGCTGGCAGAGCTGGGCATCCCTTCCGCCAGGTTCCTCCTTCAGGGTTACTACACCACATGGTTGCCAGCTCCAGTGAGTTGGGCATGCCCCACTCCTGACATTGCAGAGCATTCATCCCTGATTCTGACCCTCCTTGTGCCCAAAACCCAGCAGCAGCAGCAGGTGACAGGTGGTGGTACATGGATATGAGAAGGAAAGTGTCCATGCAGGTCCCCAGGTGCCAGCAGATGTGTAAACAGTGAGAAACAAGGAACCCACCCAGCACAAAAGATGAGCACACACATCATTGTCTCCTCAAGTTTTACTTATAAAACTCTCTGGAAAAATTATTAGAAATGTCATGAGTACAATCACAAACCACTAAGCTCCGGCCGTAAAACGCATCTGTACACAGGGTGTTATTGGGAAGGCAACTGTAGCACAATTGTAAAGAGTACGGCTATCTGTGAATTAAGAAAGGAAGTGGCTGAGACCTGGGGGCTTGAGAAGGAAATTGGGGGGGACAACTAGGTTTTTGTCCTGTGGACTACAGGAGCATTTAGCAGATCAGGCAAGAGTCTCAGCCTCTCCCACCAGCCAAGCCTCTTTGTCTGTCTGTCTGGGACAGAGCTCGTCCTGGGCAATTGTCCTCTGTGTTGATAGAGAATTAGCTAGAGGCCTCTAAATTCACTGAAGAAGCCAGAAAATATCCTAACTTGGTCAGATGAAAGAATAACAGAATCCCTTCTCTGGTCCCTCTGTCTTCTTCCAAAAGGCTCTACACACATTACCCGTGGCCACAGACCAGCTCACTTGGCAACACTGCAGGTAGTAGGAACCAAGTTTCAGATAGTACTATAAACGGAATAGCATCTCGCAAAAAAGATATGTGGTCATTTTAATTCCAAGAAATGATGAGCTTAACCTAATCCAGAGCAAGGTGCCCACAAATCAAGTTAATATGAGGTCACTGAGGTGGGCCCAAAAGCTCATAGGGGGTGGGGGCAGGAATCTGGAAGCTGAAAAAGATAAAAATGAAGAGAATGTGAAGAGCTAAAAAGGAAATGGCTATCTGTGAATTAAAATGCTACCAGAAGCTTGGAGAGTGGGCAGAAATAGATCCTCCACTGGAACCCTCTGAGGGACCACAACCCTGCTGGCACCTAACAGCAGACTTCTGCCCTCTAAATCTGTATTATTCTAAGCAACCAATTAGTGGCACTTATCTATAGCATCCTTACACCCAAGATTACAGTAACAAGGTTAAAAGACTCATTGAGTTTCAGATCCTTGAAATAGACATTTATTTATACATAAAGCTGTTTTTTAAAAGAACAAAGGAAGAAAGTGTAAAAAGTGGTAAGATTGTGAGTAATTCTTACTTTATTTTTACTTACCATATTTTCTAAATAGCATATCCTAAAGAAGTAACAACAAAATGGAGTTACTTTTAAAAATAGACACGCAGAACTTGAAAAGTTTAATCTCTGGCTTCTAGGATCCCTTCAGCGCTTGGTTTTTGTTTTGTTTGTTATTCGGGATTTACTTCCTGTGCGTTGGTGTTTTGGCTGCGTGCATCCTGTGAAAGGGTCCCATGCCCTTGGAACTAGAGTTACACACAGGTGTGAGCTATTATGGGGATGCTGAGACTGAGCCCGGGTCCTCTGGAAGAGCAGCCAATGCTCTTATCCACTCGCTCAGCCATCTCCCTAGCCCCCACACCAGCGACTTTTAAATCTGCCCTAAGCTCTGGGCCCACATGTGCAGATGCCAGATAGGCATGCTTATTTGAATGTTCCAAAATTATCTTGAGCTCAGCATGCCCAAACCAGAGCTCGTTATCCTTTTCTTTTAAAACCTGCCCCTTCTTTGATGCACCTCACCTCAGATAATACACTTTTCGAGGTCAAATCACCAGCCCTCAAGTGGTTCTTGGTGTTACCTAATCTTTGACTGCCACAGTAAACAGCTTATGATACCATGTCATTTCCTTTAAGTCCTCCCTGAATGCTCTTCAACAGCCTCATCTCTGAGCCCAGGGATGCTATGTTTGAGTCCCTAATGGTCTCTCATAACCTCCTGAGTGTTCTTCATTTGAAGCAAGTTGTCTGCCACAGTCACCTCCTGACATGAAGAAACTATTTATTTACAAAAATGGAAATCTTACTGGGTCACCACTTCCTACTCACCATACACTATAGACCAACATTCCAGGCATGACTTACATCCTCACCCTGCCCCCTTTTGTCAGCTCAACTGCAGAAATTCCTCACAAGCATATTGTGCTCCAGCACAAAGAGAAAAGAGAACAGAAACCACTCTCCAAGTGTGACTGGACGTACTTCCATCTGTTCTTTCCTCGACACATAATGTTCTCCCTCACCCTCTGATGATCTCAGATTGAACACACTACTAAAATTCCTCGAAGATTTATATGTGTGTTTCTGTCACCAGTATTAGACAATTACATAGATAAACTAACAGCATATTCCTATTTGTGGCCTTCCTCTGAAAAATGTCTTTTCTAGGACAGTGAGTTTTTAAACAAGGATCCATGACCACACAACTTCACATCCCCAGGACCAAAACCATGGCCTGCTCAGATTAGGTTCAACAGATATTTTTTGGAAAGAATAGAGAAAGAGTAATCAGGCAGGCTACGCTGATTCTAGCACAACTTAGATATCAAGAAAATGAAACAAAATTCTAATAGAATGTTGGGAGCCGCCCTCACATTCGCCGTTACAAGATGGCGCTGACATCCTGTGTTCTAAGTGGTAAACAAATAATCTGCGCATGTGCCAAGGGTAGTTCTCCACTCCATGTGCTCTGCCTTCCCCGTGACAACTCGGCCGATGGGCTGCAGCCAATCAGGGAGTGACACGTCCTAGGCGGAGGATAATTCTCCTTAAAAGGGACGGGGTTTCGCCTTTCTCTCTCTTGCGCTCTTGCGCTCTGGCTCCTAAAGATGTAAGCAATAGAGCTCTTGCTCTCTTGCTCTCTGGCTCCTAAAGATGTAAGCAATAGAGCTCTTGCTCTCTTGCTCTCTGGCTCCTAAAGATGTAAGCAATAGAGCTCTTGTTCTCTTGCTCTCTGGCTCCTAAAGATGTAAGCAATAGAGCTCTTGCTCTCTTGCTCTCTGGCTCCTGAAGATGTAAGCAATAAAGCTTTGCCGCAGAAGATTCCGGTTTGCTGCGTTCTTCCTGGCCGGTCGCGTGAACGCATGTAAGAATAGAATGTCAATACAATTCTACAAAGAGTGTGCGGAATCATTGTGAAATAGTTGTGCTAGAGAAATTTACAAGGGGCTCAAGAGATGGCTCAACAGTTAAAGGCACTGGCTGCTTGGCTGCTCTTTCAGAGGATCCAGGTTCAATTCCCAGTACCCACACACTGATTCCCAAGCATCTGCAACTCCAGCTTCAAGGTCCAACCCCTTTCTCTAGCCTACTTGGGTACCAGGCAAACACATGGGACACAGACATGCAGCATCTAGACATGTATCTCGGCAAGCACCCAATCTTCAAGGTAGGCCCTCCCCCAGAAAAGCACATCCAGATATGGTGGCACGTGCCTTTAATCCCAGCACTTTGGAAGCATAAGCAAGCATGTGAGTTCTGGGGCAGCCTGGTCTATGTAGTGAGTTCTAGAGCAGCCTAGTCCACATTGAAAGACCCTATCTGAAAAATATGAACAACAAAAAAGGAGAGAGGGAGGCCTTAAGATTAAGAAGTTCAAAACCAGCCTTGACTGCATAAAGAATTTGATACCATACAGGGCTAAATAGTCATTCTACCCCCAAAAAGCCAATAATGATGGTAGTAGTAACAACAATTCCAAGATTCAAATAAAAAGAAGAGATTATTAAAGAAACCAACACAAGTGCAGAGCAAACTTAAGACAAGTGCATGCCGAAAGCCATACATTTGATATTTAGAAAAAGACATCTGTAGCCAAGAGTAAATGTGAAATCTTCATTTGAAAAGGTGAAAATGTAATGTTCCTTCAAATGCATCCATGATGCACCATGTGGATCCACAACTGTAAAATATTTATGCTTCAGAGAACAAAACTTTGGAGAGAAACCAAGCGTTATCAGTAAGGGAGCTTCATGTTTTCAGGGTTTCTTTGTCCTAACAGCCTCATAAAGAATTATGGTCCAGGGGCTGGTGAGATGGCTCAGTGGTTAAGAGCAGTGACTACTCTCCCAAAGGTCCTGAGTTCAAATCCCAGTGACCACATGGTAGCTCACAACCATCCAAAATGAGATCTGACTCCCTCTTCTGGAGTATCTGAAGACAGCTACAGTGGACTTACATATAACAAATAAATAAATCTTAAAAAAAAAAAAAGAATTCTGGTCTAGTCTATAAGTAGTACAAGTCAAATGCTTACCTCCTTTCAGAGCTCTGCAAAAAGAATAGTCATCATCATGTCCATGGCACAGAACTTCCTTACGCTTCGGCAACTCTATGGAGTTGACACTGATGAATAGGTTGAAATATAAATATTTTAAGTTTCCTCCTTAGAAAGAAAAAAATACCTCATTAAATCCCTCCAGTAATATGTTAATGCATTGATACAGAGTATTGTACCCTTAGTGGATACCTTGTGCTTTTTTCCTTTGATGCTTCATTTGATCATCATGGTTGTCTATGAAGTGTTAGTATCTTTATTCCAAAGATAAAATAAAAGTTTTAAGAAGGCAACTTTGTAACAAAATTCAATGTTCTATAGTGACAGCTATGTAAAATATATGCCCCCTAAAAACAAACAGACAAACAAACAAAAAACAGAAAAATAGAAATACTTTGAACTTGATCATGAAAACTTCCAAGGTCCTAAGACTTTTCTGTTTTGGGAAGCTTGCCCAGAAAACTCAAAGGACAGGAAGAAACTGAGGATAATGAGCTCACAGCTTTTGGAGTTTGGATGAACATTTTCTAAAAACAGAATTAAAGACCACGTGTGGTGGCACATGCCTTTAATTCCAGCATTACAGAGGCACAGGCAGTCATATCTCTCTGAATTCAAGGCCAGCCTAGTCTACATAAAGAAACCCTGGCTCAAAAACAAACAAACAAATAAACATACAATTAATCAAGGCAGGAGGCTCACAAGTCCAACATCTGTCTGGGCTACAGAAAAGTTCAAGGCAAATCCCTGATAACAGACCCTGTCACAAAATAAAAAGTAAAAAGAGTTTATTACATAGGTCAGAGGTACAGCACTTGTAAGTAGAAATCCCTGATTTCAATCCCCAGTAATAAGATAGATAGAAGGAAAGATGATACACAGATGATAGCAAATCTCAGTAAAAATACATTTTCCTGACTCTCCAGAATTATTTACTTGTCCCAAAGGGAAAAGATACACGTGTGTGTGTGTGTGTGTGTGTGTGTGTGTGTGTGTGTGTGTGTGTGTGTGTGTACACGTATATGTGATTAGTAATACATAACATAATATATGATATATTAGACAGGGTCTCATTGTGTACCCCTAGCTAGCCTGGAAACCACTAGGTAGATCAGGTTAGCTTCCAATTCACTCAAAAGCAACTTTCTGGTCTTTTGATTGAACTCAGCTATGCTTGATCAAACTGCCAGATCTCTCCCAGCCATCTTTGAGGCCGATTCTCCCACCTTCTTTCAGTTTCCCCCCCCAACGTCTCTGATTCTTCTTTATGTCATTGACTTTTCTTTCTCAAGGTTCATCTTCAGTTCTCACTTTTCACCATGAACATTCTCCCTGGTTTTAGGTGCCATATGATCATATATTTATTCTACACCTTTAGTCAAATGTGTCTCAGTTCCCTCACACAACAAACTCAAACTCACGTTTCCTCATCATCATGATCAAACTGGTGTTATAGAAGTCTTTCTGGAAAAAGCACTCTGACACCAATGAGAATGGAAGAGAGCTGTCACCCATGGACTGTAGTCAGCTCATGAAAGGCTTCCATCCTGGTTCCCATTTGCATACTCATTTTATACCTTAAAGCCACAAGTTGCAGGCAAGCAAGCAAGAGGCACATGTGCCAGTCAGAATGTTGTTAAGGGCAACAACCAATTGTTTCAGCTATTCTCCATGTTATCCTATCTCAGGAAACAACTGAAGTCATGCTGGACCAATAGGTAGGACAAGAAACACTTTAAATAAATCACTAAATAAATCAATGTATATAGTGATTGGTCTTTTCTACTTTATTCTACTTCACTGGCAGTAGAACCCTACTCCATCTTACCATCGCCCATTTTTACCCCTACTACCATAGTGTCAGGAGATTGATCCAAGCCTATGTTTTCTCCACATTGCTGCTTCCTGAGTTAGGTGTGGAAAGGCTACTCTGGGAGCAGCTAATCTTTACAAAGAAATGGTCCTGTGGATTCTCTAAAAGCAAGATTTATATGTGTGTGAGTGCAAGAGCTGATTTCATAAGGAATTCGTGAGACACAGAGTTAAAGACAGCACTGTTATCCCATGTGACAATCTCCATGAGGCCCATCATGACTCAAGCCTTCGGTGACACCAGGAAAGGAGGTTCTGCTTTGATATCTCAGTGGTTTCTACCTTGAATTGCCTTTGGCCTTGGATATGACCATGATCACATTATCAACAATGAATATAGTGACATGCCACTTCTGAGACTTAGCTAGTCAAGGACAGCAACACGAGTGTTAGAGGAGGAGATGAGAGACAGTGGCCATCATGAGGGTACAAAGGGAAGATTTTTTTTGCCAAGGACAACTCCAGGAGCTGCCAGAAATAACACTAAAGGGACTTACTACACAGAGGTGTTTATCAATTTGTTTCTTTTATACAAAGACCTAATAATAGCCCTGAGAAATACCAAAAAATATACTTTCTATTTCTATTCAATTTTGACTCGTGCTTATAATTATAGCTCTTAATAAATTTAGGTAGAAACAGAACCATAAAAATGAGCCTAGTTTTATGAATGGACTCCATACTTTCTAGAGATTATAGTAAATTCTAGGTACCATAATTGTGAAGCACTTTATGAAAATGACTCAATAATTATTTTGTTACTGGATTAGTATAGATTATTATGTGATATTAAATGAATAGCTAACATATTTATGATAGCAATGAAGGTTTATCACTCAAATTTCCTGCTAAAGAAACTGTTGTAAGGAGGTGTTTGGCAGACTGCTCATCACTGCAGAAACTTAGATCTACTTATCATTCAACTACAACCTTAGACTTGGACAAGTTTACTCTGAAATGATCAAACACTTCAAGGGCCCTTGACACAGGCTGTTCTTATAAGTTTCTAAGTAGCTGGCTGGCTGACTGATTGATTGATTGATTGACTGATTTTGACACAGGGTCTCACTATGTAGCCCTGACTAGCCTAGAACTCTTATGTAGACCAGGCTGGCCTCAAACTCACAGAGCTCCTCCTCCCTCTGATTCTCAAGTGCTGGGATTCAAGGTATGAGCTACCACATCCAGCTCCTGAGGTTTTTTTTAATAATAAAAAAAATTTAATTTTGTTTTTCTGTATGTTTTGATGTTTTTCCTATGTTTGTGAACCACTTGCCTGCCTGGTACCTCAGAGGCCAGAAGAGGGCATTCATCTCCTGGAACTGGAGTACAGACAGTTGTTAGTAACCATGTATGTGCTGGGACTCCAATCCAGATCCTGGGCAAAAGCAGCTAACGCACTTAACCACTGAATCATCTCTCCAGCCCCGGTCAATTTATTTTAAGTCTTTATATGCATGTCTGTGTGAAAGTATTCATGTGTGTGTACAGGTGCCCTCAGACCCTGGAGCTGGAGCTACAAGAGGTTGTGAGCTGCTCCAAGAGGGAGCTAAAAACTGAACTCTGTTATGTAGAAGAGCATCAAGTGCTCTTAATGGTTGTGCCACATCTCCAGCCCTTGCCTTGAAATGCTTATGACAGGCAATCTTTATACTGCAGAATCCTCATTGACTTAGCTGAGAGTATCTCTCAGGTACATTTTGGATTGATGATCGTCCTAAGTCTCTTCCATTTCCCTTTTCTTTTTTGGTTGACTGGTTAATAGGTTGAGTGGGTTTTTATGATTTTTTTTTTGAGTTTGAAACATGGCCTCGCCAGATTGTACAGGCCAGCCTCAAGATCATGAATTCAAACAATCCTCCTGCTTCTGCCCATGTGACTGCAAGAACTGAGCACCATGTTGGACCCTTTTTCTTTTCCAAGGCATCAGACCTGCACTTCAGTCTGATCCTCTCCGTGTCTTCTCTATCTCCTCTCACAAGCATTTGTCCCTCAATACCACCCCCAAAATGTCTAATTTATTTGTTTAGTTCCATCTTGGGCTCTGACTTTCAGTAAACCCTGAGTGCTGAAGTAGTAGTAGTAGTAGCAGCAGCAACAACAACAGTAGCAACATCAGTGTTTGGGTCTGGAAATACAACTTCTTTTTTTAAAAAAAGGAAAGGATTCTTCTGAAAGTGAGATCACTCACTGGGTAATCATCTCCCATTAACACCTGAGGATGAGTCACACCAGAGTCTGGGGACAATAAAAGAGAAATGAAATTACAGAGCCTTAACCAGGTCAAAATTTCACGTTTCTTTTGTTCTTGGTCAAGAAAGCAGAACAAGCAGAGTTGAATCATTTTCTGCTCTGCAGCCACAGATGCTTCAGGCTGTCATTTCAACTGTCCAAGTTACCCTCAAGATTTGTCTCTTCAACTGTCCCACCCAGGGATCCATTCCATAAACAACCACCAAACCCAGACACTATTGCATATGCCGGAAAGATTTTGCTGACAGGACCCTGACACAGCTCTCTCTTATGAGGCTATGTCAGTGCCTGGCAAATACAGAAATGGATGCTCACAGTCATCTATTGGATGGAACACAGGGCCCCTAATGAAGGAGCTAGAGAAAGTACCCAAGGAGCTAAAGGGGTTTGCAACCCTATAGGAGGAACAACAATATGAACTAACCAGTACCCCCAGAGTTGTGACTCTAGTTGCATATGTAGCAGAGGATGGCCTAGTCAGCCATCAGTGGGAGGAGAGGCCCCTTGGTATTGCAAAGATCATCTTCCCCAGTACAGGGGAATGCCGGGGCCAGGAAGCGGGAGTGGGTGGGTTGGGGAGCAGGGCAGGGGGAGGGTATAGGGGGTTTTGGGGATAGATTTGAAATGTAAATGAAGAAAATATCTAATTTTTAAAAAAGACTTGTTTCTTCTGCTGAACTGGCAGATTCTTGCAGGGTGGTTCACATATTAGGCAAGACTTTACCACTAAGCTACACCCCAGCCCCATGACTTGTACATACTTCTACTTCATAGAACCTCTAGACCCTTCTCCATGCCCCTCTTTATGACTGACACTACCACAATTTTTTTAGTTGTCCTACAACCTGACAGATTCCTCCTAATGACTGAACAAGTACAAGGACAGTGAATCAAAAAAAAAAAAAATTCTAGAATTAGATTCAAGGAAACTAACAAAAAAATCTTGTTTGTCGTTCTTTGCCAGGAGCCATGGCCTCTACCTGTTTAGCAGTGTTTTCCTATAATTCTTTGAGAGATTTTTGTGCTTCTTCTTTCTTGTGCTTAGCAGTGTTCTCCTGTATTTCTTTAAGTGAGTTATTAATGCCCTTCTTAAAATCCCCTACCACCATCATGAGATATGATTTTAAATTCGAATCTTGCTTTTTAGGTGTGTTGGGGTATCCAGGACTGTGGTGGGCATACTGGGTTCTGATGATGCCGAATGGTCTTGGTTTCTGTTAGTAAGATTCTTATGTTTGCCTTTTGCCATCTGGAAAACTCTGGTGTTAGATGTTCTAGCTGTCTCTGGCTGGAGCTTGTTCCTCCTGTGCTTCTGTTAGCCTCTGTCAGCACTCCTGGGAGTCCAACTCTCTCCTGAGTACCAGTAGTTAGAGCTCTCTCTGCAGGCAAGCTCTCCTGTTGCAGGGAAGGTGCCCAGAGGTCTGGGTCTCAGCTCTGCCTCCTGGCTGAGGATGAAGGCCCAAAGGGACCCTGTCCAAGAAGTTCTGTTCCTTCTGTGCCCCATGTGCTCTCCTGCTCTGATTGGTCTCTAAGAGACCCGGGATACCAGATGGCACTCTCACCTGAGACCTGGGGTCATAGCCCTCTCTATAGGCCAACTCTCCTCCGTGGTCCTTAGATCCTAGGTGTGAATGATCCCCAGATGCTGGTCTGGTGGGTTTCCAGTGTCCCTGTTCCTGCTCACACAGGCCACTCCCAGCTGTTTTGTAACAGATGTTGCATTCCATTCACCAGTGATCCCAAGATCCTGGGTGTGCTAGGGTGCCTATGGCATGGAAAGTCCTCAGGGGACCATGGGACTGTTCGCAGAGTTTGCACCCAAGCTGGCGCCAACCAGAACAAACCCAATAAGCATTTTATTATTAGTTACTTTGGGGCCTTTTATTTTTAACAGAATTATTGGTTTTATAAAACAGCAGATCGATTCCTTGGCATCGAGATCCTTGCAAATGCATAGACTTGATTTGGCTGACAGAGGCCTTGCTGAACCTGAGGTTGATAATTCTCCTTCAGGAGCTGCATAGGATTCAGACCTGTGCATTCTTGATAATTCTTGATAAAATGAATTCAGTCTGGGCACCAGCATGGGTTGCAAGGCTAAGCACTTCAGGGGAAGGTCTCCCATGGACCATCTCTAAATTCCCCATGAGACAAACCTGGTTTGCAAGGAGGTTTGTATCTGTTTTCAACCTTATCCTAAGGATTTTTCTAAGGCTCTGCCTCTCCTCTCCAAAAGATACCAAGAACCATGACTATAGGTCGTGATGGTACCCATGGGAGGAATCAGGTCAATGCTCCCTCCTGCTGGTTAACGCCCACTCATCCAAGGATGAGATGACTATTGATCACGCCAGTTCCATAGTGAAAATAATTAAAAGGAAGGAGATGCCAGGAGCCATGGCCTTGTGGAAATTTTCTAGCTTACATAAACAATCCTGAAACAATCATTCTCATAACAATAAGAATGTTTGTGGGAAAAGAAGACACTGTGACTGTTGGTTCCAGGAACTGAAGATTGCCACCTGACCTTTGGAAAGCCCCCGGACTCTTCCCTGCTCCCTTGAAGCCTCCTCTTGTTTATGCTTATATTGCCACTCCTGAATAAAGTTTTTCAGAGCTTGATCAGGAAATTGACTTGCTCTCATTCTTTGTGTTTCTTGTCCCTCCCACTCTCTCACTCCCTTGCCCTGGGTCCCTGCTGATTATCCCTGAAGGTCAGGACAATTCTTAAGCTCTCTCTCTCTCTCTCTCTCTCTCTCTCTCTCTCTCTCTGTCTTTGTCTCTCTCTTTCTTGCTCACTGAGACAGGGTTTTACTATGTAGCTTGGGCTGTCCTTGAACTCACTATATAGACGAAGTAGGTCTTGAACTCACAGACATCCACCTACTTCTGGCCAAGAGTTGGGATTAAAGGCATGTGCCACCAACTCAGCTTCTTTCTCAAATTCTTAACTGCTTTTTTTTTTTCTTATAAGATGGAGGTCTACAATCTGAGGAAGAAGGAATGTTTCTTTAAGCTTGTCTACATGATACTGAGCATAGTGGAATAGACATATAACCCAGGACTTGGGAAGCAGAGACAGGAAAATTTCCACAAGTCTAGGGGCAATTTGGGCTCTGTAGTCATTTTTATGTAGTTCGGGTTACCCAGTGGCAACCTTCTCTTAAGGCAGAAGGAAAGAGGAGAACAAGAACAAATTATTGGTATTAGGGGCTCCAGAGATGACTCAGTAGTTAAGAGTGCTCTTCTAAGATCCAAGTTCAGTGCCCAGCATCCATCCATATTGGGCAGCTCACACCAACCTAACACTACACTCTGGCCTCCACAGTCATCCACACATAGGGCAAACACACAAAGAGATATACACATATCCACATAAATAAAATAATAAAAACATGTCTTTTATGAAAGCCTGTTATTTACATGACAACACTTTGTAAAATATAAAACATGCTCCAAGTCTGTGCTGAAAATGGAGACCATAGTGCTAAAGACTAGAATTCCTTTCCTGAGAGCCAGATGTGGTAGTTCATGCCTTTAAACCTAGCACTCAGCAGGCAGAGCAGGCTGATCTGTGTGTACGCGGCCAGCCTGGTCTACTAGTGAGTTCCAGGACAGCCAGTGCTACTAAATGAGACGCTCTCCTCGAATTAAAAAAAAAACCAAAATCCTAAGAATTCATTTTCTGAACCCCAGGGCTTAGAGGAAGCAAGCAGAGCAGCACTGGCTGGCTAATGGGAGGGGATGAGCCTTTGTATTTTCACAGAGCTCCCATCGTCGGCCTTCACACGCTGAGAAGTAATTAAATACAGAATAGAACACAAGGCAAGCACGGTTCCTTCTCTCATGTCATCACCACTATATGTTTTCTAGAAATATCCTCCCTCATGTTAGAGATTGAATGGAAGGCATCACACATCCATGCAAGACCACATTCCCCAAAAAGGTCAACTTTAATAGTAAAGAGTTCTGGGACTGGAAAGATAGATCAGTGTGTAACAGTGCTTGCTGCTCTAAGGAGGACTGGGGTTAGCTTCCCAGAACCCATACCAGGCAGCTCATAACTACCTGTTACTCCAATTCTAAGAGAGCCAAGACCATCTTCTGGCTTCCTCAGGCACTCACACTCACATGAGCACACTCATGTGCACACACACACACACACACACACACACACACACACAGGTGCTAGGAAGGAGAGAAGGAGAGAAGAAGTGAGGGGGAATAAAAATTTTAAATAATAATAATAATAAAAATACTGGCTTGCTCATATACAGATTCTCCAATGGAAACTCAATTACTTCTCACCAGCTGAATAGCTAATAGTTGACAAAGACCACCCATTATTAGCAGGCTCAAGTCATTCCCATTTCTAGCCTATATCCTTGTAAAACCCTCTATATGATGAGTTGTAGAATACAGAAAAAAAAGACAGTACCTGGCTGGAGAGATGGCTCAGTGGCACTGACTGCTCTTTCAGAGGTCCTAAACTCAACTTCCAGCAACCACATGGTGGCTCACAACCATCTGTAATGGGATCAGATACTCTCTTCTGGTGTGTGTATGAAGACAGCAACAGTGTACTCACATACATTAAATAAATAAATTTTTTTTAAAAAAATGACAGTACCACTTCCTTGTCCAAGCCTTTCATCATTACCCTTTGCCAGCTTTGATGAAGCAAGCAGCTAAAGTAATAAGGCCCATGTATCCAACAGCCAGAATCCAGAAACTGAATACTGTCGACCACCACGTGCACTGAGAAGCAGCAACTTCTACAACATGGTCACAATCTTGATCATATCTTTATAAGGGGCCCTGAATGACATGGGTAAACCATGCCCAGACTGCCATCTCACAATAGATATGTGCTATGCTAAGCATATATCTAAGAGTGTGGTAACTTATAATATAGCAATAGATAACAAACATATGTGGAATCGAATTATTCTGAATCTCTAGAGTCCTTTGTAGCCGACTACAAGAGTGAAAGTTTGTACTTACTTGGAATGAACTCAACATGCACAAATCCATTGGTTCCCCTCAGTCTTATGCAGGGTTCAGAACTAATTGAAATAGGGAATTTCAAGTGATCTAAAAGGAATGAAGAAAATACAAGTATATAAAAAAAACTTTCAATAAGTATAGCATTCTGAACATCAGCACAAAAAGATGCTTTTTTATTAAACTTGTATAAGGACTGGTCCACTCTGTTATGGTCACATGCAGGATCATGGGGTTGCTGCTTTCTTCTGACCTGGTGTCGGGGGATTCTCCGGTTCTCAGGATTTATTGGTGTTACTGAGCTAAGGGTCAGATTCTACCTCTGAAAAGCTCATCAAAAGACAGAGGAAGCCAAATATATTCCAGGTGTGGTATCCCATGTCTTTAGTCCCAGCACTCAGGAGGCAGAGGTAGACAGGTCTCTGAGAGGCAAGCCTGGTCTACATACCAAATTCCAGGACAGCCAGGGCTACATAGAGAAACTCTATCTCAAAAAATAACCAACCAAACAAAGACAAATGTTGGGCTCCAGGAGTTGCCTCACAAACCACATGAACACCGATCTCAGTCAGACAGAGATAGTTTATTGAGCATAATTGAGCATACAACTCAGGACTGATCAATCAGGACCACAGGTCAGACTTGGGAGCTGACAGCAACATCTGGTCAAGATCCTATAGGGTTTCTTAAGCCTGAGATCTACAGACATCTGTGCCAAGTTGTTCCACCAATCAGGATTCAGGAAATTTCCTTAGGAACATGTCTTTGTTGCATACTTACCCTGCTCCTCTTTGTTGGGGGTATTCTGTGGCAGGGACTTGCCTTATCTAACATTTATGTCTTAACTTCCCAACCAGGATGTCAGCTACCCACATACATGTCTCCTTCTGCCAAGTAGGATGTCGGTTCCCAGGGAGGTCTTGGGAAATTAAACTTTATCTGAAACTTACTCAAAATGGAAATAGGTGCAGGTGTCTCTCATGCTGAAATCTATCCCAGGGTACCTTGTAAAGGCAAATACTAGAAAAGCTTATACCCCTGTTTAGGAAGTGCTGCTGGGTAGTTGGTTCTGTTCCAAGTTTATTGTGGCTAATTATACAAAACAGTTCTAACTAACTTCTATTGTGATTCCTTTCTAAGAACACCAAAGCACAGAACATCCTACTAACAGCAATAACAGCATGTAAGAAAGTTTCCTTATAATATTAGTAACGGCACAGCATGGCAGGCTAGACAGGTAACAGTTACCTAGGCCTGAACATTTTACCTAGTCCTTAACAAAGACAGTTAAATTGTTACTAAAAGAATAAAGCTGAGGGGTTGGAGAGATGGCTCAGCAGTTAAAAGCACTGACTGCTTTTCTAGAAGTCCAGAGTTCAGTTCCCAGCAGCCATGGCTACTATAGCGTCCTTATATACATAAAATAAATAATTCTTTTTTAAAAGGAGTAAAGCAGAATAATATTTATTATATTTTACTAATTAAGCATATGAAGAGTCACCATGTAGTAGGGGGCTCCATGGTTAAGAGCACTGGCAGAGGACCCAGATTCAACTCTTACCAGCCACATCAGGCAGCTCAAAAGAGACTATAATTGCAGTCCCAGAAAATCTGATGCCTTCTTCTGGCTTCTGAGGGCATCAGCATATACACATATATACATCCAGGAAAACACACACACACACACACACACACACACACACACACACACACACACATATATATAATAAGTAAGTAAATAAATAAATTGACAAAGCAGGGGGCCCAAAAGAAGAGGAAAACAGAGGTTAGCAGACTGAGGACCTTCCTAATGCCCCAGAGATGATTAGTTATTAGTCCCAGTCAGAGTGTTTGGGGACAAGCCAGTCCCCCAAAATAACCAATTTGCAATGCAGGAGTTCTCAAAGTACATTTATAAATTCCCTGCTCCACTTTCAGACAACTAGGCTATGATCTTGCTTTTCCTAGAACTGTCATTTTGGAAGGCACCACCTTCCAGCCACGAAGACATTCCTAGAAGGGGCAGAAAATGGACAACTAACGGAGCGAGCAGCAGAAAGAGGAAACAGATTGAAACAGCTCTCAAGCCCTGTACTAGGTTTTCTGGTCCCAGGCATTTGTTAATGACAAGTTGTAATGTGGCCATAGCGTTAACTATGATCCAATGGCACCAGAGTTTAGCTCAGCTGAAAAATATCTGCAACTCTAGCACTGGAGAGGTCGAGGCAACGGGGAGCATGAGTTTGAGGCTAGCATAAGCTATATAGTCAGTTCTAGGCAGCCTGTACTACAGAATAAGGCACTGTCTCAAAAAAATAAGCAAATAACTCAAAAGGCAGAGGCATATGTATCAATCTCTATGAGTTCCCGGCCAGCCAATGTTATATAGTGATACTTTGAAAAAAATAATAAAATAAGCTGGGCGTGGCAACGTATGCCTTTAATTCCAGGAGGTAGAGGCAGGCAGATCTCTATGATTTCCAACCCAGCCTGTCCTATATAGTGAATTCCAGGTAGTTACAGCTATATAGAAAGACCCTGTCTCAAAACAGATTTCAATAGAGTAATAATTACTGCATAAATCTAAAAATCACTATTCGAAATCAAATAAAATCATTATTTGTCAAGTGACTCATACAGTGAATTCTAAAATAACTTTCATTTTGCAAATTAAAAAAAAAGTGAGGCTGAGAATGTCTAAGTATTTTGCTCAAGGTCACACAGTTGGGGAGGAAGAAGGATGCTTCCAAGAGCACTCTAGGACCACAGGCTGGAGCTACAACCCCACCAGGAAGCACTGTGGGTTAGCCTCCTCAAGAGGAACCAGTTTGTGTCGGGGCTGGTACTCAGAAGCAAACTAGAACTAAGAAGAACCTGAAACCGAGCTCCGAGTGGAGAGAGCTTAACCACAAGACAGCAACAGAGGTAAAAAGCAATTCAGAGGTCCTGGGGAAACGCGGGGGGGGGGGGGGGGGTTGGGAGAGGGAAAGGATGATCCGCACCCGGAAGTGGTCGGCATTGCTCCACCCCCACCCCACACCGCAGCGGGCTCACTGCTGGAGCAGCGTTCCTGCCAGCCCTCCAGCTTCAGGTTCAGTGGAAACTTTCTCTCGAAATAGTTGGCGCCGCAGCTCTTTGTTGCCGGGCCACTTACCACAATAACTGTAGGAAATAATTGCATCGGAGGAGTTGCAGAACCACTGTTGCTTCTCAGATTCAGTCAATATGGGAGAAAGCAGCGTCGAAAAGAGAATAAATGGCAACATGATTTAATATCTCCGATACTTTAAACTCGCCAGGAAGACCATCGGACTCGACAGTAAGGAGGACAGATTTAACTTAGTCAGCAGTCATGTGATTTGGAAGCTCCCATCCAACTGCTTCCTCTTTTTATTTGCATGTGTGACTGTGCATTTGTTTTCATATCTGAGCACTTCCTGTAAGGCAAGAGAAGAAAAAAATGACTTAGAATATACTGTTTCTTAATACTCAGTGTAAACTAAAGTATCCAGCACTTTAAAACAGCACATTTTCAGGGAGACAATTAGCTGCCTTACAGGAAACCCTTACTTAAAAGGAAGTCCACTAGCCGTAGTACACACACCCAGTACTTGACAGGCGGATCTCTGTGAGTTCCAGGTTAGCCTTCTCCAGATAGTGAGTTCCAGGACAGCCAGAGCTATAAGGTGAGATCCTGTCTCAAGAAAGAAAGTCCACCGGTATACTACTTTTCTGTGTGCTGGCCACTCCCTCCCACACACTCCTCCTCATACAACGGTTTCTCCTGACCTAGAAAGCTGCATCTAGCTATCTAAGCTGATTTCTCTCCCCTACCCCCTCTCAATTTCTACTCAAGTACAAACAGGTTCAGCCACAAAACAGACAGGCAAGATGACCCCTACACGGGGTCAGTAGCAATTCCCAGCTGGGACCTCACCAGTTTTGAGAATGCACTCAAAAGGAAGGTTGAACTTGAGGCAATAGTGTTGAGTTGGGGGTGGGGTTGGTGCTGGACTCTAGAGCTCTTCCACAGAGTAGCATCTTGAGGTAAAAGTGTGAGTTCCAGTAATTAAAAAAAAAAAAAAAAAAAGAAAGAAAAAGCTGTTTTGTTCTGGCGTGTATTTCATTCAAAGACTACTTTAGAAAAGTGTGCTTCCTTCAGCTGCACGGCTTTTACAGACTCTTACTTTAGGGTTAGCAGCCAAGAAGGCTTACAGCTGTGGCCTACAATCCGGTTCTAGTGGTGACACTCAACTGCTCACTAAGAACTGTTAAGGTAGCAAGGCAATTGTATTTAAAGCAAAACAATAGAAAGATCAGAGCATACTGTGAGAGCAATGGGTCACCTGAGGATACTCCCGGCCACTGGGTGACTGTGAGGGGCCTCTTTTCATCAAGCCTAAAGGAAGGAGGCACTTGAATCAAGGGGCATAGTTTTGATGGTTCTTTATTTTGATCAATAGATTATGTCATTTAATATTTTTCCTACTATATATGCCCATTTCCATAATGGACCCAAATAATAATTATATAATGTATAATTATATACACACCCAAATATGCATTAGCATAATATGGTAAATAGATTCTTCCTTATAGGATGGTTTACCATATTGAGCACATACCCAAATCCAGATCAGGCCAGTTGGGATTGTCCACTCTTCGTACTGTAAATGTTGGAACACATGAGAATAGAAAGTGTCTAAGTCTGATGGTTGTCAGGGGAGACATACCTATCCCATTGTTCAGAGAAGAGATATGATAGCCCCACCCAGGTGGATGTTCCAGATTGCTAGGTGCATTATTTGGGTAGGGGTATTATGCACAGTATAGACAGGTAAAAGGACTAGGCTGCCAGCTGTTATTAGAAAAGCCGGGGGTGGGAGAGTATATATAACCTGATCCAAACAGAGCCCCAAGTTACTAAAATTCCCTGGGCTTACCTGCCTAACTAAAGACAGAAGAAAAAAAATGTTGTGTCAGTAAAAGGATTTAAACACAACTGCATTTTTCTATTTTAACTGGTTCTTTTAATACTTGAGGATGAGGGGCGCATGTGTGGAAGTCAGAGAACAACTTGTAAGAGCTGGTTCCTTTCTACCACATGAGCTGCAGGTATTGTATTCAAGTCATCAGGCTTGGCAACAAGCATTGTTTACTCAGTCAGCCATCTCACAAGGCCAGGCCCTTTTCTGTTCTAGTTTGTTTTCTGAGGCAAGGTCTCACTGAATAGCTCTGGCTGGCCCAGAACTCACCATATAGATGAGGTTGGCTTTGAACTCACAGAGATCCACCCAATTCTGCCTCTTGAGTGCTTGAGTTTGACACAACATACCACTTTCCGTATGCTTTGAAGAAGATGAAGACCTTGGACTGACATGACATGAACTAGAAGGTAGGCAGAAGCCCCAGCTGCCTAGCCGGGAGGATCTGAATTCCATCTCTTGAAACTGTAAAATGGCCAGGCGTGGTGGCGCACGCCTTTAATCCCAGCACTCGGGAGGCAGAGGCAGGTGGATTTCTGAGTTCCAGGACAGCCAGGGCTATACAGAGAGAAACCCTGTCTCAAAAAGACCAAAAAAAAAAAAACTGTAAAATGAGAGAAGCAGCCGGGTGTAGCACATGACTTTAATCTCAGTACTTCGGAGGCAGGATGAATGGATAATAAAAACACAAATACATTATCGAAAGGAAAAGGTAGCCAGGCGTGGTGGCACATGCCTTTAATCCCAGCACTCGGGAGGCAGAGGCAGAGGCAGGTGGATTTCTGAGTTCGAGGACAGCCTGGTCTACAAAGTGAGTTCCAGGACAGCCAGGGCTATAGAGAAACCCTGTCTCGAAAAACCAAAAAAAAGAAGAAGAAGAAGAAGAAGAAGAAGAAGAAGAAGAAGAAGAAGAAGAAGAAGAAGAAGAAGAAGAAGAAGAAGAAGAAGAAGAAGAAGAAAGGAAAAGGTATCAGCTCAGACCAAGTTCTCAACACAAAAGAGATTTATTGGCCCCAGATAAACAGAGGGCAGGAAATAAGAGACAAAGACCACAGACGATGGAGGATGAGGGAGAAGGGGAAGGGAACGAGGGAGTGAAAGGAGGGTATTTGTCTCAGAGGACAAATGACTGCCTCTGGATAGAGGAGTCAGATGTGGCACATTAAAAAAAAAAAATGGCAGTTCATAAAGGTTTAAGGGGAAAACTGTGTTAGGATGAGATGTTTAATGTTAATTGGGCATGTTATAAATTATGTGAGCCAAAGGGGGCTTTTGATTGCTAAACTTCAATGCTTTGATAGCTGGACCTTGGTAGTCAGCCTCAAGAGGAGGAAGTGGCCAAATAAGGGAATAGACCTTGGTGGCTAGCTTAAGGAATGTAATCTGTTGTTGTTGTTGATGATGTGATGATGGTGTGATGTGATGATAATGTGATGATGATGTAATGATGATGTGATGTGATGATGATGATGTTTTAGCAAGGCAGAGGGAGCCATGCTTGCCATGCTCACCAGAGTCCTAACAAGTTAGGAGAGGTCTTGGAGGAGAAACTATAACCACCATTTTAATAAAGCAGCAAAATCCCTGACTACATTTTAAGTATTTGCCATTATATCCGTAGATAAGTGCCGTATTCTCCCTCCCTCCATTAAGGAAATTTCTCTTTGTAACACATGGAGACCACTATAGAAAACCACAACCAATTAAAATGCAGACTTGTGGGGGCTCAGTCCATGGACACATGAACAAAACACTCCCTGACCTAAGGATCAAGAAAAACTTCAGAAAAGAAGGTGGAAAGACTAAGAGCCAGAGACTCAGAGTGTTTGCTGTGAGACTTTGTATCCTAGTAATGGAGAAAGCTACACTCATAAAGTCTTACCAGCATGACTGCCTAAACATGAAGTGAACAATGACAGTAATAGACGAGGCCTCAACCCTAGACAAAGAACTACAGGCAACTAAGGAATGCTGGAAGGAGGAGGAACAGGGGCAAATATGCCAGCTGGTTATCTAATACCAAATGGCCAGACCTGGAGACACACACAACCAGAAATAAGTTATACTTAGGAATATACATATATATGCATGTACATATATGCATGTGATAGCAATCAATGAAAAAAGTGGCTATGAACTTGAAAGAGAACAGGAAGAGCACATGGCAAGGATTGGCCGGAGAAGAGAGAAAGGGTAAAAATGTAATTATATTGTTTCAAAAACTACACATAAAAAATTATATACTCTAAAAATATAACTACTAGGAACTGAGGAGATGGCTCTGTGATTACAAGAGATTACTGCTCTTGCATGGGACATTGATAAACTATTTCTCCACTGGTAAAATGAGTCAATTCAAGCCAGATTAAATATTAAGGGAAACTGCTCTAGTGTTGAGTTCACTGGCCCCAAAAACTGAGGCCAGGGATGGCACCAAGGTGAGGGGGTGGTAGAAAAAGGGCTTGTGTGTGCTTTCAGAGATAGAAGAAGGAAAGAAAAAGAGAAGGATGGGAGACCAAAATGTCTGGAGTATATAAAGCTGCTTGGCGAAGCGCAGCACAGCTCCTGGAAAGTTAAGGGTTGGGGACAGGTTATGAATGCCAGGTAGAAACTGAGGGATACTGGGAGAACCTGGAGGCCAGGTCTGCACCTCAGTCCCTTATCCCTGGGTCTGAAATCAAAGACATGAATTCCAATCCTGGCATCCACGTTGAAAGGTTCACAGCTCCAGCTCCAGGAGAATGTGACTCATTCTGGCCTTGGCAGACATCCACTCACATACAAATGCATACACACACACAGCCTGCTCTACATGATAGATAGCATGTTTCTGTAATCTCAGCACTTAGGAGGTGGAAAGAAGAGGATCAGAAGTTATTACATTGCAAGGTCAAAAGCAACCCCCAAAACAAAACAAGCCTGTCGAGTTACAAAATAAAAAATTTAAGAAAGAAGTACTCTGACTGGGACTTGCTTTTAAAATAAAATAGTAGAGTAAGTGGCCTAAGTCTAGAAGAAACAGTATCAACTACAAATTTGTCACAGGAGAGATGGGAATGTCACATCCCTTCAATCCCAGACTAGGGAGGCAGAGGTGGGCAGGTCTGTGTGAATTCCAGGCTAATTAGAGCTAGTGAGACTGGGCCTTGAGTGAGTGTGGTTGTACACACCTTTAATCCCAGCCCCCTGCAGAGGCAGGTGGATCTCTTTGAACTCAAGGCCAACTTGGTATAAACAGTGAGTTTCAAGACAGCCAGAGATATGCAGAGAGATCTTGTATTAAACAAACAAACAAAAAATGATTATTAATGTGGGTGGCAGAGGCTGCAGGATCATTGTACTCTTCTACTTTTATGGGTGTGAACCCTCAATGAAAAGATATGGCTCACACTTTAACCCCAGCAAACCAAAAGCAGAGGCAGGTGGATCTTTGTGAGCTCCAAGCCAGCCTGATCTATTTAGTGAATCCAGGCCAGCCAAAGTTACATAGTAAAATCCTATCTCAAAAAAACAAAAACAAAACAAAAAAACAAAAAAAAAACAAGCAAACAAAAGGATATGAATGTATTTTTAGCCAAGTTATTCAAGCTGAGGCTGTCAGTACCTAAGGGCCATTTTGTTATCTTTAAAAAATATTCCTTTTTATTTCACATGTTTTTGTTTGTATGTATGCTTGTGTGCCATGTTCATTAAGCCATGTTAGAGTCTGGTGTCCTTGGAGACCAGAAGAAGATGTCCCCTGAAGTAGAGGGACAGTTATATGGTGCTATTTGAATGCAGGAACCAAACTTAGGTTGTCTGGAAGAGCAGCAAATACTTTTAACTTTTAAGCCACCTCCTCAGCCCCCAGTTTGTTATTTTTGCTTCTGAAACTGGAGTCCTTCAATACAATGAGACCATCATTAAACACAAGGATTATTGGAGCTGGAGAAAAGGTCCCGTCCATAAAGTGCTTGTCCCTCTGGTGTGAGGAAGAGTCCAATTCCCAACATCAAAGTGAAAAAAGCTGAATGTAGCATGAAGCTGGACTCAGACACAGTACAGGCAAAGATGGAATGATGCCTAAGGCTAGCCATTCTAGCTCCTGGTTCAGTGAGAGACCCTGGCCTTAAAGGAAGTTAGATGGTGGCAGCTGTGCCTGCCTTTAGTGCCAAGAAGCAGAGGCAGGTGGATCTGTGATTCCAGGCCAGCCAAGACTGCCTAGAGACCCTGTGTCTAACACAGCAATTCTCAGCCCCTGGGTCGAGGTGTATTTATTGTGAATCTGTTTACGGGTGTGCCTCCTTTTCCTTCATAGGTAACCTGCCCGGAGGAGACGGAAGTGGGATGAAGGAAGGATGTAGAGTGTTAGTCCTTTTCAACTTGGCCTGAGGTTTTTTGTTTTGTTTTGTTTTGTTTTTTGAAATTTAAATGTTGCTATGTAGCCCTAGTTGACCTTGAACTCCAAGGCCATCCTCTTGCCTCCCATGTTTTGGGATGGCATATAGAGCTGATTTTATGAGTTGTTTCTCCTAACTTATTTTAATGAGGCTTCTATGAAGATCAAACTGTTCCACATGTTACTCACTCTATATTATACAAAAGAGTGGCTTTCAGGGTGTCCCTTGACCTTGGTGACTCCATTTTACACAGCAGCATTGGCCTCATCTTTAGTGCATTGATGGAGCAGAATGACTCTGCACAAACCAGAAACACAAAATGAAAAAAAAAAAAAAAAAAAAAACTTCTCCCTGAAGGTACAAAGGTGTCACGCATAGATTTAAAGTACATGAAGAACATAGAACACATGGCTGTGTTAAAACTCGTCATGCACATGCTTTTAATCCCAGCACTCAGGAAGCTGAGGCAAGCACAGCAGGATCTCTGTGAGTTCAAGGCCAGCCTGGTCTACAGAGTGAGTTTCAGGAAAGCCATGGCTACACAGAGAAACCCTGTCTCGAAAAAACCAAACAAAAACAAACAAATTATATTAGGCTAGATATGACAATACACTACTGGACTCTACTTGGGAGGCAGAGGCAGGAAGATCAGGAGTTGAAGGTTAGTTTCAACTAATAGTGAGTTCAAAGATAGCCTGGACTACATGAGACCAGAGTTCAATTAGATTAATTAATTAATCAATCAATCAATCAGGAAAACTAAGCCAAAGAACATAACACGAACACTTCGAGTGTCCCCACATGGACACCATAAAGACGGTAACACAGCAATGGTAGCATCCCCCCTGACATGTGATCTGACCACCTGCTGTGTGTGTGCCTCTAGGGATCTACAGTAAGAGAGCTCCCAACACAGTCCCCTTCTTGACATGAGCCAAATTTCTATAGGTGGTGGTTTGAATAGGTTTGGCTCCCATAGATTCACGTATTTGAATGCTTGCCCATAGGGAGTGACACTATTAAGAGGTGTGACCTTATTGGAGGATGTGTGGGCTTGCTGGAGGAAGTGTGTCACTATATTGGTGAACTTTGAGGTCTCCTATGCTCAGGCTCTGCCTAGTATTGAATCCAGTCTCCTTCTGGCTGCCTACAGAAGACAGTCTTCTCTTGGCTGCTTTCAGATCAAGATGTAGCACTCTCAGCTCCTTCTCCAGCACCGTGGCTGCCTTGAACGATGCCATGCTTCCCACCATGATGATAATGGACTGAACCTCTGAACCTGTATCCAGCCCCAGTTGAATGGTGTCCTTTATAAGAGTTGCCTTGGTCATGGTGTCTTCACAGCAGTAAAACCCTAAGATACTGTCCATCTGCAACACATCTGTGTGACCTCTGTTCCTTGGCTGTGCTACCTTCAGCAGCTCTCCAGATGAGTTTGAAAGGAAATAAAACTTGAGACATGTGATTCATGTAATTTATGTCAAATAGCCCAAAGAGTTGTTTGTGAGCTTTGAAACCTGGGGCTGAGAACATAGCAGAACAGGCCAGGTCATGCCTGGGCAGGCCCATTGTTACATGTCCTGACTGGCCTGGTACCTCCCTATCTCCCGCCCTTCTGACAGTCTGTTGATGTTTAAATGGACCAATCATGTGAAACCGCACCAATTCCTCCCCCAGCCCCACCCCTTTTCTATAAAAACCCCTAGCTTCCAAGCGTCGGGGTCGAAACCACTGTCTCCTGTGTGATTACGTTTCGAACCGGAGCTCCGCCATTATGGCTCCACCATGTGGTCGACACCTCTGTCTCCTGCGGGAGCTATGTGTCGGCCAGGAGCTCCATCATTAAACTACCTCATGCTTTTACATCAAGATGGTGGTCTGTTCATGATTCTTGGGTGCGCGCAGAACAGAAATTGAGTGGGGGTTTCCCCACTAGGTTCTTTCAAGTTCAGTGTCTCCTATTCTATGTTACACCTGCAACAGCTCTACCTCTGCCTTTCCCTTATGGCCACTTGGAACTTTGCCAGTCTCTTTAACACCTTTGTAGATTTCCTATAACTTTCATGTATACAAATGGGTAGATGTAATTACTATACATGCAATATGTGGTCTAAGAATTAATACTAGTAGCCGGGCAGTGGTGGTGCACGCCTTTAATCCCAGCTCTTGGGAGGCAGAGACAGGTGGATTTCTGAGTTCGAGGCCAGCCTCGTCTACAGAGTGAGTTCCAGGACATCCAGGACTACACAGAGAAACCCTGTCTCGAAAAAACAAAAACAAACAAAAAAAGAATTAATACTGGTTTTTAAAATTGATTTCAAATAACAAAAAACCTGTGCCTGTCCATGGCCAGCTACCAAGGGACACTGGGATTACTTGACAAATTGCAACCAACAAAGCAATGTGGTTAAATGGTTAAACTGTTAAATAAGCACAGGTCCCATCTCCATCTTGGTCTCATTTCACACCAGGCCTCTCAATGGCCTTCAGAAGTCATTATAGCCACTCAGGGCTTCCTTGCCCCCAAACAAGATGTCTTTTGGATTATTCTGTTACAAATTAATAAAACCTTTTTCCCAAGTGACAAAGCACTCACATTTATGCAGGACATTTAAACGCATGTGCAAGCAGGGCGGTACGACATGTCCTGGCATCTGAAATGAACTTATTTCCTGGTTTTGCCACTTGTGAATGGTTTTTTTTTTTATTTTGTTAAAGGTTAAACATTTGTATAAATTGTAAAAACTGGTGTATTCCTCCCCTGAAACCCTTCTGCTCTTAGTTCTTCTTCCACTTTTCCTTAATAAATCTACAGTTCTTTTGTTTTTTGTTTGTTAAGTGGGTATCATGAATACCAGAGAACAAAGCCCACCGAATCAACTAAGCAAGACTCATAGGGTCTCATAGAAATTCAAGTAACAAACAAGGACCATATATGGGTTTGAGCTAGATGTGTATATGTTATGGTTGTGTGGATTGGTGTTCTTGTGGGATTCCCAACAGTGGGAGTGGGGTATCCCTGGCTTTAGCCTGCACTTCGGACCCCTTTCCTCCTACTGGGTTGCTGAGCCCAACTGTGAAGGAAGGTTTGTGCCCAATCTTATTGTATCTTTTTAGGTCATGTTCAATGGATATCCCTGGTAGTCCTGCTTTTTTTTTTTTTTTAAACAAAGGGGAGGTAGGTGAGAAGAGTGGGAGGGTGGAGTGGAAAATCTGCAGATGGGATGTAAGGTATGAGAGAATAGAAGTTTAAAAAAATAAACATTAAGTGAGCATGCTGGTGCTTGCTTGTAATCCTAGCAGTGAGGAAGCTGTGGCAGAATGAGCAGCTCAAATTCAAGGCCAGCTATATAGTGAGCATCCCTGTCTCAAAACAACCAAAACATGTAAATAAGTCTCTTACTACATCAGAGACAACAAGAGGAGGTTGTTAAGACTAAAACAAGTTATAAAGATTGGAAATCCTGAAACTACTTTAAAATGTTGGGGCTGAAACCAAACCCAAACACTATTGCATATGCCAGAAAGATTTTGCTGAAGGGACTCTATTATAGATGTCTCGTATGAGTCTATGCCAGTGCCTGGCAAATACAGAAGTGGATGCTCGCAGTCATCTATAAGATGGAACACAGGGCCCCCAATGGAGAAGCTAGAGAAAGCACCCAAGGAGCTGAAGGGGTCTGCAACCCTATAGGTGGAACAACAATATGAACTAACCAGTACCCTCAGAGCTCGTGTCTCTAGCTGCATATGTAGCAGAAGATGGCCTAGTTGGCCATCACTGTGAAGAGAGGCCCCTTGGTCTTGCAAACTTTATATGCCCCAATACAGGGAATGCCAGGGCCAAGAAGTGGGAGTGGGTAGGTAGGGGAGCAGGGCGGGGGTAAGGTATAGGGAACTTTCGGAATAGCATTTGAAATGTATATAAAGAAAATATCCAATAAAAGAATTTGATTTGTAACAAAGAAAAAAATGTTGGGGCTGAAATGGTTCAGTTAAAAAGCACTCACTGCTTTTATGGGGGACCAGGGTTTGGCTCTGAGTACCCACAGATCAGCTTCCAATGCTCTGCAACTCTGGGTCAAGGCGACTGAGCTCCTCTTTCTGGCTTGTGGAGGCAAACAAAACACTCTTACACATAAGATTTTAATAATTAAAAAAACTAAAAACAAAACAAACAAAAACCCAAAACCAAACAAACACATACTGGGTAATGGTGGCATGCCTTAATTTATTTAAGGCCTTAATCCTTTATTTATTTAATGTATGAGTGCTCTCCTGCATATACATCCACACACGAGAAGAGGGCATCAGATCCCCTCATGGTTGTGAGCCACCATGTGGTTGCTGGGAACTGAACTCAGGACCTCTGGAAGAACAGCCAGTGCTCTTAACCACTGAGCCACCGCTCCGGTTCTGATGTACCGCCATACATGGCTCAGATGTGGTGGCACACACAGAAGCAGATAGATTTCTATGAATTCAAGGTCAGACTGGTCTACATAGTAAGATTCTGTCTAAAAACAAAATATAAGTAAATAAATGTAGCCATACATATACCAGAATATTCATGACCATCCACATTTTACATATTTAATTTAAACATATTTTATTACATAGGAACATTGTCATGTAAAAATTTTTCAGAAATTCTGCTTGATAGTTTCAACTTCTGTTTTTAAGACAAGGTCCAGGCTAACCTCAAACCTACTACATTACCAAGGATGACCTCAGATTTCTAATCTTCCTACCTCGCTGTCCCATGTGCTGGGATTCTAAGTGTACAAAAGCATCCTGCTTCTATGAAGGCCAATTCTAGGGCCTCACATCAGCAAACACAGTGCCAATTGCTGTGTCCTCAGCCCTTACACTTTTTTGTTTGTTTTGTTTTGTTTCTACAATCATTAACTAACAATAACAAAATAAAGGCAATCTTATTATACCCTGAAAATACATGACATTTAAGCACAAATGAAGAACAGGTTCATTTTTCACCCTCATGCAGTTTCTTTTCATCGACTTCTTCCATATCAAAAGTGAACGGTTTGTCATAACCCATTAGATGGTTATAGTCTTCAGGGTTTAAAAAGAGTGCTGGATTAACTAATAGCGATTTTGTTTTAGCATAAAAGCTGGTGAATATATGTGCGCTCTCTGGAATTGTCACGTCGTCTTGGTGAAACACTGTGCTGGTTTCCGAAAGCATAACATTGTAAGTGACAGCTCTGTAAGTGTCACTTGTGGCTTCATGATACAACCGAATGACATAGCCTTTTGTAAGAAGGTGAAGCAGCGTGGGAGTGATCACTGTGAAGCTTCCCATGACTCCGTAAAATAAGACTTGCAAAGGCAGACTTCCAAACATCATGTTATTTTGTGAGAGAAGGTACGGCAAGAATGCAAGGCTGACAACACTTGTAGAATAAGAGAAACATTTCACACCTAAAGGGAAAAAATTATAAGAGGATTAATAACTTTAAATTTTATAAAACAGTCTATTCTATTAATTCCTCCAACCTTTTCTTCCTATAGCAGTTACAGTTTGAAATCAAAATGTCCTCGAGTTTCATGTCCCTAGATGATAGCACAATTTTGGGAAATTTTAGAAACTTTAAGAGGTGGAACTTGGCTATGACATTCAGGTTGGTTGGTGGAAACAAGACCTCACCTGGCCCCTTCTTGTCTCTTCCTCCTATACCATGAAGTGAGGAAGCTCCTCTGCCATATACCCTACCAACCTGATGCCCTGTGCAAGGCTATGAGGCCAAGCAACCATGCCAACCCTTCTAAAACTATGAGTCAGAATCTATCTTTCCTCTATAACGTAGTTTTAAGTACTTGGTCACAACGACAACAAAGCTAATAGAATAATCATTCTACCCACAATAGCAGCAAGATGTAAGTGCTTCTTATGTGCCTGGTTCTAGCTTATGTCTTAAGCAGTTCACTTACTCCACTCATAAAATATATAGAAAAAGCCCTAAGAGAGGTATATAATTGTTATCATTGCTCCATGTAGAATATGAGAATTGGTGAGGCAGGAGGATTACAATTTTGAGGCCATCATAGTCTATATGGAAAGACTGCTTCTGGAAAAGCCAGAAAAGAGGACAGACACAAGTATATGAAGTACTCCATAGAGTATATTTGCTCAACATGCTTGCTGCCCTAGGTTGATCCCGAGTACCACCAACATTTTAAAATAAAAACGTGAGAAAAAGAGAAGCTGAGTGGCTTGTCCTTGTAATCCCAGTGTACAGAGGTAAGGGCTGCAAGATTAAACAATTAAATTTAAGGCCAGCCTAAGTACAGAATGAGGACCTGTCTCCCAAACCACAGAAGGCTGGAGAGATGGCTCAGGAGGTGAAGTGCTTGCTGTCCAAGCATGAGAACCTGAGCTCAGATCTCTTGCATCCACAAAAAAGCTGAGCATGGAAGCACAAACCTGTAACTCCAGAGTTGGGGAGGCAAAGACTGGCAGATTCCCACAGCTTGCTAGTCAGCCAGTCTAACCAAAATGATGATCTCCAAACTGGGCATGATGGCACATGCCTTTAATCCCAGTACTCAGGAGCTAGAGCCAGGCAACTCTCTTGAGGTCAAGCCCAGTACAGACGGAGTTCCAGGACAGCTAGGAAACAGGGAAAACCTGTCTCTCAAAACAAAACCAACCCCAAATTCTCCAAGTTCAATGGGAGTTTCTGTCTCAGAAAATAAAGTAATGATCTGTTGTAATTAGCTTTGACCATCAACTTAGCACAGTCTTAGTCCCAAGAGAAGGCAGTCTTGGTTGAGAGACTGCGGAGGTCATCTGGCCTGTGGGCATGTCTAGAAGGGATTGTCTTGGTTATTAATTGATAGAGAAGGGCCCAGTCCACTTTGGTGGCACCATTCAAGTCAGGTGGTCCTGGGTTATAAAAGAAACCTAGCTAAGCCCGAGTCTGTGAGGGAGCCAGCAAGCAGCATTCCTCCAAGGTTTCTCCTTCAAGGTCTTGCTTGAGCTCCTACCCTAACTCTCATTTCAAAGATGGACTGCAGCACATAAGCTGAAATAAATCTATTACCCCCTCTAAGTTGCTTTTGGCCTGAGCACCATATAACAGCAACAAAATGAAGAAAGAACAAGAACAATAGAGGAAAATACCCCATATCAGCCTCTGGGGGCACACTCAAAAACATACTCACACACATGCACACACATTCAAGTGTACACACACAAAAGGGAAGGAGGAAGGAGGATGAAGCAATTGTCAATGACATACAGCTAGTTACTAAGTAGTTGGAATTTAAGTAAGTAATTTGACCATTCATGAATGAGGATAGGGCAGGAAGGTTGTGAGTTCAAGTTCAGCCTTGGCTATGTATCAAGACTTTGTCTCAAAAAATAAAACAAGCAAAATAATTTAAATACCATACACTTAGAAAATATACACAGTGAAGAGTCTAACAAGTTGATTATAAAGTATATTTTGGGGAAAATATCAATGAGACAATGAGATAATGGTTAATCCTCTCAGATATTAAGATCTAATAAACTATAAAATGGAGTGGCACAGGTTCACAAGAGAGAGCGAGAGACAGACAGACAGACAGACAGACACTAATGTAACACTGGTGCATCCATAAAGAAAGCAAAATAGAAATCCCCAACCACATTGAATTATATGTTGAAATTTAATAGAGAATAAAGACATATCTAAAATCAGTGGGTAAGCCAGGCATGGTGGCACATACTTTAAGTCCCAGCACTCAGGAGGTGGATCTCTGAGTTGGAGGCCAGCCTGTTAGCATTCTGTCTAAGGTCCACCCCACAGTTACCTGGCAACAGCCAGGTATGCCTGACTGACTACAAAAGGGGCTGCTTGCCCCTCTCCTCATTCTCTTGCTCTTCCTCTTCCCTTCCCCCTCTCTCCCGATTCCCTTCCCCCCCCCACATGCTCATGGCCCTTCTTTTCTCTCCTCTTCTCCTCCCCTCCCCTCCCCTCTCTCCTCCCTCTCCCTCTCCCCCTCTCTCTCTGCGTTTCTCTGCCTCTACTACCCTCTTATCTCCTCCTCCCCATGCCTTTAATAAACTCTATTCTATACGATACCATTATGTGGCTGGTCCTTTAGGGAGGTAAAGAGATGCTTTGGCATGGGCCTACCTTCCCTGTACTGACTACACCTCCATAAAACATATACCCCCTCTCTTTATCTTTTTATAAACGCATCACAGCCTGATCTGCAGAGTGACTTCCAGGACAACCAGGGCTACACAGAAAAACCCTGTCTTGAAAAAACAATAAAGAAAGAAAAAAAGGAAGGAGGGAGGGAGGGAAAGAAGGAGGGAAGGGAAAGGAAGGGAAGGGGAAAGGGGAAAGGGGAAAGGGGAAAGGGGAAAGGGGGAAGGGGGAAGGGAAAGGGGAAGGGGAGGGGAGGGGAGGGGAGGGGAGGGGAGGGGAGGGGAGGGGAGGGGAGGGGAGGGGAGGGGAGGGGAGGGGAGGGAAGGGGAGGGGAGGGAAGGGAGAAAAGAAAAAAAAGAAAAGGGAAAAGGAAAGGAAAAGAAGGAAGTGAGAAAGGAGGTAGGAAATCAGTATGTAAAAAAATTAACTTTTTAGTAAACGATGTGAGGTTTAGGAAAACTGGATATAGAAAATGATAAAGCCTTGGCTCAGATTAAGGCATTTGCTGTACAAGCTCTGACAACCTAATTTCAGCCCAAGAACCCACACAAAGATAGGAAAGACCTGCTGCTCTTTGACCTCCACAAATATGCCATGTCCCCTCTCCCATTCTCTCCCTCTCTTACAAATATGCCATGTCCCTCTCTCCCATTCTCTCCCTCTCTTACAAATATGCCATGTCTCCTCTCTCATTCTCTCCCTCTCTTACAAAAATGCCATGTCTCCTCTCTCATTCTCTCCCTCTCTTACACACAAGGTAAAAATTTTAAAACTTAAAAACAAAAGTATAAAATTCAATCCATCCTTTATACCATAAGCCATGAAAAAAATCCAGACAGCAGAGATAAGTGTGAAGAAAGAAATCACAGAGGTATCCATATCCTTGAAGCCCTTTATAATCTGAAATAGAAAAGTTTGAAGTATGACTCAAAATACAGAAACAAAGCTGGACATGATGCCACACACACACACATATAATCCCAGAACACAGAGGGCGAAAGCATTCACAACTAGTTCCTGCTGTACAGCAGGTCTGCGGCGAGACTGGGCAGCATGAGATCCTAGTATAAGCACACCAGAGGACGCTCGGCTGGTAGGGCTCTTTCAGGACTCAGTTCTCAGCAGACCCAACGAGATGCTCACAACTGCATGCATTTTCAGCCCCTAAGGGACCCAACTGACTTCCTAAGGGCTCCTGACTCTGGGGCATCTGTACTCATATGCACATGCTCCCATAACGACACAATAACACATGTATGTATGTATGTACGTATGTATGTATTATAAAATAGTTAAAATAGTTTTTGAAGTTCCAGCATCAACCAGGGTCAAATGACTGACAGTCTAACTATATTTTTTTTTAAAAAGAAAGAAAAGGAAAGGAAAGAAAAGAGGAAAACAACATAGTGTATCATATTTGAGGCCAGTCTGAGATACATCCTATCCTTGACAAAAATATTCTGAACTTATATCAGAAGGATGAATGTTTGTGGAATGAGAAAACCAAAAAGCTTGACATTTCAAGGGAAAATATGGAACTGTTCCTTTAAATAAATTAGCACAAAAATCTCAATTTGTAAGATCCATGTAAGTGTTACTGCTTTCTAACACTGACAAAAACAGAAGTCTGACAACTTACTGTTCACAAAAGTGGAACGAAGCTGTCATTCTTATCCACTGCCACTGGCTGTTGTTTAGTGCCTCTCTTCCCACAGGTGCTTGATATGACAGCAGCACGCACGGGATCACTGAGGACCATGCTGACTCCTATATAACACTCTCAGCCCTTCCAAAATACCTTCCCCATTACTTTTGTTACACTGTAGTAAGTTAGTGTCCCCTAAAACTGATGCCTACAAGAATTTTATAATGTGTCCTTATTTGGAAGTAAGATCTTTGTAGATCTAAAGAACAAAATGAGATCATGCAGGATTAAGGTGGGCTCTAAATCTAATGAAAGTGCCCTTATAAGGACACAAAAAGTAAGCGATGCAGGGAAGGCTGCCACAGGAAGAACAAGTAACAGTCACAGACAAATTATAAGCCAAGAATGCTAAGGTAGCCAGGAGCCACCAGCGGATTAAGGGGTAAGAATACTACTTCCTAGAGTCTTCAAGAAATGTGACCCAGGTCACACTGTAGCCCCCAGACCTGTAAGAACATACATTTCTCTTGTTCTCAGTTACTAAAAAGAAACTACCAGATAGGAAGGTGCAGCATCAGGAACTGCTGGAATGTGGCCAGGCACAGGCCATTCGGTTAGGAAAGCTCAGTGAGCTCTCTCGCCTTTATCCAGCCCAGGACCCCACATATGGAATGGCAAACTCCCATTTAGGGTGGATCTTCCCACACTAACTAAGCTGATGTAGGGAATCTTTCCCAGACACGCTCAGAGATCCCTTCAGTCTGACAATCCTCCTGCCTCTGCTTGTACTAAGTATTCTGCACCTAGGATATATGTGCTCCTTCCACACCTCATACCAGACTTTACTCGTCAGACAAGGCATTATGGAAAGGCCTTATGGAAAGGTATCCCGATAAGACCAATCTGTCTCCTCAACGTGAACTCATATCTAACTTACAACTTAGAAATACTGCACTAAATATGTGGTATATTCACCCTTTCTTTCCTACCAATGTTAAGATTCTACATTACCTTTAAGTATAGTATCCCTAACACAGTGCCCCTGTACAATACATAGCAGATCTGTAATTATCTGTGACTGCATTAACAATAATGAGGGAAGCCTTCAAGTGTTTTCCATGGAGCAGTTAATGCTCCAAATCACACCACTTCCTGGGTATTTCTGGTGAGTTCCCAGGTACAAAGTAGCTCCAACCTTTGACAAGCAACTTTCCACTTCTACTACCCAGAACAAAGACTCAGGGAACAACTTCCTCTACCAATTACAATTGCATTTTGTTTTGGTTTTGGTTTTTCTTTTCTTTTCTTTCTTTTTTTTTTAAGATTTGTTTGGTTTTTTTATGTAAGTACACTGTCACTGTCTGCAGATATACCAGAAGAGGGTGTCAGATTCTACTACAGATGGTTGTGAGCCATCACGTGGTTGCTGGGTATTGAACTCCGAACCTCTGGTAGAACAGTCAGTGTTCTTAACTGCTGAGCCATCTCTGCAGCCCTTGGTTTTGTTTTTCAATACAGGGTTTCTCTTGAATAGTCCTGGCTGTCCTAGAGCTTGCTCTTATAGACCAGGCTGGTCTCAAACTCAGAGATCTGCCTGCCTCTGCCTCCTGAGTGCTGGGATTAAAGGTGTGTGCCACCACTGCCCAACCAAAAAAGTTTTAAAATCACTATGTTATCTGTTGATGTTTTGTCTGTGCAACCCATGTATACCTGGTATCTGTAGGAAGGAGTCAGATCCCATGGAATTGTAGTTACAAATGCTTGTTAGCCTCCATGTGGTCACTGAGAATTGAATATGTAAGAGCAGCCAGCACTCTTTTAAACACTAAACTTCTGCCTAGCTCCAAAATTGTAGAACTTTGATATTCCAGTTACACTCTTCCCACAGACATTATAGCTTATCCATACAAAAATCCATCTTGGCTTTCTCCTTTACAAACAAGAGTCAAGGAAGGATACAGGACAAATCAATAACCCTTCCTTTATAAACCTTCAACTCATTAAGACTTTTGAAGAACTTTCTAACCCCCTAATGATAATAACCACTGAATTGCAATTCTAAAGTCAGTAGAATAATTGGTCCTTATTCTGAAAAAGTTATAGATAGCTAAAATTTTAAGTGTACTATAATACCATATACTTGAAAACCAACAGATTTCCAGAGTTAAATTTTACAGTCATTTTATACCAACATGAGTAAGTGTAGGCACTGAAATGCTGTGGCCATACTTGGCCATACAGCAATCTGCAGGGTATTTCTGATTCCATTCTTACTGAGGTTACTAAAATACAGGACAACTCTGAGGACTTAATAAATCATGTAACTTCACTAAGTTCTTCTGAGTGTCTCCACTAAACTATGACCAAAGTCAGTAAATAGCTTTACTGAACTTATTCAATATGCCACCTTTCCTTCTCTACAATAATCCTCTATCCCTGGGAGAATAAATAAGTCTTCTACAAATTCCAAGAAGAACTGAACAAACATTATTTACAGATTTTGGAAATATAAAACATTCCCTCAATGCTCAGAACTGAACATAGGACTTTAAGCCCTAGGCAAGTAAGTATTCTAACCACTGAGCGACACTGCCAGCTCCACCCACATTTTAAATGTTAAATTTAGAAACATTTAAGTAAAAATGAGGCCAGTGAGGCCAGATGTTATTACAGGCCCCTGTCACCCTGTGACTTTTTTTTTTTTTTTTTTTTTTTTGGAGACAGAGTTTCACTATGTAGCTCTGACTGTCCTCAAACAAGGCTAGCCCCCAACTCACAGATATACACTTGCACTAATGGTGTGCACCCCCACACCCAGCTTCAAACAACTATTCTAAAGAGGTATAACCAGGGCCAGGTTGCTACATGCACTCCATTAGTGACACGCATGACAGGCCCCGAAAACCTGGGTGCTGTCCCGAGGTGAAAAGTTCATGGAAACTTAGTCTCCTGGAACTGTGGCATCCTGTATACAGAATGCTCCAATGTCCTTGCTTTAGTTGGTAAACGGATCTGTGTGTTTTCCCTTAATATTGCTTTATTATAAGTGCTCCGAAGGATTGATATTTTGATGTATAGCTAAGTTAGATTCTAGGCAGTCCTTGATACGACCTTGGGCATGGATAGCTAAGTCACTGCCCAACACAGAAATTTACCATTATCTAGGAAGAAGGAAGTTTGTGACCTAAAGAGGAACCAGAGTAGATACTTAGAACTATAGGTAGCTGAGTTACACCCATACACAAGTATTTACAATGGCCTAGGGGGAAGGTGGACTATACAAGGTGGACTAGAATAGGAACTATGGCAAGGGCACGAAGCCCTTGCCCCTGGCTTCTAAGATTAAGTGGACCTTAGGTGGAGCTGTTTTTGATCTCAGTTGTTAACATTAAATTTTATCCCAGTAGGTTCCCACCAGTCCTTCCGTGTTTGCATTCCTGTTTTATGTAAGAATCCAGTAACCTCTTTGTACCTTGCTGGTTGTGTCACCCAACTTCCGTATTTTCTTCTGTATAAAAAGTTTGATGTTCAATTTGACAAGTTACATTCAGATCCACACTCCCTTGTGTCGAGTCTGTCAATTCCCGCTGACTCCTTGCCCACCTGAGACCCGTTCCTCGCAGACAAGGGACCAAAATGGTCTGTGGCACCAGGTATACAAGATAGTCTGGACTTTGTCTCAAAACAACATAAAAGAAGTATTACCAGGTTTTTGGTCACAGCTTTTGCATTTGACCAAATACTGAAAAACGGCAACTTAAAAGAAGGAAAAGGCAACTTTGACTCATTATTTCTGAGTTCTCAATCTACAGTTGCTTAGTCCCTAAGAACTTGGGTGAAACATCATGCCAAAAGGTTTATGTAGTGGAAGACCTTCATGGCAAACTGGAACCAGAGAGAGAAGGATGGGAGGAACTGGGAACAAGATATTCCTCCCTCCAGAACTCACCCCCAGTGACCCACTTTCTAAGAGGAAGGCCTCTTCTAGGGTTTCCAGAACTCTCAAAACAGCGCCATCAGCTGGGAAAGTTAGGCTAGTAAGTATATATTATTATATTATTGTGCTTTTATTATTATAAATATATTTATAAATATATTATTAAGATATTATTAATCTATTAAATACATGAGCTGCAGAGCTCAAATCAAACTGTAACAATCTCCTTCCACTCCTCTTAGAATACTCACAGAGTTGTATTTGTCTGTTGGCTATTCTAAGACAAATAATGATGGAAGGGAAGCTTCAGTGCCTAGGTATCAAATCACACACTGCAACTCGGCCTTTAAACATCACTGAAACCCTAAAAACAAAGTCTCAACCTCTACATTGTTTCAAAAAGCTTTAAGGAAAAAAATAATTGAGACATGCTAAAAAAAAAAAAAAAAACACCACCAACAACAAAAACAAAACAAAACAAACAAACAACAAGGTTAACTAACATATGCTAAAAAAGGTTTACTGGGCACAAGCCCCAGAGATCTCAACCCCATGCAAAGACTACAGGCAATTGAGTAAAGCTGGGCCTGGGAGAGGTGGTCTTCCCCAGGAAAGAACACATCAACTGGTTTTTCATCACAAAATGGTCAGCCCTGAAAACACAAACAAGTAACACTGTATCTATTCAACAAATTATAATTAGAAATATTTATGCATATACATATATCCATGCAATAACTGAGGATAAGACGCCATGAATTTAAACGAAACTAACGGGGGAGGGGATATAGGAAGTTTTGAAGGCAGGAAGGGGAAGGGAGAAGCGTAATTATTTTATAATCTCAAAAAGAAAAAGGAAAATAAGGAAATAATCTCACTTCAGACTACTCACCAAATATCGTTCGGGCCAGGTTTCCAGTATAAATCAGCCTGCCATTTTCTGGCTTATCAACTTGTGTATGGAAGCAGCGGACACATTGTTCCCAACAAACAGGTATCTGCTGAAACAAGAAACCATTGAGTAACTGGTTGAACAAATTTTTATTTCTATCAATGTTGTTTTTATTTCATTTAAATATAACAAAGAGAACTTGTTACAATGCCATGCAAAGAATTCTCTCAAATAACCTAGAGGATTCCCAGGCTTCCTGCCGGCCACTCTAGCCAACCAGAGAGCTCCAGAGTCAGAGATCTTATCTCTTAAAACCAGGCTTCAGGATGGAGAGGCTCATTGCGCTTCCAGACAACCAAGGTTCAGAGTCCCAGCACCTACGTGTCTTACAACCTTCTGCAACCCAAGCCCTTGGCATCCATGCCCTTTCTGGGCCTTCATGAGCACTGATAGGTGTGGTTCGTTCATATGTATGTATGTACGTACGTATGTATACACATACATGAAAGCAAAACACCCATACATATAAAGTAAAAGTCGTGCTACACAGTGGTGGTGCATGCCCTTTGTCTCAGCACTTGGGAGACAGTGGCAGGCTGATCTGAGTTGAGGCCAACTTGGCCTCAAAAAAATCTTAAATAAGATTGAGATAGAAGACAGTCAATGATGACCTCCACATGTATGTACACAGATACTACATAGGCAAAAACATTTGTTTAAATTTGCTTTAATGTAATAATCTAAGAAAATACAGAGGGCATGACTGTACATGTCTTTGAGCCCAACATTCAGGAGGCAGAGGCACGTAAATCTCTGAGTTCAAGTCCAGTCAAAAAACAACAAAAAACAATCTTAGCAAAATACTGTAAATTGAGGGGTTTGTTTTGCTTTGTTTTGTTTGGTGGGTTCGTATGCACAGGCATGTCCAGAGATCAAACTCCCATCCTGAAGACAAAAGCCTCCACAGACTAGGCTTCTCCTACCACCCCTGTGGTTAGTACTTAGGAACTAGTTACATGAATAACTAGCATTTTTAAGGCTGTCTCCCTGAAAGCCTTGCATATACCTTGTACCCCATTTTGTTTTGAAGATCAAGTCCAGTCATCAATGTGGTCCATGTTGGCCTCCAACTGACCATGAAGCTCATGCTGATCCTCTGTCTGAGCCTCCAGAGCTAACACTGGGACTTTAAGTCTGTGCCACTACCATACCCTGGGCCTTCTATCTCTTAGCAAGAAAGCTTGCTTGAAAAACTGCTTGAAAGCTATATGAAACAGGAGTTTCCCAAGTATGTATAAATGAGCATCTAAAAATGAATTTCACATTGCTCACATTTAAAAATGTAAAAAGTATGCCTAATTTGTGTTGAAATTCAGTTAAGAGTCCAATATCTCGAGACCCTTGGCTATAGCACACACCTTTTATCTGTGAGTTTGAAGCCAGCACCAGCCTGGTCAACAGATCAGCCAGGGCTACACAGGGAAACCCACCCACAAGCAACTAACAACAAATAATTCAATTACCACTTTCAGCATTTCTTAAAAGTTTTTAAAATTCTTATATATTACAATGTAGCTTAATATACATAAAATTCTTGCCGAGCTACACCTTTAATCCCAGCACTCTGGAGGCAGTGGCAGGGGATATCTGAGTTCAAGGCCAGCTTGGTCTACAGAGCAAGTCCCAGGTTAGCCAAGACTACACATGAGAAACCCTGTCTCGAAAACCCACAAAATTCTTACATTTTATAGTATAGTTTAACATACTACGTACTTTGTTCAATAACATCCACACCCCACCTTTCACTCCGTAATCAAAGAAATTCCTAAAAACGGACAAGTAACACAACTTAGGAGGCTAGCTCCACGTGCTGCATCAATTTCTTAGCACTTAGCGCCCTTCTGACCTTTAGCTCTAGAGTAAGAAATAAGTCCCTGCGCAGCAGAGCAAATCTTTAATCCTAGAATGGGAAGTCAATAGGTAGGCGAGTCTCTGATTTCGAGGACAACCGGGTCTATATAGCGAATTCAGGACAGGTGAGTCTACAAAACTGGGACATCCTGTCTCTGAAAAACAACAAAAAGAACCATTTGTGGTGCTTTAATAGCCTTCGAAAGGAGAATCAATCCCTGGATTGACAGCAGCTGCGGACCCCGAGGTCGAGGCCTGCTCCTCCCAGGCCCGCACCGGGAGTGTCCCCTCAGCACTGGAGTTCCCAGACCCCATGCTGCGCCCGCTCCCCACCACCACAGCCTACGAACAGCCGACCTGCGCTCGCCCGGGTGGCCCGCAAGACTCGGCTAGCGCTAGATGCCCGCCGCTCCGGAGCCGCTCTGGCTCGGCTAGCGAGGCCGCACGCCAGAAAGCGATCCCGGAACCTCGGAGCGCGGCGGCCACACACCACGTCGTCCTCGTCCGGCCCGGCCATAGGCCCGCTGCCCACCGGCCGCCCAACCCCAACAGCATGCTGCGAGTTGGAGAAGGTGGCCGTCAGTTTCCAGCTGCGGCCAAGGACACCCAAAAGCGACTCCGCTCGACAGTGGCCCCCACAAGAGCGATGAGGCTCCGCCCCTTAAACGGAACACGCGGCCGGATTGGTGCGCGCGCGTGCGCAGAAAATGCGGCCGGCCTGCAACCTTCTCCACCTGGTGGGTTCCAGGCAGCAAATGACCCAAAACCCCAACTCCCTGCTTAAGATGATGGGCTTCAACCGAATTCCTAGTATTTGGTCGGCTTTTGACCGTGTGCAAGGACAGAGTGTGTAGGCATGTGAAAAAGACAGTGACCAGAAGCCTAGTTAAATACTTCGTTCTCATGAAAGTCACTTTATAGGTCCTAAAACTGGTTTGGGAAAATGATTTAGCTTCGCAGAAGTAATTGTAGCATATCAGCCCAAAAGGAATGTAGTTTAAGGTACTTAATGTTATAATGTTTAAATACTTTGTATGCTATGATATGATATTAACAAAATGAATGAATGATTTAGTCCCAGCACTTGGGAGACAGAGACAGGCGCATTTCTGAGTTCGAGGCCAGCCTGGTCTACAGAGTGAGTTCCAGGACAGCCAGGGCTACACAGAAAAACCCTGTCTCGGGGGAAAAAAAAAAAAAAAAAGATTTAATGATTTAACTTAATTCCACCACTGAGATAGGAGAAAATGGAATTTTTTCACATAATTTTCGATTTTGTTGACAGATTTTTTTTTTTCCCCATTAAAAACGTCGTATCCGAGCTGGGTGTGGTGGCGTACGCCTTTAATCCCAGCACTCGGGAGGCAGAGGCAGGCGGATTTCTGAGTTCGAGGCCAGCCTGGTCTACAGAGTGAGTTCCAGGACAGCCAGGGCTATACAGAGAAACCCTGTCTCGAAAAAAAACAAAAAAACAAAAACAAAAACCAAAGGAACAAACAAACAAAGCCCCCATCATGTCCAAGGTGGGGAGTGTATCTTGCCTAGCACGGACTGACATAGAAGAATCTACAGTGTTGCAAATCCAGAGCCAATTTATCATGGGCCATTTGCAGATCTCTTAGTAGCCTTAATGTATTGTCCTCCTGTGTACCTAACATCTTCACGACCTTCAGCTGGAACACACCGAGTTCAAGCTTTCATTTGGAATGCACAGGGTATTAGTTTTCCGAGTACTGTCAAATAGCACCTGAAGCCTAAAACAGGTTTCCCCACTTTTAAAAAACGTACCTAACCATCCCACTAATGTAGAAACCTGTCTTGACTGATGATTTTCTTTGTTCTGTTACTATAAAAAAGCTTCATGAAACTACTTCCATGTTGAAACATGGAACATGGGGACAGGGGGTGACATAAATCTGTGTTTCCAAGCCATGATCACTCATTTGGTTCTAGAATAAGTTCTCTTTTCTCTCCATTGAGGTGAGAGTTTTTTGAATCAACACTATACCTTTCTCCCAAAGGCAGATGATACTTAGTGCCTATTGCACAGGACTTAGACAGGAGTAGAGGGAGCACTGTAACGGCATAAATTTGGGAACTCATGGTGCAAATGTGTAATAGGACATGCATCTAAAAATACACGAGACTACCTCTAACTGGAATCTCTGTGTTCTAGGTCAGGTCAGACATTCAGGTCATAATGCCTGAAATAAATACCAACCATCTTGATGAAAAATCAGTTTACTTTGTAGCAAAGATGTGTATTCTTATTGATGAAAATGGCAATAAAATTGGAGCTGACACCAAGAAAAACTGTCACCTGAATGAATCCATCAACAAAGGATTATTACATCCACCGAGCATTTAGTGTCTTCTTGTTTAATAATGAAAATAAGCTCCTGTTACAGCAGAGATCAGATGCTAAAATTACCTTTCCAGGTTGTTTCACCAATAGTTGCTGTAGTCATCTATTAAGTGTCCAGGTGAGCTGGATGAAAACAATGCCATTGCTGTGAAGCGAGCAGCACAGAGGTGCTTAAAAGCAGAGTTGGGAATCCTCTTGGAAGAGGTTGATCTAAATGAAATCAGTTACCTAACAAGAATTTACTACAAGGTCCAATCTGATGGTATCTTGGGTGAATGTGAAATTGATTACATTTTGTTGCTGAGGAAGGATGTAACCTTGAATCCAGATCCCAATGAGATTAAAAGCTGTTGCTATGTATCAAAGGAGGAACTCAAAGAAATTATGAAGATTGCAGCCAGTGCTGAAATAAAGTTAATTCCGTGGTTTCAAATTATTGCAGACACTTTTCTCTTTAAATAGTGGGGTATCTTAAACCATTTGAGTCCACTTGTTGACTATGAGAAAAATACATAGAATGTGAATGTGTAAATGATTTGAAAGTTTTGCTTCTTAGTAAGAATGGTTTTGTTTTGCTTTAAATTGGACTCCCCAGTATAATACATAGGTGTTTTACAACCAGAATTTGTTTTGAGAAAAGAAAAAAAAACTGAACTAACTTATTTATAGTTTTGCACTATATATCCCACATATATGCACTGATGTTTGTAAAAGACATTTAAGAGAAGTTATTGTGAAATTATGCCATAAATAAAACTTAATTTAGCCCGTCCAAATACATGGCCATGACAAGATTAAATAAATAAGTAGAACTCCTTATTTTTTACATTTTGACAAACACTTTCAAAACACTTTGCTATTTGCCAAGTGTTTTTTATAGCATTAGATTTTTTACCATGGGTCAGAAAATTGAGCAGAAGACACTGCTTAATTGCTTTGAAACAGCACTAAGAGGTTAAATGGGCAAGGCTGGGGACACAGCTCAGTGGGCAGGGCTGGGGACACAGCTCAGTGGGCAGGGCTGGGGACACAGCTCAGTGATACCATGATTGCCTTGCAGGCATGATGTCATGGGTGGCTGAGTCCCTAACCCTAAAGATATTTGTAACACCAATAATAGCTTTATTCTTAAATTCTGAATAATGGATAAGTTTTTTTCTCATAAAAAATTTTAAACTTAATTTCTTGCTAACTCAGAACAGTTGATCACTGGGGATTTGACTATGTAGCAAGTATTTATTGAGAATTAAAAATAAATTATTTTTAAAAATAAGCTAAAAATACTGGTGATATAATATAATGGAGATAAACTGTTTTACATAATACTACATAGGTTTCCAAAGGTAAACTTGATGAATTTGTCCTCTAAATATCTTCAGATCAACTTCACAGTCAGATGCATCAGGAAAAATTTCTCATCTAGCACAGCAGCTCTATGACCCCTTCTCAGGACAAACAACCCTTTCAGAGGGGTCGCCTAAGACAAACAGAAAGCACAGATACTTACATGACAATTCATAACAGTAGAAAAATTACGTTTATGAAGTAGCAACAAAAATAAATTTATGGTTGGGGCACTGTATTAAATGGTTGCAGCATTGAAAGGTTGAGAACCAACCACTACTGTAGTAGGTAAAAAATGATACAGGTTAGAGGAACCCACTTCTCCTTGGTGTACTTTAGCAGAACTTAAGCATTATTGATATACTGTTAAATAATACAAAATACTGTAATCCTCTCCATGCTTATTTTTCCTCTAAATAAGGTGAGAGGATGGCATAAACTTCATTTTAGGACCAGGCCTAACTTTAAAAGGAAAGGAGGAAAGCCATCCTTTCCCAGAACTGACAATACTCACCCACCCCCGCACCAGCTCCAAGAAGAACAAGGCCACAGAATCCCCCATCTAAAGAGCAGCCTGGGAATACCCACAAGGATGGGGAGGTATTGTATCTCAGGATGGCCCATCTGTTCTGGGCAGCCTTATATGGTTTGGGTATTTCATTGTGTAGTTAAACATTCATGACACAAGAATGCAGTCTACTGACCACAAGCCAATCAGAAAACAACCCATGTAACATCACCCGGCTCTCACCAATGAAGTTTTAGATTACCTAACCCTAGCTAAAATCCCCCTAGTTTCCTACAAAAAGGCCTGCAGAACTTTGTCTGTCTTTACCATCTTTTTGTAAGTGGCTGACCCCTGCATGCAGGCTTCTTTCTTTCAAGAAATAAAAACACTCTTGCCAACTGCATATGTGGGTGGTGGTCTCCGTGCAGCGTTTTAGTACTTAACAGTAAGGTGTTTGTGGGCTCAGTTGATAACTCCTGGCAGATTCCCTAGCGCTGGATGCTTTGGACAAAGGCTTACCAAGAAAAATAGCCATCCAAACACTCTCAGGCTTCTATTAACACATAAAGGCCTTGAAGAAACTGCAACAGCTGTGTGCTGCCAAAGCACAACTCTGGCTCCAGAAGGCACTATTCTAGTCATGATTATTTCAATTTACACCTGGCTCTTTGCCATTTCAAGCCTCAATGAACTCTAGATGACCTTGAAGCCATTTTCACCTAGACCAGAAGTGCAATTCTCCTGGTGGGCCAACAGAAAGTCTAAGATCAGTACTAACACTGTGCTCCGTTTGAATGAGAGACTACCAATTTGATGCACCCATGGTCCTGCATTTGCATGAAAGACAAACTCAAAAGATGGACAGTCCTTTGTTTTCATAAGATTGACATAATTAATGCAGACATCTTTGCCACACACATTTTCTGGCTATAAAAACTGACTATTCAGCTATATTGGGGAGCCTTATGGGAGACATGGTTTAGCAATTTAGAGTACCTGTTCTTACAGAGGACCTGGGTTCAATTCTTAGCATCCACATGGTGGCTCATAATCACTTGTAACTCATAACTCCGATATCAGGGGATCTGATGCTGAAAGCACAACATAAACCCCATTTGTCTCCACTTAAGGACCAGGCCTGATTTCAAAAAAGAACAATAAGACATCAGTCCCAGAAACTAGGTCATTAGATGACAGCTCCAGGGACAGACCATAAAATCCAGAACAAGATCATAAACCCTCCTCCCATAGAGCAGCCTGGGGATAACTACAAAAATGGGGAAATATCTTATCTCAGAATGGGCCATCTGTGCTGGGCAGCCCTATCCCATCCTATAGCTAAATATTCATGACATAGGAATGCAGGCCACTGACCACCTGTGATCTCCTAGCACCCACCAATGAAATTTTAGATTACCTAGTTCCTCTAGAGAGTTCCTGGTTCCCTATAAGAAGGCTTGTGCACCTTTGTCTGGGGGTCAACATTTCAAAGAATGGTTGACACTCCCAACCCCTCACATGCTGGTTGTTTCTGAAGACTATCTGAGTCTGGAGTCTTCTTTCGGCAATTTTCAGAACCATAGAATGCCTTCTTCTGATCTTCATGAGTATTGGGCATGCACCTGCTATATATGCAGACAAAACATTTGTACACATAAATCTAATTTAAAAACAAAAACAAAAACAGGACACACTTGAGGACATGCTCAGAATCGATCATAAAGATGGCTGGTACAAAAGGGTACAGAGTACTTCTAGGCATGATTGTTCCTAATTTTGGTGGTGGTGGTGGTGGTGGTTGTGGGGTGTAATGGCTATTCCTTGACTATATCTGGAATGAACTACAATCCAGAATTGGAAGGCTCACCTGTGATCCTGACCTTGAGGCTGGGAGATAGAAGTTTCTGATCTGGATCTTGGCATGGTGTTCTTCTTGTGAGATTGAGCAACTACTAGATCCTTGGACTTCCCATTCACAGAAGTGCTGAGTTGGACTACAAATTGTAAGTCATCATAACAAATTTCTTCACTATAGAGACTACCCATAAATTCTGTGACTCTAGAGAATCCTGACTAATACAGGGTGCTAAGGAAAAATACTTCGAAGGTTTATTAATATAAGAGTTTGTCCTTGCTGGGCAGTGGTAGCACGTGCCTTTAATCCCAGCACTTGGGAGGCAAAAGCAGGTGGATTTCTGAGTTCAAGGCCAGCCTGATCTACAGAGTGAATTCCAGGACAGCCTGGGCTACACAGAGAAACTCTGTGTGTGTGTGTGGGGGGGGTTGTCCTTAATACCTGACTTTGTTGTGGGGGGGTGCTAATAGCTGAGAGTTCAGGCCCCATATTAGACAGAAGGTCACTCTTTGAACAAAACAAAACCAGCTTCCAACCTCAAAATATGGAAAACAACATCAGCATCATGGCTAGGGTTGGCATATGTGTATCTATAGGAAATCTACTAGTAACATTGAGCTTTAGCAGAAAGACACTTAAAATTAGTGATACAAAACAGGTTAGGTTAGTGGTACTGATTGCTTTGAGAGTTACAGAGCCTTTCTTAGCTCTTGGTGAGCTTAACGGAGCAAGAGTACCTGAAGATCAAAGCTTGCCAAAGTCATCTCAAGCCATTTCTCATACCCTCAAACGGGAAGGAAACTGGAAAAGGAGTGAGCAGAGAATATGTACAATTCTCTTCCTTCCTCTCTGGCTTCTGTCCTTGGGGCCAGAGAGCAACTTCCAATAATCCTGCACTTAATATCATCTCACTCTGGCTTGAATTGATTCATTTCACCAGTAGCAGAGAAACAAACAAACAAAAAAGACCCAACCAAAAACCTATCGCAGTTGTCTGACCTAGTTCCCTTTTCTGTGTCCTTTTAGAAGGAATCCATGGGACTGGGGAGATGTCTCGGCAGTTAAATGCTCACTGGCTTTTCTTCCATAGGTACTGAGTTCAACTCCTAGCAACCACATGGTGGCTCACAACCATCTATAATGGGATCTGGTGCTCTCTTCTGGCATGCAGATAGAGCACTCATACATAAAAACACAAATAATAAATAAATACATAAATCTTAAAAACAAATAAAATTATGCCGGGCGTGGTGGCGCACGCCTTTAATCCCAGCACTTGGGAGGCAGAGGCAGAAGGATTTCTGAGTTCAAGGCCAGCCTGGTCTACAGAGTGAGTTCCAGGATAGCCAGGGCTATACAGAGAAACCCTGCCTCAAAAAAACAAAAACAAAAACAAAACAAAACAAAAAACAGAAACAAAAAAAAAAGAAAAGAAAAAGAAAAAAAAACAAATAAAATTTAAAAAGCAAACAAATAAATCTTAAAACAAACCAACGGAATCCTGAGCCAGCCGCATGAACCTATCCTTGGTTCTTTAGTCAAGATATACGATGGAAGTCGGGCCCACCCTTACTGCCTAAAGGGAGACTCAGGTCTCACTTAGTTTTTTCATATTTTTTTCTTTAGTTTTATCTTCTGCTACCAAATGCCTCTTTTACTATGAAACTACTTTGAATTATGGATACAACCAAAACACTTTCATTATTTCTCCAAAGCCTTTGAAAATTAATTCAAGGCCGCAGCTATATTTTTGCTTTCAATTCCATAAAAGCATACATAGCTGCCAAATCAAATAAAGCAAAAACACAAACACAAACAAACAGACAAACACTTTCAGAGCAACCCATGGTAGGCAACACCTGTCGTTTCAACACTTTGAGGCTGAAACAGAATTATAAATTGGAGTTGGAGGGCAGCCAAGGATTACATAGGGAAATTACTGTGCCTGATGGCTAAGGAAGGAGATAGAATTGTCCCCAAATACATAGCTAGTCTGGGACTCGTAGTTCCAGGGTAACACTGAAATACCCTGTCTCAAAAATTCAAAAACAAAACCCTTTGAGAAGTTTCAGAAATTCCAAATAGCACATACATACTATACTTCCTTTTGTGGGATACTATTACACAGCTGCGACTGATTAACTGAGTATCTTGAATCTAGGTTTTCAAGCCCACTCCATGAAAACAGCAGAGAGGAAACTTAACTGAGCTGCTTTTCAGCTTTCTAGGAAAGGTGCCTAGGTAACCACGGAAAAGCCAATGAAAAGGTTTGGTTGAGGGGGGCGTGGAACTGGGGAGGTGAGGAGCAGAAATAATGGGCCCTGATTTAAGTAATGGTGATAGGCAGCGAGAACTGGACGGGTGGGCGTGGCATATTTCAGTAAACACTGACCTATATCGGGAAGAGAGGAAATGAGGCAAACACATTGGGAGCTTGTTAAGATGCCCGTTGATGTGTATTACTTTAAACAAAGAGGTTGAGACAAGCTTTAAAGACATCAAAAATTTCAGCGCTACACAGAAAACCACAAGTCCCAAGATGCAGTGTCACTTCGGACCAAACACTAGCCGAAACCTTGTAAGAAACTACATATCCCAGAATGCACTGCTGCCTCGCCGGCTCAGCTTTTCTCGGCAGAAATTGGATCCGGATGGCGCTGCATTCTGGGAACCAAGAAGTCCTAGCATCTCATTGGTTGGGATTTGGTAGCGATGTCTCTTAAATGGGCCTGTTTTACTGCCCACAACGCACTTCCTCCAGACGCAAGTTACCGGCAGATCGCGTCTCGGCCTTGCCAGGTACCAGTCTCCCGCGCGTTACAGAAAGCGGCTGTGACGCGACGGAAGTAATTCCTTTCTGTGCCCCGGAACCCACAGGGGTAGGCCGCTGGGGGTGGGAGGGGGGCGGCCCTGAATAGGGGCTGTGGCGGTACGTGGGGTTACGGCTGCGGTAGCTGCGGGACTGGCTAGTGAGTGTCGGGCTATGGTGGGAATCGGGATCTGATTTCGCTAGGAGAGTTAGTGCGGCTGGGACTGGATGCTTTAGTTATCCCTCTGCTCACCCCTTCCCGTCTGGGCGGGGAAGGAACGGAAGCTCTGAGTCTCTCCGGCCTCCCCAGCTCCTGGCTTGGGGGAGGGGAGAGGAGTTTGGCGGGACCTTAACTAGCTCAGCTCGGTGGGTCTGGAAAGGGGAGAGGACAGGAGGTGCGGGCTGGCTGGGCCTCCTCCAGGCTGAGCGCGGGGAGGGTGGAGTTAAGAGCATGGCAGCCGGATCGCTTTTCCGTTTTGCCTACCTCATGTGCGCTTGTATTTGTTTTACTGTTAAAATCAGTCGCTAGACCCAGGAGAGAGCCCTCGCCGCTTTAAGCTATAGGACCCTGAAAGAAAGTTTACCTTCTGGACAACTTGGGTAATTTCTGCCTGGCTGGGTACATTGGCTCATTTGTGCATCTATCTACCTCTCATTTTTGCCTGAAAGGAGTTATCTAGTGCCAGGTACAGTGCCCATTTATTTAGTTTCCCTTAAGGAACTCTTCAGTTTTGTGAGCATGAAAGTTTTGTCATTTAGTGCAAGCATGCCTACTCTGCACTTTCTAGTGTAGAAAGCAATTGAAATAGTTTTACAACTTGGTCCATACTACCAGATCTGCTTCTTAGTCCCAAATTGAATTTTATTTTCTGTTAAGTGGTCTAAGATGGTAAATACTTGATCTCGTTTATATTATGTGTTATTAAGCCGTCGAAGTTCACAAGTGGATTTAATCTTCAGTGATGAGTAAACTGTTGTGGTTTTATATCATGGATGTTTGTTAATTTATAGTAATTTGGGGTTTCTATATTTCTATTTATCAATTTTTTGAGTACTCTTGGATGACATGGAAGTTGTACTCAGTAACTCGTCTGGTCTAAATGTGTGGCCCACCAGGCCTATCTCCCAGTTGTTAGTTTTAAAGGTGTAGCCGCCATGCTGGCTCTTATCTTTTCAACTTGCTTGGATTAACCTTGGACCTCAACTACACTGAGTCCGCACTCTTGTGTGCCACTACTCCATATCTTCATCCCCCTATTTAATTTATAAATGGCTTCTCATCCTTCATATGATATTTCTCTAATTACCAGACTGGGTCGGTAATTTGATGTAGCATGTTTGCCTAATGTCCAGAGACCCTGGGCTGGTTCTCCAGCATCACACACACACACACAAGAAATGTTGGTTTATTACCTCATAATGCTATTTTTTAAAAAAATCCATTTCTTTTTTGAGACTTGTAGCCCTTGCTAGCCTGAAACTCGACCATGTATACTTGCATGGCCCGTATGCCTCTGGCTTCCAAGCACTGGGATTGAAGGAGTAGATCACCACACCCAGATGGTATCTATTTCAAATGGAGAAAATCTGCTTCATTGCTAGATAAGATAGGAATGCTGCAGTGTACATAGGCAATGGTATAGAAGCAAGGTGATAGTTTACTTCTCTGTATACTAAGTTCTTAAGAAATTGCGCAGATCTTCGTCTTATTGCTTCAGGGAAAGATTGGGGTTTTGTGCAGGGGTGTATGTCAGATTGGAATGTAATAGGAAAGTCTTTGCATGTATGCTTTGATATGTTAATAGACTCCAAATGCTTTGATAGTTTACTAAGTACAGTAAGACAAAGACATCCAATACTTGAAAATTTACACACACAGTTTTTGGTGTAGAAATAGGCATGATGTCAGAAACCTGTAAACCTTTATTCAGAATATTCAGGAAGCTCAAACAAGCAAAGGATTGACAAGAGTTCCAGGTCAACCAAGAGGTCCAGTAAAGCCCTGTTGACTCTCCCTCAATAAAAAAGAAAGTGGGGGGAGGGGATACATCAATAAGACCTTGGACAGGGAAAGACCCTTGGGATTTGATGTTTGAGCTAGAAACATCATAGGGAGGTTTAAAGGAAGAGCTTCCCACAGCAGTCACTGCAAACGCAAGGGCCTTAAAGTGTGAGTGAACTTGACCTAGTCAGGAAATTCCAAGGACACAAATGCTTGGAACATATGCCAGATAAGGTTATAGCCAGCCCTGCCTGACCTGGCACTCACTTTGTGGACCTGGCTGGCCCAGAACTCAGATCCAACTACCTCTGCTTCTTGAGTGCTGGGGTTTAAGGTGTACACCACCATGCTCAGGTGTAGTAGCTTAAAAAAATAGTCCATTTAAAATACAGTTAGCTTGATCTAAAGATGTAGAGTTCAAATCGGTAGAACGTCATCTGATTTGAAATATAAATTAAAACCAAATCTTGTCTTTCATTCCTAGAACAGGAAAAAAAAAGCTTTTGCCTTTGCTAATCACCTTGTGAACAGTAGTGCCATTTACTGAAGTCAGAAGACAGAAGGGAGGGAACATTGGTTTCTGACAGGTTTATCAGGAGTTCTCTGTGGGACTTAGCTTGATAACTCAGTAAGACAGGATCTGCAGAGCATGCCCACATCTTAATCACAGAGGTGGATCTGTGAGTTTGAGGCCAGCCTGATCTAAGAAGACAAATTAGATGTTTCTGACTGGCACTCAGAGTAGGTATAGAACTAGGGAGGACAAAATGGGAACTGTATCTTTTAGATGATATTTAAATATTTAAACTGGAAAATATCAAATGGGTAGTGTTAGATTGATCAAAGAAAGCAGGTGAAATTTAATGTACTGCTTTGATTTTTATGTTTGGGGCAGAGTCTCACCTTGGTAGACCAGGCAGGTCTTTGACCTGGTTCTCTTTTCTCAGCTTTCCCGTGTTAGGATCTTAGACCTGTGTCTTGCTTGATTATGAGCCTCTTCCAAAGCCTTAAACACTTTTCATCCCAGCAGAGATAGGAAGAATATCTTGAGTTTAGGGCTGTTTGCTTGATCTACATAGTGCAAGGACAGCCAAGACCTAGCTCAGAATTGGGAGGGGTTTCTTGAAGATTGGTGATAGAATAGGGATGAAGCAGACAGATTTTAGAACATGCAAGGCTCTGGGACCTTTAACTTATTGAACATTTACTTTTATTTTATGTGTATGAGTGTTTTGCCTGCAGATATGTGTTTGCTTAATGTCCACAGAAGCTAGAAGAGCGTGTTAACTCTCCTGGAATGGGAGTTAGGACAGTTGTGAACCACCATGTAGGTGCTTGGAACCATTCTAGTGGGTCCCTCTTCTGGCTCTTCAATGCACATGGTACATATGTATAATTCAGGCAAAATACTAGTTTGTAATGTGGTCTTTGTAAAGTCTGCTTCTATAAGGTTTTACAGGAACATAGCCACATTCACTAGTTTCTATCTTGTCTGTGACTGACTTAACAGTAGTTGTGGAGATGTAGTCGTAACAGACTTTAGAGACTGATAAGCATATGTTTACTGTCTGACCCTCACAGTGTGCTGCTCCCAGCAGCGCAGCGCAGCACAAGGATACTGGAGGATGGTATAGTGATGTTTATTTTGTTCCTGACTTCTGCCACTGAAACCAGGATGACTTGTTCACTCCCATCATGACACATAGACTTCCAATTAGGATATAGGATCATAAAAGTTTAATGTATTCATTCACTGTGTACTAGGCATCATTCTAAGTGTTTTGTATATCAATTCATTCTCCAAAATTCTTTTAGGTTTCTTTAAGTTGTTGTGTGTACGTCTGTGTGAGTGCAAGTGCCTGCTGAGGTCAGGGGATATCTGACCCATCTGGAACTGGAGTTGCACATGGCTGTGAAGCCAGCTGCTGTGCATACTAAGAACCAGACTCAGGTCCTGTAAATGCTGTATGTGCCGAGCCATCTCTCCAGCTCTACCAGGATTTTATTTTTTTTTTAAGATTTAGTTATTTTATGTATGTGAGTACACTGTAGCTGTGAGCCTTCATTTGGTTATGTGGTTGTTGGGAATTGAATTTTTAGGACCTCTGCTTGCTCGGGTCACTCCGCCCACTTGCTCCAACCCAAAGATTTATTTATCATAAGTACACTGTAGCTGTCTTCTGACACACCAGAAGGAGGAGTCAGATATCATTACGGGTGGTTGTGAGCCACCATGTGGTTGCTGGGATTTGAACTCAGGACCTTCGGAAGAGCTATCTCGCCAGCCTACTTTTTAAAAATCTATTTTATGTGTAGTTACTAACAATTTTAAGCTGCTCTGTGGGTGCTAGAAATCGATTCAGGTTCTGGGGAAGACCAGTCACTGCTCCTGTCTCTACATGTGCTCCTTGTCAATCACTCTTGTGCCTGATAAGACCCTGGTGCCTAATCTCTGGCCTCCTCTTCCCGCTTCTCTCCTGGATGTGCTGTTCTCCCTCTGAAAGGGTTCTTGGACCATATATCCCTGCCTCACTGCCTTCAGACTTCTGTCCAGTGTTAGTGAGACTTCTCTTCACAACCTTGAAATACAACCTCTTTCTCCTCTCTTCATTCCCTGCCCACTTTCCTGTACTTATTTCCCCATAGAACTTCTTCCATTATACACAATTTGGTTTTCTGATCGATACACACCTCCTTTTGGGTGGGGGTGGTAGTTGACGTAATAACTCTCAGTGTACTCTTAGCAGACCTTAAACTCTTGGTAATTCTGCCTCCATCTCAAGAGCTAGGGTTTCATTAATGCTCCATGAAGCTGGGCTTGTCACTGTCATTTTTTTTTCCATGAGGTTAAAATCTTTGTTGTGTTTTGTCCCCTGTACATAGGATAGCATGTGGCATAATACTCTAGAGTAGTGTTTGTGAGGTGAGTGGATTTCTAAACTGGTTTTCAACCACACTCAGTTGTTGTGCACCCCCCCCCCCCCCCCAGACAGGGTTTCTCTGTGTAGCCCTGGCTGTCCTGGAACTCACTCTTTAGACCAGGCTGGCCTCGAACTCAAGGAGATCCACCTGCCTCCGCCTCTCAAGTGCTGGGATTAAAGGCATTGCCAGCACTTCCTAAGTGACTTGGTGGAATCGATTGTTCCTTTCAACTTAGTAAAATAATTTCATCACTCAGTCATCCAGGTCAAACACAGTCTTTTCACACATACATTTTTTGTTGAAGGTTTGTAGCCACCCATTTACTTTCTTGGAACAGCTAATCTGCTTCTTTTTGTGTAACATCTACTTATCCAAAGAATTTCAGCTAGTTTTATTGACAGTCTATCTAGTGTTCTTGTTGATTCTGGTTTGGCTTTGGTGTACTGAGACTGGGTTGGCCTCAAACCCCATTCTCTGCTTTAGCAGCCTGAATGGGATTACAGGTGTATACCACCACACCCTGCTTTGACTGTTACTATTAAGATTTTAAGTAAAGCCGGGCGGTGGTGGCGCACATCTTTAATCCAGCACTTGGGAGGCAGAGGCAGGCGGATTTCTGAATTCAAGGCCAGCCTGGTCTACAGAGTGAGTTCTAGGACAGCCAAGGTGACACTGAGAAACCCCGTCTCGAAAAACCAAAACTAAGTAAAGCGTTGTCATATGTATTAGTGCTGTAGACTCAGCACTTCCTAAAGGCAAAAGTCCAGGCACATGAGGAAGTGTGTGTTCAAACTGAGATTTGTCTCCAAATATGAGTCTCTGGATGTTTGAGTTTCACACTTAACCATGTCATATTTTGTCATGTCATATATATATCATGTCATATATGTCATGTCATAACTATGGTGGTAGGAGTCCTTTACTCCTTTCAACTTCATGTCGCTGGCATGCTGGCCCTGATTTACTACATTAAGTCTTTAGAGAAATTGTTGCTTCCCAAAGGCCTTCTGAAATGGGTCTTTGCATGGTTGCTTAGCTACAACTAGTTTATAAACAACCTAGTGTTTTTACTATGGGTATTATCTAAATAGAAAAGTTGACACTTGAAGGACGTCAAGGATTTTTAATTTTTCATTTTTAAAATGAAAAGAGGATATCAACACAAAATGATGGTTTGGGTGGAATTTTTAACTGCCTTTTATTACAAAGAGACATGGAGTACAGTTTTTAAAGTTTTAGAGAACCTTTCAAGAATTTATATCAACAACTTAAGAAAAAACAAAGTTGATTCATGTGGAGCTAGTTTAAAACAAAACCAAAGCCATTTAAGGCCAGGTTAGGGCTGGGTGTGGTGATGCTCACCTTTAATCCCAGCCAGGGCAGGGCAGTTGAATCAAGGCAGCTGAGGTCAAGGACATGTTCTACAGAGCAAGTTCAAGTTCAGGACTACCAGAACTTGCTCTGTACGTATAGAGAAAGCTGTCTTTGAGAAAAAAAAAAAAGTTTTAAATTCGGGGCTGGAGAGATGGATCAGTGCTTTAAGAGCACTGGCCACTATTCCAGAGGACCTGGGTTCAATTCCATGCATCCACATGGCAACTCACAACTGTCTGTAATTTTAGTCCCAGGGGATCTGACACCCCTACACCTATACCTGTAGGCAAAAATATTCCACCAAGTCACTTAGGAAGTGCTGGCGCATGCCTTTAATCCCAGCACTTGAGAGGAGGAGGCAGGTGGATATCCGTGAGTTCGAGGCCAGCCTGGTCTACAGAGTTGAGTTCCAGGACAGCCAGGGCTACACAGAGAAATCCTGTGTCAATAGGGAAAGAAAGAAGGTTATTAAAAAAAAAAAAAGGAGCCAAAAGCTGGGCCATAATGGCACCCTACATGCCCTTTTTTGTTTTGTTTTTTCATAACAGGGTTTTTCTGTATAGCCCTGGCTGTCCTGGAACTCACTCTGTAGGCCAGCCTGGCCTCGAACTCAGAAATCCACCTGCCTCTGCCTCCCCAAGTGCTGGGATTAAAGGCGTGTGCCACCACCACTGCCCACCTCCCTATATGCCTTTAATCCCAACATTAGGGAGGCAGAGACAGGCAAATCTGAGTTTGAGGCCATCCTGGTTTATAAGCAAGTTGCAGGAGGCAGGGCTACACAGAGAAGACCTACCATGAAAAACTGAAGAGAAAAAAAAAAGTGAAATCTATCAGGCTTTAAATCTACTCCTAATGCAGTCACTTTAGAGGAATGATACTCTCTTGGGAAACTTACTTTTACAGAAGATGTTTATCTGAAAGGTAAGGGAATTACTGCAGTGGTCACCAGTAAGTAAGCCCACAAGGTATTAAGTAAGGGCTTTGCCAGGGTAGCCCTTTTCTCTCCTTTATCTCATATTAGAAGTGGTACAAGTTATTGAAATTACTGAAAAAAAATTGACTTTGTAGGAATCATTTTATTTTGTAAATTTAAGATTTCCCAAAATAGGAGCTTGAGAGATGACTCAGTGGTAATACTAGCAACTGTTCCTTAGGACCTGAGCTAGATTCCAAAGTCACGCCCATCTTGTAACTTCAGTTCTAGGGGACCCAATACCCTCTTCCGGTCTCTAAAGACACTAGGCATAGGAATGAATGGTACCCAGACATACATGTAGACAAAACATCTGCATATGTAAAAATATAAAAATTTTAGAAGCATTTTTCACATAAATTTTTTAGTAATTACACATTTTTAATTACATTTTGTGTACATATGTTTTGTTTGTCGGGGTCAAAAGGGTTTGGAGCCTATGTAATTGGAATAACAGGTGTGAGCCCTCATTGTGGGTGACTTGAACCTGGGTCCTGTGGAAGAACAGCAGATGTTCCTGTTCATCATCTCTCACCTACCCCAAAGGTTTTAGTATTTAACCCTTCCTTGTTAAATTCAGAACTTTAGTTCCTTGTGTACAGAATGAATAGAAGACTAAAAAATGCATGTGCAGTGCACACTTTTGTAATAGAGCAAACAAACCTTACCTTCTTTGCATGGAACATAATTCGCCATGTTGCATAATCATTCATCCAGGCAAGCGCTTGCTTGGTGTACGGGCAGGATGGAGTTTTGTTTTGTTTTAATCCCCACTCCACTGAAGGAAGCCTTCGAAGCTCACTGACATGAAGAAGGCACATGGAACTATTAATTTTAGAAGCTAACATGACTTCATTGTCCATTATTAAACATTGAAATGCTAATTAATAAGATTTAAGTCAGCCTTGTACCTGATTCTATCTAAAGTTCACTCTGTTGTCAATGCCTAGGAAAAGCCCTCCCTTCCATCTTTGGTCTTCTAGCAAGCTTAACGTAGCTAGAGGCTCACTGTCAGCTGCTTGGACAACTATAGGAGTATAACATGATAAAAGAATTTAAAAGCCACCATTTAGAAACGGGGTGGGGGGCGGGGGACTTGTTTCTGATGACAATAAGACCCACAGGTTTCTTCAGATTCTCAGCAGGAAAAGCAGTGATCTAGAACGTTTTGAAACAGTGGTTTTTGGTTCTTGGGTTTAAGTTTAGGTAGGGATTTTAGTTGTTTGTGTTTGTGGTTTACGTGTGCATTTTTGATGAGCAGAGCTTTTTGACATGCATTCTTGACATGTCACTTTACAGCTGCTCAGCACTAGCACCATCAGTCAGTCAGCTTGTGTGTGTTAACTCTGGGATGGAAGTTAAGGTGGGACCTTGTACATAACAAGCAGATGCAGGAGCTCAGCCACAGACCTGAGCCTCCACATAAGCTTCGCGTTTGCTTGGGTTTGGTTTGATGTTGAAAGTTTCCCTCTATAAACTGGCCTGTCTAATAAACTAGCAATCTTCCTGCTACTTAGTCATTACTTTTAAATAATCTTCCAGGAATGCCCCTACTGAAGTTCTGAGAGCGTGTTGGAATTATGACCTTCTACAAGGAGGGAGAGTCCTGAAATGACTAGCATCAGTAACATATAGTAAATAGAAATGTGTGGGGAAATGCAAATGCAACATTAATTTTTGTATGCTTTTTTTTTTTCCAGGAAAATACTAAAGTTCCTCTGGGCTCAGATAGAATTTTATCAGAACATAATGGGTAAGTTATACAGAGGTAATTTTGTGTTTAATTCCTGGGAGATGGTTTTTCCTCTCAACTAGGCCTGTGGGCCTACACACATGACTTTATTGCACAGATGAGCACTTGAACACCAAGGGATGGCTTTTAAAGTCATCACAAGAAAATAGCTAAAGTGAAATTAATGTTCATATGAATAGTTTATTATTCCGTATCTCAGTAACAATATACAGTAACTATTACTAAAAAATTAGTAATGTCAATACCTTAAGGATGAGACATTTACACCAGATTGTGATAGTACACTCCTTCAATCCCAACACTCACAAGGCAGAGGCAAGCACATTTCTGTGTCTAAGATCAGCCTGATCTACACAGTAAGTTCTAGGACACACAGGACTACACAAAGAAACCCTGTCTTGAGTTCTACCACCCCCCCCCCTGCCAAAGAATAATAATGAGACTTTTAATAATAAAATGCAGAATAGTTGTATTTGGTTTTTCCATGTATGATCAGATAAATACCTGCAAAAACTTGAAAGGGTCGTATTGCTCCTAATTTCAGGTATTTCATTCATCATAACAAGGAGAGTGCATGTCGAGCAGAGCTGCTCAACTGCTAGTCTGCATTATTAAGGGAGAGGACAAGGTAGAGCTCCCAAGTACATTTGCCTGGTTGATCCTTTTCAGTGGCTTAAGCTATTCAGAGCCTTCTTGATCCACAGGTGGTTCATAGATGTGACATACATTTCATTAGGCATTTCTCAAGCCAGTCAAGTTGATAATCACAATCAAGTATCACAGAATGCAAAAATAGGAGAAACATAAAATGAACTTCTTAGCAGATAGATAGTGTTGAGCCAGGCTGGCCTCAGTGTGTTAATCCTACATTAGCCTTTTCTTCTTCTTCTTTTTTAATCAGACTCCCTGGAACTGGAGGAGGAAGAGGAGGAGGGTGGTGGTAGTGGTCGTCGTGGTCGTCGTCATGGTCATCTTCTTCCTTCCTTTTTCTTCCTCCTCCTTCCTTCCTTTTTCTTCCTCTTCTTTCTCCCTTTCTTTTTCTCTTTCTCTTTTTTTCAACAGGGTCTCTGTGTAGCCCTGGCTGTCCTGGAACTCACTCTGTAGACCAGGCTGACCTCAAACTCAAAGATCTATCAGCCTCTGCCTCCTAAGTGCTGAGACTAAAGGCATGTGCCACCAACTGGATGATTTTTCTTCTTGTTCCTCCTCCTCCTCTATTTCTATCTTAGTAGGAACCATTAAAAATCTATAAGCTTGAGTAGTTTAGAAATTGCTTACATTTTTATGAATTCCCATGCTTTTATTGTAATAATTACAAGAGCTGTATAGTGTCAAACCCTTTTCAGGGACCTGGAGAGATCGATATCTCAGTGGATAAAGGGCATGGTGTGAAAACACCAGGACTCCAAGCCCCTGTAACCTTTGAAAAGGTCTTGCATTTGGGAGCTAGCTACTTGTTCAAAGACTGGAATTTGTCTTGTATGGGTTTAGATTCAGATGAAACATCTTTGACAGAAATGGTGATTTTAATCCTAATCTTTGTGTAGGGATTTCTGAGTGTGGATGTTTATAGATGAACAGAACAATCATCTTGATTCTTCCACATTGTCGAGCTTCCTAAGATTTCAGAATAAGATTTTAAATGCTTTTATATAATGGTAATTACAAAAGACACAAGAAAAAACCTTGAGGTATATAAAAGCATGTATTTTTTTTTTTTTAAAGATTTATTTATTTATTATATGTAAGTACACTGTAGTTGTCTTCAGATACACCAGAAGAGGGCACCAGATCTCATTACGGGTGGTTGTGAGCCACCATGTGGTTGCTGGGATTTGAACTTCAGACCTTCGGAAGAGCAGTCGGGTGCCCTTACCCACTGAGCCATCTCACCAGCCCCAAAAGCATGTATTTTGTTATTATATTATCCCTAGCAGAAAATTGTAGTGAAGCTAGCACAGTGGCAATGGTGGCATCAGTAGAACAACAACTACACACCTGTCCTCACCTCTAATGTGATTTTTTTTTCCCTTTTCCATGCTGAGCAATCAAACTTGTGTGCTAAGAACATGCTCTGCTGCTAAGCATGGACCATGACTACATTAATTTTACTGCTTTATCTCAGATGGAGAGGAGAAGACCTATGGTGGCTGTGAAGGCCCTGATGCTATGTATGTGAAATTAATATCTTCTGATGGCCATGAATTTATTGTAAAAAGAGAACATGCACTAACATCAGGAACAATAAAGGCTATGTTGAGTGGTCCAGGTAGGTAAATACGGTGACGTTTCCTTCATATATATCCTTTTAATGTCTAATGAATGTATTTCAAGTTAGCTATGCATGGCGAGAGAGAGAGAGAGAGAGAGAGAGAGAGAGAGAGAGAGAGAGTAGTTGCAGTGGTCCAAGCCTGTAGTCTCAGCTTTGCAAGGATTGCTTCTGACCTAAGCGTCTTAGGCCAGCCTGGACAGCATGATGAGACATTTCTCCAAAAAGGAAAAAAAAAAAGGACTGGATACATAAGGTAGCCAGAGGCATGTGGACCTAAGTTAGGCTTTCCAGAATCCATGTAAAAAAACCAACAAAAATAACCAGGTACCTTATAATTTTAGCATTGGACAAAGAGGAAGAAGGCAAACCAGACGCACACAAACCACTTGGCTCTGATCTTTTAGCATTCTTTAAAGTAAATATTTTCGAACGTCCAAAATAATTCAAAGCATACAAACCCAGCAGCAATTATTACATCTGTATCATGTACAGCCATCACTAGTATCTAGTTCTAAAAATTTTTTTTATTTATTTCTCCAGAAAAAAGGAAACTCTGTATCTATTCATTCAGCTTTATCTGTGCCCAATCTGTTTTCTGTTGTCCCTACTCTGGATCCATACAGTATTTGACCTTCTGTTAGGAATACGCTACATTGTGTTTCTCTGCTCATCACAGTTGATAGAACATTCTGTGTCTATCCTAAACAGTGCTGTTGTAGATATATGTGTGAGTGCCTATTTAAAACACCAGCATTCAGTTCTGTTCTGTTGCTCTGAAGAACTGGTTGCCATATGTTCATTGTGTTTTGGAGGAGCCACTGAAGTGTATCTGAAGAGGTGCAATTGTTTTCTTTTTTGTTGTTTGACCGCATACTAGTCTTCCATTTTATAAAACACCCTGACTAGGATTTGTCTTTTTTTTCTTGTAGTTTATTATATCTATAGAATGTATCTGTATCAGTTTATATGTATCACATGTATATAAGAGCTTGTAGAGCCAGAAGAGAGCATCAGATCCCCTAGAACCAGAGTCATGGGTGCTTGGGCCAGTGGAGTGCTGGGAACCAAACCCACACTCTGCAACAACAGTGCACGCTGATGCTGAGCTGTCTTTTTGCTCATTACTGTCTTTTAAATTTTGTATTTGTATTTTTTTTTTGTAACTACTCATATCGAACGCCAATTCATGCATTTGCTGACCATTTGCATGTATTCAAGATTCTTGTACGTGCACACTAATTATCTTTTTCCTCCCTCCACCTTTGAAGTAGCACACACCTGTAGTCTCAGCACCCAGGAGACAGAGGCAGGCAGATCTCTGTTCCAGGATAGTCAGAGCTACGCAGGGGAATAAAGTGCTTAATGGTGCTGGCTCTTCTATAGCATGATGAGATATCTTGGAACTAGATGGGGTGGGGTGGGGTGGGGGTCACACAATTATGAAAACTAAATGCAAGTTTAAGGCCAGGTTAGTCTACAGAGTGAGTTCTAGGGCAGGCAAGGCTACACAGTAGTGAAACCCTGTTTAAGAAAAGAATATTGTCTCTATTTGTGTTAAGGCCAATGTTCTAAATATGTAGATTGCCAAGACATTTTGAGGCACTACTGGAAACTGCTTCATAAAGCATTAGTTCAGAATTAGGTGTCTTACAAAGAAATCACATTATGGTGAATTGTTTGGTTTTATTTTTTTGAGCCTAGATTTAGCTAAACTGTCTGAGTCAGCCTCCGGTCAGTCATCCTGCCTAGCCTTAACTGTTGAGGTTACAGGCGTGTGCCACTATACCTAGCTGCTGTTTTAGTTTTAAAGATTTGGGTAGATAATCAATTGTCCTTTTAACATTAGCTTTCTGCCTCACAAAGTGCCATCCTGTATGTACTGCATAGCTTAAGAGTGGAGAACTTTTCCTACATCTAAAGTGTCAAACTTTAGATATTTGGCAGTGTTGGTTTGTCTCCTTTGAATAATGGTCTCTTTCTTTGTCTTTTCACATCCTCTTCTCTCCGCTCTGTCTAGTCTTCTGATGAGGATGCCAGTTGTATTGTACTACTGTCCTAGATAGAGACTTTGTTTTAACATAATTTAAATGAAATATCCCACCTTCAAGTACAATCACATTCTGAGGGAGTTGGACTTATGTTGACCTTGAATAATAAAAGGCACTGTGCAGCCCTAACATATATAAAACTCTTCTGTTTTGCAGGTCAGTTTGCTGAGAATGAAACCAACGAGGTCAATTTTAGAGAGATCCCCTCACATGTGCTATCAAAAGTGTGCATGTATTTTACCTACAAGGTCCGCTATACTAACAGCTCCACTGAAATTCCTGAATTCCCAATTGCACCTGAAATTGCACTGGAACTGCTGATGGCTGCAAACTTCCTAGATTGTTAAATAAAATAAATTATAATAAACTGTTAATTTTTTTCAGTATTTAATACCTGTAGTTCAGTTAGTAATTTTTTCACATATAGCATGTTGCCTGTATGAAATTGAGCTGTAAAGCTAATTGCCGAGCAGATTCCTTCTGTCATTTGCATAGCAGAGTTGAAATTTGTTTGCTACATCAACAAATTAAGGACATTTCACAAGTCAAAAAATAAATAAATAATGCCAGTTTATAGATGGTTTGCTTTCTCCTGGATATGACCTTTAAAATTATAACTGATAGAGCAAATCCTGGAATATAAACGTAAATGAATATATTCTACAGGTAAATACAGGGGCTTTTTATGTTTCTAGTGTTTTTTTAAGAACCAGTTCTGATCTTATGCCACTGAGCATTACTAGAGTTATGCAAATAATTACATGGAAAACATGTTTATAACTTAGCCAAACCTTGATTTTTGTAACTCAAAGAATAAGAGTTGAAATTTCTTATGTGTTTTTTTATAAACTGCAGTATTGTTTAAGTGCATCTTGTGTTTTGTTTATTGCCACAACTCAAGTTATTTAAAAGCAATTTTGGAAGCTAACCAGGTATATCTTTTAAGAGTAGTAACTGAACTGTAGCTATCTAGTCAAGTGAATGACTTAAAAGTTATGTGCATTGTGTTTGAATAATCTGAAACATGATTCTGCTAGCCTTAGGATTTCTCAAGTTTCCGTTCTTCATGGTCTCTTGGGGTAGCACTTATGGTGTTGAAATGTGTCTACAACACTTCATGAGCTTGATCTAAACTTTGAGTCTAGATGTGCTGAGCTCTTCTATCTAGTCTTCCTGCATTACAGGAATGCTATAAAAATAGTAGTGGAAGGATGTGGTCAGAGCCCTGTAGTGCTCTCAGACATAGCACCAGAAGATACCTCCCAGCATATCTTCTAGCCAACCACGCTAAAAGCCATGAGTCTTCTGAAGTCACACTCATGAGGTAATTCAGCCTTTAAGCCGAGCACACAGAACATCTGAATCTGGCCAGATCTCTGCCTTGGCATGGAGAGCACTGAAGTGAATGAGATGGTGAGATATGGTTGCCCCCAGTGGCTGTCCCAGGTCTGTCTGCAAGCCTTCAAAGCTACAGAAGTCATAACTTTTCCTCTTAAAAAAGTGCACATTGTACTTTACAGCATACAGGAAATGGAAATTGGTGTAAATTGGTTATTTTTAGTAATGTTTCAAGACATGCTGGCCATAGCTTAGTGCAATTGTGATGAGTGTACAGGAATTGTGTTTCAGGCTGCAAGTATTTGGAGCTCAGTGGTAGTGCCACTATGACAAGGCCCTCTGGTTGGTTAGGCTCTATGAAACTTATATTTGCCCTTTCTACAAGCTCCAAAGGTCCAAAGGCAATAGCTAGCAAGGAAAGTTAGCTTGAGCCAGTTTTTGTAGGTTACTCTGTTAGATCCAAAAATAACCTTAACTTCAGGACATGAAAATTGCAGCACACTAGGCAAATTTGTATATGGTACAGAAAATGGTGCATTGTGTTAATAAAGGCTGTATTGACTGAAAAGGTACGATCAGCACTTGGTCTTTACTCTTTAGCATTGTCTCCTTTACATGAAAGCCGGATACTGCTGCAGGGTGTCTTGCCATGAAATTAGTTTGGTTCAGTTTAAGGTGGTTTTATAAAACATCAAGATGTCAATAGTTTTCTGATACTTAGTAATTATTATTTATAAATTACATGTAATCTTCCCATTTTTTTAAATAGAAACTAATAGCATAAAATTATATTTTCTTCAGTAATTCATTTTGGAGCCTGGAGGTTAGTGGACCAGCACTTGGCCCAAATATTCAAGGCCCCTCAGTTCAGTCCCCAGCACACACACACACATACACACACACACACACACACACACACACACAAACCAATTTCTTTGCACTGAATTAAGTTATGCTTTTCAAGTTGGATGTTTTTCATTTTATTATGGGTACACCGTTGCTCTCTTCAGACATCAGAAGAGGGCATCAGATCGCATTACAGGTGATTGAGTCACCACGTGGTTGCTGGGAATTGAACTCAGGACCTCTGGAAGAGCAGTCAGTACTCTTAACCACTGAGCCATCTCTCCAGCCCCTGGATGTTTTTCTTGTATTCAATCAAATTCCTTACTTTTATATATTCTTGTTGATACTAAATTCAGGTACATGAAACTCACAAAAACAGGAAGAACTCTTCTGTGGATGATTTGTGGTAGATCTTTATTATAAATAGAGAGTGGACATATGCTGAGGTGTGAGATTAAACTGCAGTTAAAGACTCATTGTGTTTCAGTCAAGTAATTAACTGTTTCAACAGGAAATTTACAAATATACAAGGCTTGAATATATCCACATTTAGCAGTAGGGGTGGAGAAGGCTCAACAGTTAGGAGCACTAGCTCTTGTACAGGACCCACACCATGCAACTCGCAAGAGCCTGTAGATCCAGTTCTAAGGATTCTAATATCCTCTCCTGACCTCTGGCACCTGCACACACATGTTGCAAGGAGGCACACAATAAGCATTTGTCATTTGTTGATTATATTTAGCAAACACGAGCTCTGGTACTCAAGATACCATTGATTTTCTGTATAGTTAATGCTACAAGTCTGGTGTGATACTAAGCTGATCATATTTATGTGTATGTATCTTCCTATTAGTGCAGAAAGGTATTTTGGTTATAGTACAGCAACATCCTCAGAGTTTGAGTTTATCTTGTGTTAATGCCATGAAACATTGAACAAATATGTTGGGGGAGGGAACGTCAACAAACCTAAGCCTTGAGTGTACACGTATGTCTTTGCTTTCATGTATGTGTACTACCTGTGTGCCTGGTGTCCAAGTTCAGAAGTGTGTGTCAGAGCCCCTGGAACTGGAGTTGTGGATGGTTCTGAGCCACCATATGTGTGCTGGGAATAGAACAAGAGTATCCTGTTCACTTTACCACTGAACCATCTTTCCAGCCCCAAATATGTGTGTTCTATAACTAAGCTGGATCTATGGCACCAGGCTCATTTCACAGGAAACAGGCTCTGTTGTTTAGGCTATCTTGGAACTAACCCCAGCCCTATTCCAAGCCTTCCAAGTAGCTCAGATGTGTGCACTACTGTGCCCAGTCTTGCCATGCTATTTCTCTACTGAGGGAAACTACAGTTACCATCTCAAGATTATAACATAATAGGTGACTAGATTGTGTACTAGCAGAAAATGTCTCTGTCTCTTGTTCATTTTCCTAGATTAGGTACTACGTGTTCTGTGGAAATACTATACATTCAGGCTTTGTAGTGCTGGGGATTGAACTTGGGCTCAAGCATGCTAGGGAAGAGCTAAACCACCAAGGACTTGCACCATCCCCATCCCTAATGCAAAGTCTTTGGTGGCTGTTTGTATCACCACTATATAGAGATCTTGTTCAGTTCTAGCTCTGGTTCTCAGTAACTTAGTACAAACAGAAATGTATGTTGTGTGACTTTGTAGCAGTATGCTTAATATGAAGCTAATCCAGAATTTATTTTTCATATGTGTACTGATTTTTCCTGAGTTAAGTATGTTTTTGATTTCTATATGTATGTCCATCTAGCTAAAACAAAAGGTCAAATTTTGGGGGTTTTCCCCTAAGGTGCTGGTTATCAAACTTAGGGAGGGCCTTGGATATTCCAGCCACTACCTGCTACATTTCTTGTCCCTAAAAGATACAACTTTTAAAAGAAGTTTGTGTGTGTGTTTGTCTTTGTGAATGCTCTCAGGTGAACTCAGAGGCCTGAAGTGGGTGTTGAATCTCCAAGAGCTGGAGTTTGTGTCAGTGCTGGAGTTAAAACTGATCCTCATGATCATGCAGCCAGTCCTCATAGCTGCCAGACCATCTCACCAGCTCCTTCAAGACCCTGCATATGTGTCTCCACCATGTGCATACCTGGTGCCCACGAAGATGGTGTTAAGAGACAGTTGTAAACTATCATGTGGGTGCTTGAAATTGAATCTTGGGGGAAAATTTTTTTAACTGTCCTATAAAAATGTCAGTTTACTCTGTTCACATTCTCTGGTTTGAGTTTCTTTCTGTACCCCTTTTCTTGTGCTGCTTTGATCAAGTCCCAGGCTTTATAGCAGGCAAGCACTCTGCCACCAAGCTCTAAGTATATTTATTGTGGTCGGTAAAAAGTGTGTGTAGCTTAGAGGGCAGCACATGGTTCTCACCTTCCATGACATGGGTTCTGTAAATTGAACTAAAATCACCAGGCTTGCATGACAAATGTTTTTACATGCTGAGCCATCTTACTGATTACCAAAGGTTTGGTTTGGTTTGGTTTGGTTTGGTTTGGTTTGGTTTGGTTTAAAAAACAAAAAAAAAAAAAACATTTTTTGGTTGTGTGTATGTGTATGCCATGTTTGTAAAAATGCCCTCAAAGAACAGAGGAGGGTGTCCGTTCCCCTGGGCCTGGCACTTGTGAACTGCCCCTGTGGGTGTAAGGAAGCAAAGTTGGATCCCTGGAAGAGCAGTAAGCATTTCTTACATATATATTCTTTACTATACTATATGTATGTATGTATGTATGTATGTATGTATGTATGTATACACACACACACACACACACATAGATATGTATAGACATGTACACATGTATATTTCATATATGTTTATGTATGTATATGCACTTTGTAGACCAAGCTGGCCTCTAGTGCTGGAATTACATGTATGCATGCCTTTCCTTAAATTTTGCATTAGTCAATTTCTAAAATCCAAATTTAGCAAATAAAAGGCTGGATCAGTGTAGTACATAGCTAATGTAGTCAATATAGCTTTTTCATTGTTGGGTGACATTTCTGGGGAGATGTTAACAAACATCTCACCCCAGATTGGGAAGCAACGACAGAGAAAAGTGTGGATACCACCAGTATCCAGCTTAGTGAACAAGTGAGTTTTATTAAAGTTACAGGAAAGGAAGAACAGCCAGTGCTGAGCCATCTCACCAACCCCATGACCAACGTTCTCTCTCTCTCTCCCTCCCTCCCTCCCTCCCTCCCTCCCTCCCTCCCTCCCTCTCTCTCTGGTTTATTTCATTTATACATATAGCTCAAATGAATGAGCTGTCCTCAGACACACCAGAAGAGGGCATCAGATCCCATTACAAATGGTTGTAAGCCCCCATGTGGTTACTGGGAATTGAACTCAGAACCTCTGAAAGAGCAAGCAGCCTTAACCGCTGAGTCATCCGTCCAGCTCCATGACCTAGATCCTTAATGTTCTCCCATGAAAAGTAAGACATTTCTTCAAAGAAGATACACATATTACCCCATGATGCATGAAACCATGCACATTAGTCATGGAAATGCCAATAAAAACATGAGTTTCCACTTTATAGCTACTGGGAAAACTACAATAACAATGTTTAGAATTCTGGTAAAAATGGAAGTCCTTAAAGATTGTTGGTGGCTGGTAAGGTATCTAATACCCATAATCCCCATAATTGGAGACTAACGGAGGGGAGGAGCTTTATAGTTGAAGCCAATGTGGCTCAGTGAGCACTTCCTCATTTTAATTTTAGATTTTTTTTTTTTTTTTTTTTTTTTAGTTTTTAAAGTATACGTGAAGGGAGAGTGTGTACATATGAATGCAGATATGTACAGAGGCCAGGTAGAGATGCCACTCAGGATCCTTAGACCTGGAGTTACAGACAATTGTGAGCTGACTGGTTTGGCTGCTGGAAACTGGACTAACATTCTTAGCAAGAATAGTACATGATCTTAACTGCTGAGCCATCGGCCTCAGCAGCCTGTATAGTATAGCACCTTCCAGTTCTGTGAAAGCTAGCCATCGGGAGGAAATTTTCAGGTCAATTCCAACTCAAATTTTCTGTGTTCCAGAGCCAAAATAAGTTGTGCCTTTAGCAATAGAGGTTTACAATCTTCTTGTGCTGGGCTACCAAGAACAACAGTACCAGTTGGTTTTGTGTGTGTATGTGGCCAGGAGGGCCCCCTTTGACCCAACCCTGGCAGTGAAATTTCACTTAATAACACATGTTTTCTATGGGAAATATTGTCTATCCATGCTGAGTACCTGTGTTCAAACTGTGTGTGTGTGTTTACAAATGAGTGAGTTTCCAGAAGGATTTTTCTTACATGCTAGCCAAGTCCCCCAGCTCTGTTCTGTCACCACTTAAAGCTTTGATTATCAGTTTCTTCCTCCTCTGTGTTCCTAGTGTGTGTTTGAGTCTCTCTTCTCCCCATTAATACCTCATCTCCTCCCCGTCTCATAGGCACTTTCTAGCATCCTGACCTCTACAGACAAACTATAAACCTCGAAGGTAGTGTGCACATATGGGCAAGAACATGAGACTTAACCTTGCTAAGTTACGTCACTTAGTATTTTCCAGCTTTGTCTATTTTTCTGCAAATTGTTTCATTTTTCATTATGACTGGATAAAATTCCATTGTGTATTTATACCACATTTCTCTTATCCATTTATCAGTTTGCAGGCTGGTTCCGTTTCCTAGCTATCATGAATAAAGCAGCAATGAGTCTGATGTGCAGGTGTCTCTGGAGGAGGAGAGAGGCCTTTGGGTATATGCCCAGGAGTGGTATAGCTGGATCATATGGTACAGCTATTTTTAATTTTTTGAACAACCTCCACACTGATTTCCATAGAGACTGCACCAGTTTACACTCCTAGCACCTCGGAGAACATTCCCATTTCCACACATCCTCACAAATATTTGACATCATTTGTTTTCTTGATGGTAGCCATTCAGACTGGGGTGGAATGGAATCAGTAGTTTTCATTTGTATTTCTGTAAATATTATTTGGCTATTGAATATTTTAATATGCTTAGTAGCCATTTCTAGTTCTTCTCTTGAGAGCTCTCTATTTAGTTTTGTGGTCAATTTAAAAATAGACGTATTTGCTTTTATGTATATGAGTGTTTTGCCTGTATACGTTTGTGCACCACATGTATGCATGTTGCCATCTGGGGGACAGAAGAAAGCATTGGTGGTATCTTTGTCAAAAGTCAGGTGGCTGTAGTTGTGGGTCCGGTATTTGGGCCCCCTTTCTGTTCCATTGATCTGTGCATCTGTATCAGCACCACATGCTGTTTTTTTTTTATTACAGAGTAATATCTGTAGAATAACTTTAAGTCAGGTATGGTGGCACCTTCAGCTGTATCCATTTTAAAAGTTGTTTCCTTTTAACTTTTTATTCTTTCTAAATTTCCAATCCCACTCATTTCCCCATCCCTTCATATCTATCCTCCCCCTCCCCAAATAAAAATTAAAATAAACAAACAAAACCTAAAACATCTTGACCAGGAAACTGCAGTGTGTCCCACCGTATACCCTTTGTCCACACATATTATTTGCAAATGTTAATTGCAATGAGTGATTGGTCTGCTTCAAAGCCTCTGGCTTCTGCTACATCATCTATACTGGACCTTCATGGACACTGCTCGGCTAGCCTGCATCTTGGAGACCTGAAGCTTTGGATCTGCTGGACAGGCCCCTTCACCTGCTCTAGCAGGTGAAGTAGATGGGGTAGTTGTTGGGGTGGTCCAACTTGAAGCCCTGGATCTGGAAGTGGGCGGTCGTAGACTTGGTCTACCTGCTCGCTCTCCTGCAGCCACATCATCAGGGCCAGCTCACCCAATGCAGCAACTAGCAAGGGACAGGACCGGTTTATTCTTTTTGCTCAGGAGTTATCTGGGGTCACTTATGGATTATTTTCCCCCCTGCTTTTGTAAAGAACATCACAATGTTTGTTGGAATTGAATTGAATCTATAGATTACTTTTAATGAGACAGCCATCATGCAATGTTTATTCTTCCAACCCAGGACCATTTCTTTCTTCCATGTTTTAGTGTTTTTAAACAAACAAACAAAAACAAATAAACAAACTTTCATATTCATTTGGGTGGTGGTGCAATGTTTTGAGCTCAGCACTTAGGCAGAGGCAGGTGAATGTCTGAGTTTGAGACCAGCCTGGTCTATATAGCAAATTCTAGGAGAGCCAGGGCTATAAAGAGAAACCCTGTCTCAGAAACAAAACAAAACTTTTCACGTTCATTTTAGGAGTATTCCAAGGATTATTGATTGTCCTCAAGGCCACTGAATGGGATTGGTTCCCTGAGTTCTTCCTCAGTTTGTCATCTATATACAGGAAGAATAATGATTTTGGGTGGTAATTTGCTGCAATTAACTGCCACTTTGTTAGAAGTGGTTGTCAGTTCTAAGAATCTTCTGGCATATATTTAGAATCTTTTATGTTTAGAATCATACCATCTACATGCAATCCTTTGGCTGTTTGTATGTGTTTTATTTGCTCCTCTTGTATTATTGCTCTAGCTAAGACATCTAGTACTATATTAGATTAGAATGGGTAAAGTGGACAATATTGTCTATTTCTGATTTTGAATTTTTCCCCTATTTAATATAATGTTGGCTATACATTTGTTGTATATAGCCTTTCTTCCTTTTCTTTTTCTCTTTTTCCTTTCCTTTCCTTTCTCTCCCTTCCTTCCTTCCTCCCTCCCTCCCTCCCTCCCTCCCTCCCTCCCTCCCTCCCTTCCTTCCTTCCTTCCTTCCTTCCTTCCTTCCTTTCCAGACAAGGTCTCTCTTTGTAGCCTTGGTTGTCTGGAACTCACTGTGTGGACCTTGCAGGCCGTGAGCTATCAGAGATCTTCCTGCCTTGAAAGGCTAATGTGCATGATGTACATGAGATCTTTTTCCACGTGTCTACAGAACTGTCAACATCCTAATTAGTTCCCGTTAAATAATTCCTGGAAAATGATGTGCTGTGTTTCCACTGCAACCACTGATTCTAACCATCATCTCTACCTCTACAGCAGAGTCCATGGGCGTCATTCCCAATCCAAGATTATGTGTCTTTAGAAATTACAATCTAGATAGCATGGTTTGATGTAAAACATGCTGCAGTGGCTCACATGTTTAAGCACTTGATCACCAGCGGGTGGCATAATTTTGAGACTGTGGGACCCTCAGGAATTGGGGCTCAGGTGGAAGTGAGTGCTGGGAGCCTGGCCTAAATGGTCACATAGCACAGGCTTCCACATTGCAGTCCACATGGCCTTGCTTGCCACCATGATGGACTCTGGCTCCTTGACCAGGAACTCTTCCTGTCTTAAGTTGTTTTTTTCCCTCAGGTATTTGGTCACAGCAGCAAGAATAGTAGCTATATTCTACTTGCAGTGAAATTATTGGGACATAACCCTATTAAAAGTCACACAGCAGATGGATTTCTCATTTGGCTACATACTGTTGAATACTTCTTTGTTCACTGTTTATCTCCAGAAACCATCAGCTATGCCAATATCTTTAACGGCATATTTACAACTCCAGTCTCCACCATCTCCTCGATAATGGCTGTTTAATTTGCTTTTAACAGTACTAGTCTGTGTTGAAATCTTCAATGCTTCAAAAATACTTCTGCTGTTCTTTGCTTGAATTAAGATCCAAACAAGGCTAACATTTTGCATCTGTTTACTATGGCTCTTAAGGATCTTTTAATCCATGAGGTTTTTTCTTCCATCCTTATCCCTTTTATGGCATTTAAGGAAGAAACTGACTCATTTGTCTTGATGAATCTCCTGTTATCTGACGGTGGCTGTTTGCAGCCACGTGATATGATTCTGTAAGTCCTCTAATTTATGTAGCTTTATCACTCCGTGTTTCCCATATGCACTGATCATGAGATATAAAAGTCCCAATTAGAGCCTTTCAGCTATAATGCATCTTATTTACTTCCTCTTGTACTACCTTCAGGAGGCATGTAATATCTGGCTATCTCACTTTTACTGATATAACACTGATCAACAAGTTCATGTGTATAGCATGATTCATTTATTACAGTTGACCCTCAGTATCTGAAGAGGGTGCAGTGTGCTTCCAGGAATATCCTGCAAATAGAATCTGCAGATGCTACAGGCCCTTATATACAATGAAATATTATTTACGTAGGACATAAACATATCTCCTCATATACTATAGAATACATCATGTAATGTAACATGCTACGTAAACAGTTGCCACACTGGTATTGTTTAAGGAGTAATGATAAGCAGAACCATCATCTGTGGATGTTTAGACAGAACCATTATAGACCGGAAGGCACAGTCCAGGAATGAAGTGTTAGGTGAACACTGCTGGATCAGTGGGTATAGTGGCAAAGAGAGGGGAAGGTGAATTAGGACTCAATTTGGAAAGTTTTGTTCTGTTTGAGACAGGGCATCTTTATGTAGCTCTGGCTCACCTAGAGTTTGCATTGCAGAACAGCCTGACCTTGAACCACAGACAACCATCCTGCCTCAGCCTCCTGCCTCACACCTGGGATTGTAGGTGTAAACCACCAAATGTGGTAGATGGAATACTTGGATGAGGAAAAGCTTTCATCTGGATAGCTGTGAGGAAGTCTGCAACAGTCCATCTTACAGTGAAGAACAAACACAGAAAGCACTCCTGGCAGAAGCGAACTGAGATTCAGTACAGAGGCTGCAGTAAAATAACGAAGTTCTCTGATAGCTGGGTGGGAAAGCTCACACCTATAATTCTGGCACATGGAAGGGGGAGGCAGGAGGATCAGGAGTTCACGGTAAGTTTCCTCTATTCAATGAAAAGAGTATGGGCTATGTGAGACCGTAAAACAAACAAACAAACAAAAAAAAAACCCATAAAATGAAAAACAATGAATAGTTTCTTTAAAACTTTTAGAGATGTCCCTGAATTCCTACCTCCAGCTTCCTGCTTCAGCCTCCCAATTGGCTAGTACTGAGCTGCATGCCACTGTGGCGCATCCTTCCTTCCCTGCCCCTCCCCCCTCACTCTCTTCTCCCCTCCTTCCTTCGCTCCTCGCTTCAGGGTCTTGATATGTAGCCAGGTTGACCTTATCCTCTGAAGTGCCTGTTGAGTTTGAGTGCTGGGATAACAGAAGTCCCCCCAACCCTCTTTTATAACAGGCTTATTGAGTTACACTTTATAAACATGAGCGCTCACAATGTGTATATATTTAAGTGCTTTGTAGTAAGCTTCCCCACTTGGGTGAACAACCGTGAGTGCTATTTTAGAATGTTTCCATTACCTCAACAACAACAACAAAAAAGGTATGGGGAGATGGCTCAGTGCTTAATTCTGTTACATTAATCTTATTTATATATATTTTAAACTTCATTGGTAAGAAAGCCTTTCAGGGCTAGAGGTCACAGTGAAAAGCACTGCTGCTTTTGGAGAGGATCGGAATTCAGTTCCCAGCACCCGAAGGACACCTCGCAATGGTCTGTAATCCAGTTCGAGAGGATCTAATGCCCTCTTCTGGCCGCTGCGGTACTGCAGGCATGTGGTGTGCACAGATATAAATTTGGGCAGACATTCATACAGTACAATTAAATGATTAAAATTAAAAAAAAAAAACTTAAATAGAATAAACACCACACACCAAAATTAACTGAGATTGCTCAGTGGTTAAATCACTTACCACAGAAGCCTGAGGACTGGTGTTTGGATCCTCAGAACTTACATAAATGTGTAGTATAATCCTAACCTCAGAAGGTGGAAAAGGGAAAACCCCAAAGCAAACTAGCCAGCTAAATTAGCTCTACTTAGCAAACCCTAGGTTTGATTGACTCTGCCTCCATGAAAACAATGAGGAGTGGTCAAGGGTGAGTCCTGACATAAACCTCAGGATGTCCCATGCACCTGTACACATATGCATGTCTATCCCCACCCTGTGCCTACACAAGTGCAAACATGCTGTGATGGTTTGTATATCCTTGGACCAGGGAGTGGCACCATCTGAAGGTGTGGCCTTGTTGGAATAGGTGTGACCTCGTTGGAATGGGTATGTCACTGTGGGTGTGGGCATAAGATCCTCACCCTAGTTGCCTGGAAGTCAGTCTTCCACTAGCAGCCTTTGGATGAAGACATAGAACTCACAGCTCCTCCTGTGCCATGCCTGCCTGGATACTGCCATGCTCCCACCTTGATGATAATGGACTGAACCTCTGGACCTGTAAGCCAGCCCCAATTAAATGTTTTTTATAAGACTTGCCTTGGTCATGGTGTCTGTTCACAGCAGTAAAACCCTAACTAAGACAGAAGTTGGTACCAGAAGTGGGGTATTCTGTGATGGGCCTGACCATGCTTTTATTTGAAAGAATGTGGATTTTTGGACTTTGGATTTGGAACTCAGTGGAATGCTTTAAATGGGACTTAATGGGTCACCTCAGTAGGAATATGGAAGACTTTGTTGCTGGGAGTAATTTGAACTGTGTTGACTTGGCCCAAGAAATTTCAAAAGAGAAGAATTTCAGTATGTGGCATAAAGACTGTTTTTGTGGTATTTTGGTGAAGAATGTGGCTACTTTTTGCCCTTGTCTGAAAAGTCTGCCTGAGGCTAAGGTGAAGAGACTTGGATTAATTGAATTAACTGCATTGACAAAGAAAGTTTTAAAAAAGCCCAGCAGAGACTCTGTTCTCTGGTTAAGTCTCACAAAGAGAAGTTTGAACAAGCATAGCAAGCTTAGAAAGGCCAAATATAAAATATATGGTTCGAGTATTAAAGGCATACCAGGAAGTGAAATGGAGCAAAATCCTGTGTTCTAGGAGATAACAGATTAAGGGTGTGGGACCTTGGGGCAAGATCCTACCCAGCTAAATTAAATCCAGGCATGGTGGTACACATCTTTAATCCCATGAGACAGGCATGCTGATCTCTGCATTCAAGGTCAATCTACAGAGCAAGAACCAGGATAGCCAAGCTTACGCAGTGAAGGATTTGGAAAACAGAAAGCCAGTGATAATGTAATAATACAAGGGAATCATGTTCTAGTTCCTGTAAGCAGCAGAACTCGGCAGCTTCAGCCATGTGGCTCTGGCTGAGTTAAGAATGGAAAGAACTACTGGGAAAATTGATGCTGGTTAGCTGGAGCTAAGGAATTAGCAGTGATTAAGAAGAGACCAGCATCACTGAGGTGAAATCTTCTGGAAATTGTTTTCTGGGAGCACAAAGAAGCTGTGTTCCAGAGATACCCAAGGTTGTACCTCATGCTGCAGCTGGACTTGGTAATGTGTAAGAGTCATTCAGGTGGTACTGCTTGTGAAGGAATGAAGGGATCATGGAGAAAAGGTGAGGCTTAGCACTGTGAGAGGCCAGGGAAGGCCATTGGAGAAGGTGAAGCCTCAGCTGTAGTTGATGGCCCAGAACTGAAGGGGTCGTGCAAAGGATTTGAGGCTTGGCACCCTGAAGAGAGCCTATGAGAGGCTATTGGTGAAGCCTAGTTGGAGTGGAACACCCCAGTGTATTGAAGATACCAGAGCCATGGGATACATGCTGAGAAAAGCTGCTAACAGGGAGTGGAACCAGCCCAGGAGAAAGCAGTTTGCTGCAGAAAACAAAGATGAAAAAGGAGTGGAGATCTGAAGACCGCTTTGACATCAGCCATGGAGATGCAGAGTTTGGAGTTTGCCCAGCTGGTTTCCTGCCTTGCTTTGGGGATTACAGTTAATTAAGTTGAATGAATCTCAGAAGAGACCTTGAACTTTGGACTTTTAACATTGTTTCCACTGCTATAGACTATGAGGACTTTGAAAGTTGGACTAAATGCATTTTGCATTATGCTATGTTTGAGTATGGCCCCCATAGACTCATGTTTTTGAACAAGTCTATGGGGACCAGGGAGTGAAATGTGATGGCTTGTATATTCCTGGACCAGGGAGTGGCACCATCTGAAGGTGTGGCCTTGTTGGAATAGGTGTGACCTGGTTGGAATGGGTGTGTCACTGTGGGTGTGGGCATAAGATCCTCACCCTAGTTGCCTGGAAGTCAGTCTTCCACTAGCAGCCTTTGGATGAAGACATAGAACTCTCAGCTCCTCCTGCGCCATGCCTGCCTGGATACTGCCATGCTCCCTCCCACCTTGATGATAATGGACTGAACCTCTGAACCTGTAAGCCAGCCCCAAGTAAATGTTTTTTATAAGACTTGCCTTGGTCATGGTGTCTGTTCACAGCAGTAAAACCCTAACTAAGACACATGCATACATACACATGCACACCATAAACACACAAAATAATAAAACCTCAACATAGTTGTAAAATGACTAGTCAATAGCTACTGCTCTACAATCCCCAAAGGCCTTTGCTCCCACCGTCTAGTCTCTGAAGACTCCTGGTCTCCTCCTACATCTAACTAAAGCTTTTGGGTCACCCAAATCATCCCAGCTCTCTTTTCCAACAATCAGCAGAAAATGTCCTGAATGGTTGGCACCATCATGTTAGGATTACTTGGGAAGAATCAAGGCAAGCACTCATTTCTTGAGTGCGAGCCCAGAGCGTTTCATGTTTTATATTCATGAACTCAAAAGTTCATGCATTGGAAGCTCAGTTTCCAGCTTGAGACACTCTTGGGGGCTAATACAACTGTAGGGCGACCTCCTGGAAAGACACTGGGTCCCTGAGGAAGGGGGGTCTTTGGATGGCTGTAGGTCCATAGTTTCCACTATATTAATTATATATATACGAGAGAGAGAGAGAGAGAGAGAGAGAGAGAGAGAGAGAGAGAGAGAGAAAGAAAGAGAAAGAGAGAGAGAGAAAGAAAGAGAAAGAGAGAGAGAGAGAGATTCTTGTAAACCTGGCTGTCCTGGAACTTGCTCCTTAGACCAGGCTGGTCTTGAACTCAGAGAATCACCTGCCTGTCTCTTCTGAGTGCTGGAATTAAATGCATGTGCCACCAGTGCCTGGTGATTTCTTTTTAATGTCAAATATTTGGTGCATGATGATGCGTGTGTATGTGTATGGCATCTGTATATATCTAATGTGTGGGTACCAGAGCAGAGGCTGGAGGGTAATGTACAGGAGTGAGTTTTTCCTTTTCACCATATAGGTCCTGAGAATCTAACGCAGGTCATCAGGTTTGCCAACAGTGCTTTTACCCTCTGAGCCATTTCACTGGCCCTCAACAGAGTTTTAAAAAATTTTCCTAGTGCTTAACGGTATTTAGATTATATAATTTCCTCTCTTCTCTTTCCTCTCTCCAACCCCTATGCACTCTTTTGCAATCATTCAGATTCATGGCTTGTTTTTGTTGTTGATGTCTGTGTGTGTATTCCTAAATATATAAATACAACCTGCCGAGTCCGTATAATGTTACGTGTGTGTATACTTTCAGGGGTGACCACTTGGTATGGGGTGCCAACTGGTCTGCTCTTCCCTGAGAAAGACTGTCTCTCCCTCTCTCAGCATTCCTTAGCTGCCTGTAGCTCTTTGTCTAGGCTTCAGGCCTTTTTTCCCCCTTCCCCATTCTTGAGCATGCCTTTTGGTATCATCGTTGTCCAGGTCCATGTTTATGAAGCCATATTGATGAAACTTCAAGGTCACAGCTTCTCTGATATTTCTAGGAGACACCACTTCATATCAAATTCCCCAATCCTCTGCTCATACACCCTCTCTTGTGCAGTGATCCCTGGATCTTAGGTGAGGGTGTCGTTCTGTGGAAGATGTCTCAGTTGGGCTAGGCTGTAAACGTTGCACTTTGATTGGCTGTTCTTTTTCTTTTTTTTTTTTTTTTTTTTTTTTTTGGTTTTTCGAGACAGGGTTTCTCTGGCTGTCCTGGAACTCACTCTGTAGACCAGGCTGGCCTTGAACTCAGAAATCCACCTGCCTCTGCCTCCCAAGTGCTGGGATTAAAGGCGTGTGCCACCACCGCTCAGCTGGCTGTTGTTTTCTACAAAGGTCTTTGTTGGCTGCAAAGCTCAGTTTCCTTAATGCTGATGATGAGTGCACTTATTTGTGGGTATGAGGACATTCACCTCATTTTACACACAATACAGATGCTTTATTTAAGAGCATGATGGACGGCATGAGACTCGTGTCCACAGTGGCAGTGATCTAATGGAAAGTCCCTTATTTGGTTTTTAAAGAGGTTGATAGAAAAAAAAAGGAGCCACATCCTTTTCAAACAATTATTTAAAGAAGATCTGAAGAAATCTAGGAGAGGAATAAGCAAGGATTATGCACAAAGGGCTGTAGACCTGAAGGGCTGTAGACCTGAAGGGCTGTAGACCTGGGCTGTCTCAGGCTCAGGGAAAGAATGAAGTCCGGGCAGTCTCTGGCTTGTTTCAACTACTACTTTTGTATTCTATGATACTCTGAAAGCAATGCATAAGCACTAGAGATTGAACTTGGAATTCTGACCATTTCCTTGAGTGACTGCTGCCTGTTACTCTTACTATACTTACCAAGGGTGCTGGGCAGTTGCAGTGAGCCACTAAAACTTCAAATATGTCTCCATAAACTACAAGGAAGCCAAGTTAACTCCTTAATATTCTTACTGTGATTTAAAGCTCAAAATGACACTCTAATAGTATTTTAGAGTTTTTGGGTTTTTTTTTGCAGTGCTGAAGATGGAACCTCACGTTTTGAGCATGCCAGGCAAAAATACCTCATCTCTGAACTATTGCTGCTTAGAATGATATTTTAAGCAAAGTATTTAAAATTTAAATTTTCAAAAGCTGGGCATTTATGGGGCCCACCTTTGATCCCAGCAGTCAGAGATAGGTGGATTTCAGAGTTTGAGGTCAGTCTGGTCTACAGAGCTGGGATTAAAGAGAGAAAAACCTATCTCAAAAAACAAAAACAAACAAACAAACAAACAAAAAACAAAAACAAAAAAACCCAAAAAAATCGCAAAAATAAATATATTTTTTACTAGCTATACAAAATTTGAAATTCAGACAAAACCATGAAGGTTATGCAATTTGGCATATTAATAAGGAAATAGACTGTGGGGATGACAGGCCTTCTCTATGCTTGCTAACGATAGGGCTAGGATAAGAATGCAAACTTCAAATTCTCATTTCATGACCTTTCTAACTCCAATAAGTAAGCTGTCTGTGTGGAATGCCTTCATTTCTCTGGTGAGATCAACCATGAACAGCTCCTTGGAGACAGACTCAGGCAAGATGACCCTTCCTCTACCCTGCCTCCTCCGACTCCAGTAAGCAAAGCCTCAGGAGACTGCTGCTGAAATTCTGGTAAAGTGAATCACTAGGCCAAAGACAGCTGTGAACTACATTGCATTACAAATACTACAGCAATGCCCCGCAGTCATTGTGTGGGTCCTCCAGTATCACTAGAGGGTCTCATATTTCCTCCATCCAGTCAGAATGTGCAGGGGCTATCTGTAGTGGCTATTCCTGGTTGTCAACTTGACAATATTTGGAATGAACTACAATCCGGAATTGGAAGGCTCACCAGTGACCCTTATCTGGAGGCTTGGAGATCCTTATCTGGATCTTGGTTTGAAGATCTTGAGCCATAGTGGCTATGGATTCCAGAAGATTGAATCTCCGAGTTAAGGAACACACCTTTAATCTGGGCTATGCCTTTCATCTGGGATTAAAGGTGTGGTGGAACACACCTTTAATCTGGGCTAAACCTTTTGCTGGAGACAATATAAGGACATTGGAAGAAGGGAGTCTAGCTCTTGCTCTTGCTCCTTCGCCTGCTTGCTGCGTGAGACTGAGTAACTGCTAGATCCTTGGACTTCCATTCACAGCTGCGACTGAACCATTGTTGGGAATTGGGCTGCCGACTGTAAGTCATCAATAAATTCCTTTACTATTTAGAAATTATCCATAAGTTCTGTGACTCTAGAGAACCCTGACTAATACAGAAGTTGGTACCAGGAGTGGTTCTAGAGTAACAGAAGTACAAGGATGAATCTTTTAAAATACTGGAATTGGCTTGTTGATCCACCAGCACTTTCAAATATTGAAACCTCTCCAGATTCTCTCCCTCCTGGGAGCTCAGAGAATTTTGAAGACCCATGGTTGAAACTATATTCCGAACTTAAAGAAGCTAATGCCCTTGATTTTCTTAATGAATTAGGTGATTCAGTGCACAAAGCTTTCTACAAGATGGGGAAAAAATCGAAAAATGATTTTACTGGCTGGCTGCTCTTAGTATCTGTGGAAAAAATGATGAATGAAAGGAAGGAGTTGTGTGATAAAATCGAAAGGCTCCAGACACAAGTAAACGATCTAAAAGTTGCTAAGTGTGTCCTTGAGGAGAATCTTCTCTCTTGTAGCAATAGAGCTCAAGTTGCAGAAAATCAAACAGAAACTCTCATTGTAAGGTTGGCTGAACTACAGAGAAAATTCAAGTCTCAGCCTCAGAGTGTGTCGACAGTTAAAGTAAGGGCTCTAATTGGCAAAGAATGGGATCCTACAACATGGGACGGGGATGTGTGGGAAGACCATGTTGAAGCTGAGAATTTTGAATCCTCAGATTCTCAAGGGTTTGCCCCACCTGAGGAAGTAGTACCCTCAGCCCCACCTCTTGAAATAATGCCTTCCCCACATGAGGAAATTAATTTTGCAGAGTCTGCTCACGGCCCACCAATAGTTTCTTCTAGACCTGTAACCAGACTCAAAGCAAAACAGGCTCCTAGAGGGGAGGTAGAAAGTATAGTCCATGAGGAAATTCGCTACACTACTAAGGAGCTTAATGAGTTTGCTAATTCATTCAAGCAGAAACCTGGTGAATATGTGTGGGAATGGATTTTAAGGGTGTGGGATAAGGGTGGAAGGAACATAAAACTAGAGCAGGCTGAGTTTATTGACATGGGTCCTCTGAGTAGAGATTCTAGGTTTAATACGGAAGCTCGCATAGTTAAAAAAGGTGTCAAAAGTTTGTATAGGACACCAAGTCACTATGCGACCTGAACTACCCATCATGAGCTGGGTACTATCAGACCCTGCAAGTCATAAAGTGGGACGTGCACAGCAGCAGTCTATTATCAAATGGAAGTGGTATATACGTGATCGGGCCAGAGCAGGTCCTGAAGGCACAAGCAAGTTACATGAAGAAGTTGCTCAAATGCCTATGGTTTCTACTCCTGTTACAATGCCATCTGCTGCCAAGCATGCACCTATAGCCTCATGGGGTGTTCCCTATGATCAACTGACCGAAGAGGAGAAGACTAGAGCCTGGTTTACTGATGGCTCTGCACGTTATGCAGGCACCACCCAGAAGTGGACAGCTGCAGCATTACAACCCCTTTCTGGGACAACCTTGAAAGACACAGGTGAAGGGAAATCTTCACAGTGGGCAGAACTTCGGGCAGTACACATGGTATTACAGTTTGTTTGCAAGAAGAAATGGCCAGATGTACGATTATACACTGACTCATGGGCTGTAGCCAATGGATTGGCTGGATGGTCAGGGACTTGGAAAGATCACAATTGGAAAATTGGTGAGAAAGACATCTGGGGAAGAAGTATGTGGATAGATCTCTCCAAATGGGCGAAGGATGTGAAGATATTTGTGTCCCATGTAAATGCTCACCAAAAGGTGACTTCAGCTGAGGAGGAGTTCAATAATCAAGTGGATAAGATGACCCGTTCTGTGGACAATCAGCCTCTCTCCCCAGCCATCCCTGTCATTGCTCAATGGGCACATGAACAAAGTGGCCATGGTGGTCGAGATGGAGGTTATGCTTGGGCTCAGCAACATGGGCTTCCACTCACCAAGGCTGACCTGGCTACAGCTGCTGCTGATTGCCAGATCTGCCAACAGCAGAAACCAACACTGAGCCCCAGATATGGCACCATTCCTCGAGGTGACCAGCCAGCAACCTGGTGGCAGGTTGACTACATTGGACCACTTCCTTCGTGGAAAGGACAGCGTTTTGTTCTTACTGGAGTAGATACTTATTCTGGTTATGGATTTGCCTTTCCTGCACGTAATGCCTCTGCTAAAACCACCATTCACGGACTGACAGAATGCCTCATCTATCGTCATGGTATTCCACACAGTATTGCTTCTGACCAAGGAACTCATTTCACAGCCAGAGAAGTACGACAGTGGGCTCACGATCATGGAATTCACTGGTCTTACCACATTCCCCATCATCCTGAAGCAGCTGGGCTGATAGAAAGATGGAATGGCCTTTTGAAGACGCAGTTACAGCGCCAATTAGGTGGTAACAGCTTGGAAGGCTGGGGCAGAGTTCTTCAGAAGGCAGTATATGCTTTGAATCAGCGCTCGATATATGGTACAGTTTCACCCATAGCCAGGATTCATGGGTCCAGGAATCAAGGGGTGGAAAACGGAATAGTTCCACTTACTATCACTCCTAGTGACCCTCTAGGAAAATTTTTGCTTCCTGTCCCCATAACTCTAGGTTCTGCTGGCTTAGAAGTTTTGGCTCCAGAGAGGGGAGTGCTCCTACCAGGAGCTACAACAAACATTTCATTGAACTGGAAGCTCAGACTTCCCCCTGGTCATTTTGGGCTTCTAATGCCCTTAAACCAACAGGCTAAAAAAGGAATAACAGTGTTAGGAGGGGTGATAGATCCAGATTACCATGGGGAAATTGGATTACCTCTTCACAATGGTGGTAAGCAAGATTATGTCTGGAGTGCAGGAGATCCCTTAGGGCGTCTCTTAGTACTACCATGTCCTGTGATTAAAGTCAATGGGAAACTACAACAGCCTAATCCAAGCAGGATGACAAAGGACGCAGACCCATCAGGAATGAAGGTATGGGTCAATCCTCCAGGAAAAGAGCCAAGACCTGCTGAGGTGCTGGCTGAAGGTGAAGGAAATACAGAATGGGTAGTAGAGGAAGGTAGTTATAAATACCAATTAAGGCCACGTAACCAGTTGCAGAAACGAGGATTATAAAGTAATATGAATGCCCATTGTAAATTTACTAATGCGTTTGCGATTGTACGAGGGATAGTTATATCATGTTAGGCGTATTTACAACCTTGTTATTGTTTCATGTGAACATGAGATATTATTTGTGTCAAGTTGACAAGGGGTGGATTGTAGTGGCTATTCCTGGTTGTCAACTTGACAATATTTGGAATGAACTACAATCCGGAATTGGAAGGCTCACCAGTGACCCTTATCTGGAGGCTTGGAGATCCTTATCTGGATCTTGGTTTGAAGATCTTGAGCCATAGTGGCTATGGATTCCAGAAGATTGAATCTCCGAGTTAAGGAACACACCTTTAATCTGGGCTATGCCTTTCATCTGGGATTAAAGGTGTGGTGGAACACACCTTTAATCTGGGCTAAACCTTTTGCTGGAGACAATATAAGGACATTGGAAGAAGGGAGTCTAGCTCTTGCTCTTGCTCCTTCGCCTGCTTGCTGCGTGAGACTGAGTAACTGCTAGATCCTTGGACTTCCATTCACAGCTGCGACTGAACCATTGTTGGGAATTGGGCTGCCGACTGTAAGTCATCAATAAATTCCTTTACTATTTAGAAATTATCCATAAGTTCTGTGACTCTAGAGAACCCTGACTAATACACTATCCTACTCGGCATTATCTCAGGCTTTCCCTTGCCCTGAAGGGGAGACTTCAGACACCTGCCCACATATTCTACTCTCCTGTTTCTTCTTACAAGAGATAGAAGTGATGATGGTTCAGGAGATGAGGAAGAACTGCCTCTCCTTGCCAGCTGATAGTCATTCTACTTGATGTGGAAATTAAAAACTGAATACCATTATTGAATTTAATATAAACAATGATTCTGTTTCTTTCTTTCGTTTGTTTGTTTGTTTGTTTGTTTTAGACAGGGTTTCTTTGTGTATCCCTGGTCGTCCTGGAACTCTGTAGACCAGGCTGGCCTCAATCTCACAGAGATCCACCTGCCTCTGTTACCACCACCCACCTAAAGAATAATTCCACTAAAGAACAATTCATCATATTCATTCTACTTTTACTTGGCTCCAGTTGTCCCAAAGATGTATTTTACAATTCGTTTGAATTGCTAAGTGGAATTAACATTACATTTTGTGCTACTTATGTTTTATCAAAAATACTGCTTTTTAAAAGATTTTCTAACTTTTACTTCATCATGGCTGAGCCTTTTTCTAACATGGTTGTGTCAATTCCTTCCCTATTGTTGGGGATTCACTTCCACTTCCCCTTTTCGTAGTATCCCACTTTAAGGGGCCATATCCACTAATAAGCCATGTTCTGGGAAAAAAATGTGAGTATCTCCATCAAATAACGGGCAGTCAAGAGCTTTAGGAACACTTATTCTCACTGAAAATAGCCTCTACATCACTCCTTGCTCCTGAGTATGTCGGCGAACAGTCTGTTATATATTTTTGCCTTTTGTTTTGCTTTCCGTACTCAGAGATCAAATCCAGGATCTCCTACATGTTAACCACAGGTTTTCCCAGTGAACTATACACCCCAGACCCTATTATGTATTAATTAAAGAATAAAGACGATAGGTAGTTATGAGCTGCTTAGAATTTCCTAGGATGTGACTTTGCCTCCCGTGAAGATCCCTTGGACACCTGTGAGGTGGAAACCTGACATTAGTTCTACTGTAAGCAACACCAAGGTGTAATTGCTTTTCTTCCTTCTGAGTACCTTGTCTAGTAGGCCATTTACTTTGATGAGGTCATAATGCCATGTTTGTAGAGTCTCCTTTGTCATTTACACCTTTGAGAAGAATCAACTTTTAAAACAACATGAACATTAGCTGGTACATTACAGCCTGAGATCACAGGGACAAAGATCTCTGGAAGGCCTGGTGGAGACTCTTTCCTGTAAGCGTACCTCATCACTGGGCTATGTGGGCACTTTGTTCCATGTTGTGATGGTAACGACATACCTGAACTGATAGCGGATATGCTTCTGGTTGAGTCCTGTACTCCAAGTCATGCAAACCCCATGGAAAAGTTCCTCCATGGTGAAGAGAAACCGTCTTGAATATTACACCACAGAAAAACTGGCAGATTTAGACATCTTTTCCTCTCTTGAACACATTTCCTTACGGATGTTCTCAGAGGAACATCGTGCTCTAGCTTAAGTGTGAGAGTGATAACCTACATCACCATTATATTTATATTTTAGAGAAATGTCTAAAAATGAAGCCAAGTCAATAAAAATAAAGATTTAAACTTTCATCCGGGTAAAGTAAAAGCCTTCTACTCAACATGCCATCCTCTCTGATTCCTTTAGAGACAGGACATGAGGTGCAAGCTTTTGGCTTCCATTTTTCGTTTGGTATTTAAGTAAACGACATCTTTGGTTCCGGAGGAGCTTTAAAAATGTGACTTCTGATAAATGCTGGCAGAACTGGTGCATTCCTAGAATAAATTCTGTATGCTCAGCGATTTCTACTCAAGCTCACTCATAGGTCGTCTGATCATGCAACTGCCCACCACAGAATAGGGTGAAGAGAAATCTAGGCATGGCAGAAGGTTTAAGTATTAAGTATTAAGTATTAAATTACGTAAACTATATTCATTATATTGAGATTTCACGGCTAGAGTCAAATTGTTAATCAAAAGTAAGACTGATGTAACAACGACTCTTATGGTATACCTGGACTTTACAATTTAGAGGGTTAGGGAACTAGAAAATTGCACACAAAAGGGAACTCCATTATTCACCCTCCTTCCCTTTCCAGCACGTTTCAAATCCAATTGTTCTTGCTTTTAAGATCACTGCTCTCAGTTTTCATTCTGTCCTATAGGGAAACCTGTGACTCTCTGCCCCTCAAAGTAGAAGCTTCCTAGGTCTGCAAATACCAGAAAGCATCTCCAGGCGAAGTTGTATCTGCCTCAGGAGCGAAAACACGGTAGGTGTAAAAAAGACATATGAAGGGGGTGGGCTGTAAATCTTACACTTGTAGCTGGAAAAACAAAATGAGATCCCCTCCCTGCCAAATGCCCGGACAGCATTGTGACCTCGGCATAACGCTTCAGTCCGACCTGGAGCAGCGCCTCCGCCAGCACTGAGGGTGGGCCCGCGTATAAATTGGCTGGGATGCAAGGTACCTAGGGAGCCCGGCCTGGCCCCGCCCCGCCCCGCCCCGGGCACCCGCGCGCTAGCCAATCGGACACGCGGGCCCCTTCCCATCGGCGACTCCACCCCCGTGCCCGGGATGTTGGGCCCCCGCGGCGTGACGCGAGCACGGCGGCTCCGCCCCCTGCGTCTCGGGCCTCGCTGGCCTTGGGGGGATGGTTTCATCATGGCGTCAATGCAGGTGAGCGGAGCTGCTGCAGCGGGGAGGGCGAGGGGGCCATCGAGACGAGGTGAGCGTCTGCGCGGGGTCGGCGTCCGAGACCTCTGGGCCTGGCTCCGGGCGACCTTCCCTGACCTCGGGGCGTCGGGGGATCGCCTGGCGGCGAGCCGAGCGGGGGTGTCGGCCGGTGGCCGCGGACAGTAGCGGCCGCGAAGTTGTGGCATAAAGGCGGCTTAGGGGGAAGAAAGGGCGAAGTTCGTCGTGCGCTTCGCGGTGGGGGCTCCGCTCCGCGCCCCTACGCGAGGATGCCTGCCGCTCGGCTCCCTGGCCACCGCCGGGATGCTTTTCCCCTCGCGCTCCCCAGCGGGGTGGAAACAGCTGTGCCCGCCGCCGTCACCCGCGGTCGGGGCGGCCGGAGACCGGCAGAGCCCCTCGCCGAGGACGGCCGCCTGCCCACGGCGCTCCGCGGCCTCTGCCCGGCCTCCCACGCGCAGCCTCGGATCGCCGGACTCATGCTCGTTCTTCTCTGATCTTCATCCGGTGCCCGGTGGGTGCCTCCTTCTATCAGCCCGCACTCTGGGCATTCCCTGGCAGCCCACGTCTCTTCTTCGAAGCCGCCCTTCGTCCCTGTCCCCAGCGTCCTGTGCTACCACAACGTGCGAGCTCGTGGGCCTGCTCCTCGGCCTCGATAGAAACTCGCCCTCTTAAATTTTTTTTTCTTGCGATGCCCCACCCTTGCGGGATTGGTAAGGCCGTGGCTCCTTTGCCTTTCTTTCCCAGACCTTTAAAACCTTAGTTTGGTAGGAGACGCCTGTTAACCTGTGCTCTGTCAGACTTGAAGGTGTTTTTTGTAGCTTCCAACTTAATGTATTCCCCCCCCCCCTTGCAAATCCAATAAAAGAAAAAATTTTCAGGCAAAGATGGCAACCACAATTGTAGTTTCTAGAGATTGCATTATCTATAGCCGGCATTTAATTTGCAGATAGGGCTAGCGGTGTTAAAGCACATAGGAAGAGAGAGTAGAACTCTTGTAGCGTGTCAGCGGAACGCTTTTTGGAGTTTTAACATCATCCTCGAGTAACATCCGCATTTTCCTTAGAATTTTTGGTTTTTGTTTCTAGAAGAATAAGCAAGATCTCGTTGTTGGCGCTTCTCTGCTAGCAATGGTTTGCATTCTTACGCATTTCCCTCCTTCCCCTGTATCTTCCTTCAATCAGCTTTCCTTATGGTATTCTTTTTGCATTTGCTTGTACTTTTGGCCTTTCCTGCAGTAGCATTCTTAGGTGAAGAGGTGTCACGAAATGGTGCAGTGAAACAAGAACAATTTCAGGAAACGTTATACTTTACTAGTCTCCCCAGAGACGTTAGAGAAGTTTCATCATTTGAGGCCAAAAAAGGAACTGTGGAACATCAGTTGACAGCAGATGGGCTATATGATTGCTTTAAGATTTTTATCTGTATTAAGACATTATTTGTTACTAACACTTGACGGTGATCTGTCTTAAGATACAGGCATTATTTAAGACTAAAAATGAAGATTAAAATCCACACTGGGATTGTATCTGGCATGAGAGCTGGTTAGCTTTTATACTTAGTTTTTGGAAAAGGCAGATTTGTTTGTAAGAGATTGCTATTTTTGGAATTTACTTTGTCTTCAGCAGTGGGGGAAAGTGCTTTTTATGCCTGTTTCTATGCCTCAGGCAGTGCTGTGGAAGAGTAGCAGCGTCTTTCTTTTGTTGGATTAGAGTGGGAACGGATCCTTTCTGTTCTAAAGTTAAATCTTGACCTTTTATATGTATCTCTTTTAAAGTATCTGATCATTTTTCCTGGAAATAGTAGCATTTTGACACAGATTTATTTCTTATTTCTTAATTGTGTATGTTATCTCTGGGTGGGTATGTGGGTATGAAAGTACCTGTGTAGGCCACACCTGCTCTGGATCTGAGTTACAGGTGCTTGCCAGGTATTGGCTATGGGTGCTGGGAATCAAACCAGGGTCTTCTCAAGAGTAGTTCTTTCTCTTAACTTCTGAACTGGCTCTCAGCTCAATAGCAGAATCACTCTTTGGTGTGGTTTTCATTTGGTATCTTTGCTCAAAGTTTATTTCCTGACCATCTTTACAGCAGAAGTTAACTCTTTTCAAAATAACTTAACATAACACTATAAGTGATCAAATGTGTTCATTAATTCATCTTACCCTAGGGGATATTGTTTTTGCTAAAGAAAAGGTTACTTAAGCTGCTGTATTTTAAAAACATGCATACATATGTAATGTGGGGTTTGATTACTTGGTAACAATGAAATAATTTTTATATATAGTAAAACCAAGTAAGGAAAGTCTTCACTTCTAACTAGAGAATGTGGACTTTGAGATTATAATTACCTTTATGTTTTTGTTTTGGCTTTTCTGGAACTAGACCAGGCTGACCCTAAACTCTCAGGTCCACTTGCCTCTGCCTCCTGAGTGCTGGATGAGATTAAAGGTGTGCGCCACTACTGCCCAGCTTGCTTTTATGTGTTTTATCTTCATTCATTGAAACCGGTTCTTGCTGGGTAGCCTATGCTTACCTCACATTTGCGCTCTTCCTGCCTGGGTCTCCTGAGTCCTGGGCTTGCAGGTTGTTCCACTGTGTCTGACTTTGCTGTCATGCATCCTGCCAGTGCTTCTCAACTTTCTTCCATTCACACTAAGTACAGTAAGATAGATGACGATGTTGGCGGCTGGAAGAGCCCAGCCCGGAAGCTGGCTAGGAAGGTGAGGGATACAGGGTTTTGTTCTCATGCCCATGTGCTGTGGGGAAGCTGCTGTTGCTAGATTCATCTGGGTACAGTTCAGTGGGATGCGTTTCACACCCTGATCCATCCTTTTCCATTTTGCCTCACCTATGCTTCCTACTAGTTCTTTTACAAGCAAAGTCAGAAATCACCAAGTGAGATAATATTTTAAGAATTCTTCCTTTAGAAAAAGCTTTTTTGGATATATTTTAGTTTTATGTGCATGGGCGTTTTGCCTGGCATGTATGTCTGTGTATGCCTGAAGGGGCCAGAAGATGGCTTTAGACCCACTGAAACTGGAGTCACCATGTGGGTGCTGGGGCCTCTGAAAGATCAACAAGCACTCTTAGTTGCTGATCCATCTCTCCAGCCCTAAGAATTCATTCTTAAAAGAATGATTTGCTAAACGGCAATACTTAAAATGGTAGACGATAAAGAAATAGACATAAACTTAATTTTGTTAATTCAGAAAATAGGTTTCAGTGCTAGTAGCACTTGGAAGATGAGTTTAAAACTTTCCTTATATACTGCAAGAGAATTGTTTTATTACTTTTTAAATGTGATTCTGAAATGTTTGTAAAGTTTAACAATACTGGTATATTAACTTTAGCCAAACCCTGAAATTGCATTTTTGGTTTTTTAACTGTATGTGTGTATGTATTTGTATTATATATATTTATTTTTCCATTTCTTATAGCTCATTTCATGTTATGAAACATGTAGTCTGACTTTCATACATATTTTCAAATTTAGTATTTAGCCATTTTGTTCAGACTCCTTTTAAACTAGAAGTTTTAAATTTTACCTGATCGAAGCTGGGCATGCTGATGCAAGCCTTTAATTCCTGCACTTAGGAGGCAGAGGCAGGAAAATCTCTGTGAACTAGGCCAGTTTGGTCTACATAGTAAGTTCTATGACAGCCAGGGCCACATATGAGGCCCTGTCTCAACTTTTTTTTTTTTTTTTTTTTTTTTTTTAACTTAATTGGGATAATAAGGTGGCTGAGTGAGTAAGGCGCCACTACTAAAATTAATCTGGTGTGTTTTCCTAATTTGACCCCTTATATGGTTATGATCTTAGGAATTTAGCACGTAATAGCGGATGTTTGTCAACTATATAAGTAATGTAATTGCAATAAGTGGTTATTCTTTGTGGACCCCTCTCTCTCCCTCTCTCTCTCTCTGAGGGTGTTCTCTGTAAATGACAGACATAAGTGAGCAAAGCACAAAGTGATGGGAATTCTGTCCCTTTTATTTTGTGATCTATCTCTTGTATCTTAGAAGTGGATAGATTTTTAACCATTCAGGCAGCCCTTCGAGATGACTTCATGAAAGCAGGAAGACAGTGCTTTACTCTTAACTGTGAACAAAGCTTGTAAGTATAGTAAAGCCGCTCATCGCTTGGCACTTGAAGAAGCGTTCAGGAGTAACAAGCTGTGCTTTAACTCATTCTACTTCAGGAAAATCTGTTATGCAGAGTTTTAGTGGCAAGGTTGAATAGCTACACAGAAATACTTAAAATCCACATTCACATTATATAGTTGAAAGAGTTGTTCATTGTCTTGTGTGTAGTAAAACTTTTTCTGAGTACTTCTATATTTTTTCCATCTGATTCTTACTGCAGTTTTTCAGGTAACTCTCCTATTGTGACTTAACAATTTCTGTAAGATACTTATTTGGAGAAGTGACTTCTTAAAAATTATATAGTAACTAAGTAGTGAAATGGATTTGAAACCAAGTTCTGAAAACTAGTGAGGTTTGTCCCCCTGTAGGTAATAAAGATTTTACAAAGTTTGGCGTTGCACAGAGGTTACTGAGACGATTAGTTAGCTTTTCAGTCAAGAGTCAAGCAGATGGGCTGGGGATTGATTGCTCAGTGGCAGTACATTTGCCTAGTGTACTTGAGGCTCTGGGTTCTATCCTAGCACTCCATTGCAGAAGAAACAAGTGCTTGTCAGTACATTGACACTAAATACCATTACTAAGAAATTGGCATGGTAGTGCACACCTTAAATCTCAAGGGCTCAAGAGGCAGACAGATCTCTGTGAGTTCTGGTCTATATAGCCAGTTCCAGGGCAGTGGGCGGGGAAATATTCCTTAAAATTCATAATGGAATCACTTTATGGATCAACTTGTGTGTGTCTTAGCTGTGTGCTGAGAAAGTTATGATGGTGAGTTTTTACTGTTTAAAGGCATTCTTTATCATCAAGGAGAATTAAAAGTATGTTCTGGTGTCTTTCAGATGATGCACTTTAGTTTGTTATTTACCTAAATGGAACACTTATTTGATGACATGCATTGTATCTCTCTGTAGTTGGCGTCTGCTTGTGATTGATATCTGCAAAAAGACTTGAGTTTTTCAGGTGTTTAAAAAGTTTCCTCCTTTGATAGTTTTTGAGGATAGGTTTTTGACCACAAAGAAATACTGCATGCCTCTGAGATGTTTAGAACAAAACAAAGAACTCTTAACATTCAGATGCCTTTATAAAAACTATTAGGAATAAACAACATGGACTCTGAAGTTAGAGGCTCTGAACCTATGCTACATAAAACCAGTATGCAATGGAGTGGTTAAGACAGAAGAGTGGAGAGGTAAACATGTATAAAATACTTTATTTTGTTTTGAGACAGGACCTTCTAATAAGTAGCCCAGAGTGATTGTAAATTTGTAACCCTCCAAGTTTTTTTTTTACAATTATAGTCATAAACCATCACACCCAGCTATAAAATTGCTTTTTTGAATTCTCTTCCCCAAACAGCTTTTCTATTTGTTGGCACTCACCAACAACTTCTTTTGTTTTTTTTTTAAGATTTATTTATTTATTATATGTAAGTACACTGTAGCTGTCTTCAGACACTCCAGAAGAGGGCATCGGATTTCATTATGGATTGTGAGCCACCATGTGGTTGCTGGGATTTGAACTTGGGACCTTCGGAAGAGCAGTCGGCGCTCTTAACCACTGAGCCATCTCGCCAACCCAACTCACCAACCTCTTTATTTCTGAATTAGAACCTTAGATTCATCAGACCATCTGCAGATTATGTCAGTTCTATATGAGAGACCCAGAAATGATCTCCTCTTGTAGATTACATTATCATCATTCCTTTCTGGATTTTATATTAACAGTTTCACAGATGATTTTCCAGCTCCATTTTTGGACACTTACTGTTTTTTTTTCCCCAGCACATTAGACAAAAGGCAAAATGACTATTTCGGTTACAACCTGATTGGCTTCCTTACTTTGCTCAGACTGTGACAGGACTAAGGTATCAGTTTTCAACCTGTGGGTCACAACCCCACCAAGGTCACATATCATATGTCCTGCAATCAGATATTTGCAGTATAATTCAAAACAGTTACAAAATTACAGTTAAAAAGTAGCAAGGAAATAATTTTATGGTTGGGGTCACTACAACATGTGGAAAAACTGTATTAAAGGGTCACAGTGTTAGGAGGGGTGAGAACCACTGCTAAGGCCTTAACCTCTCCCAGATACTCAGGTTAGTGTCCTCCCTGCTCCCACTCACATCCTTAGATGAGTTTCTTCAGGGTGGCCTTCCCTGACTAGCCAGTACAAACATCACTCCTCCCACATATTAGTAACTCACGATGCTGAGTTCCTCCGAATTAGGATTTATTGGAAATTAACTAGCCTACCACATTCTCTGTGTTCAGTTGGATGGCTGGTGTATAGGAGGCCCCTGTACATGGTGAATGAGTGAGCACAGCTTCTGGAATCCAGGAAACTTGGATTTGATTCTAGTTTTGCATTTTAATAGCTGTATAACTTTCTACTAAGCATAAAATAGTCATATTTGATAAACTTGCAGATTATCTCACTTCACAAATTTTTTGAGTTGCTTGTGAATTTTAACTATGATGCTGTACGACTCCAGATTTAAACTCTCCAGCAAGGGTTTTGTTTTGCTTGTCCTTTTGATTTCTGGTCTTTGTATTGAAGACCAGTAGAAAAGACAGATTTCTTTTATGATTATTTGTCATATGAAGACTCTTATATTTTCAAATCATAGGAAGGAGAGCAGAAGTCGGACTCCAGTTAGTGTGCCTTCTGCACCAGTCGTCTTCATAATTCGAGAACTGGCCAAGTAAAACTGTGAGCCTCCTATGCCACTTGTTAAGGCCTAGTTTCCCTTTAAATTGAAGTACATGGGCTGGGTTATAGCTCAGTGGTGACGCTTGGGCTGGCGCTCTCTCTCTCTCTCTCTCTCTCTCTCTCTCTCTGATATATGTAGTAAATAAATACATAAATAAAAATAGGAAAAGAGTTCATGTGTTATAAAGTATATTGCAAGGCTTTTGATATATCCACCCCATGAATACTGTTTTTCATATTTTCATCAACCCCAAAAGAAGCCTGGTGTTTGCAGTCACTTCCACGTTCCTCCCTCTTTCCTCCAGCCTCTAGAAAGCCAGAATAGCTGGGTTCATAAGCTTTTCAACTCTGAGTTTATCTCTGGTGCAGATCTTATCAGTATTTTCAGGGGCTGGGGACAAGTAATAGTCCATTTTATGTTGTAAGGGTTTGTTTATTCATTTGTCAAGTTGATTTTTTCCCCCTGTTTTCATTCATTCAATTGATAGTTGAGATTTTTTCCCACGTTGTGATGAACAATGCCTCTATAATGATGGTGTGCACATTTTTCATGTCTATGCATATTTTAATTTGTTTCCAATGTATATTGAGGAGTGGACTTGTTATATTTTAGTTTTCTAAGTCCATAGAGAAAACTTTTCTTATGTTCTGTACTCATAACACTTGGTACTTTACTTCTGAGTTCATTTCCTCAGTAGAACATTTATCTGATACCAGTTGGATGGTCTGCAGTTCAGTTCAATTCATATACTGACCAGAGTTAATACAAGTCCAACAAGAATGCCCTCTGCTTAGATACCAGTTGCAAGCGGGAGTTCCAGGTTACTTCCAACTTCTGTCCAAAATCTCCAAATTGGAGATTCTCAGCTCAGTAACTCCCCTTCTCATTTAATCATTTTCTTGAGTTGGCTCATAACATTCCAGACAGTGGACACAATTGGTTGTGTATTACAAAGGACTTTTCTGATTTTTTTTGTTGGCAGTTCTGTCTTAGTCTCTTGAGTATTGACACTACAGACACAAGTCACCACACCTATCTATGAAGGGCTTTGTTGATGTTGTTATTTTGACACAGAGTCTCAATGTAGCCTGGTTACCTTAGAACTCTACATAGACCATGCTGGTTTTGAACTCAAAGAGGTCTACCTCTGCTTCCAGAGTGCTGGGAGTAAAGGCACTCCAAACCATGCTAAGCAGTAAAGGATACAAATAAAGAGTTGGGTGAGGCAACACACAGTGAGATTCCAGAGGGTCTCAAGTTTTGGAGTCTGTTCCTTAGAGTTGGAATGCAGATGATTTTTTGTTCAGCCCAGAGCCTCTTCAAAACCAGCTTCTCTAGACTTTTCCCCATGAGACAGGGTCTCATGGATACCAGAGTGTCAACCTTCAGTGTAGCTGAGGATGGCCCTGAACCTCTGATCCTCCTGTTTATCTCACAAATATAACTGGGTTTACAGGGATGGTCCCCTATGCTTGGTTGGTTTGTTTGTTTTAATACAGTGGTGGGGTTTGAATGCAGGTCTTCATTCAGTCTAGCAACTGAGCTGCATACCTACCTTCTTGTGGCTTTCTGAGGTTTCAAGCGTGATATAGTCATTGGTCACTGGTGATCACATCCACTGTTAGTCTCTACCTAGAGATTGGGAGGGTGGACCTCAAAGTTCTAATCCTATAATTTCCCTGACTGGATGTGGATAGATCCTTCTTTAATTAGTCTTCCTCCTTAGGATAGCTTGGAACCCCCAGTTAACTCTTCAAGCCACTAACATATATAAAGGATCCAAGGGAACTCTGTGCCACGCAATTGTAAAATGACCTAATACAGCTGTCCCTTGCCGTTTTTTTCAAGACAGGGTTACTCTGTGTATCCCTGGCTGTCCTGGAACTTTCTCTGTAGACCAGGCTGGCTTTGAACTCACAGAGATCTCTCTGCTTTTGCCTCGGGTGTATGCTACCACTTTGGGGCTAGGACACCAAAATCCTATATGATCAAATCCTTATGTAAATTTTCATAACATTTTTATATACTATATGCAGATTCATGTGTGTGTGTATGTGTCTACGTGCCAGTGTTTTTTTTTTTGTTGTTGTTGTTGTTGTTTTTTGGTTTTTCGAGACAGGGTTTCTCTGTGTAGCCCTGGCTGTCCTGGACCTCACTTTGTAGACCAGGCTGGCCTCGAACTCAGAAATCCACCTGCCTCTGCCTCCCGAGTGCTGGGATTAAAGGCGTGTGCCACCACGCCCGGCCAGTGTTTTATTAATAGGGCAGTCTATAATGACTTCAAACTTTCTGTTCATCATGGCTCAGTTTTCCAACTGCTGAGACCTATCTCTTGTACACCATCTCTCTCTCTCTCTTTTTTTTTTTTTTTGTTTTTTTGTTTTTTTGGTTTTTCAAGACAGGGTTTCTCTGTATAGCCCTGGCTGTCCTGGAACTCACTCTGTAGACCAGGCTGGCCTCAAACTCAGAAATTCACCTGCCTCTGCCTCCCGAGTGCTGGGATGTGCACCATCTCTTGCTTGTTTACTTTTTTTTTTAAGATTTATTTATTTATTATACTGTAGCTGTCCTCAGATACTCCAGAAGTGGGCATCAGATTTCATTATGGATGGTTGTGAGCCACCATGTGGTTGCTGGGATTTGAACTCGGGACCTTCGGAAGAGCAGTCGGCGCTCTTAACCACTGAGCCATCTCACCAGCCTCTTGCTTGTTTAAGCTTAATACAATGTAATGGTATGTGCCAGTATACTCTGTGTGTGTGTATGAATAATGACAAAAATATGTTCAGTACAGGTATAGCCCCCTACCCTCCCCCTCCAATCCCCACCTCACCACTCTGTAGCCAAACAGATACATAGGGTTTCATTCTCTAGCCCAGACTGGCCTTGAACTCTCTATGTAATTCAGTCTAGCCAGTCCTCCTGCCTTTGCCTCCACCTCCTCATACCTGGCTGCCCCCAGATCTTTTGCATCCAAAGTTGGTTAATCTGAAACTCTGGGTCCCTCTAATAAGGAACTCTTGGATATTGACATTTTATATATTCTTATATAGAATTAAATACTATAAGTTACAGTACCACACTATGCAACTCTTTTACCCAGGCAACTGCTCTAGTTCATATTTTTGTAAGCAGTTTATATACATTCTGGCTAATAGTGATATGAGTGTTTATCTTAGTGTATAGTGGCATCTCATTGTGATTTTTAAATTTATATTTATCAATGATTAATGATGTTGAACATCTTTTCTTGTGTATATTGACCATTTGAATGATTTCTTTGGAGAAGCATCTGTTCAAATCCATTTTCATTTAAGAAATTAAATTCTTTATTGTTCAGTTATAAGAGGTTTTATTAAATTGTTTACTTATTTTTTTCACAAAGGATTTTACAGTTTTATATTTCCTTAGCTGACCTGGAATTTGCTATGTAGACCAGGGTTGCCTGGAACTCACAGAGATCTGCCTTCTCTCTCTCTCTCTCTCTCTCTCTCTCTGTAAAAAAATTATTTATTTTTAGTGCATTGCTGTTTTGCCTGCATGTATGTCTGTTTGAAGGTATGGGATCCTATAGAATTAGAGTTACAGGCAACTATGTACTGGGAATTGAACCTGAGTCCCCTGAAAGAGCAGCCAGTGCTCTTAGCCATTGGACCATCTCTCCACCTTCTTCCTCTTCCTCCTCTTAAATGCTGGGATTGAAGACGGCTGGAGGTGGCTCACACCTTTAATTCCATCCATCAGGAGGTTGAGGCAGGCAGATCTCTGAGTTCAAGGCTAGCCTGATCTTTGAACCACTGGGATTGAAGGTGTGGGTCACCACCCAATTATGTACACACGTGCAGTTGACTAGAAGCCTGAAGAGAGTATGTTGGATCCCTTGGAGCTGGAGTTACAGGCCATGTGAGTCACCAGAAATGGTGTTTAAGACCCAAACTAGAGTCCTCAACCAGCACTCTTAGCCATGGAAAGAGTTTGTTTATGTTCAACATGTGTAGGCGAGGCTGGCCTTTAAACTCACTGATCAGCCTGCCCTGCCTCACAAAGGCTGGGATTAGAGCTGAGTGTCTCCACCCATGGCTGCATCTGTATTTTCTAAGTACTAGAATTGTAGCTCATACATTTAGGTCTTTGATTAATAAAATTCCTTTTTGAATATGGTGTATGGTGTCTTTAGTGTTTACATGGCAGCTACTTTTCCTTCTGAAGTTAAATATTTCCAGACTGAAAGTCCCATCAGGTTTGATAGTCTCAAGCTGATAAATGGAGAGCTGTCTGCAGAGTTTATTGTAGCTCTACTGAAAATTGCCTTTAATCCCAACAAACTGTTGCTGAGACATATGTGTTTCTATGTTGATCTTCATTATAACTAAAAGAGGTGTACTGGCATTAGACTCTTAAAAATGCCATAGGACAGACATCTTACAGGTCAACTGTTCCAGGTATAAATGTAACTTTAAACTATAGCTACATTTTATGAATGACTTCATAAAATATGTTTTCGGTTGTGAAAATGTGGAAATTAAGCTTTCTTTGTACATTAAGGAGAGAATCTGATAGGAAATTAGGTATACTGGACTTTGAGAAGGGTCTTCATTATTACAAACTCTGTATTTGAATTCATCTCCTTGTTTATATTTCTCTGAAATCCTGAATCAATTGTGAAAGTGTTTTGAAGTCATATTTGCAAAGCAATAAGCACACACTGAAGGTCAGACAAGGCACTGTTGTGCTGGCTGCAAGCAAATGTCATTTCTGGACTTCACTTTGATGTCCTGAGTTTTTCATTTTTGTGCTTTTTTTAAGTGTTAAAATTATCTGTAAGCCTAGTATTAAAGTGCTATTTAGGGGTCCTGAGTTTATGAATGCTATCATGTGCTTTAGAGAAAATGCTTGTGTCAGATAAGATTCACTGAAGCATAAATTACAGTACTGTGGCTGTGAACTTGATGTTAATGAGTTAATGTAGAGTAAATAAGTGACATTGATTGTGGTTTGGGGGTCCAGGGTAGGGCCTCATGCATCCTAGACAGTTGCTGTACTGATGAACTATATGTTCAGCTCAATGAGGAATCTTTAAAAAGAAACACACATAAAAAAGGTTTATTAGTGCGTAACTGAGATTGTGGTAAGAGGTGCACAGAGGCCTGTGTGTCATCTGAAGCAGTAAGCTCTGTGTTCACCCGTGAACTCAGTGCTTGCTTAGATACAAGCTACTGCGAATACTGCAAATTGACTGTTTAGCTTTCAGTCCATCTTGATTTGGAAGTGTAAGGCAGGTTAGAGCTGGTAAGTGTGCTACTGCATCCATGTACCTTCTTTCTACTCTCTCTTGCTGTTCAGTGACTTTCTCTGTTTGGCATTTGCTGGGGTTTGGTTTGGTTTTTCAAGTTGGCCCACACAATTAAAACCAGCTGTTTTCAACTTTGGCCTCATATTGAAGTCAGCTGGGAAACTTACAAGTCCCCAGATTATGATTTAATTGTCCTGGCATGCATTTTGGAATTTCTCTTGACTTCTTAGGTAATTCTTTTTCCTTTGTTAAGGTTTATAATTATTTGATGTGTTTGGGTGTTTTGCCTGCTTGTAATTGTGTGCCCCATTTGTGTACATTGCCTGAGAAGTACCAAAGAGGGCATTGGATCTCCTGGAACTAGAGTTAAAGACAGCTGTGAGCTGCCATGTGGGTGTTGGGAGTGGAACCCAGGCCCTCTGGAAGAGCAGCCAGTGCTCTTAGCTGCTGATCCATCTCTCCAGCCCCTCCATAGGTGATTCTGATGTACAGTTTAAACCTGTGTCTTTGCATACATAGGAAGGATTAGATGAACACTGTAAACTGGATTAGTTGTCATGCATCTTTTTGTTTCCAGTGAAGTGTTTAGGAGACCTAAGACATTTTTAAGGTTTAATCCTCTGGAAGGCCTAAAGAATCAAATTTAAAACTATAGAAATGATTATGTATTTCCTGTTTTTCTACACAATTGTAGTTCTATTAAAGAATTATATTTCTTATTCAAATATAAGATAGCCTTAGTACTTTTCTCAAAATATTTTGCTTAATGGCTATTTTCTGTGAGCAGACACAATTCTGAAATGAAATGTCATTGTGGAGCAGAGTTAGAGTTCAGGTGAAGTGACTGAGTGTCTGAGATAGGCTGTTAGGAGCCGATGGCTCATTATTATCAATTGTGTATGCCTAGATGAATTCATAAGGTATTTATTTTCATATAATTCATAAGGTATTTAATTTTTTTTTAAGACAGGATTTCTCTGTGTAGTCCTGCAACTTACTCTATAGACCAGGCTGGCCTCAAACTCAGAGATCCTCCTGCCTCTCTGCCTTCTGAATGCTGGGATTAAAGGTGTGTGCCACAACCACCCATATAAGGTATTTATTTTATTTAATTTCTCCCCCCCCCCACCTTTTCATGTATCTATGTCTACCATGTGTATGTAGGTTACTGGGGAGACCAGTACAGACTTCAGATCCCTTGGAGAGGAGCTATAGTCAGTTGTGAGCTGCCCAGCAGGGATGCTAGGACCCAAACTGGTCCCCCTGGAAAACCAGCAAGAACTCACTGCTGATCTGTGTCTCCAGATGCAGTTTCTGGGTTTTGTATCATGTAACTTACTTAGACTGTCCTGAAAGTCACTATGTGGTAGACCTCCTCCTGTCAATCCCTCCCAAGAACTGGGACCTTAGATGTGTACCACTATGCCTGGCCATGTGTTATTTTAAAAATAGATATATCATTTTAAAGTGTATTTTTATTCAAGTCATCCCCCCGCCCCCCGTCTTTTTCCTTCTCTACCCCTACCTGTATGCACATAGGTCTGTGAGGCCTTGCACTTGGATATGGGCAATCTACTACTAGCTACAGCCAAGAGCAGCCATCCCCTGCTAGGAAATGGGGCCTCCCGTACTCTTCTGTATCCATTCTGGAGTGTTGGCTGGCTTGACCTTGGGAAGGTCTTGTGCACTCGTAGCTGCTGTGAATTTGTGTCACATCGGGAAGACAGGAGTTCATAGTGTTTCTCCCCATTCTCTGGCTCCTACATTTCTTTTTATCCCCTGGTGTGGAGTTCCATGAGCCTTGAGGGAAAGGGCTGAGCATGCACAGTCACTCTCTCAGCACTTTGACCAGTTATGAATGTCTGTATTAATTGCTGCCACTGCAAAGTGGCGTTTCTCTGACCAGGGTTGACAGTTACAGAGTGAATTGCTGGCACAGTGACTGAAGTCAAAGGTGAAGGTGATGTTCTTAGGTCTCTCTGGCCTGCAGGTCCCTGTGGTGCTTGTGTTGGGAAGTAGAGAGAGAGTCATTGGTTTTTGCAGCCTGGGTGTCCTGGGATTTTGGGTTTAGGAAGGGGACATTGTAACATTTTTCTTGGTTGGTAGTTCCCTTAGACATCTGCACGCCTCTGCAGCCTTCTTTGTAATTTCTTGGTTTATTTACTGTTTGTTTGTTTGTTTGTTTTTACATTGTTAATCTGTAGTGTTGAATAGGAATGAAAATAAACCCATGGTCCTATATTATTATTTATTACAACTTTGTGAGGCAGTTTGGATACCTACTAGAGCATCTTTTTGAATCCTGATGTCTTTTGAGACAGACATTAAAGATAAGTTTTAAAATGGAACATAATTCGATTCTGCTTATTAAAAAAATATTTTTATTGACTCTTTGAATTTCATGTTAAGCATCACAATCCTACTCCACTCCCTGTCTCTCCATATCTGCCCTCTGCCTTTGCAACTCCCCCCTCCAAAAGAAAACAAAATAAAAATAAAAATTAAACAACAACAACAAAACCCAGCCATTGAAACTAGTGTATTACAGAGTAAGTATATCCTCCTGCGCAAACGCTTTACTTGTAAAGATTCATTATTGGTGTGGTTTGAGAACACTGTGGCTTCTGCTAAACTGTCAGTACTGGGTCCTCATTGGAACCCCTCTCAGGTGCCCTGTGTCATGGAGACCATGCCACTTTGGATCTATAGGACTGGCCCTTTCATGAACTCCAGCAGTTCATAGATGGGGTAGATGTTGGGTTGGCAAACTCTAACTCTGGGCCTGAGTGGTAGCCGAGTTGGTTAGCCTGCCAGCTCTTCTGAGCTTCTTCCACCAGGACCAGCTTTACTGCTTTGCCCAGGTGAACGTCAGGATTGGCTTTCCCATGTTTATGCCACCAGGACAAGATCTCCAGCAGCGGGGTGGGGCCATCTCTCCCTTGCCCATGCCCTGGCTCTCAGGGTCAACTATCCTGTGCCCACACCACCAGGGCCAGCTCTACAGTGCTGCCTAGGTGAGGTGTGGGGGCCACTCTCCCAAATGTTGCATCTGGTTAGGGGCAGGCCTAGCTCCCACACACTCATGCTCTCATGTCTACTCACCCAAGTCAGTGCCACCAGGGCCAGCTCTGTGCTGCCCTTGGATGTCAACTTGGCCCTAGGCAGCATCCCAGACCAGGGATGTCCACATGGCCTTTGGTAGTGACATGGGCCATAACTGTTGTGGGAGTCTGTGTTGGGCAGGACATTACCATGGCCTCAGGTGGCATAGCAGGCTACTCACAAAGGCTGATTCTCACCACCCTCACATCTCTAGATCCATTTCATTTCATTATACACACACCTTTCTGCTTTCTCTCTCCTATCTCTCCAAGTGGTACCTGGGCCTCTGAGTGCCCTTCAGCCTGTGCTTGTAGTAGGGGGTGTGGGAGTCCTCTGGGTGTTCTCTGCCTCTGCCCATACTGTAGAGACATTTCATGCTGCTCAATAGATTTGCTTGTTTGCTTATTTCACTTTTATGTGTATGAGGGTTTGCATTTGTGTATCTATGTGCAGGCCTACTACTGATATAGTTGGAGAAAGAATGACAACCTTTGTTTCAGGCTTTTCCTTCCCTTAAAGAGGAAAATGTAGTAACAAGTAAGATCTATAAGTTAAGATCTATAGAAGGTGTACTCAGAATTCAGTTGATGGAAGCTGTTTCATTTGTATTGTTTGGCTAAAATAAGTTAAATTACTTCATTGCTAAGCTATTATTAAGAGTCGTTTCTTAATAATAGTGTTAAAGTTGGGCATGGTGGCATGCACCTCCATATAGAACTACAATTGTGTAGAAAAACAGGAAATACATAATCATTTCTATAGTTTTAAATTTGATTCTTTAGGCCTTCCAGAGGATTAAACCTTAAAAATGTCTTAGGTCTCCTAAACACTTCACTGGAAACAAAAAGATGCATGACAACTAATCCAGTTTACAGTGTTCATCTAATCCTTCCTATGTATGCAAAGACACAGGTTTAAACTGTACATCAGAATCACCTATGGAGGGGCTGGAGAGATGGATCAGCAGCTAAGAGCACTGGCTGCTCTTCCAGAGGGCTTGGGTTCCACTCCCAACACCCACATGGCAGCTCACAGCTGTCTTTAACTCTAGTTACTATGGTAGTTATTTGAGAGCTAAGGAAGACTACTGAATAGCCCATCTCTAGCCCATGCTGAAGCCCTGTGCTGTCTAGCTGTGAAGAAAGCTGTACCTGGGCTGGCGAGATGGCTCAGCAGTTAAGGGCACTGACTGCTCTTCTAGAGGTCCTGAGTTCAAATCCCAGCAACCACATGGTGGCTCACAACCATCTATAATGAGATCTGACGCCCTCTTCTGGTGCACCTGAAGACAGCTACAGTGTACTTACATATAACAATAAATAAATCTTGAGAGAGAGAGAGAGAGAGAGAGAGAGAGAGAGAGAGAGCAAGCGAGCGAGCAAACGAGCATACCTGACTGCCCTTCAGAACTGTTTCATAGCAGCAGGGTAGGATTGGAACACTGACATTGCTTGTGAATTTTAGGGCAGACCATAGTTAAGGATTAAGCATAAACATTCTGTAGAGTTTCCAGGAGCTTGTGATGAAAGAGGTTCATTGGAAAGAAATTTAATCACCTATTTTAGACTGTATAGAGGAAAGCTATTAAAGAGTATAAATTACTATTGATATTTTCTAGAAACGACTACAAAAAGAACTGTTGGCTTTGCAGAATGACCCACCTCCTGGAATGACTTTAAATGAAAAGAGTGTTCAGAATTCAATCACGCAGTGAGTATTTGATTCTCAAAGGTATTCTGGGGTTGTACAAGTATGTACTCATCTTCTAAAAAACTGTTGTTTTCATATTTCATTGCATTCTGTCATACCATTAATATAATAAAAAAACCTTATTCCATATATCTGCATATTCATTTTTTTAACCTTACTGTGTCAGCATAGACTTATTGTAATGTAATTTTCTTTCTTTCTTTTTTTTTAAGATTTATTTACTTATTTTATGTATGTGAGTACAGTGTAGCTGTCTTCAGACACACCAGAAGAGGTATGTCAGATCTCATTATGGATGGTTGTGAGCCACCATGTGGTTGCTGGGATTTGAACTCATGACCTTTGGAAGAGCAGTCAGTGCTCTTAACCTCTGAGCCATCTCTCCAGCCCTGTAATGTAATTTATAAAGCTTCCTTTTGTTCTTAAAACAATCTTTGTGTGTTTTTGTGTTTTTAATGTTCCTTATGTATGTATGTATATATGTATGTGTTTATTTTTGTTGTGACTCTGGGCTAGCCTTAGTCTTTAGAATACTGGCATCACAGGTAGGTATGTGCCACCACATCTGGCTCTTAGGTCTTGAACATTTGCTCTGCATTCAGACTGCAGCACTATGAATCCCATCCTTTAGACATAGTAAGTCAAATATTCATGCTGTACTAAAGAATGAACAAAGATAAATTCCTAGCACAATAGGATAGTTACGTAGCATAGATCATACTTTTTTTTTCTTCTTAAACTTCTCTAGTTAAAAGTGTGAGTTAAAACTGTCTACACTAGAGAAGGATGACACAGTGAAATGCTGTCATTTTATAGTCTGTAGTTTGTAAAGTGGAGATTTTGTTTAGTCATAATTATCTTTGAGAATTCTGAAAAAAGGCCTCATTGGCTGGGTACAGGGGTACACACCCATAGTCCTCACTTCCTAGGAGGTTGATGCAGGAGGATGAACCCAAAAGTTCATGACTACTCTGGAAAACTTGGTGAGATCTAAGGAATAAGACATGCCCTAGAGGGTGACAGTGTTTGCATGCTGCTTGTCTTAGTCCATAAACCTAGCTCTTCTCTGGAGTAGAGTACGGAGCTATTTCTTTATTAGAAGTGAAGATGTGTGAAAAAAACCAAATTACCTTTTTTAAAAAAGTAGTAGTTATAGGAGTTCAAAAGTTGAGACTCTTTGGAGAAAGATAAGCTGACTTCCCATTACATCCTTACTCCAAGGCGCACACTCCACGATTGCAGTCATGGCACAGGCTGTGGGACTGAGACTGCTGAGAAACTGTGCCGCTAAGGGTGTTTTCCGCACAGGCCTGGTGATGTGAGTTTGATCTTCAGAACCTATGTAAAGGTAGAAGGTGAGAAACAGCTTCAAAAAGCTGTCCCCTGACCATGGCTACACACCTTGGCATGCATACCTCTGCTCACACATGGTCCACATGCACACTGATTATTAGTAATGCTGGAAAATTGTGAGATTGAAGTGTGCACACAATAAAAGTACTGTATGTCTTGTCATCAGTGATGTAGTAAACTGCAAAATGATAAGAATAAAATACACCCCAAGAAGTAGAACTCTTACACGCGTTCTCGCGACCGGCCAGGAAGAACGCAGCAAACCGGAATCTTCTGCGGCAAAAGCTTTATTGCTTACATCTTCAGGAGCAAGAGAGCAAGAGCAAGAGAGAGAATGGCAAAACCCCGTCCCTTTTAAGGAGAATTATCCTCCACCTAGGACGTGTCACTCCCTGATTGGCTGCAGCCCATCGGCCGAGTTGTCGTCACGGGAAAGGCAGAGCACATGGAGTAGAGAACTACCCTTGGCACATGCGCAGATTATTTGTTTACCACTTAGAACACAGGATGTCAGCGCCATCTTGCAACAGCGAATGTGAGGGCGGCTCCCCACATAGAACAGTTGTTATTCCTGAGTATTTTTATTTTATATCTTTTTAAAATTCAGTAAGCATGCATTACTTTGTTAATTAGCAAAGTTTAAAAATTTATTGCACATAGTATTAGAAATCGTATCTTTGCCCTATTTCATGCAAGTGTTGCATGATTAATGATGTTGGGTTTGCTGTTATTTAAACTCTGTTTTGTATGTCACAAGTAAATTGATTGTTTGTCAATCCTAAACTTTGCTACATTAAGAAATAGGGAGCACTAGGAAGTTCAATTTCGTTGAATTATCTCTCTGGGTAGTACATGTGAGCCAATGGGAGAGATGAATTTTGAAGCTAAGAAAGACCTAGTTTTTGTTTTAAATAGTTTATTTTTATTTTGTGTGCATTGGTGTTTTCCTTGCATATATGTCTATGTGAGGATGTTGGATCCTCTGGAACTGGATTTAGTTAGTTGTGAGCTACCATGTGGGTGCTTGGAATTGAACCTGGGTCCTCTGGAAGAATAGTCAGTGCTCTCAGCCACTGAGCGACTTCTTCAGCCCCTTGTTTTGTTCTATAAGAAGAGTGTGTGTGCACGAGCACATGCATAGAGCTGTGTATTGAACCCAGGTCTCTTCAGCATGCCTTGCAAGGACTTGACCACTGACCTGTATGCCCCCACAGTTTTCTTGCTTTCTAGACAGCTTTGTGCTGTATTTAATTTACTGTGTACTAGCTCTTGATCTTAGAAATGCATGAGGTTTTTGTTGTTGTTGTTGTTGTTTTTTACATATGTAGTACCATTTCCCTCTTCCAACAGTATCCTTCTTACATCTAAGGTACTCAGCAGACATTCTGAAAATGAATTGTTATGTTTCTAAGGGTTTCTGCACTTTAGTTGATTTCTTTCACAGACGTAAGTCCAGCCCATGTTACTGTTTTATGTACATTTCTAGTTTTTGTTCCATGTGAGACATGAGTACAACCTTATCCCAGTACACTCTGTCTTTCTCTGATTTTCCTGGATAGATGGATGAGTGGGTGATGTTTAGTATTGATGGCATCAAACTCAGGGCCTTGATGAGTGCTGTACTGCCGAGGTACAGCCTCAACCTCAGTTAACCTGTATTTTAAAAAAGCACATTTTTGTACTTGAGAAGTATGAAGTGAAATGATTTGGCCAGCTACAATACTTATACATGACAGCTATAATTAAAGACTCATTCCTAATGATTTCCATTCAAGTCTAAATGGTATCTATCCTGTCTATCACCTTTGCTGTTTTTATCTTCTGTCCCCTCTTCTAATGACTAGAGATGGTTACAGAGTACCAATGAAACAAGCTCACATAAATGCCATAGGAGTCTTTGGGTGCTTAATTAAAGTGCTGAAAGTGAGCTAGCAAGGAAAGGCAGGAGAGACCCTTGCTTAAAACCTCCAGAGATTGTGGACGGGGATCCATGTATTCTTTTAGAACGCGGATTAGGAGGTGAGTTTGTCAGCTACAGTCCCCTAGAGGCTCTGTTGATAGCACTTTCTCCCATTGCTTCCAACAGGACGATGGCTAATAAACTTAACTTCTTTAATCTAGAGTGTCACAGAAGGATAGGAAAGAGGTTGAGGATACTGTCTAAAAAGGTTTTCATTAATATAGAAAGTAGTGTTTTGAAAGAAAATAAGATTGTGTGATCTGAAAGGAAGAGCCCAGTATGGACCCTGATATTAGCATATGTTGGAGCTTTTATTTGTTTGTTATTTGTAGTTTGTTTCAGATCTGACTTACAAGCCTGGTTCTGACCTTGACCTGATTTCTTTAATCTAGAGTGTCACAGAAGGATAGGAAAGAGGTTATTACTATGGAGTTAGAGAGATAGCTCAGCAGGTAAGAGGGTGTGTATCGTCCTGATCCTAGTACACACACACACACACACACACACACACCAGACAGACAGACAACCCTGCTCTGAAGGCCAGAAAGATTAAAACAAAACACAAGGTAGTGACCTGTGTTCAATATATGAACCCACATAGAGGTGGAAGGAAAGGGTCAAAAAGCTGCATGTTGTATGCTGTGGTTGTGAGTGCTCCACCCCATACAACAATAATACATTTACCCAATCATACATAGTATACACAATAATGATACATTTTAAAAGTTCTCTACAAAGAGAAAAATGCAGTATGAGAGTTGCTGAGTGAAGTGCAGCACTACCCTCTGGTTGCTCTGCCCAGTGCCTGGCAGGACAGTGTTCTCTTTTCCCCTTCATTTCAATCCTTTTCATTTAAGTTTTAAATCTGTTTCCTTTTTTCTTTTTCCTGCCTTAGGTGGATCGTAGACATGGAAGGTGCACCAGGAACCTTATATGAAGGGGAAAAATTTCAACTTTTGTTTAAATTTAGTAGTCGATACCCTTTTGACTCTCCTCAGGTAACCTTGCATGTACCATTGTGTTTTTAGAGTATAGCAAAACACTAAATTGGTTATTTTTGCCTAGCTAGACCTATATCACAAACCCAATATAAATATGTAGATAGAACTATCTTTACATAAGTCAGGATTTTGTGAATTTTATTGGGACAGAGGCTTTTGATCTGTCATGCTACCAGGAGCTTCAAGTGGTTTGTCATCCATGGGTTTCATGAGCAATGGGGAAGGTTACCGTTTGTAATAGCTGCAGGGACTCTTTTCTAGAACCACTGACCACACCAATAAAGGCTCTTTTAGGACTGCCTTTGGTTTTCTATTGATGTGTTTTCTTTGCAGTCTTTAAAAACAAGTGTGTGTTTACAGATGTCAAATACATGAAGTCAACTGAAATCTGATGATTATGGTTTGAAGCAAACGCAGTTTAGTTAATAGTTTAATACTTAGACAAGGAAAAATGCTGGTAGTGGAATTAAAAGCAAACCTTTCTTGTGGAGGGGCTTTGTGTGCTAGTGGTTTTGCCTCCATGTCCGTCTGTGCCCCACATGTGTGCCTGATGTCCTGGGAGGTCAGAAGACGATGTTGGATGTGAGCAGCCATGTGAGTGCTGAAATTGAACCTGGGTTCTCTGGAGAACAAGTGCTGCTAACAGTTGGGCTCTCTCCAGCCCCAGGGGATGTTTTTAAGAGGTATTTAACTAGTAAATAATTAATTGGATGTTAGAGAGGGGGAGATTCTGGGATGATCTCCAGGTTCCTGACTTGTAAGACAGTGAGTTACTTGAATTATTTATTCTCCACAAATTATAAGATTTCACATTTTAAGCTTTGTGAGGTGTGTTGCTAAAATGAAACCCTGCCAACCCTCTGTGTTACTGCTAAGTAATGAAGTCTTCTGGAAAATAAACCAGTACCTAAAATTCAACTTGGTATATGATTATGTGGAAATGTGCTATTTTGAGTAAAGTCATATTTCATTGTCACCTTCAAATTAATATTCTAAATTTACCTTAAGTATTGTTTTGGCCACAAGAGAAAATAAAGGACATTAGTTATTGCATTATGCTATAAAGGGAATTGTATAAAGAGGTAGGATTAACTAAATACTCCTTGAATTACAAAGTTGTCCTATGAACAAAAAGTTAAGCCTTAAGGCTCCTTTGACCATTTTTATAGAGCTGTGAAGTGAGGGGATCTGCTGCCATGACCTGTCACTATAAAGGCGTCTGTTAGTCACAAGCACAGCCATCTCCCTTCTCACTAAGAATAGGAATAAGAAGATTTACTTTCTCTAATATCTGAGATCCTTCACCTTTGTGCCCTTAGCTATTTCTACCTGTACTGGCTGGTTTTGGGTGTCAACTTGACACAGCTGGGGTTATCACAGAGAAAGGAGCTTCAGTTGAGGAAATGCCTCCATGAGATCCAGCTGCAAGACATTTTCTCAATTAGTGATCAAGGGGGAAAGGCCCCTTGTGGGTGGGACCATCTCTGGGCTGGCAGTCTTGGGTTCTATAAGAGAGCAGGCTGAGCAAGCCAGGGGAAGCAAGCCAGTAAGGAACATCCCTCCATGGCCTCTGCATCAGCTCCTGCTTCCTGTCCTGACTTTCTTTGGTGATGAACAGGAAACTGGGAAGTGTAAGCTGAATAAACCCTTTCCTCCCCAATTTACTTCTTGTTCATGATGTTTGTGCAGGGGTAGAAACCCTAAGACACTGCCTTCAACTTAGTGAGGATTCTGGAAGGAACAGATTTTTTTTTTTATCATACGAAAATAGTATTTCTATAAACATAAAACTAAGTCAAAAAGCATTCTGCAAATTCCGTCTTTAGTCCTTTATTCAAAATCAGATATCAAATTTAAATATTTACAAATCACCATTTATAATAAATTTATTCTCTCCTTTTCTTCCTGCTCCTTTGATTTTTAATAATTTCAGATTTATTATTCAGCAATATTTCATTCTTTAATATTAAGATAAATTAAACAGCTGATTTAGATCACTGCTGTGGGTACATACCTTTCTAAAATTTCATAAGTCTTTTGGATACCAATGTTTTTCCTCCCCCAAGAAAGTGAGTGTTTCTCTGTGTAGCCCTGGCTTTTCTGGAACTCACTATGCAGACGGTGCTGGCCTCACAACTCACTGAGATCCGCCTGCCTCTACCTCCTGAGTGCTGGGATTAAGGGCATGTGCCACTAAGCCCTAATGACATTTCAGATTTAATGCATCCAAACTTAATCGTTTACAGTAATGAAATAGAAAAAAAATTCTTGTATATGTTGGGTTTCTGTTTACCTTCTGTTTTGTTTTAAATTGTCTGCTTTCATGTATTCCTAGATACAGTTTTTCAATCTTTTTGCAATCTTTAAGCCAGTCCATTTCTCTTATCTTAGGATTTGGACTGTAGAACAAGGAATTATCTTCCAGCTGGGCTGTTTCAATAGGATAATGTTTCATTAGTTTATACTTGTGTTATATACCTTTTCACAGTGCTAGAATCAAAACCTTATACTTGCTCCCTTTCCACCCCCCCCCACTCTCTATGTATATACACATGTCCCACGCCCTCCCATACCCTTGCCTTCTTTTTGCCTTTCTTAGTAAAATCTGTGAATGATTATTTCCTGTGGAAGCAAGTCTTTACCTTGGGTATAAAGTCCCTTTATGGACATGTTAAAACTTAACCATTTCTTGCACAGATACCTCCCTGCATTCTACTGTGTAGTAATGTTTATGTATCATATTTCATCATTTAACTTCCATTCTGATTTTGTCACTTAATAGTTTTTAATAAAGTAGTTATGAGATATAGATTCAGGTTTTCATTTTCTAAATAAAGCAATCAAAGCTTGTAGAAAGGCCTTCTTCATGGTTTGATTACTAATTGGAGCAGTCAGGAGTCAGAACCAAGTCATTCGTCCCTCCCCCCTTCTATCCCCCCTCCTCCTCCCTTCCCCTGTTCCCCCCTCTCTGCCATACTGCCATTAGATGCGTTACTAGCATGGGAAAGGTATCTGCTCATCCTTACAGTAACCTCTAGGAAAGTGAAAGGCCATGTGTGGGATCTAAAAGGCCTGAGGACAATTACGCCTATTCTTTTGGAATGCTAGTATTACTTTGTAACATCTTATTTTGTAATGTATCCATCTATGCTGCAGAAGTTGCACATTCTAATTTATTTTGGTTAAGAAAATTAAGACTACTCTTAAGAGCAGGGATTTCTTAATTATTAAAATCACCATTAATCACATCATCCATATAGCTTTAAATGTAATGGGCCTAATAAGATTTGTGTACATGTAAAGGAACATGGTGGAAAACCTGTGAGGTCAGTTCCCCAATTACAAGGTAGTTTGAAGCAACAGAAACATTGGCAGTTGTTGGATACTGGTCTTTCATCTTCCTACAGAACAAGCAATGTTGAGTATATGACTTCTTAGAAAAGCAGAATATTAGGAGTGTCCCTGGAGTAGAGCAGCCTCGTTGTGAAAAGCCCATTAGTGAATCTGTAGCGCACACAGGCCATTCCACACTTGTGCAGCTTTCTATGTTCTCCTCGTCTTCATGATTAGCTTCTCACTAATATCCCATGTTGCTATGAAAAGAGCTGCAATGTTTGGCTTGATGTGACACTAAGTGTTTTTCAGTTAGTATAGGGACGAGTTGGGGTACCATGCCATCATCATTCACAGCAACACACAGTTATGCCAGCAGCCTTCCTCACACAGGAAGTGTCTTTCTGGGTAACCTCAGTATTTGTTCATGCTAAGTTACTTGTAAATGGCTGCTTAATTCAGTGTGTCTAGAGCATTTATGTTATGCCAAACACTTGTCTTTATATGAAGAAGTAGAAGAGTACGGAGAGACTAAAAAGGCAGTGGGTTGCCTTTAAAGGACGTTATCTGCTACAGCTTGAGTATATAACGTGGAATCAGATCTGTTTCGCTCAGACTGTAGAGTTTCAATGGGGCGCTGTTTACCTTAGCACCAGCACTCAGAACGTTGAATATTACTTGAGCAGAGAGTTCTAGACTAATCTGGACAACAAAACAAGATCATGTCTCAAAAAGGCAAAACAAAAGGCTGGGAGAATGGTTTCTGAAGTAGAGTTTTGCTCTACAGTTAGGAAGAATTGATTTTAACCCCAAGCAACAGCTCAAAGCCAGGTTTGCAGTGCCCCTGTTATTCTAGAACTGGGGAGGCAGAGGCAGGGTGCTCTCTGGGATTGCTGACCACACAGTTTATTTGAATCATGGAATACTAGATCCCCTCCTCCTCATATCTACACAGACTGATCCTCTCCTGCCCATGTCTGCACACACTGATCCCCTCCACATGTCTGCACACACTGATCCCCTCCTCCTCATATCTGCACACACTGATCCCCTCCTCATGTCTGCACACACTGATCCCCTCCTCATGTCTGCACACACTGATCCCCTCCTCATGTCTGCACACACTGACCCCCTTCTCCTCATGTCTGCACACACTGATCCCCTCCTCCTCATGTCTGCACACACTGATCCCCTTCTCATGTCTGCACACACTGATCCCCTCCTCATGTCTGCACACACTGATCCCCTCCTCATGTCTGCACACACTGATCCCCTCCTCCTCATGTCTACACACAGTGATCCCCTCCTCATGTCTGCACACACTGATCCCCTCCTCATGTCTGCACACACTGATCCCCTCCTCCTCATGTCTGCACACACTGATCCCCTCCTCCTCATGTCCACACACACTGATCCCCTCCTCCTCATGTCTACACACAGTGATCCCCTCCTCATGTCTGTACACACTGATCCCCTCCTCCTCATGTCTGCACACACTGATCCCCTCCTCCTCATGTCCACACACACTGATCCCCTCCTCATGTCTACACACACTGATCCCCTCCTCCTCATGTCTACACACAGTGATCCCCTCCTCATGTCTGTACACACTGATCCCCTCCTCCTCATGTCTGCACACACTGATCCCCTCCTCCTCATGTCTACACACAGTGATCCCCTCCTCATGTCTGTACACACTGATCCCCTCCTCCTCATGTCTGCACACACTGATCCCCTCCTCCTCATGTCCACACACACTGATCCCCTCCTCATGTCTACACACACTGATCCCCTCCTCCTCATGTCTACACACAGTGATCCCCTCCTCATGCCTGCACACACTGATCTCCTCCTCCTCCTGTCTACACACACTGATCTCCTCCTCCTCATGTCCACACACACTGATCCCCTCCTCCTCATGTCTGCACATACTGATCCCTTCCTCCTCATGTCTACACATGCACATAATCCAAACAAATATTTTTAAATTGAGAAAGGAATCACAAGAATTTTATGATAGGCAGCAAAGAAAATTTTTGTGTATGTAGATTTTGCATTCTTTTGGGAAAAGATATAAGCAGTAAATTAAATAGCAGTTCAAGAGAAATGGGGCAGGGAAGTGTTCAGTAGATCTCCAATTCTTCAAGAAGTAGGCCAATAGTTGACAGATGGGAACTCGTGAAACTACAAAGCTTCTTTACAGCAAAGTAAAATGACAGCTCACAGAATGGGAGAAAAATACCTACACACTCTACTTTTGATAGAATATAATAGAGATATAGAAACAACTCAAAATATATAATAAGAAATTAGATAGTCCAATCAGATGAAATGCAAATGACCAATGAACATTGGGAAAATATTCAGTTTTCTAACCTTAGAGAAATACAAATCAAAACTACCCTACGATGCTATATTACCAGAGAGTCAGTTGCCATTCATCAGGAGAACAAATAACAAATGCTTGTAAGGATATGGGCAGGAAAGAGCCTTTTATAGATAGGTTTATTGCCTATACTTTTGCCCTGTACAGAATCATATCTAAAATTAAAAGAAAGAATGTAGCAGTTAACAAACGGGGATACCTGGTCAGAGGTGATGGTGACTTGTAGCATAGTACTAGTTAGGAAGGTGAACACAGCTTGCACCTTCTTAGAGGTTGAATCAATCAACAGGAGTTGTTGCTAGGATAACAGGCGTTTGAATAAAGGACTCAAAAACTTGATGAAGGACAGTGAAACATAATGGAGAGCAGTAGCTCATTTAGAGTAGGCTAAAAGGCACAAAGAGTCCTACTTGAACTGGTGGTGGAACTGCTCTTGAGAGGTAGTAAAGGGTTTAAGTGGAAAGCACAGGGCAGGGCAGGAAAGGACCCGGCCTCTGAGATCTGGCAGTGTAAGCTCTTGAACATCGGTGGTTCAGCGCACTGGAGAGCCATAGGTATGAGCGTGCGATGTGTAGGGTCTGATCAAAGAAGATTCTGCAGTATGAAGGAGGCGACTGTTTCCTAGGCTTTAGGAGATGTGGTCAGACCATAAGCCCTGGCGTTCTCAAAGCTCAGTGTCCTGACTCCTGGTGCGCCCCCATTCTCCCTCTTCTTTCTAGTTTTCCATCTGCCTGACCGCCATATTCTCTCAAAGAACCGCCTGAGATGCTTGCTTTGTCCTGGTTATACTTGCTTTAAACTTTTCAAATGTACTTTTTGCTGAAAAGTCATCTTAACACTTAATTTCTCTTAGAAATTGTAGGGGCGACGATACTCATCTTTGAGGGAGAGTCACTATCCCTACCCAGTTCTGAAGCCACTCTGAAGGTTTGGAAGTGCTCGGGCAACAGGACAGCCTCCTGGCATCCTTCCCACCCTTTCTCTTCCCTTCGCCCAGACCCTCCCCTTCTCCTGCCCCATGCAGATCTAGAGCCTGTTTGTTGGTACCCTGTCCTCCTTCTTCAGGCCTGCTAAGATTCTCTTTTTACGTAGTAATGGCCACGTTCCCCAAGTGCTTACACTTTGTTAAGAAAAAAGAGTTACAGACACAAAGTTTGGAGCTGAGACGAAAGGATGGACCATCTACTGATTGCCATATCCAGGGATCCACCCCATTATCAGCTTCCAAACGCTGACACCATTGCATACACTAGCAAGATTTTATCGAAAGGACCCAGATGTAGCTGTCTCTTGTGAGACTATGCCGGGGCCTAGCAAACACAGAAGTGGATGCTCACAGTCAGCTAATGGATGGATCGCAGGGCCCCCAATGGAGGAGCTAGAGAAAGAACCCAAGGAGCTAAAGGGAACTGCAACCCTATAGGTGGAACAACAATATGAACTAACCAGTACCCCGGAGCTCTTGACTCTAGCTGTATATGTATCAAAAGATGGCCTAGTCGGCCATCACTGGAAAGAGAGGCCCATTGGACACGCAAACTGTATATGCCCCAGTACAGGGGAAAGCCAGGGCCAAAAAAATGGGAATGGGTGGGTAGGGAAGTGGGGGGGGGAGGGTATGGGGGACTTTTAGGATAGCATTGGAAATGTAATTGAGGAAAATATGTAATAAAAAATATTAAAAAAAGAAAAAAGAACACTGAGATACTAGAATGAGTGAGGAGTGTGGACATTAATGAATGACAAAGGGATAGTTAACTTTCCAAATTTACATTCATTTGTTTTTAGGAAGTTTATCTTTGGCAGCTGGAGAGGTGTTTCAGTGGTTAAGTGCACTGTATGCTCTTGCAGAGGACCTGGGTTCCACTCTAAGCAACTACCTAGTGATTCACATCTGTCAGGAAATCCAGTCCCAGGAGACCCAGCAACCTCTTCTGGCTTTCACAGGCAGTGTCTACATATGGTACACAGACAGATGTACATGCAGACAAAACACCATACCCAGAAAATAAAAATAAATATGCATATACACACACATACAAACACATAAAGAATTTTGTCTACATGGTGATGATAATCATGGAAAAGTGGAAAACTATTACCATAGGTGCTAATGAGATAATGTTGGTATGCTAACAGGAGAACTCTGCATTGAAAACTCATGACATTTCAATTCCCAGTTATTTTTGTACTATTTTTAAAATTGTAATTACATCACATGTTCCCTTTCTTTTTCCTTCCTTCATCTCCTCCCATGCCCCCTTGCCTCTTTTTCTCAAATTTGTGCCCTCTTTTTCTTCTGTCTGCTTGTCTCACACACACACACACACACACACACACACACACACACACACACACACTCCTAAATACAACCTAATCGCTCTGTAATTTTACCTCTATGTTTATGATCTTGTAGCTATTTTGTAGGTTATTATTAATCCTAACTTTGCTATATCATATGTTACACTTCTAAATTTTCTTTATTTACTTTTGGTTGTTTGAGACATGGCCTCTTCTTGTCACAGATATAAACATTCATTCCTAAAAAACCCAATATACCTGTGTGTTACCTGTATTTATATGACCTCACTTTTGTCAGTTATTAATCCTAACTTTTCTATATCAGATATTACACTTTTATGTTTTATTTACATTTTAATATTGTTGCTTGAGACATGGCATTATGTATACTAGGCAGGCCTTGAACTTGTTCTCTGTCCCAAGGGAGGATCTGGAGCATGGCTCTTCCTGGTTCTACCTCCCGTGTGCTAGGATTACAGGTGTAGGCCACCAGCCTGGTTATACTGACCACAGGAGAAAATCTTGTCTTATGTTGTCCCTGACAGGAAGCTTTAGTACCTAAATGACTGATAGACGTGTTTTTATAATTACAATTTGGCGTTTGGTTGACTTTCACAGGTGAACCACCACTGCGCTGCCCTTCCTGTAGATTTTGTTTTGTTCATGTGTGTATACTGTTTGGATCTAACTTGACATATATTAGGTAATATTTTTCTTTTTCAAGCTGCTCATGAAACACTGTTGTATCTTCTTTGTAAATAAGTGCTGTGAGATCTTTAATTATTTTACTTTATCTTGGGAAATTTTTTGAATTTTATAAATGAAAATTACCTGAACTCCATCCCTTTTTTCTTAGTAATAATGTCAAGACTTTAGTAAACTGTAAACATACTGCAGTATATAGTTAAATGTCTAGTTGTAGTTGCTTTATATTAGATTATTATAGATATTGGTAGCTGTCAGATCAAACTGTTGTTAGAGTCTGTCAGATTTGAGTAATGAGTCAGGTACTTTTAAATCTGCTGTAGAAGAAATGCTTATGTCCAGAGGTTCGTGACTAGCCTAGGTGACAGGGAGATCTCATGGCCTCTTTTTTCTCCCTAACCTGAGTGGTAATTGTTGATAGTCTGTGTAGGTTTTTATCACTCTAATGTCTTTCAGTTTGGACTTCAGTCGGGTCTATATTTGTAATACTCAAGTTATTCCAAGATTGGCCTGATTAAATTTTTAGACTGGATGTGAACTAGGTATATATGCTTCCAAAATTATCTTGAGGATACTTACATCTTAGTTCTTGTCTACTTTTGAAAATGAGCTACAAGAATAAGGAAGTTATTAAAAATACAGAGACAAAGTTCTAATTCTAAATCCTAGAGTTGAACCTTTACTTCCTCGCTGAAATGCCATTTCCTCAGTGGGGTTCTGCAGCATGGAATATATATATATAGTTTTCAGTTAACTTGGAACAGTATGATTGTATAACTAGTTTTGACCTGAGGCCAAAATGAATTGTCGTTTCCGATCACTTGTATTCAATGATCTTGTTGTATCAGTCAGTCCTAGACAGTTTTATCAGCTACATAGGGCAACCCCAGTTTACTTTTACATTCCCACAAACAACATTTTGAGTTTCTAATACCTGTTCGCCCGAGTTAAACAGAAATGTCCAGTTTCTCCTTTGATCTGTACTTGGTAGTAAGTAAGATGGAAAACAGTGCTTACATTGAGCCTTTAACCTCAGTTACTCTCCCACAGTAGGTGGAGAGCCGGAGTGGCAGCGAGCACTCTAAAGCTCTCTGTGGGAACGGAGAAGACCTGTAATGCCTTTTACATATGTCTGGTTACTTCAAGTTCATGCTGGCTGCATTTGCTATGTATGGAATATGTTAAAAGCCTGATTGAGATTAATTAATTTTGTCTTCAGTTGGTTTCTTAAGACAAGGTCTTACTACATAGCCCAAGATCCTATCCTGCCACAGCTTTTTGGAATTATAGATGGGAACCACTGCAGCCAGCAGAGGACTCGGTTTGATTTTTGTTGGGTCTCTGTGCTGTTCTAGCTGCTTCAGTCTTGCCCTCTGCTCTGCTTGTAGACCTCTGCTGCTTTCACCATAGCTTCCCTCTCTCACCCTCACCACTGTCTCTTCCGTCTGCATTTCCTTTAGGTAGGTACCCAGTTCCTGGCTCGTGGACATTGGTAACAATGTTTTTCCAAGGAGAATACTGCTTCTCCTTTGCTCTGGGAATGAGTAGTCAGTTGTCAGGACCCTTGTATCTGGTTGCCTATGATGATTGGTGATTGTTGATAGCCATGTTAAAAAGTTGACAGGTTTTTACTGTTGGCACTTTCAAAGCACAATTTTCATAGACTTCTTAATTAAGAGACCTTTGGGACGAGGATACTTTTTAAAAGGAATTGTGACCAGGGAGTAAATTCTCAAGGTATTGCCTCTCTTCTCAGTGAAAACACTGCTGATCTGTATTCTGTGGCATTTGTAAATCCCTGTTTTAGACATGTGTAACACAGTCTACAAATAAATATGTAGTGATAAGCTGTGGTTCATACTTCTAAAATTCCACTAAAAAGCAGTTGTGAGTAGACTCAGAAAATGTAGAATTGAAGACTGTTCAAAGCTGGTGTTTTTAGGGCAAGAGCAATGATCTCAGCTGAATGAATGGCATTTCCTAGAACAGCTGTTCACAGGCAAACAGCCCATGCGGTCATGCTAGACAAGGAACTGATGTCTCTCATCGTGACGCTTGGCGTGCTGTTTCTACCTTCCTTCTGTGGGGAGGGTGGACGTGGGTGGCCAGATCTTAAACGCTTAGGAAAGCAAGTTTGAAAGTGATTCTTTTACTGAGTATTGCATGCTAGTAATACTTAAAATGTTAGCAGACTGCCAACTGCATGGGTAATTGGCTTGTTAATATGACTGTTTCTAAGAATCTTAGTAAAATCAGATTTGTGGCTATATGTTTAAAATAGCTATAAAAGCCTTAGCTTATTTTAACTTCACAATATCTATTCTATATTGAATGTGGACATACCTCACTCTAGGTAGGTGGATTTCATTGACTATTTTCTATAGACCAACAAGTGTTTTATCAGTTATGTCATAATTTAGACTTTGGCTTCTCCTTGCTATTTTGCTGTAGCTGGTGTTTTGCAAGGATTGAGAGAGTCTGTTCATCTAGGTTGAGAACTGTTGGGTTTTATGTAGGGACTCATGGTTCTGAATTGGCAACTTTGAATTTATACTTATGATTGTTGTTAGTGTTTGTTTGAGAGAAAGTTTTGCTATTTTCCCAAAATAGCTTTGAACTTCTAGGCTCAAGTAAAATTCCTTACCTCAGACTTTGCAGAAGGTGCCCCTGTGGTGGTCTTCTGCCACACTGAGCCTGACTGTGAATTCTTAACCAGACCCTCACTCAAGTGATGCTGGTGGTGGACTTTTTACAGTGTGATCACTAGGTAGGAGCAACCGCTAAAACGACAGAACTAATGGTATTACTACCTTATAAAATTGACTTGAAGATTAGGGAATTATTTTAATTTGAATTTTATGTAAAATCAAGTGATTTCTCTTAGAGCTGTGGCTCAGAGTAGAGCACTTACATGCTACGTAGCATGTCTGTGGGCCCAAGTTCTTTGTCTAGCATTGCAGAGTAGAGAGAGGCCCACGTATAGGTGTTCCTAAGTCTGCTGCTGCTGCCTTTGAGTTGTCTTGGGAAGTGCATAATGGAATTGTAAGACATGCAGACATCTTCTCTTTCCTCTCTGGATGCTTAGGTGCTCTACTTGAAGTGTTAGGACAGAGGAAGGCCATTACAGTTGTGCTGAGGTAAGGCAAAGGGGCAACGACTTGAGGGAGTAGACAGAGGAAGACGCAAACAGCAGCCAATTAGACTCTGCCTTATTATTTTCTATTTCACCTGAACAGGTTTGATTTGGTTTTTGTTATAGTATCAGAATTAAATACTTTAGAATTTTAGTGCATTTTGTTTTTTGTTTTGTTTTTTATTTATTTGGTTTTTTGGTCTTGTTTCGTTGCATTTGTTTTTTTAAATATGCTTTCAGTGTGTAGCCCGGGCTAGCTTGGAACTTACTGTGTAGTCCGGACTGGCCTCACAGTGCCTGAGAATCACCTGCCTCTGCTTGCCAACTGCTGGAATTAAAGATGAATAATGAGTATTTAGTGGGGACTGAGTAGAATTTGAAAAAAAAAAAAACCCAACATTCTTATAACTGGAGTTTACCATTTTCTAGTACCATTTTCAGTGCAATCTATGAAACAGCCTGTGGGCTCCTCCCACTGCATGGTGATTTATGCAGTGAGGTTGGTACTGAATTGTTGGTAATGGGGGAGCATTTGCTCCTGAGATCTATTTGTTTGTTTTTATTTTATGCCTTAAAATAATACTTGTTAAATGTGGAGAATATTTTAGGTTTTTAATAGAGAATATTGAGCGTTAATGGAATTTCATTTTTTTCTTAGGTCATGTTTACTGGTGAAAATATTCCCATTCATCCTCATGTGTATAGCAATGGTCATATCTGTTTATCCATTCTAACAGAAGACTGGTCCCCGGCGCTCTCAGTGCAGTCAGTCTGTCTCAGCATTATCAGCATGCTTTCCAGCTGCAAAGAAAAGGTAGGACTTGCAACAGTCACTCCAGGTAATGTCTCCTCTTTAAGCATAGGGAGGTTAACAGTTTCAACATATAATTAGCTGTATTTGAAGGAGGACCCATGCTTTTTGTTTTTAAATGACGGTGGATGACTTTTTTGTTATTTTATCTTTCATTCTAAATAGACTAGAGGTCAAAGTCAATGTTTTATATTTCTAATTTATAGTTTATTGAATATACAACATGCTAGCAATGTGGGCAGTAACTAGGCTATAGCTGTCATTTAATCATTTTTAAACAGGACATTTGTGTACATGTTTTTAATCTGAATTTTATTTCCATAAACAAGCACAGAGTAAAAGTGTACAGCACGTTCCTGTTTTTAAATTTCACAGTGGGAAAGTTAGAAATAAAAATCGCCTTACCCTGCTTCCCATCCAAGGCAGCATTTCTCAGAATTTCCTAGAATCCAGAGTTTTCCTATCTTAGTGGTTAGATTGAAGGAGGCACACCATTCACCAGTAGAATTTCTGGAACCTTTTGTTCTGTTTTCCTTTATTCATCTACAGATTCTGTCTCTAATGGAAGTGGGGAAAAGACCAGATGAAAAATGGTGTGAGTTAAATTTTAGATATCTTTAAAGTAGGAGCTCTGGGGTTGTACATGTGTCCTTAGCAGATTGTTTTTTTGTTCTCCAGAGTAAATCCACTACTGTTTTCTTAATTAGAATTTAGAGAATCTTTACGATAATCCTTTAATTTTAAACAATAAATTTATAATCAGTAACACCCAGAGTCACTGTTTTACTAAATAAGTTTCTAAATAAATAATAAATAAATAAGTTCATTAAATAAGTATCAGTGTTAATTCAGAAGAGGTCTGTTTTTGAGTGGGGCAAAGTACACCAAGATGGTTGAGCAGCTAAGCATGCTCAGTATCCCATTCAGAAATACTAAAATGCGGGCTGGAGAGATGGCTCAGTGGTTAAGAGCACTGGCTCCTCTTCCAGAGGTCCTGAGTTCAATTCCCAGCAACCACATGGTGGCTCACAACCATCCGTAATGGGATCTGATGCCCTCTTCTGGTGTGTGTCTGAAGATAGCTACAGTGTAGTCATAAAAATAAAGTAAATAAAATCTTTAACAAAAGAAAGGAAGAAAAAAATATTAAAACGTGCAAAACAACTATTTTAGATGAAATATGATGCATGCATTTTTAACAACACTTTGCAAATACATTATTTTTTATATGTATGGGTGTTTTACCTCCATGTATGTCTGTACACTATGAGCATGCCTGGTACCTGTGGAGGCCAGAAGAGAGCATTGACTTCCCTGGAGCTGGAGTTATAGATGATTGTGAGGCATCATGAAGGTGCTCCAAGGGTCCTCTGCAAGAGCAGCCAGTGCTCTTCACTGCTGAGTGTCTCTCCAGCTGCCTTCACATCACTTTAACTTTACTTTCTTCTGAATTCTCAAGGTGTAATCAAGCTTTGTTTAACTGTAGACGTTGTTTTGAGTCTTCTTCATTTATTACTTCAATATTGCTTCCCCAAGTGTGCAAGTACATACATATACACACACATGTGCACACACACATGCACACACAAAGCTTTTCATCTGGGGGACAGAGCAGTTTGTTCTTACAAGGGCTTCTATATGCCTATGATTCCTCACAGTGAGGTGATGACCACAGGGTTTGCATATAGTGCCATGGAGATGGTCCCTGGAGATTGTCTGCTCATTGCTCTTGCATGGCCTGATGGTCATTAGCGATGATCATTAGCTTTTGTTTGCATTTACATGGAATGTTTTACTCCCAAGTGCCAGAGAGGAACCGTTGCTCCGTCTGCCTCCATCATTCCACTCACTTTCTGGTTTGCTGCTATCGATAAACTATTTTTAGTAGAATTCTTGTATGATAGGCTTAACTGTGATGATAATTTAAGAGTCAGATTTCTGTGAATATAAAATTAAGCATTTATTAGATGCTTCATTTTTTCCCCCTCCCTACTGAATGCTAGGTAACACAAAAAGAAATACACAGCTCTATTTTGTAATCCTATTTTTTAAAGAGATTTTCTCAAAATTGTATCAGGACAATCTTGGAATAGTTAACAAATTGCACCCAAACAGTTTTTTGTTTTGTTTTGTTTTGTTTTTTTCAATTTAAAGATTTATTTATTATATATAAGTACACTGTAGCTGTTTTAAGAGACACCAGAAGAGGGCATCCGTTGTGAGCCACCATGTGGTTGCTGGGATTTGAACTCAAGACCTCTGGAAGAGAAGTCAGTGCTCTTAACCCCTGAGCCATTTCTCCAGCCCCCAAATAGCCTTTTTGTCGTTGATGATTCAAATTACCGTTGATGTGAACTCCTAAGGGCACTGGAAGGGTCAGCTGACAGCTAAGTATATAAGCATTAGAAGTGTTAAGTGAATGGGCTGTTTTCTTCCCAGCAGTCTAGGTTTTCCATCACACTTGCTACTACTTTCTGGCTAGACCTTTCTTAAATGATGCAGCTCTTAATCAGCCTCAGTAGAAGGAGTTCTCTTAATCTCTCATCTTCATTAGTCTAAATAGTTAATTAAGTCTAAACACTGCAAAAGATATTTAATAGGGAAAGAAAGACATTGTTTTATCGAAGTTATTGTAAAAGTTAGCCAAAAGCTCTCTTTTATTATGTTGGAAGCTGTCCCTTTTACTACAGCATTAGAATAAACTTGACATTTGAGCAGAAAGATATACTCATGTCAGGCTGGTACCCAGTAGTTTTCAGGCAGGGTCTCTCCCAGTTTTCCTCCAATGTGTTTAGCATCACTCTTGCCAGATGCCCTCCAGGGTGCCAGGTTTTCTGTATTGTTCCAGCCAGGACACACAGGAGCAGCAAGGTCACTGTTACTATGAGCTCTAAAGCATCTTTCCTCTTAGACTCTGTTTGCATCAGAGTCATCTGCTCTCTCCTTAGTACATTACAATAAAATGATAAGCCTATGTGGATACTTGAAAGTTGCTGTAGTTCTTCACACAACCTTGGTTAAGTAGGTTTTGTGTTAGTTCATTGAGTGACTTTATGGGAAGGATAAGCGGGAAGCACTCGGCTGCCATGTACTGTAACTGACTGTTGCCACCGCCCTTCTGAAAACCATCGAGGCCAACATGCTACTTGTGTTTTAGTGTGTCCATTGTTTTCCTTCATTCTGTAATAATTTTGGTAAACTCACTTCTCTCAGTCACTTTCTTTCAGAACTTACCTGTTTAAATTCTTTTTTGTTGTTGTTTTGTTTTTGCTTCAGAGACGACCACCAGATAATTCCTTTTATGTGCGAACATGTAACAAGAATCCAAAGAAAACAAAATGGTGGTATCATGGTGAGCAGTTTTAATTTCTAGTGACAAATTTTCATTATTTTCATTTGAAAGATGATGTTTGTAAGACTTGGGGAAGTAGTGAGAGGATGTAATTGAGGTAACATTTTTGTAATATTACATTGTAGAAAATTTTGGAAAATGTGGGTATTAGACTAAATTTTTAAAACAATCATACCTATCATAGGAGAAGTAAAATTAGCATTTAATGATTCCAACAATACCATTTAATATCTTGTGTGTTTTTGTTTTGTTGTGATTTTTGAGGGTTGAGACGCTTTTGTTTATTTCTATCCTGGAACTAGCTGTGTAGTCCAGCTTGCAGGTGTCCTCCTTGCCTCTGCCTCCCATGTGCTGGGACTATAGATGTATATCATTGTGATTGGCTGAAGTGCGTCATAATCTCATCTGAAAGTAGAGCCAGCTGTGAGGACCCTTTCTGTGAAATAGTTCTGATGCCCTGTGTATTCAGTTCTGTTATTGGAGGCAATTCCAAAAGTTATCATTTTCATTAGAGAAAGCTGCTCTTGTCCCAACAGCTTGTCTTAGTCATTTTTCTAGTGCTGTGATGAGACACCATGACCTTGGCAATTCTTGTAAAAGAAAGTATTTAATTGGAGCTGGCTTATAGTGTCAGAGGTTTAGTCCATTATCATCATGGCAGCATCAGATGCTAGAGCAGTAGCTGAGAAGTACAGCTTGACCCATGAGCAGACAAGGATATTCTGGGTTTGCCGTGGGCCCTCAAAGCCCACCTCTAGTGACACACCTCCTAATTCTTTGAATTAGTCCCACTCCCTAGTGACCAACTCCCTGATCCTCTACAGACTTTTCTCATTCAAACCACCACAGCTCATTACCTGGCCCCCATAGGCTTGTACCCATAGCATAATGCAAAAATCATTCAGTCCAATTTCAGAAGTCTCCATAGTCTACTAGTCTCAGCATTGTTTAAAAGTACAAAGTTCAAAGTCCCTTCTGAGACTCAAGGCTGTAACCCTTGTAAAATCAAAATCAAATCAAAATTAAAAAAAAAAAGGATTATATACTTCCAACATACAATGGCATAGACTATACATTAATGTTCCACACAGCGGGCAGTGGAGCATAATGAGGGAATATCGGACCAAAGCAATACATCCAAACTGCATTCTTATGTCTATTGTCAAAACATTCTTCAGATCTCTAACTCCTTCCAGCTTTGTTGACTACAATAACACACTCTTCTCTCTTAGTCTGGTTTCTACACCGGGTCGGCAGCTTTCCTTAGCAGATATTCTGTGACTCTGGCATCTCCAGCATCATGGGGTCTCCAGCACAATCCAGGCTCCACCTTTACAGCTTTATACAATGTTCTCTCTGGACCTCCAAGCTGGGACACCCCTGAATACTCCTGGCCTCTGTGGCTTTCCTTAGCCACAAAGGGAGATTCTGTAACCCTTTTTTTGTTCTTGACTCTAAAGTCAGAACCACATGGTCAAAGCTTCCAAATTCTGCTGCTTGCTGAGGCTGAAATATGGTTCCCTTGTTCAATACTTATGCATCAGCTTTCTGTTGTCAGTTGTTTCCTTCACTGCTTAAACTTCTCTTTCATTCCTTTCACGCTGGAAGCTTAGCTGGGTGGGGTCTTACCCTGAGGCCACCCCTCCATTTATTTCATTTAGCATCAGGCTTTTCCTTAAGCACAGGACTTTGCTCCATTATATTTCCTGGTATTTCTTTTCTCCTCAAAGTGTACTTTTTTTGTCTTTTTTCCATACTCAGCTTGCTCCTTTTCATTATAAATCTACAGAAATAGATATAGACCACTAATAACAGACTTAATGCTAGGATGTCTTGAAACCTGTCCTACCAGTGCTGTCCATTCAGAACTCTGCAGTTTAGTCTCAGGAAGATTTTTGTTTGTTTTTGTTTTTGGACAAGAGCAGAAAATAGCCACATTGTTGGCCAGAATAATCAGAACAACAGTCTCTAGACCATTGACTAATAATCTTTTCCTCTGAAACCTCTTGAGCTGGGCTCAGTCTGCGTTAGCACCACTGTCTCCCACACTCTTACTAGTTTGGCCCATTAAGCCCCAAGTTCAACTGCTTTCCTATTCCAAAGTCTCCATACTGCCACCAACCAACATGGTCAGGCCTGTCACAGCAGTCAGTGTTCTGTTGTTGTGAAGAAACATCATGAAGAGGCATGGCAACTCTTATAAAGGAAAGAATTTAGTCAGGGGCTGGCTTACAGTTTCAGAGGTTTAGTCCGTTATCATGGTGGGAAGCATGGCAGCGTGCAGGCAGATGTTGGAACAGTAGCTGACAGCTACATCCTGCTCTACCTTCTGCTCCACAGGCAGAGAGAAACACACACACACACACACACACACACACACACACACACACACACACACAGGGTTTGGTGTGGGCTTTTGAATCCTCACAGCCAAAGCTGATCCAGTGACACATGTCCTCCAGTGAGGACACAGCATCTAACCCTTTGAAAGTGTGCCACTCCCTAAGGACCAAATCTGTGAGCCTGTGTGGGACATTCCCAGTCAAGCCACCACTCAGCTATTCTTTGAATATTTGATGTTCTGCCTGTTTTAGCTTTTTGAAGAAAATATGCTCGATAGTATTAACTTTCTGTTTTCCTTGTTCTGGGGGTAATGTATAGACTTATAATGCATAATTTATGACAATTACAAATAATCATATGTAAACCAATCTTACTGCTATCTCAGGGATATAGCTTAAATTGAAAGCAAATGTTTATATTCCCCAGTGAACTTTTTTTTTTTTTTTTTTTTTTTGGTATTTGGCAATGGATTCCTGATCTCATGCCTGCTGGACAGTCCTAGGCCTGAGCTATATCCCCTTTATATCCATAAAAGTATTTATTTTCATTGATGGGGCTTTTGGGTTTTCCATTTTATTAATCTAAAGAAATCAAATTTGGGGCTGGTGAGATGGCTCAGCTGATAGAAGCACTTGACTGCTCTTCCGAAGGTCCTGAGTTCAAATCCCAGCAACCACATGGTGGCTCACAACCACCCATAATGAGATCTGATGCCCTCTTCTGGCACATCTGAAGACAGCTGCAGTGTACTTATGTATAATAATAAATAAATCTTTAAAAAAAAGAAAAAAAAGAAATTAAATTTGGCAAAACTTAATGAGAATATGGCCCTTTGTCTTTCTATTCAATGTGAAATCTTCTGTGTTCATTAAACTGTAAATTTAAACCTTAACATTTCCAAATGCCCAGCTGAGGTGAGCAGAGTGGGTGCAGTGGCACTGTGCACAGTGTAAGGAGGCCATGCTGAGGCCAGGGAAGTGTACGCGCCCAGTGTAATAGGGAAGTGAGTAACACACCCCAGAGGACCCTGACTCAGATGGGAAGCCTGGGCGAGAACTCGCCGTGAGATGTTGATTTCCTTCCTAGGGTGCATTCTTTACAGATTACAGAGATTGTCAGGTATGGTGCTTCATACGAGACAGAAGAATCAGGAGCTCAAGATGATTCTTGACTATGTTACAGATGTGAATCAAGCCTGAGCTGCATGGACCCTGTGCATAAGGACAGCTACTGTAAAAGACAGACAGTAGATTAGAAGTTTATGGAATTCAGTAAACATCTAGAAGAGTAATAGTTAGCTATTTAAGAAGAAAGTTATCGCTGAGGCGGGTGTAGGGATGCATGACTGCAAATTTGGGATGCAACCCACATTTGGAACTGCTGTACTAGAGCATGGGTAGCTAGCTTGTCAGGGGCCACAGCTCTTAAGAGAGCTAGCTGATGCTTCCTCACCAGGTAGGGGTGAGATTTTCAGCCTCCATTGCCAGCCATGGTAGGAGTTTGACTGTCATGTACAGGTATTGTATATGCAGTCACAGACACTATGAGTTCTTGTGAGCAACAGCTTCTTATTGTTACTGTATGTGCACGCCACGGCTTGTATGTGGGGGTCAGGTTTGCACTGAGCCGCTGTGCACTTGCTTGTAAATATGTTTAAAGTAGCCTTGATTTGCTGACTCAAGGTGGCGCTCTCTGGTTTTTTTATGCTTTCTTTTCCCACGTGAACCCTGACTGCCTAGATAACCTTGTACCATTTCGCTTTGAGACAAATGTGCTGCATCTGTACTCAGGAAAGGAGCACCGTCTGCTGAAATGAGAGTGGAACAGGTGCTGGACCATCCAACTAGGATGCTTCTTGTTTGAATTTTTTTTTCATCATGTATAAGATGCTAAGACCTTTCAATAGTTGGAGCATGGTATTGTCTTTTCCTTTGTACACATCTAAATGCCAGTTAGTTACAGGCATTATAAACATCATTATTATATAGTTCAGAATTGTTGAATTTGCATTATCTTAATGATAGACATAATCATATCTATTCACAAAAAGCCTAAGTTGTTAGCTTTATTGGAATTTTCCCCAAAGCCAGTTATCTTTTGCAGGTTCAATTTTAGAAGATCTTCACTGATCATCTTTAACACTCACTTTTCAGAACATGTGCATCAATGCTCTGTCCTTTGCCCTTGCCCTTCCTTCTCCCTTTTCTTTCCACTATGTAGTCCTGGCTTGTCTGGAACTTGTGACAGCCAGGGTGGCCTTGAACTTGTGGTAATCCTCTTGGTTCTTGAGTGCTAGGATTGGGGGAGGCGGGCGGGATGGCACCACATCTGGTTTATAAATACCTATTCTTGTTGATGCTTTTATTTTTCTCATTATCTCTGTTTACTAGGCTAATTTTGCACCCCTGAGCTCAAAGAATCTCCACTCTTCGACTTAGCAGCGGCTTTTAAGCCCTATAGACTTATTTCTTAGCTGTCTTAGGGTTTCTATTGCTGTGATGAAACACCATGACCAAAAGCAGCTTGGGGAGGAAAGGGCTTATTATAGCTTTACACACAGGTCATGGTCCATCACTGAGGGAAGTCAGACCAGGAACTTAAGGCGGGAACTGATGCAGAAGCCATTGAGGAACACTGGCTTGCTCCTCATGCATACTTAGCCTGCTTCCTTTTATATGTCCAGGTGGTCCTGGATCAGTGGTGACACAGCTCATAGTAGGCTGTGCCCTACTAATCAAGCATTAATCAAAGGAGTCCCCACAGGTCAGTCCTATGGAGGCACTTTCTCAATTAAAGTTCCCTCTTCCCAAATGACTCTAGCTTGTGTCCATTGGCAAAAACTGGTCAGGACATTAGTGTTACCTAATTTTCCAAGGATTATAAGGACAGATCCTTTTTCATATGTGGTCAGTGAAACTGTTCCAGAAGATTCAGGGCCAAGAGTGGGATGTATCTTAGTGGTCACGTGTCTGGTCAGTGAGGCCCAGGTTCAACACACATGTGCACGAACTCACAGTCAGGATTTGGATAAACTCTTCCCTCACACTTTCTAATCCTCAAATTCATTCTCCCTCTTCTCCTCCCCCTCCCCCTCATCTCCCTCCCCCTCCCCCCTCCCCCCTCCCTCCCTCCCCATATGTGCACACAGAAAGCTAGCATTTTAGTCTTGAGAGATTGAGTGGAATTATGTTTGAGGCGTTCAGCTCTATAGCCATTCTGTATGGCATTAACAACATACATGGGTTAGCATGTATAGCATAAATGGAAGCAGAGAGGCAAAAGAGATTTAGTTGGAATAATGATGTGTGTGCTCTAAAGAGGACTTCGTATAGGCAGGATGGAGACACTCATAGTGGAAGATTACAAGTCTGAAATCATTTAAGGTCCTGGTTTTCTAAGATGGGAACCTTAGAAGTCAGGCTGAAGTTGATCTACCAGACAACAGTTAGGTCTTCATACAGTATTTGGAGCTTACATTTTGCTTGTCTACGTTATTCTTATTTAGAATCTCTTTCAAATTAGGTCAGTTCTTCTTAGCTTACTGCTAATCCATTTTTATGCTTCATACCTCATATTGATTGATTTTGAAGTTTCTAAAACAGTGGTTTATTAAAAAGTAATCATATTAGGTAGAGTTTGGAATATAAGAAATTGTATTAGTATGTGACTATATATTCCTTACTGTTACTTGAAAATAGGACTGCTTTCCAGGACCACTTTTCTAATTAGGTTATATCTGCATTGGATGCAAGCATGCCTTGTTGCCACTTAACACAGGCATTTGTCTGCTCTGAAAAATAAACTGAGCAGAGACAATTAGGGCCAGAAAACATCTTCCTTATATAGAATCATATTTTTGAATGAATGATTTAGAACCCAAAGATTTTTGGTTTCTTCTTCTTTTTATAATGAATGGCTTTCTTTGAGAATTTCATACAGTATTTTAATCACATTCACATCCCACTCCTTCCTCTAACCCTTCCCAGATCCATGCCCACCTTTTCATATCCCTCTCCCAAACCTCATGCCCGCCCGCCCTCTCTCTCTCTCTCTCTCTCTCTCTCTCTCTCTCTCTCTCTCTCTCTCTTTCTTTCTTTCCTCTCCCCCCCCTCCCATGTTCAGTTTGGGATAACCATATGCTCATGGATGAGGCCAGCTGCTGGAGTATGGTTGAGGTATCAGGGTCTACACTGTTAAGGAAAACTAATATTTCCTCTGCCCCCACCCCCACCCCCCCAAGCTGTCAGTTGTCAATAGCTCCTGAGTTAGGGGTGAGAGCTTGTGAGCACAACATTGATTGGCTTGGCTTTGTGCAGGTATTGTACAGACAACCACAGCTATTAGGAGGTCATGGATACACCAACAAACTGCAGAATTTTTATCGTCAGACAAAAAATTATTCATAGCTGGACGTGGTGGCGCACGCCTTTAATTCTAGCATTTGGGAGGCAGAGGCGGGTGGATTTCTGAGTTTGAGGCCAGCCTGGTCTACAGAGTGAGTTCCAGGACAGCCAGGGCTATACAGAGAAACCCTGTCTCAAAAGAAAAAAAAATTATTCATAGCAAAGATACATAGTATCATTTTATTAGCTATAAAAGTATTACAGTGACATAGACAACAAAAAACATTTGATAATAAAACTTGTTTTCTGGAGTCAGTATTAAAAATCTTTCATATGTAGTTGTTTTCAAGAGGGGAGTCCAGACCCTTGATTTTTAAAGCACTCAGACTGTGATGTGGTCAGTTAGACATTAGGTTAAGTTCACACTTGAGGGTCTGAATCAGAAATAAAGGTTTATAGGCAATGGATTCAGCATAGTATTTAGATAGCATGTGTAACAAATGGTTGAGTTTAATATGGGAAGAAGTTGAGCAACCTTTTCTTTCGAACTGCATAATTCCTGTAGAATTATGAAGATTTTAGGAGGAGGGGAACATAAAACTATCTCAGATTAGTAGTGTTAATGCTTTAGGGTTGGGGATGTAGCTCAGTTAGTAGAATGTTTGCCTAGCATATGAGAAAGTCTTGCATCACATAAGTGGGACACAAATGTCATCCAGCCTTTTAGAGGGGAAGACAGATCAATTCTCCATCTTCTATGTTCCCAGTTCAAAGCCAGTTTGGGCTACTGGAGACCATGTCTCGAAAATTAAAACAGAAATACCTCCTTTTCTTCCTACTTTATAGCCTTTTGTCCATAGATTCACAAATTTATACTAACTGTGAACCTTTTGTTTTACCTTTTATGGCTACAAAATTACTAAATTCCTGAATCCAGAGCTTGAGTGGTTTGTCAGTACCTTCACCCTCCTCACGGGTGACAGTTCTATTTCCTGTCTGTTTTAAAATCTTCCTTAAGTCCATTTGGCAAAGGAAAACTAATTCCTTCAACTGTTATGAGAAAAAACTTAACTGTAAATATTTTGTCTCTCATGGTACCAGCATATGTTTTTCTAGTTTTGTGTCCTGGTGAGACTTGAGGAGGTGGATTTCCAGCGTAATACGCCTTTATAATTGTGGGGGAATGAATGTAATGTCCTTTCTCTAGCTCTTACGTTCCCATAAGCTCAGTGATGTCAGTAGTGATGGAGGTAACCTCTCTGTGTTATATTGGAGATGGGATTTTGTAGAGGCTTTGGTAGTTCCAGAGACAATTAACATCATTATTCTGGGATTTTCTTTTCAAGGTGTTATATTACCACAGTAGTTTAGCCAAGAGGTTAAAGACTATTAATGGTCTTTCACAACCTTCTATAGTCATATATTTGTCCTAACCCAAAATAGGATTGATTCCAGTGTTCCTGTGTGTGCCCATCTAGCATCTATTAATAATGTTTGCTTATAGTTAGAAAACTCTATTCCTTGAAGGTTTTTTGTTTTGTTGTTTGGTTTTTACCTCTTAGCTATGGGAAAGAAGAGTGATGATTTTGACTCATACTCAGGTTCAAACCAGTTAGTACCGGCTTCATTACATGTATTTATTGAGGATTTATAACCTTTTAAGTACTTGGGATTCCTGTTGCTAAAGATCATTGAATTCAAACTTTAAAACTTAATACATTTCCACAAAACTCAAGTGTTCAAGGCAGGTACAACCATATCAACCTAAATTTATTTTAACATTTGATCTAAGATGCAGACTGGGATAGAAGAAAGCTTTAGGGATTTTATAATCATTTTATTAGCACATTCTACAGAAACGTACCGCACTGCAAACCTTCCAGAATGAACAACCATTCATAAAGGTAAATTTGTGCTGCCATCTAAAACTTATGAAATACAAGCTTGTTTTTAGTTTACTAAACACCATGCTTGATTGGGTTTAGTAACTTTATGTAAATTGTCTGTGCCACTCTAAAGTTCATCTCAATACACTGGCATATGGGGTAGAGCTCCTCGCCATACTGTAGCTTATAGATTTAAGTCGGATGGGTTGTCGTGTTTGTCTTAAATATCTTATTGAGATGACATTCTTATAATCCATCTAGTTTGGAGGGCATTGTAGGCAGATTGCAAACTTGAGGTTGGCCTCGAAAGTTTAGCAAGAGCTATATAAGAGTTTATATATATTTATAAGAGTTTATAAATTCCCCACTTGTTTTTTTCTTCAGTGTGTTCTTTTTCATTTGAAGGGTTTAGTCATGCCATTTAGCACTTAGAATTTGAAGGCAAGAAGATGAGGAGCCAGCCCTGTCTACTTAGCAAGGTTGAGAGCAGAGTGAGCCACATGAACCCTATCTCAGAATATTGTCAGATTTTGGGGTGTGTGTGTGTGTGTGTGTGTGTGTTCGTGCTCTCAAAGGTCAGAAAAGGACTTCCCTGGAGCTTGAGTTAATAAGTCATTGTGAGTAACCCACCATCCATGCTGTGATAGAACTGTGATCCACTCCAGGAGCACTTATCTCTGAGCCATTTCTCCAGCCCGTTTGTCTTGTTTTGATAGAGGGTGTTTGGCCCAGGTTGGCTGCACATTCAACATCTCCTGGGCTCTTGGTGCTTATTGTTGATGCTGGGGATTGAGCCTGCATGTTTTTGTTTTTTTTTTTAAATGATTTAAACTATGCCCAGGATTAGGAAAATACTGTGCCACTGAGGTTTATCACCAACCTATGACTAATTCTTTTTATTTATTGATTTATTTATTTTTATTTTATGTATTTTATGTACACTATAGCTGTTCAGATGGTTGTGAGCCTTCATGTGGTTGTTGGGAATTGAATTTTTAGGACCTCTGCTCGCTCCGGTCGGCCCCGCTCACTCCAGCCCAAAGATTTACTTACTATACAAAAGTACATTGTAGCTGTCTTCAGACACACCAGCATTCAGAAGAGGGTGTCAGATCTTATTACGGGTGATTGTGAGCCACCATGTGGTTGCTGGGATTTGAACTTAGGGCCTTCAGAAGAACAGTCAGTGTTCTTACCTGCTGAGCCATCTCGCCAGCTCTGATTTATTTTTAAAATATAGTTTATTTACCATGTATATTATAATCCATGAATTCCCCTAGCATGACAGAATTAACTTAGTCTTTATTGGTGGAAATTCCGTTAGCACTAATTTATCAGCCTTTATGTGGAATTATTGTAAAAACTGTGGCTAGTGTTTCCTGAGCTCTTCCTTTATAAAGCTGCATAGCTCTTGGCAGTTACTGCTGGTCCCAGGCTTCTTTCTGAAAAGTAACAGTCCTCAATTCCTCATGTGCATTTTTTTGCCAAATTAGTTTTCTAAAATAAGTGATAGACACTACAGTTATATACTGTCTATTATGTGGAGGCTGCCAGGAGGTATTGTAGGTATTGAGGGTTTTAAATGACCTTGCATATGAATATTTCTGAATATTGTGAATACTTTTTGAGAATTAGTTTTCTGAAGGGACATTAACATTAAGTGCCTATTGATTGATTTGAAAGTTGTATCTTACTATTGAAGGAGAGTTACCTTATAGACTAAAGGTGTATTTTATTTAATGTAAAATGTCATGACTGCTTAAGAATTGCTGATAGAAAAATTCTCTTCAGATGTGTCTGAATATGTGCATATCAATTTCTTGTTTCAAATTGAACTGATATACTAATCATATATTAATTTAAGTTTGTGCAAGCTCTCATTTCCTTGAAAGAGTAAAGGTTGGTTTGCTTATATTATATAACTGAACACAAATTTTCATCTGTAAGACTGAGAACGGCAAGTCAGGCTGGCCACGTTCTTGCTACTTGGCATTATTTCTCCATGTGATGAGCTTGTAGATGAACTTACACGTGCTTCCGTTTCTAATTCTCTTTTTCTCCTTTCCTTAAAGATGACACTTGTTGATGCCGCTGCCCTCCTCCTGTAGCAGAAGATAGTCCTACTGAGAAATGAGCACTTTGATCATTCAGTCTTTGAACTTTAACCTTTGACTGGAAGTGACCTATAGGCAATGAAGACTACTTCCTTTTACTGCATTTTTACTCGTGTGCATTCTGGGCGCATGTTGATCGCTGGTTCAGTCCAGTCAACCGACATGCTTTTATTAGTCATACAGTATTAATGCAGGTGTCAGGAAATGTCAACTATAATTCCATTTTTTATTTTTATTTTTTTAAGCTTTTGGAAAAGTTCCAGGTCCTCGTGTATTGTGCAATAACAGTGACTTCCTCAGTGGTTTGGGGACGTTCATTGCCGGCAATGGACGTTGTAAAAGGAAGAGTTTTCTTAACTCCTGCCACTTGGTGATTAATGCATGATAGGGCCTATGAAATGAATTTATCAGTTGTTGTGGGATTATAAGGAAAGTGAGGGATCCAACATTACATTGAAAGCCACCCCAATTGTTTATATTTGGATTCTATGCACTGTGATCCTAAGGCCAACAGCATGAAATTACATGCATCTTTAAAGGACCGAAAGAAAGATCATTGCATATTTATTTAATTGTTTATATCTGCTGTCAAATTGTTTTGACATGGAAAGTTTTCGAGGAACATTGGCAGAGAGGTACAATATGTTATCCCTATGGTGAAAATAAATTCATTTGTTGTATATACTCCTCAGTCTCTGAAGTGAAGGTGTGAATAATAGAGTGTGGATGGTTAACCAAGGTGTTGTTTGGAAGTAAAAGAAAAAATGGCAGTGATGATTAAATTACTGCCATCCATCATTTGGGCCTGTTATTATTTTTCCAAGTATATTATACTCTGTTACTTCCTGCTAGCCATCAGCATGAGCCCTATTGCCTAAACACTATTTCATTTATTTATGTTTGGAAAAAATCCATAAACATTTTTGTTTGTAATCTTGTTTCTTTTGTTATGTTTTCAGTTGTTTAAATGTTATAATACTTTAATTGAAAGAATTTTGTCAAGTTTTTTTTTCTTGTAAATTTTCTTTACTTGTATCATCTTGTCCTTCAATACTGTACCCTAAAATAAGAAATACATTTTTGACAGAGGCTTAATGTTTTAACAAAAGAGTGTGGACATTTTTATTTTAAGATTTTGGTAAAAGGATACTATAAAAACAATGTTTGCTTATTTGTCTCACTTACCCATTGTGTAGGGTTTCTTGGAAGAACTTGTTTTGTTTGTTGAGAAGATTTTGCCTACAGTTAGATGAAGTTTTTCTGTCTGCCTGTCTGTCTGTCTCTACTCTTATCTATCTGTATGTATGTAGGTATCTATCTATCATCTCTCTCTCTGATCTATAAAACAATTGTTGAGAAGGTTCCATCCTAAATACCATGTACCATGTAATGATTATATAACTAGGTCTTTTTAAGAAGTGATTAATGTATTTTATAAATTACCTTTTCACATATGCAAGCTCTGTTTCTATGACAATGTTATTTTTACTGATGCCTTACTGTTATAGTCTTTTTGAATATCCTGCAGTGAATATATTAATCAATTTGGGCTAAAAATAAAAGCCAGTTGGCTGAAAGGTCTGACGGTATGTAAACCCATAAAAAAATCATTCAACTGATAATTGGTAAAGAATATTTTAAAAATTGTTTTTAACCTCTGTGTAGATGACATTTTGTAGCTTTTTACATGTTGTTAATTAAGGGCATATAATTTTACACTCTAAAAGTATAACTGCTGAACTCAGGGGTGGGTAGACTTCAAAAATATGTCTACTGTAGAAATAACTTGAAAAAAATTAAATCCATGGCCAGCCACCAAATTGTGGACACTGTTTATAAAACTAGGGAGCAATCATCATTTTTTAAAGATTATAAACGTTTTCTTCTGTCTTGACTGCATGTATATAAGTTCCCACAGTAACCATTATCAGTTTTATTAGTTGGCCTTCTTGACATGAAAAAAATCTTTACGTTCTTACGTTTCTTCTGCTTTTACGATGAAATCACAGCTGTAAGTTAAGTTTATGTCACTGCTCTAAATATTAATTAGCTCTTTTGTCGGGTTGGGGACACAGGGAGAAACACTTACCTATCCGTGGTCCTCTTACTAAAATCCTGGCCTGTGACGTCACTCACCGAAGGAGCTCCCACACCAGGTCAGCAGCAACAGTGCTGGAATGTAGATCACCAGCTTCCGTTGTGCTTTTATAACAGTGCTTTACTATACCTCTCTCTATGCAGACACTGTAGGGCAGACGCAAATGAAATGGGAAATAGGGAAAAACCAAACACTTTTGCTTCATGTTTGGTACCAAGAGAAGAAATTAAAAATATATCTAAAATAGTGGAGCATCAACTATTACTAATTCATAATTAGATTAATATTACTCCTTTGAATTTAGAAGCCACTGAAAATTCTTTTACACTTGCATTTAATTATTTGTCATTATTAAGAGTCATAAGATGTGTATCTGGGTCATTGTTCTGTTGAGGGCAAGTTATAAAACAAATATTTTGCTGTAATGTTAACTACTGAAAGAGCCAGAATTACAAGAAATGCATATGAAATATGCTGTGTTCATCCCTCCTTCCTGCATCCTCGACTAAGTACTAGCCTGCAACATTACATTTTCACACTTAGGGGCTGTGTCTGTCTGTATGTTTGCTCCCCACCCCACCCCCCATCACTCTCTCACACATTTATTTTAGGCTGCTCTCTTGTTTTGCCAAATTTTGTTAACATGAGATACAGGCAATTCCTTGTTTTTGAAGTTACAAACTTGATGCCCTTCCAAATACAGACAAATGCTATATATAGGTTTTATGGAGAGAAGTTAGTTTCAGTTTTGTGGGTGTTCTCTTAGGGAGTTTATATTTACTTCTAAAGGATTTATATGTAATTCTCTTTAGCTAATGGGGCTTTTTTTTTAAAGGTCCTAGGAAAAGGGTTAACAGCTAGAAAAAGACTGTAATCTTTGTTGCTTTGACTTGGCATGTAGACACATGTTACTAAGTGACAAGGGTGGCTTACTGTTTTCCCTTTCTGAATTTTAAATACATGCAAATGCATATATAAGTAATGATTTATATATATATACATATATATATATATGTATATATATATATAAAAATTACTTACCAACATTGATAATAACTTCTGGAGATCCTAAACCAGCTATCTGGAGACTGGTTTCATCAAAGGTAAATTGACAGTAAAGAAAATGATCAGTGAGATGAAAATGGTGGGTAAATGTGTTATTTCTTGTAACAAAAATCTTTTTTTTTTTTTTTTTTTTTTTTTTTGGGTTTTCGAGACAGGGTTTCCCTGTGTAGCCCTGGCTGTCCTGGTACTCACTCTGTAGACCAGGCTGGCCTCGAATTCAGAAATCCGCCTGCCTCTGCCTCCCAAGTGCTGGGATTAAAGGCGTGTGCCACCACTGCCCAGCTACGAAGTCTTTTTATAAAGCCTGTAGTTTTTGAGAATTGCAATATTTTAAATTTTCTAGGAGTAGAGTAGAAGAGGAGGTACTATATATTGAAAGGTTTTTTTTGTTTGTTTTTGTTTTTTGGTTTTTTTTGTTTTTTAGTTAAAAAAAATTGAATGTGTCTAGGTCTCAGCTTTCATGGTTGCTGCTGCTTATATTTCTCATTTTTAATATTGTTTTTAATCTATCTTAGTGGAAGGCTAAAGGTTATAATTATGTTTAATTGTATATGCATGTAAATTGGTTTTTAAAAAGTACCATTCTGAAGATTCATTATCAGACTTCTGAAAGCGGAGGTGCCACTCAGCGGCAGCTCCATTCACACCACCACAGAGCACACAGGCAGCCGCTGTCATGCCGTGTGCTGCTCCAGTGTAACCTCTGATGCCTTTGCATGGTTGCAGTCTGTGGAGCTGTCTGGGGCAGCAGCTGCTCCCACCCTTGTTATTGTCCTTCTTAGGTCTCTGTCCCTACTTTCTGTCACGTCTTACTACCTCTTCTCTTCTCATAGATGCTCAATGTCTTCTCATTTCCTCTTCTGACTTGTAAGTTTGTTTTTTATTTTTGTTTAAGGTTAGGGAATCTAGAGAAGAAAGATTGATAAAATTATATCTGATTTCCTTTCTTTCTTTTTTTGTCTTGTTATGTATTTTTTGGTTTGGGTTTGGTTTTTGGAGACAAGAGTTTCTGTGTGTAACCCTGGCTGTCTGTAGACAAGCCAGCCTCAAACTCACAGAGGTCAATCTGCCTTTGCCTTCCAAGTGTTGGGATTAAAGATGTGAGCCACCACCACCCAGCTACATCTGAAAATTTTAAGAAATTGAAAAAATACTTTCTATAAATAAGATACATGGGTGTGTCTGTGGTGTTGGTGGGGGTGTACCTAACTTCATTTCATCAGCAGGTAGCTAAATGTATCAACTAATTGACAAAACTAAGCTGTGAGCACTGTCGTTGAATTTCTTTGGTAGTGACATGGGGGGATTTGTACTTGTTTTCCATTAGATAGGGCCTCCTCCAGAATCTGTTACTTCTCAAGTGAATTAACTTGTCTTTACATTTAAATGTGGTAAAATCATTTGTGAATGACTTTTCCTCAACATAAATTGTTCATTAACTCAGACAGGATTTCAGGCATCATTATCTTTAGAGGCACATAGACTCTGAACATTTCAGGCTTAGCTCGCTGTATAGTTCTGTGATCTGCTAAGTAAGGTATTAGTTGACATCTTGGTTCTCAGATTTATTATTTGGTGATGAGTCTGATTACATGATGAGGTTGTGCTGGGCTTTTCTGCTGTGAGCAGGCGTCCCTCGCTCGGGTGTGCCTCGGGAAGGAGAAGCAGATTTTCAGCACCAGTTCATGCAGCCTGTCATTTTTTTTTTTCTTATCCTCAAAGACAAAACGTACTGAAAACATTTTCTGAACTCTCTGTGAGACATAACTTGTCATAGTCTCTGGTCTATAGAAAGACTGAAAAAATTCTACTGTCTGAAAGCCTGAAGCAGAACTGTGAAGGCATTCTGAGATTATCAGATACCACAAAGGTGCACGTCTCTTCATAATAACAAAACACTCAGAGGCCGATTGTCAGCATACAGAACGATTTGGGTAGATTATTGAATTATCTAGTACATGTTCCGGTCAGAGTAAATGTGTTCCTATTGCTGCCACCATTCTTTTGGTGATCTCAGTAGAGTGTGCTCGGGATGGCAAGCTCAGGCCTGAGGGTTTGAACAGGGGGTATATATATTTTCTAACTACAAATTACAAAAATATGTAAAGTAACTACTATTTAACTAGAATGTATAAGACAGACAAATCTGTGTTATATATTTTTCAATACATGTACCAACCTTTCTTAGTTGAACACAGGTTACTTTGTGCGCTTTATGGATCTTGAGTAACTTTTAATAATAAAGCAGTTGTCATTTGCTCTCCCATACCATATACTTGAATACTAACTGGATAAGTATGAGAGTTCTTTGCAGTTTATAGTACTGTAAGCTTTAATTTGTATAGTGCGTCTTGTATATGAAAGCCTACTATTTAAAAGATTATGGGAACAGTCAGCATCTGTTTCCAAATGAGTGCACGCTCGGCATGAGGGGGTCACTGAAGCTGCTTATCCAGAGGTGGTCCTTACTCAGCGGTGGGGTGCTTTATGCTTCAGGGAAGCAAATCCTGGCCGGTGATCAAAACGACTCTGCAAACACTAATAATTCAGGACAGCCTAACACCTTGTCTCCAAACTTTAAAAAGGCTGAGGCCAGACAGTGCTGTCTCCTGCCTGGCCTCAGTCCCTCGTGCCGATACTGAAAAAATACAAATCTTACTAAAGAGTGTCAGGGCAAGCTGGGTACAGTGGTGTGTACCTTTAATTCCGTCACTGTGGAGGTGGAGGTGGAGGCAGATGGATCTCTGTGAGTGTGAGGCCAGCCTGGTCTACATAGTTCCAGGGCAGCCAGGGCTGCATAATAGGACTCTGTCTTGAAAAAAACAAAACAAAAACTAGTAGTAGGGCAAGGAGGATTTAGGAATTAAAATTGAGACTTTGAGTTACCATAAGTCTGATGTTGTTTAAGTTAAAGTGCCGTGGTTAATAAGGACAGCATATAAAGAATTCCTGGATGCTTTTCTGAGTGTGCTCATTGGACAGCTAACTAAGATGAGTGACTCTTGAAGCTACAAGAAGAGAGAAGAGAGTGAGCAGATGGGCTGGCTGGGAGGAAATGTGTGCTTAGCTAGTTTCTTTTCTTGAGTCATCCATTCTCATAGGTAGCTTCTACCAGCAAGCCGTTGTTGCAGCTGGCTACTAGGCTAGTAGGTGGTTAGAGAAAGCAGCACCTGCTTTTACTTTGCAGTTCTCCACAGTCCTTAACGTGTTTTTTACCATCCATAGTAAGTCTGACTGGTCTCCACTAGGTAAACTGCTGTGAATATGTGGGTCTGTTAAAGTCCCCCTGTTGCTTACTGTGTTCATACAAAGGCAACACACAGTCTTAATTAAACACAACTGAATGGAGAGGTCAGATGATGGTGTTATGTGCTTGAATAGCTAAGGCCAGAGCCATGGTGCTCTAGCTCTGCCTCAGTGAATGTCCCTTGAGGTAGGTTTTGATTAGGTAATGCTATTCTAAAAGTACTGTCATGTTAATGCAAGCATATACACGGGAGTACCTGTGTGCCCTGCAATTTAGTAAGGTACACCTGTCATTCTCCTCAGGGAAAGGAAAGTAAAAATCCAAGATTGAAAGCATCTTTTCGTGTCTACCTCGCCTTTCAGGCCACTGTAGATGACTATGTACCACTGAGAAGAGCCAGAGTGTGGATGCCTGAGTCCTGCATACATTTAACTCAACATGGAAAGCGTTTGAGTCTCTGCTCTTACTCCAATAAAAGCAAATGTCTATCTTTCCTGGTGTAATTTAATGGTGGTGGTGTCTGCTCTGATAATCCAAAGAATCTGACACATTAATCCTTTCTCACATTTGGGGGGGGTGGGGTCAGATCTTAGTAAATCTAGCCTTAAAACACCTCCCCTTCTTTCTAGTACCCTGGCCATTGTGGGTGTTCAGCACCTGCCTAGACTTCCCAGGCTGCTCTTGACAACCAACAAGCCTTGTCCCAAAGTTATGACTATATATTGCTAAAGTCCTTGTATCAAAGGCCCAGCATCCATCTGCTTTTTTTTTAAGTTTAGTGTGTGTGTGTGTGTGTGTGTGTGTGTGTACGTACCATGTTTGCCAGTGCCCTCAGATGCCAGAAGAGGGGTGTTGGAATCCGTGGATCATTGTGAGCTGCTTTGTGGGTACTACAAACTGAATCACAGTCCGTTGCACAAGCAGCAAGTGCTCTTAAAACTTGAGCCATCTCTCCAGCCCCCGGCATCTGTTTTTCTACCTAAAGGTTTTATCACTTTAATGTTCAACCAGTAAAGCTCATTATCTTTGTCCTGTCTTCCCTCCCTCCGACTAATCATGTATCCTGTGTTGTCCTCTAATTTTAGGTAGACCATTGCAAGATGTATTGGTGATCCTGGCCTATAAGGGACAGTACTAAATATATTGGTTTTTTAATAAATGTATTTTGAGTTGATTATACTTGAATCTTTTTTAAAAGGTTTATTTATGTACATGGGTATATGTCTGAATGCACACCAGAAGAGGACATCGGATCCCATAGGACTACAGTTGTAGACAGTTGTGAGCTACCATGCATGCTGGGAATTGAATTCAGGACTTCTAGAAGAACAGCCAGTGTTGTTAACCACTGAGCAATCTCTCCAGTCCTATACCATCTTCTAATCCCATCTTTTTGAAAGAAATATTCATATACTACCTGTTTTAAACAAATACCCAAACCATTATCTGAAGTGAAGAGTCAGACAAACATAGTTTTTTGTCCCAGAGAGTTTGAGAAATTTGCTCTTAAATCATTAACTTATTAATTTTTATCTCTTTAGATGAGTGTTTATTCTATTATTACCTTAACCCAGAAACAAAATTCCTTGCCTAGAGTTATTTTTAGATAAGAATATAGGTGTTTTAAGCTCAATACATTTGGATAATAGTGAATCATTGGTCTGACACACATAGGGTTAAAAACTACATTAAACACATCGGATACTTACTGAGCAAATCTCATTGGCCAAGTAAGTTGGTGTGTGGGAGAGAATACAGATCTTGAAAACACTTATGTCATAAGGGAAGTAGAAAACTGTACAGTGTAAAAAATGTGATCTCACACAGTGTATCTGATGAGCACAGAAATAGTTTGCAAAAAGTGGTTCCATGACTTGAAAACTGTAAATGTTGTAGGTGAGTTCCAGGTGGGCATAGAATTGGGGTTCAGGTGATGAAGGTATCAGGTGGACATGTAGTCTTTGTGTGCACAGGCTGGGTTGAGCTGGGTCTGCTTGTGTCCTCAGGACATGTATCAGTTTGGTAGGAGATCTCTATGAAATAAAGCCACCGTAAAGCAACAACACAGAAGGTTGCCCAGAAAATGAATCTCAGAATATGTCCCAAGTTAGTTCAGGCCACTAGCAAACCATCCCACCCAACAAGAAACATTGAAAAAGCCCTCATTGTAGAGCTGTGTTTCCCAACCTTCTAATGCTGTGAACCTTTAATACAGTCAGTCCCTCATGTTGTGGAGACCCCCATCCAGGAAATTATGTAGTTGCTATTTTTCATAATTGTAACTTTGCTACAGTTATGAGATGTAAATACCTGTTTACCAATCATCTTAGGGCACCCCTGTGAAAGGGTCGTCTGATGCACCTAGACATTTTCCAGATGGAACCTGACTATATCTGCTACATGTTTTGTGTCATCCAACAGTTAAATGGATGTTAGGCTATGGCTGTATTCAAGGGGAGAGTGGGTTGAAGACGTAATTTAAGTGAGATCATATTGGAGTGTGGTGGTCCCTTTCTTTACTGCAAGCATGAGTATGTTCAAACCCAGAACCCACATCAAAATGCTGGGAATTGTGCCATGCTTTAATCTTAGCATCGGGAAAAGCAGAGACAGGAGGACCCTGGGGCTCACTGCTAGCCTAGCTTAATTAGTAAGGTTGGGGCCCATTGAGAAACCCTGTCTCAAAAGAGATAGATGGTATTACCCAAGGATACCAGAGTTGTCCTTGGGCCTCGACACATACTCCAGATGTCTCCAGGTGTTTTGAAAACCTACTTCATGGCAGACAGAGGAGAGCATTATTGGCCTTTTGTTTGGCCTGGTGTTTGTTTAGTATCACTATTTTGAGGCAAGGTATCACTCACCCAGGCTGGTCTCGAGTTCCTGGGATCCAATGAGCCTTATTACAGGCGTATTAGCTAGGATATCCCTCCTGGTTTGTTTTTGTTGTGGTTTTTGTTTGTTTTTGAAACAGGAGTTTTGTGTAGTCTTGTCAAGTCCTAGAACTTGCTCTGTACACCAGGCTAGTATCAAATTCAGAGAGATCCTTCTGCCTCAACCACTGGGAGCTAGGATTAAAGGCATGTTTCATAACAGCCTAGCTCCATATTCAAATACTTTGATCATTGTTCTGTAGTTTGAAGATTTTTCAAAGATGCTTCATGCAGTCACAAGAATTGATCTTACATGAACGAGATGGAATATCTCTGTGAGTCTGGGAGAATTTCAAGTTATTGCTTGCCGCCGGGAGTTCCTTGCAGGTACCTTAGGCATACTCATATATTTCAAGTCTTACTTAGGAAAAATTTTGCCATTTTAATAAATTTGGAAACATTAATGCACTTAAGGTTGGTGCCACGCTTTTGGAAGTCATGTCATATGCCTTTTGTTACATATCATAATTTTCACTTTTCCTGGGTAGTTATTTTATGTTTATTTTGATCTCAGAGCTGATAATTTGGTGCTGCCATCTGTTGCGCTGCTTTGTTCTGCTTCTTATGACATCCTGTATTAGCACTTTATCCTACCAAGACCAGGCCCAAATACTTGATTTATATCTTTTTAGCTAAGGCTATGTCTATAGCATGCCTTTAGCATTTACAGCTTAGCATTTTATGTAAATAGTGTAACTATCATATAATATCTGTCAAAACCCAAAGTAATAGCACTCAAACTGTCTCCCTATACTAATTGCTTTGTTTTTCAAAAATATTTGGGGGCTGGAGTGATGGCTCAGGGGTTGAGAGCGCTTGTTGCTTTTGCAGAGTACCTGGAGCAGCACTTACATGGTGGCTTACGACCATCTGTACCTTCAGTTCCCATGGCTCTGATGTCTTCTGACCTCTGTGGCCACCAGTCATGCCCGTGCATATATTCATAAATATACGAAGGCAATGCACTCATAAGTCTTGCTTTTTAATTAAAAGATATTGGTTTTTCAGGCATAATTGCTTACAGTCCCCAGGGATTATTTCAGTTCTGTCTAAAAGGTTTTATTTACAATCTTACAAAAGTGTTTCAGTACATATTTTAAAGGTTTCAAAAATGTCGGCTCATTGGTGTGAACTTGTGGCAGTAAGTATTCGTTCTTGAGACATACTTGGCTTTGTATTTAAAAAGGACAACTGGATGTTACAGACCTTTTATCTTGGCATCAGTATGACCAAATGATGTGCACTTAATTAAAAGAATAAGATAAATGACCTAAAAAGTCTAGTGCTAATGTGATGGCCACCCCTTTTGTTTGGAACAAACAAAAAGGGTCTCATTTGTAGTTTCGGTAACCCAAACTGACCATCCTCCTGCCTCAGACTCCCTAGTACTGGGGTTTTAATCATGTGTCACAGTGCCTAGAGAAAGTATTGATTTTATAAGAAAAGATAATTCTACTTTCCAGCATAGAAAAAATCACAAATCATATTTTACATATAACTTTCCTGGTGACATTTTAATAAACCTTGTAAACTGCTACATTTATAAAAGCAGAAAATAGCAAAAGCTGATATATAATGTTTGTTTAATTTTTGTTTTGGTTTTGGTTTCTCTGTGTAGCCTTGACTGTCCTGGAACTCACTCTGTAGAACAGGCTGGCCTTGAACTCCCAGAGATCTGCCTGCTTCTGCCTCCCAAGTGCTGGGATTAAAGGTGTGCATCACTATGGCTCATCTCCTCACAGAATTCTACTTGTCAGGCATAACCTTCCAGAGACATTTATGTTTGATTAAACAAGTCCACTCAATGTTAGATTGAAGTTAAACATAAGGTCATACACATTGGTAAGCCATTAGAAAGTGCAGGATACAACTGCGGTGGGATCCCACACCACATTTACTGCATTAGCTAAAGCCTGGAGCACTGGCACCCAGACACTGCAGAGAGGTCTCAGTTCAGCAGGGGCTCTTCATTCACTGCTACTGGAACCGTTGTGGAAGTCAGTGTGGCAGTTTCTTATAAAAGTAAAGCTTATTCCTACAATGTGATTTAGCAGTTCTGGATTTTTTTCTTTTTTGGTACTTATTCAAATGAGTCATTAACTTTTATGTATATGCAGTAACCTACACAAAGTGTTTGTAGTGTCTTTATTCAGAATTGCCAAAAAAAAAAAAAAAAAAAAAAGGAAGCAACAAAGATAACTGTCTTAGTTAGGGTTGCCATTGCTGTGAACAGACACCATGACCAAGGCAACTCTTATAAAGGACAGCATTTAATTGGGGCTGGTTACAGGTTCAGAGGTTCAGTCCATTATCAGCGTGGTGGGACTGACATCATCCAGATAGGCATGGAGATCTAGAAGGAGCTGAGAGTTCTACATCTTGATCTAAAGGCAGCCAGGAGGAGGCTTTTCTTCTGTAATGGGTGTAGCCTGAGCATAGGAGGAGACCTTCAAAGCCCACCTCCACAGTGACACACTTCCTCCAACAAAGCCAAAGTACTATTCCCTAGGACCAAGAACATTCAAAGAACCACAATGACGTTAGTAACTAGATAGATTAATAACCAGTGGTGGGCTCAAGCATTTGCCACCAAGCCTGATGACCCAAGTGTGACACCCAGGGCCCACATGATAGAAGCAGAGAGCCGACAAGTATGTCCTTTGCCCTCCACACACACTTACTCCATGGTACATGCACACACACACACACACACACACACAATCATTTTTTAAAATTAAATATAAGCTGTGGTATATCAGTACAAAGGAATATCATTTAGTATAAAAGGAAGCAAGCTACCAAGCTGTTTTAACTTATTTCCCCATTGCCATGACAAAATACCTCAGAATTAAGGAAGAAAATATGTACTTTAATTCATGCTTTCAGAGGTTTTAGCTACAATGGTGCAGAGGGCACAACACAGAAGTCCTGTTAAACTCACAGTGGACGAGAAAAAAACAAGGGTTAAAGAGGAGATGAATAGTTAAGAGCATTGGGTGCCCTTTCAGGAGATCCACGTTTGATCCCCAGCACCCAAATGATGACTCACAACTGTCTATAGCTTCGGTTCCATGGGAATCCAATGCCCTCTTTTAGCTTCCGTGTATATATACCGGGCATGTATATATATGCTCAGCTATATATGCATATAAAACACATATATGCATAAAATAAAACAGAGCAGAAGTTAGAATGATGAGCAGCATAAGGTGCCCCCCCAAGACACTTTGCTGTAGCCTGCAGGGTGTCGTTCAGATCGTCAGAATCTGAGATTTGGGTACAGTGAAGCTATTCTGGATGGTAAAGTAATGGTAGATACACGTCATTATACACTTGTCTCAACCCATACAATGTGTTGCACTGAGAGTGAACCTTATAGGTAATGATAAAGTACCTATGTTGAAAGGCTAGAGGAGGGACTGGAGAGATAGTTCAGTGGGTAAGAGTGCTTGCTACTCTTCCAGAGGACCTGAGTTCAGTTCCTAGCACCCACACTGAGTGGTTCACAACCTCTTTGAACAGCTCTAGGGAATCCATTACCTTCTTTTTGCCTCCATGAACACCCGTACATATGTGGCAGGAACACTTATATACATTTAAGTAAAAGAGATAATTTTTAAAAGAAAGGAAAGCTAGAAGAAATAATCTTGAACATTTTTGCTTTAAGTAAATGATAAAAGGTTGGATAAATAAGATCAAAGCATTATATCAGCAGTGTACCCTCCCATTCTAGATAATAAATCAAGCCCTACTAATATAAAATTGTCAAAATAGTTCTTGTATCTCATGAGAGTACACAGGGATAAATACCTAGAAACCAATAGCAAGAAAACCTGCACACACATAATGACACTGAAAATTACTCTTGAATCACCAACGAGTTACTGAAGAAATCAAGAAATTTAAATTTTTACTGAGTCAAATAAAAATAAAAATCACAACTTGCTAGAACATTTGGAGTACAGCCAAGGATGTTCTAAGATTTTTTTTAAACTTATTATTGTGAGCATTAATAAAACAAATAAAAAGAAGGACAAAAAGAAATAAGAAGGTTGATAAATAAGCTAATAACGCGCCTCAGATCCGCAGGATGTGTGGTGGGGACTCAAACACAAGTAGAGTTGACTGCAAAAGATGGTGAAGATCATGGAAGTAATTAATAACATAGAGGCTTAAAAAAAAGATGTTGCTTTTGGGTTCTAGGAGGTTCCTTACAAACCCAATGTCTGTCAGACAGGGATAAATTATTAAGCATACACCCCAGGACTGATCAATCAGGGCCACAATCAGGATCTGAACTGTGATGGTGAGTCGAAATATTAGAGGGCTTTTAAGCCCAAAATCTACAAACAGTTGTGCCAAGTTATTCCACCAATCAGGATTTAGGGATAAGGATTCCCTTAGGAGCATGTCTTTGTTGTACACTTATCCTATTCCCATTGGCTGGGGTATTCAACTGTGGCAGGGACTTGCCTTGTTTAACATTCATCTCTTAACTTGCCAACCAGGATGTCAGTTATCTACATACACATCTCTTTCTGCTAAGTAGGGTGTCAGTTCCCAGGGAAGTCTTGGGGATTTCAACTTTATTTGATCCTTACTCAAAATGAAAGCCTTAGATTCTTATATTGGTGCAGGTGTCTCTCTTATGGTGGGTCCATCCCAGGGGCAGCTTATAAAAGCAAATACCACAAAAGTTTATACACAGATGCAAGAAGTGTTGCCAGGTGGTTGGTTTGGATCCAAGCTTATTAAGGCTAACTATACAAAGCAGTTCTACTGACTTCTATCACGATTGGTTTCTCAGAGCCCAGAACACAACAGAATATGTAACCAACTTGGTCATGAGAAAGTTTGCTAGTAACAGCAGAAACACATGAAAAATTTTCTTTATAATATTAGTAACAGTACAGAATGGCTGGCTAGCCAGGTAACAGTTGCCTAGGCCTTAACATTCCATCTAGGCCTTAATATTTTATCTAGGCCTTAATAGTTACTACTGACTCAACAAAATGTGGAGAATCATTAAGGAATACCTTCAGTATTTATATTTAATAAAAATTAGAGGGGGCTGGAGAGATGGCTTAGAGTTAAGAACACAGGCTGTTCTTCCAGAGAACCTGAGTTCGATTCCCAGCAACCACATGGCAACTCACAGCTGTCCATTACTCCAGTTCCAGGGGATCTGACACCTTCACACAGGCATGCATGCAGGCAGAACACCAATGCACATAAAGTAAATAAATTATTTTGAAAAAACTAGAAATATAGAAGAAATGGATAAGTCTCAGATATATATGATCTATCAAAATTAAATCAAGATAATAAAAATAAACAGATCCATAAGTCCAGGACCAAATGAGGCTACTGCTAAATTTGAAATTTTGTTTAAAGAGTTCACCCAAATGCCAAACTACTATTTTTTTTCAAAAACAATTTTTATTAGATATTTTCTTCATTTACATTTCAAATGCTATCCTGAAAGTCCCCTATATGCCCCCCTCCCCTGCCCTGCTCCCCAACCCACTCACTCCTGCTTCCTGGCCCTGGCATTCCCCTGTACTGGGGCATATAATCTTCCCAAGACCTCCCAATGATGGCCGACTAGGCCATCCTCTGCTACATATGCAGCTAGAGACACGAGCTCTGGGGGGGGGGGGGGGTACTGGTTAGTTCATATTGTTGTTCTTCCTATAGGGTTACAGATCCCTTCAGCTCCTTGGGTACTTTCTCTAGCCCCTCCATTGGGGGCCCTGAGATAGAAAGGGAAAGAACACTATAAAATTCATTCTGTAAACCCAACATTGTTATTGTCTTAGTTACATTGTTGCTGTGAAGAGACACTGACCAGGTAATAAAACAAAAAAGTATTTAGTTGGGAACTTGCTTACAATATCCAAGAGTGAGCCCAGGACCAGCAAGGCAAGGAGCATGGCAGCAGGGGGCAGCCAGGCAGGCATGGTGCTGAAAGCTTGCATGTTGAGACAACAGCCTGGAGGCAGAACTATGAATCATGTGGGCTTTTTAAATCTCTAAGTCCATCCTCCCAAAAGGCCACACCTCCTAATCCTTCCCAAACAATTCTACCAACTATGGAGGAAGCATTCAAATGTATGAGTCTATGGGAGCCATTCTCATTCAAAGTCCACAATTACCTTGATTCCAAATCAGATGCAGACATGACAGAGAGCAGCAGGAGGAAGAGAAAATTAGAGACTCATTTCTTTGATGATGAACATACTTGTAAAATTCTCCATAAAGTTCTCTCAAACCAGGTTCAAGAACACTTTAATAAGGTCATACATTGGGCCGGAGAGTGGCTCAATGAGAAAGAGCACTTGTTGCTTTTGCAGCGGACCTGGATTCAATTCTCAGTACCTCAGTTCCAGGAGACTAAGTTTCCGTGAAACTCTTTGCCTCAGGACTGCATCCAGGCTTTGGCCTGTCATGCATGTCACTACTGGAGTGTTTTTTAACATAAGAAGAGCCTTTACCACAGTTCAAAACAGTCGGAGAGCTCAGTAATTACCTGGCTTAGTTCTGATTGCACATTTAGTTAGAACATCCCTTTCTTCCTTTGAGAAGTGAGAACATTTTATAGTTTAGTTGCTTTCTTTTCTCATTTTCATTCTCAGTATAGTTTTTTAAACCAATGTTTACGTTAGAAAGCTCTCCTAAGTTTTTCTGAATTTGGATTTCTTTGGCTTTGACTTAGCCAGTACCATCTCTATTTCTGGGCTGCTTCTTCCCAAACCTTCTAGATCCGAGCTAAAAAGCACACAGTACAGATAAGAAAACAGTCTCTGAGGCTGGAGAGATGGTTCAGTGGTTAAAAAGCACAGACTGCTCTTCCAGAGGACCTGAGTTCAATTCCCAGCAACCACATGGTGACTCACAACCATCTGTAATGGGATCTGATGCCCTCTTTTGTGTCTGAAGACAGCTACAGTGTATTCATATAAATAAAATAAATTTAAAAAAAACCAGACTACATTCCTACTCAAGGGTAAAGTCAGTGGGTCACAGCGCTCACTAACACTGATTTAATTCCAGTCCTGAACTTGCAAGGCTTGCATGACTCATGACAGTCTTTAGAGGCAAGTCAATTTCTACCAAAGCAATGATGTGTATTACTGAGAGCAGCAAGCATAGAAAAGACTGTACTTAACTCTTCTTTCTCTCCCCTCTCTCCACTGCACACTTGCATATCATAGTGGCTCCCACTGTGAGTGGACCTCTGGGTGTTTCTACCCAAACATGTTTCACAGTGGCAGGTCTGTTCCTCCCCTCACAGCTTTTAGCTGTGTCCACTGCTCCCCTCCCCTCCCCTCCCCTCCCCTCCCCTCCCCTCCCCTCCCCTCCCCTCCCCTCCCCTCCCCTCCCCTCCCCTCCTCTCCTCTCCTCTCTTCTCTTCTCTTCTCTTCTCTTCTCTTCTCTTCTCTTCTCTTCTCTTCTCTTCTCTTCTTTTTTGAAACAGGGTTTCTTTGTGTAGTCCTGGCTGTCCTGGAACTCACTCTGTAAACCAGGCTGGCCTTGAAATCAGAGATCCACCTACCTCTGCCTTTTGAGTGCTGGGATTAAAGATGTGCTCTTCCACCATCCAGCTCTACATCCAAGTATTTTTAAAACTAAGAAATTGCTAAGCTGAATAGATAACTCAATGGCTAGAGCACTTGCTGGTCTTGTAGAGACAGGTTTGGTTACCACCACCCATGTGGTGGGTAACAACTGCTGGTAACTCTAGTTCTAGAGCATCTGACGCCCTCTTCTGGCCTCCACTGGCACTGCACACATGTGATGCACAGATATACATGCAGACAAAATGGCTACACATGAAATGAATAAATATGAAAGACCCTGAGAGGAGCCCCTCGCTCAGGCCTCGGGATAATAGCGGACCCCCAAGAACTCACAAGAGACCAAGCTTGATGCAAACCACTGCCACGCACACTCCAGTAGTGACATGCATGACAGGCCAAAGCCTGGATGCAGTCCTGAGGCAAAGAGTTTCACGGAAACTTAGTCTCCTGGAACTGTGGCATTCCATAGCACGTATGCTCCAATTTTGTCCTTGTGAATGGATCTGTGTGCTTCCTTTCAGTATTGTTTTGTTATAGGTGCCTCCAAGCAATGACTTGCCAAATACCTAAGAAAAATCGAACTCTGCTTCCTGGCCTTCACCAATGCCCTAGGTAAACCTTGAGCAGATCCTGGGCTTGGAATTCAGTAAGAATGTTGCCTATTCAGTGACATCCAGAATTGCCTCTAGTATTGTAAGAGAGATAGTGAAAGAAATCAGGCTTTACTCTCTACTACATAGAGTTAGAAATCTCAAGGCAAGCTTAGCAAAGTAAGTTTAGAATTCTTATTATAGTTATGTATGGCAGACTACATTACTTATTAGTAGAAAGTCCTCCAACACTATCACTTAGAATAAAAGCCAAGTCGCTTTCATATACAGGAATTTACAATGGTTTAGGAAGTAGATCAGGCTGTGGTTTTAGAGTATTGCATTATTCATGAGATGGTTAGCTAGATCAGAACTCCCTAATCAGAACCATGACTTGGGTGTGAAAGCCCTTGCCCTAGGAGTGTAAAACCTCACACCTGGCTTCTAAGACTATAGCTGACCTTAGATAGGGCTGACTTTGTCTCAGTTGTTTTATTGCCCAGTTGTTGCCAGTCTTTGTGTTTACATTCCTCTGTTTTTTGTAAGAGTCATTAAATATCTGGTAACCTCATTTGTACCTTGCCGATGTGTCACCTAACTTCCCTATTTTCTTCTGTATAAAAAGTTTGATGCTCAATTTGACATTACATTCAGATTCTACACAATCTTGCATGTTGGTCTGTCTGTCATTCGCCAACTCTTTGCCCACCTGTGACCAGAGACCCATTCCACGCAGACAAAGGGACCCAGAAGGTCTGCGGCAAACCACATGAGGCTCTATTCGGGAAAAGCCAGAGCTCTGGAGACGACTCATATCCCACGCAGGGGTAGAGGAGTCGACCTCGAGGGGAAAGAGGTCCCAGTTTTTATAGGCCCTCAGGGGGGAAAGAAGAAGGGGGAAGTAGGGGATTTCCAGATCTAAACCATGTCTATTCTCAAGAAATGGGTATGGGAGGGGTACAAGGAAAGAGTCTGGTGCAGGTGTAGCAACTCAGGATTGGCCGGGCTGTGGTTGCTGGGGAGATTTTCTGACTCTTTCTCAGCAACCAATATCACAAACACCTGGCAATGGGCTTCATCAGTGGGCACACACATGGGTTCAATAACGGTCAAAACATTGGCAGACACATGGGTTCAAGGAGTGGCCAGAGCATTGTGCACGTCTATTTTTCTAAATCAGTGAAGCTACTTCTACTAACAATGAAATCTATTTTGCCAATTTCAGGGCTTCTGTGACCTTTTACATTCTGTCAGGATCTTTCAAATAAATTCATCATTTTTTTTTTGAAAATTGGGATACTGGACTGGGGCTCAGTATGTGCACTCTTTGCCAAACCTAGTTATCTGAGTTCTACTCCAGAATTCATGTAGTGAGAAGAGAGAACTGAGATTCCTGAAAGTTCTTTTCTGACTTCCACATGTGTTCTGTGTGTGTACCCATGAACACACAGAGCACATGAAATGTGATTTTTAAAATGTTTAAACTGAGATATTGACATATCTCATGAACCATACATGTCAGCCTTTAAAGTGGCTTTGCTTTGTTGTATAGACTCTCCTCCCATGCCAAGCATTTTCTTCTCTTCCATAAGTCCCTCATACACATGCGCAGCCTCTGCACATCTCCACAGTGGATTCACTTGCTGGTCACTTTGCTGGGGAGTCCTGAGCTCTTTACATATCCCAGCCACTAGATCTCCTTAGATACAAGATTTGAACATATTTTCTACCATTCTGTGGGTTGTCTCGACTTCAAAAAAAAAAAAAAAAAAAAAAAAAGCTCAAGTCTGTGAATTACCTGCTTGCTTGCCTGCCTGTATGTCTGCCACGTGTGTGCAGTGCCCGCAGAGGCTCCCTGGCACTGCAGTTATAGGGACTGGAAAGCATCACATGGGTGCTGGTCACCAAGCCCTCGTCTTCTGAAAAGGCAGCCAGCATCTTAGCCTCAGGACCATCTTTTTGCCACTTCTTTTTGACAGTATTCTTTCAAAGCACAAATTTAATTTTTTTTTACAAATCAAATCCAATATCTGTTTGTTTGTTTGTTTTATTTTTTGCAGGTCAAATTCAGAAAATGGTTGACTGATCCAAAGTCATTAAGATTTATACCAAAAGCTAGGCACGGTGCCACCTGCCTTTAATCCCGATACTTGTGAAGTACAGGTAGACAGATCTCTGAGTTCAAGGCCAACCTGGTCTACAAAGAGAGGACAGCCAAGGCTCAAAAAATAAAAATTATTTAAAAAGTTAAGAAAAAGAAAAAGATTTCTGCCTGTCTTCATGTTATGGCACTGTGGACTGAGCCCACATATATCTTCTTGTAAGAGATGTCTACTTTTACCTCTAAATTTGGGGCCTTTGTTCATTCTGAATTAATTTTTAAATATGGAACTGTTGTGGATCCCTGACCAATAACTCATAGGGAGGTATTTCATGTGTGACACGGAGAGTTTTGTTTAACAACATGTCTCGTGGGAGCAGCATTGGTCACCCATCCATGCTATTTCCATTCAAACTCCTTTTCTTAAAGGAACCCTTAAGGGGTTCTGATCTTGGTTAACCTACCCTAGCTCCCAGGCTCACCCACCCTCTTTTCCTCATTTCCTATCTACAGAGTGAGTTCCAGGACAGCCAGGGCTACACAGAGAAACGCTGTCTCAAAAAAAAAAAAAAAAAAAAAAAAAGAAAAAGAAAGAAAGAAAGAAAAACAAACAAAAACAAAAAAACAAAAAACTCCTAGGCTCTCTATATAGCTCACTTAGAATATTTTTCCAGTTTCATCTGTTTTCCTGAAAATTACTTACTTTCATTTTTCTTTACAGCTGAACAACATTCCATTGTGCATTTATATCACATTTTCATTATCAGGTCTTCAGTTGATGGACACATGGGCTGACTCCATTTTTTGATTGTTTGTTTGTTGTGAATAGTGTAGCTGTGAATATGGATATCTCAGAAGGAGGAGATGCTGTTTGGGGCGTCTGTCGGGGTGTACTGGCATGACAGATATGTGTCCAAGCATGACATGGTGTTTCTGGGTCACATGATAGTTCTATTTTTTGCTTTGTGAGCAACCTCCATACTGATTTCCATAGAAATCACCCACTTACAATTCCACACAGTGAATGAATTTTCTCTTAATGACAAATGCATTTGTTTTCTTGATGGTAGCCATTCTGACTAATCTCAAAATTAATTTGCACTTTACTGATCATGTTGAACACTTAAAAAGTTTATTAACCATTTATATTTCTTTGAAAGCTGTCTGATCAGGTACATAGCCTATTTTTTAACTGGGTTGTTTGTTTCATTATGTACAATTGTTTTGAATTCTTTATATAATCAATCTAGTGTCTAGATTCTTGACACTATAAGGCTCTGAGAAATGTATAGCTGTGAAGGATTTTTTTTCCCAATCCATAAACTGCCTCCACACTTGTACCTGTTATCTTGGGTTATAGTCATGTCTTCTTTGAGTTCTTTGGATATAGTTAAAATCAATCTTTTGAGTTGTTTGTCTGGAAGTTCTTCCAGGTCATTCTGACTGGAGGCCTTTACTATGAGATTGGGGATTTTTGGAAGAAACATGCTGTCATGGTTTTTCTTGACATTCTTCTTTCTGTGCTGGGACTTACACATCTGGAGTAGTTTGTTGGTTATTTCCTGTGGCAGTTTGAATAAGTTTGGCCCCCAGAGACTCATGTGTTTGAATGCTTGGGCCATGAGAGTGGCACTATTAGGAGGTGTGGCCTTGTTAGAGGAAGTGTGTCACTGTGGGGTGGTCTCTGGGTTCTCCTGCACTCAGGCTCTGTCCAGTGCAGACGACAGTCTCTTCCTGACTGCCTTCAGATCAAGATGTAGAACTCTCCGTTCCTCCAGCATTAAGTCTACCTGCACCATCTCATGCTTCCTGCCATGATGATAATAGACTGAACCTCTGAAACTGTAAGCCAGCCCCAATTAAATGTGTTCTTTTATAAGAGTTTCCTTGATCATGGTGTCTCTTCACAGCAATTGAAACCCTCAGACATTTCCTTTTTCCTTCCTTCCTTCTTCCTTTCATTCTTTTTGTTTAAGTTACCTTTCTTCTTCTTCTTCTTCTTCTTCTTCTTCTTCTTCTTCTTCTTCTTCTTCTTCTTCTTCTTCTTCTTCCTCCTCCTCCTCCTCCTCCTCCTCCTCCTCCTCCTCCTCTTCCTCCTCCTTTTTTTTTTTGTTTGTTTGTTTGTTTTCTGTTTTTTCGAGACAGGGATTTCTCTGTATAGCCCTGGCTGTCCTGGAACTCACTTTGTAGACCAGGCTGGCCTCAAACTCAGAAATCTGCCTGCTTCTGCCTCCCAAGTGCTGGGATTAAAGGCGTGCACCACCACGCCTGGCACCTTTCTTCTTTAAGTGGAGGGCTTTACAATGTTTAGGAAGAGCCTAAGTCTTAGTAGGGTTGAGATGTTCTTTTCATCTCAAGTCTGATACTTTGAGGTGCTCAGGGTCCATCCCTAATCTTCCTTGAGAGTCATCTACTGTCTGGAACCTACAGCAGAATTCCTGGGGCATTGTAGGTGCATCCTAGTTAAGGAGATCACACAAGCTGGGCAACTAACATTTCCAGGCAGCATTGGTCTGCCTGAGTAGCGGAAGCCCAGGTCCATTATGTGGTGCTAGACTCTTGGAGCAAACTTGGGCACCTGCTGTAATGTTTCCAGGTAGCAAACGTTTCCCTAAGTAGGTGAAATCTAGGATCTCTGGTCTAGTGCAGGCGGTCTCTTGAATCTCTATGTGGATTTTGAGATTGGTTTGTTGAATCCTGCTAAGAATCTCTCTGGGATCTTAATCATGTTAATGTTGAACTTGTAGATCACTTTAGCAAATGGTACTGTGTCAATGCTTACACTGCTAGTTAAGTCTTCCTAATTTTTTTTTGGGGGGGTCTGTTTAGTTTTTTGGTTTTTCAAGACAGGGTTTCTCTGTATAGCCCTGGCTGTCCTGGAACTCACTCCATAGACTAGGCTGGCCTCGAACTCAGAAATCCACCTGCCTCTGCCTCCTGAGTGCTGGAATTAAAGGGATGGGCCACCACTGCCTGGCTTGTCTTCCTGATTCTAAACATGAGCTGTCTTCACATTTGTCTAAGGCTTCTTCATTTCTCTCTGAAGTATTCTGTGGTTTCCAGTGTGTAGGCCCTATACTCCCTTTGTCAAACTTTTTTCCAAATGTACTTTTTGATGTGAGACTTTGTATTTTTTGGACAAGGTCTCACTGTGTAGCTCTACATACTCTGTGAAGCCCTTGCATAAAATGGTTTTCCAAATGTCGTACTGCTTGCTTTTAGTATACATAAATCCTATTGATTTATTTCTAATGATCCTTGGAATAGAAAAATTAATGTTTTATAAATGCTGGCCAAGTGCTCTCACACTGAGCTATATACGAGCTCCTTTACATTGGCTTTGTATCTTTGCTGTGCTTGGTTATAAGGTCTAATAGATTTTATGTATGTTTTCCAGGAGATTTTTTTTTATCAATTTTAAATACTATTCTAGGATGGTAGACAGAGATTAAACATCTGTGATAAGTACTTCCTGGCCCCAGAACCTCTTCCTCATCTTCTCTCTCCTATGACTGGAAATATTTACTGATCAATATCCACTGCAATGTTTCCCTTTCTCATAAATAATTTGACAGTACTTGTCTTAGGGTTTTATTGCTGTGAACAGACACCATGACCAAGGCAAGTCTTATGACAACATTTAATTGGGGCTGGCTTACAAGTTCAGAGATTTAGTCCAATATCATCAGGGCAGGAACATGGAAGCATCTCAGCAGGCATGGTGCAGGAAGAGCTGAGAGTTCTACATCTTCATCTGAAGGCTGCTAGTGAAAAACTGGCTTCCAGGCAGCTAGATGGGGGTTTTAAAGCCCATGCCCATGGTGATACATCTATTCCAACCTTCTAATAGTGCCACTCCTGGGCTGAGCACATTCAAACTACTTCTCCATTTGCCTTTTTTACTCACTATATACTTAGTACCCAAGAAAACTTTCAGTATTTGCTAAATAAGCAAGGGTAATCGATTAATTTACGCACATAATGATACTCCCACAATTATCATTTTTCCATGGCATAGGCAATATCAGACAATATGTCAGAACATATTGGTTCATGCTCTGGTAACAAATGACCTCTAAGTTCTAGATACTAATAAAAGGAAAGGCTTATATCCTTTTCCTCTCCTCTCCCCTCCCCTCCCCTCCCCTCCTATAATGTTGCTGATGCTGTAGTGCATGGAAAGGGGTATGTGTTACACTACACATTGGCTTTTAAAAACCATCTGCTCCAAAGTGACTCATCACTTTTGCTGAGGATATGCTGGGCACACAGGTCCTATAGGAAGGTGTGCTGGTTGGTTCTTTGACAGCTTGACATATCTAGAGTCCTTTGAGAAGCAGAGGCTTAACTAACAAAACACCTCCATCAGATTGGCTTGCAGGCAAGTCTGTAGGGACCTTTTACTGTTTGATGGGGGGAGGGCCTGGCCCACTGTGGTCTGTGTTATCCTGGACAGATGGTCCAGGGTTCTATAAGAAATTAAGGTGAGCAAGCCAGAAGCCAGCCAGTAAGGAACATCTCTCCATGGCCTCTGCATCAGCTCCTGCTTCCTGACCTGCTTGAGTTTCAGTCCTGGCCTCCTTTGGTAATGAACAGCAATGTGGAAGTGTAAACTGAATAAATCCTTTCCTCCCCAACTTGCTTCTTAGTCATGATGTTTGCACAGGAATAGAAACCCTGACTGAGATAGAAGCCATAGCAGTGCTCTCTTCCCTTGGCTGCTTTTGCTCACGGTGTTTTCTCAAACCAACAGAGAACAGAATAGGACACACTAACTTGACAACACTCAGGCAGAGAGGGTTGCTAAGAGGAGGAGCTTCAAGGCTGGCAGACAAATAATTCAGTCCATCACAATAACTTGTCAGATCCCTTCCTCTGGCAACCTTCCCACCTCACTCTTCATGCTCTCTGGGTTGGCCTCACAGCCCTTGTGCCAGAGATTTCCTTTGTCTTCATTCATGCAAGGACCTTGTAAATCAGGGGGTGTGGATCTATTTTTTGGATCTTTCTCTCTGTTTACTATTTGCTTTGTCTCCATTCTCCTAGCACAATAAGAAGGCAGGCATGAGAGGCACATTTTATTATTATTATTATTATTATTATTATTAGTAGTAGTAGTAGTAGTAGTAGTGGTGGTGGTACATATCCCAGATTGATCTCAAATTCATGATCCTCCCGTGTCAGCCCTGATTAATGATTATTTTTTAAAATAAGCATCTATAGTTTGCATTGTACTTCTTTATTCTTAGCCTTTGTCAGGTCTGCATGTTAATGTTGCCTCCAAATACCTATGCTGAAAACGTATTCCCAAAGCAATAATAGGAAGAGGAAGGGTCTTATGAAGTAATTAGATTATGAGGACTCTGTTTCATTAATGGGATTAGTGTTTTGTTTTATTTTTATCAAAGAAGCCCAGGAGTTCTTGGGCCATGCCTCCTGCCATGTGAGCACAGAGCACAAGGCCCGTTTAAGTCACTGAATGTGCCACTGTGTTGTTCTTTGACTTGGTATTTTTCAGAACTGTGAGAAGAATATGTATGTTGATTAGAAATGATCTGTCCTCGGGCTGGAGCACTGGACGCTCTTCCAGAGGTCCTGGGCTCAATTCCCACCAACCGCATGGTGGCTCAGAGTCATCTATAATTATAGTCCCATAGGTTCCAATGCCTTCTTCTAGTGTGCAAATGTATGTACAGACAAGACACCATATATACAAATTACATAAATAAGTAAATCTTTAAAAAAAAGAAAGAAAAACCTTCTAGCTTATGGTATTTTCATTATAGTAGGTTGAATAGACTAGGCCTCCCTCCACCTTTATTCTTTTTTTAAAAAAGAAAATAACAATTTTTAAAAAATTTTCCTTTATGAGCATTGGTGTTTTACCTGCATGTATTTCTGTATGAGGGAGTCAGACGTCTTAGCAGCTGAATCATCTCTCCAGTCCCTTCCCTTTTATTCTTTTGTTTTTATTTTTTAAGACAATGTCTCTCTGTGTAGACCTGGCCTTCCTGGCACTCAGTCTGTAGACCAGACTGGTCTTGAACTCAGAGAGATCCGCCTGCCTCTGCCTTCCCAGGGCTGGGATTAAAGGTGTGTGCCAACGCCACCTGGCTTCTTTTTATTCTTTATTATCCATGTTAGTGGTAGATTATAGTTATTTGTTACTGTTGTTTTCTATTTTCCCTGTGTCTGGATGTTGCTAAGGCTGACGCAAATGCACTCTGGCATGGGCTGGTTAGCAGTGAAGCTTCACTATGGCAGCTGGCGACAAGAGCCTAATTGTCACTGGGGAACGTCGGTATCTAGAAATAAATTGTTTTTCTGTAGCCAGCTAGATTTTCTAAATAAGCTTCCAGTCTCTGCCTGATGTTCAAGTGCCAGCCATACTTCAAGAAGCCAGGCACGGCTTTTAATTAGGAGAGCAAACTAAGCTGCTGCAGAGGTTCAAAGTGAAGCTGGCCTGAAAAACGAAGCTCTCTTGTGTACTTATGTCAAGATGGATAAATGGATTGGTTGTGTTCTAGTGGACATTCAGGGCATGTTTTTTCTTCAGTCGATGTATACTTGAAGAATCGTGGTTCCGAAGGGAATGCTTCCCACAATGACATACACAAGAGGCGCTTAGAGCCATGGTTCTCAACCTGTGGGTCCCGACCCCTTTAGGTTTACACATCAGATAACCTGCACATGAGATATTTATGTTGTAACTCATAAAAGTAGCAAAATTACAGTTATGAAATAGCAATGAAATAATTTTACGTTTGCAGGTCCCCACAGCGTGAGGAATGGTATTAAAGGGTCACAGCGTCAGGAAGGTTGGGGAGCACTGCTGTAGAGTATTGTTATAGTGCAACTATTCAGCTCAATTTCTGATTTACTGAGTCAGAACCTCCGTGTAGGACTTGGCATTTTCTTAGGCCTTTTGTGACTTTGATCTCTGTGTACTTCCACCTGTACACACACCCGTGCTTCCAGTGTCAGGAAGGACGAGAGGAGGGACTTGTACTAACATAGGAGTTTCAGGTTGTGCTACATAGAGATTCTATGTGTCAAAAAACCAGCTAACCTTCCAGTTGACTGAACAATACCTAAAACAAAATCCCAGGCCACGCCTTTAATCCCGTCACTGGGCAGGCAAATTTCTGTGAGTTTGAGGACACTCAGGTTTACATAGTGAGACCCTATTTAAAAGCAGCAACAACAAACCTACATAAAAGTATGCACTGTTTTAGAGCATTTTATGCCCTATGATAAAATAACGGTTTCAGCTAACGCCTATGCTCTTTCTCAAAGAAAAAATGGTGGCAGAGGCAGATTTGGTGGCATACCTTTAGTCTCAGCACTCAGGAGGCAGAAGCAGGTAGATCTCTGAATCTGAGGTCAGTGTGGCATAAAAGTAAGTTCTAGGGCATCCCCAGGGTGGAGACTTGCTTAAGGAGAAGAGTTCCTAAACTACCAGCTCGGGGGATGGGGGATGGGGGATGGGGGATGGGGGATGGGGGGGATTGAGTTAATGGACCTTTATACAGATTTTAAGTCAATTCTTTTTTATATAAATGATTTATTGATTTTTATTTTATATGTGTACTAGGTGGATACAGTGCCCGTGGAGGCCAGAAGAGGGACTCTTACCCACTGGAACTGGAGTTTAAAGATAGTTGTGTGCTGTCATGTGGTAAATGAACTCTTCTATCCCAAAGCCTCTCTTAACTGTTGAGTTCTCTTTCTAGCCCCTTAAGTCAATTCTTATGTTTAGGTTAAAGGCTTACCAACATTGCCCCCCAAGTTTTTCCTGATTGGTCAATAAAGACATCTACAGCCCATAGTTGGGCGGAAGAGAGGTAGGTGGGCTTCGGTTCCTAGGCTTAGGGTAGGAGGCAGGACGAGATTAGATCCCATGGGGTAGGTGAAACATGAAAACATGGCTATGAGGGCTGGCCATTTAGAGTAGAAGTGACCCAGGCAGAACATGGCAACTCAGGGTTTTTGACAGGGAAGTGGACAAAATAGCACAGAGGGTTGATATCTGCCCAGCTCTGGTGCTTGAAGGCTTATTATATATATAAAGGCTTTGTGTCCTTTATTTTGGGAACCGAATGATCAAAGGGAGGATAGAAACCCCCAATTCATATTAAATATTTACCACAACAGAAAGGAGACTGTTTATCTGGCAGGATGAAGTTTTCATGCATTGTCACCATGCCATGGTGGGTCTGGGGAATACAGCTGCATCTGAGTTATTTGAGCTCTCTATATCCAACCTCACCCATGTTATATAAGCAAAACAAACAAACCCATTGGTTTTCTAGTTGGACTTTGATGGAATTATTGCATTGGCCTCTCATTGGTGCCCTGTTTGAGGGAGATTGCTTACCCATGTGTCCCAAGGAAGCTCATAGGCACTTTGTCATCATTTGAGGGCATCAATCCAGTCTCGGGAGGTGACTGCATCTTTTCCAGCTTGCATCCTTAGAGTAAAATTTTGTCCTGTGAGCTTCACCTAGAATTGAAGGTAACCGTAGATTTAGGACAATGATTTCTCTTTGAATCTTCAGCCTGGAGGGGGCTGAACAAGACTAGAGAGACCCTCTGAGTGATTAGAATGCCTACGTGTGTAAATAAGTAAAACAGGAAACGGAAACAAACAAGGCAGAAACACCAGCTTTTCATCCTGTGTTTACTTACTTTGTAGGCCCAAGGGAAGAGTCAAATTTTTTAGCCAAATCAGTTTTAAATGTCCACTTCAGGACAGTGTTAGAATAACATGACCAGTGGCCTGGGCTTCATCTCTGCCGTGAGGGTGGAAGGTGAGAGGGAGGGAAAAGATAGAGATAGAGAGATGGGGGTTTCCTTTTTTCTCTCTCTGTCTCTGTCTCTGTCTCTGTCTCTGTCTCTCTCTCTCTCTCTCTCTCTCTCTCTCTCTCTCTCTCTGAATGAATAGAAAAATGAGGACATGACTGCTTCAAGGTATGGTTGATGAGAAGGTTTCTTGTAGATATTAGGGAGAGCATTGTCATGATTTAGTCGCAGAAGGTACCTTGGTGAGTTGGAGACAAGGGACCCCACAAAGACACATCATGCAACAGATCTCAAATGAGAGGACTATGGAGGTGGGGGAGGGGCACAGCAGAGGCTGCCTCTGAGCAGAGGGTGGAAGGGAAAAGGAGCAGGGAGAGGAGGTACTGGCTTTTTATAAAGGGTGTTAGCCTATGCCCATAAGAAAAGTACAAGATTCGTGGTGACAGTGGCAATGTATCTCATCTTGATGGCAGTTCTGCTGTCACCATGTTTCCGAGGGCAGGCCAGTGATTACTAACAAACATAGACAAAGGCATAGACAAAGGAAGGGTCTAGACTGAACTTGGCTATGAGAGGAGAGAAGATTGGGGTCTGGCGAGTGAGAGAGGGTCCAGGAGTAAAGAGGCTGGAAATGAGCCAAGAGGCCAAGATACCAAGAGATCTTGTAGCCAAAATGGTTGGGTTATATAAGGAAGAGAAGGTGGGAGACAGAGAGTTCAGGGGCTGAGAGGTTGAAGGTAGGTGGTGGAGTATGCCAGCCAGGATGATGCTGTAAAGGTATCAGAGGATGCTGAGAGAAAGTTTCTGCCAGTATCTGCTTTGATATGTTACATAGGTACCTCAGCCATCTGTCGTGAGTTTGAGACTTCTCTCTCTCTTCTCCTCCTCCTTCTTCTTATTTTGACCAGGAATGTCCTATTCCTATCTGAAAATTAGAAGCTGTCAGTCTCACCTGCTGGCAGAGCCTTCTACTTGGTTGCCAGTGACACTGCCATGTTTTCTAACAGGACTTCACTGTTGTGTTCTCTGCCACAGAGTTCTATGGTCACCTGAGTTTGAAATGTCTGTTCATGGCCTGTGCATTTCTTGGAGCCTTGTTTACATTGGTAGAGGAGGACTCAGAGGTCTACAGGAAAAGAACCGCCTTTCCTTTTGTTTAATACGTACCTCGGATATGTTCAGTCAAAGGATCGTTTACCACAATAATATCTGCTAAATATCCATTGTAATCCAGTGAAATATGTTCCATCATGTCCTGGATCAATTCTGTTTCCAGTTTGGCCTTTGGAGATCCATAATGTTAGAGTAGTATTGAAGGCCCACTAAGGGAAAACTCTACCCTTCCAAAGAATGGAATCTTCCTTTGGGGGAAGACACTCCATTGTCTCCTTCCTTATGAGCTGATCCCAGTTGGGCAGGTCAGTCACTTGGCCAAGGGACCACTCCTTAGGAAGGTGAGTCTACCTTAAGCTGTGCTAAAAGGCTTGGAGGAATGAATAGTACTTCTTTAAAATAACATTATAATATACTTTTCCTTCCCATAATCCCAGTCCTTAGAAGCTACCATGAGGTTCTGATGGTTTTGTCTACCTTTCTAAGTCCTGACTCAAAATACTGTGACTTGCTGGTCGTGGTGGTAAATGCTTTTAATCTCAGCCATTGGGAGGCAAAGGTAGGTGGATCTCAAAGAATTTGAGGCCAGCCTGGTCCATTTGGTGAGTTCCAGGTCGTCCAGAGCTACATAGACCTTGTCTCAAATAAACTTTTCCATTTTCTTCTTTTCTGTGTTCCTTTGGAAGCTGGTCAGAGCCTAACAATGCTTTTGCTTGTATCATGGGCTTCCTTGGTCTTTCTGTAACATCCAACCCAATGTCATGTGGCTGCTTGTCCTAACTGAACTGTATACTGGCTTAACTCAAATAACATGGCTTCCTTTGGCCCTTCTTTGTTCTCCTTTGGACAGCTGCCAAGGTTCACAGCATGTTTGCTCTGGGGGTTTTTCTTTTAAACTTTAATAAAATTGTCCTTGAGATTCAATTGGAGTCTGTTCTTAAATTCTTTTATTTAATAAAAATAAGAGTATTCTAGAGGGGATACTGATTTATGTGGTATTACTAGGTACAAAGTGGGTGTCTCCACCCCCCCCCCCCCCTGAAACTAGCAGTGCTGCTGACAGTGTCCTGAGCAGGACTCCATTTTCTGGGTAAGCAGAAACCCAAACTCAGCATCCCACAGGGAGCCCTTAAGGTAGCTTTCTGTTTACCAGGAAAACCACTACTTCCCTTCTCTGCCCCCACCCCCACCCTCATGGTCAGCTACCTCGAGAAAGAGCCCAGAACCAGAGCAGCCCCACTGCTCTTTCGTCTGTATCCCAGGCCTGTCCTTTCAATATCTGTCTTCTTAAAACTGATATCTGCCACTATTTTCTGGTCCCAGAGAGATAGCCCACCAGTTTGATTCACCAAATAAATTTCTTTCTACTCACAGAGTTGTCCAGTTTGATTGTTCTACTGCCTCTTGTTCACAGGTACCATATAGCAACTATGAAGCCATTCTCCACAGTTTGTGGTAACAACAGACCCAACATTTCCATGCTTACCATTGCTAATCTTATCTTTAACCTGGTTCTGGGTTTCTGTGCTTATATGGTAATATCCATCAAGACCACCTCTGTTAGAAGTTCTGAAAAACTTGACAGCAAGTGACTTGACTTAAAAAAAAAAAACCAAACTGTTTATTTAATGTATATGAGTCCTTTGACTGAATGCCCATCTGCACACCAGAAGATGGCATTGCATACTGTTATATTGTGAGCTATCATGTGGATGTTGGAAATTGAATTCAGGACCCCCGGAAGGATACCCAGTGCTCTTAACTGCTGAGCCATCTCTCCAGCCCCCTAAGACTTTTAATTCCTTTTCTTTTAAAAGGAGAAGACAAACCTCTTTAGTGCCTCTTTAGTGGACAGTGGCACTGGGAAACTGTCTGAGCCTTGCAGACCAGATAATATGCTCACTGTTTTTTCTGTCTACCAGGCTTCAGGCTGCATCTCACTGTAAACTACTGTAACTACCTTAGATTGGATATTTCCACAGCTGCACATGTGTGAGCACACACACATACACACACATATCCCTTTTGTCCTTTCTTTTTTTTTTTTGCAAGGTCTCTTGTACTGAGGCTGGCCTCAAACTCGCCATGTAGCAGAAGATGTCCTTTTGTAACAGGTCTGGCAGAAATGTGTATATTCTAAAGAGATACCTGCACCTTTCAGTTTGACTGTCAGATAATTGAAATTGTGAACCCCAAAGAAATGGGAATTTCCCCAGTGAGCTCTTGCTAGAAGAAGGAAAGGCCCCAGCTAGAATGAAAACTTCTCTCCCCAAAAAAGATTTCATACAGTTTTAACAAGTCAGGTCACTTTACAGGATCACCTGAAGCCCAGACGATGGTACTACACTTGATTTGGATCTCTTAGATGTGCATATCCTAGGCCCTCTATTTAAAATTTAATCTCAGTTCTGGATCCCAAAGATGGACTTGCTGGTTCAGTGCACCATTTTGTCCCACTTCCTAGTGGGGTCACATTGAATAAATCTTTTTCTGCTTTTTAATTTTAACCATCACCTTGCTGAGGGTGATGGCCAGACCTGATTTAGGGCATAGGTGTGACCCCTGAGTTTCATTAATACTCTGACCCTCCTACAGCCACCTCCTGAATGCTAGGAATAGAGGTGCATAGCTCTGAGCTGAGTTTCTGCACTTCTAAGGATAGAATTCAAGGTTTCATGCATACTAAGCAAGCCTTGTACCAGCTGAGCTACATCCCTGTTTCCACACTTGGTCATTTATAAAGAACAGAAATTTATTTCTTGAAGTTATTTTTTAAAAAAATATTTATTTATTTAATGTATGTGAGTACACTGTAGCTGTCTTCAGACACACCAGAAGAGGGCATCAGATTCCATTACAGATGGTTGTGAGCCACCATGTGGTTGCTGGGAATTAAACTCAGGACCTCTGGAAGAACAGTTAGTGCTCTTAACCACTGAGGTATCTCTCCACTCCCCCTTGAAGTTCTTTACTTTTACAATTCTATAAACCCAAGGATTATTACAAAGAAAAAAGGGCTAAGCCAAAATTAGACTACCTTCCTGATGGTCTCCTATGGTGGGAATGTTCATCTTTCCAAAACAAATCTTGTTGGATCCTGACTTTCAATGTGATTGGGAAGGAGATAGGAACATGAAATACAAATTTAACCTGATGGTTCTGGCCTCATAGGGTAAGCCTATGTAATCCTACTATCACACACAGTGAGCCCTGCCTCTTTCTGTAGGGCGTTACCTGTGTGCTACAGAGGACGCTGACACCTACAAGTTCAGCCAGGGGATTCATTAGCATTTCATTATAGTTGTGCCTTAGTTACAGGCTTCTGCATTCTGAGAGTCCCATCTTTGGTCAAGCTACTACTCCTTTCCAGCTCCCTTCAGTTCATAGAAAGTGCCACAGTTGTATGCATAGGATTGGCATACAGCTTCCTGTTATCCCTTAAGAAACCAAGCCCCAAAAGTTTGGGATATTCAGCTTGTCTTAGTTACTGTTCTATTGCTGTTAAGAGACACCACAGCCAAGGCAACTTACAAAAGAAAGTATTTAATTGGGAGGGTGGCATTTATTTATTTATTTATTTATTTATTTATTTATTTATTTATCACTTTCAGAGAGTCAGTTCCATCATGGTGGGAAGCACAGTTGCAGAAAGGCAACCGTGGTACTGAAGCTGTAGCTGGGAGCTTACATCTATCCACAGGCAGGTGAGGCTTGGGCTTTTGAAATCTCAAAGCCCACCCTCAGTGACACAGCTTCTCCAACAAAGCCACGCCTCCTAATCCTTCCCATTGTTCCACTAACTGAGGACCAAACATTCAAACATGAGGGCCCTTCCTTTTCAAACCACCATATAGCTACCCATCTGTACTGTTCTCTTCTTCACTTGAGGGGCTTTTGCTTTTTGTTTCCAAAATTCCATTAAGTCTCTATTTGGCCTGTACTTGAAGCCTTCCTAAAAGTTCCTGAAAGTTCTTATAAAGCCTGGTGATTACTCTTGGAAAGGTCACGTGCAGCTCCTCAGCGAGGCCTCACACAGATTAGGGAGTTTCGAGGAGAGTTTATGTACCTAAGGAGATAAAATCAACTCAAGAAAAACAAAGACTGGAGCCTGGTAGTGGTGGCGCACGCCTTTAATCCCAGCACTCGGGAGGCAGAGGCAGGCGGCTTTCTGAGTTCGAGGCCAGCCTGGTCTACAAAGTGAGTTTCAGGACAGCCAGAGCTACACAGAGAAACCCTGTCTTGAAAAACCAAAACCAAACCAAACCAAACCAAAACAACCCAAACAACCAAACAAGCCAAGTTTGGTGCTCAGTGTTGGGACAGGGAGTGGAAAGAAGTGAGAGCCAACATCTATGGAGGGTTTATCATCCATGGATTTCAGAGAAGAGCCATGTTGATTTCCCAACTGTAGATTTTGTAGCATGGCAACAGGCCTTATTAACACTGGCATCCATTATGTTGAAGGAGTAAGTGATGAGTAGAATGAGCCAGCTTTAGGTTGGTGTTGGAATGGGCAGGGGTAGGGAAAAACCAACTCCTACTCTTGGTAGTGAACCCTCTGGTACCTCTTAGCTCAAGCTTGTCTGACTGTCTTGTTGGTTCTTCCCTAGGCCACTTCTTAGTTTATCAGCGTCCTGGCCCACTTTCAACTACGATATGTCCCAGGAACAGCAGGAGTCAATGTTACAGGTTACCTGTTACACTGCTACGGCAGACTTACCTCCTCCTTCTCTCCCTTCTTCTCTGTCAGTGTAACTTTTATTCACCTGATGTAACTACCATCTCTGAGGCTTACTACCTGGTCTGCTAACCTAGGCCTAGTCTGGAAGCTTCTAGTCTCCATTCTAGTCTTCATTCATTTAGGCCTACAATGCTTTCATTTTCAGCCTCTGAGACTTGATCCTGAATAGGCTCACTCTTCCTAGTCCTTTCTGTGCTCTGGCTCAAACGCCACTCCACACTAATTGATTCAATCTAGCTTCTCTCAGTTTCTTACTGAATTGCTCTGTTTGGCCTAATACTAAACTTTGGCAATCTGTTCTAATCTGGCTCTTATTCTCGGGCTTGTTCTTGTGTCTGAATCTCTCTCTCCCTCTCTCCCTCCCTCCCTGCAATCTGTCTCAGTACTACTGTCCCAGTGAAACTGCCTCTTCTCTGCACCACTCTCTCTTAAGTGGATTTTCTTTTGTCTCTCTTCTCATGAGAGTTGGGCATATCCTATTCTGCCAAATCTTTCTCTGATCTATCACTTTGTCTATCATCACTTTCAAATATGGGTGCTTCCTTCTACAAACTAACTTTACCTTCATTGTTTGGGATTAAAAGTATGCACTAAGGTCATGTCTGTATTCCAGCCAGAGGGATTAAAGAAATGTATGTGCTAAGGGCTGAGCTACACCATAACCTGAAACAGCCATTTTTTTTTCAGTTCACAGTGTGATCAAATAATCCAGCCTTGAACTTGCTCTGTGGAACAGGTTGACATCGTACTTGTAACAGGTCTTCTGCTTCTGTTTCCCAAGTGCTGGGATTACAGGCATAACAAACATCCTCACACTTGGCCTGCCTGGGGCTTTTCCCACTTTCTCCCAACTTACCCTTCATCTCTTCTGGGGCTGAAACTGTCCAATGCCTTAACATTTTGTGGTGATGTGAATGAGAATATCCCCATAGGCCCTGTGACTCTTTAGCTAATAGAATATGACGGAATTGTAGCACATTTGAGCCAGTTTCTTGGCCCAGCCCTTAAGAACCCAGTGGTCTTTTTGTATAAGGGAACTAAGTAGCTCCCTAGAAAGTGTCCTGGCTGATGGCAGCAGCCACGGTCCAGCAGCAGCTGCAGATGTGAGTGAGTGGTCATTTTCATGGTTTGGGCTTAGTCTTTCACATGTTCTTGCTGACACAGCATGTAGATAAGATGCCGAGCCCTGTCAGAACTACCTGAAGTAACCAATTCTAAGTTACTGAAGTGTAGGCATTGCCTCACACTGATGTATTTCCCTAATTCAGAGTGCCACTACCAAAGAGAAGAATGAGAAAGAAGTCCCTGAACTTCTTGAATTATTTTGTTCTTTATAAATGGGGAGTCATTAATGAAGACGTGGGGGAGTGAAGTCAATAAGGAAAGGACAGAGGGAGGAGTGATTGCAAAAATGAAGCCTGGGAAAATCGTCACAATTAGAAAGCATTTAGAGATGTAACTGAATGTGTGTAAGAAGCAATGCCTGCTGATTGTTCTACTAGGGGAATACTTCAGTGATTGTAATGACTCAACTGGTAACTTGGCTAGATTTAGAATCACCTAGGAAGCTCACCTTTGGTCATGTCTGTGGGGTTGCTTCCATAGAGATCGATCTGAAAAGGAACACCTGCTCTAAATGGTGGTGTCTTACTTAGTCAATGTTCTATTGTTGTAAAGAGACACTATAACTATGGAAACTATTTATTTATTTATTTATCTAACTATCTATTTATCTATTTATTTATTTATTCTTTAATCTTTTTTTATAGTCCAGTAGTTTGAGAATGAGAAAAGTGACTGATAGGGTGGTAGGTTACCTACTTACCTTAACTGCACTGACACTGGGCCTCAGTCCTCAGCCCATCAAAAAAGTCATCTTTTTGCTTGGTCCCTAATTTTCCCTTCTTGCAAATTTATTTCTATTTCCATCCTAAGGAAAGTTATATGATAAGCAAAACACACTTTTAGATTGTTATAGCATATACAGTTCAAAGAGAAGCATTGTACATTAAGATGATGGAGTAAAGGGGATATTAGACTTTCACCCTTAAAAACTACTGAAATGAAATTTCATTTCTCCCAGATCTTCATCCAGATAAAGCTAAGATAAAAGAAGATCTGGGTAGTTTCCCAGATTAAATATGACTAAGATAAAAGCAAACATGTTCAAATCATGGCAGTTATTACAGAAAAAAATAGTACAATTGTAACATTGAATTCAAAAGAAGAGTACTTTCCATAACTATTTTACACTATAGCCAAATGTAATACAAGTTTACATTTGGTAACAGAGCTCAGCTCACACACAGGAGAAAACACAGATCAAGACAACAGAGGCAGCTGCTAATCTAACTCATTAGTGTTTTAGCTATGTAAGAATAGCCAGTTAAAAATTACAACTAGTCATCTATATCCCAGCCCACAACTGCAGCAAACTTTCCCTGCTCTACCAGAGGCCGTGCCCACAGACGCTTCCACAGAGCCCACCTAGATTCCCCCAATAGTACCCCCTTCTCTTGTCTCCACACCCTGACCCTCACCCTGACCCACACTCCACACCCTGACCTTCCTCCACCAGAGGCAACGCGACCTCCAACCTCAGGAAAGATCTTGCTCACATGTGGTTTTGCATCTCACCCCTCAGTTGTGGTATGCAAATGCAGCTTTTCCGGGCAGAATGCAGAGATGCTAGATTGAGTTTACCCTGCACTGTCAGGTGCTGGGCTCAAGCAAAGTGCTTGAGTTGGGAAAATGGGGTATCCACTTTACTGTGAAAATCATGGAGAAGCCAAGAATGGAAGAGGCCTGAGGGCTGAAGAGGCTGAGGGTGAGCCCAGGGCCAGAGGGAGGGGAACTCCCACTTAGCTCACTGGTCCTTAGCTTAGCAGTGGTTGTCTGGAGGTGCACAGGGGCCTTTTGCTAGAGGCTCAGGTGGTGCTGCTCTGTAGGCAAGGCTTTCTCCATGTTCCTCCATCGTGGTTCTTGATAAAAGAGACAGTTCTTGGTTCCAAATTGTTTATTGAGTGTTCATTGTGGAAAATGGGTGCATACCACCTTCTCAGGGTGGACCAGAGATTAAATACCTTTTGCAGGAAGGAAAGTCTGGAAAGGGAAGCTCATTGGCTAAACCCTCAGGGCCTAGAGATACCTTATTAGCATGAAGAACTCTGTTCTGGGCTACATGACCAAGGGTCATGTTTCCTATATGGGAGGTGTGGCTCATGTTCCAGGCCAGGAATCTGGTAGGGAGCAGGGAGCCACCAATTGTCTCATATGGGTGCCTGGGTACCAGGCACTCTGAACCCACTCAACCTTACCAAGTGTCCCGGCACAGTACATTGTACCATACTCACAGCCCACCAAAACTACTTAGAGCCCACCTAACTTTTCCTAACACCATCCCCTTCCTTCTTCTCTATAAGCCAGACCACAATTCCAGCAGACCACCCCCCACCCCACACACTCCCCACTTTATTAGAGGCCATGTAGGTCACCAAAACACCAGTTGAGACATCTTACTAGACCTGAGGACTCACAGGTCACGAGAGCCACCGGCCACTCAGGCCAGAAGACCAGAGAGAAAACAGAAACCAGGGGGGAAACATCTATCAACAAGGATAAACTGGGGCCTAAACCTATAATTATCCCAAACCTAGAGACCAGCACAAAAACACAATTAACAGCAGCTAGGGTAATATGACACCAACAGAGCCCAGATATCTGACTACAGCAAGCCCTGAATATTCCAACACAGCTGAAGCACAAGAAAACAACCTTAAAAATAACTTTATGACAATGATTGAGCTCAGTAAAGAGGAATGAATAAATCCTTTAAAGAAATCCAAGAAAACACAAACAAACAAGGGGGAAATTTCATAAATCCCTTAAAGTAAGCCAAGATAAAACAAACAGGTGAAGAAAATGAATAAAACTGTTCAAGACCTGAAAATGGGAATAAAAGCTTTAAAGAAAACACAAACTGAGGAAATCCTGGAGATGGAAAATCTAGGTAAATAAACAGGAAGTACAGATGCAAGCATCACCAACAGAGTATAAGAGATAGGCCATCATTGGGAGGAGAGGCCCCTTGGTCAAGCAAACTTTATATGCCCCAGTACAGGGGAACGCCAGGGCCAAGAAGTGGGAGTGGGTGGGTAGGGGAGCAGGGTGGGGGGAGGGTATAGGGGACTTTGGAATAGCATTTGAAATGTAAATGAAGAAAATATCTAATAAAAAAATAACTTTTCCAAAAAAAAAAAAAAAAGAGATGGGACAGAGACTGTCAGGCATAGAAGAAGATACAATAGAAGAAATTGCTACAGTGCTCAAAGAAAATGTTAAATCTGAAACATCCCGGAAATATGGGACCATGTGTATGAAAATCCAAACCTAAGAATAATAAATAGAAGAAGGGGAAGAATTCCTGCTTAAAGACCCAGAAAATATTTTTAAACAAAGTTTTAGAAGAAAAATGTCCTAATCTGCTGGGCAGTGATGGCTCACACTTTTAATCCCAGCACTTGGGAGGCAGAGGCAGGTGGATCTCTGAGTTCGAGGCCAGCCTGGTCTACATAATGAGTTCCAGGATAGCCAGAGCTACACAGAGAAACCCTGTCGAAAAAAACCCAAAAAACAAACAAACAAACAAAAAAAACCAAAACACACACACACACACACACACCAAAAACAAAACAAAACAAAACAAAACAAAACAAAAAAAACCTCAAAACCAAAAGCAAAAAACAAAAGAGAGAAAAGAAAAAGGAGAAAAAGAAAAATTTCCTAATTTTAAGAAGGACATGCCTATAAAGATAAGGAAGCTTACAGAACACCAAATAGATTGGACAAGAAAAGAAAGCCCCTCTCCTGCCACCTAATAATCAAAATACAAAACATACAAAACAAAGAAAAAAGTTAAAATCTGCAAGGGAAGAAAGCTAGTAACATAAATGCAGAGTTATTAAAACTACACCTGACTTTTCAACAAAGACTCTAAAACCCAGAAGGATCTAGATAGGTATCTTGCAGACTAAGAGACCACAGATGCCAACCCACACTCAGCAAAACTTTCAATCACCATAGATGGAGAAAACAAGATATTCTATGAGAAAGTCAAATTCAAACAATATCTATTCACAAATACAGCCCTACAGAAGGGACTAGAAGGAAAATTCCATCCCAAGGAGGCTAACTACACCCAACAAAGCACAAGAAATAAATAAATTCACACCAGAAAAACCAAAAGAAGTGAAGCACGTGTATGCATGTGTATACACACACACACACACACACACACACACACACACACACACACACACACACAACCACCACCACTACCAACAGAATAACTAGAATTAACAACCATTGGTCATTAATATCTCCCAATAACAATGGAATAAGCTTCCCAATCAAAAGGTACAGGCTAATAAAATAGATGAAAAAATAGGATCCATCCATCTGCTGCATAGAGAATCATACCTCAACATCAACGATAGAAATTACCTCAGAGTAAAGGGCTGAAAAAAGATTTTCCAAGACAACAGATCCAAGAACCAAGCTAGTGTAGATTTTCAAATATCAAACAAGATAGAATTTTAACCAAAATTAATCAAAAAAGATGGGGAAGGACAGTTCATATTGTGAAAGGAAAAATTCACCAAGATGACATCTCAATTCTGAACATCCACAAGCACAAGGACACCCACATTTGTAAAAGAAACATTACTAAAGCTTAAATCACACATTGAACCCCACAAAGTAATAGTGGAGAATCCAATACATCATTTTCACCAATGGACAGGTCATCCAGACAAAGACTAAACAGAGATAATGGAGCTAACAGCCATTATGACTCAAAAGGATCTAATAGAGATCTACAGAGCATTTTACTCAAACACAAAATAATATACATTCTTCTCACCACTTCACAGAATCTTCTTCAAAATTCTAAGTCACATACTAAGTCACAAAGCATGTCACAACAGGTACAAGAAATTTGAAACAACCCTCTTTAACCTATCAGATCACCACAGATTAAAGCTGGATTTCAACAACAGAAACAACAGAAAGCCTCCAAACTCATGGAACCTGAACAAGTCTCCTGAATGACTCCTAGGTCAAAGCAGAAAGAAGTTAAAGATTTCCTAGAATTAGACGAAAATGAAGGCACAACACACTACAGGACAAAATGAAAGTGGAAAGTTCATAGCACTAAGAATCATCATGAAAAACTAGAGAGATCTCATATCAGGAACTTAACAGCCCACCTGAAAGCTCTAGAAAAAAAAAAAGGAGCAAACACCCAAGAGGAGTAAACAGCAACAAATAATCAAACTCAGGTCTGAAATCAATAAAATTGAAACAAAAAGAACAATACAAAGAATCAGTGATACACAGAGTTGGTTCTTTGAAAAAAAAAATCAACAAGATAGACAAATGCTTTTCCAAACCAACTAACAGGCAGAGAAAGGATAGCCAAATTAACAGAATCAGAAGCAAAAAGAGAGACATAACACTGAGGAAATCCAAAGAATCATTAGGTCATACTTTAAAAACCTGTACTCCACAAAATTGGAAAATCTAAAAGAAATGGACAATTTTTTGATACATAACACTTACCAAAGATAAATTGTGATTAGATAAACAATTTAAATATACCTATAACCCCTAAGGAAATAGAAGCAGTCATTAAGTCTCCCAGTTAAAAAAACACTCCTTCATGATAAAAGTCTTGGAGAGATCAGGGGTACAAGGCACATCCCTAAACATAATAAAGGCAGTTTAGAGCAAGCTAATAGCCAACATCAAAATAAATGGAGAAAAACTTAAGGCTATTCCACTAAAACCAGGGACAAGACAAGGCTATCCACTCTCCCCATATCTATTCAATATAGTACTTGAAGTTCTAGCTAGAGCAATTAAGACAACTAAAGTAGGCAGGGGGATACAAATTGGAAAGGAAATATTATTTGCAGATGACATGATAGTATGCATAATCCCAAACATTCTACAAGAGAACTCCTACAGCCAATAAACACCTTCAGCAAAGTGGATGGAGAACCAAAAGTCCAGGATCACTAAAATAATCTTATACAATAAAGGTACTTCTGTAGGAATCACCATCCAAGGTATCAAGCTATACTACACAGCTATAGTAATAAAAACTCCATGGTATTGGCATAAAAATAGACATATTGATCAATGGAATTACATCAAAGACCAAGACATAATTCCACACACCTTTGGGCGCCTGACTTTTGATAAAGAAGCCAGAATTATATAATAGAAAAAAAAAGGCATCTTTAACAAATGGTGCTGGTCTAACATAATATCTGCTTGTAGAGGCAAAAGACACCGTCAATAAGACAAAGAGACCACCAACAGATTGGGAAAGGATCTTTACCTATCCTAAATCAGATAGGGGACTAATATCCAACATATATAAAGAACTCAAGAAGGTGGACTTCAGAAAATCAAACAACCCCATTAAAAAATGGGGCTCAGAACTGAACAAAGAATTCTCACCTGAGGAATACCGAATGGCAGAGAAGCACCTGAAAAAATGTTCAACATCCTTAATCATCAGGGAAATGCAAATCAAAACAACCCTAAGATTCCACCTCACACCAGTCAGAATGTCTAAGATCAAAAATTCAGGTGACAGCAGATGCTGGCGAGGATGTGGAGAAAGAGGAACACTCCTCCATTGTTGGTGGGATTGCAGGCTTGTACAACCACTCTGGAAATCCGTCTGGCGGTTCCTCAGAAAATTGGACATAGTACTACCGGAGGATCCAGCAATACCTCTCCTGGGCATATATCCAGAAGATGCCCCAACTGGTAAGAAGGACACATGCTCCACTATGTTCATAGCAGCATTATTTATAATAGCCAGAAGCTGGAAAGAACCCAGATGCCCCTCAACAGAGGAATGGATACAGAAAATGTGGTACATCTACACAATGGAGTACTACTCAGCTATTAAAAAGAATGAATTTATGAAATTCCTAGCCAAATGGATGGACCTGGAGGGCATCATCCTGAGTGAGGTAACACATTCACAAAGGAACTCACACAATATGTACTCACTGATAAGTGGATATTAGCCCAAAACCTAGGATACCCAAGATATAAGATACAATTTCCTAAACACATGAAACTCAAGAAAAATGAAGACTGAAGTGTGGACACTATGCCCCTCCTTAGAAGTGGGAACAAAACACCCTTGGAAGGAGTTACAGAGACAAAGTTTGGAGCTGAGATTAAAGGGTGGACCATGTAGAGACTGCCTTATCCAGGGATCCACCCCATAATCAGCATCCAAACGCTGACACCATTGCATACACTAGCAAGATTTTATCGAAAGGACCCAGATGTAGCTGTCTCTTGTGAGACTATGCCGGGGCCTAGCAAACACAGAAGTGGATGCCCACAGTCAGCTAATGGATGGATCACAGGGCTCCCAATGGAGGAGCTAGAGAAAGTACCCAAGGAGCTAAAGGGATCTGCAACCCTATAGGTGGATCAACATTATGAACTAACCAGTACCCCGGAGCTCTTGACTCTAGCTGCATATGTATCAAAAGAGGGCCTAGTCGGCCATCACTGGAAAGAGAGGCCCATTGGACACACAAACTTTATATGCCCCAGAACAGGGGAACGCCAGGGCCAAAAAGGGGGAGTGGGCGGGTAGGGGAGTGGGGGTGGGTGGGTATGGGGCACTTTTGGTATAGCATTGGAAATGTAAATGAGCTAAATACCTAATAAAAAATGGAAAGAAAAAAAAATCTGCTTGTAGAAGAATTCAAATAGATCCACATCTATCACGCTGCACAAAACTCAAGTCTAAGCGGAACAAATACCTCAACATAAAACTGGATACACTAAATCTGATAGAACAGAAAGTGGAGAATAGCCTTGTATACATTGGCACAGGAGACGACTTCTTGAACAGAACACCAACAGCTCAGGCCCTAAGCTCAACAATTAATAAATGTGACCTCATGAAATTGAAAAGCTTCTGTAAGGCAAAGGATAATTTCAATAGGACAAAATGACAACCTACAGAATGGGAAATGATCTTCACCAACTCCACATCTGACAAACTCCCATCTTCAACAAAATTATAGAAGAAAACTTCCCATACCTAAAGAAAGAGATGCCCATGAGCATACAAGAAGCCTACAGAACTACAAATAGACTAGACCAGAAAAGAAATTCCTAAAAACGAGAGAGAGAGAGATAAATTCCCCACGACACATAATAATCAGAACAACAAATGCACTAAATAAAGATAGAATATTAAAAGCAGTAAGGGAAAAAGGTCAAGTAACATATAAAGGCAGACCTATTAGAATTACACCAGATTTCTAACCAAAGACTATGAAAGCTAGAAGATCCTGGACAGATGTTATACAGACACTAAGAGAACACAAATGCCATCCCAGGTTACTATACCCAGCAAAAATCTCAGTTACCATAGATGGAGAAACTAAAGTATTCCACGACAAAACCAAATTCACACATTATCTTTCTAAGAATCCAGCCCTTCAAAGGATAATAACAGAAAAAAAAAAAAAAAACAATACAAGGACAGAAATCATGCCGTAGAAAAAGCAAGAAAGTAATACTTCAACCAACCTAAAAGAAGATAGCTGCAAGAACAGAATCTCAACTCTAACAACAAAAATGACAGGAAGCAACAATTACTTTTCTTTGATTTCTCTTAACACCAATGGACTAAATTCCCCAATAAAAAGACATAGACTATCAGACTGGCTACACAAACAGGACCCAACATTTTGCTGCTTACAGGAAACCCACCTCAGGGAAAAAAACAGGCTCTACCTCAGAGTAAAAGGCTGGAAAACAATTTTCCAAACAAATGGTCCAAAGACAAGCTGGAGTAGCAATTCTAATGTCAAATAAAATCAACTTCCAACCCAAAGTTATCAAAAAAGACAAGGAGGGGCACTTCAAACTCATCAAAGATAAAATCTTCCAAGATGAACTCTCAATTCTGAATATCTATGCTCCAAATGCAAGTACATCCACATTCATAAAAGAAACTTTACTAAAGCTCAAAGAACACATTGATCCTCACACAATAATAGTGGGAGACTTCAACAACCCACTCTCATCAATGGGCAAATCCTGGAAACAGAAACTAATTAGAGGCACATGGACACTAACAGAAGTTATGAAACAAATGGATTTAACAGATATCTACAGAACATTTAATTCTAAAACAAAAGGATATACCTTATTCTCAGCACCTCATGGTATCTTCTCCAAAACTGACCATATGATTGGTCACAAAACAGGCCTCAACAGATACAAAAACAATGAAATTATCCCATGCATGCTATCAGATCATCATGGACTAAGGCTGATCTTCAACAACAACATAAATAATAAGAAGCCAACATTCACTTGGAAGCTGAACAATACTCAATAATACCTTGGTCAAGGAAGAAATAAAGAAAGAAATTAACGAATTTTTAGAGTTTAATGAAAATGAAGCCACAACATAACCAAAGTTATGGGACACAATGAAAGTAGTCCTAAGAGGAAAACTCATAGCTCTGAGTACCTCCAAAAAGAAACTAGAGTGAGAATACACTAGCAGCTTGACAGCACACCTAAAAGCTCTAGAACAAAAGGAAGCAAATACACCCAAGAGGAGTAGATGGCAGGAAATAATCAAACTCAGGGCTGAAATCAACCAAGTGGAAACAAAAAGAACTATTCAAAGAATCAACCAAACCAGGAGCTGGTTCTTTGAGAAAATCAACAAGATAGATAAACCCTCAGCCAGACTAACTAGAGGGCACAATGATAGTATCCTAATCAACAAAATCAGAAATGAAAAGGGAGACATAACAACAGAACCTGAGGAAATCCAAAACATCATCAGATCCTACTCCATAAGATTATTCTCAACAAAACTGGAAAACCTGGATGAAATGGACAAATTTCTAGACAGATACCAATTACCAAAATAAAATCAGGATCAGATTAATGATCTAAACAGTGCCATATTCCCTAAGGAAATAGAAGTAATCATTAATAGTCTCCCAACCAAAAAAGCCCAGGACCAGATGGATTAGTACAGAGTTCTATCAGACCTTCAAAGAAGACCTAATTCCAGTTCTTCTCAAAGTATTCCACAAAATAGAAACAGAAGGTACTCTACCCAATTCATTCTATGAAGTCACAATTACTCTGATACCTAAACCACACAAAGATACAACAAAGAAAGAGAACTTCAGACCAATTTACCTTTTGAATATCAATGCAAAAATTCTCAATAAAATCCTCACAAACCAAATTCCAGAACATGAATCAAAATGATCATCCATCATGATCAAGTAGGCTTCATCCCAGGTATTCGGGGATTGTTTAATATACAGAAATCCATCATCATAATCCACTATATAAACAAACTCAAAGACAAAAACCACATGATCATCTCATTAGATGCTGAGAAAGCATTTGACAAAATCCAAGACCCCTTCATGATAAAAGTCTTGGAAAGATCAGGAATTCAAGGCCCATACCTAAGCATAATAAAAGCAATATTCTGCAAACCAGTAGCCAACATGGAGAGAAACTTGAAGCAATCCCACTAAAATCAGGGACTAGACAAGGCTGCCCACTTTCTCCCTATCTATTCAATATAGTACTTGAAGTCTTAGCCAGAGCGATTCGACAACAAAAGGAGTTCAAGGGGATACAAATTGGAAAGGAAAAAGTCAAAATATCACTATTTGCAGATGATATGATAGTATATATAAGTGACCCTAAAAATTCCACCAGAGAACTCCTAAACCTGATAAACAGCTTCAGTGCAGTAGCTGGATATAAAATTAACTCAAACAAATCAGTGGCCTTTCTCTACACAAAGAATAAACAGGCTGTACTGGCTAGTTTTGTGTCAACTTGACACAGCTGGAGTTATCACAGAGAAAGGAGCTTCAGTTGAGGAAATGCCTCCATGAGATCCAACTGTAAGGCATTTTCTCAATTAGTGATCAAGGGGGAAAGGCCCCTTGTGGGTGGGACCATCTCTGGGCTGGTAGTCTTGGGTTTTATAAGAGAGCAGGCTGAGCAAGCCAGGTGAAGCAAGCCAGTAAAGAACATCCCTCCATGGCCTCTGCATCAGCTCCTGCTTTCTGACCTGCTTGAGTTCCAGTCCTGCATCCTTTGGTGATCAACAGCAGTATGGAAATGTAAGCCGAATAAACCCTTTCCTCCCCAACTTGCTTCTTGGTCATGATGTTTGTGCAGGAATAGAAACCCTGACTAAGACACAGGCTGAGAAAGAAATTAGGAAAACAACACCCTTCACAAATAATCACAAATAATATACCTTGGTGTCAATCTATCTAAGGAAGTGAAAGATCTGTATGATAAGAACTTCAAGTCTCTGAAGAAAGAAATCTAAGATCTCAGAAGATGGAAAGATCTCCCATGCTCATGGATTGGCAGTAATAACATAGTCAAAATGGCTATCTTGCCAAAGCAATCTACAGATTCAATGGAATCCCTATCAAAATTCCAACTCAATTCTTCACAGAGTTAGAAAGGGCAATTTGCAAATTCAATTGGAATAACAAAAATCTTAGGATAGCAAAAACTATTCTCCACAATAAAAGAACCTCTGGTCGAATCACCATGCCTGACCTCAAGCTGTACTACAGAGCAATTGTGATAAAAACTGCATGGTACTGGTACAGTGTTAGAGAGGTAGATCAGTGTAATAGAATTGAAGACCCAGAAATGAACCCACACACCTATGGTCACTTGATCTTTGACAAGGGAGCTAAAACCATCCAGTGGAAAAAAAGACAGCATTTTCAACAAATGGTGCTGGAACAACTGGCAGTTATCATGTAGAAGAATGTGAAATGATCCCTTCTCATCTCCTTCTACAAAGCTTAAGTCTAAGTGGATCAAGGAACTCCACATAAAACCAGAGACACTGAAACTTATAGAGGAAAAAGTGGGGAAAATCCTGGAAGATATGGGCACAGGGGAAAAATTCCTAAACAGAACTTCAATGGCTTGTGCTTTAAGGTTGAGAATTGACAAATGGGACCTCATAAAACTGCAAAGTTTCTGTAAAGCAAAAGACACTGTCAATAAGACAAAAAGGCCACCAACAGATTGAGTAGGATCTTTACCAATTCTAAATCAGATGGGGGCTAATAGCCAATATATCCAAAGAGCTCAAGAAGCTGGACTCCAGAAAATCAAATAACCCTATCAAAAATGGGGTACAGAACGAAATAAAGAATTCTCAACTGAGGAATACCGAATGGCTGAGAAGCACCTGAAAACATGTTCAACATCCATATTCATCAGGGAAATGCAAATCAAAACAACCCTGAGATTTCTCCTTACACCAGTCAGAATGGCTGGGATCAAAAATTCAGGTGACAGCAGATGCTGTCAAGGATGTGGAGAAAGAGGAACCCTCCTCCATTTTTGGTGGGATTGCAAACTGGTACAACTACTCTGGAAATCAGTCTGGTGGTTCCTCAGAAAATTGGACATAATACTACTGGTAGACCCAGCAATACCTCTCCTGGGTATATACCCAGAAAATCCTTCAACTTGTAATAAGGGCACCTGCTCCACTATGTTCATAGCATCCTTATTTATAACAGCAAGAAGGTAGAAAGAGCCCAGATATCCATCAACAGAGGAATGTATACAGAAAATGTGATGATACATTTACACAATGGAGTACTACTCAGCTATTAAAAACAATGAATTCATGAAATTCTTAGGCAAATAGATGCATCTGGAGGATATCATCCTAGTGAGGTAACCCAATCACAAAAGAACACACATGATATGTACTCACTGATAAGTGGATATTATCTCAGAAACTGAGAATATCCAAGATACAATTTGCAAAACACATGAAACCCAAGAAAAAGGAAGACCAAAGTGTGGATACTTCGTTCCTTCCTAGAATGGGGAACAAATTATTCATGGAAGGAGTTACAAAGACCAATTCCCGAGCTGAGTTGGAATAAAGGACCTTCCAGAGACTGTCCCACCCAGGGATCCATCTCATATACAACCACCAAACCCAGACACTATTGCATATGCTAGCAAGATTTTGCTGACAGGACTTTGATATAGCTATCTCTTGTGACGCTATGCCAGTGGCTGGCAAATACAGAAGCGGACACTCATAGTCATCTATTGGATGGAACACAGGGCTTCTAAAGAAGGAGCTGGAGAAAATACCCAAGGAGCTAATGGGGTCTCCAACCCTATAGGTGGAACTACAATATGAACTAACCTGTACCCTCCAGAGCTGTGTCTCTAGTTGCATAGGTAGCAGAGGATGGCCTAGTTGGCCATCAATGGGAGGAGAGGCCCTTGGTCTTGTGAAGATCATATACCCCAGTATAGGGGGATGCCAGGGCCAGGAAGTAGGAGTGGGTGGATTGGGGAACAGGGCGGAGTCAGGGTATAGGTGACTTTCGGGTTAGCATTTGAATTGTAAATGAAAAAAATATCTAATAAAAAACCAGCAAAAAGAAAAAAAAAAAAAAAAGAGAAGAGAAGACTGGGAGAGACACTACTTGTAATTATGAGTTCACCCTACCCCAACTGCTCAAACCTGGTTATGGCGAATTTGAAGGCATTGTTGTTTTTTTTTTTTTTTGTTGTTGTTTGTTTTTTTCATGGTTGAATACGTGAGTACTGTATGTGTGGGTGTGGGCACATGTAGACTAGAGAAGGACAATATTGCATCCTCTATTGCATCTCCCCTATTCCTTGAGACAGGCTCTCTCACTAAACCTGGAGCTTGGTCTTTTGGTCTACTCAGTCAACAAAATAAGACTCTGCCTGTCTACGTCTGGCCAGTAAGTGCTGTATGGGATATGTGGGCATCCCTGGTTTTTAAAAAACGTATCTGCTGGAGATCTGAACTCAAGCCATTACACTTGAGCAGCAAGTGCTCTAGACCTAACTGGAGTGGCAGGGAATGAAGACAAGACAGACAGACATACACAGAGGCGTGGACAAAAAGCTGTGGTCATATAGATTCTGCTTTCCAGTGGGAAGACAGCAGCTTCCTGGAAGCTAAGCATGGCTACTATATCAGAGTTGACCTGAAGGGTGAGATTAGGGCATACAGAGAAGTAAGGAGGCATGGTTTATGGAGTGCAGCTGGATCAAGGTGTAGCTAGTCCTGATAGATGCAGTCTCTGCATGGGGGTGAGTAGTGTTCAGGACATAAATATGAGAGGGGACTTGGGGGAACAATGGTGGACATTTTTCGTATACACTATCAGTATATACCCATGGATCAGAGGAAGGCTTTGACATTTCTCTGAGCCTCATCCTTTGGGGAGGGGGGTCACCGTTTCCCATGGGTCTGAGCCTGGGGTCCTTGGTGTGGCTGTGTCAATTCAGCTGCACACAGTTATTGGTTTTCCTCCACTCCCTACACAAAAGTAATTTCATGTACTGACTTAGTTATGTTGATCAGTTGAAAGTACAGATTCAAGCTTTAAAAAAACTCCTTTAAAAAACAAACAAACAAACAAGCAAACAAACAAACCCTAGTCTGATTGGGGTTTAAAGTATGTTAGGAGAGAAAGTTACAGCAGAGATAAAGTTTTCAGTTAACTTCAACAATCGGAATCTAAGAAAATACACTTTGTGACCACTTCAGAGTCACTTCCAAGTATATAAAGACATCAATTTATTTCAAAACCACTTAGTGTCCACCCACTTGCTGTTGAATGCGGGGACCACAGAGATGAATGAGATGGAGCCAGCCCCACAACAATGCAGTGTTTGGCAGAAGAAGACAGGCGAGAAAACAAACAATATAATAGACTTGCAATGTCACAGAAGAGGGCATCAAGAGAAGAGTGTGGTCTGCTGGAAGGAATTAGCTTCCCCAGGAGGTATTTTCTGACAGCTTTTTTTTTTACATTTTTTCATAATCTGTTCATTGAGTGAAGAGAGAATAGATTGAAGGCAGAGCGAACGAACTTGTGGAAAGAACAGCCATGGAAGGCTTGTTTCCCTGATGTGAAGGGCCTGTAGTCGTTTGTATCACTGAACACCTGAATGAGGCCCAAGTAGCTAGAAACCATTAATTAAGGGGTGGTCCCCATTTAAGAAGGAATCCACATATTTGAGAAAACTAGTGGAAGTGAAAAGTGAGAAAGGCACACGGGAAACATGAGAGACAAACGAAGTGCTTGCCTACACTGTATCACCGGAAACTACGATGTCAGGCTCTAGCTAGAGAGCTTTACAGGTATCTCGCCTATACATACAGTATCACGTTTTTGTCTCTTTAAAAATTGTAAATCAGTGTATAAGGTAATAGATCCACAAATACTGCCTCATTTGTAGAGTTGGTTTTAAAATATGACTGAAATCACAGGGCTCACAGACATATCCCAGGCAGACAAGCCATACCAAGGAAACCCCAGGAAGAATAATGCCAGTCAGAATACACTAATAGTTCTATTTCTAGACTTCTTTTTCATATGATTTTTGGTGCCACTTATTTAAAATCCATTGGTCTTAACTAGGCTGACGTTATCTGGCCATACCTAACCCATATCTAAACCAGGACAAAAGAACAAGTAATTTGAGTTTTTTAGCACTCTTCAAAAACCAAGGATCTAGGACAGTGTTTTAAGACGATCCTCATTTTTGGCTCTAAAGATTTTTTTTTTTTTGGTACGGGCACACAACTTTAATATATTTATTATTCATTTTTTCCTGATGAATGATGTGGGCCGTGGAGCAGGTGATGGGGGCTCGCTTGCGCTGCTTGCTACCCTCCTCCCCTTTCTTCCTCCTCCAGTCTAGAAAGGTGCAGGATCCGCCGAATCCTACGTCGCACCGCAGTGGAACGGACGCGGGATGGTCGCGCGTCCCCAGCTAGGCAGAGGCGGGCAGTCAGCGAGCCGGGAAAGGTAGGAGCAGAGCGTCGGGGACAGGCTGCTAGAGAGCCCAGGGGCAGCGGGTGCGGGAGAGGCTGAGCCGCCGGTGCTGGAGCACCTTCGCAGTTGCGGGCCGGGCGCCCTCAGCGTGCTCCTGCAGCAGCTCCCGGGACGGGCCCCGGCGCGGCCCGAGACCCCAGGCCTAAGCCCCGCAGCGCCCCGGGATGCGGGGGTCCCAGAAGCCGCCAGGGGGCGGGAACGGCGCGGCGAACAATGGCCGCTCGACCGCGAAGGGAGGCGGGGAGAGGTGGAGAGAGAGAGAGAGAGAGAGAGAGAGAGAGAGAGAGAGAGAGAGAGAGAGAGAGAGAGAGAGAGAGAGAGAGAGAGAGAGAGAGAGAGAGAGAGAGAGAGAGAGAGAGACAGAGAGACAGAGAGAGACACAGAGACACAGAGACACAGAGACACAGAGAGAGAGACAGAGACACAGAGAGAGAGACAGACAGACAGAGAGACACAGAGAGAGGAGAGAGAGAGACAGAGAAAGAGAGGGGGGAGAGACACAGAGAGAGAGAGACAGACAGAGAGAGGAGAGAGACAGAGAAAGAAAGGGGAGAGAGACAGAGAGACAGAGCGAGCTGGAGAGAGAGAGCGCGAGAGAGAGCTGGCGCGGGGGCGCGCGGCGTGGCGCGGGCGCGGCGGCGCAGGCGGGGGCGCGCGGCGCGGGCCCGGGAGGGCGCGGCGGGAGCGCAGGGCGGCAGGCGGAGGCGGGGGGCGGGAGCCGAGGAGGGAGCAGGCGGCGTCGGCGGAGCTCTGGAGCGCTCGCCCATGTGGAGCCGTCTGCCGGGCGTCCGTGGCCCGCAGGTAAATCCTGGTGCGAGCGGCGCCGCCAGGCCTGACTTCCGCCGGCGGGTTCCGAGGCAGAGCGCCGGGAGCCAGCAGGGCCGTCTCTCGCGGCCTCGCTCCCGCGCCGCCCTCGGCCGCCCTGGGGGAGGGGAGGGGGGGCGTGTGCCGCGGCGAGCCGTACAGGTGTCCGCAGGGGCAGGGCGGGGCGGGGGCGCCGGGCGCGACGGCGGGGGGCGCGGAGGTCACCCGGGCCTTGCAGGGGCGTGGGGGCGGCGGGGCCGGGGCGATGGCGGTGGCTATTTCTGTATAATGGGCAAGTGGCGAAGACGTAACTCGCCGAAATGGGGAAGGGAGGTGGGGCAGAGGGGACAAAATATAGCCCTATGACAGGCAAGTTCCGCCGAGCCTCCTGCGAACTAGGACCGTGACGGCTCGGCTTAAAGGAGTAGTTGGAGGTAGTGACCTTGCCCGGGCGTGGGGAGTTGGGTGAAACACAAAGCTTGGCCGCAGAATCTACCGTGAGGACCGGGTCTCTGTAGGGTGGGGGACCGGGCAGAGTGACGGGCCAGTTTCGCAGAGGCAGTCAAGGCGATTGAACTAGGAGACCTGGGTAGGGGGTGGGAATGGGAGTCTGGTTGGGCGCGTGCGCTGAGGGGTGGGGGTGGGGGCCAAGTCTGGAAGTCCTTGCAATTATTTAGGTACAACATTTTGCAGTATGAGCAGATTTCATTATTATCTCCTATTTCCCCCCCCCCCCGCCACAAAAAAGCTTAGAAGTACTTGAGTGGAGATGGACCATCCAATAGGTATGAATGCACTAAGCAATTTAAAAGGGACCAAATCTCACAGAAATCGTACAGATGATCCTTAAATGTATTACAGTAACCAAAAATCTGTTATCCAGTGTTAGGGAACTTTCTTAATACAAATAGAACTTGGATTCTGATGTATTCTTGTGTTTTCTGAGGGCTAACACTTGAAATAGAGAAGGTGTTGGGCAGGCAAAAAGATAGTAACACTGTCAAATGTTCAGTAGAATGTTTCTTCCCCATCCTTTCTAAGTCGATTCAACTTACTGTCATGAATAGAACTATAGAGGAAAGGCACAAGTCAAGAAAAAAGAAAAAACTAAGACCTGACTATTTTTTTTTAACAAAGCAGGTCTTTGTGTCTTATTTTACTGAAAAACCTAAATATCATATGATTGTGGATCTGTTGCAGGCCTGTATTAAGTGTGCATATCTGTAATGCCCAACTGCATGCATGGTTTATGTGGCCACTGTCAGTGTTGGGCACCTGTCTCAAGGTATGGCATGGCAGTAGTTTATGAAATCTACTCCAAAGTGATGTCTAGTTGTGATTTGTTGCTCATGTGTAGTATATTCACAAATTACTGTGTTTCCTTAAGAAACAGTGTTTTGTATTCAAGTAGGTAAATTTCTAGTAGCATATATTTTTTAACTTCCCGTTGGATACAATTTCAGCTTTCAGTAAAGTCAGAATAAGAACAATACAAAGAACAGTCTATTCCTCTACCCAGATTCACCTGTTATCATGATGCCCATTTATCATTTACTCAGCCACACACACAGACCCCCTGTGCTGTTTGTGGGTAAGACAGATATGTTATAGCCCTTTGCTTCTGGATACTTCAGCATGGAAAAGGTTGAAGTTTGTATTTTTACCTTACTTGACTTACCTGGAATGAAGCTCTAGGGAAGACCGACTTTCTACAAAATAACAAAAATAGGTAGGGCTGTCTTGATGGCCCATTGGGTAAAGTCATTCGTTGCCAAGCCTGTACACGACTGTGGAGGTCATAGGACAACTTGTGTGAGTCCACTGTTATCTTCTAACTTGTGAGTCCTGGGGATCAAACTCAGGTCCTCAGGTTTGGTGGCACATGCCTAGGAGTTTAAGGACAGCAGAAACTATGCAGTAAACTGTGTGGGGGCTCTGGGATGGAGCACCTGCAAGCTGTCCTCTGACCTCCACATTCCCTCTGTGGCATTTTCATGTCCCACTCATATATGCACACACAGACACACGCGCACACACATTAAAAACTATAACTGATAGTGACAGAAGTCTAAAATATGAAACAATGCAGAAAGTGTCCCAGGATGAGTAGTTAGTAAAATATTAGAACTGTGTTTGTACCTAACTGCTTTAGCATATTTCCTAAGCTATTTTATGTGTATGTATATCTGCACCTGTGTTCTCTTCTGCCTTTCATGTCTGCCCATGGAAACCAGAACAGAACATTGGATTCCCTGGGACTGGAGTTATAGACAGTTGTGAGCTGCCATGTGAGTTCTGGGAATCAAACCCAGGGTCTTTGGAAGAGCAGCCAGTGCTTAACTACTGACCCATCTTTCCATCTCCATCTTTAGAATTGGACTGGACCCACGTCCTCTCATACACCAGGAAAGCACTGCCACTGGTTAGATCCTAGCCCAGTTCCATCTTTTTTGATTACTATTGTGTTGTATATGTGTGTGTGTGTGCGTGCGTGCGTGTGCGTGTGTGTGCGTGTGTGTGTGCATGTATATATGTGTGTGTGTGCGTGCGTGTGTGTGTGTGCGTGCGTGCGCGTGTGCGTGTGCATGTATATATGTGTGCGTGTGTGTGTGCGTGTGTGTGCGTGTGCGTGTGTGTGCATGTATATATATGTGTGTGTGCGTGTGTGCGTGTGTGTGTGCGTGTGTGTGCGTGTGTGTGCATGTATATATATGTGTGTGTGCGTGTGTGTGTGCGTGTGCGTGTGTGCATGTATATATGTGTGTGTGTGTGCGTGCATGTGTGTGTGTGCGTGCGTGTGTGCGTGTGCATGTGTGTGTGTGTGTGTGCGTGCGTGTGTGTGCGTGCGTGTGTGTGTGTGTGCGTGTGTGTGTGTGTGTGAAGCTCTGCTGGGTTAAGCTATCCTTGATCTCCCAATCCTTCTACCTCATCCTCCTCTGCACCACTGTACCTAGTTCTTACCTTTGTTTCTTTTGTGTCAAGTGCTTTATGTCTGATCATTTATATTCACGGGAAGAAAACAGTCTATCAGTAACGTGAAGTTGAACTATGTTAATACCAGGCTGCATGGAGTTAAGTGCTGCATGATCAGTCACATTAAAAATTTTGTGTCTCCAGGGCCCCTAATGAAGGAGCTAGAGAAAGTACCCAAGGAGCTAAAGGGGTCTGCAACCCTATAGGAGTAACAACAGTATGAACTAACCAGTTACCCCCCAGAACTGTGTCTCTAGTTGCATAGGTAGCAGAGGATGGCCTAGTTGGCCATCAGTGGGAGGAGAGGCCCTTGGTCTTGCGAAGATCATATGCCCCAGTACAGGGGAATGACAGGGCCAAGAAGCAGAAGTGGGTGGGTTGGGGAGCAGGGTGGGGGAAGGGGGAGGGGGGGAGGGGACTTTGGGGATAGCATTTGAAATGTAAATGAAGAAAATATCTAATTAAAAACCCACAAAAATATTGTGTCTCGTAGGTGTCAGAAAATATTAGATGAGTCTTGTCCATAATAATTGCAATCTATATTTATGTCAGTGGTTGACTTTGGATATTTCCCCACAGTTCTTTATAGTTGCCCTAGACACTAAACCCTTGACATTTGTTGCTGTTGTTAAGACTCATAACCCAAGCTGGCCTTGAATTTGCTATGGAGCCAAGGAACCTTGAGCTGATCCTTCTGCCTCTACTTCCCAAGTGCTAGATTACATGCTTGTGTTACTACAGCCCTTGACTTTGGCCCAGAAAAAAAATTGTAATAAGGGAAATCTTTCATAGTTTAGTGTGTAGTGAGGAGAAGAGGACTTCGAACCTGTCCAACTGGGTATTAGCCATAGCACTGTCCATGTGACTATTTGTAGATAACCCAGCCTCTATCTCAAGCTGATCAGGATTAAATGAATATAAAAATGGCAAAATATGGCACCTGGCATGGGCTTGCATCTGGTAATTGTTCCTTGGCTGGATTGTGTCTCTTACAGTCATAATTGAGTAAACTGTGTGCTTAGAAACTCTCACTGGCTTTTAGGAAATATTGACACTTATAATTGGATATTCCTTAATGGTTTTTTGGAAGGTGCCTACATTAAAAAATTAAAATGAAAAAGTGTATTAAAAACTTTTATATGTTTAATGTCTTCATGTATGTGCACCATATTCATGACTGGTGCCTGAGATGATCAGAAGGTGTTGGCTCCCTGAAACTAGGTCTGAGATGGCATGTGGGTGCTGGGACCAGGTGTTCTTCAGGAGCAACAAGTATCCTTAACCAGGGAGCTATCATTTTAAAGGATGATGCTTAGTGCTACCTAGTTTGTAGCTTGTTAGTGAGGATAGCACATGCAGCTAGAATGGGTCTATGCCATGTCTTAAAACTGTACTTATTGAGGATTATATACATTTAACTATAACTTTTAATTTACCATGGGCAAATGTAATTTATGATAAAGGTAGACTGTTAAATCACAGACACAGTTGGACCGTTCATTCCTTGTGAGCTACAGGCCTTCCCTTGTCTGTAGCTGGCTATCAGCTGCCTCGCCTGTTTTCCTTTGGTAGCCTGGAATCTGGAACTTCGTGTCCTCCTGTGCCTAACTGGATATCACTCTAGGGCATTTTTTGAGACATGTGACTAGGTTTCTCTAATAATGGTTAGTTGTAATAGGATTGAACTGCAGCTGGAAACGTTTTTTTGACATAGGATGGATAGGTAGTTTTTTTGAGACCACAGACAACATATAAAAACTTTGGATCTTTTTGATGACTTGATTTTTTTTTTATCATAAGTAATTTTTAAATTGATATAAATCTAATGTATATAGCTTGTTTGATAATGAACAATTTTAGAATGGTATCAAATTTAAATGTTATTATAGATACAGTAGTTATGTTCCAGTTTTGTAGCTTATAATTGTGAAAGGCTTATAGGATATGCAATATTAGATGAATGGATATTTTCATTTAAAAAAAGATCTATATATGTATTTTATGTATGTGGGTGTTTTGTCTGCCTGTTCATTTAAATACCAGAAGAGGGCATCAAATCCGGTTTATATTTGGTTGTGAGCCACCATATGAGTGCTGGGAACTGAACTCAGGCTCTCTGGAAGAGCAGCCAGTGCTCTTAACCACTGAGCAATGTATCTATTCCCAGGGTTTTTATTTTTTGTGATGTCAAAAACCCTTTTGTACATCAAGATGAGAACTTAAAGAATGTAGCTCAGTGTCTTTAGTATGCTTCTTGAAGTCATCCCTATTGCCGCATTCTAGTATTGAAGGAACACTAGGTCGTATATAAATATTTTTACTGTTTAGAGTTATATACCAAATTAGAAAAAACAGTGGGCCACAGAGTTGACGAGTGTCTGATCGATGTTAAACTTTGGAAGGCACTCAGTCACTCAAATGTTTTTAGTAGGTTTTTTTATGCTTTCATCTTCCAAAAGAATTGTTTTTTTTTCTTTTTCTAAAAATAGATTAAAAATTATGTATAAGTGTGTAGTGCATTCAGAGGAAGAACATCTCCTGAGACTGGAGTTGCAGATGGCTGTGAGTTCTTATGTGGGTGCTGGCAACTAAACCCAGACCCTCTACAAGAGCAGTAAATACTCTTAACCCCAGAGCCATCTCTCTAGCTTGCCACCCTCCAAATGAATTAATTTAAAAAGGAAATCGACTTGGTTTGTATTTTTAGTTACAGCTTGTGTATTTTAACACCACTGGAGGTATGATACACTTTAAAAATATTTTAAATGTTACTCTTTGGCAATTTAATAATATATATGTATATTTATGTATTTTAGACACACACACATACACCAGTTTGATAGACCACCTCCATATTCCTCCTCCCATTCGTTTCCCTGGACCCTCTCGATGCTTCCCTGTCCCACTTTCACGTGTTTTGCTCTTCCTCCTCTGTTAGTAACCTGCATGAACAACCACATACAACCACGCTGCAAAGAAAAAACGACTCTTCCTCCCCCAGCAGCCGTCAGTAGCTCCTCAGGGAGACACAGAGTTCCTTCCCCAGCAACTCCTCAGGGAGAGGTGGCATCCTGGTATTATTGTCTGGCTTGGTCTTTTACAGGTGGCCCTAGTTGCTCTTAAATGATGAGTGCAGTGGCCGTGTCATGTCTGGAGGGCAGGGCTTCACAGTGCTCCTCTCCAGCCCCTGGGTCTATGTTCTTCCTGTCCTCTGGTCTGTGATCCTTGTGGGTGGTGATAAAGATGTCTCATTTAGTACTGGACACTCAGTTATTTATTCTTAGGACCCTGGTCAGTTATGAGTCTCTATTGGTACATGTTGTAATTTAGTTTTGAATGAAAAATGTAGATGTTTTAAGTTTTAGAATTTATCACTTTTGAAACCTTTTTGCTTATACTGAACAGGGATTTTATTTTAGACTGATATCCAAATCGCCAAGGTAGTGTTGAATTGCTGGATGTCTTATTTAATGTTGCATAATAAGTTATTCCAGACCATAAGGGCTTAAAGCAATACACATCTTGCAGTTTCAATGGCTAAGCTACCTCTGGCCTCCTTTTCTTTTTCTTCTTCTCTTTCTTTTTCTTTTTCTTTTTCTTTTTCTTTTTCTTTTTCTTTTTCTTTTTCTTTTTCTTTTTCTTTTCTCTCTCTCTCTCTCTCTCTCTCTCTCTCTCTCTCTCTCTCTCTCTCTCTCTCTCTCTCTCTCCCTTTCCCTTTTCCTTTTTTCCTCCCTCTCCCCCTCTCTCTCTTTCTCTTTTTCAGACACATAGTTTCTCTGTGTAGCCTTAGCTGTCCTGGAACTAGCCCAGTAGCCCAGCCTAACCTTTAACTCAGAGACTCCTCTGCATCCCCACGCTGGGATTAAAGGTGTGCACTACCACAGTCTGCTCTCTCTGCTCTTTGTTGTATGAGTTTGCCAATGGGCTTTCTCGTGGGGCTACCTGCACATCTGAAAGCTTGAACCGACATACTTTTTCATGTGGCTCTTGACTGAATTCTGTTTTGGCTTTTGTGGATTGAAGGGCTTGATCTTCCCTGCTCATTGCTCTCCCTTCTATCTCTTGGCTGTTGTTTGCACTTTACCTAAAGGTAGCTCACAAGAAGCTGTTTGGCTTCCTTCAGTGCATCTGAGACTTGTACAACATCATTTGAGAAGTGACATCTCATCGTTTCCTATTTGTTAGGTGCTGCCTACCAGTTTACTTTTTAAAGGTTAAAGGAGGGGAGAGGGCTCGAAGGTACAATAATTTGTCAAAGGCTCAAATGGTTATCTGACTGAAACTAAAAATCACCAGTAGCCAGGTCCTCTGTGACATACTTCCCTTAGAAAGTTTGAGAAACATTTAGAAAAGACACAAAAACACACAGGTGCTGAGAACACTAGTGAGAAGTGTTTAAAATTTCCGAGTAATTGTGTGTATGTGCATGTGTGTGTGTGCATATACATGTAAGTGTGCATGCCCATGCTCATGTGTGGTGGCAAAAGAATGCTATTGGGTGGCCTGCTGTATTACTCCCTGTCTTTCCTCCTTTGAGATAGGCTCTTTCTCTGAATTTGCAGGCTGCGATTTTTGGCTAGGTTGGCTGCGAGAGTCCCAGTCGTCTTCCAGGCTCTGCATCCTCCCCTAAGCACTGGGGTTGCAGGTTCATATGGTTGTTCCCACCTTTCTATCTGGGTCTTAGTGTCTGAGCTTAGGGCATTGTGGTTCTGCAGTAGGCACCTTTACCCACTGAGCTGTGTCTCCAGCTTAATAGTAACTTTGGACTGACTCCAGTTCGCATCTTGAGAAAGTGATAGACCAGTATGTGTGTATGTGTGAGTATATGCACCATTGCTTCTGAGGGGGAGGTCAACTTTACAATTTTACAACAAAGTTTTCTGCTTAAGTGATGGTATTTGTTTGGTAATTTTTATAATTGGCAGGTACTGGTACATTATATTTTATGTGAGTTTTCCCATTATGACACACACACACACACACACACACACACAAATTATATTTAAATTTGTGTTTTCTTTCCTTCCTTCCTTCTTTCCTTCCTTCCTTTGGCATCTACTTAAAAATTAAATATAAAAGAGATTTACCACACAAAATGAATCAGAACTAAAGATTTAGGTCCTAAAGGAAAGTACATCCAAATTTAGTAACAGGGTGTGTATATCATAATAGAACTCTAAAATACTATTTTTAATTATGTGTGTGGATATGTGCACACAGTGTAGGTGCTGTTGGAGGCCAAAGGGGTTGAATTCCCCTGGAGCTGGTATTACAAGTGTTTGTGAGCTGCCCCTCTGTGGGTGCTGTTAATGGAACTCCAGTCTTCCATGTGAGCAGAATGTGCTTTTTTTTATTAGATATTTTCTTCATTTACACTTCAAATCACAAAAGTCCCCTATACCCTCCCCCTGCCCTGCTCCCCAACCCACTCACTCCAGCTTCCTGGTCCTGGCATTCCCCTGTACTAGGGCATATAATCTTTGCAAGACCAAGGGCTTCTCCTCTCATTGGTGGCTGACTAGGCCATCCTCTGCTACATATGCAGCTAGAGACATGAGCTCTGGGGGTACTGGTTAGTTCATATTGTTGTTCCACCTATAGGGTTGCAGACCCCTTTAGCTCCTTGGGTATTTCTCTAGCTCCTTCATTGGGGGCCTTGTGTTCCATCCAATAGATGACTGTGAGCATCCACTTCTGTATTTGCCAGGCACTGGCATAGCCTCACAAGAGACAGCTATATTAGGGTCCTGTCAGCAAAATCTTGTTGGCATATGGTGGTGATTTCTGGGATGGATCCCCAGGTGGGGCAGTCTCTAGATGGTCCTTCCTTCCATCTCAGCTCCGAAGTTTGTCTCTGTAACTCCTTCCATGGGTATTTTGTTCCCCATTCTAAGAAGGAACAAAGTATCCACACTTTGGTCTTTCTTCTTGAGTTTCATGTGTTTTGCAAATTGTATCTTGGGTAGTCTAAGTTTCTGGGCTAATATCTACTTATCAGTGAGTGCATGTCGTGTGTGTTCTTTTGTGATTGGGTTACCTCACTCAGGATGATATCCTCCAGATCCATCCATTTGCCAAAGATTTTCATAAATTCATTGTTTTTCATAGCTGAGTAGTACTCCATTGTGTAAATGTATCACATTTTCTGTATCCATTCCTCTGTTGAGAGACATCTGGGTTCTGCCAAGCTACCTCTCTCACTGCCAATTATTGTTTTTAAAGCAAACATATACATATTCTTTTTCTATTGATAATAATAAAAACAAATACAAATCTAGGTAATTATATATACTATTTTTATAACAGCAAAGAGAGTGCTTTTATGAGTTGCATCTTCCTTGAGGGCATGGGTTCAGTGTTCAAAACCCAACTGGAGGAAGGGGGTTATGTGTTTAAAATGTTGATCTGAAGTGTCCAGCATTGCAGACAGCTTCCCTTTTGCTTGGGTTGTCTAAGAACTACAGAGCAAGATGGTACTCAAGGTTTAACAGTTGCAACCAGTCCTGCTTGTTATGGCGCCCACTAGTCATGGCTGTTTACTGAAGATTAACATTCTGGAAATGTAATATTGGCTTTCTTGGTTGCACTAGCCATGCTTTATGTACCCACTTGCATACATGGTTACTGGATTGTATTGCGGAAATATAGGACGTTTATCATGATACAAGTTCTGCAATAATCTGAGTGACTCAATTTTACTGATTTTGGTAAAGAGCACGTGTTTATGAATATTCAGTAGTCACTGAAATTGGTAAGTTGAACTTTATTTCTTTGTTTTCATTTTCCAGTTTTGTGGAGCTGTGAGGGATACGGAAGTTTGATCAATATTGTCTTAACATGCTTCAGATAAATCAGGTGAGTATGATTAAGGCGTGTCTTATTTACATGGTATGTTGCCATAAATTGTGGAGCATTGTATCTCAGCTATTCTGTAACCATAACCCAGCTTATGGGGAATACATACCGTATAAACAGTGGAGCCTGGAAAGAGAGGCTGTTTGAGGAAAATGGTGGTTGTCCTGACAGCTGATAACTCCTGAATGTGCAGGACAAAGGTTGATCTGTTCCTGATATTACATCCTTCCAGGATGTGTTGGTATGTCCAGAACTCCCATGATCATGAAGTAGCACCACTAGCTGGCAGTTCTGTGCACTTAAAACATTTTTAGTGATACATCTTGTGAAGAGGTTGTATAGGTGCATTTTTAAAAAAGATTTATTTATTTATTTATTTATTTATTTATTTAATGTAAGTACACTGTAGCTGTTTTCAGACACAACAGAAAAGGGCATCAGATCCCATTACAGGTGGTTGTGAGCTACCATGTGGTTGCTGGGATTTGAACTCAGGACCTTCAGAAGAGCAGTCAGTGCTCCTAACCACAGAGCCATCTATCTCCCCAGCCTGTATAGGTGCATTTTTAAGAAAGGATTCTTTTTCTAGGACGTTTACACAGGCAAGAATGATATTTACTTCTAAACAAATTAGAGTATGTAGTACTGTAGACTCACTGAAGGAAGCAGTTTTCCTTAGGGCTTGGCCTTCCTCCAAGAACTATACACATTAAATTTTACCTTTCTTGAACAAACAATATAATATTGTAGCCCCAATATTACAAAATATTTTCTAGCTTCTTTTGTTTGTAAGTCCAAGTAGAAGTGATTACTATTTTCTACGATTTAAAAAAGTAATCTCAACGTTCCCTCCATGCTCAAATTCACCCACCTTAAGAACTCTGGTCTTGTACCCTGAATACTATGTCCAGTGACTTCAAGCTCATTTGTTTAGGTCTCTGTGAGGTAGAGTCATACTATAGTTGTCAGATTTATCTCTAACTTGGGTATCATCACAGACTTTATAAGCACTGAATACTTCAAGTCTGGATTGGGCAAGATTGTTCCAGCTTGTGGACCTTATTCGCACAGGCTATTATAGACTATATTGTCTACCCCTCCTTTATTTGGGTTTACCTGATCCCAAATCTTGCATATCTCATAATATTCTGTCCTTTCACTTATTTTCATATGGCATTTGCAGCTATTGCCAAATTGAAAATACAGCCTTACTTCTGCATCTGTGAATAAATATTTGGTAATGTATCTGTAATTTCAATCAGCTACAGGTTAAAAATATTAAAAACCAAATTCCTCCTGTTAGACCTATTTCCTAAACAGTAGCTGTACATAGATAGCATCAGCATCATCCTAGATATCATAAGTAGCTTATAGATGATTTAAAGTATACAGGGAATCTCTGTAAACCTGGGCATACATATGCTCAGCATGTGCACTTAGAGGGCTTTGGTATGTTAGGGGTACTGAGGGATGACTGATTTGTGTAGCATTTGTCTCCTTCATGAAGATAGTGGTTTTGAGTATTTATTCTTCTAGTTCTAGATTTAAATAGTTTCTTTTTTTATATTCATTACATGGGAGAATGAATAGCAATATTGTTACTACAACAAACATCTACATAATTGTGTTGTTCATTCAGGTATTTATAATCTCCCATTACACAAGTGCCATTCATGTAAAAGCACTTGTGTTATTCTTTGATCTCCCTCTTCCACCGCCACCACACACACACACACACACACACAAACATATGCACGTGTGGGAAAATCTTCTGTAAAACAAAAATTGCTTTTATCAGCGGCATTTTTGTTGAGGCTCTTAGCATGCACTGTGCTTAGTCCTATTGGAAATAGCAATGTGACTTGTAATAATTGTCTCAGGACTGTTGCAGGTGTAATAATTGTCTCAGGACTGTTGCAGGTGTAATAATTGTCTCAGGACCGTTGCAGGTGCAAAGCTGCCATTCAATGATTTCCAGCAGCTCTTGGTTGCCACACTAGGTATAATTAGAACAAGATGTTTTGTATTTTTGTATAGATAGATGAAAATGACTACTCATCTTTATGTTCAACCATATGCATTGAAAGGTAGTGAAGGATCAATACTAATGAGGATCACTCACTTGCTACTTTGCACATCACTGAATTAGGAATTGTATACAATCCTTTGGGATTTGCCTAGAATATTTAATTAGTAATTGGAGATAGATGAAATCAGCTCTTAAAGACATGGACTCCTAGGATCAATTAGGGATTCCTCATTATCATTGACGAAATTTCATCCCTCAGAATGTTCGAATCAGAGAGGAATGGTTGCCATAATGGAGAATCGTAGAAGATGTAGAGACTTTCTCATTAGCCAAGCTTAAATTGAATTGCTAAACTTAGAAGTGACTTTTATTTTCTATTATTTTCATGGTTATTGCTTTCCCATGAGAGGGAGGATTTACAAGATAAAAGTAAAAACAATAAAAAAGGATTTAAACTGACCCTTATGAAGCAACAAATATTTTATTATATTGATTTTAATGCTCTCTATAGGGTTAGTTCTAAGGGTTTATTTGGGAAAAATTTCCCCCTTAATTACTCTCAAGTAACTGCACCTTTTCTTTCTTCCTTTCCTCCTTCCTTCCTTCCTTCCTTCCTTTCTTCTTTTCTTCTTTCTTTTTTTTTTTTTTTTTTGTTTTTTTTGTTCTTTTGTTTTTCGAGACAGGGTTTCTCTGTATAGCCCTGGCTGTCCTGGAACTCACTTTGTAGACCAGGCTGCCCTTGAACTCAGAAATCTGCCTGCCTCTGCCTCCCGAGTGCTGGGATTAAAGGCGTGCGCCACCATGCCCGGCCCACCTTTTTTTGTCCTAACAGATTCTTTTATATCTTTTATATCCACCATTAAAATTGATTAAAACTGAGCACTTATGAATTAACTGCATTATGCCATGTCATTATTTGATATAATATATCAAATAATTATATATCAAATATAATATATCAAATATAATTATTTGATATTAAATCTAACACTATTACTGTGAAATAAGGGATACTTTGTGTAAACCCTGTCTTAAAAAAATATGTTATACCTCAAAAAGGCAGGTCTTCTGGGAAGATGCTTTTAAACAGTGTTTTCATAGAATCAGAACAAAGGTGGTGGAACATAGAGATGGGAGTCACCTCTCCTCACTGCTGTCTGCTAGGACAGTGGAGCAACATGGATCCCTGCTGCTCTCCCTGCTTGGGGGGCTGGGGGTCAGGTAGAAGAAGGAGTGGGGTGTTAATGAGGGGAGGAAGGTGTGCAGCCTTTTGAAGTATTTATGGTTCTTCAGAAACCTTGAACCAGATCAGTGACTTGTTGCAGTAAATATTTGCATATAAAGTTTTTTCTGAAAAATAATATCCCCTGTGACAAACGCCTCTTTAATAAATGGATGGGTGTTAGATGGGAAAGACACTGGTACTGAGTGGTAGGACTGGAGACAGTAGTGGCTATGAAAACAGGCCTTGGGCAGCTGGGAGGTTCAGGTGTCCACCAGCCACCTTGCCGCTGTCCCCATTGCCTGCAGGACTGGTGTGCTGCATGGAGCCACAGCTGTAGCTACTACTGCTCTCCCTGCTGTGTGGAGAAGAGCACCAGGCTCTGACTGAAGGCTGCAAACATGGTGGAGCTCTCAAAGGTCCTGCCCCTGAACAGGCTGCCCAGCTGCGAAATAAGCCTAATTTTGAGCAGGATGTCGGAGATGAAGAGTGTCTTGTTTTCTGGATTGAGTCTCCTTAAGGCACTACTGTGGCCTGTGCTGCTGCTGCTCTAGGCCATGCTACTGCCAGTAATCTGCGCTGCCACTGGAGGCCATGGTGATGTCCGAGACCCTTGCTGCCTGTGGAAACCATGTTGGAACCACGTTGTTGTCAGTAATCTGTCTGCCAGTGGGAGCCATGTTTTAAGTCTGTGGTCCATGTTACCACTGGAAGCCATGTTGATGTACATGATCCGTGCTCCAGAGAGGAGACATGTTGATGTTGGTGGTCTGTGCTACTGTTGAAAACCATGTTGTTGTCCATGCTGGCTGCTGATGGAAGACCATGATCTATGCTGCAGCTGGAACCTGTGTGAAACTCCATGTTCCATGCTGCCACCACTGCTATGGTCAGGGAAAATTCTTCTGTAGTGATATTTATAACTGCAGACTCATAACTGAGAATGAGGAACTTTGAAGAACTTCTGTGACACCCTCATTCCCTTACACCCAGAAAGAAATACTCCAGACAGGAAGTTATCGAAGAGAGTCCTTTAAAAATGTAGTATAAAGATGCTGAAGTGTAGCTCTTTACAGCTGATGGTTTACACGGGAGGGTGGTTGGGGGTGTGGCATGTGACTCAGTTTCTTTAAGGGGCTGGCCCCACTCAGAGTTTGACTATCCTTCAATGAGTATATGGGCAACTCTAATTGAGCTTTGTGGGTGTTTTAGGGGGCAGGGCCCAAGAGTGGGAGAAATGGGAAGCGAGTGTGATCAGGGTGCACTGTATGAAATTTCCAAATAATTAATAAAAATATTATGCTGGGGGAAAATATGTTGTACATGTGTAACTTTACTATAGAAAAATGGATGGTGTGAATAAGGAAAAAAGGCACAGGAAGCCCCATGTTCTGTGGTAGACATAATCAATGCTAGCATTTTTTTGGGGGGGTGTATACACGAACATTTTTTCTATGAAGGTGAATATATTGTTTTTACAAATGGGCATTATACTACATACAAAGTTCTGGAGTGATTTCACCATCTTCAGTTTAGAACTCCTAAAACATAACTGATCCCAAATGTTGGGCAAATTGTATGTCCTAGTTAGTGCCACAGTAAGTTTTTACATGTCTGTTTTTCTAGTTACTACAACTTATTAGAAGTTAAATACTAGTAAGAGGTTCTCAGAGAGATTTGGTGTATAAGTATGAAAGTTTCCAGTTACAGTAAACAGTAGACTAGGGGTGCCTGCTTCCTGCCTTGTCTGACATCGCTTCTGTCAGTCTGTCTTAGAGAAGTGGGACTTGGTTTCTGCCATTCACTTTTTCTTGTGTTTTTGCTGTTTGTGAATTGCTTTTCTGTGTCTACCGCCATCCTCTCCTCTTTATTTGTAAGTGAGTCCTTGACTTATAATCATCATTTAAAGTGAATTGTTCAAGTGCCTGAAGGGATTCACTAGCTTCCAGGGTGCAGCAGAGAGGTGGGGTGCATGTTTATGATCTTTCTTCCTGATTATCATTTCATAGGGAAAGAAACTTAACATTAGCTGTAGCAGTGCAAGTTAATAAGGTGCCTGTGCTGGCAGGGCCTATGTGTGTGTGTGTGTGTGTGTGTATGTGTGTGTGTGAGTGTGTGAGTGTGTGTGGTGTGTGTGCGCGCGTGTGTGCGTGTGTGTGAGTGTGTGTGTGTGCGTGTGCATGTGTGCGCGCGTGTGTGTGAGTGTGTGTGTGTGTGCGTGTGCATGTGTGCGTGTGTGTGCGTGTGCATGTGTGCGTGTGTGTGTGTGTGTGTGTGTGTGCGCGCACGCGAGTGTGGTGTGTGTGTGTGTGGTGTGTGAGTGTGTGTGTGGTGTGTGAGTGTGTGTGTGGTGTGCGTGCATGTGTGCTTGTATGTGAGTGTGCGCACGCGCGTGTGTGTGTGTGTGTGTGAGTGTGTGTGGTGTGTGTGCGTGTGTGTGTGTGTGTGTGTGTGAGTGTGTGTGGTGTGTGTGTGCGTGTGTGCGTGTGTGTGGTGTGTGTGTGCGTGTGTGTGTGTGAGTGTGTGTGCGTGTGTGTGTGTGTGTGTGTGTGTGTGGTGTGTGAGTGTGTGTGTGGTGTGCGTCCATGTGTGTGCGTGTGTGCCTGTGTGTGAGTGTGCGCGCATGTGTGTGTGCGTGTGCGTGTGTGTGTGTGGTGTGTTGGGAGTGTGGGTATGGGTGTGGGGTTAGGTGCGTGAGGGAAGCTTGATAGGCCAGGGTATCTCAGGGTAGACAGTGGCAGCATTGCATGAGAGAGTTTACAAGGATCCAAGCTTGGGAACACATATTGGATAAAGAAGAGAAGAGGAGGCTCTAAGGCTTGCATAGAGTGGAGCGGGAGAGCAGAATTTGAGTGTATGTGAGCATTGGAACCTTTAGGTCAAGAGGAAGCCAAGTGTTGTTATAATGGTAGCTATTACATGTCAGGCCTGGAGTTTATAGGATGTCTTGCCTGTCTCACAGGTTTGCGATGAGGAACTGCTATGTTGGTGGACTTATTGCTTGGCACTAACCCTATTACTACTACTATCACCATTAATTTTACTAATGTTGCTGTTGCTGTCAGACTCTGGGAAGAGGTAGAAGGAGAGTAGAGGGCAGGAATTCAGGTGGATTATTAAGGGGGAGAAATGAGCCGTTTGGGGCCAGATTGGCTTCAGGACCCTCATTTTCCATGTCCGAAGCTCCTCGAACTCCTTTTTCCTCCCTTAAATATTATTGCCCCTTACATTAATCACTGTGGGAAGACTCAGTCTAATGGTGAGATGGCATAATATGGCATAATGAGTGAGGAGATGACTTGAGCAGCAGCATGCCTGTATCCATTTCCTTCTTCTTGACAGTGGATGGGATGTGACCAGCTGCTGGTCCTCCAACCTTGACTTCCCTGTGTACTGTACTATGTGCTGGAAGTGTGAGCCAAAATAAATCCTTCCTTTCCCCCAAGATTATTTTTTTTTTGTTAGAATATTTTATAACAGTACCAGAAGTGAAACTAGGGCAGTGACTTATTAATAGTGAGAGTGGTGATCAGAGGTAGTTATAGCAGTGGACACCCATATTAAAAAGGAAGATCATCAAAAATGATATATTTCCTCAACATTCCACATTTATGAAAACCTAAAGCTGACAACCACCTCTGTCTTGTTCACTATTGTATGGCTGTGAAGAAACCCCATGACCACAACAATTCTTATAAAGGGAAGCATTTATTGGGGCTGACTTATAGTTCCACAGGTTTAGTACATGACCCTCCTAGCAGGCAGCACAGCAGCATGACAGCCTGTAGGCAGACATGATATTAGAAGTAGCTGAGAGTTCTATATCTGGATCCTCAGGCAGGGGAAGAGAGCCACTGAGCCTGGCTTGAGCTTTTGAAACCTGGAAGCCCTCTCCTCCTTCCTCCCATCTCCAGTGATACTTTCCACCAACAAGGCCACTGTTGTGATCATTGTATAGCTTCAGAAAGACCACACCAGGCCAAACAGTTCCACGTGAGGTTTATTGAGAGAGAAAAGGGCAAGGTGGCAGCAGAAAGAGAAGGGGGAGGGGAGAGAGAGGGAGAGGGAGAGAGAGAGAGAGAGAGAGAGAGAGAGAGAGAGAGAGAGAGAGAGAGAGATATCAGAGGGGCCGTTCTTTATATATGGATGGTAACATAGTCACAGGTAAAGGTGGGAGGTGAGCCAAGTGGATTCTGGGAATATGGTGGCTGTTGCCTTGGCAACAGGTGTGCGGGTCGCACTGTCGCCTATGTGATGTCACAGGTTTCAGAGGTCCTGATACCAACATACCTCCCTTATTATAAAGAGAAGAAAAAAAGGGGGAGGGGGAAGCTGTTGGTGAAAAGGGAATGAGGGCGTCTCTTAAGCTGCTTCCTGCTGTCTAGAGGCATTGTCAATTTTGGGGTGTAGCTGACTTTCATCATTGGGATTCACTTTGTAAGCATTCACATTAGACTCCTCTGTGGACAGCAGATCTTCTGTGCACAGCAACTGGTAATCCTGTAACAGGAACTGATTAATAGTTTGGTTAGAAATTTTTTTATTTGTCATTGAAGGAATGTAGAAACAAGATTAGTGAGGCAGGGAGTGAATAATAACACCAGGAGGATAACTAGAAAAGGTGTTACAAAAGGGAGTATCCACTTCCATATAGGGTTTTTGGAAGTCCCAGAACTGGAGGTCTCACGGTCTCTAAAGTTCTTGATGTCTGACTGTATGTCTGACTGTAGCTCTTGGATTTTATTTCTCACTATCCTGGATTGGTTGACCTAGAAACAGCAATTTTCTTGGAGGAACAGGCAAAGACCACCTTCTTTAACCGTCAGGACATCTAGCCCGTGTTGGTTCTGAAGCACCACAGCTGTCAAAGAATTGATCTGTTTCCAGATAGTAAGCACAGTTTCAGTCATTTCTTGAAGATGGCTTTCAAACTGGGAAGTGAATGTATTATATTAGGTCATAGAAGTCGTTATCCCTGCAATTCCACTACCAGCACCTATGGCTATTCCCGTAGTGACCAAGAGTGGCACAACCTGAACTGCCCTCTTATGTTGAGCAGCTATCATATCTACAACTGGGATTGGCAGGGCCTTGTTTCCCTAGATCACTCCCAGTTCAGGGAAAAGGAGTACCAGCGTGCAAACTCCTGACCAGATGGCGGGTACGTGATGATATGCCTGAGTGCCACAAAGAATTGACGTGTTCTGGCCTGCAGGGCATTGTGGCAGAGATGATATACCAAGGGTTATGGTTCTATTGCAGTCTAGGGAGCTCAGTGTTCTTACAGAACGAGTCCTGGAGGTGTTAAAACAGTTTGCGGTGCCAAAAAAGAGGGATAGAGGTAAGGTATGGAGTCATGGCAACATCTGAGTCGGGGCAGCCGACAAAGGGTGAGGTAAGGCTACTCGGCAGTATCACCGGAGAGACTGTACGTGGCAATTGTGAGTTAGTTCCAGGGGATACGTGTAGCCATCAACCTTTAAAGTGGCCAGGCCTGGTGACATTAAGGAATTGGTACGCTGAGGTCAAGATTTGAAGCAAAAGGTGAAGTGACAAGTTAGTGCCATTTATGAGGGTTGATGTCAAAGAGGTAAGGGCCTCAGAGGAGTGTTCGATTACTTCCTCTACTGTCCCGATATCCAGGGGTTGGGCAATTGAGACATTTTCTCTAGATATGGATGGTACTTACTGAGGACCCAGGTTGATTTTTACGGTAAAGTTTACCCAAAACTCCTGTCTCCCACCTGGAATCCCATGGGTCTTGTATGTAGAAAAAGAGTATCTTGCAGTGTTGATAGAAGAAATGATTGGTCCGTGATCCTAGCATATGTATCTGACAAGACCAATATGGGCACCCCCCCCCATATTTGTCTGGCCATTTTCTATAATAATCTTTTGTCTGGTCAAAGAGAGAGCAATTATAGAGATCATAATATTTAGATGGGATAACAGATACAGGAATGATAGCAGTTTGGATTGGTTCCCAACATCCGGCTATAGAGCAGTTTCCTGACCCTATTTGGAAAGACTGTTTGTAATTAGTGTAGTTTCTTGAACCTTGAATCTCCATATGTAAGGGCTACTCTGGATGGAAACAAACAGCCAGAGGAAGATGAGAAACCCATGTCTACTCCAATGAAGTTGAGCTCGGCTGCCAGAGTGGAGTCTCATTTTCTGAGATTGGGGACAAGGTCTTGACGTTCTCTGGAGCTTAACAGAGCATCGTCCTGTTAGGGTCGACATGTATGAAGAAGAGTCATTTTTAGGTGGAGGGATGAAAGTTTTGAGGTGAGACAGGTGGACCCAGTGAGAGAGTTCCTCACGTTTAGCTCCTGTAAGGGTCTCGAGAATTACCTTAAAAGGGCCCTGCCATTTAGGAGAGAGGAGTAAGGGCCGATGGTTTGGAGGGGATAGGACTTGGTCTCCAATGTTGACAGGTAGTGGACAGGTAACAGTGTGTGGCCGCGGTAGATGGTGGTCAGCAAAGTTCCATAGGAGAGAGTGGAGGTGGCAGAGTAATGGGGTGAGCAGATAGTCTGGGAGGGGAGGAGATCAGAGACTGTCTGAGCCCTCTTGTTAGTTGTGGGAAATGCGTCCACCCACTCTGCGAAGGTGTCTACCAAGACCAGGAGGTCCTTGGCATGTCTGACAGTGGGCTTGTGGGGTGGGGGGAGAGGTAGGTTTTGAGCTTGGGTGATGTACCTGGTAGAATCCAGCAGCTGGATGACAACAGGAGAATGGTGTTTAGTAACAGAAGACATCTGGATGTCCCAAACTTGGGGGTCCACCTGAGAAGGTGGTAAAGGAAACAGCATGTTAGTGCTAGTAGGTTGGCTGGCTAGAGGAAGGAGCAGAGGAACTGTTGGTGAGCTTGGGTTTAGGTGAATGAGAGCAGCAAAGGAAATAGATGCTCCCCACTCAGTCAAAAGATCCCTTCCCAATAAGGGGACAGGACATGTCGGCACTAACAAAGAGGAATGGGTGAGGGGTACACCCCTAAAAATGCAACTAAGTGGTGGGGTCTGATGATAAGTTTGTTCTCTTATCCCAATGATAGAAAAACTCAAAGGTGAAGTGGGTCCACAAAACTTCATCAGGACCGAGTAAGTGGCCCCAGTATCCAAGAGGAAGGATATGGGCTGCCCACATACCATGATAGCTACCCGGGGTTTTCTGTTACTGATAGGCATGACCGGGTCGAGGGAGCTCCGGCCCCCACTTTAGTCATCTATAGCCAAGCCTAGGAGGTTGGGTGGAGAGTTACCTGGGAGTGGTGTTCCACCCACTGTTCTGCGAGACATGAGGGCAATTGACAGCCCAATGTCCCTCCTGATGGCACCTAGGACACAGTCCTCTTGGCTTGCTGGGGGTAGGGCAAGCCCTTGCCCAGTGACCTTGCTGATCACATCTATAGCAGGGGCCTGGTGGTCTCTGAGCCTTAGAAGGCCAGGGGTCTGGGGTAGGAGCTGGAGCTGGGTAGGAGCTGGGGCTGGGGCTGGGGCTGGGGCTGGTGAGCTGGTGAGCTGGTGGGCTGGGGCTGGGGCTGGTTGGGCAGCCTTTGCCAGCATGTGGTATTTTTGATTTTGGGCTTTCTCATCTCTCTCATGGTATACTTTGAAGGCCAGCACCAAGACTTTGCCTGTGGAGTTAAGGGCCCCCTCTCCAAACACCTAAATTTAGCTTTTATGTTGGGGTAACTCTGGGAAAAAAAAAAGTAGGTCATCAGAAGTTGCTTACCTTCTGGGTTTTCAGGGTCCAGATTTAGGGTATTGCAATAAAACTTTTGTGAAGCGATCTAAAAATTGAGAGGGGTTCTCCTGTTTATCCTATACAATCTCTTGGAGTTTTTCAAAATTTACTAGCTTTAAGGCTGCCTTTCTTAGGCTGGACAGAAGGCATGTAATAAACCTGTCTCTAGTTAAGATACCACTTGTGGAATTGTAATTCTATTGGGGATCCTGGTCAGGCACTTCCTCAGATCCAATTGGATATGTTTCATCTGCTCGGTGAATTTCATTTGTGTGCATTTTTGCCTCTTCCCAAACTCTCCTGCGTTCATCAGGAAGTAAATTATTAGTAAGAATCATATGAACATCATGGAAAGTCAAGCTATAAGACTGAGTGATTTACTGGAACTCCTCAATAAAGCTGGAGAAGCTAGAAGTATAGGAACTCAGTCTGCTTTCTATTTGAGAAACTTCACTCAGCGAGAAAGGAACATGCACTCTGACCAGACCATCAACACCAGCCACTTCCCTTAGAGGAAGGACTGATGCTGGATCAGGTGTTCCTGGAGGAGAAGAAGGATTTGGGGGTCTGACTACGGTCTTAGAACGAGTGATAGGAGGGGTGAAGGTTGGCGCCAATGCAGGGCGATTGGAGCAACCTGCGGCTGGCATAGAAGGAGGCTAAGGGTCTGGAGAGGTAGAGCTAGTAGGCTCTGGGGCCTGAGAAGGAGAAACTGAGGCAGCAGTTTGGGTTTTTGGCAGTGTGGAGGCAGGTTTGCAGTGGAGGGGAGGTGGCTCATTGGCAGGATCAAGTGTTGTAGCATCATCTAGTTGGGAGGGGGTGTAGGTTTCATGGCTAAGTTGGAGCAGATAGAGGGTTGAGAGCGAACTTAGATGAATGCTTGAATATATGAAACCTCTTTCCATCTACCGGACTGCTGGCGGTATGCATGGAGATCTCTTAGAACGATGGGGTCTAGTGTGCCACATTGGCTGGCCATTTGGAACTTTTTTTTTTTTTTTTTTTGGTTGTGATCTTTTTTTTAATTAGATATTTTCTTTATTTACATTTCAAATGCTATCCCGAAAGTTCCCTATTCCCTCCCCCCGCCCTGCTCCCCTACCCACCCACTCCCACTTCTTGGCCCTGGCATTCCCCTGTACTAGGGCAGATAAAGTTTGCAAGACCAAGGGGCCTCTCTTCCCAATGATGGCCAACTAGGCCATCTTCTGCTACATATGCAGCTAGAGACATGAGCTCTGGGGGTACTGGTTAGTTCATATTGTTGTTCCACCTATAGGGTTGCAGAAGATTCCATAGAGAACATGGGCACAACAAACATTTGGAACTATTATCTAAAGGGTATTGAATCCAGACCTTATTGTAGAGTTGTATCCGTCTTGAGGGCCTCAAATCAGGCATTAATTTCAGAGATTTGAGATTTTCTAGGAGACAAGGACCCGGGCATTGAAATGCCAACCCCTTAGCCCAAAAGAGGCTGGCCAGGTACTATCTGGGCATATAGGGTCCTTCCTGCCAACTTGAGAAATTCCTTACCAGTCAATATGCCAGTGTGTGTTTGTGGGCTTCTGCAGTTGGGTAGCAGGAAGTGTGGAACCATGTGTCCAGAGGCCAGTTTCATGTGGTAGGCCACGCAGTCACAGCTCACACAGTAGAATTCCGTGAGTCTCACAGCAGCAGCAGCAGCAGCAGCAGCAGCAGCAGCAGCAGCAGCAGCAGCAGCAGCAGCAATGGTCTGTGGCAGCAGTGGAAATCTATGTGGTGGATGATGGCGGGTACCAGCGGATAGAGTCCACATGGTATAGCAGTGGCTGCAGATGGTGATGGAGGTGGTGGCCATACACTGGGCATAGGTTCTCCAGTGGCAGCGGCAGCTTCATGGTTGCACAAGGCAGCGATTACTGCTCGGGCAGCTACCCTTTGTAGCAATTCCTGAAGTCTTTGGCACTAATGTTGTGATGGTCTTGTGGCTCCAGGAAGACCACACCAGGCCAAACAGTTCCATGTGAGGCTTATTGAGAGAGAAAAAGACAAGGTGGGGGTGGAAATGGGGGAGGGAGGGAGAGAGAGAAAGATCAGAGGGGCCTTCCTTTATATATGGATGGTAACGTAGTCACAGGTAAAGGTGGGAGGTGAGCCACATGGATTCTGGGAATATGGTGGCTGTTGCCTTGGCAAAGGGTGTGCTGGTCGCGCTGTCACCTGTGTGATATCACGTGTTCCAGAGGTCTTGATACCAACAGCCACACCTTCTAATACTTCTCAAGCAGTGCCCCCTCCTGCTGATGAAGCATTTGAATACATGAGCCTATGGGGACCATTCTTACTCAAACCACCATAGACTCTGTAGTGAAAGACTGGCACTCTTCATCTTATAGGAAGAAGAAGACACTCTCAGTCAACTGTCGTAGAAACTATAGCATTGTATACAAATACAGGTGCATTTGGAAGAAATGAAACCATTTGCAGATGCCCGGGATTCTCTGTTTAGAAAATGTCTATGAATCCATGCACACAGAACTCAAAGTTAATAACCAAATTGAACATGAATTTATGCACATAAACCATACAAAAATAATTGTTTCTGCATGTTAGTAATGAACAATCTCAATTAAAATTTTGTTTATTTTATATACCCCAGTACAGGGGAACACCAGGGCCAAGAAGTGGGAGTGGGTGCGTAGGGGAGCAGGGTGGGGGGAGGGTATAGGGAACTTTCGAGATAGCATTTGAAACGTAAATGAAGAAAATATCTAATAAAAAAAACTTGTTTATGAGCCGGTGAGCTGGCTTAGCTGGTAAAGACGCAGGTTGCTAAGTCTGGGGACGAGAGTTCAATCCCTAGGACTCACATGGTGTAAAGAGACAAGACTCCTTTAAGTTTTCACACATTTGCTGGAGTGTGTGCTTCCCCCAACACTAAATAAATGTTTTAAAATGTTCATTTTTAATAATACTTATAAAGGAGTAGACTTGTTTATGAAAGTCTTATATACTGAAAACCACAAAACATTGTTGAAAGAAATTAAGACCTAGATGGGTAGAAAAACACTGCCTCTGTGACTAGGAAGGCGTAACATGGCTAAGGTGGCACCATCTTATGCAGCTTCCTGATTCAGTGGAATCTTTATCAGGACTATAATGAAAGGTAAAAGGTGATCTTCAAACATGTGTGAACAGGCCCAAACCCGAGCCGCATTGAATGGGAACAAAGTGGAGAACTCTTAATTCCTGCCTGAAGTTTTACTACAGTGATCCAAACAGGATGATATTGGCAGTAAAGATGGTTTATGGACCAAGAGAATGAAATTGGCAGTATAGAAATAATCCAGTATGCAGTTTTTGTTTTTTTGTGAAGGTGAACATATAAAACAGTGGAGTTAGTTCCTTACTTACACACCAGAAAACTTGGTTGTGTGTTCTAGATTTAGGACTGGGTTTGATAGTGCCTGTCTGTCGTTCTCGCTACTCAGCATGGTGATGTGAGTCATCCAGCAGAGATAGTTGAAGGCCAGTCTGAGCCCCATACCAAGCACATGTGCTCAAAGTCCTCTCACCGTCCTCCCTACCCCCAACTAAAATTTATAACTCAACAAGTGAAAAGTGTGTGTATTGGGGGAGGGGTGAATAGCACTATAAAGAAGGTTATTTTGTCTTTTTTTTTTTCCCACAGCTGAGGTCCGAACCCAGGTCCTTGTGCTTGCTAGGCAAGCGCTTTACCACTGAGCTAAATCCTTAACCCCATAAAGAAGGTTATAAAAGGTACCCAGATGCCCATGAATAAAACCATTGACTGAATACTTGACCAAACAAAATGAGATACTACACGTGTGCTAGGCTGATAGTCAGAGTCAAAAGATCAACACATTTTTGTCAGGGCTGGAAAAATTGGAACTTCCATATACTTCTAATGGGAGTTTTAAATGATGAATCTGTGGAAAGGTTGGAGCGATCCTCAGACTAAAGCATGGAATTGTCATGATCCAGTGATTTTTATCTAACACTGATCCCAGGGGGTTAAAAACTGGCAGTCATAGCACAGTAGTTTTCAATAGAGAGATGAGAAATGGACCAAGTATCCATGCACAGATGGATAAGCAAATTGTAATATTTACACTTCAGGTAGCAGAACCTAGACATAAAAATGTATCTGTACATGTCATACTCTAGGTGAGTCTTAAAAACATGTTAAAGAACAGCACACAGAGTCACAAATGCTATGCTTCCATTCATATGAAATATCCAGGATAGGTAATTCAGAGAGGTGACTAAGGATCCATGGTTGCTAGGGTCCACCAGTGGTTCTTATCTTCCTCACACTGTGACCTGTTAACACAGTTCTTCATTTTATGGTGACTCCAGCCATACAATTACTTTGTTTGCTACTTCATAACTGTAATTTTACCACTGTTAGAAACATAATGTAACTATCTGATCTGCGATCCCTGTAGGTGTTGCGACCCACAGGTTCAGAACTGCTGGTCTAGAGTAACTGCATGGAGTTCCCTTTTGGAGAGAAAGAAAAAAAAATGTTCTGCAATTGGACCCAATAGTGGTTGTGAAGTGCTGTGAATTGTAAAGTCAGTGTATTGCTTGCTCCTAATAGATTAATTTGATCATATGTTATTTTCACTTAAAAAATACAATTCATAGCCAAGACTGAAAAAACAGACTAGAAAGATTGATTGATTTTTGTAGACAAAGGTATAAAAGTGCTGCTATCAGTATGCTCTAAATCTTTTAGAAAGGAGAGGGAAATAGGAGGAAAATGTATAATATACATGGATGGGTCTCTTAGGAACAAAGAGTGCAGTGCTTGAGGCTAAAATACTAACTTGAGTTGACAGCAGGTAAGACCCGAGAAGGAAGGAGTGACCTTGAATCTGTACAAATTCTGTGTGTTCAGAAGGAAGCACAGGATGGAATGTCCTAAAGATAATGCAGCCCAGAGAGGGAACAGTGTAAAGGAATAACCTAAGAGGCCAAGAATTATAAAGCTCAGTGCAAAGAGTATTGCTATAAAAGTAGACAAATTGGTGGAACAGAGTAAGTCTTTTAGAAATAAAGTCATTTATAGGCAAAAGTCATGAGTAGAGGAAGTAGAACCACAAATGGTACTAGAACTTAAAATGTCTGAGAACATAAATGTGATACTTCTAGAAGAAAAAAAATGAGACAAATTAGATAAAAATTTCCTTGATATATCAGCAAAATGTATAAAACGATAAATTGTTACTATTCGTGGATAGCATATTTGGCTTCTTTATGGTTCTTGCTGTTCAGATCATCACGGTGTATCTACATTTCTCATAGTATTCATATATGTGTTCTGCCTTCGTAGAGGTTGCTACAATTGAAATTTTAATCAACACTATACCCCTAGATACTATTAACATCTGTCTCACTTTTCTATTGCTGTGAAAAGACACAATGGCCAAGGCAACTTGGGTTCTTGCTTATGGTTTCAGAGGGTTAGTCTATAGCCATCATGGCCAGGAAGCAAGGAGCTAAACAGTCACGGTGTTGGAGCAGTAGTTGAGAGCTTGTATCTTACTGGCATGATGGTGGTGGAGAGAAAGTAAGATTGGGCCTCGTGTCACCTTCAGTGACACACTTACTCAAGTAAGCCCACCGTCCTAATCTTTCCCAGACAGTTCCACTGACTGGGGACTAAGCATCCAAAAGGCAGCCTCTGGTGGCTGTTTTCATTCAAACCACCACACACCCATATCTCTATGTCCTAGGCCAGTACTTACATGTTAATTAAAAATCTCAACAGTGATATATTATACATTTCAATGAGCTAGAAGTAAGGATTTAAAAATATTTTAACCATGAAGAGGTGATAAATGTTGAGTAGATAGATATACTCAGCTTTGTTTAAACAGTATACAGTGTGTAACTCACTCCCTTGCTATTTGCTTTAAAACAGATTTATATTTCTTTTTATTGTACTGAAGCAGTACATTTTTTATGTTGTTAGTTGTCAGTTTTTGCTTAGTGACATCTTTTTTTTTGTTTTTTTTTTTTAATCTAGAAAAGTGTTGTGTGTTATAGAATTATAACAAATATGTAGTCAAAGAGTCTTGTGCTTTTATACTTTGCATTTTGATTATTTTGGAATTTATGTTTAAGACGTGAGCTTGCTGCTTCTCCTAGTGGATAGATGTAGTGGAGCTCAGAACCTGAGCAGGCCAACAGTGGCTTCTGTGTGGCCAGCCTTCAGGGTAAGGTTCACTGTGAATGTGAGACTCCACTTTACTAGCTCTGGACAGGTAGCTTCATTTCCCCGAGAGGATGAAAAGCTAGGACAGACAACGTCCTTTGATCTTTGATAGTGTTGAAACTTTTTTTGATTTTGCCTTTGAGAGTTTTTTCCTTGCTAACTCTGATGAGTTCCCTCCAACAGCAGAGCATAGGAAGCGGGGAGTTGGGAAAGACATGGGAATGGCCTGTGTGCTCTCTGAAACAGCTCTTGGGACAGCAGTAGGTATACTGCCTCGCTTTGACTGGGAGTTCTGACGTAGGAAATGTCTGGTGCTTTAGTGGGTTCTGGTTCGGTCTCCTACTTCACATCTTCTATACCTGGACCTAGGCTTCTTTCCCCCGCTCATATGTAGCAGATATGCAGCTTGACCTTCATGTGGGTCTTGAACAACTGGAGGGGGCGCTATCCCAAAAGCAGTTGGCTGTATGTGGAATATGTTCTACTAGCTGCCTTGTCTTGCCTCAGTGGGAAAGGAAGCCCCTAGCCTCACAGAGGCTTAAAGCGTCAGGGTAGGGGGCTACCAGAGGACCCCACCCACCCAGAGGAGAATGTGAAAGAGGGAGGAGAAGGATCCTGAGAGTGGGTGACTGGGAGGAGGGCAGTGAGCAGGATGTAAAGGGAATAATTGAAAAAAATTTCTTTTTAACCTTTTATATGTATGGCTGTTTTGCCTGTGCAGCATATGTGTGCAATGCCAGTGGAGGCCAGAAGAGGGCGTCGGATCCCTTCCAACTGAAGTTACAGCCAGTTGTGAGCTGTGTGGGTGCTGGGAATTGAACCCTGATCCTCTGGAATAGTAGCCAGTGCTTTTAACCACCAAGTCATCTCTCCAGGTTCCATTTATCCTTCATTCTCATGATTCGCTTGCTTTGTTTAATGTACTTGTTAACGTTAACTATGTGCAAGTGGACTATACCTCCAGCCTTTGTCTTTCTTTTTCCTTTTTGGAAGCCAGGTCTCAATGTGTAGCTAAGTCTGGACATGAACTTCTTAATTCCAGCCCCAACTTCCTAAGGGCTGGAATTACAGATGTGTGGTTGCATGTGCTTTTCTATGTCTGGTTGAAAAGCTTCAACTGTCTTTTCCTTGTCTTTTGACCTTGATGAAATCTTGTTTTCTTTAACATTGTTACAATTCTTTAAAACCTATTTTTCCGCACTCCTGTGTGCCAGGACACTCTATAACAGCCTTGTCACAGTGCCCACTACACTGTAATTTGTAATACTTGTTAATTGTATACTGGTGTCTCCTACTAGACATCGTTTTTGGAGACAGATATTACCTATATGTTGAAAACATTATATTTTTAGTTTGAATAATCAAGACTCAGAAAGCTTAGGATGTTTGTGAAAATATAGTATATCTAAAAATACAGAGTATATTTATACTTTTGTTTGAGATAGTTACTTTTATAATATTTTATACATATATTTTATAAATATTTTAATTCAAATTTTATTCTAGTTGTATGCAAGTTATATGCAAGCAAATTTCATATTAATTAAGGTAGAATATTCTCTTATGTAGATAGAAGAAACTCAGTCAGTATAATTTTATAAGTTGGGGATTTTTCAGTGGAGAGAAATGTAAGGTGTTCCAGTGATCCAAAGGGGAAATTAGTAATGAGTATCAGAGACATGATGAGTATCAAAGGATACGAAGGGATATATGTGCATGAGTAAAATCAGTCTGTCCTGATAGAACATTTTGATTTAGAATGTGTGCATGCAAAAAAGACATAAAATTTCATAAAACTGTTATCAACAGTTTTAATAAGTACTTATAAATAATTTATATTTATTAGTAATAGATAATCATTGTTAATAGTATATTATAGTTCATGTATGACCATCTACTGAGAATGATCTTTTAGTGTACTTTACTCTGTGGAAAGTAAGGTTTTATTACTCTCTCAAAGTCACATTTGTATGAGTGACTACAGTGGGTCTCTCCAATGGCAGTCTTATATGTTATACATATTATATATAGTTTTAAGAAACATAATATTATGAATCCCTGTATCCCTTTAACTAACATTCTTGCGTTATATATATCACACTAGCACTGGCATCCTTATGTTTATATATATATGTATATATATATATATATATATATATATATATATATATGAATGAAAGACACTAACTGTAACATCCTTATGTTATCTATATAACACAAACACTGGCATCCTATTTTATATATATATATCACATTAACATCATTATGATTGATATATATATATGTATATATATCTCACATATATATAAAACACGCACATATATATACACATACACATACACACACACTAACACTAATATTCTTATGTTTTATATTCATAAAACACTGACTCTAACATCCTTGTGTTAACTATATAACACTAATACTGACATTCTTATATATACATAAAACACTAACATCCTTATAATATATATGTTATATACATATATCATATATATCACTAACACCTTTATATTATATGTAATACCCCTTTCACTAATATCTTTATGTTTTATTTTCTTCCTCCTCTCTCCGTCTTTCCTTACCTCCTCCCCAGATGTCTCCTCCCATTATTTAGTGATGATATTTTTATTTTATTGAAAATGGAAACCTATATATTATTGTATATGTTTTGCAATCTGTGCACAGCTAAGTTACGTCTAAGTTTATCTGTCTGTTTTCCCTACCCCGTGCTGGGAATTAAAATCAGAGGGACTCAAGGCTGCTGTGTAGGTTGTAATGCTGAATTATAGCCTCCAAAAGCTACGGTGTAATTCTTGACTTTGTAATAGACTTCTTTGTTTGATCCTTTTGTAGCTATTTTATCACACTTTTGGTATAGTTTCAAAACTATTATTTTTACGTCCGAGCTCTGTGAGGTTTCTAATTAACTAATAAGGTTTCTGAATAACAAGGACAAGAGCAGGGTAGTGGTTCATATCTAATCTCAGCATCTAGAAGGCTGAAGTGGGAGAGTTAGAAATTTAGTAGCAGTTTGGGGTAAGTAGCAAGTTCCAGGCCAGCCTGATCTACATACTAAGACCCTTTCATAAACAAAAACCAAACTGTTTAAAGTTGTGAAAGAAACCAGTAACTATAATTATTTTCAAAGCTGCCATCTTTAAGCATTTTGATTTTAGTTATTCATCCACTGCATAGAATATATCACAATTACTTACAGTTGGCAGGAAAGTCTAGAAAACTTTAGAGCCTACCAATAATGGTTGTAGGACACCATAGAATATATCTCCAGTGGCTGCAGTGGTATGAACGGTGTAAATTCTATTCACAAATATTTACAAGATCATATCATCTGTTTTATTTCTCTATCTATCTATTGATCTATCTATTATGGTTTATTTATTTATGTGTTTTGAGAGAAGGTCTTACTATATAGTGCAGGTTGGTCTTCAACTCATGGTCCTGTTGCAGGCTCCAGAGTGTTGAGATTTCAGATATGCATTACCGTATCTGCCTGTTTCTGCTTTTTAATTATATCCAGTAAGCTGGTCTGTTTCTTGTTCTTGTTCATGTCATAATAATGAGAACTAAAATTGATTGTAGCATCAGATCATCAAACTTTCTATGCTGGGATGAATTGAAGATGTATTTTATAAAGTGCTTCTTTGCATGATTCATAGTGAATAACATAGGTAGGTTTTCCTAAACCTATCAAGACTTTTATCTATTTTTATTCTTTTTTAGAATAACAAGACTAGTTTTGTTTTAGTTTGCAGGACACTTAGGATGGTGAACTCACCAGCTATATTGCCTCTCAGTCTGTTCGCTTTGGTTCATTTTGTTGCTTGTGCTTTACTGAATGTTTATGTAGCTTTCTTAAGAAACCATTTCTTAAGCACAGTGTTTGTGATCAAAGCACTATACCATATTATTTCCCTGTTAAGAGCTTTACAAATTTAAAAGAATGTCTTGTTATGTATAGTGAGCTGCACTATAAGTTTTTACATGAAGTTCCTAAGTTGCTGTAGTAAACCATAGAAAACCATTTAAACCATTTAAAACTTAACCTTACAGTGTCTTATGAATTAAATAGATTCCTCCCTCTTTCATTTTTCTATTTCTATTTATTATTTTTTATTGTGTCAGGGTCTTCCTGTGTTGCTCAGGCTGGTTCTGAAGTCCTCAGCTTAAGAGATGCTTCTGCCTCAGTCTTCCAAGTAACCAGGACTAGAGGTGCATGCATGTGCACCCTAGAAGCAGGATAGAACTCAGACTTTCATTTTCTAGAGCAACGGAGGGTTAATGAGCCTTATGGTCTAGGAAAGAATTTCTTAAGACATCAAAAGCATAAACCTTAATAGAAAAACATTGATAGCAATAATATACAAAATATCCATACAACCCAGCAGAGATCCTTCACAGTGAGCCATAACATAAAGTGGTTAACTTTACTAGTAACTTAGGCATGCAGAAAATCCAAACACGAGTGGGATATCATTAGGTAAGCATCAAATTGTGAGTGAAATTAAGATACATGATTATATTTCATGTTTTCAAATTTGAAGCATTGGAAGGTTGTGTGGCACAGTCATTCTGAGAGCCACTTGGCTCTTAAGAGTATGAAGAATTTAGCTCCTAAATGTCTCAGTATAGGGGTGGATAAAAAACAGCTGTAGTAGTGTCAGGGACATTCTGTAATTGTTAAAAGGTAACACAGAAATCAGTGTCAGTTAAAATCCCAACATACTGGGCAGACAGTATCTGAGAAGACTAAAGTTATAATGCTATAAATGTGAATTAAAAGCCAGACATATCAGGACTACTTTCTATCTATCTATCTATCTATCTATCTATCTATCTATCTATCTATCTATCTATCTATCTATCTATCTATCTAAACAAACATAAACATATAAATATATTTTACATACTTCTATAAGGGTACATTCTAAATTCATCTTGGTAATCTTTGCAAAAGAGTAAAGGTACTTTATGAAAATGGAACACAGTTTGCTTCTTTTTAAAGAAAATATTCATAACTACAAAACAATGTTCAAAGCAAATGTTGCAAATGTCAACAGCTTTAATGCTGGGTACTGATAGAAACATTTAAATTTTCCTCTTTCTGCCTCTTGTTTGTTGTCTTGAGACAGGATCTTGTGATGTAGCCTAGTCTGGCCTACAACTTGAAGACCTACTTTTCTACAAAAGTAGAAAAAGACTGCTAGTTTTTCTACATGTTGCTTTTAAATTTTTCCTAAAATATTAGAAGAAAATGTTTAATTCGCTTTAGGGTTACCCGAACTATTTTGCAGACCCTTATTAATATTTACCCTTAGGACGTTATCCCTAAGTTTGGAACCTTTCCTCTGCCAAAGCAAAAGGAAAAGTATTGATTGTTTGAAGGTGTGTACAAATATTGGGCTAGGGATAGTGTTCAGGTGTAGAGGGTTGACCTGCCATGTAGGAAGCCTGGGTTCGATCCCTACATGAGACTGGATGGGGTGCCTATACCTATAGTCCCAGCACTGGTCATGTTGTTTACAGAATAATTGAGTTTGAGGCTATCCAGGGATATATGAGACCCTACCGTAAAAAAGACAATTTACTTTTATAGAGCTAAGACTTAAGAAATGTATCTGATAATAGTAAAAGTTTGTTGAGAGAAAAGGAAATGTTATAATATAAATTAAAATCTATTTTATAATTAAGTATGGTGGTGATGTTATATGTATATAGAGAATAACTTAGATTTAAAAAAAGGTATCTTTGTTTATTGTTCAAGATTTGCTGCATTCTTCTATTGCACGTGCTGGAAGATATTACATGATATAAGAATTTTAATACAAATTTATGAAAATAATTTACCTATATAATCTAACTTTAGTCTAAACAGTCAAAGCTAGTTTTTCTTCCACTTTAAAAGTCATTCTTGACAAAAACTTTACAGCCTTTTTATTTGCAGCTTCTCTCCACGATAAAATGGCAAACCCCAAAGAGAAAACTCCAGTGTGTCTGGTAAATGAGTTAGCCCGTTTCCATAGCATCCAACCCCAGTATAAGCTTCTGAATGAAAGCGGGCCTGCTCATTCGAAGGTAAGGTTACAAAGAGAGGCGGTGATCGTGCTGCTCACTGTCAGACCGTGTTCATCATGCTCTGTTTGGGGGTGGTGGAAGATGGCCTGAAGACATTTAAGTCAAGCCGTATTGTAATGCATTGTTTTGTAAAGCTTTCAGATGTAGTACTTCATAAGAAGACCTTGAAGCCACAGGATTTGAACATTTTGTAATTGAAGGATCTCAGTTATAGGAATGTTAAATGTCTTGTTAGGAGATTGTCCGTGTCAGCACTGGCACTTACATATGCAGTATGGTGTTCTTCCCAGCAAATCAGAGCTGGTAGAACTGGGATGGGCCGAGCAGGTATTGCAGTGGTTAAATATCAATACGTCTTTTCCAGTATGATGTTTAATTTTAAGACCCACCATTTATAAAAGAAATTGGAAGTTGGCATGTAGCACTATTATTATCTGTGTATTTACTTGTAGTGTTCTTTTTTAAAAAGGCAGTTTTTATTTATAGCTACATATACATATATTTTACGTATATTTCCTCTATCTATCTATCTATCTATCTATCTATCTATCTATCTATCTATCTATCCACACACACAAACACAATACATATATACACATATACATATATACATACATATTAATTACAAAGAAATCTAGTACATCTATATTTGAGCTCTGTTCATCTCTTGGAAAACATTTCAGTTGTGAATAGTTTTCCCTGACACATTTTAAGTTGGGTATTTTGAAAGTCATGGATTTTTGTACATACTACGTAAACAATTGGTTCTGTGAGAGTGGTTAATCTATAAAGCAAGTAGCATTTGGGATATTTGGATGTTTTCTGTCTTGTACAAAGCAAGGGAAATAGGTGAAACTGTAGTCTGTTGGGTTTGTTTATTATTAGCTTTTCTGGAGGCATCTGGGCAGGACCCATGCTACCTCTTACTCTTCTGCTACAGGGAAGGCAGTTGTGGTCTTGTTCTAGGTGTCTGACTGTGGATCCTGCCTCTTTTCTACCTGCTCTGCTCTTAACTGTGTCAGACTGTTTGTGTCACAGTGTCTTATGGGATCCTCAAAAGTAACAGTGTTAAAGTATTCTTGCCTTAGTTCCCCCCCCCCTTTTCTTTTTTCTTTTTAGGTCCAACTCTCTATCTTTACTTTCTCTGCCCGTTACTCCTCCCCCTTCTTCTCTGTCAGCAGTTTCTCCTTCCAGTGGACTATTCCCATCAGCATACAGGCATGCTGTTAGTTTTTCTGTCTTGAAAATTATCTGACAGTATGTCTTCCTTGGTCACTGTAATCATCTCTGTCCTATATAGACTTGTGCAGGAGAGATCCCTACTAGCTGGTTCTGCTTCCTCCCTAGTCAGTTTTGTTCCTACCACCCCCATGGATTTTCCAGTGGAAGCCAACCAGCACCTCTTGTAAACAGTGCCTTGGTCATCAGGCCTGTTTTCCAAACCTGCCAGCTGTACGTGGGACGGGGACATGTGTTAACCTCCTTGCTGAAGTGTTCTTCCATTGCCTTTATCTTCTGTGCCACAGGCCATGTGTATATATATTTTAAGGTTTTTGTGTGTGTGTTAAAATTTCTTCCTTCCTTCCTTCCTTCCTTCCTTCCTTCCTTCCTTCCTTCCTTCCTTCCTTCCTCCCTCCCTCCCTCCCTCCCTCCCTCCCTCCCTCCCTCCCTCCCTCCCTCCCTCTCTCTCTCTCTCTCTCTTTCTTTCTTTCTTTCTTTCTTTTTTGTCAAGATGTCTTGTTGTATTGCTGTCTGGTTTCAGGCTCAATGTCCTGCCTCATCTTCCTGAGGTAGGATCACTGGCCACATTTCTCCCTTTTCCTGATCTTTTAGAGCTTTTTACTTTGTAGGGCCCTCTTTTCAGACTTGGTGTCTTCTCCTGACTACATCTGTGCCCTGTACCTGTGACTGACACAAACATGCTGCCAGCTGGAAGATTTGAGTCTCTAGCTCAGACACTGGCTTGGGTCTGATTGCCTGTTCACTATCTCCTTTATCTTTTCAGCAGTGTTTACTACTTTCAGATATTTTATTGTTTTTTTCTTTTTTCTTTTTCTTTTGTAGTAAGAGCCACCTCTGAGGACAGGGTAGTTCTTAGTATTTGCTGAATGAGTGAATGAGGAAACAGTTCACTTAGTTCTTTGTGTGCATAGACGCGAGCTAGCTTTTCTCAAAGATACCAAGGGAAGTGGGATCATAATTGATTTTCATTGTAAATTGAAAGGAGTGGAGAAATGTAAAGTATTGCCTAGAAAACTGGAATCTAATTATCCCCTAAACAGATTCTAACATAATGAGCAAATGAACTGGGATTATAGCTCACTAGTACATGCAAGGCTCTCGCATCAGTGTTCAGTACTACAAGAAGTAAAAACAGATCAAAAATAATAAGGAAAAATTATTTAAGCAATCTTGTTGCTTAGTTCTTCTAAGTCTGTTAATGGAAGACAAATTAACAAAGAAAAGTATTTGTTAATTTTATTATTGATCTTTTTCTAACATTTAAAATTTTTAAAAATGCTTATTAATAAGTATCTGTTGATTCTTTTATTTAGAGATATACATTTACTAGTCATGCTTCATTAATGGTTTACCGTGGGCACATTAAATCATTTCTTCTCTTTTCCTTTTCATCTCTCCTTTCCCCCTCCTCTTTTCCTGGATAGCCTGGGCTGTCCTGGTCCCTGTCTGTGGTTCTCCTGTCTCAGCATTTGCGTACTGACTGCAGACGAGTGCTGCTGTTTTCAGCCAGCCAGCCAGGTGGTTATCTTAAACCAAACAAGTGCTTTAGGACTTCGCGATTCTATTTTGGCAGTAGGATTTTGTTATTTGAATGTGATTGTTTATTTAACATTTTTATTTATTCTTCTCTCATACAATACATGATAGCTTCCCCTCTCTCCACTCTTCTCAGTTCCCATTCTCTACTCTCCACTCTCCCTAGAATCATTCCACACCCCTCCCCTAGCTCCCAGCAGAAAAGGACAGGTCTCCCAAGGACAGTAACCAAACATGTCACAACAAGATAAAATAGAACCAGGTGCAAACACTTACATTAAGGCTGAGTGAGGTAACCCATTTGGAGGAAGAGCTCCCCAAAGCAGATTCAGTGTCTCTGGTTTTATGTTGAAGTCTTTAATCTACTTGGACTTGAGTGTTGGGCAGGGTGACAAATCTGGATCTATTTGTATTTTTGTACATGCAGATATCCAGTTAGTCCAGTACCGTTTGTTGAAGATACTTTCTTTTTTTCCCATTATGTATTTTTGTCTCCTTTATAAAAAATTCAGGTGCCTGTAGGTGTATGGATTTATGTGTGGATCTTTGATCCTGTTCCATTGATCAACATGCTTGTTTTTAATGCCAATACCATGTGAGTTTTTATTACTATAGTTGTAGTACAGCCTGAAATCTAGACTGGTAATACCTCAGGAAATTCTATTATTGTTCAGGATATTTTAGTTATCCTGATTTTTTTCCATATAAAATTGAGTATTGTCCTTTCAAGGTCTGTGAAGAATTATTTTTTGAAATTTCGATGGGAATTGCATCGAACCTGTAGATTGCTTTTGGTAGGACAGCCATTTTTTCTATGTTAATTCTACTGATCTATGAGCAAAGGAGATCTTTCCATCTTCGGATGTCTTTTCCAATTTCTTCCTTCAAATCCTTGAAGTTTTTTTTTCATACAAGACTTTCACTTTCTTGGTGAGAGCTACCCCAACATATTTTGTTTTATTTGTGGCTATTATGAAGGGTATTGTTTCCCTGATTTCTTTCTCAGCCCATTTGTTGTTTGTGTATAGGAGGATTACCCTTTTGTTTTTTGTCTTTGTATTTTTATTTTTTATTTTTTATTTTTTTGAGTTACTCTTGTATCCATCCACTTATCTGCTGTAGGAGTTCCCTGGTAGAATTTTTAATCACTTAATATAAATTGCCATACATCTACAAATAGCGATATTTTGACGTCTTCCTTTCCAATTTGTATATCCTTTTTTAAATTTTATTTTATTTTTTTAATTTATTTTCCCGAGACAGGGTTTCTCTGTATAGCCCTGGCTGTCCTGGAACTCACTCTGTAGACCAGTCTAGCCTCAAACTCAGAAATCTGCCTGTCCCTGCCTCCCAAGTGCTGGGATTCAAGGTGTACGCCTCCACTGCCCAGCCAATTTGTATCTCCTTGATCTCTTTCAGTTTTCTTATGGCTCTGGCTAGACCTTCAAGTACATTTTGAGTAGATATGGAGAGAGTGAACAGCCTTGTCTTGTCCTTGATTTTAGTGGAATATCTTTAAGTTTTTCTCCATTTAATTTGATATTGGCTATCAGCTTGCTGTATATCACCTTTATTATATTTAGGTATTTGTCTTGTATCCATAATCTTTCCAGGACTTTTATCATAAAGGGGTATTGGATTTTGTCAAAGGCTTTTTCATTATCTAATGAGATAATCATGTGGTTCTTTTGCCTTTCAGTTTGTTTGTATGGTAGATTACATTGATTGATTTTGTATGTTGAACCATCCCTGAATCTCTGGGATGAAGCCTACTTGGTCATGGTGGATGATTTTTTTGATGTGTTCTTGAGTTCGGTTTGCTACTTTTATTGAAATTATTTTTACATCTATGCTCATGAGGGAAATTGGACTGTAATTCTCTTTCTTTGTTGAATGTTTGTGTGGATTGGGCATCAGAGTGACTGTTGTTTCATAAATTGAATTTGGCATTGCTCCCCTGTCTTTATTTTATGGAATAATTTGAGGAGTATTGATATTAGGTCGTCATTGAAAGTCTGGTGGGATTCTTTTGTAAAACCACCTGGCCCTGGGCTTTTATTATTATTATTTTTTATTGGGAGACTTTTAATGATGCTTTTATTTCCTTTGGGGCTGTGGGTCTATTTATATTGTTTATCTAATCTTGACCTAACTTTGATAAGTGGTATCTATTGAGAAAACTATTTCTTTTAGATTTTTCAGTTTTGTGAAGTAGAAGTTTTAAAAGTATAACTTAATGATTCTTTGGATTTATTTCCTCAGAATCTGTTGTTGTGTCCCACTTGTTGTTTGTGATTTTATTAACTTGGATATTCTGTCTCTGTCTTTTAGTTAGTTAGAATAAAGGTTTGTCTGTATTGTTGATTTTCTCACAGAACCAACTCTGTTTTATTGATTCTTTTATTGTTCTCTATGTTTCTATTTTATTCAGCACTCAGTTTAAGCATTTTCCTGCTGTCTACTATTTGGGTATGCATTTTCTTTTTGTTCTAGAGCTTTCAAGTATGTTAAGTTGCTAGTATGAAATCTGCCTACTTTGTTTTTTTTTTACTTAAGCACTTAGTACTATGAATTCTCTTAGTGCCACTTTCATTGTGTCTCAGAAGTCTGAGTATATTGCTCTTGAATATAATTTTTTAATGAAATATTGACGAAATGTTTTTTATGTTTACATAAAAACACAATGAAATATTTTTATTAGATATTTTCTTCATTTAATTTTCAAATGATATGATGAAAGTCCCCTATACCCTCCCCCTGCCCTGCTCCCTAACCCACCCACTCCTTCTTCCTTGTCCTGGCATTCCCCTGTACTGGGACATATAATCTTCGCAAGACAAAGGGCCTCTCCTCCCATTGATGGCTGACTAGGCCATCTTCTGCTACATACACAGCTAGAGACATGAGTTCTGGGGGTACTGGTTAGTTCATATTGTTGTTCCTCTTATAGGGTTGCAGACCCCTTTAGCTCCTTGGGTACTTTCCTCTAGCTCCTTCATTGGGGGTCCTGTGTACCATCCAATAGCTGACTGTGAGCATCCACTTCTGTGTTTGCTAGGCCCTGGCATAGCCTCACAAAAGACAGCTATATCTGGGTCTTTTCAGCAAAATCTTGCTAGTGTGTGCAATGGTGTCAGTGTTTGGAGGCTGATTATGGGATGGATCCCTGGGAATGGCAGTCTCTAGATGGTCCATCCTTTCGTCTCAGCTCCAAACTTTGTCTCTGTAACTCCTTCCATGGCTGTTTTGTTCCCAATTCTAAGAAAGGGCAAAGTGTCCACACTTTGGTCTTTGTTCTTCTTGAGTTTCATGTGTTTTGCAAATTGTATCTTGTATTTTGGCTATTCTAAGTTTCTGGGCTACTATCTACTTATCAGTGAGTACATATTGTACGAGTTCTTTTGTGATTGGGTTACCTCACTCAGAATGATGCCCTCCAGGTCCATCCATTTGTCTAGGAATTTCATAAATTCATTCTTTTTAATAGCTGAGTAGTACACCATTGTGTAAATGTACCATATTTTCTGTATCCATTCCTCTGTTGAGGGAAATCTGGGTTCTTTCCAGCTTCTGGCTATTATAAATAAGGCTGCTATGAACATAGTGAAGCATGTGTCCTTCTTACCAGTTCGAACATCTTCTGGATATATGCCCAGGAGAGGTATTGCGGGATCCTCTGGTAGTACTATGTCCAATTTTCTGAGGAACTGCCAGACTGATTTCCAGAGTGGTTGTACAAGCTTGCAATCCCACCAACAATGGAGGAGTGTTCCTCTTTCTCCACATCCTCTCCAGCATCTGCTGTCACTTGAGTTTTTGATCTTAACCATTCTGACTGGTGTGAGATGGAATCTCAGGGTTGTTTTGATTTGCATTTCCCTGATGATTAAGGATGCTGAACATTTTTTCAAGTGCTTCTCAGCCATTCAGTATTCCTCAGGTGAGAATTCTTTGTTTAGCTCTGAGCCCCATTTTTTACTGGGGTTATTTTATTTTCTGGAGTCTACCTTCTTGTGTTTTTTATACATATTGGATATTAGTCCCCTATCTGATTTAGGATAGGTAAAGATCCTTTCCCAATCTGTTGGTGGCCTTTTTGTCTTATTGACAGTGTCTTTTGCCTTACAGAAGCTTTGCAATTTTAAGAGGTCCCATTTGTCGATTCTCAATCTTACAGCACAAGCCATTGATGCTCTATTCAGGAATTTACCCCCTGTCCCCACTTCTCCCCACTTTCTCTTCTATACATTTCACTGTCTCTGGTTTTATGTGGAGTTCCTTGATCCACTTAGATTTGACCTTAGTACAAGGAGATAAGAATGGATCAATTCGCATTCTTCTGCATGATAACTGCCAGTTGTGCCAGCACCATTTGTTGAAAATGCTGTCTTTTTTTCCACTGGATGGTTTTAGCTCCCTTGTCAAAGATCAAGTGACCATAAGTGTGTGGGTTTATTTCTGAGTCTTCAATTCTATTCCATTGGTTTACTTGTCTGTCGCTATACCAGTACCATGCAGTTTTTATCACAATTGCTCTGTAATACAGCTTTAGGTTAGACATGGTGATTCCACCAGAGGTTCTTTTATCCTTGAGAAGAGTTTTTGCTCTCCTAGATTTTTTGTTATTCCAGATGAATTTGCAAATTGCCCTTTCTAACTCAGTGAAGAATTGAGTTGGAATTTTGGTGGAGATTGCATTGAATCTGTAGATTGCTTTTCGCAAAATGGCCATTTTTTTAAAAAAAAATTTTTATTAGGTATTTTCCTCATTTACATTTTCAATGGTATCCCAAAGATCCCCCCTCCCCACCCCTCCACCCCCTCCCCCCTCCCCCATCCCCCTCCCCACCCCCCCACCCCCCTCCCCACCCCCCCACCCCCCTCCCCACCCACTCCCCCTTTTTGGCCCTGGCGTTCCCCTGTACTGGGGCATATAAAGTTGGCAAGTCCAATGGGCCTCTCTTGGCAGTGATGGCCGACTAGGCCATCTTTTGATGCATATGCAGCTAGAGACAAGAGCTCCGGGGTACTGGTTAGTTCATATTGTTGTTCCACCTATAGGGTTGCAGTTCCCTTTAGCTCCTTGGGTAATATCTCTAGCTCCTGCATTGGGGACCGTGTGACCCATCCAATAGCTGACTGTGATCATCCACTTCTGTGTTTGCTAGGCCCCAGCATAGTCTCACAAGAGAGAGCTATATCTGGGTCAGTTCAGCAAAATTTTGCTAGTGTGTGCAGAATGGCCATTTTTACTATATTGATCCTGCCAATCCATGAGCATGGGAGATCTTTCCATTTTCTGAGATCTTCTTTAATTTCTTTCTTGAGAGACTTGAAGTTCTTATCATACAGATCTTTCACTTCCTTAGTTAGAGTCACTCCAAGGTATTTTATATTATTTGTGACTATTGAGAAGGGTGTTGTTTCCCTAATTTCATTCTCAGCCTGTTTATCCTTTGTGTAGAGAAAGGCCATTGACTTGATACAGTTAATTTTATTTCTAGCTCCTTCACTGAAGCTATTTATCAGGTTTAGGAGTTCTCTGGTGGAAATTTTGGGTTCACTTATTTATACTATCATATCATCTGTAAAAAGTGATATTTTGACTTCTTCCTTTCCAATTTGTATCCTCTTGATCTCCTTTTGTTGTCGAATTGTTCTGGCTATGACTTCAAGTACAATGTTGAATAGCTAGGGGGAAAGTTGGCAGCCTTGTCTACTCCCTGATTTTAGTGGGAATGCATCCAGTTTCTCACCATTTACTTTGATGTTGGCTACTGGTTTACTGTAGATTGCTTTTATCATGTTTAGGTATGGGCCTTGAATTCCTGATCTTTCCAAGACTTTTATCATGAATGAGTGTTGGATCTTGTTGAATGCTTTTTCCGCATCTAATGAGATGATCATGTGGTTTTTGTCTTTGAGTTTGTTTATATAATGGATTACATTGATGGATTTTCAGCCTTAATCCATGGTGATCTGATAGGATGCATGGGACAATTTCAATATTGTATCTGTTGAGGCCTGTTTTGTGACCAATTATATGGTCAATTTTGGAGAAGGTACCATGAGGTGCTGAAAAGAAAGTATATCCTTTTGTTTTAGGAAAAAATGTTCTGTAGATATCTGTTAAATACATTTGTTACATAACTTCTGTTAGTTTCACTGTGTCCCTGTTTAGTTTCTATTTCCAAGATCTGTCCAGTGATGAAAGTGGGGTGTTGAAGTCTCCCACTATTATTGTGTGAGGTGCAATGTGTGCTTTGAGCTTTACTAAAATTTCTTTAATGAATGTGGCTGCCCTTGCATTTGAAGCATAGATATTCAGAATTGAGAGTTCCTCTTAGAAGATTTTACCTTTGATGTGTATGAAGTGTCCCTTCTTGTCTGTTTTGATAACTTTGGGTTGGAAGTCTATTTTATCCGATATTAGAATGGCTACTCCAGCCTGTTTCTTCAGACCATTTGCTTGGAAAATTTTATTCCAGCCTTTCATTCTGAGGTAGTGTCTGTGTTTTTCCCTGAGATGGGTTTCCTGTAAGCAGCAGAATGTTGGGTCCTGTTTGTGTAGCCAGTCTGTTAGTCTATGTCTTTTTATTGGGGAATTGAGTCCACTGATATTAAGAGATATCAAGGAAAAGTAATTGTTGCTTCTTATTATTTTTGTTGTGAGAGTTGGCATTCTTGTGGCTGTCTTGTTTTAGGTTTGTTGAAGGATTACTTTCTTGCTTTTTCTAGGGAGTGGTTTCTGTCATTGTATTGTTTTTTTTTTTTTTTTTCTGTTATTTTCCTTTGAAGGGCTGGATTCGTGGAAAGATATTGTGTGAATTTGGTTTTGTCGTGGAATACTTTGGTTTCTCCATCTATGGTAATTGAAAGTTTGGCTGGGTATAGTAGCCTGGGCTGGCATTTGTGTTCTCTTAGTGTCTATATAACATCTGTCCAGGATCATCTGGCTTTATAGTCTCTGGTGAAAAGTCTGGTGTAATTCTGATAGGCCTGCCTTTATATTTTACTTGACCTTTTCCCCTTACTGCTTTTAATATCCTATCTTTATTTAGTGCATTTGTTGTTCTGATTACTATGTCGGGAGGAATTTCTTTTCTGGTCCAGTCTATTTGGAGTTCTGTAGGCTTCTTGTATGTTCATGGATATTTCTTTCTTTAGGTTAGGGAAGTTTTCTTCTATAATTTTGTTGAAGATATTTGCTGGCCCTTTAAGTTGAAAATCTTCATTCTCATCTTCTCCTATTATCCGTAGGTTTGGTCTTCTCATTGTGTCCTGGATTTCTTGGATGTTTTGAGTTAGGATCTTTTGCATTTTTCATTTTCTTTGATTGTTATGTCCATGTTCTCTATGGAATCTTCTTCACTGGAGATTTTCTCTTCCATCTCTTGTATTCTGTTGCTGATGCTTGCATCTATGGTTCCAGATTTCTTTCCTAGGGTTTCTACCTCCAGCGTTGCCTCACTTTGGGTTTTCTTCATTGTGTCTACTTCCCTTTTTAGTTCTAGTATGGTTTTGTTCATTTCCATCACCTGTTTGGATGTGTTTTCCTGGTTTTCTTTAAGGACTTCTACCTGTTTGGTTGTTTTTTCCTGTTTTTTCTTTAAGGACTTGTATCTCTTTAGCAGTGTTCTCCTGTATTTCTTTAAGTGAGTTATTAAAGTCCTTCTTGATGTCCTCTACCATCATCATGAGATATGCTTTTAAATTCATGTCCAGCATTTCAGGTGTGTTGGGGTGCCCAGGACTGGCAGAGGTGGGAGTGTTGTGTTCTGATGATGGTGAGTGTTCTTGATTCATGTTAGTAACATTCTTATGTTTGCCTTTTGCCATCTGGTAATCTCTGGAGTTAGTTGTTATTGTTGTCTCTGGTTAGAGCTTGTTCCTGTCCTGATTCTGTTAGCTTCTATCAGCAGACCTAGGAGAGTAGCTCTCTCCTGAGTTCAGTGGTCACAGCACTCTCTGCAGGCAAGCTCCTCTCTTGCAGGGAAGGTGCACAGATATCTGGTGTTCGGACCTGCCTCCTGGCAGAAGATGAAGGCCTGAAACAGTGACTATCCAAGAAGCCATTAGCTTCTGTAGTCCACACTCCCACCTTCACAGACTAGTCTCAGAGGGATCCGGGAACCAAGATGAGTTCCTGTGGTGCTCCGGCAAAGCCTTCCCAGGCGGGGCAGACGCCTCTCCTCTGGCAGGGAAAGTGCCCAGATGTCTGGATCCTGAAATGGGGTCTCCCTTAGAAGCTGTCATCTAGGGACCTTCGAGGTGTCCGCCGACTTGCGCCCAGGGTGACCCGGTGCTGGCGCCGACCAGAATAGAGTTTTGTCAGCTATTTTTTTAAAAATATGTTTTTAATAGGGTTATTTGATTTTCTGGTGTCAACCTTCTTGAGTTATTTATATATATTGGATATTAGTCCCTTATCTGTTTTAGGATTGGTAAAGATCCTTTCCCAATCGGTTGGTGGCCTTTTTGTCTTATTGACAGTGTCTTTTGCCTTACAGAAGCTTTGCCATTTTATGAGGCTCTATTTGTCTTAGATTCTTAGATTTTACAGCACATGCCCTTGCTGTTCTGTTCAGGAATTTTTCTCCTGTGCCCATATCTTTGAGGCTTTTCCGCACTTTCTCCTCTATAAGTTTCAGTATCCCTTGTTATATGTGGAGTTCCTTGATCCACTTAGATTTGTGCTTTGTACAACGACATAAGAATGGATCAATTCACATTCCTCTACATGATAACTGCAAGTTGTGCCAGCAGAATTTGTTGAAAATGCTATCTTTTTTCCACTGGGTGGTTTCAGCTCCTTTGTCAAAGATCAAGTGACCATATATGTGTAGGTTCATTTCTGGGTCTTCAATTCTGTTCCATAGATCTACCTGTCTGTCGTTGTACCAGTACCATGCAGTTTTTATCACAATTGCTCTGTAGTATAGCTTGAGATCAGGCATGGTGATTCCACCAGAAGTTCTTTTATTGTTGAGAAGAGTTTTTACTATCCTCGTTTTTCTGTTATTCCAGATGAATTTGCAAATTGCCCTTTCTAACTCAGTGAAGAATTGAGTTGGATTTTGATGGGGATTGCAGTGAATTTGTAGATTGCTTTTGGCAAGATAGCCATTTTTACTATATTGATCCTGCTAATCCATGAGCATGGGAGATCTTTCTATCTTCTGAGATCTCCTTCGATTTCTTTCTTGAGAGACTTAAAGTTCTTATCATATAGATCTTTCACTTCCTTAGTTAGAGTCACACCAAGGTATTTTATATTATTTGTGACTATTGTGAAGTGTGTCTCCCTAATTTCTTTCTCAGCCTGTTTATTCTTTGTGTAGAGAAAGGTCTCTGATTTGTTTGAGGTAATCTTATATCCAGCTACTGAGCTGAAGATGTTTATCAGTTTTAGGAGTTCTCTGGTGGAAATTTTAGGGTCACTTATATATACTATCATATCATCTGCAAACAATGATATTTTGACTTCTTCCTTTCCAATTTATATCCCCTTGATCTCCTTTTGTTGTGGAATTGCTCTGGCTAGGACTTCAAATACTATGTTGAATAGGTTGGGAGAAAGTTGGCAGCATTGTCTTGTCCCTGATTTTAGTGGGATTGTTTCCAGCTTCTCCCTGATTACTTTGATGTTGGCTACTGGTGTGCTGTAGATTGCTTTTGTTTTGTTTAGGTATGGATCTAGAATTCGTGATCTTTTCAAGACTTTTATCATGAAGGGGTGTTGGATTTTGTCAAATGCTTTCTCTGCATCTAACGAGATGATCATGTAGTTTTTGTCTTTGAGTTTGTTTATATAGTGGATTATGTTGATGGATTTCTGTATATTTAACCATTCCTTCATCTCTGGGATGAAGCCTACTTGGTCATGATGGATGATCATTTTGATGTGTTCTTGGATTCGGTTTGTGAGGATTTTATTGAGTATTTTTGCATCCATATTCATAAGGGAAATGGGTCTGATGTTCTCTTTCTTTGTTGGATCTTTGTGTGGTTTAGGTATCAGAGCAATTGTGGCTTCATAGAATGAATTGGGTAGAGTATCTTCTGTTTCTATTTTGTGAAATAGTTTGAGGAGAGTTGGAATTAGGTCTTCTTTGCAGGTCTGATAGGACTCTGTATTAAACCCATCTGGTCCCGGACTTTTTTTTTTTTGATTGGGATGACTGCTTCTATTTCTTTAGTAGATATGGGACTGTTAAGATCATTAATCTGATCCTGATTTAACTTTGGTATCTGGTATCTCTCTAGGAACTTGTCCATTTTATCCAGGTTTTCCAGTTTTGTTGCGTATAGCCGTTTGTAATAGGATCTGATGATGTTTTGGATTCCCTCAGGATCTGTTGTTATGTCTCCTTTTTCATCTCTGATTTGGTTAATTAGGATACTGTCCCTGTGCCCTCTAGTTAGTCTGGTTAAGGGTTTATCTATCTTTTTGATTGTCTCAAAGTATCAGCTCCTGGTTTGGTTGATTCTTTGAATAGGTTTTTTTTTTTTTGTTTCCACTTGGTTGATTTCAGCCCTAAGTTTGAATATTTCCTGCAGTCTACTCCTCTTGGGTGAATTTGCTTTTTTTTTTTTGTTCTAGAGCTTCTAGTTGTGCTGTCAGACTGCTAGTATGTACTCTCTCTAGTTTCTTTTTGGAGTTGCTCAGGGCTATGAGTTTGCCTCTTAGGACTGATTTCATTGTTTCTCATAAGTTTGGGTATGTTGTGGCTTCATTTTCATTAAATTCTAAAAATTCTTTAACTCTTTATTTCTTCTTTGACCAAGATATCATTGAGTCAAGTGTTGTTCAGCTTCCAAGTGAATGTTGAATTTCTATTATTTATGTTGTCATTGAAGAACAACCTTAGCCCATGGTGATTTGATAGGATGCATTGGATAATTTCAATATTTTTTTGTATCTGTTGAGACCTGTTATATGACCAGTTATATGTTCAATTTTGGAGAAGGTACCATGAGGTGCTGAAAAGAAGGTATATCCTTTTGTTTTAGGAAAAAATGTTCTGTAGATATCTGTTAAATCCATTTGTTTCATAACTTCTGTTAGTTTTACTGTGTCTCTGTTTAGTTTCTGTTTCCAGGTTCTATCCATTGATGAGAGTGTGGTGTTGAAGTCTCCCACTATTATTGTATGAGGTACAATGTATGCTTTGAGCTTTACTAAAGTTTCCTTAATGAATGTGGTTGCTCTTGCATTTGGAGCATATATATATATATAGAGTTGAGAGTTCATCTTGGAAGATTTTACCTTTGATGAGAATGAAATGCCCTTCTGTCTCTCTTTTGATAAGTTTGGGTTGGAAGTCGATTTTTTTCGATATTAGCATGACTACTCCAGCTTGTTTTTTGGGACCATTTCCTTAGAAAATTATTTTCCAGCCTTTTACTCTGAGGTATTGTCTGTCTTTTTCTCCGAGGTGGGTTTCCTGCATGCAGCAAAATGTTGAGTCCTGTTTATGTAGCCAGTCTGTTAGGCTATGTCTTTTTATTAGGGAATTGAGTCTGTTGATATTCAGAGATATTAAGGAAATGTAATTGTTGCTTCCTGTTATTTTTGTTGTTAGAGTTGTGATTCTGTTCTTGTGGCTATTTCCTTTTAGGTTGGTTGAAGGATTACTTTTTTCCTTTTGCTAGGGTGTAGTTTACATCCCTGTGTTGGAATTTTCTCTTTATTATCCTTTGAAGGGCTGGATTTGTGGAAAGATATTGTGTGGATTTGGTTTTGTCATGGAATACTTTGGGTTCTACATCTATGGTAATTGAGAGTTTTGTTGGGTATAGTAGCCTGTGCAGGCATTTGTGTTCTCTTAGGGTCTGTATAACATCTGTCCAGGATCTTCTGGCTTTATAGTCTCTGGTGAGAAGTCTGATGTAATTCTAATAGGTCTGTCTTTATATGTTACTTGACCTTTTTCCCTTACTGCTCTTAATATTCTTTATTTAGTGCATTTGTTGTTCTGATTATTATGTTTTGGGAGAAATTTCTTTTCTGGTTCAGTCTTTTTGTAGTTCTGTAGGCTTCTTGTGTGTTCATGGTCATCTCTTTCTTTAGGTTAGGAAAGTTTTCTTCTATAATTTTGTTGAAGATATTTACTGGCCCTTTAATTTGAAAATCTTCATTCTCATCTATACCTATTATCCTAAGGTTTGGTCTTCTCATTGTGTCCTGGATTTCCTAGATGTTTTGAGTTAGGATCTTTTTGCATTGTGCATTTTCTTTGATCATTGGGTCCAATTTTTTAATGGAATTTTCTGCACCTGAGATTCTCTCTTCCATCTCTTGCATTTTGTTGGTGATGCTTACATCTATGGTTCTTGATTTCTTTCCTAGGATTTCTATTTCCAAAGTTATCTCCCTCTAGGTTTTCTTTATTATTTCTACTTCCATTTTTAGATCATGGATGGTTTTGTTCAATTCCATTACCTGTTTGTTTGTGTTTTCTTGTAATTCTCTAAGGGATTTTTGAGTTTCCTCTTTATGGACTTCTACCCGTTTAGCAGTGTTCTCCTGTGTTTCTTTAAGTGAATTATTAATGCCCTTCTTAAAATCCTCTACCAGCATCATGAGATATGATTTTAAATCCAATTTTTGCTTTTCTGGTGTGTTGGGGTATCCAGTGCTCGATGTGGTGGGAGTACTGGGTTCTGATGATGCCGAGCAGTCTTGGTTTCTGTTAGTAAGATGCTTACATTTGCCTTTTGCCATGTGGTAATCTCTGGTGTTAGATATTCTAGCTGTCTCTGCTAGAGCTTGTTCCTTCTGTGATTCTGTTAGCCTATGTCAGCACTCCTGGGAGTCCAACTCTCTCCTGAGTCCCAATGGTCAGAGCACTCTCAGCAGGCAAGCTCTACTCTTGCAGGGAAGGTGCACAGAGGTCTGGAGCTCATCTCTGCCTTCTGGCTGAGGACAAAGGCCCGAAAGGACCCTGTCCAAGAAGCTCTGTTGCTTCTGTGGCCTGTGTGCTCTCCTAGGTGGGCTGGCCTCTAAGACACCTGGGATACAAGATGTTGATCTCACCTGAGTCCTGGTGTCAGAGCCCTCCCTGGAGGCCAATTCTCCTCTCGTGGGGAAGGTGCGTAGAGGTCTGGATCTCAGCTCCACCTTTTGGCTGTGGGTGAATGCTCGAAGGGCCCCTGTCCCAGAAGCTCTGTTGCGTCTTTGGCCTGCGTGCTCTCCTATGTGGACTGGTCTCTGAGAGACGTGGGATACAAGACTAGAAATCTTATATGTTGGCCACGCGTGGTGGCACCTGCCTTTAATCCCAGCACTCGGGAGGCAGAGGAAGGGGGATTTCTGAGTCGAGGCTAGCCTGGTCTACAAAGTGAGTTCCAGGACAGCCAGGGCTATACAGAGAAACCCTGTGTCGAAAAAAAAAAAAAAAACCCACACACAAAAAATTAAAGTAAAATAAAAGAAATCTTATATGGCATTGTATTGCATCTGAATTACCAACTAGTGCTCTTGCATTTCAGCAGGATGGACTTTCCTCATAGTGCTCTGTCAGTAGTGACTTTCTGTTTTTTACATTTCTCCTCTGTTTTAGAAGTGTGGCTTGTTGCTTGTAGAATTCTTGGTTGAGTTTTTGGTTTTTGTTTTGCTCTTTTTTTCAGCCTTGTAAACATATCCTCCTTCCTACTTCTGGTTGTCATGGTTTCTGATGAGATTCTTTCAGTCTTCACCATGGTCTCTAGGAGGTCTTGGGTTTCTGAGCCCTACCTTGGAAAGGACTTGTTGAGCATTCCAGGCTCACCATAGAGTTCTCCTTGTGTTCTTTCGCACACACAGGCGCTTCCATGATTTTCAGTCTGTTTTTCCCTGCACTTCGTGGATTGTTTTCATGTTGATTGACGAACAGTGCTGAGCTCCTTTCACTAACCTTAGAAATGTTTTAACCACAAATGTTCAGTGCTTTTTGTTCCCTTTTTTTCTGTGAGATTTTTTTATGAGTATGTTGTTATAGGGTCCTTAGATTTTGTCTCCTTTTTTTCTGGTTCCTTTCCCCTTTTCCACCCAGTCCCCACTATTCTTTTTTAAAAAAGACTCTTGCTATGAAGCCCTGACTGGCCTCACATTTGCTGTGGAAGGACTAGGAAGTCACATGTGTCTCCAAGCTTCTCTCTTTGTTAGGGTGATGATGGATGCTGCCATCTCCAAGGCAAGACAGAAATTAAGCAGGACAGACTACGAATCCTGAAGCGCAATGTTGTGCCACCAAAGGGCTTAGATGGCTCTTCAGGCCTCTTGCTCTTTACAGTTTTGCTGAAGTCATTTCTCTCTTTTGGGCTGGTTCCAGTTCCTGTTAGCAGCTTTCCTTGGCAGGTATCAGCTCTGTGTATCTCCACGCTTCACTTTCACAGCTTCACTGAGCCTCCTTGCAGGGACTCCCCTGACATAGTCCTGGTCTCTGCAGCTTTCTCTAACCCCAGAGGAAGATTACACAGCCCCCTTACTCCTGTGTCCTTGCTAACTCCAAAGTTGGAACCACGTGGCTGAAGCTGCCTAGCCCTGCTGCCTGCTTGGGATGCAACTGGCCACCTCCTTCAATTACTTTTGCATAAGTTTTGATTTTTTGTTGCTTTTTAGTAACATAATTCTGTAGGCCTTTTTACACACTGCAGGATTAGCTGGGTGGGTTCTCACTGAGGGCACTACTCCATTTATTTCATTTTTCCTTAGTTCTTCCAGCACAAACCAAGGTATTGTCAACATTTTTTCTTGGTGCTCTTTTTCTCCTTAAACTATACATTTTGTATTTCTATTTTTTCTGCCTGTTCTTTTTTGTTGCAGTTTTGCATGAGTGATTACTAATAACCATGCAACAGAATTGATACTATGCTGTCTTAAAATCTCCTCTATCAATGAAATTAGTTTAGAACTCTTCAGTTTAGCATCAGGCAGATTGTTAGAAAAGATCAAAAAGTAGATGTGTTCTTTGGCAAACTATCCCAAGATGGTTGTTAGCCCAGCTGCTAATATTGTTCCCCCTGAAACCGCTTGAACTGGGCTTCACAGTCCACACTGCTCTCAGCACCATTAGACTGTGATACTCCTTTTAAGATTGGCCCATTAAACAACACTTACAGTGTTTAACCTCTTTCCTTGTTTTCTACATTCTCCAAAAAACCCAGCATGGTCACAGCTGGGCTACTTCTGGTACTACCTTTGTCTTAGTGACATTTCTGTTACTGCAGCAAAATACCATGACCAAGGCAACTTATAAAAGAAAACATTTAGGGGCTGGAGAGATGGTTTAGCAGTTAAGAGCACTGACTATTCTTCCAGAGGTTTGAGTTCAATTCCCAGCAGCCATATGGTGGCTTATAACCATCTGTACTGGGATCTGATGCCCTCTTCTGGTGTGTCTGAAGACAGCTACAGTGTATTCATTCATGTGTGTGTGTGTGTGTGTGTGTGTGTGTGTGTGTGTGTGTGTGTATGTATGTATGTATGTATATGTATGTATGTATGTATGTATGTATGTATGTGTGTATATATAATAATCTTTAAAAAGAGGAAAGCATTAATTCAGGTGCTTTCCTCAGGGTTTCACAGGTTATAAGTCTAAGATCATAGTGGCATCAGGCAGGCCCTGGAGCAGTAGGTCAGGGTTTAGGTTTGAACCACAAGTAGGAGGCATAGAGAGAGCTAACTGGGGATGGCCTGGGCTTTTGAAACCTCGAAGCCCACCTCCAGTGACACACTTGCTCCAATAAGGCTATGCCTCCCAATCCTTCCGAAACTGTTCTACCACCTGGGGACCAACCATTCAAATATATGAGCCTATGGGGTATTCTCAGTGAAACACCACATACATTTTATATCTTTCAGCAAAGTCACATTTCTAGTCATATTTTGTCAAATGATTTTTGTTCAGTTTTTAAGCTCATGTTTAGTAAGTTTTCCAAAATATTTTGCTCAGTCTGCTTTAACAGAGTACCATTAACTAGATTGAGATTGGTTCAGAGAAATCCATTTCTCATAGTTCTAGAGTCTGGGAAGTGATTTGATTTGGGTAACACTAATTAATTTCCTGGTCAGGGGCTCTTTCTGGCTTAAAGATGCTGCTTTCCTACCATATCCTCACAAGTTCAAGTTCTTTGATAAAACTAATTCTGTCATGGAGACCATACCTTTGTGCCTTTATCTATCTTCCAGAATCCTCCCTGGTACTGCCATGTCCAGTATTAAGGTTTCAATATAAGAATGAGAGGAGGGAACACAAATATTCAGTCCATAGTGAACTGTATTTCTTTCTTGTGTGTGCTTTCCAAAGTCTCTCTTTCTCTTATTTCCATGGATACCACTGATGTGGCCGATTTCCTGGGTAGCTGGGTATGTAAGGAAAGATAAAGAAGCTAATGAGTGTTTAAGCTGGAACTGTTGGGACAATATGGAAGGAGCATTCTGGAGCATAAACGGGTAGGGAGTGAGGGAAAGGAGAATGTACTGTGTGACTCTCTTGAGTTTGTGGAGATGCTCATGGTGTGCTTATGGGTATGGTTTAGGAGAGCTCTTGGAGACAGGCTGTCAGGGTTTTTAAACTTACCTTTCTGTCATCATTTTTGTTAAGTACCAAAAGATTTGGGAAAAGGAACATGTCATCAATGAATCTTACTTTTAAATGAGATTGAAAGTAATAAAGAATGTTTTAAGTATAAATTTAAAATTGAGATTCATTTTAAATGTATGCGTATTGGTGTTTTGGTTGCATCAGTGAGAGTATACTGTATGCACGCCTGGTGCCCTTGGAGGCCAGAAGACGATGTCAGATCTTCTGGAATTGGAATTAGAGACAGTTGTAAGCTGCCATGTGGTTGCTGGGTACCAAACCGGAGTTCTCTGGAAGAGGCAAGAGTAGGTCCCTATTTAACTGTCTGAAACATTTCTCCAGCCTCACAAATTTTAAACTGAATTATAATAAAAGGAAAATAATAACTTTAAACCAATATGTACACATTTTGCTTTTTTAAAGGGGTGTCTGTAGCTCTGCTTTTTCTGGAATGCACTTTGTAGGCCAGGCTGGCTTCAAATTTAGAGATCAATTGCCTCTGCCAGCTGAGTGCTGGGATCAAAGGTGTGTGCTACCACACCCAGTGCATTTTAATGACTTTGTTTTCCAGCTCTATTTTAAAAATAGAAGCTACAGAATACCATAAAGAGCAGCATGCCTTCATGTATGCCATATTACAATATTTCTTGCTTCCTCAGAATACACCTCTGCTTTTTCCTTAGAGGGTTGAAAGTAAATTTCAGTTATAACTTTGTTTACTTGAATACTTAGATGTGTCTGTCTTTTAAGAATAAATACCCTTTTATTATAACTGCAATGCTGCCATAATTTATTCTATTTAATATAATCTTTATTAGTCTGCTTGAAGCTACTCTAAGTGAAACCAGAGACTGAGTAATTTATAAATAAATTTATATGACAGGAGACTGGAGTGAGAGCCTCCTTTCTTTCTCATTCTGTTAGAGCCCGGTGGAGGAGAGAAGGCAAAGACAGGAGGTAGCTTCTTCTAGAACAGGCCCACTGTAAGGACCATCTGCCAACGGGAGTGCTCTTTCCTTATGATCTCATCGTCTCTTAAGGGCTGGCACAAACTGTTGGGGATTCGTCTGAGCCTCAACACAATCCATGGGCAGATTTCTCCAGTGGTTGTGTTTCTCTTTGTTTCTTTTAAAATATCCACCATGGATATTAAGGAGCTTATGCTATATCTTATCACAACTCTTGTGTCCTATAATATCTTTAATATATAATAATATCCTTGCATTCTTTTTTTCATGACTGATCTTTTTGAAGTCTCAGCTGGTTATCTTATTGCATGTCCTATAATTAATGATACTTTCCCTCATGAATGGATGCAGGTTAAGATTTTTTGTCCAAGGATAGAATATAGTCGCTGATGAGTGATTTTCATTGAGTTTTATCTAGAGACATATGATGTTGGGTGGCATTAATGTTGATCACACTAGCTTTAATCAGTCATTGAGATATTTTCTGGGGCTGCAGAGATGGCTCAGTGATTAAGAACATTTGCTGTTCTTGCAGAGGATCCAGGGTCAGTTGCACCCATATGGTGGCTTACAGACATCTATATCTTCACTTACAGAGGATCTCACGCTGTCTTCTGATGTCTGCAAGCATTTGTAAAACACCCATATAAACAAAATATATTTTAAAAGATAATTTTCTAAGAGATCACTTTGCTACAAAGGTACATTCTAAAATTAATGAATAGTTTTCAATTATTACTATGAAGTAGTAAGTGTTCTGTGTTTATTCTTTGACTTGATCTGAAAACCTAAAGATAAAAAGTAATATTGTGTACTCAGTGGAAGTATGTAAATGGAATGTAGGATGCAGAGAAATGGGAATGAATGTGCAGAACTTTTATGCAACAGTAAAATGGTGACAGTTGAAAAATGGGTAAGATGGTTAGCTTTTAAGTTTAGATAGTTTCATTTTTTATTTTCTTTTAAACTTATTTTTAGAAAGTGTGTGTGTGTATGTGTTAGTGTGCAGGTATGCTGTGTATATGTGTGTCGAGTAGCCACCAGAGGCTCACACTGGTTGTCTTTCTTTATTGCTCTCCACTTCACTTTTTCTCTCACTAAATCTGGAGCTCACTGATGGGATAAGACTGTCTGACCGGCAAGCAGACCTAGCTTTTTATGTGGATACTCTGTACTGACTCATGTTCTTATACTTGCATGGCAAAGCCTTTATGGAGTGAGCCATTGTCCTTACCACCTCACTCTTCCATTTTTACTGTGAGGTAGTGTTTCACTGTCACTCAGGCTGGGCTTGAATGGCAGCCCCTCATGCCTGTGTTTGCTTTCTGAGTACTGGACTTATAGGGGTATATAGTTCTCCTGCAGAAAGACAGAGTATTTAATTACTTGTATATTGCCATGATGGAATACCATGATCAAGATGAGTTTATTTTGGGCTTAAGAATCTAGAGAGAGGGGCTGGAGAGATGGCTTACTGGTTAAGAGCACTGACTGTTCTATAAGAGGTTCTGAGTTCAAGTCCCAGCAACCACATGATGGATCACAACCATCTGTAATGGGATCCAGTGCCCTCTTCTGGTGTGTCTGAAGACAGCTATAAAATAGTCATATAAATAAAATAAATCTTTGAAAAAAGAAAAGATTCCAGACAGAGAACAGTCCGTGATGGTGGGGTAGAGTTAGCAGGCTGCAGGCAGCTGAAGCTGCAGCTGAGAGCTCACATCTCAAACCACAGATAGAAGGTAGAGAGAGCCAATGCTTTAGAAACCTCAGAGCTGTCTCCAGTGATGCATGTCTTCTAACATGACCACTTCTAATCCTTCTCATACAGTTCCACCAGCTGGGACCACATATTCAATATGTGTCCATGGACCCATTTTCTTTCAAACCAGCACAGTAGTTTTAGCAGCAGTAAGTTTAGGTTACCACATCTAAGTGAAGCAGGATGAAAGGATGGGCCCAGTACAGTGTTCTTCCAGGAAGATGAGGAAGATTTGAGAAATGTCCGTGGACTCAGCCTGAATAGACTTGTGTGCTGGGTAAGGGCACAGTGTGAGAACTGAGTAGTGCTCTAACACTGAATGTATGAAGGTGTAAGGGCCATGACTGCTTGACTTCTGTTAGTTTCTCTTATTTGTTGTATCTACAATTTTCCCAGGACTGTTTGAAGAACATTAGCAATGTAATTCTATTTTGGAAAAGAGTTTTGCCTTGGTCTAGTCCATTTAAAATGTATTTAGAGCTGCTGCTATGTCTTTGAATAAGATCAGACAGTTTGGTATAATCTAAGATTCTTTCTTAGGTAGAATATGATTTGTTATTGTTGCAAATGATTTCTAATATACTTCTGGTACAATTTTGGTTCTATGGTGTGTGAGTTTTCTCAGACCACCAGTTTTTGTTCTATGGTGTTTGTGTGTGTGTGTGTGTGTGTGTGTGTGTGTGTTCTCAGACCACCAGGTTTGGTACCTGAAAAATTTTATGTTTTCTCTATCTGGTCTTTCCAAGATGTTTTCGGTGCAGCTGAGTCTTGGCGAGCAGACATGGGAATCCGAAGGGAGCAGTATAAAGAAGGCCCAACAAGCTGTTGCTAACAAAGCTTTGACTGAATCTACGCTTCCCAAACCAGTTCAGAAACCACCTAAAAGTAATGTCAATAATAACCCAGGTATGGCATTGGTTTGTTTCCTTCCTTGTGCTATGTGCTGATGTGTTACTCTTCTTTGTGTGTTGCATTTGTATAATAGGAGAGCACCAAGTTAATAGTACACACACACACACACACACACACACACACACACATACACACACATATACATACACACACATACACACATGTACACACACATACATACACACATACACACACATACACACACACACACACATACACACATACACACATACATATACACACACATACACATACACACACATAAACACACATACACACATACACACACACACACACACACACACACACACTGTAATTAAGATAACAGCAAAGAAGAGAATGATATTTGTTTTTAAAATTCACCTTAGTCGACACTGTAAAAATCTATCCCTTTGAATGTTGTCTAGAACACATGGGGATACAAATGCAGGAAATGCTTTTCTTCTAAAGTAAAGAAATCATTTCTCTTTTTTAAAAGCGTAATAAATATAATACATTTTAATAATTAAGTTCTTTTTTAGTGTAATGCAAAATTATAAAGCCATTTTATTAAATATTTTGCTTGTTGTATAAATATTGAAAACAGCTGATAATTTAGAACATTCATGTGAAGTTTATTAAGAACTCTCCAAATCTGTCCATGAACAAGATTCTTAAATACATGGCAGTACTAATTTTGAGTTCCTAAGAGCAGCTTTGAAAGCTGATTAATTGCATCACTACCAACAACATCACGTGTCCAGTTATCTTTCGGGAAGAGGCAAACCTGTGTTAGGCAGAGTGCACTAATTTATGATGTCAAGTTAATGAAGTTGGTCTGAGTTCGGTTTTAGCCATGTGTCTGTGAACACTCATTCATCTGTTAACATAGCAATACAAACTCTTATCTCAACACCAGTGCTAATGCAGCTTTAGGCCTCTTTCACAAGGAGGTGAGGACCACACCAGCTAAGGTGACTCTGCTCTGTTTGATTAGTCCCTCACTTGTCAGGAGGCTCAGGTCAGCAAGGCACTTCCTCCTTGACTATCCTGTGCTTGGTAAATAGTCTGTTCTTTCAAGGCTCTCTCCCAGACTTCAGGGTTTTCTGTAGTGACCCTTTCGCTATGTTTAACTTGTTTTGGCATTCACTGAGGAAGCTTGTGTAATCCACATGTTACTACAGTAGCTAAGAAGCCTAACCTGTTCAGTTTGAAGTGGGTAAAGATGACCTACTTTGGTGATTTGTAAAAACTTGTTATTGTGTATAATGTACCAGTATGTATTAATCACTGCTGTTACAAATGTAAGAGGCATTCAGCCTTTCTCTGTGAAGATCATACATTATTATACACAAATACATAATTTAATGATCGACAGTGCCAAGTGAACAATAGCAGCTGTTAATCTTTTTTTAATTAGATTCTTTATTTACATTTCAAATGTTATCCCCTTTCCTAATTTCCCCTCTGAAAATCCCCTATCCTCTCCTCACTTCTCCTGCTCCCCAACCCACCCACTCCTGCTTCCTGGACCTGGCATTTCCCTACACTGGGGAATAGAACCTTCACAGGACCAAGGGCCTCTCCTCCCATTGATAACTGACTAGGCCATCCTCTGCTACATATGCAGCTAGAGTTCCTCCATGTGTTTTCTTTGATTGGTGGTTTAGTCCCAAGGAGCTTTAGGGGCACTGGTTAGTGCATGTTGTTGTTCCTCCTAGGGGCCTGCAGACCCCTTCAGCTCCTTGGGTGCTTTCTCTAGCTCCTTCATTGGGGACCCTGTATTCCGACTAATGGATGACTGTGAGCATCCACTTCTTTGTTAGTCAGGCACTGGCAGAACCTCTCAGGAGACAGCTATATCAGGCTCCTGTCAGCAAGCTCTTGTTGGCATCCACAATAGTGTCTGGGTTTGGTGGTTGTTTATGGGATGGATCCCCAGGTGGGGCAGTTTCTGGATGGTCATTCCTTCAGTCTCTGCTCCACAGCTGTTAATCTTAAAAGTAATGATCAAATGGACTGAGGTAAGATGCAGACCTTGTATGGAGACTAGCCAGGTATAGGGAAAAGGAAAGAACATTGTAGACTGAAGGAATCCTATGATGATGACGGGTCCAGGAGTAAGAATCGGTCAGTGGGTTTGGTGAGAAGAGTTTGTGTGTGGTGATGAGTTTAGTTATTGTAGAAGATAAGAAAGCAAGGTGATCAGCTAGGCAGCCAGTGCCATACTTTTGAATAAAAAGTTTAAAAGCCTCCTGAGTATTGAATATTGCATGTGCTATCCTCCAAGGGTGTAGGGTGTAGGCCTTGGTGTAGAAGAGAAGGAGCTCTCTAAGGCTTCTAATGTAAAACAGGATGACTTGTGAGCTCAGCTCTGCCCTATGAATTACTGCAAGGACTACCTCAGGAAGACTCCAAGAAAGATAACAAAAGTCTCAAAGCCCAGTGGAGGTGCATTTCCACTGTGGGGGTTAGACTAAGTTGGAAATGGAAAAGAATATTTGGGACAAGCTTTTAAGTACATGCAGGCAAGTGCACACATTACTGTTGCCAAGCTGAATAGGCTCTTCTAAGAAACACTACTGTAGGGTCTGCCATTGCCTTAGGAGTTTTCCTTCTTTCTCTTCCAGTGGGTAAGCTGAAGGAAACAGTTCTGAGTCCGGCTCATGAAGTTATGATTGTTGGAATCACACATTACTCTGCTGATAACTTCTTTTTACATTGGTGTTTGTGAGATTCATCTGCATTGTTTTTAAAGTGATACTGCATTGTGTTTACAATGATAATGGCTGTATAGCATTCCATTGCATGAATAGACAGTAATTTGGTAGTATTGAATTGTTTGCAGATTGGACACTTGGAAATAATACTGCTGTAAACATTCTTGTATATACACCTTTCTGTTGGGAGTGAACCTAGGATCATCAGTACTGCTGGGTAATAGGTTTCCATGTACTAAGAATTAACACACACGGCCAAGCTGCCACTGGTGCACCCTAGTAGCAGTTAGGAGGGCTCTCTGTGGTCTTGTTTATCATTTGACTTTTTTAGCTTTTCATGACAGCGGTGTTAATACTTCATTGTGGTTTTCATTTGCATTTCCCTATGGATGATGAAGCTGCTGGTGAAGTGTGCTCGCTCGTCCATGGTGTCATTTGTCCACTGGTGTTAGAATGGTCTCTTTAAAAAGGGATGGTTGGGAGTTACATTGTTTAAAAAAATATGTTTTCTTTTTAATGACGGGGATTTTGTACATATTCTAGATTCACATAGTTTGTGAGATATGTATATTCCAGGATATTTTTCTGAAATATTACAGAATATCTTTCAAAAATTTTTTGTTTGTTGTTTATTGAGACTAAGACTGTGTATTTCTAGCTGTCTTGTAATTTGCCAAGTGCTACAGGCTGGCTTCAAACTCAGAGAGATCTGCCTGCCTCTACCTTTAATGCTGGTACTAAAGGTGTGTGCTACCATCCCTGACTTCTTTTGAAAAAAAAAATTATTTCTTTTTTTTATTAGATATTTTCTTCATTTACATTTCAAATGCTATCCCAAAAGTCCCCTATACCCTCCCCCGCCCTGCTCTCCAACCCACTCACTCCCACTTCTTGGCCCTGGCCTTCCCCTGTACTGGGGCATATGAAGTTTGCTAGACCAAGGGGCCTCTCTTCCCAATGATGGCCAACTAGGCCATCTTTTGCTACATATGTAGCTAGAGACACGAGTTCTGGGGGTACTGATTAGTTCATATTGTTGTTCCACCTATAGGGTTGCAGACCCCTTCAGCTCTTTGGGTACTTTCTCTAGCTCCTACATTGGGGGCCCTGTGTTCCATCCTATAGATGACTGTGAGCATCCACTTCTGTATTTGCCAGGCACTGGCAAAGCCTCACAGGAGACAGCTATATCAGGGTCCTTTCAGCAAAATCTTGCTGGCGTATGCAATAGTGTCTGTGTTTGGTGGCTGATTATGGGATGGACCCCTGGGTGGGGCAGTCTCTGGATGGTCCCTCCTTTCATATTAGCTCCAAACTTTGTCTCTGAAACTCCATCCATGGATATTTTATTCCCTATTCTAGGGAGGAATGAAGTATCCCATACTTGCTTGGTCTTGCTTCTTCTTGATTTTCTTGTGTTTTGCAAAATGTATCTTGGGTATTGTACTGGCTAGTTTTGTGTCAACTTGACACAGCTGGAGTTATCACAGAGAAAGGAGCTTCATTTGAGGAAATGCCTCCATGAGATCCAACTGTAAGGCATTTTCTCAGTTAGTGATCAAGGGGGAAAGGCCCCTTGTGGGTGGGACCATCTCAGGGCTGGTAGTCTTGGGTTCTATAAGAAAGCAGGCTGAGCAAGCCAGGTGAGGCAAGCCAGTAAAGAACATCCCTCCATGGCCTCTGCATCAGCTCCTGCTCCCTGACCTGCTTGAGTTCCAGTCCTGACTTCCTTTGGTGATGAACAGCAGCATGGAAGTGTAAGCCAAATAAACCCTTTCCTCCCCAACTTGCTTCTTGGTCATGATGTTTGTGCAGGAATAGAAACCCTGACTAAGACAGGTATTCTAGGTTTCTGGTCTAATATCCACTTATCAGTGAGTGCATATCAAGTGATTTCTTTTGTGATTGGGTTACCTCACTCAGGATGACATGCTTCAGATACATCCATTTGCCCAAGAATTTCATAAATTCATTGTTTTTAATACCTGAGTAGTACTCCATTGTGTAAATGTACTACATTTTGTGTACCTATTTCTCTGTTGAGGGACATCTGGGTTCTTTCCAGCTTCTGGCTATTATTATAAATAGGGCTGCTATGAACATAGTGGAGCATGTGTCCTTATGACCTGTTGGGACATATTCTGGATATATGCCCAGGAGAGGTATTGCTGGATCCTCCGGTAGTACTATGTCCAATTTTCTGAGGAACCGCCAGACTGATTTCCAGAGTGGTTGTACAAGCCTGCAATCCCACCAACAATGGAGGAGTGTTCCTCTTTCTCCACATCCACGCCAGCATCTGCTGTCACCTGAATTTTTGATCTTAGCCATTCTGACTGGTATGAGGTGGAATCTCAGGGTTGCTTTGATTTGCATTTCCCTGATGATTAAGGATGTTGAACATTTTTTCAGGTGCTTCTCTGCCATTCGGTATTCCTCAGGTGAGAATTCTTTGTTCAGTTCTGAGCCCCATTTTTTAATGGGGTTATTTGATTTTCTGAAGTCCACCTTCTTGAGTTCTTTATACATGTTGGATATTAGTCCCCTATCTGATTTAGGATAGGTAAAGATCCTTTCCCAATCTGTTGGTGGTCTTTTTGTCTTATTGATGGTGTCTTTTGCCTTGCAGAAACTTTGGAGTTTCATTAGGTCCCATTTGTCAATTCTCGATCTTACAGCACAAGCCATTGCTGTTCTGTTCAGGAATTTTTCCCCCGTGCCCATATCTTCAAGGCTTTTCCCCACTTTCTCCTCTATAAGTTTCAGTGTCTCTGGTTTTATGTGAAGTTCCTTGATCCACTTAGATTTGACCTTAGTACAAGGAGATAAGTATGGATCGATTCGCATTCTTCTACACGATAACAACCAGTTGTGCCAGCACCAATTGTTGAAAATGCTGTCTTTCTTCCACTGGATGGTTTTAGCTCCCTTGTCGAAGATCAAGTGACCATAGGTGTGTGGGTTCATTTCTGGGTCTTGAATTCTATTCCATTGGTCTACTGGTCTGTCTCTATACCAGTACCATGCAGTTTTTATCACAATTGCTCTGTAGTAAAGCTTTAGATCAGGCATGGTGATTCCACCAGAGGTTCTTTTATCCTTGAGAAGACTTTTTGCTATCCTAGGTTTTTTGTTATTCCAGACGAATTTGCAAATTGCTCCTTCCAATTCCTTGAAGAATTGAGTTGGAATTTTGATGGGGATTGCATTGAATCTGTAGATTGCTTTTGGCAAGATAGCCATTTTTACAATGTTGATCCTGCCAATCCATGAGCATGGGAGATCTTTCCATCTTCTGAGATCTTCTTTAATTTCTTTCTTCAGAGATTTGAAGTTTTTATTATACAGATCTTTCACTTCCTTAGTTAGAGTCACGCCAAGATATTTTATATTATTTGTGACTATTGAGAAGGGTGTTGTTTCCATAATTTCTTTCTCAGCCTGTTTATTTTTTGTATAGAGAAAGGCCATTGACTTGTTTGAGTTTATTTTATATCCGGCTAATTCACCGAAGCTGTTTATCAGGTTTAGGAGTTCTCTGGTAGAATTTTTAGGGTCACTTATATATACTATCATATCATCTGCAAAAAGTGATATTTTGACTTCTCTTTTCCAATTTGTATCCCCTTGATCTCCTTTTGTTGTCGAATTGCTCTGGCTAATACTTCAAGTACTATGTTGAAAAGGTAGGGAGAAAGTGGGCAGCCTTGTCTAGTCCCTGATTTTAGTGGGATTGCTTCCAGCTTCTCTCCATTTACTTTGATGTTGGCTACTGGTTTGCTGTAGATTGCTTTTATCATGTTTAGGTATGGGCCTTGAATTCCTGATCTTTCCAACACTTTTATCATGAATGGGTGTTGGATCTTGTCAAATGCTTTTTCTGCATGTAACGAGATGATCATGTGGTTTTTGTCTTTGAGTTTGTTTATATAATGGATTACATTGATGGATTTTCGTATATTAAACCATCCCTGCATCCCTGGAATAAAACCTACTTGGTCAGGATGGATGATTGCTTTAATGTGTTCTTGGATTCGGTTAGTGAGAATTTTATTGAGGATTTTTGCATCGATATTCATAAGAGAAATTGGTCTGAAGTTCTCTATCTTTGTTGGATCTTTCTGTGGTTTAGGTATCAGAGTAATAGTGGCTTCATAAAATGAGTTTGGTAGAGTACCTTCTACTTCTATTTTGTGAAATAGTTTGTGCAGAACTGAAATTAGATCTTCTTTGAAGGTCTGATAGAACTCTGCACTAAACCCGTCTGGTCCTGGGCTTTTTTTGGCTGGGAGACTATTAATAACTGCTTCTATTTCTTTAGGGGATATGGGACTGTTTAGATGGTCAACTTGATCCTGATTCAACTTTGGTACCTGGTATCTGTCTAGAAATTTGTCCATTTCATCCAGGTTTTCCAGTTTTGTTGAGTATAGCCTTTTGTAGAAGGATCTGATGGTGTTTTGGATTTCTTCAGGATCTTTTGTTATGTCTCCCTTTTCATTTCTGATTTTGTTAATTAGGATTTTGTCCCTGTGCCCTTTAGTGAGTCTAGCTAAGGGTTTATCTATCTTGTTGATTTTCTCAAAGAACCAACTCCTCGTTTGGTTAATTCTTTGAATAGTTCTTCTTGTTTCCACTTGGTTGATTTCACCCCAGAGTTTGATTATTTCCTGCCGTCTATTCCTCTTGGGTGAATTTCTTCCTTTTTTTTCTAGGGCTTTTAGATGTGTTGTCAAGCTGCTAGTATGTGCTCTCTCCAGTTTCTTCTTGGAGGCACTCAGAGCTATGAGTTTCCCTCTTAGAAATGCTTTCATTGTGTCCCATAGGTTTGGGTAGGTTGTGGCTTCATTTTCATTAAACTCTAAAAAGTCTTTAATTTCTTTCTTTATTCCTTCCTTGACCAAGGTATCACTGAGAAGAGTGTTATTCAGTTTCCACGTGAATGTTGGCTTTCCATTATTTATGTTGTTATTGAAGATCAGTCTTAGGCCATGGTGGTCTGATAGGATACATGGGACAATTTCAATATTTTTGTATCTGTTGAGGCCTGTTTTGTGACCAATTATATGGTCAATTTTGGAGAAGGTCCCGTGAGGTGCTGAGAAGAAGGTATATCCTTTTGTTTTAGGATAAAATGTTCTGTAGATATCTGTCAGGTCCATTTGTTTCATAACTTCTGTTAGTTTCACTGTGTCCCTGTTTAGTTTCTGTTTCCACGATCTGTCCATTGAAGAAAGTGGTGTGTTGAAGTCTCCCACTATTATTGTGTGAGGTGCAATGTGTGCTTTGAGCTTTACTAAAATGTCTTTAATGAATGTGGCTGCCCTTGCATTTGGTGCGTAGATATTCAGAATTGAGAGTTCCTCTTGGAGAATTTTACCTTTGATGAGTATGAAGTGTCCCTCCTTGTCTTTTTTGATAACTTTGGGTTGGAAGTCGATTTTATCCGATATTAAAATGGCTACTCCAGCTTGTTTCTTCAGTCCATTTGCTTGGAAAATTGTTTTCCAGCCTTTCACTCTGAGGTAGTGTCTGTCTTTTTCCCTGAGATGGGTTTCCTGTAAGCAGCAGAATGTTGGGTCCTGTTTGTGTAGCCAGTCTGTTAGTCTATGTCTTTTTATTGGGGAATTGAGTCCATTGATATTAAGAGATATTAAGGAAAAGTAATTGTTGCTTCCTTTTATTTTTGTTGTTAGAGTTGGCATTCTGTTCTTGTGGCTGTCTTCCTTTTGGTTTGTTGAGTGATTACTTTCTTGCTTGTTCTAGGGCGTGATTTCCGTCCTTGTATTGCTTCTTTTCTGTTATTATCCTTTGAAGGGCTGGATTCGTGGAAAGATATTGTGTGAATTTGGTTTTGTCGTGGAATACTTTGGTTTCTCCATCTATGGTAGTTGAGAGTTTGGCCGGGTATAGTAGCCTGGGCTGGCATTTGTGTTCTCTTAGTGTCTGTATAACATCTGTCCAGGCTCTTCTGGCTTTCATAGTCTCTGGTGAAGAGTGTGGTGTAATTCTGATAGGCCTTCCTTTATATGTTACTTGACCTTTCTCCCTTACTGCTTTTAATATTCTATCTTTATTTAGTGCATTTGTTGTTCTGATTATTATGTGTCGGGAGGAATTTCTTTTCTGTTCCAGTCTATTTGGAGTTCTGTAGGCTTCTTGTATGATCATGGGCATCTCTTTCTTTATGTTTGCGAAGTTTTCTTCTATTATTTTGTTGAAGATATTAGCTGGCCCTTTAAGTTGAAAATCTTCATTCTCATCAATTCCTATTATCCGTAGGTTTGGTCTTCTCATTGTGTCCTGGATTATCTGGATGTTTTGAGTTAGGATCCTTTTGCATTTTGTATTTTCTTTGACTGTTGTGTCGATGTTCTCTATGGAATCTTCTGCACCTGAGATTCTCTCTTCCATTTCTTGTATTCTGTTGCTGATGCTCGCATCTATGGTTCCAGATCTCTTTCCTAGGGTTTCTATCTCCAGCGTTGCCTCGCTTTGGGTTTTCTTCATTGTGTCTACTTCCCTTTAGTTCTAGTATGGTTTTGTTCATTTCCATTACCTGTTTGGATGTGTTTTCCTGTTTTTCTTTAATGATTTCTACCTGTTTGGCTGTGTTTTCCTGCTTTTCTTTAAGGGCCTGTAACTCTTTAGCAGTGCTCTCCTGTAATTCTTTAAGTGACTTATGAAAGTCCTTCTTGATGTCCTCTATCATCATCATGAGAAATGTTTTTAAATCTGTGTCTAGATTTTCGGTTGTGTTGGGGTGCCCAGGACTAGGTGGGGTGGGAGTGCTGCGTTCTGATGATGGTGAGTGGTCTTGATTTCTGTTAGTAGGATTCTTACGTTTGCCTTTCACCATCTGGTAATCTCTGAAGCTAGCTGTTTTAGTTGTCACTGTTAAGAGCTTGTTCTTCAGGTGACTCTGTTAGCCTCTATAAGCAGACCTGGAGGGTAGCACTCTCCTTAGTTTCAGTGGGCAGAGTATTCTCTACAGGCAAGCTCTCTTCTTGCAGGGAAGGTACCCAGATATCTGGTGTTCGAACCAGACTCCTGGCAGAAGTTGTGTTCCACTCACTAGAGGTCTTAGGATCCTGTGTGGAATCCTGTGTGGGCCCTTGCGGGTGTCAGGCGGCTCTGCTGGCAAGGTAGCCCGGGGCTCGAGTGGAGCGGAAGGGGCTTGTGCCCCAGATCAGGCCCGGGTAGCCTGCTTCCCTATGTACGGCAGTCTCAGGTTCCGCCAGATTGGATTGGGGCAGGCCCTGTGTTCCACTCACCAGAGGTCTTAGGATCCCGTGGGGAGTCCTGTGTGGGCCCTTGCGGGTGTTGGGCAAGACTCTGCTGGCAAGGTAGCCCGGGGCTCGAGTGGAGCGGAAGGGGCTTGTGCCCCAGATCAGGCCCGGGTAGCCTGCTTCCCTATGTACCGCAGTCTCAGGTTCCTGAACAGTTTTTCAAGTGCTTCTCAGACCTTCAGTATTCTTCAATTGAGAATTCTTTACCTCTGTACCCCATTTTTTAATGGGGTTATTTGAATTTCCGAAATTCAGCTTCTTGAGCTCTTTGTATATATTGGATATTAGTCCCCTATCAGATTTAGGATTGCTAAAGATAGTTTCCCAATCTGTTGGTGGCCTTTTTGTCTTATTGACAGTATCTTTTACCCTACAGAAGCTTTGCAATTTTATGAGGTCCCATTTGTCAATTCTTGATCTTACAGCACAGGCCATTGCTCTTCTGTTGAGGATTTTTTCTCCTGTGCCCATATCTTCGAGGGTTTTTCCCACTTTCTCCTCTATAAATTTCAGTGTCTCTGGTTTTATGTGGAGTTCTTTGATCCACTTAAATTTGAGCTCTGTACAAGGAGGTAAGAATGGATCAATTCACATTCTTCTACATGATAACCGCCAGTTGTGCCAGCACCTTTTGTTGAAAATGCTGTCTTTTTTCCCCACTGGATGGTTTTAGCTCCCTTGCCCAAGATTAGGTGACCATAGGTGTGTGGGTTCATTTCTGGGTCTTCAATTCTATTCCATTGATCTACCTGTTTGTCGCTGTACCAGTACCATGCAGGTTTTATCATAATTGCTCTGTAGAACAGCTTTAGGTCAGGCATGGTGATTCCCCCAGAGGTTCTTTTATTGTTGAGAAGAGTTTTTGCTATCCTCGGTTTTTTGTTATTGCAGATGAATTTGCAAATTGCCCTTTCTAACTCAGTGAAGAATTGAGTTGAAATTTTGATGGGGATTGTATTGAATCTGTAGATTGCTTTTGGCAGGATAGCCATATTTACTATATTAATCCTGCCATCCACGAGCATGGGGGATCTTTCCATCTTCTGAGATCTTCTTCAATTTCTTTCTTCAGAGACTTGAAGTTCTTGTCATACAGATCTTTCACTTCCTTAGTTAGAGTCACACCAAGGTATTTTATGTTATTTGTGACTATTGTGAAAGGTGGTTTTTTTTCTAATTTCATTCTCATATTGTTTATCCTTTGTGTAGAGAAAGGCCACTGATTTGTTTAATTTTATATCCAGCTACTGCGGTGAAGCTGTTTATCAGGTTTGGGAGTTCTTTGGTAGAATTTTTAGGGTCACATATATACTATTATATCATTTGCAAATAGTGATATTTTGACTTCTTCTTTTCCAATTTGTATCCCCTCGATCTCCTTTTGTTGTCGAATTGCTCTGGCTAGGACTTCAAGAAGTATATTGAATAGGTAGGGAGAAAGTGGGCAGCTTTGTCTAGACCTTGATTTTAGTGGGATTGCTTCCAGCTTCTCTCCATTTACTTTGATGTTGGCTACTGGTCTCCTGTATATTGCTTTCATTATGTTTAGGTATGGGCCTTGAATTTCTGATCTTTCCATGACTTTTTTCCTGAAGGGGTGTTGGATTTTGTCAAATGCTTTCTCAGCATCTAAGGAGATGATCATGTGATTTTTTTTCTTTGAATTTGTTTATATAGTGGATTACGTTGATGGATTTATGTGTATTCAACCATCCCTGCATCCCTGGGATGAAGCCTACTTGGTCATGATGAATGATCATTTTGATGTGTTCTTGGATTCGGTTAGTGAGGATTTTATTGAGTATTTATACATCGATATTCATAAGGGAAATTGGTCTGAAGTTCTCGTTCTTAGTTGGATCTTCGTGTGGTTTAGGTATCAGAGTAATTGTGGTTTCATAGAATGGATTTGGTAGAGTACCTTCTGTTTCTATTTTGTGGAATAGTTTTAGGAGAGTTGGAATTAGGTCCTCTTTGAAGATCTGATAGAACTGTAGAACTGTGCACTAAACCCATCTGGTCCTGGGCTTTTTTTTTTTTTTTTTTTTTTTGATTGGGAGACTATTAATGACTGCTTCTATTTCTGTAGGGGAAATGGGACTGTTAAGATCATTAATCTGACCCTGATTTAACTTTGGTACCTGGTATCTGTCTAGGAAGTTGTCCATTTCATACAGGTTTTCCAGTTTTGTTGAGTATAGCCTTTTTGTAGAAGGATCTGATGATGTTGGATTTTCTCAGGATCTGTTGTTATGTCTCTTTTTACATTTCCGATTTTGTTAATTAGGATCCTGTCCGTGTGCCCTCTAGTTAGTCTGGCTAAGGGTTTACCTATCTTGTTGATTTTCTCAAAGAACCAGCTCCTGGTTTGGTTGATTCTTTGAATAGTTCCTTTTGTTTCCACTTGGTTGATTTCAGCCCTAAGTTTGATTATTTCCTGCTGTCTACTCCTCTTGGGTGAATTTGCTTCCTTTTGTTCTAGAGCTTCTAGGTGTACTGTCAGGCTGTTAGTGTGTGCTCTCTCTAGTTTCTTTTTGGAGGTACTCAGGGCTATGAGTTTTACTCTTAGGACTGCTTTCATTGTGTCCCATAAGTTTGGGTATGTTGTAGCTTCATTTTCATTAAACTCTAAAAAATCTTTAATTTCTTTCTTTATTTCTTCCTTGACCAAGGTATCATGGAGTAGAGTGTTGTTCAGTTTCCATGTGAATGTTGGCTTTCTATTATTTATGTTGTTATTGAAGATCAGCCTTAGTCCGTGGTGATCTGATAGGATGGCTGGGATAATTTCAATATTTTTGTATCTGTTAAGGCCTGTTTTGTGATCAATTATAAGGTTAATTTTGGAGGAGGTACCATGAGGTGCTGAGAAGAAGGTATATCCTTTTGTTTTAGAATAAAATATTCTGTAGTTATCTATTAAATCCATTTGTTTCTTAATTTCTGTTAGTGTCCATGCGTCTTTGTTTAGTTTCTGTTTCCAGGATCTGTACATTGGTAAGAGTGGGGTGTTGAAGTCTCCCACTATTATTGTATTAGATGCAATGTGTGATTTGAGCTTTACTAAAGTTTCTTTAATGAATGTGGCTGCCCTTGCATTTGGAGCATAGATATTCAGAATTGAGAGTTCATCTTGGTAGATTTTACCTTTCATGATTATGAAGTGCCCCTCCTTGTCTTTTTTGATAACTCTGGGTTGGAAGCCGATTTTATTCAATATTAGAATGGCTACTCCAGCTGTTTCTTCAGACCATTTGCTTGGAAAATTGTTTTCTAGCCTTTTACTCTGAGGTAGTGTTGTCTTTATCCCTGAGGTGAGTTTCATGTAAGCAGCAAAATGTTGGGTCCTGTTTGTGTAGCCAGTCTGTTAGTCTATGTCATTTTATTAGGGAATTGAGTACATTCATATTAAGGGAAATAAAAAAAAAAGTACTTGTTGCTTCCTGTCATTTTTTGTTGTTAAAGTTAGGAATCTGTTCTTGTGGCTGTCTTCTTTTAGTTTTGTTAAAGGATTACTTTGTTGCTTTTTCTAGGGTGTAGTTTCCATATTTGTGTTAATGTTTTCTCTTTATTATCCTTTGAAGGGCTGTGTTCGTGGAAAGATATTGTGTGAATTTGGTTTTGTCATGGAATACTTTCTTTTCTCCATCTATGGTAATTGAGAGTTTTGCTGGGTATAGTAGCCTGTGCTGGCATTTGTGTTCTCTTAGTGTCTGTATAACATCTGTTCAGGATCTTCTGGCTTTCTTAGTCTCTGGTGAGAATTCTGGAGTAATTCTAATAGGTCTGCCTTTATATGTTACTTGACTTTTTTTCCCTTTCTGCTTTAAAAATTCTCTTTTTGTTTAGTGTATTTGTTGTTCTGATTATTATGTGTCGGGAGGAATTTCTTTTTTGGTCAAGTCTATTTGGAGTTCTACAGGCTTCTTGTATGTTCATGGGCATCTCTTTCTATAGGTTTGGGAAGTTTTCTTCTATAATTTTGTTGAAGATATTTGCTGGACCTTTAAGTTGAAAATCTTCATTCTCATCTACTCCAATTATCTGTAGGTTTGGTCTTCTCATTGTGTCCTGGATTTCCTGGATGTTTTGAGTTAGCATCTTTTTTGTATTTTCTTTGTTTTTTTGTGCCCATGTTCTCTATGGAATCTTCTGCAGCTGAGATTTTCTCTTCCATCTCTTGTATTCTGCTGCTGATGTTCACATCTATGGTTCCTGATTTCTTTCCTAGGGTTTCTATCTCCAGCGTTACATCACTTTGGGTTTTCTTCATTGTTTCTACTTCCACTTTTAGATCTTGGATGGTTTTGTTCTATTCCATCGCATGTTTGGTTGTGTTTTCATGTAATTCTTTAAGGGATTTTTGTGTTTCTTCTACCTGTTTAGCAGTGTTTGTCTGTAGTTCTTTAAGGACTTCTAACTGTTTAGCTGTGTTCTCCTGTAATTCCTTGAGGGATTTTTGTGTTTCCTCTTTAAGGGCTTCTACCTCTTTACCACTGTTCTCCTGTATTTCTGTAAATGAGTTATTAATGCCCTTCAATCTTCTACTAACATTATGAGATATGATTTTAAATATACCTCTTGCTTTTTGGGTGTGCTGGGGTATCCAGGATTCGTTGTGGTGGGTGTACTGGGTTCTGATGATGCCCAGTGCTCTTGGTTTATGTTAGTAAGATTCTTATGTTTGCCTTTCGCCATCTGGACATCTCTGGTGTTAATGATCAAGCTGTCTCTGGTTGGAGCTTGATTCTCCTGTGATTCTGTTAGCCTCTGTCAGCACTCCTGGGAGTTCAACTCTCATTTGAGTTCCAGTGGTCAGAGCACTCTCTGCAGGCAAGCTCTCCTCTTGCAGGGCAGGTGTTCAGAAGTATGGAGCTCTGATCCACCTCCTGAGTTCTGGGGTCAGAACCCTCCCTGTAGGCTGACTCTCCTCTGGCAAAGAATTTGCCCAGCGGTCTGGGTCTCAACTCCACCTCCTGGCTGAGGATGAAGGCCTGAGGGGACCCTGACCAAGAAGCTCTGTTGCTTCTATTGCTCAGTTAATCAGGAGGTCCTGGGTGTGCTAGCGGTCCTGTGGCATGAAGAGTCCTCTGGTGCCCTAGATGCCCTTGGCCGGGTTCACACAGAAGATGGCGGGGCTGGCCAACCTGAAATGATCCTAGCCTCTGGTCAGACAGGGTTCCTCTGTTCCTGTTCCCGAGGGCACAAGACCCTATGCCATTCTTTGGAGCTGATGTTGCGTTCCACTCCCCCGTGATCCCAAGGTGATCCCGTGGTCCTGAAGCATGGAGAGTATTCTGGAGCCCTTATCAGCCTCCTCGGGGCTCAGAAGGAAGATCTTGAAATTCTTAATGTTGGCATTTTGAAGAATAAAAAATCTTTTAAAAATGATAGGCTTATTAGTCTTTTATTGTTAGTGCTTTAAAATATGTTATTTGCTATATCTCATGTCTTTCATGATTGTGAAGATAACGTCATATTATTTTTAGAAGTTTTTTTTTTTTGTTGTTGTTTTGTTTTGCTAATTGAAACCTAGCCTGTCTGGAGTCACCTTTATTTGCTTATTTGGGATGTTGGAAAGAGTTTGCTGTTTGTTGTCTTAGTACATTATGTACAGTTGGCTGAAACCCCTTGCCAGTGCACTGCAGAGGCAGCTCTGTGGTAACCAGGCAAGTTCAGCTGGTGATGAGGAGCCCGTTGAAGGGGAATGATTGTTGGAGTCCGCCAAAAGACCCTCACTCACAAAGGCCACAGAGTCCAACATTGCTGCAAACCACAAGAGGGTTTCTATTGATACAATGCATTGGGGACCCCCCCTCAGCATGCAGGCAAGAGGAGAGACTCAGATCGAACAAAGAACGCACTTTTTTATACCTTGTAAGGGGCAGATTTAGGCAACAAGGCTAGCTGGCTTATTCTAATTGGTGTATCAAGTAACCCTTTCAGGCATTGGTTGGTTTGCATAGGGTGACTACCTTTGGCCTAGTCCCTCACTTTGCCTGCCCTTGTGTTTTTTTTTTTTTTTTTTTTTTTTCTCACCATTGTTTAGTTGGCCAGCTTCCTTAACTGGCTGCACTTGGCCTGCTAGTATAGTTTGGAAAGTCCCTTCAGAGGGGGAAGGAGCTGAGTGGTCTTGAATTTATTTTGGATTCTATAGGTGTTCCTATTCCTTCATGTACTTTCCTTGTCCTGGATATGTGCCAGTCATTTCTGTAGGGAGCCTTTGGTGGCTAATCAATCAGTTTATCTTCCAGCAAGTAATTGGTGGGTGGCTATTATGTTCAGGACTTTCTAACTTTCTATAAAACTGTTTTGGTGTTTAGTGGGAAGCTTTAAGTGCCTGACCCCTGGCTCTGTGACCCCAGGCAGCTAGAAGAGGGACATCTGAGCCCTCAGAGCCACCATGATGAGTAAATACACTTATATCTGTACATCAAGTCTGCCATCTGAGGCCATGTGGATGTCTGAAGGCTGCAGTGCCACTTGGAGGCATACTGATCTACATGGCCTGTGCTGCCATCTGAAGCCATGGTTAAGTCCTGGTCTGGCCTTGCTGCTGAGGGCCATGTCTAGGTCTCTGGTTGTATTTCAGTCAGGGTCTGTGTTGATGTCTGAGTCCCATGGGAATATTCCTGGGCTGGGCTGCCACCTAAGGACATGTTGATATTCAAGTACTGTGCTGAGCTGGCCCTACTCTCAATGGCCATCATATTCAGAAAAGCAGTTTGTCCCTTACCTGGGCAGCATGGGAGACCTGGGCCATGTTGAGCTAAAGTGAGCAGTGGGAGAGCTAGCCCCACCTCTCACCACTTGTAGAACTTGGGAAAGCTGGCACAGACCCTCACCAGCTGCAGCATTCAGGAGAGTTGGCTCCTTACCTCCCTTAGGCAGAACAATAGAGCTCACCTTGGTGGTGGGGTTGTAGGAGAGATGGCCCAAGGGCATGAGAGCAGGAGAGCTGACCCCACAGCTTGCCTGGGCTAAGTGGGAGGGCTAGTTCTGGTAGTGTGGGCACAGGAGAGCACATGGACTGACCAACTCAGCTTCCACCCTGGCCTAGACCCAGGTCTATGACTTGACCCACCCCAACATCTACCCTATGTATGAATTGCTGGAGCTCATGAAGGGGCATGTCCTGCAGATCCAAACTAATGACACAGGGCAACAAAAGGATATCTGAGAGGAGTCCTGCTTAGGATCCAGTTTGATAGCATAGCAGAAGCCAGAGGCCTTGAACCAGATCATGGAATCATTTTAATGAACATTTGCAAGTAAACCTGTATAGGCAAGAGGGCTCCCGTGTGACATACTGCAGCTTCCACAGTGAGATGTTTTTTAATTGTATTTATTCATTTTTATTTTTATTTATTCACTTTAAATTCTTTTCTTTTATGTGGGGGTTACAAGGGCAGAAGGGAGATATAAAGGGACAGGAAGATGAGTAGAATTGGGGTGCATGATGGGGAACTCACAAAGAATCAGTAAAAATTTTAAATTAAAACTAGTAGTGATGAAGGAGCTAGAGAAAGTACCCAAGGAGCTAAAGGGATCTGCAACCCTATAGGTGGAACGACATTATGAACTAACCAGTACCCCCCTGGAGCTCGTGTCTCTAGCTGCATATGAATCAGAAGATGGCCTAGTCGGCCATCAGTGGAAAGAGAGGCCCATCAGTCGTGCAAACTTTATATGCCTCAGTACAGGGGAATGACAGGGCCAAGAAGTGGGAGTGGGTGGGTGGGGGACTTTTGGGATAGCATTGGAAATGTAAATGAAATAAATACCCAATAATAAAAAAAAACTATTTAAAAAAACTAGTAGTGGCCTTTTTCACTTATGTATAGAAATTCAAAATTATTATGTATGACTATATACCTAGTTATTGAACTTTTTAATAGTTAGCACTGATATCTCTTTAATAGATCTAAAGCTATATCAAAATATTATAAGATACCCATAAATATGTATGATTATGTATCAGTTAAAATGTTTACTGAAACCTGGACCTGTGAGATGGTGCAGTGGGTAAAAGGCACTTGTCACCAAGCCCAGCAGCTGAAGGTAAGTTCTTGGGATCCGCATGGAGGGAGGAGAGAAGCAGCTCGTGTCAGTTACCCTCTGACGCTGTGTGGCGCCATCGCTCTCATCCACTGCTCACTCACCTGTACATAAAATAGAGAATATTAAAAAAGAATCCAAGAATTCCCAGTGTAGATGTGTTTGCAGCACCAAGCATATAGCCTCTAATACCTGAGAAACCTTGAGTAGTCATCCTCTTTGTGTAGTGGATTCTCTCACACTCAGAACATGAGAGCTGACCATCTCTCAGAGGCTCCTCTTAGCTCCTGTGGCGAGAGCCTGGTTCTTTCACTTGTGCCACAGGCTCCCTTCTGCTTCCGCTCCACAAAATCCAGCTTCCAATACCACTGAGGAGAGTGCAGTACTCTCGCTTCTAGTCAGAAGTGAGAAGTCAGACATTGTATGAGTTTCTTTCGTTTAAGTCAGATGGCTAGAATACTTTACCTATGCTAACATACAGTTTGTGATGCGGTAGATGTAGTATACCCCAGTACTGTGTGTGCATCACCTCACATTAACTGCCCCTACTTGGGATTTTTAAATATATTGGATTCTTATTTATTGCCTTAGCTTTAGGGTGGGGTCTTTTAAGTCCCCCATTTGAATTTTTTTCTACTTGTGGATGAATAGTTATTATGTAAAGGAATTCAAAATGTCATAAGTTTTTCTGGGATGATGACTTACTCTGGAAGATAAGGAAGGGATTTGAAAATTTAGGCCAGCCAGGGCTTCACTTCAAAAACAACAACAACAACAACAACAACAAAAACCAAACCACCACCACCACCAATTCAGCTTCCACCAAAACACCACCAGCACCACCAAAACAACAAAACAAACAAACAAACAAACAAACAAAACCATTTAATTCAAGTAGTTCATAAGTCTTGATTCTGATAAATATTGTACTTGTTAAACTGAAATCCTTATGACATTTGAAATGTAAACTTAAAGACACGGATTATACTTTATTGTTAAAGTCTATGGAAGATTGTTGGGCAGCTTCCTGTACATTTAAAGAAGTCAGCTGGATGACCCACACCCCTGCCTCTAGATCAGTATCCACAGTCACTGAGTAGTAACCATCATGTGGCCTATTTAGAAATATCCAAGATGACCTCATAAATACTGCTCCTTTACTGTTAGTAAGGCAAACAAACACATATTGTTGATTTCATTCAATGATAAAATATTAAAAACTCCTGATATATGCAATGAATGCAGAAAGAAGCAAGACAAAAGTGGTGTTTCTTTATCTGTCAAGAAGATGCAAACAGATTGGTCACACCAGGAGTCAGGTGAGTCGCTAAGGGTGCTGTGTAGTGCCTGGAGAGAGGCCTGAGATGATGGAATGTTGTTGAGTAGGATGGGGATCATGTGAGTCTTCACATCTACACCACTGAGCTCATGCTGCCATCTGTGTATTTCCCTTTACCCCCAGGAACGCATAGAAAGAGGGAGAGAGAAAAAAAGCCTCCCTTTCCCTTCGCTTTTCTTTACTATCATATATGTATGTATGTATGTGTGTCTGTGTATATATATATTTTAGGGATTTAAACTAGTTGAATTGCTATTTAATCAAATAAGTAATTGCTACTCTGAGTAATAAAGGAAATATTAAGTAGATAGTCTAAAAGGCATATTTCAAACAAATGGTACAGATTTTTTGTTAAATTTCACTCAATATATAGGTTTCATATATATGTATATGCACATATGTTTAATTAAATAATCTATTTTAATATTTAAAATAAAGCTTGACCCAATGTTACATTGTGTCTTTTTGCTACAAAATTAAAAAACAAACAAAAAAACCAAAACCAAACCCAAGCCAAACCACCACCTCCAAAACCCTTTTCACCTATGTAGAAGCTATTGGAAGGCCCTGCTGTCTGTCCACTGGTGGGCTCATGCACCTAGTCTTAGCTCTCAGTCACCTGCTGCCTGAGGCACACACACATGTGGGAGATAAGACACCCAACCTAGTCATTATGGCCCTGAATTCACATCCTCCTGCCTCAGCTTTCTGAGTACTGGGGTTACAGGCAGAAGCATCTGACCCTAGAATATTTTAAATCAAATTAGTTTTTACTTTGTCATAAAAAAATACTTTTTAAGGCAAAGGCTCTTCACAGTATCAAGCAAAGAAAATACTAATTTTAATAATTTAAAAATGTGCAGATTCTCCTTGCTGTTCATTTCTTTCCGAGTTGGCTTGTTCTAGTGAAGAATAGAAGAGATCTTCTTATTGCTTTTGCTCTACAGACGAGCTTTCCCAGCTTTGCTCTGCGTGCAGGTTGCTTGCTGGACTGGGTCGTGAGTTCTGTGTAGTTTCCTGCATGCTGTCTTCGCCAACTGCCCACCTGTGTGTCGTAGAGCCTTTTCTGGACCTAAAACTGAAAACAAGGCTGCATGGCTTCAGGCTTGATGTCCCTGGCAGTGCTCCCCAGTGGGCAATGCTCGCCTTGGTGCACTGGATCAGAAGACATTTTCTGGTGGTCTCTTGATTTTAAGATTGATCCATGGCCTCTGGTGCTATTGGTCCAGTTAATCAGTTAGCAAGTTCCAGTAACGTTAGGATAGGTGACAGTAGCAGTGTGCTGCTGTTGTCTAGAATATCTAGTATTTTATCACCAGTTAACAAACTGGTGGTTGGTTGTTTTTTGGTGGGGGGAGGGGGAGGGAGGGCGGACTTCATTCCTTTTGCTGGAATCCCAGCTAATATGATGAACGTTCCTCTTTTTTACCATCTTATTCCAAATACGGTTTATTCAGGAAAGGCAAGGTAAGGGTTTGATCCTTTCCCTTCATTAGCATCATGTGCAGACCTGGAATCCGCCATGTCTCCAAGGATGTTCCTGTGGGAGTGTGCATGCTTTAAATGGGGAGTGACACTTATAAGCTACACTCGATGTGCTGGCTGCCTTCGTTACTAACACATTGCTTGGCCTCTCTTAAGTAGATAGAGCTGGGAAATACCATATTCCTTTAAAGTTTTTTTATATTTACTTTTGTGGTAGAGCCCAGGCTGGCTTTTACGTCAGTGTGTTGCTTAGATGAGCTTGAATGTCTGCTCTTCTTGTATACTTCCAGGCACTAGGATTGCAGGCATGTACTACCATTCCTGCTTCAGATGGCGTTGGGATCAAACCCAAGGCTCTGAGCACACTACGCCAGCAGCCTGCCACAGTCTCACCACCTTTCTTCTGCTTTTTGTTTTTAGAGAGAGATACATCAGATACTTACACGTTTGATTCATATTTTAGATTAATTCATGTATTTGATTTTTACATTTCATTATCTGATTCTAACATAAACACAGTTATTTGTACTTTAATTTGTTTTGCACCTATCTTTGGATGTATAATAATGTAATAATAGTACTGACATCAGTAGCATGTTTGCTAGAAATATTTCTCAATTTCCTTTTCTTTAGGCTACAAATATTTTGCTGTCTTTAAAGTCGTTTAAAATAATTAACTTGCACAGTTAAGGCCATCAGTTTAGTTTAGTTTTAGTGCACTTGTGTTTTTTTTTTTTCTTTAAAAATATTTGTCTCTATTTTGGTTTAATTTTATTTGAATTTAAAGTATGTTACTATTAAAATTCATACTTCTGGTAATATGAATATGGAAAACAGTTTGAGATTGTTTTGTTCTGTTTTTTTTTTTTGAGTAAATCTCATTGGTATTTTTAAAAATTAGTTAAAAATTTCCTTCTCATTAAATCACAAACTCAGTTCACAATTAGATTGTGTTTCCTTTGTATTTTAGTGGTTTCTCTCCCCCCCACCCCCGGAAATTTTTGTGTAATTATGAATAAAATCTCAGTTTTGGCTTTATGCTTAAAAAAAGCAAATAAATGCTTATATCTTATTTTCTTAAATGAAAGGTAGGGCAGAATACACACCGTTTTGTTATGTTAAAAAGTAAACAAGGAAAGGAAGAGAGTGAAAGCAAGCGGGTCTGGTCTGCTTTATTGTTGAGTGGTTTATATTGTGATGCTTAGGCATCTGGTGGCACATTGGTGGGTTTTATAGGTACTGACTGTATGGGTTTTGTTTGTTTTTTTGGTATTTCCTGGGATTAGATGGCATTTTAGGTTTTGAAAGTCTCACCCACAGATTATCATCAGATAAGTCAAAGCATTACTGCTAACCCTGTATTAATTGCTAATGTTTACTTCCTTGATTAGCAATGAATAAATAAATAAAATTATTAACAGGTGATATTTTTAATGATTAAATATGCATACATTTCTGGGGTATTTATAAAATTGATATCCAAACTAGTTACTATTTGGTTTTAAATAATATGACTATACAGTTGAATTTTTTAAGTACAGAAAATGCTAAAACTTAGTTTAAACTTTGTTTATATTAATTAGAGAACTGTGTGGAGAGGCCTTCCACTCCCCCTCCTTCAGAGATTACTAATTGAAGTCTAGCTGGTGTGGTTTGTTGTGACAATGTTTCACCTGTGTATCTCTAATGTTTTTAAACAGGTAGTATAACTCCAACTGTGGAACTGAATGGGCTCGCTATGAAAAGGGGAGAGCCTGCCATCTACAGGCCACTAGATCCAAAGCCATTCCCAAATTATAGAGCTAACTACAACTTCCGGGGCATGTACAATCAGAGGTTTGTATGTCTTCTTTGGTTTTGTTCTTATTTACTATTTTATGCATATTGCAGACGTTTTTGACATTCTAAGGATATTTGCATTGTGAACACAATTGACCTTGGGCATCTTGGGAGTTTAGATAAACCAGACTCACCAAGTGTGTTGGAAGTTAAAGGCAGAACAGAAACAAAACTCTGTAGCCTCAGAAGCTTTCTTTGCTAATGTACACAAGCCTCGGGACCCGCCATGCAGCATTCTCACTCCCTCACCACAGTACACTTGGTGTCTGCCTTTCCTGACTTGATGACTGCGTTAATGGCCTTGCATTTTTGTGATTTATAGCAACTTCTTTGGAGAGGCTTTACTAAGTCTTTGTTGCATATGGCACAGTTGTGATAGTTCAAGTGCAACTTTACAAGAGTGTAGAAATTTCAAAATAAAAACAGGATCTCTTTTCTTGTGAGGGGTTCTATTGCTGTGAAGAGTCACCATGACCACAGCTACTCTTATAAAGAGAAGCATTAATTGGGGCTGGCTTACAAACATCTTGATCTACAGGCAGCAGGAAGAGTCAGTAATATGGTTCCTCCAGCAACTTACTCCAACAAGGCCACTCCTCTTAATGGTGCCTTTTCCCTATAGACCTATGGGGGTCATTTTTATTCAAACCACCACAATCCTTATTGTAAAACTTATACAAAACTAATCATAGGGAATGTAGAAAATGCTAGATGGTAAAGAAATAGAAATATCTTGCTACCCTAGAGCTCGCTACTGTAAATATTTTGATTTACTTTAAATTATTCTTTGTGTATAAACATATTTAATGGAAATTGAGTTGTTCTGTAATACATGTGTATATGTACAATAAAATGCACAGATCATCAGTGTATATCTTGATGACCTCATGTATGTATGCATCTGTTCTCTCTTCACTGACTTTTAACCTAAGTGTGTCTTGATGGATTTGCCATCATGGCAGGGTTCCCTTAGATTTCCATGCTCACAACACACCCTTTGCCAGAAGTGATCTTCAATCTCTTGCCACAGATTAGTTCTGTCATATAAATATGTGCTGCACATAATCTCTCTGGCTTCTTTTACTGTAACCGATGGTTTTCTTGCTCTGTTTTGAGATTTATTAATACTGCTTATATCTGGGTTCTCTCTTTCTTAATTGTTGAATAGTATGGCTGATTCTTAACTTGTTTAATCTGTGTGTGCGATATGGTACTTTTTTCACCCAGCGTAGAGACCATGTGACATATAATTGTTCTTTTAGAGCCTTTTAGAGCTGGCTATAGATGGCCTCATCTGGCAAGGTGTATTTTCACCTGTGTACATTGTTCTGACACCTGAGCTGGTGTCTACCTCCTTCCCTGGGATTATAGACACATACCCTACATAAATAGCATCATAGAAATAGGTTTATTATGTTTATTTACAAATATTGTTTATAGCTCTGTTATTTCCTAGATGTAGATCACTACAGGAGGAATATTACAATTAAGAATAATATATTACTCAACCATATTACAATTCTGTTCTAATTTTTCATTAAAAGAGGTTACCAAGATATTTACTAATTTTAATAATTTCCTCTGGAGGAAAAAATCTTGAGTTTTAATTGGATTTGGCAATTTTCATTTTTTAAAAGAAATGTTCTAAAGTCATTCTGTAAATTCAGAAATATCTATTTTTGGATTGTCACAGTAAGGAATTTTCAATATTCTACATACCCTTCTATATGTTTGCAATGTCCAGGACATAGAAGAAAGCCAAGTACAGAGGATGAATACCATGACAATGCTGGTTTTCATTTTTTATAGCATTTGAGAATGCATTTTCTATTTTTATAGCTCTGAATTTTGAAATACGTTACTTTGCTTGAAAGTTACAAAGTGATCTTTAAAGCTTTCTGTGATGCTGACTGCTCCCAAGCAGGGCTGTCCTCAGGTGCTTACTAGGTATCTTTTTATTTGTCTGTTTTAATTTATTTTTATTGCATTTCCTGACTAGTTTTCAAATGTTTGTGTTAACATTATTAACAGTCAATCTATTTTGTTTGTAATTTTTCTGCCTATATTTTGCCTTTTAACTTTGTGTCTTGTTATAATTTTATTAGCTTTTGATATTGATATTTAAAAACAATTTTTCTTCCTCCTCATTGCCCTCCTCCTCCTTTTGTGTTTTGTTTTGTTTTGAGACAGGGTTTCTCTGTGTAGTCCTGGCTATCCTAGAACTCGATCTGTAGACCAGGCTGGTCTTGAACTCACAGAGACCCACCTACCTCTGTCTCTTGAGTGCTTATATTAAAGGTATGGGCAACTACTACCTGGCTTACAATTTCATTATTATATATAAGAACTTTGATATGTGATCAGTATTTGTAATGCCTTTGTTAAGGTTTTATATACTTACTGCTAATCAGATGTATAGAGAATATAATAATTTAGTTTATATATAACTTAATGCTTTGTAGTGCCTTGTTTGGTAGTAGAAATTAACGGTTTCCATTTAAAATGGTACTGTTCGAATTCTGACTACTTCTTTTAGGAGTTACTCTTAAGTAAATAACTCCTGTCTAGTCTCTCTGGCTTCCTGTGTCTCCTCCTCCTCCTCCTCTTCTCCCTCGTCGTCGTTGTCGTCGTCGTCGTCGTCGTCGTCCTCCTCCTCCTCCTCCTCCTCCTCCTCCTCAGTGTGTCTTACTTTATGCTAGGAAGCCCTTATGTCTCATTGGAAGGTTATGTCCTTTGACAGCTGCTCTATGTGGTCTTCTTACTTACCTGGAGTTGGCCTGTATGGGATGATTTCTGATTTAGTCCCCACTTAGGTGATGCTTTCAGAGTACCTCCCATCCCCCCTTCTAGCTTGGCTAATACCCTCAGCCTGTCTGGCTTGCCAGGCATTTTCCATCTCTCCAGCCCTATCCCTTTCCCAGTGTCTCTCTTTCTCACTGTGGCATCCCCAGTAGGCTTCCTGGCTCTCAGCTCAGAGTGTGCAGTACAGCTTTACCCTACCCTTCTTCATACTATGTGCCGTTGCTCTTCCTTTAGGCCTGTGGTTCCCTGGCATCCCTAGAGCTAGCTACTGCTTCAGTACAGTAGAAACAAGCAAAGAGCACACAGTCCATTTTATACATGTAATATGTTTCATTTTTAAGTTCCCCACTTTTTTATCTGATTTTGGGGAGAAGGTGGAGAGAGTTCTTCAATCTTATCTAGGCTGACATTGAACTCTGTGTAGTCCAGGCTGGCATCCCGATACCTAGCTCATATTTTCTCTCTTTTCAAAATAGGTTATTTGCAAATTATGCTAATTATGCAAAACAACAGATTTATTATGATATTTTATAGCTGTATATAATTTAATCACTATCCTTTCTTATTTCCCCTTTCCCCTCCTTCTTCATTTCTTTTCCCAAAGAGTACCCTGTCTGTATTTCTTCCTTTAAAAAAAAAAAAATACAGATTGTGCATGAGAGTAAACATGGTATATGTCTTTCTGAGTCTAGCTTATTTTGTGTAACATGATGATCTCTTGTTCCATTTTCCTGCAAAAGATTAAGGTTTGTTCATCTTTTTGGATGAGTAACACTCCATTGTGTATACGCACCACGTTTTCTCTTCCATTTGGATCTATATATATTTTGTTATTGTGAATAATGGGGCAGTAAACATGGATGTGCAGGTGTCTGTGGCTTCTTGATTGACAGTACTTTAGGTCCACACAGGATGGTGTTTACAGTTCTGGGTTTGACCTTTGAGGAGGTCTATCCTGATTTGACCTTTGAGGAAGGTCTACCCTGATCTCCACAGTGCCTTTGAGGAAGGTCTATCCTGATCTCCACAGTGCCTTTGAGGAGGTCTACCCTGATCTCCACAGGGCCCAGGATAAAACACTTGTAATGTATTAAGTGACATTCATGACAACAGTTTTGTTTTAACATGATTTCTTTTATATATATTTTAATCCCTGGTTGCTTACTAAAATTTTGACTAGTGAATTTATTATTTTCAAATAAAGCAATCTGGCACTAAAGTGATGGATTATCAGAGAGCAATCCTGGTGCTTTATACGTTCATGTTCTAGAGGAAGAGGCAGTGGGTAAGAGGGGTGCAGTCACTGAGGAGGGGCACTTGACAAAGATGGAAAGAAACGGGGGAAGGAGGGGTAGGACAAACAAAGAACCATGTGAACGAAAGCAGGGAGGAGGATGCCTGCTCTTGGCTGCCTTGACTGTGTAAACTGTGTCTGGGGCTCTTGGCTGCCTTGACTGTGTAGACTGTGTCTGGAACACAGGCACCAGGGGGAGCAGAGGTGGCAGGAGGGCCAAGGGTCCAGGGTCATGGGATGTAATTTGGTTTACTCACTTTTCTACATGTTGTTAAGAAATGTTAATATTTTCCTCTCATTTCTAATTCTGAGATCTGATTTGTGTATTCCATGGGGGAGCAGGACTTGTACCTACATGTTCTCCAAATGTCTCCTCATATCAGGAGTTCTTTCCCTTTATATTTTTGCATTCTTTATGGTTTTTCTGCTGATAACAAAGAGGGTAAAAGACTCCAAGAGCTCACCTCAAGCTGCAATGCCAGTTTCAGCTGGAAAGCCTCCTTAGAAAGGCAGCATTACTCAGTAATCTCTAAAAGGTATGATTTCATGTGTGACCTGAATTTGCTGATGACAGCTTAAGCTAGAATCTGCTCCGGAGATGTGGAGCACAAGATTGGAGGCAGCTTACTTCTTGGCAGATTCCAGATTAACTGGTAGCTGCTTAAACCAGGAACTGAGAGGCTAAGTCCAAGAAACATCACTTAGGGATACTTTTGAAAACTTATCTCATTTCCTACTTAAGGTAATATAAATAGTAATTAGCTGTTGTTTTCTTTGTTCTTTGCTGTTGGATTTTCTGCTTGAGCTCATATAGAGGCCTAAGCAGAATGTTATTTTCCTCTGTTCTGTTTTATAAGTGGAGAGGTTTATTCTTGTACAACTTGGTGATACAGGGGGGATTCTGAAGTACTTCTCTCCTGTTAACACCCAGGATGCTTGGTTGTAGCTGCATCTTGTGGTGTTTTTCTCTTTGTCTAAGGCCCTAGTTGATATTCCACAAATAGAAAGCACTTAATATCCAAATGACAAACTGTGAGTAGATGTGCTTAGCCTACATGCATGTGTGCATGTATCCTGGGATATTCGTATTTGTAGATAAAAAAATGTCGTATTGTGTCAGGAGACTGGACAGCTAAGGGAAGGTTGGAGAACAGCTTATGCATGTGTTAATTATCTATTACTGTGACAAAATAGTCAGCTGGGCACGGGGCTTTTGCCTGTAACCCTGGCATTTCCCCATTTGACAGGCTGAGACAGAAGGATAACATAAATTTGAGGCTAACTTGAGCAACAAAGTAAGAAGACCTTGTTGTAAAAACGGGAAGGGTAATCCTTTTTCCTTTAACTTTTTTAGACTGAGTCTTCTATGGAAGCTCATAGTGTAGCTGAGGTTAGCTTTGAATTCCCAATCCTCCTGCATTACCTCTTAAGTCCTCAAGTTACAGGTACATTCTGACACACAAGGCTTCAGGCTTCCAAGTATGGACGTGTACAACCCTGGTGATTGGACCTTACTGCCTCTGCACCTGTGGTGAGGTAGAACATCTTCCTGGGAGTCCATGGTAGAAGACGCCATTCACCTTCAGATGCTAGGTGCAAAGACAGAAAGATGGACAGTCTGATTTCAGACTCCTTTTATATTATCAAAGATGAATTTTTAGATTTCCTTTATTATTTTCTGTGTATGAGTGTTTTGTCTATAGGTATTTCTGTACACCACGTATATGCCTGGTGTCCAAGGAGGTCGAGAGAGGACAGGCATTAGATCCTCTGGGACTGGAGTTACAGATAGTTGTGACCCGCCATGGGGGAATTGGGAACAAATGCTCATAACCACGGAGACATCTCTCTAGCTCCTCAGTACCCCTTTCAGTGGCACACCTTCATATTGACTGGACTACTTCCACAGAGGCCCCACTTCCAAAAGGCATGTCTTCCACTAGCATAGCAGGCCGGGTACCATACCTTTAACTCACGGTCTTTATTCACAGTACATGTATTTCTGCATGTCATCTGTAAAAGGTTTTCTTTTCAAATTTGTGTGTGTGTGCGTGTGTATGAGGTGTGTTACAGTTATGCCATCATGTATGCATGGAGGTCAGAGGGCAGCGTACAGGAACCATTGCTCTCCTCTTCTGTGGGCTTGGGAAGCAGACTCAGGCTACCAGGCTTGATTGGCAGCAGCACCTTTGCTTGCTGCTCAATCTACCTGGCCCCATTCTGCCACCTCTTTATAAATAAATTATGTAGAAAAGAATAGAATGAGTTAAACTAGGCATCCTATTAATAGTTGATAAGTATTGTCTATTTACAAATGAAAAGTTATTATTGCTTGGCAGGAGGCTTTCAGCCCCTTGTCCTTCTGACACATATTTTGAAAGATCTTCCACTCAGATTATGCTATTTGAGAATGGGGTTTTGCCCCACATAACTGGGGCGTCTGTTAGGCAGACCCTAAGGCTAGCTGGATACAGCGCTTGACCTTCCTTGATTCCATCTTTTTCTTGCCCTTGTGGTTTTTCTTTGCCAGACTTTCTTTTCAAAGAAACCCACTCTTGTGCCTAATAAGTGACAGTAGTTTGTACAGTAGACTTGGAGTGGGGAAGGTGAAAGATACCGTTTTGATTTCAGCCACTAGGTGGTGCTTGTGTACTGCCAAAGTGTAGAGACTAGTGGGGTTTTTTGTTTTGTTTTGTTTTTACTTTTTATTATTATTTTTAAGACAATCCCTTTATATTTGAAGTCTACTTTTACAGTGATTATCTAGTTTAAAGGTAACTTTTTTAATTAGATATTTTCTTTATTTACATTTCAAATGCTATCCCAAAATTTCCCTATTCCCTCCCCCCACCCTGTTCCCCTACCCACCCACTCCCACTTCTTGGCCCTGGCGTTCCTCTGTACTGGGGCATATAAAGTTTGCAAGACCTAGGGGCCTCTCTTCCCAACGATGGCCAACTAGGCCATCTTCTGCTACATATGTAGGCTAGAGACACAAGCTCTAGGGATACTGATTAGTTCATATTGTTGTTTCACATATCCGGTTGCAGATCCCTTCAGCTCCTTGGGTACTTTCTCTAGCTCCTCCATTGGGGGCCCTGTGTTCCATCCTATAGATGACTGTGAGCATCCACTTCTGTATTTGCCAGGCACTGGCATAGCCTCATACGAGACAGCTATGTCAGGGTCCCTTCAGCAAAATCTTGCTGGCATATGCAATAGTGTCAATAGTAGCCTGGGCTGGCATTTGTATTCTCTTAGTGTCTGTATAACATCTGTCTAGGATCTTCTGGCTTTCATATTCTCTGGTGAGAAGTCTGGTATAATTCTAATAGGCCTGCCTTTATATGTTACTTGACCTTTTTCCCTTACTACTTTTAATATTCTATCTTTATTTAGTGCATTTGTTGTTCTGATTATTATGTGTCGGGAGGAATTTCTTTTCTGGTCCAGCTTATTTGGAGTTCTATAGGCTTCTTGTATGTTCATGGGCATCTCTTTCTTTAGGTTAGGGAAGTTTTCTTCTATAATTTTGTTGAAGATATTTGCTGGCCCTTTAAGTTGAAAATCTTCATTCTCATCTACTCCTATTATCCATAGGTTTGGTCTTCTCATTGTGTCCTGGATTTCCTGGATGTTTTGAGTTAGGATCTTTTTGCATTTTCTTTGATTGTTGTGCCCATGTTCTCTATGGAATCTTCTGCAGCTGAGATTCTCTCTTCCACCTCTTGTATTCTGTTGCTGATGCTTGCATCTATGGTTCCTGATTTCTTTCCTAGAGTTTCTATCTCCAGAGTTGTCTCCCTTTAGGTTTTCTTTATTGTTTCTATTTCCCTTTTTAGGTCTTGGATGGTTTTATTCAATTTCATCATCTGTTTGGTTATGTTTTCCTGTAATTCTTTAAGGACTTCTACCTCTTTAGCAGTATTCTCCTGTATTTCTTTAAGTGAGTTATTAATGCCCTTCTTAAAGTCCTCTACTAGCATCATGAGATATGATTTTAAATCTGAGTCTTGCTTTTCGGGTGTGTTCAGTTATCCAGGACTGGCTGAGGTGGGAGTGCTAGGTTCTGATGATGGTGAGTGGTCTTGGTTTCTCTTAGTAAGATTCTTACGTTTGCCTTTCACCATCTGGTAATCTCTGGTGTTAGTTGTTATAGATGTCTCTGGTTGGAGCTTGTTCCTCCTGTTATCCTGTTAGCCTCTGTCAGCAGTCCTGGGAGTCCAGCTCTCTCCTGAGTCTCAGTGGTCAGAGTACTCTCTGCAGGCAAGCTCTCCTCTTGCAGGGAAGGTACACAGAGGTCTGGCGTTCAGACCTGCCTCCTGGCTGAAGATGAAGGCCAGAAACAGGGCCTGTCCCAGATTTGTTGCCTCTGCAGTCTGCAAGCTCACCTGCATATACTGGTCTCCGAGGGACCCTGGACACAAGATGGCTCTCTCACCTGCTCTGGAGGTCAGAGCCCTCTCAGGCAGACACCTCTCCTCTGGTGGGGAAAGGTGCCCAGATGTCTGGAGCCCAAAACAGGGTCTGTCCCAGAAGTTGTGTCGCTTCTGCAGTCCGCTTGCTCACCCTCCACTGTCTGTGAGCTGGCCTGCACAGACTGTTCTCCGAGGGACACGGGACACAAGATGGCTCCCTTACCTGCTCTGGCGGTCAGAGTCCTACCAGGCAGAAACCTCTCCTCTGGCAGGGAAGGTGCCCGGATGTCTGGAGCCCAAAACAGGATCTGTCCCAGAAGCTGTATCGCTTCTGCAGTATGCACTCGCACCTGAGCAGACTGGTCTCTGAGGGACCCGGGGCACAAGATCTAGTGTTTTCATTAGTCTCTATTTCAAGGTCAGGGACTATCAAATGAAAGCTTAAAATGACCAGCATTCAACCATGTTTTGACTTATTGATATTCTGATTTCATATGATTTAATATGGAAAAATGTCAAGTAAAGAGCTCTAAAGTATTTTTGGATAAAAGGAATAAGCATTTAGGTGGTGAAAAGCACAACTGTATTTTAGCAGTTAAAGATGACTTTACATTTGGTATACTGTATCCCTTGGTTTGGGGAATATATTCCTTTTATTTATCATGTCTTACACATAAAGGTCATTTTCTTTGTAAGGATAACACCCAATAGAATAGATATAGAAGTGAAAGAAAACTGAAAAGTACATTTAAAAGTGTTTTTCTCATGTCTTTACGTGGGTCTGCAGTGTTAGACTCATTTTTTGTTGTTTGTTTGTTTCATTTTTTGAGACAGGGTTTCTCTGTGTAGCCCTGACTGTCCTGGAACTCACTCTGTAGACCAGGTTGGCCTACCTCTGCCTCCCAAGTGCTGGGATAAAAGGCGTGCGCCACCACGCTCGGCTTAGACTCTTCTTAATGAAGAGAAATGAATCTAAATAACTGAGACACACTTAAAATACACTACCTTCTAAAAATACTGGTAAGCCAGAGAAGAGCATCTGAATACATGGCCAAAGCAAGAATGAAGAAGAATGACCTTAATAACCCATATGGCCACAGATATTAACAAACATCTTTAAGGAAATATTAGCAATGTAAATTTAGCTACTGTAATATACCACAATTAAATGAAACTTGTTTTGGGAAAAAAAGATTAGTTTAGTATGGTAATAAAAATAATCAATTGTATTAATTAAATGGAGAAAAACTATATGAACATTTCATTAGAAGAGAAAAAAGCATTTGATAAGCTAGCAGTTGTTCAGGGTATAGACTTAGCAATCTGGGGATGGAAGATGGGGTGTCTTGAGATCATCTTCAGCTGCCTAGATTAGTGGTTCTCAATCTCCCCAATGTTGTGACCCTTCAATACAGTTCCTTATGATGTAACCCCAACCATGAAAATGTTACTTATTGCCATTTCATGACTGTGATTTTGCTACTGTTACGAATTGTAATGTGTTTTATAATAATTTTAGGTGACTCCTGTGAAAGGGCTCTTGGATGCCCAAGGGGTTGTAACCCACAGGTTGAAAAGTGCTGGACTAGATACATTCCTTGTGCAGTCAGAACCAAGACACTGGCATGTGCTGTTATCACTTCAATTTCAGTGGTACTTGAACTCTTGTATATAAATAAAGTAAGAAATAAATGGAGAGAAATATTAGAAAAGAAGTAAAGCTATTTCTGTCTGTAAAAACCAATTTTGAGTGTAGAAAGTTCTAAGATATGAAAACCAAGAGCTACTAGAATAAGGGAGTTTTTAGTACAGTCACAGGATACAAGGTCTGTATACTAGAAAACTCAATGGTAGTTCTGCTTAGTAATCATGAACAACTGGGCAGTTATAATCATGTAAAATGTTGTTTTTGTAAGTCAAATTAACAAAATAAGTACACAACGTGTGTGTTGAAAGCTATAACACAATTGCTCCTACTAAGGAAGACTCTTCCTGATTAAGATGATCACTCTCCAGAAGGTAACATGAAGGTGAAGTACAGTTTCCACGAAAATCCTAGCTGTTCATTTAATAACATAGCATTTTGTAGATGTGCAAAAGGCTGCTAGTAAACAAGGAAAGTTTGAGAGGAACAGAGTGTGAGGGCTCACAGTATCTGACTTTACTACTTGTTAAAATCTGTTTTGAGGTCTGGGATGCAGTTTGGTTGGATGAGTGCTTGCCTAGCATGCTAGGGCCCTGGATCCAATCACCAGCACCACATAAATCTGGTACATGCATCTGGGAAGAGGAAGGGATACAGGAGGATCAGAAGTTCAAGATCATGATCAGCTACCTAGTGAGTTTGAGGCCAACCCAGGCTTTAAGAGATCATGTTTGGAGGAAGAAAACCCAAACAGCAACAACAAAAACCCTACATGATTAAATCAGTAGATATTGGAATGTTGACAGAGATATAGAGCAATGGAACAGAAAAGAATAATAAATAAATGGAATAGAAAAGAACAGAGGTTGCTACACTGGGGCCCATGGTCCCAGATATGGTTTGCTTCTTTTGTGTGTGTTGCCTGCAAATTAGGAATAGTTTTTTCATTTTCAAGCTGGAAAAATGGTAAAAGAAGAAAGATACAGTTCATGAAGCTAGGTGACATTGACATTTTAGTGTATGTTAGATTGGGGTGCATCCATAGCTTCTTGTTTGGGTGTTGTCTATTGCTTTTGTGCTACTCTGATACATCTGGATAGTTATAGCAGGGTTTGTATGTCCTGGCCCTTTGAAAAAGGTTGCTAATCTCAGAAATATTGTGGTAAGAAATAGATTTATCATACATGGCCATTTAGTTCATTTAAAACTAATTCAGTAAAGGTGCCAGTAGGGAAGGCTGCTGTGCAGTGTGAATGAGAACAGGAATGCATTCAGTTGAAAAGATGAGCTGGGAAAGAGGGTCTAGCACACGCATGAGTGTGCTGTGATTGGTGTGTTAAGTGTTCATAAACAAACATGATGGGAAGTCTGCCGTAAGCAAAGAATGCTGATATGGAGAAAGCAGTCAGAGCTCACCTTTAAGCTTGGGCACACAAAGAATCCAAATTTCCTTTCTCTAGCATTTAATATTTCTATTTGCAGAATACTAAAGTTGCGCTTGTTCCCATTTTCCTGGAATAACACAGATGAATCTATTTACCCTGAACCATTGGAGGGCAGCATGGCTTTGTGTTTTGATGCCACTTTTACAGTCTCAGAATGCTTTGAGTTATGGGTTTAATATCGTTTAGGAAAATTGAATATTTTAGTTAAAATTAAACTTTTTACTTGGCCTTTTTAAGTAGAAACTGGGACATTATCATTATGTTCCCTTTGTTCCCTTCTACCTTCTCATCCCTAGACCTAGAAGCTAGTAGGGCTGCTTGGTAAAGGTTGGAAAGTTTTGACTCTAGTTCAGCACTATATACAGTTTCCTGAAATAAAGAATTGGAAGGCAAATATACAAAGTTTTTTCTATTTATTTATTTATTTTCCCCATTTTTATTAGATATTTAGCTCATTTACATTTCCAATGCTATACCAAAAGTCCCCCATACCCACCCAACCCCACTCCCCTACCCACCCACTCCCCCTTTTTGGCCCTGGCGTTCCCCTGTACTGGGGCATATAAAGTTTGCGTGTCCAATGGGCCGACTAGGCCATCTTTTGATACATAAGCAGCTAGAGTCACGAGCTCCGGGGTACTGGTTAGTTCATAATGTTGTTCCACCTATAGGGTTGCAGATCCCTTTAGCTCCTTGGGTACTTTCTCTAGCTCCTTCATTGGGAGCCCTGTGATCCATCCATTAGCTGACTGTGAGCATCCACTTCTGTGTTTGCTAGACCCCGGCATAGTCTCACAAGAGACAGCTACATCTGGGTCCTTTCGGTAAAATCTTGCTAGTGTATGCAATGGTGTCAGCATTTGGATGCTGATTATGGGGTGGATCCCTGGATATGGCAGTCTCTACATGGTCCATCCTTTCATCTCAGCTCCAAACTTTGTCTCTGTAACTCCTTCCATGGGTATTTTGTTCCCACTTCTAAGGAGGGGCATAGTGTCCACACTTCAGTCTTCATTTTTCTTGAGTTTCATGTGTTTAGAAAGTTTTTTCTTTTCTAGAGGTATCTGTAAGACCACACATTAGGTAAGCTTCATCAGAAAGCTCATCTTGGCCGGAGCACCTGGAGGAGCCATCTTGGTTTCCGGTTCCCACCGAGACAAGTTTGCACAGGTGAGACTGAGGACTACAGAAGCGAACAGCTTCTGGGATAGGCAGAAGCCACACAACTTCTGAGGCAGACCCTGTTTCAGGCTCCAGACATCCAGGCACCTTCCCTGCCAGAGGAGAGGTGTCTGCCCCACCCAGGAGGGCTTTGCCAGAGCACCTGGGGGAGCCATCTTGGTTTCCGGATCCCACTGAGACTAGTTTGCACAGGTGAGAGTGTGGACTACAGAAGCTAACAGCTTCTGGGACAGGCCCTGTTTCGGGCCTTCATCTTCTGCCAGGAGACAGGTCCAAACGCCAGATATCTGTTCGCTTTCCCTGCAAGAAGAGAGTGCTCTGACCACTGAAACTCAGGAGAGAGCTACTCTTTCAGGTCTGCTGATAGAAGCTAACAGAATCAGGAGAGGAACAGCTCTAACCAGATACAACTATAACACCTAACTCCAGAAATTACCAGATGGCAAAAGGCAAACGTTAGAATCTTATTAACAGAAACCAGGACTACTCAACATCATCAGAACCCAGCACTCCCACCTCTGCCAGTCCTGGGCACCCCAACACACCCGAAAAGCTAGACTCAGATTTAAAAGCATATCTCATGATGATGGTAGAGGGCATCAAGAAGAACTTTAATAACTCACTTAAAGAAATACAGGAGAACACTGCTAAAGAGTTAAAAGTCCTTAAAGAAAAACAAGAAAACACAATCAAACAGATAGAAGTCCTTAAAGAAAAACAGGAAAACACATCCAAACAGCCGATGGAAATGAACAAAACCATACTAGACCTAAAAAGGGAAGTAGACACAATGAACAAAACCCAAAGTGAGGCAATGCTGGAGATAGAAACCCTAGGAAAGACATCTGGAAACATAGATGCGAGCATCAGCAACAGAATACAAGAGATGGAAGAGAGAATCTCAGGTGCAGAAGATTCCATAGAGATCATCAGCTCAACAATCAAATAAAATGGAAAATGCAAAAAAGATCCTAACTCAAAACATCCAGGAAATCCAGGACACAATGAGAAGACCAAACCTACTGATAATAGGAGTAGATGAGAATGAAGATTTTCAACTTAAAGGGCCAGGAAATATCTTCAACAAAATTGTAGAAGAAAACTTCCCTAACCTAAAGAAAGAGATGACCATGAACATACAAGAAGCCTACAGACTCCAAATAGACTGGACCAGGAAAGAAATTTCTCCAGACACATAATAATCAGGACAACAAATGCACTAAATAAAGATAGAGTATTAAAAGCAGTAAGGGGAAAAGGTCAAGTAACATATAAAGGCAGGCCTATCAGAATTACACCAGACTTTTCACCAGAGACTATGAAAGCCAGAAGATCCTGGACAGATGTTATACAGACACTAAGAGAACACAAATGTCAGCCCAGGCTACTATACCCAGCCAAACTTTCAATTACCATAGATGGAGAAACCAAAGTATTCAATTACCATAGATGGAGAAACCAAAGTATTCCACAACAAAACCAAATTCACACATTATCTTTCCAGGAATCCAGCCCTTCAAAGGATAATAACAGAAAAAAACCAATACAAGGACGGAAACCACACCCTAGAAAAAGCAAGAAACTAGTCCTTCAACAAACCTAAAAGAACAGAGCCACAAGAAGAGAATGCCAGCTCTAACAACAAAAATAATAGGAAGCAACAATTACTTTTCCTTAATATCTGTTAATATCAATGGACTCAATTCCCCAATAAAAAGACATAGACTAACAGACTGGCTACACAAACAGGACCCAACATTCTGCTGCTTACAGGAAACCCATCTCAGGGAAAAAGACAGACACTACCTCAGAGTGAAAGACTGGAAAACAATTTTCCAAGCAAATGATCTGAAGAAACAAGCTGGAGTAGCCATTCTAATATCTAATAAAATCGACATTCACCCAAAGTTATCAAAAAAGACAAGGAGGGATACTTCATACTCATCAAAGGTAAAATCTTCCAAGAGGAACTCTCAATTCTGAATATCTATGCTCCAAATGCAAGGGCAGCCACATTCATTAAAGAAACTTTAGTAAAGCTCAAAGCACACATTGCATCTCACACAATAATAGTGGGAGACTTCAATACACCACTTTCATCAATGGACAGCTCGTGGAAACAGAAACTAAACAGGGACAAAGTGAAACTAACAGAAGTTATGAAACAAAAGGAATTAACAGATATCTAGAAAGCATTTTATGCTAAAACAAAAGGATATACCTTCTCAGCACCTCATGGTACCTTCTCCAAAATTGATCATAAAATTGGTCACAAAACAGGCCTCAACAGGTACAAAAATATTGAAATCGTCCCATGCATCCTATCAGACAACCATGGACTAAGGCTGATCTTCAATAACAACATAAATAATGGAAAGCCAACATTCACGTGGAAATTGAACAACATTCTTCTCAATGATACCTTGGTCAAGGAAGGAATAAAGAAAGAAATTAAAGACTTTTTAGAGTTTAATGAAAATGAAGCCACAACATACCCAAACTTATGGGACCCTATGAAAGCATTTCTAAGAGGGAAACTCATAGCTCTGAGTGCCTCCAAAAAGAAACTAGAGAGAGCACACACTAGCAGCTTGACAACACACCTAAAAGCTCAAGAAAAAAAGGAAGCAAATTCACCCAAGAGGAGTAGACAGCAGGAAATAATCAAACTTGGGCAAAATCAACCAAGTGGAAACAAGAAGAACTATTCAAAGAATCAACCAAACGAGGAGCTGGTTCTTTGAGAAAATCAACAAGATAGATAAACCCTTGGCTAGACTCACTAGAGGGCACAGGGACAGCCTCCTAATTAACAAAATCAGAAATGAAAAGGGAGACATAACAACAGACCCTGAAGAAATCCAAAACACCATCAGATCCTTCTACAAAAGGCTATACTCAACAAAACTGGAAAACCTGAATGAAATGGACAAATTTCTAAACAGATACAGGTACCAAAGTTAAACCAGGAACAAGTTAACGATCTAAACATCCCCATATCCACTAAAGAAATAGAAGCAGTCATTAATGGCCTCCCAACCAAAAAAAAAAGCCCAGGACCAGATGGTTTTAGAGCAGAGTTCTATCAGACCTTCAAAGAATATCTAATTCCAGTTATGCACAAACTATTCCACAAAATAGAAGTAGAAGGTACTCACCCAACTCATTCTATGAAGTCACAATTACTTTGATACCTAAACCACAGAAAGATCCAACAAAGATAGAGAATTCAGACCAATTTCCCTTATGACTATTGATGCAAAAATATTCAACAAAATTCTCGCTATCCAAATCCAAGAACACATTAAAACAATCATCCATCCTGACCAGGTAGGTTTTATTTCAGTGACGCAGAGATGGTTTAATATACAGAATTTCATCAACGTAATCCATTATATAAACAAACTCAAAGACAAAAAACACATGATCATCTCTTTAGATGCAGAGAAAGCATTTGACAAAATTCAACACCCCTTCATGATAAAAGTCTTGGAAAGATCAGGAATTCAAGGCCCATACCTAAACATGATAAAAAGCAATCTACAGCAAACCAGTAGCCAACATCAAAGTAAATGGAGAGAAGCTGGAAGCAATCCCACTAAAATCAGGGACTTGACAAGGCTGCCCACTTTCTCCCTACCTATTCAACATTGTACTTGAAGTCCTAGCCAGAGCAATTAGACAACAAAAGGAGATCAAGGGCATACAAATTGGAAAAGAAGAAGTCAAAATATCACTTTTTGCAGATGATATGATAGTATATATAAGTGATCCTAAAAATTCCTCCAGAACTCCTAAACCTGATAAACAACTTCGGTGAAGTAGCTGGATATAAAATTAACTCAAACAAGTCAATGGTCTTTCTCTACACAAAGGATAAACAGGCTGAGAAAGAAATTAGGGAAATAACACCCTTCTCAATAGTCACAAATAATATAAAATACCTTGGCGTGACTCTACCTAAGGAAGTGAAACATCTGTATGATAAGAACTTCAAGTATCTGAAGAAAGAAATTAAAGAAGATCTCAGAAGATGGAAAGATCTCCCATGCTCATGGATTGGCAGGATTAATATAGTAAAAATGGCTATCTTGCCAAAAGAAATCTACATATTCAATGCAATCCCCATCAAAATTCCAACTCAATTCTTCAACGAATTAGAAAGAGCAATCTGCAAATTCATCTGGAATAACAAAAAACCTAGGATATGAAAAACTCTTCTCAAGGATAAAAGAACCTCTGGTGGAATCACCATGCCTGACCTAAAGCTGTACTACAGAGAAATTGTGATAAAAACTGCATGGTACTGGTATAGCGGCAGAAAAGTAGACCAATGGAATAGAATTGAAGACCCAGAAATTAACCCACACACCTATGGTCACTTGATCTTTGACAAGGGAGCTAAAACCATCCAGTGGAAAAAAGACAGCATTTTCAACAACTGGTGCTGGCACAACTTGCGGTTATCATGTAGAAGAAATCTAATTGATGTATTCATATCTCCTTGTACTAAGGTCAAATCTAAGTGAATCAAGGAGCTCCACATAAAAACAGAGACACTGAAACTTATAAAGGAGAAAGTGGGGAAAAGCCTTGAAGATTATTGGCACAGGGGAAAAATTCCTGAATAGAACAGATATGGCTTGTGCTGTAAGATCGAGAATTGACAAATGGGACCTCATGAAACTGCAAAGCTTCTATAAGGCAAAAGACACTGTCAATAAGACAAAAAGGCCACCAACAAATTGGGAAAGGATCTTTACCTATCCTAAATCAGATAGAGGACTAATATCCAATATATATAAAGAACTCAAGAAGGTGGACTCCAGAAAATCAAATAACCCCATTAAAAAATGGGGTTCAGAGCTAAACAAAGAATTCTCACCTGAGGAATACCGAATGGCTGTGAAACACCTGAAAAAATGTTCACATCCTTAATCATCAGGGAAATGCAGGTCAAAACAACCCTGAGATTCCATCTCACACCAGTTAGAATGGCTAAGATCAAGAATTCAGGTGACAGCAGATGCTGGCGAGGATGTGGAGAAAGAGGAACACTCCTCCGCTGTCGGTGGGATTGCAAGCTTGTACAGCCACTCTGGAGATCAGTCTGGCGGTTTCTCAGAAAATTGGACATGGTACTACCAGAGGATCCCATAATACCTCTCCTGGGCATATATCCAGAAGATTTTCCAACTAGTAAGAAACAAACATGCTCAGCTATGTTCATAGCAGCCTTATTTATAATAGCCAGAAGCTGGATAGATGCCCCTCAACAGAGGAATGGATACAAAAAATGTACATTTACACAAAGTAGTACTACTAAGCTATTAAAAAGAATGAATTTATGAAATTCCTAGGCAAATCGTTGGACCTGGAGGGCATTATCTTGAGTGAGGTAACCCTATCACAAAAGAACTCAAATGATATGTACTCACTGGTAAGTGGATATTAGCCCAGAAACTTAGAATACCCAAGATATAAGTTACAATTTGCAAATCACATGAAACTCAAGAAGAACGAAGACTAAAGTGTAGACACTTTGCCCCTTCTTAGAATTGGGAATAAAACAGCCATGGAAGGAGTTACAGAGACAAAGTGTGGAGCTGAGATAAAAGGATGGACTATCTAGAGACGGCCATATCCAGGGATCCATCCCATAATCAGCCTCCAAATGCTGACACCATTGCATACATTAGCAAGATTTTGCTGAAAGGACCCAGATATACCTGTCTCCTGTGAGACTATGCTGAGGCCAAGCAAACACAGAAGTGGATGTTCACAGTCAGCTATTGGATGGTTCACAGGGCCCCCAATAGAGGAGCTAGAGAAAGTACCCAAGGAGCTAATGGGATCTGCAACCCAATAGGTGGAACAACAATATGAACTAACCAGTATCCCGGAGCTCTTGACTCTAGCTGCATATCTATCTAAAGATGGCCTAGTCGGCCATCACTGGAAAGAGAGGCCCATTGGACTTGCAAACTTTATATGCCCCAGTACAGGGGAATGCCAGGGCCAAAAAAAGTGGGTGTTGGTGGGGAGGGGAGTGGGGGGGAGGGTTTGGGGGACTTTTGGGATAGCATTGGAAATGTAAATGAGTTAAATATTTAATTTAAAAAAATTGATAAAAAAAATTCAGTGTGACTTAGTACTAAAATTTGACCATAGGAGTCCTTTCATTTTCATAGTTAAATTATATTCCATATGGTAATACCAAATCATCAAGATTGCCAAAGGACAGAATCAAAGGAACCCTGTTTAATTATAACTTTACCTCTCAGTAATTGTAGCATTTTCCTGATATTTTGACAAAATTTATTATGAAAAAACATTACAAATAAAAAATACTGCAGAGTAACATAAATCAGACCCAAATTCTATACATCTCAATAAACTTCTACACAGTGAGAATAACCATTCTGACTCTCACCTCTAAGTAGGTGTTAAGCAAATCATAGAAACTTTTATTTCCTCAAATCTGTTCTATATTATCATCAATAATGTAACAAGATCCATGTTCTATTGGTTTGCTTTAATACTGCCCCAAATTACTATTTAATTATTATTAGATATTTTCTTTATTTACATTTCAAATGCTATCCCCTTTTCTAGTTTTCTCTCTGAATATCTCTTATCCCCTCTCCCCTCCTCCTGCTACCCAACCCACCCACTCTCATTCCTGGTCCTGGCATTCCCCTATACTGGGGCATAGATCATTCACAGGACCAAGGGCCTCTCCTCCCATTGATGACGGACTAGGCCATCCTCTGCTACATATATAGCTAGAGCCACAAGTTCCACCATGTGTTTTCTTTGATTGGTGGTATAGTTCCAAGGAGCTCTGAGGGTACTGGTTAGTTCATATTGATGTTCCTCCTATGGGGCTTCAGTCTTAATAAGCTCCCTGGGTATTTCTCTGGCTCCTTCATTGGGGACCTAGTGTTCCATCCAATGGATGACTGTGAGTATTTGCCAAGCACTGGCCGATCTTCACATTAGATGGCTATATTAGGCTCCTGTCAGCAGGCTCTTTTTGGCATCTGCCTAGTGACTGGGTTTGGTGTTTGTTTATCGGATGGATCCCCAAGTGGAGCAGTCTCTGGATGATCATTCCTTCAGGCTCTGCTCCATACTTTTTCTCTGTAACTCCTTCCATGGGTATTTTGTTTCCCATTCTAAGAAGGGACAAAGTATCCACACTTTGGTCTTCCTTCTTCTTGAGTTTCATCTGTTTTGCAAAATGTATCTTGGGTATTCTAGGTTTCTCTGCTAATATCCACTTATCAGTGAGTGCATATCCTGTGTTCTTTTGTGATTGAATTACCTCACTCAGGATGATATTCTCCAGATACATCCATTTGCCTAAGAATTTCATAAACTCATTGTTTTTAATAACTGAGAAGTACTCCATTGTGTAAATGTACCACATTTTCTGTATCCATTCCTCTGTTGAGGGACATCTGCGTTCTTTCCAGCTTCTGGCTATTATAAATAGGGCTGCTATGAGCATAGTGGAGCATGTGTCCTTATTACCAGTTGGAACATCTTCTGGTTATATGCCCAGGTGAGGTAATGCTGGATCTGCCGTAGTACTATGTCCAGTTTTCTGAGGAACCACCAGACTGACTTCCAGAGTGGCTGTACAAGCTTGCAATCCCACCAGCAATGGAGGAGTGTTCCTCTTTCTCTATATCCTCACCAGCATCTGCTGTCACCTGAATTTTTGATCCTAGCCATGCTGACTGGTGTGAGGTGGAATCTCAGAGTTGTTTTGACTTGCATTTCCCTGATGATTAAGAATGTTGAACATTTTTTCAAGTGCTTCTCAGTCCTTTGGTATTCTTCAGTTCACAATTCTTTTTTTAGCTCTGTATCCCATTTTTTTTTTTAAATGGGGTTATTTGAATTTCTGGAGTCCAGCTTCTTGAGCTCTTTGTATATATTGAATATTAGTCCCCTATCAGATCTAGGATAGGCAAAGATCCTTTCCCAATCTGTTGGTGGCCTTTTCGTCTTATTGACAGTATCCTTTGCCTACAGAAGCTTTGCAATTTTATGAGGTCCCATTTGTCGATTCTTGATCTTACAACACAGGCCATTGCTGTTCTGTTTAGGAATTTTTCCCCTGTACCCATATCTTCGAGGGTTTTCCCCACTTTCTCCTCTATAAATTTCAGTGTCTCTGGTTTTATGTGGAATTCTTTGATCTACTTAGACTTGAGCATTGTGCAAGCAGATAAGAATGGATCAATTCACATTCTTCTACATGATAACCGCCAGTTGTGCCAGCACCATTTGTTGAAAATGCTGTCTTTTTTCCACTGGATGGTTTGAGCTCCCTTGTCAAAAGTCAACTGACCATAGGTGTGTGGGTTCATTTCTGGGTCTTCAATTCTATTCCATTGATCTACCTGCCTGTCTGTTGCTGTACCAGTACCATGCAGGTTTGTTTGTTTGTTTGTTTGTTTGTTTGTTTTTAATCACAATTGCTCTGAAGTACAGCTTGATGTCAGGCAGGGTGACTCTACCAGAGGTTCTTTTATTGTTGAGAATAGTTTTTGCTATCTTAAGTTTTTGATTATTCCAGATAAACTTGCATATTGCCCTTTCTAACTCTGTAAAGAATTGAGTTCGAATTTTGATGTGAATTACATTGAATCTGTAGATTGCTTTTGGCAAGACAGCCATTTTTACTATATTAATCCTGCCAATCCGTGCGCATGGGAGATTATTCCATCTTCTGAGATCTTCTTCAATTTCTTTCTTCAGAGACTTGAAGTTCTTCTCATACAGAATTTTCACTTCCTTAGTTAGAGTCCCACCCAGGTATGTATTTATACTATTTGTGACTGTTGTGAAGGGTGTTCTTTCCCTTATTTGTTTTTCAGCCTGTTTATCCTTTGTGTGGAGAAAGGACACTAATTTGTTTGAGTTAATTTTATATCCAGCTACTTCACTGAAGCTGTTTATCAGGTTTAGGAGTTCTCTGGTGGAATTTTTAGGGTCACTTATATATACTATCATATCGTCTGCAAAAAGTGATATTTTGGCTTCTTCCTTTCCAATTTGTATCCCCTTGATCTCCTTTTGTTGTCTAATTGCTCTGGCTAGGACTTCAAGTACAATGTTGAATAGGTAGGGAGAAAGTGGGCAGCCTTGTCTAGTCCCTGATTTTAGTGGGATTGCTTCCAGCTTCTCACCATTTACTTTGATGTTGGCTACTGGTTTGCTGTAGATTGCTTTTTATCATGTTTAGGTATGGGCCTTGAATTCCTGATCTTTCCAAGACTTTTATCATGAATGGGTTTTGGATTTTGCCAAATGCTTTCTCCCCATCTAACTAGATGATCATGTGGTTTTTGTCTTTGAGTTTGTTTATATAGTGGATTACATTGATGGATTTCCATATATTAAACCATCCCTGAGATGAAGCCTACTTGATCATGAAGGATGATCGTTTTGTTGTGTTCTTGGATTCGGTTTGCGAGAATTTTATTGAGTATATTTGCATCGATATTCATAAGGGAAACTGGTCTGAAATTCTCTTTCTTTGTTGGATCTTTGTGTGGTTTAAGTATCAGAGTAATTCTGGCTGCATAGAATGAATTGGGTAGAGTACCTTCTGTTTCTATTTTGTGAAATAGTTTGAGAATTGGAATTAGATATTCTTTGAAGGTCTGATAGAACTCTGCTCTAAACCCATCTGGTCCTGGGCTTTCTTTGGTTGGGAAACTATAAATTACTCCTTCTACTTCTTTAGGGCATATGGGGCTGTTTAGATTTTTAATCTGACAGTGATTTAACTTTGGTACCTGATATTTGTGTAGGAAGTTGTCCATTTCATTCAGGTTTTCCAATTTTATTGAGTATAGTTTTTTGTAGTATGTTCTGATGATATTTTGGATTTCCTCAGTTTCTGTTGTTATTTCCCTTTCATTTCTGATTTTGTTAATTAGGACGCTGCCCCTGTGCCCTCTAGTTAGTCTTGGTAACAGTTTACCTATCTTGTTGATTTTCTCAAAGAACCAGCTCCTCCTTTGATTGATTCTTTGAATAGTTCTTGTTTCCACTTGGCTGATTTCGCCCCTGAGTATGATTATTTCCTGCCGTCTACTCCTCTTGGATGAATTTGCTTCCTTTCATTCTAGAGCTTTTAGGTGCGTTGTCAAGCTTCTAGTGTGTGCTATCTCTAGTTTCTTTTTGGAGGCATGCTGAGGTATGAGTTTTCCTCTTAGGACTACTTTCATTGTGCCTCATAAGTCTGGGTATGTTGTGTCTTCATTTTCATTAAACTCTAAAGTCTTTAATTTCTTTATTTTTTCCTTACCCAGTTATCGTTTATTAGAGTGTTGTTCAACTTCTAAGTCAATGTTGGCTTTCTATCATTTATATCGTTGTTGAAGATCAGCCTTAGTCTGTGGTGATCTGATAGGGTTTATGGGATAATTTCAATATTTTTGTATGTCTTGAGGCCTGTTTTGTGACCAATTATATGGTGAGTTTTGGAGAAAGAGCCATGAGGTGCTGAGAAGAAGGTATATCCTTTTGTTTTAGGATAAAATGTTCTGTAGATATCTGTTCAATCCTTTTGTTTCATAACTTCTGTTAGTTTCACTGTGTCTCTGTTTAGTTTGTGTTTCCAGGATCTGTCCATTGATGAGATTGTGGTGTTGAATTTTTCCACTATTATTGTGTGAGGTGCAATGTGTGCTTTTAGCTTTACTAAAATTTCTTTAATGAATGTGGATGCCCTTGCATTTGGAGCATAGATATTCAGAATTGAGTGTTCATCTTGGAAGATTTTTACCTTTGATCAGAACAAAATGCCCCTCCTTCTCTCTTTTGATAACTTTGGGTTGGAATGCGATTTTATTCAACATTAGAATGGCTACTCCAGCTTGTTTCTTGGGACTGTTTGCTTGGAAAATTGTTTTCCAGCCTTTTACTCTGAGGTAGTGTCTGTCTTTGTCCCCAAGGTGGGTTTCCTGTATGCAGCAAAATGTTGAGTCCTGTTTATGTAGCCAGTCTGTTAGTCTATGTCTTTTTATTAGGGAATTGAGTACATTTATATTCAGTTATGTTAAAGAAAAGTAATTGTGGCTTCCTGTTATTTTTGTTGTTAGAGTTGTTATTCTGTTCTTGTGGCTGTCTTCTTTTAGGTTGGTTGAAGGATTACTTTCTTTCTTTTTCTAGGGCGTATTTTCCCTCCTTGTGTTGGTATTTTCTATCTTTTATCCTTTGTAAGGCTGGATTCATGGAAAGATATTGTATGAATTTGGTTTTGTCATGGAATACTTTGGTTCCTCCATTATGGTAATTGAGAGTTTTGCTGGGTATAGTAGCCTGTGTTGGCATTTGTGTTCTCTTAGGGTCTGTATAACATCTGTCCAGGATCTTCTGGCTTTCATAGTCTCTGGTGAGAAGTCTGGTACAATTCTAATAGGTCTGCCTTTATATGTTTCTTGACATTTTTCCCTTACTGCTTTTAATATTCTTTCTTTGTTTTGTGAGTTTGGTCTTTTGATTATTGTGTCGGGAGGAATTTCTTTTCTGGTCCAATGTTCTGTAGGCTTCTTGTATATTAATGGGCATTTCTTTCTTTAGGTTAGAGAAGTTTTCTTCTATAATTTTGTTGAAGATATTTACTGGCCCTTTAATTTAAAAAAATCTTCATTCTCATTTATACCTACCATCCTAAGGTTTGGTATTCTCATTGTGTCCTGGATTTCCTGGATGTTTTGAGTTAGGATCTTTTTGCATTTTGCATTTTCTTTGATTGTTGTATCCATGTTTTCTATGGAATCTTCTGCCTCTGAGAGTCTCTCTTCCATCTCTTTTGCTTCTCACCATTTGGTAATCTTTGGTGTTATATGTTCTAGCTTTCTCTGGCTGGAGCTTGTTCCTCCTTTGATTCTGTTAGCTTCTGCCAGCACTCCTGGGAGTCCAAATCTCTCCTGAATTCCAGTGTTCATAGCTCTCTCTGTGGGCAAGCTCTCCTGTTGCAGGGAAGGTGCCCAGAGTTCTGGCTCTCAGCACTGCCTCCTGGGTGAGGAAGAAGGCCTGAAGGAACTCTGCCCAAGAAACTCTGTTGCTTCTGTGGCCCTTGAGCTCTCTTGTTGGGGCTGGTCTCTGAGAGACCCTGGCATGACAGATGGTGTTCTCACCTGAGACCTGGGATCAGAACCCTCTTTGGAGGCAGATTCTCTTCAGAGATCTTTAGATCCTAGGGTGCCTGCTGGGTGATGAGTCCTCTGGGGACCTTGGGACCATCTGATGATTTCGCGCCCAAGGTGGTGCGGGAGCCCAAAATGGTGGGTGGCTGGCGCTGACTGGAATGAACTCAAGCCACTGGTTGGGTAGGTTTCCTGTGTCCCTGTTCCTGCTTGCACAAGCCACTCCCAGCTATTTTGGAACAGATCTTTTGTTCTACTCACCAGTGATCTCAAAATCTTGGGTGTGCTAGGACGCTTGCAGCGTGGAAAGTCCTCAGGGGAGTATGTGACTGTCCACCAAGTTTGTGCCCAGGGTGATTCAGCGCTGGTGCTGACCTGAATGAAGGAACCCCAACTGCTGGTTGAGCGGGTTTCCCTCCTGGCTGTCTTAAAACATGTCTGTGCTCAAAGTTTTAACTGCATTTCAAACCTGATTATAGTATATTTTCCCACTTCAGCAAATGGCAGTAACCTCAACCCATGTCCAAAGCTAGAGACTTGAAAGCTTATATTAAATAATGTGAGATTCCACTTGAATATTCTCATGCTGGGCAGCTATACCCCTGGAGCTAACCACACACTGGGAGGAGGCTCTGAGGTTTCAAAAGCTCACACCATCCTCAGTTACCCTCCATGTTTCTGCCTCATGCTTGTAGATCAGATTTAAGCTCACAGCTACTTTACCAGAGCCATGATGCCCTCTGCCTGCTGCCATGTTCCCTGCCGTGATGGTCATCAATGGTAATAATCCCATGGAATCTCGAGCCACCACATTTAATGCTTTCTTTTTATAAGTTCCCTTGGTCATGTTTTTTTTTTTGTTTTTTTTTTTTTTGTCATGGAAACAAAAAGTAACTAAAAAACAGCAGTTACAGAGAAAAAGGTCAATGGTTTCTCTAGTCATCTGTATTGAAGTGTATTCTCACTGAGCAGGACCAATTCCCCAATAGCTTTACTTTTTTAATGTTCTATGCACTAATTTTGTATATGAAATTTTCTATAAGTTTGACATTCCTTTTTTGTTTGTTTGTTTGTTTGTTTGTTTTTTCGAGTCAGGGTTTCTCTGTAGCCCTGGCTGTCCTGGAACTCACTCTGTAGACCAGGATGGCCTTGAACTCAGAAATCTGTCTGCCTCTGCCTCCCGAGTGCTGGGATTAAAGGCATATACCACCAAGCCCAGCATTCTGCTACTGTTATTTCATGACTAATGACTAACAATGAAATCCAAAATAAAAATAACAAATTAGAGTATAATATCACAGTGGAATAACATGCAAATGTACTAAAGGATTGTATATTAGTGACGTGTGAATTGTTATAAATATTTTGATTTGAAAAGGGAATTATATGAGTTGCATGTATCCATGCACTCATAATAGGGTCGGGCAGTGGTGGCGCACACCTTTAATCCTAGCACTCAGGAGGCAGAGGCAGGAAGATCTTTGAGTTTGAGGCCAGCCTGGTCTACAGAGTGAGTTCCAGAACGGCCAGGGGTATACAAAGAAACTCTATCTCAAATATCAAAAGAAGGAGGAGGAGGCTTCAATAACTCTTCTAGTCTGTAAAATTGTCAATAAAGCCTATCTGCAAAGTAGACAGAACATAAGAAATCAAGACACCCCTTTCTCATCTCTGCTCTCAACATAGTAATAGGTATTCAGTAAATACTCAGTTATAATTTTCTTTGAGCTTTTAACCTGTGCCTTTAAGGACCGTGTATTTCTTTATTGTAAATGGTTATATCCGAAGTCTCTGCATAGGATTGGGCTTGAGATTCTCCTGTCTTGTTTCTACAATATGAGGTTTTAAAACATATGTATTTATGTTTTAATTATGTACGTGTGTATATGTCTATATGTAGGTATGTGCATATGGGTGCAGGTGCTGAAGGCTAGTGAAGTTCCAAGGTTGGCATAAAAGTTACTAGTGATGCCAATAAACAAAGTCATACAGAGTGATTTAATTCTGTGTGAGAGTTATGACGTGAAATGTACAATGAAGTAACACCTCTCTTTATGTTGCCTTCCATTTTCCAAATACAAGGATATATTACCTTAGCTTTCATAGCTTTGTTTCAGTTGTTATTTTGCAGATGATGGTGTTTTCGAGGGTTTTTTTGTTTGTTTGTTTTTGTTTTGTTTTTGTTTTTAAATAGGAAATCGTGTCAATCAGTGTCTTTCAGCTTGCATTTAGCCATGATAATCCTGTATTTTGTTATTTTCTGGTAGATAAATGCTTTAGTTTTCTTTTTTTCCTGTAGACTGGTAAACAGTATGTGATGTTGCATTATGTTAAAAAGCACTTGGGCTTGCAAAATAGTTCTTTGCAGGAGAAACAGAAAATTTGAATAATTTTATATGTTCCTCATGTATTTTTTGATTTATTGGGAAATTATATCTGATACTGATTTAAATATAACTAAAATACATTGTAGCATTTCTTATGAAATTGGTTGTGCAACAAGCATTTTTCCTTGTTTTCAGAAATAGTTAATCTTCTTCAGTTTGGTTAGCAATGTCAGAAGTTTACATTTAAAATTAGGATTACTGATTTGTAAAAGTGTGGGTGCTGTCACGGCCTAGTACACACATAAAGGTTAGAGGACACTTGGTGGGGGTTGGTTCTCCCCTCCCACTATGCACTTCTTGGGGGTTGAGTTCAGGTCACTGGGCTTGGTGTTAAGTGCCTTGGCCCTCTGAGTCATCTTTCAGCCCCCCCAGAGATTTTCTAAAAATAAGTAAACTAGGGTGACAACACCTTGGAAAACGTGGAGTCTAGATCTTTATTGCACAATTTGGTTTAAAATGTCAGTGAAGTGAAGTTACTCTGGAGGCTTATGTCTTTACAAGAGTATTTCAAATGCCCCAAGAACACTTAATGTGTTGAGTTGGTCCAATGAATTAGAAATGTACTTTAAAATCTCGTGGTTTTTTTTTTCCTTTAAAAAAGTACTCTTGTTTGTTTGTTTATATATTTTGTGGGCATTTGTGTGAGTGTTCATATGAAGTGGACTGTTTCTGGAGGTCAGAGGACATATTGTGGGACAACTGTCTACTCATGGGTCCTGGGCTATGCGTGGAGTCTCAAGTCTCAGACTGTTCGTGGAGTGCCTTTATCTGCTGAGCCATCTCTCTAGCCTGCAAGTGCTTCTTGACTTGTTCCAAGCAGCACAGCCATTCACTCGTAAGACAGAAGTAATTGGTATAGCAGGAGCATCCACAATTCAAAAGCTGCAAATAGGAAGTGCTCCAAAGTTCGAATCTTCTGAAATGCCTTTAAAAAAATCATTTACACAGGCAGTTCAGTTTTCTACAACCTATAAAAAAAACTTCTTTTTCTTCTCCTTGGGCAGCAGCTCACATTTCAGTGTCTCAGCTGAGTTGTTTTGTGTCTACTCCATGCATGTATAGTTCATGGGTCAGCTGAGATTGGGCATAGCTTTATACATAGAAAGCAAGTCTCCGCTAGGATTCCCCCTTCATGTTTTATCAGTCTTCCAAATGTTAACTCTGTCCCCAGACTATTATTTCACTCTTCAGGGACTTGAAACTAGAGTATTTTTTGTATTCTATTCAGAGTTTATAGTGTCCCATAGGAGAATTTTTCCAATGAGAGCTTACTTGATCAGACTAGAAAGAATTTTTACTTTGTTTATTTAAGAATTGTTTTGTATTCCACTGTGTGATTACTCCATAATTTATAACCCAACTTGTATTTTTGTGATTCAGCATTTCATGTTTGCTGTGTGTGAGAGTGTGTGTGTCTGCATGTGTGTTTACACTTGAAAGCATGTACACACACTTGGGAACCAGAAGATATCATTGTGTGTTGTTATCAGGTATTATCTAGCTTTTTTTTTTTTTTTTGAGACAAAGTCCCTCACTGGCCTAGATCTTGCCAAATAAGATAGTTGGTTGGCCAGCAAGCCCCAGGGATGCCTCTGATTTCCCAGCCTTGGAATTGTAAGCATGTGCTACTACATTTAGCTTGTTTGTTGGTTTGGTTTGGTTTGGTTTGATTTGGTTGAGGCAGGGTTTCTCTGTGTGCCCTCTGCTGCCCTGGCTCTCACTCTGTAGTCTAGGCTGGCCTCCACCTCAGAGACCCACCTGTCCCTGCCTTGTAAGTTCTGGGAGTGCAGAGGGATGCTGCAGCATTGCCTGAATTTTGTTTCTTTAATGTGGGTCTTGGAGATCCAATTAAAGTCTTTTTGCTGTCTGACCTGTGGCCTAACTCCAATCTGTAGGTTGTCTCTCTGTCTGTCTGTCTACTTTACAGTTTCACACATGTATATGATGCATATTGATGTTTCTCACCTTTTCCCATCTCCCTACTGCTCCTGCCTACCCCCAAATCCCCATAAATGTTTCTCACACTCATGTCTAATTGTTTGTTTGTAACCCGCGGAGTTTAACCAGGGCAGTTTGTGTGACCTTGCATTTGGAGCTGTCTGTTGGGGCCTGGTGGACACAACAGTGAAACTGCACTTAAGACTGGTTCTCTGTCTTAAGAATCCCGGAATCCATTGGTTGCAGTGGTGCACCTCTGAGAGCTTCTCACATTTCCCCCCACTTTCCATACCAGTCTCCTGAGTACCAGCACTGCTGAAAGTGTGTTTTAGAGATCATACTCAGAGTTTAGAAGGGGCACATTGACCCCATTCTCCTCTACAAGGTCCCACAAGCTTCTCTTACTTTTCGTGGACCATTCTCTAAGCCTGATTTGCACTGCTCTAGCTGAGGGCATGACTGTCAGTCTACTTTCCATCCTTGCCATCCTCCATCTACTTCTCTCAAGAGGAGAACAGTGCTGAAATGTGATCATTCAAGACTGTAGAGCCGTGTGCCTGTGTTTGAAAGCTAGCTTCAAATTATGCCAAGATGCTTGGAATTAGTTTTGGTGTTAATAGTGTAGCTATTACCCAACCCCCTCACCTAACATCTTTATTGGGTGTCTTCTAAGTTCTAGATATCATTCTAGATGCCGACACTTACTCTGACCGCTTTCCTTAATTGAAGAGTTATGTGGTATCATGCAAGGTTTCCAAGTATTTGCAGGCTCTCTGGCCTGCTTAGCCTTGAGAAGATGTGCTGATTTGATTTCGCTCGAAGCACATTGTGATAGAACACGAGAGCAATACAATTAGGAGGACAGCCCTTCACCCACTTGACAAATCCATCAGGAGTTCATGAGCTCCCAAGTGTCTGCTCTCTGCCTGGAATTCCTTGCACACAACTGAAGTGTTTGTGCTTGCTGAGAGCTTGTTGCAGCTACTCCTGTCAGTCCTGATCATTGTCCTGAAGGCCTTCTCAGAGGCCTGGCGTGACTCTCAGGTGGTGACTATAGGTTCCTCCAAAGGACTCCCAAGAAGTTCCATCTGTTGTAAGTAAGATTATTTACAAACCTTCTGTTTGTTCTATTAAGTGATTTTTAAAAAAGAATGACAAAAACAATAAGTAAAATGTATTGAAGGCTCCCTTTGCAGTCCCATATATGTCTCGGGTTTCCAGAACTCGTTGGATTTCTCCTGTAGGTAAGGAACCTTTTATTCCCTGGATCTGAGTGACTTACTGCCTTTGCTTGGCACCCTGGGTTGTTTGTTTGTTTGTTTGTTTGTTTGTTTTGTTTTTTTAAGAACACAGGGAAGGCTTTTTTTCCAAATCAATATAGACATTATGATAGTATTGGACTTATTAGTTGTTGACACAGTCCACTTTAAAACAAAAATAATTTGTATTGTCTTCTAGTCTTGCCTAAGTCCTAATCAGCTCACTGCGTTGGCTTCTCATTTCTAAGGACATCTAGATGTGCTCTGCCAGCATACCCGCCTCTATCAACTTGATTTGTCCGCCTGGTCTTGGATGCTTTTCTTCTTTCTTCTTTTGTTGCAATGAAAATGAGCAGCTTCAGCATCTAGCTTTCCCCTGACTTCAGATGAGGCAGTAATGCTAGGGCTGTATATTTAGTCATCTTAGGTATTCTCATCATGGCTTGCTGCTCTTTTCATAGCTTGAGTTTCTTGGGAGCTTATTACCTGTTAATTTCCCACGCTTTTTCTTGGCATCAGTTACCAAAACCTTAACTTCCTTACCTCTTTATTTTCTTACAATTCACTGACGTCCTCATGTCCTCTGTTCAGGATGCATCTCTTCAAGGACAAATGAGTTGATAGACTGCTACACTGTGATTGATTGACAGGTCATTGAACAGTCTATAGAGAACATAATTCAAAACATGTCAGTTGATGCCCTTTATGACATAGAAAGGAGAATTTCAAGCTTTTTAGTTGCATTCATTAAAAATGTGTATGCTTTGTGAAACAGTACTATCTGAGTTCACCTGTGCATCTTCTGCACACTGCCTGCTATTTGAAAGTGCACTGATGTTGTTGACTGAGCCTTGTTCCCTGTAGAGGTCTGAAGCTGTGTCTTCCTTGTCCTGTGAGCACTGTGGAAGGCAGTTAGAGGACAAGCACAAGGCCTTACCTAAGTCCTGCTCAGTCACACCTCCAACTTCATTAACAGCATTTATCACTGCACTGAATCCACACTAATCACAGTGCCCACTTCCTGCTCTTCACACCCATCAGACAGGTCCCACATGTGGAGTGGAAGCCTGGAGTATTTGCCAGTAGGACTGCATTCTTTCCTGGATTTTTTTCTAAGCAGATAGTATGGCATTAGTGCCATGGTCCCTTGGTTCTTTTTGGAGCTGGTGGCTAATACCAGGAAACGCAGGAAGGGCTGAAGTGCTGCAGAAGCATGTGGTGTATCTAAGAAGGCAAATGATTGCCCAGAAGGAACAGTGAGAACAGCTGTGACTTCCGAACCTTTTGCATTCTGGTACCATGTGTCACCTGCTGGTAAAGGGTGGAACAGGCTCCCAACCTCTCAAGTGCTTTTCCTCTGTAGCGTGCTCACTCATGTAAATATCTATCCGGGGATATTAAGAGATCTTGAGAGACTTGATAAGAATATCCTAAAAAGCTATTTTATGTGTAGATAAGAATGTGATACTCAGTCTTACCCCTACTGTGACACTGATGGTAATAAAAGGTGTAAGCCATTTGCCCTTGAGGCTCGTCCTTGGTGGGAGCTGTCCTGCCAGACTGGACAGTAGCATGCATTTTTACTACTGGGGTTCTCACTTGTGCTGTGCTCTGCTTTGCATGATTCTTAGCTCAGTGTTTGTCTTAGTATAAAAACCCTACTTCACTCTGACGTGGTAGAAAAGCATACCTGGATTATCTGTGTAATACAGAAAAGGAGAGTGCAGATGATTGCAGTCCCTGTGATACTCTGTAGAGCACTTGTGCAGAAAATGCTTCAATTTATGATGCCTGAAAATTATACACTTAGAACACACTAATTAAAAACAGGATTGTATACGAGTTTTAACAGGTTCCAGATCTTCACCTCTTACAGCAAACGTTTCTTTTTACATTTTTGTATACAAGATCTAGGCAGTTTTGCATATCTTCTTTAAATTTGTGGCACACACCTTTAATCCCAGCACTCGGGAGGCAGAGGCAGGTGGATTTCTGAGTTCGAGGCCAGCCTGGTTTACAAAGTGAGTTCCAGGACAGCCAGGGCTATACAGAGAAACCCTGTCTCAAAAAAAAAAAAAAAAAAAACAGAACAAACAAACAAACACACACACACACACACAAGAATTTGAAAACAAATGCTTGAATCAGAAAATGTGTTGACTGTAAAGGAGAGGTGAGATCATAGTAAGCTGGTGTGGGTGGCAGTGAGAGCCCTGAAGTGTGCCACCAATAACAGAAGAGATTGGGAAGGTCTGAGGGTGATTGATGTCATTGATATGACAATCCTTGCATTGCTAAAATCTGATAGCCAAGTTCTATGATCCAATTCCAGCTAATAAATTGTAAATTGTACTTCTATATTTAGGTTTTGTTTGTTTGTTTTCTGAGACAGTTTCACATGTAGACCAGGATGGCTTGAACTCACAGATGTCCCCCTGCCTCTGCCTTTCCAGTGCTGGGATTAAAGACATGCACTACCAGGCCTGGCTCTATTAAGCTACTTTAAAAGCCCTACAGTTGCTCTTTAAAGCCTACATTTCCTTCTAATGTTTGTGAGAATATGAAACAAAAATAATTATCCATTAGTCTAATTTTATTGCAGGTGAGAAGATTTCATGTTTTATAGAATAATTGGTTGAATATACCTGTTTCTGGGCATATGCATTTTAATTATAATTTTTATGATGTGTTAGAGGTAAATTTTTCTTAGAGAAATATAGCTCAAGATTAAATATTGGGCAACAGTGGGAAAATAGAATTTAGTTTGAAAATATTTGCTTCATATTAACTTTTTTATGAATGCAGCCAATGTATAACGTTAACTCAAGCTGTAAAAACAGTTAGCTGGGAGAATGCCAAGTAAATTTTTTATATTCCGGTGAATATCCATTAACTTAGAAGTCATTGTTATCATTAAACTATATGCAGATGTACAACCAGATCCACTTAGATTTCAGTGAAAGAAAAACCTAGTACAACCTTGCCGTAAACCTAGTCACTGTTCACATCTCTGTCAAGGCACATTGATCTTGCTGAAGCACTGCTGATGTAATGTCTCTGTGCTTTTTTGGGGGAGTTTTCGCCATGGGCAAGCATCCAAAGTTGATAGTTAATTTTGATCAGCAAAAACATTGGAGAAGACGTCTGGGTTGGACATTGTAGCAAAGCAGTCTCTGCAGCTTAGTGTGCTTTAGATGAGGCATCCCACTTTCTGCTGTGCATTTGAATCTTGTCTCCTAGCCGTTGCTAGGAATTTGTCCATGAAAATGTTTTTAAAAAACCTTTAAAATATAGTCTGATTAATACACTTAATATTTCTCTGCTATATAAATTTTGAAAACTCAAAAACATATTTTTATTAGATATTTTTTTCATTTACATTTCTAATGCTATCCCCTTTTCTTGTTTCCTCTCCGAAAGTCCCCTATACCCTTCTGCCGCCCTACTCCCTGACCCACCCATTCCCTCTTCCTGGCCCTGGCATTCCCCTGTACTGGGGCATATGATCTTCGCAAGACCAAGGGCCTCTCCTCCCATTGATGGCCTACTAGGCCATCCTCTGGTACATATGCAACTAGAGACACAGTTCTGGGGGGGTACTGGTTAGTTCATGTTGTTGATCCTCTTATAGGGTTGCAGACCCCTTTAGCTCCTTGGTTACTTTCTCTAGCTACTTCATTGGGGACCCTGTGTTCCATCTAATAGACAACTGTGAGCATCAACTTCTGTATTTGCCAGTCACTGGCATAGCCTCACAAGAGACAGCTATATCAGGGTCCTGTCAGCAGAAGCTTTCTAGCATATGAAATAGTGTCTGGGTTTGGTAGTTGTATATGGGATGAATCCCCAGGTGGGACAGAGGAATGAATACAGAAAATGTGGTACATTTACACAATGGAGTACTACTCAGCTATTAAAATCAATGAATTTATGAAATTCCTAGACAAATGGATGCATCTGGAGGATATAATCCTGAGTGAGGTAACTCAATCACAAAAGAACACACATGATATGCACTCACTGATAAGTGGATATTAGCCCAGAAACTTAGAATACCCAAGATACAATTTGCAAAACACATGAAACTCAAGAAGAAGGAAGACCAAAGTGTAGATACTTTGTTCCTTCTTAGAATGGGGAACAAAATACCCATGGAGGGAGGTATAGAGACAAAGTTTGGGGCTGAGATGGAAGGAAAAACAAATATTTATGGGCTTAACATTGTAGGGAAATAGAAACATGTCAACTATTTCCTAGAATTAGTTTAATTATTTTGTTAGAGATTTTCTACACAAGCAATGCACAAAGAACATTTTAAGAGAAGCATTAACCATTGGTGGAATTGAATTATGGGATAGTTCATGTCGCACAGTAGCCATATCTTAGTATATTTCTTACTCATAGGAATCTGATAGATTTTTGAGCAGATCATGTGTAGTAAATTTATGGTACAAATTTAAGATTATATTTATTTTTTAATTAATTAATTAATTAATTAATTAATTTACACTCCATATTTTATTTCATGCCGCTCTTCGTCAACCCCCCAACTATTTCATATCCCATAACTTCTCTCCACCTCCTGTCTCCACATGGATGTCCCCACCCCACACTTTGAAGTATTCTATAAAAGATTTTAAAGTGCACAGTATGTATAGGTTTATTTATTTATTTATTTATTTATATCAGATATTTTCTTTATTTACACTTCAAATGTTTTCCCCTTTCCTGGTCTCCCCTTCAGAAACTCCCTATCCCATTCTTCCTCTCCCTGCCTCTATGAGGGTGCTCTTCCACCCACTCACCCACTCCGGAGCTCCCACCCTGGCATTCCCCTACACTGGGGCATCCAGCATCCTCAGGCCCAGGGCCTCTCCTCCCACTGATATATGTATGTATTTATGTGTATATGTATGTATTTATGTATGTATCTGAAAATTTGTCCTTAAATTAATATATAGCTGTTCATGAAAAATGAAATAATTTCTGCCTAGATTGCCAATTGCATAAAGCTGAAAAAGTTGATGCAAGCCAAGTCATTTTTTTCGTGATTAGTCTTCACATGACCTTCTTTCCCCGCACCATCTACATAATAGATGGACTCAGTTTATCCCACACTAAATCTCAAAAGCTTTTCTCTACCAGTATTTACTTCCAAGCTTATGAAAGAAAGGTATTTGAAAAACATTTTTTAGCTCCAAACTTTGTCTCTGTAACTCCTTCCATGGGTATTTTGTTCCCCATTCTAAGAAAGAACGAAGTATCCACACTTTGGTCTTTTTTCTTCTTGAGTTTCATGTGTTTTGCAAATTGTATCTTGGGTATTCTAAGTTTCTGGGTTAATATCTGCTTATCAGTGAGTGCATATCATGTGTGTTCTTTTGTGATTGGGTTACCTCACTAAGGATGATATCCTCCAAATACATCCATTTGCCTAAGAATTTCATAAATTCATTGATTTTAATAGCTGAGTAGTACTCCATTGTGTAAATGTACCACATTTTCTGTATCCATTGCTCTGTTGAGAGACATCTGGGTTCTTTCCAGCTTCTGGCTATTATACATAAGGCTGCTATGAACATAGTGGAGCATGTGTCCTTATTACAAGTTGGAACATCTTCTGGGTATATGCCCAGGAGAGGTATTGCAGGATCTTCTGGTAGTACTATGTTCAGTTTTCTGAGGAACCGACAGACTGATTTCCAGAGTGGTTGTACCAGCTTGCAATCCCACCAGCAATGGTGGAAGGAAGGACCATCCAGAGACTGCCCCACCTGGAGATCCATCCCAGGAACAGTCACCAAACCCAGACACTATTGCATATGCCAGCAAGATTTTGCTGACAGGACCCTGATATAGCTGTCTCTTGTGAGGCTATGCCAGTGACTGGCAAATACAGAAGTGGATGCTCACAGTTGTCTATTGGATGGAACACAGGGCCCCCAATGTAGGAGCTAGAGAAAGTAACCAAGGAGCTAAAGGGGTCTGCAACCCTATAGGAGAAACAACAATATGAACTAACCAGTACCCCCAGAGCTCGTGTCTCTAGCTGCATATGTAGCAGAGGATGACCTAGTCGGACATCATTGGGAGGAGAGGCCCTTGGTCTTGCGAAGATCATATGCCCCAGTACAGAGGAATGCCAGGGCCAGGAAGCAGGAGTGGGTGGGTTGGGGAGCAGGGCAGAGGGAGGGTATAGGGGACTTTGGGGATAGCATTTGACATGTAAATGAAGAAAATATTTAATAAAAAGAAAAAAGAAAAACATTTTTAATTACGTTTCTTAAAATTAAAGTAAATTTTATTATATTCAAACTAAGAACTTTAGCAGATTATCTCAGCGTGTTTCCTAGACACACTGATATCCTCTGAAACAGGCTTCATCACAGACATTCAAAGTATAGTGTAGTGTATTTCCACTTGAGCACATTATAGTTTGAACAACAGAAGGGATATGGTAAGACAAATTAATTAGTCTTATGCTTATGTTGGAAATGGTACCATGAAAATTAATTGAGTATAAAAAGCAAGAACTTAGAAAAAGAATAACAAACAAGAAAAGAAAAATATGCAGAAATATAAAATGGCTACATTAAAAAAATATATTATGTTTTCAGTAAGATCTACTAGAATGTGTATATATGTAATATAGCAAGGTGAGAAAATACAGATTTTAAGAATAGATAGGCAGAATATGCATTGCTCATGGGATGTGGACACTACAGCTATATAGCAGTAAAGACGATATTCATTATGACAACATTAGTTCGTGGTGACAATAACTGCAGAACCTGGGTGAGTGGGTAATTTTTAGGGAAACAGAAGTTTACTAGACTGATTTTGGGAGACAATATGATTTGGGCTTTTTTCAAATTTCCAGAATAACCAGTTAGACAAGTAGCCACTCTGTAAAACCCACAACCCTGTAGGAAAGCCACTGGCTTGGCTGGCTCCACCAAGACATTTCCTGGATCTTTGTAACACAAGGAACAAAATGTTTTGTTTTGTTTTTTAGAGTATTTATTTATTTATTTATATAAGTGTGCTGTCACTCTCTTCAGACTCACCAGAAGAGGGTATCAGATCCCATTACAGATAGTTGTGAACCACCATGTGGTTGCTGGGATTTGAACTCAGGACCTCTGGAAGAGCTGTCAGTGCTCTTAACCTCTGAGCCATCTTTCCAGCTCTGGAACAAATTGTTTTAAGACATTAAAAATAACCTTAACGATTCTGAGAGTATATGATCCTAGATTATTATTACTTATGGAATATTATTGGAAAAGTCCTAGGTTTCTTCTTGGATTGTTTTGCTACTAGAAAGCAGGCAGTAAAGGTTACTTGGTTGAAACTTGAAAGATAAAGTCAGTATTCTTTATACAGGTGCTGAAAGATAATGGGCTTTTTTCTTGCAGTTGTATTCTTGACTTTGGAAGCATAATACTCTCTATATAATTGATACTTTCTTGATATTTTAAAATATATATACCCTATAGTCATACATTTGGACAAACTTTTGCTTTCTCCTCTTCTCCCCTTCTTCCCTTTTATCTAGCCAGTGTTGTGCTTATTAGAAATGCAACACTGTGCTCCAGTTAGTGAGAAACGAATCTAAAGTGTCCCCCGTTTTCTGCTCTTAGTATTCTTTTGGAGATCGAGGCCAGTACAACCAAACTGTGGAAATGGGACAAGTTAGAGTTTGTAAGCTCAGATTTCAGAGAGATGGACCAAGAGAGATGAGTAAGAAATGGGGTAGGAGGACTTCTCAGTCAACTTTCAACTTAGAATGTGGAGAAAGAGAGAGGGAGAGGAGGGGGGAGGGAGGGACAGGGAGAGATCTGAATCTGCCCAATCTTCTAGGTCTAGCTAGATCTGAGTGGACTTGACATTCACATGTAGCATGATTTCAGAGTTTATAGCTCATGCTTGTGTACTTAATTCAGAGGCAGCACAGTTCAGAGGTTGCGTGTGGTCTCCCAGTGAGCCTGGCTAAGCTTAGACGTCAGCTCATATTAGGTGGTGTTGGGGAGGTTAGTTAGCATCTCCATTCTTTGTTTTCCTCATCTATAAATGAAGCTGAGGGTGTGGGGTGATTGTCTGAATGCTAGTGTCTCCTTTTGCCATGGTTTGACAATAATGTGACCGTGATAACTTATGTAATTCAGTTTAAGGAAGGGGCAAGAAGAGGTTTGTGCAGGTATGAGTGTGCTCAGGAGGATGACTTGCTGTGCTCCTAACAGCAGGCCTCTGTCCACACCCTTTCCCCTCCACAGTACAGTCCTGAATGTGGAGGGCATTTCAGTGACACAGGTTCAGTGCTGGCTTCTCGCACATCCTAAATTCATGCCCTACTATTAATTTACCAGATTTAATTTGAGCACAGGATTACCTTTTTGAGTTGATTCTGCTGAACATTTTTTTTCTGTCTAACTTCAGAGCAGTTAAAAGCTCGAAACAATGTTTTTATGCCATTTTAGACCATTGTTTTGAACTACCCTATCAGAATTTTGGTGTTCTCTGTCCTCCTAGGTATCTAAGACATAATTAGGGGAGTTCTGCAAACAGAACAGAAACAGTGTCCTTCCATCTCTTTTAAAACTTCTTTTCAGCTTGCCTGTGAATCTTTTTAAATCAGTCCTAATATTTGAAATTCCTTAAGAATTAAAACTCAGACCATAAAAGATATATTTTCAAACTTTATAGATGTGAAGAAAGAGCTATCTAGACATTTTATATATGTACAAGCTTGAAAATGTGCCAAAACTACTTTACAGCTTTATGATAAACTTGTTATTTTTCTGTTGCAAGGGAAAGAATTTGGGTAAGTGCTGCCAAAAATTACAAAGAGTAAAAATAATCAAATGTCATCTGAATTAAGTTTTGGCTTTTAGGATTTTAAAATCATAGATTCTGCAAATATTTTACAGATAAGTAAACTGAGATAGAAAGGCTAAGTGACATCCTGTTTTCAGTCCGAATTAGAAATAAACAGAACTCCAGCCACTCCCCCATTAGATCAGAAGATAACATTTTCATGGGCTTTGGACATAAACCTGTAGAGGAGATATGAATGTCTAAGCTGTATTGAAATTTATGAGTAACACCATCAAATGAAATGAGGTAATTTTTCAATTTTTAAGTCCTAGTGTTGTTTGGAATGTGTCTTTGTCACCTTGTAAAAGTGATATTTAGGAAAGTGAGATGCTGGAAAATAAAGCCCTGGCTGGCTGATCAGGAGAGAGAAAGCCTTGAATGCAGTCACATTAGGAAGATAGCAACATGGCATAGGTTAGAAGGTTGTCATAGTAACACTTGCCAAGGTATTAGCCATGTTAAGTATTAATTCCAAAGACTCATGTATCTTTTCTTGATTGATACGTTGTCTCATATGTCTTGAAGATGGGGCATGTCTGAAGATTTGTTGTATATCTAATAACTATGTTATTTAAAGTGTCTATGTTTGCTCCCCAACACATACACACACACACACACACACACACACACACACACACACACACACACACACACCACCCCACCCACCAAATAGGGGATAGTGAAGCATAGAATAGAAAAGAAGTCTTGAAGTTAGCCTTTGTCTATCCAGGTTGTTCAGCAGTATGCCTCTCAGTGCCAGCATGGTGACTTCCCATGTTGCACCACTTGATTGTCTATTTGAACTCCATCTGTGGAAGCTCAGGAGGTCACTGTGGAGTATTGTTTCAGCAGCCATGCAGTGACTTGTTCACTCAGAACCCTTGCATTAGCTCTTCTGTTCAACTAAACAAAAAGTGGTAAGAGCCAGAAGATAATGAGGCAGTTTTACACACTGTATTTGTTTGTTTTGTGTGTGTATATGTATGTACATGCACACACATGCATCCAATTGCACAGAAGGTCATGCCACAGCATACATGAAGCCAAAATTTCCTCCTTTCAGCATCAGGTCCTGGGGAATGAGCTATCTTAAGGCTTAGTGATAAGCACCTTTATCTTGCTGGCCTTAGGTCATTCTTCAAGATTTTCTTGAACCTTTGAAATTAGATGGATGTAAGTTTGACTCTCAACAGCTCTATTGGGAAAAGTTGTTACTGCTCAAAGTGAGATTCAGGACCTTTCCTGTCACTGTGGGCTTCTGTAAAGACTAAGCTGATTTAAAGAATGTAGCCAGTGCACAGTAAGGAGTGGTTATGTCCCCTGTTTGATGCAGTTGCCTGTTTGCCAAGATGCTCTTGTGTAGATATAACCTAGAGCATCGAGAGCAGCTCTGAGACAGTAGGACGTGTTACCAAGGCAACCCTGGTCCACAGCAGAGAAGAGCTCAGAAGACCAGGATTGTGGGACAGATTTTAACTAGCACAGAAAACGATTGTGATGTAGCAGGGTGACCTTTGGAGGCTATGGATACGAGGAGCTCATTTAATCATTTAATTGCACAATAGGGGTTTTTGTGGTTCATCTCTTAACAACAATAACAGCATGGGAATTTAAACTTTGAGTACAAAATACTATCTGCTTAGTTAATATATTCTAATTTGTAGAAGTAAATGCATCGTATGTTGAATGTTCATTATCAAAACTGAGCTTATTGTTTGAAAAATACAAACAAGAGAAGGAACTAGAACATACTACCTTTGAAAGTTAATAAACTTTGAGTGATTCTTTACCAAAGGAGCTAAGTATTTGGAGGCGAGGACCTCAGCACATGGTATTCTATTTGATGAAGTGCTCTATGTCATCTGCACTGTAGTGTAGTCTGGATGCCATTAATCAGAGTGTTCTGGCTAATCTTAATTGTCATGGTGCACTGAGGAAATGTGCTGTGTAAGATATTCAAACCATGTGGGGTATATTTACTAAGAATCATTGTTAAACCAGAGGATGAAGTGAAACTGGAATGAACCAAGTCAGGCACCAGGTCTTGGCATTTCCTGTTGTTACTACTAGAGTATTTTACTTTTTATGTAAAAAATGCAATATACTTAATTTTCCCTCTGATATTTATATGAAATGATTTATATATACATATATATCAAATGCATACCTATACACATACATAAAGCTGTATTCAATGGCCCAGAAGGAAGAGGCCCCGAGGGCTCTTTAGTGTGCAATTAATATTTTGGTCAGAAAAATCAGCAGATTGTTTCAGTATGCTTATGTGTTATGACATCATATTCCAGTAAAGTTATAATGAACAGAAATTTTGTTTGTCTCTGTGGCAAACCAAAATGAGTTTTGTAATTGTCAGCAGACCTTAGTGATTACAGTGGCGCCCACTCCCTCTACTGTAGTTAAAGGTCTTAGCATTCCAGTTGTGGAGCTCTGTTTTCAGAAGTTTATAATTAATTGTAAGCATTTGCTCTACAGAGAAAGCTTGCCATTTAAGATCAGTTCAGGAGTCAATTTCTGATTTCAACTAGTGCATCCTGAAGTTTTATTGAACGAACTAAAATGTGTAGTTCTGTGCATATGGGAAAGTAAACTTTGCTGGTGACAAAGACAGTCTATATCCATGATTCCCATTAGTGTGTCGAATCTCAGATTCAAGTGGTGAGTGGCAGGGCTGAGGGAGCGGGGCTGCCCAGGCCCTGTGCATTTATTGACATCAAAGGACAAAAAGATTGTATCTTAAAGTTCTTTTTAGTCTTTGGATGTTAAGAATAGTATTTTACTTTCATTGTTTTTTCTTTAATGTTTTTAATGTTTTCTATTTTAAAAATAAGGACACTTATATTCACTTAAGACACCTTATCTTAAAAAAAATAATAGAAAACTGTGACCCAAAAAAGTTGATGTTTAGAGCTAAAGCTGACTTTTCCTGCTGCTCTTCTGTAGATTGTCTAGTCCCTCAGACGCTGCTAAGTACCCTCTCCTAACACTGTGCTCTAAGTTCTCCTCTGCTCTGACACGCTTGTATCCCATCCTCTGCCGTCTATTGTTTTCCTGAACTTTGATCATAGGTATTAATCAAATTCTAGCCTTAGGCTCTCATTGGTTCCTTTACGTGTGCCCTTTCCAGAGTCTGTCTACGCATGGTCTCAATTGTGGCCTCACTTATCTGCTCCTTCAAGCACCGAACTTCATTTTCAGTAAACCTTCATTGCATTTCCATTTGCCCAATGAGTTTTAACATTATGAGCTCTCTCTAGTTTATCTCAGACTGCTTGAAGAACACCATTGCTTGGGTGTTTAATAACCATTGAAAACATGTTGTGACCTCAAGTTGGAGTTTTACATGGGTTCAATCTCTAGCATAGCAAAATAGACAAAGAAAAAAGGCAGGACCTCAGTTGAACTTTGGTGTAAAACATTCTCCAGTACTGGAATAATTTTTAACTTAATTTCTAGCATTACAATTACAAATCCACTATTACACTGAAATTGATCCTGTTCATAATGCTGTATTGCTCAATCCAGTGATCATATTGTTCAGTTCTAGTTTTAGTTTGCCTGCCAGCTTTAACTGTAATCATTTGGTCCCTCCTCTAACACACCCTCTTTACATTACGGACCTGTTTTTTTGGTCTTTCTGTTGTCTCTGAATCCCACAGCACTCTTATTTTTCTTGCATGTTTAAATACAATCTCTACATTGATTATTCCCAATTTTTACCTTCACCGCCTTATACTTTTTCCTTAAAGCCCAAACTTATAACTGGGATCGCCCACCTGACACACTTGCTTGAGGTCGTCTCTAATAGCTTCACGTCTCCAAAGCAGTGCTGCTTATACCCACCCAGCACAGGCACCCTTTGCTTAGTCTTTTTTCCCTCAGTAGGGACTCTCTCTTCTAAAGCTCTAAGGTGGTCCTTGAGCCATTTCTTAGATTTCCTAGGCAGGTCTATTCCTCACAAAGAATTTAGGGACTACCCAATGAAGGCACTGTCTGTCCCTTCTTGAGGTTTACCTCAGCTGCTGTCAGAGCTCCCTTGCTTCCCCTGCCCTTCCCTTCAGTCTGCCCTCAGCATAGGACATAGTCTTTCAAAATATGGTTTAGATACTGCCCTTTTCTGCTCAAAATGGCTATCCATTTCTTGTAGGATAAAAGTGAGACCTTTAAAGTGGTTTTAAGGAAGGCCTGCAGAGTCTGGCTACCTCTCATGCCTTGGCTTTCCTTCCTGACCTCCACAGCTCCAGCCAGATAGGCACCTTAGTCACTTGAGCTTATCTCTGGGCCTCTGCACTTGGTGTTCTGTCTGCCTCACATGCACCATCCCAGATCCCTGCATGGTTTGGCTCTTTACTTATTTCAGAGCTTTATAAAGTTGTCATTTTCTCAATGAAACCTTCCTTGGCCACATTATCTAGACAGCTCCTGATACTTCTGAACCTGCCCTCCTCTCATTTGCAGATATCTCTCCCACAGTAGATAGTCTACGTACTCTTCTTACTACTTGTCTCCCCTATTATATTGCTTTCTGTTTTTACAATGTCCTGTCATAAAAGGCATTCTATAGGTAATTGTTGAGTTGGTAGATTTTTTTTATCATCTAACATAGTTATTAAAACCTCTTTTAGATGTGCTCTTTCTTTTCTGAGCCTCTTAACCCCTCAGCTGCATGGCTACAGTTTCCTACTCACACTTTGCTCCCTGTTTCATTAAACATAAAACTTGGGTAGGTTTTTAACCTGAGCATATTTTGTTATGCTATTTCTGATGCAGTCTAGAAATTATACAGTCTAGGGGTATGGATCTGGTTCGTTTTCTCTGCCAGTTAAAGAGCTGAAAGACAGGAGAATCTGAAGCTCAATAGGTGGCAACAGACAGATCTCAGGCATCACATTCAGAATTAGCAGTTGAAAAAGGCGTTTCCTGGGGTGAGCAAGCACGCACATGCATGTGACACACAGAAAGACCCTATTCAAAGCAAAGAAGAAAGCCTCCCTACTCAAGGGTTGGTCAGTTTGAAGGAAGCCCTTGTTTATTAGCCCAGAACTATGTGTGACCTGACCAGGCCTTGAACTTGTTGAGCCAGTCCATCAACAGGGGCCTGCTGGTGGGAGACAGAAGCCTGTATATATAGCCTTTGTTTTAAGCTACTAGGCTTTTGTCTCAAGTCAGGAGGTTGAGGTAGAGGTTGGCCATCCTGAAATTGTCCACCATTATTCCCCAGCCATGGCCCCTCTCCCTATCTATCTGCTTATCAGGGAGTCTGTCTAACTCCTGGTCTCAAACTACCTATGTAAGAGTTAACTTAAATACTGCTCAGCACTACATCAGAAATGTTCATCACATTGAAGTGAGAGGCCAGAATATAAGGATAAGTAGAACAGAGAACTCTAATTTCCTGTTATTGAGGATATAAGTCAGTCCATTCATTATAGAAAATGGCATAGAAATTCCTCAAAACAGCAATGTCAAAACCAACAAAAAAATAGAACTACCATATATCCAGCAGGCTCCCCAGTGGAACTGATTTTGAAGAGACATCTACAGTCACATGCTTATGGCTATATTCATGGTCACCATGATTTGAAATCAACCTAGGTATCCACTAATGGACAAGGAGTTTAAAAAATATGAATAACAATGGAATAATACTCAATAATAAAAAAGGATGAAATAGTTTCATATGTAGCAACAGGGATGGAGCTGGAAGACTATGTTCGTGAAGTGAATTAAGCACAGAAAGAAAAGTACTACATCTTCTTACATACACTTGGAAGCTAATTATTTGATCTTAAGGAGTGTAGAGAGTGGAATAGTAGTTGCCAAATTCTGAAGAGGGTATTGGGGAAGATAAAGTGGGAAGAAGATAGTTCATGGGTTGGGTTCAGTTGGGTGGACAGAATGATGTACATATTCTGTGCACTATAGCCGAATAACTGTGGGTAACGAAAGCTAAGTCAGTCTTTCAAACAGGGAAGAATGTTGTGAATGTTCCCAGCACAAAGAAATGGCCCATTTTTGAACTATGTTTATGTGTACCTGAGGTGTACTTCTGAGGTAGTACACATGCCGGTTACACTACCCTGATCATTGTGCCTTATGTACACCATGAAGTGTCACTGCCTTCTGTAATATGTATAGCTGCTATGGCCAGTGTAAAAGATATAATTCTTAATAACTAACATGGATTCTTTGGTTTTTGTTCTGTCAGTGTGATGCCGTCATTATTTTGTATTATACTAAGCTATTGCTCTGCCCCTGTAACTCTAGTACAGCCATTATTCATGCCAAGCCCAGGGATGTGCATGCAGTCACCTCAGCGCCAGGCTTCTGCAATGGTGCCCTGGTCTCAGTAGCAAACTATTCCATTTTCATCTATCAAAACCCACTAAAACTTCATTAGAAAAGCTTCTATAGTTAGAGAATTTTTACAGTATTAATTTTTGTTTGATATTACATTTTTCATAGAAGTCATTGTACACTATTATGTATAGATATATCGACTCACATTTTATCTTAGAAATATATCCATGAAGCTAAAATTTTATTAGGGTTGGTAAGAGACTATGTAGTGCATCACAGCTGCTACCATCTTAAGTGAAATAATCTTCTGGTTATAAGTGGTTATAGACTGCTTCTGAGCTACCACTAATGCTTGTGCTCTCTTTCTATAGGTATCATTGCCCAATGCCCAAGATCTTTTATGTTCAGTTAACTGTAGGAAATAATGAATTCTTTGGTGAAGGGAAGACTCGACAAGCTGCCAGACACAATGCTGCGATGAAAGCGCTTCAAGCCCTACAGAATGAGCCAATTCCAGAAAAGTCTCCCCAGGTGTGGCCCTGATGAGTGCGGCATTCTCTCTCCTGTGCTACCTCAGGGAGGGCTCTGAGCAGACAATAAAGTAATCTTGTAAGGAAAAAATAACGTGATCAGCTAAGGAAGGGTCATGGCAGTTGGCTCTCAGGTGCCTGTTAGTATACTGGACTCATACATTCCTTCTGGGAAGGACCTGATTCATGTGTGGAGGTCACTTGTGGGTAACGTGGGATTTAGGAATTTGTGTATAAAGATGAATGGTAACATTCCTTTGCTTGCGTTTAATGCACTTTGTATTGGACATAGATTACATTGTGTTAACTTGAGATCAAGGAATGTAGGCAAGCACCACAGTGTATTTCAGCAGTGCAGAGAATTGAACCTAGAGACTCATGCTTTAAAGATAAGTACTCTCCTGAGTGAGCTACAACCCCAGCCAGAGGTCAAGGAATGTAAAGAGGAGGAGATTGTTTGAGAATTTGGTGTCCTACTGTAGTTTGCAAATTAGAATGCTGAGGCTATTCTTGGGTGATCTTACTCATTTCTTTTCTTTTTTAAGATTTATTTATTTTATGTATGTGAGTACACTTTTGTTCTCTTCAGACACAGCAGAAGAGGCCATCAGATTCCATTACAGATGGTTGTGGGCCACCAGTTGTTGCTGGGAATTGAACTCAGGACTTCTGAAAAAGCAGTCAGTACTCTTAACTGCTGAGCCATCCCTCCAGCCCCTGATTTTACCCATTCTTAAGATTTCATCTACTTTCTTCATTGAACTTCAATAATATCTCTAGTCCAGGCATTTCAGTGTCTTAATCTTTTCTGCTTAAGTTATTTAAACCTTACAGTTCGGCCTCCTAGATTATCTGTTCTCCAAACTAGGTAGTCTTTGTTTGAAATTTGTTAGAATGGTAGACAAACGTTTTTCTGCTGGACATGTTCATTAGAACGATTAACTACTTCTAGTTAGCCCTAAGCTTCTTGGTGGCGAGAATTGCCCCTTTATTTTCCTATCTCACACACGCTTCGTTCAGCCCTCCAGAAGTATGTACGAAAGACATGAATATGTCCAGACACAGTTCTGATTTCTTATTTTGTGTCCTGTACTACCGTTATGTTAGCCCATGGGTCATGTCAGGATCACATTTGCCGAGGGAGGCAGGCACACAACTGTAGTAAAAGTATTAGGTCTAAAGAATTTATGGCTGAGTAGAAGATCTTCAAACTCAGCATTTGTTGCTTCTATTTCAAACAAAACAAAATCCAAAAGCCTAAGAGTGTAGCCCTTGACCCTGAGAGTTCAGGAGAACCCACTGCCCACATCTGCTATTTCAAACTGTGTAGCTAGGTGCCACTGGTTGCGGAACAATGTGAGTGTTGTTAAGGTGTCTGGCTCCAATGCTACCCTATTGTTTGTTTTTTGCTTTTTGTTTTTACTTAGAATGGTGAATCAGGAAAAGAAATGGATGACGATAAAGATGCAAATAAATCTGAAATAAGCTTAGTGTTTGAGATTGCGCTGAAGAGAAATATGCCTGTCAGTTTTGAGGTATGTGTTCCTGTGCTTCTCTTTGGTTATTTAAACAAGTTAAACGGTATACTAGGTTCGTGCAGCAGTGCACATGCTCCTTGTATTGAGATCCATTGCCGTGAAATGATTTGTACCTCAGTGAAATGGAAGTTACTGTAATGTTATGAGTATTGTGGGTCTCCTTTTCTTTTTTGTACCAGCCCACCTTTTTACATGACTTTTCAGTCTTGACTGTAAGATATGTTTTCTAATCATCATTTCTGTTCATCTATAGGGTTCGGCGTTTTATTTATTCATCATTAATTTGATCCTATTTAACTCAACTTGTGAATCAAGCTAGTGTTTTGTAATATTATGTTAACATTCAATTCCTTTTAATTGTATGGAGGTCAGAACATGTTTGACTTGTTTTGGGGGAGATCCTGGGAGTTGTACCTGGGAGTTTGCCACATGCTAACGACAAACTCCAGGACTGAGCAACCCTCCTCCCAGAATATGCTTTAACATTGACAGGCCACTGAAAAGGAGCGAGATACCTTTCTACAGCTAAATATGCACAAGCTTAGTATTTATAGAATTGTACGAAGCTTTTTAAAAGAAAAACCCTTAAAAATAATTTTAGATGCCTTCCATAGTAAGAGGTCACCAGCTTCGAAAGTCATACGCAGAAAGTGGGAAGAAGGAGGAAATAAGCTCAGGACTATGGGAGACTCTCCTGAGTTTCCACGGCATTTACACCGTGGGGACCTCCTGCATTGTACTCATGGAAGTGAGCGCTGGACTGGGGAACTGCTTTCTTCTTGAACACGACTCTGACAAGTCAGATTACCTACTTCTTGTCCTATATCAGCTTGAAAGTAGCCCACGAGGAAGGCAGGGAGAGAAGTACGTGACAGCAGACTAACTCCAACAGGAAGTTGCTGGGGAACGTCGTGACGCCTCGCAGGCCCTTGATGTTCAGAGTGTGCAGTAGAACGCACGGAAGTCCTTTGCATATCTGCGTGTTATGTTAAAGTATTTGATGCTCATACTGATGACCTAGCATGAGCTCAGAAAAGCTAAACATGCACTTTCCCTGTTGGTTCACTAAATCCCATTTTGTGTGTTCACAAACAGTAGTTCGTTCTATTCCTATTGGGAGGAGGGCGCCAAACTCAGACATGAACTAGGGGCCTTTCTCTTATAAAACCTTATTTTTGAGGGAAAGGTCTAACATTGAACTCAGAGCTTGTCTAGGCTGGCTGGACAATGAATGTCACAGGGTGGCTTGACTCCACCTCCCCCAGTGTTGGTTTTACAGATATGTGCAGCAGTGCTTGGTTCTTACATGGATGATAGACATGTGAACTCAGGTCCTCATTGCTTGGATAGTGGCACCTCACTGCACTGCTACAGCATCTCCCTAGGCCAGGACATTACTTCTGTAACGGATAGGCTTATGCATCAGAGCAGCTGGTGTTTAGATTGGTGAACTTAAGTTAGCTGGGAAGCATGCTTAAACTAACTCCTGATCCCATCGATGTTGAGTTATTGAGAGACTGTATTTTTTTAATTCCTTTTCCTAATTGTACTCCAACAGTAGAAGATAAAATTCCAATATAATAATAAGTGGTAAACCAAATACTGTGTGTTCCTTAGATCAGAATTTAAAAGGAAACTTGCATTTTGAGGATTCAGGACTTGGCATCTGTCTTTCCTCTATACACTAATATAATTTAAATGTAAGAACACATTAAATAGTTAGGAATATTCCTGGTTGAAGGTTCCATAATTCCTGACACTGAAAACCTGCACATTTTTATAGCATACCATCTAGATCACTTCACCAGAATCCCCAAGAGTTTGAATCCCGTTATCAAGATAGCCTTTCAGGTCTCTAACAAGAGGTTAATTCTAATCTTTTCCTATTTTTAAAAATCTGCCACAAGAGGATGCTACATAACTCAAATGTGTTTGATATGTTAAAACATGTAAACAGAGATAAAAATACTACACAGTTTTTCTGTTTCATTATGATTGTATAGAATCCTAATCATATATGGGGTCCTATATGTAGTAATCATATAAGATAGACCATTCTATGAAAGACTTTATCTTTGAAATGATAAAACATCATCTTTGGCTTCTGGTGTCTCACCCTAGTAGGGGACATCATTAGATGTCTATGTAGCAATGTTGTTTTTACTCTAGATGGCTTATCTAGTATGGAATCATAGCCAATTTGGCATGTTCTGTGCTCTTAGCTTTGTGTTCTGTAAGACATGGGAGACCATGACTGACTGTAAATTACATGTTAGGATTTTTTTTTTTTACCTTTGGTTAATTTAGAATTAGAAATGTTTTACATTAACATTACTGATATGATACTTTCAAAATAGCTGTCTTAAAGAGATACTATAATTTTGGCATAGTTCTCCAGATTAGTTGGAAAGGCTTTCAAGATTCATGCTGTTAAACACAAATGCTGCCATGTCGATTAATATTTTGCTTGCATTTAATAGGTTATTAAAGAAAGTGGACCACCACATATGAAGAGTTTTGTAACTCGGGTGTCAGTGGGAGAATTTTCTGCAGAAGGAGAGGGAAATAGCAAAAAACTCTCCAAGAAGCGTGCCGCAACCACTGTCTTACAGGAGCTTAAAAAACTCCCACCTCTTCCTGTGGTAGAGAAGCCAAAACTATTTTTTAAAAAACGCCCTAAAACAATAGTAAAGGTAAGCATATACTTGTGACTATCCATTTATTTTACTTAATTACTGTATTGATGGACCACAACATGGTATGTTTGGTCAATATAGATCACATATGTGATTGTTTTCCTGTAAGATCATATTAGAACAGAAAAATTGTATAACATTTTAATATTCTTGTTTACATTTGCATATATTTATATAATTTAAATATTGCAAATACCACTGAGTTAGATTTGTCTTGGGTTTCTAGTGAGTAACATGCTGTTCTTTGTAGCCTAGGAATAGTTGTTATACCACATAGCCTATATGTGTAGCAAACTATATTTATCATCCAGGTTTGTATCAGTACACCTCTCATGGAATGACATTTTCTCAGAACGACTCCATTGTTAAGTGACATGTGACTATAGTATACTGGCTATAGGCTGTTGACACTGGTTTCTTTATTTTATTTATTTATTAGGTATTTTCTTCATTTACATTTCCAATGCTATCCCAAAAGTCCCCCATACCCCCCCACTCCCCTAGACACAGGTTTCTTAAGGTAGATCCCTCTCCTTTCTGTCTCTCTCTGTCTCTTCCTCCCTTCATCCCCCCAACTGATTTTCTTCCTTGCTTCCTGTTCTAAATCAAGATGCAGATCATGTGATGATAAATCAGTAATAATTTTATTTCTTTATATATTTGTGCTCCTTAGTATCCATTTGTGTCCCCTTGAGTATAATTCACATCATGACCATGTAAAGTAGATGATATTATCCCTTATTTAATTTTATTTTATGTGGTGTGCATGCATGTATGTATGTGCATTTGCATGTATGTGGGCAAGTATATATTTGTGTCTGTGTATTCAGGCCTGAGGTTAACTTTAGGTGTCCTTGATCATTCCCCATGTATTCTTTGAGGCAGGGACTTGCAATTTAATACAGAGCTTACAAATGCAGCTAGCCATCCTGCTCTTGGAATACCCAATCTTTGCCCATTGAATATTAGGATTATAGGCAGGCCACTATGCCACTAGGTACTTTTGTGGATGACACAGACCTGAACTGTTGTCCTCATACACAGGAAGCAAGCATTTTACCCTCTGAGCTTTTTTTCCAGCCCCTATTCCTTGTTTTCTAAGTAAAGCTTTACAAAGAATGCTCAGATAATTTGCTCACTTGTATTTGGCCATCTTGTGGAGGAGCATGGACTCCTGCCATCCACCACTTTACAGTAGTGTCAGCTTTGCCAGCTGCACTGTAATATCTTAGGATAGCATGAACTGTAACAGGACACAGGATGATAACATGTAATTATACTATCAGGGATGACAGCAACATCAAGTGGAAACTGTAAAGCATCCTGTATGCCTGACTTTGTCTAATGCTGTGTGTACTTTGTCATGCTTAATTCTTAGGGGAGACCTCTGAGTCCAACATATGTGTTTTGTTTTCTCTTCATTCCATCCACCTTCCCTGCACAGGAAGAATCTAGAACACACAGCCTTTCAAGGTGTTATAACCATTTCTTTTATTGGGTCATATTTTATTTACATTAAAAAGGTAGAAAAGGCCAAGTTGGGCATGGATGACTTGGTGTTGAACACTATCAGATGCTCAGTGTGGACAACATGAGTGGATGTGGAACTTTGCACAGCTGGAGTAAGCCTCCCGTTGCTGCATCTCAGTTCATGGCTCAGCTCACTTCTCACACACAGGAACCTTGCACATAGGGTTAAGAATCATAAGTGAGTTCCTCTGATTGAATTGTGCAGTGGCACACGTTGTTTATTTTTACAGATTTTCACCTTCCTCACTGCTTTACATGAAAATATATACATGTATGTAGAAACAAATAACTACTTGTTCTTTTTTTTTATTTCTTTATTAGGTATTTTCTTCATTTACATTTCCAATGCTATCCCAAAAGTCCCCCATATCCTCCCCCCCACTCCCCCACCCACCCACTCCCACTTCTTGGCCCTGGCGATCCCCTGTACTGGGTCATATAAAATTTGCACGACCAATGGGCCTCTCTTTCCAATGATGGCCGACTAGGCTATCTTCTGATACATATGCAGCTAGAGGCACTAGCTCTGGGGGGGGGGGGGGTACTGCTTAGTTCATATTGTTGTTCCACCTATAGGGTTACAGACCCCTTCAGCTCCTTGGGTACTTTCTCTGGCTCCTCCATTGGAGGCCCTGTGATCCATCCAATAGCTGACTGTGAGCATCCACTTCTGTGTTTGGTAGGCCCTGGCATAGCCTCACAAAAGACAGCTATATCTGGGTCCTGTCAGCAAAATCTTGCTAGTGTATGCAATGGTGTCAGCGTTTGCAAGCTGATTATGGGATAGATCCCTGGGAATGGCAGTCTCTAGATAGTCCATCCTTTTGTCTCAGTTCCAAACTTTGTCTCTGTAACTCCTTCCATGGCTGTTTTTTTTTCCCAATTCTAAGAAAGGGCAAAGTATCCACACTTTGGTCTTTGTTCTTGAGTTTCATGTGTTTTGCAAATTGTATCATGTATCTTGGTTATTCTAAGTTTCTGGACTAATATCCACTCATCAGTGAGTACATATCATGTGAGTTCTTTTGTGATTGGGTTGCCTCACTCAGGATGATGCCCTCCAGGTCCATCCTTTTGCCTAGGAATTTCATAAATTCATTCTTTTTAATAGCTGAGTAGTACTCCATTGTGTATATGTACCACATTTTCTGTATCCATTCCTCTGTCGAGGGACATCTGGGTTCTTTCCAGCTTCTGGCTATTATAAATAAGGCTTCTATGAACATAGTGGAGCATGTGTCCTTCTTACCAGTTGGAACATCTTCTGGATATATGCCCAGGAGAGGGATTTCAGGATCCTTTGGTAGTACTATGTCCAATTTTCTGAGGAACCGACAGACTGATTTCCAGAGTGGTTGTACAAGCTTGCAATCCCACCAACAATGGAGGAGTGTTCCTCTTTCTCCATATCCTCGCCAGCATCTGCTGTCACCTGAATTTTTGATCTTAGCCATTCTGACTGGTGTGAGGTGGAATCTCAGGGTTGTTTTGATTTGCATTTCCCTGATGATTAAGGATGCTGAACATTTTTTCAGGTGCTTCTCAGCCATTCGGTATTCCTCAGGTGAGAATTCTTTGTTTAGCTCTGAGGCCCATTTTTAATAGGGTTTTTTGATTTCCTAGAGTCCGCCTTCTTAAGTTCTTTATATATATTGGATATTAGTCCCCTATCTGATTTTAGGATAGGTAAAGATCCTTTCCCAATCTTTTGGTGGTCTTTTTGTCTTATTGACAGTGCCTTACAGAAGCTTTGCAATTTTATGAGGTCCCATTTGTCGATTCTTGATCTTACAGCACAAGCCATTGCTGTTCTATTCAGGAATTTTCCCCTTGTGCTCATATCTTCAAGGCTTTTCCCCACTTTCTCCTCTATAAATTTCACTGTCTCTGGTTTTATGTGGAGTTCCTTGATCCACTTAGATTTGACCTTAGTACAAGGAGATAGGAAAGGACCAATTCCCATTCTTCTACATTATAACCACCAGTTTTGCCAGCACCATTTGTTGAAAATGCTGTCTTCTTTCCACTGGATGGTTTTAGCTCCCTTGTCAAAGATCAAGTGACCATAGGTATGTGGGTTCATTTCTGGGTTTTCAATTCTACTTGTTCTTTTTAATTAAAACTTTGTTTTACTTAGAAGAAAATACAAATTGTGCATTCCTTGAAATAGCATTACATGTTGTGTGTAAGTTAGAGATAAATGGCAGAAATAAATAGCACACACATGAAAATCACGAAGAAGACCAAAGTGTGGAAACTTCGTTCCTCTTTAGAATGGGGAACAAAATACCCATGGAAGGAGTTACAGAGACAAATATGGAGCTGAGATGGAAGGAAGGACCATCCAGAGACTGCCCTACCCGGGGATCCATACCATAATCAAACGCAGACACTATTGCATATGCCAGCAAGATTTTGCTGAAAGAACCCTGAAATAGCTGTCTCTTGTGAGGCTGTGCCAGTGCCTGGCAAATACAGAAGTGGATGCTCACAGTCATCTATTGTATGGAACACAGGGCCCCCAATGGAGGAGCTAGAGAAGGTACCCAAGGAGCTGAAAGAGTCTGTAACCCTATAGGAGGAACAACAATATGAACTAACCAGTACCCCCAGAGCTGTGTCTCTAGCTGCATATGTAGCAGAGGATGGCCTAGTTGGAAGAGAGGTCTTGCAAAGATTATATTCCCCAGTACAGGGGAATGCCAGAGCCAGGAAGCGGGAGTGGGTGGGTTGGTGAGCAGGGCAGAGGGAGGGTATAGGGGACTTTCGGGATAGTATTTGAAATGTAAATGAAGAAAATGTGTAGTAAAAAATTGTAAAAAGGAAAAAGAAATAAATAGCCATGGATCCACTGATCATGAGCTGCAGTGGTTCTGAGGAAGAGCGGCGTGTTCTCTTATGTTCTAAGCACTTGGCCAGAGAGCAGGTGAGCTGTTATTAGAGCAGCCTTGGCAGTCAGTTTGAGCATAATTTCCTGGCCTCAGAAGGTTGAATAGCATTGATATCCTTTAAGTGTGGATACTTGCTTCATAAGATTGTCTTTACTAAAGCATGCACAAAATGCATAAGTAATTATGAAATATTTTAAATTACTTATTTATTAATCACTCAAATATTACGAACACATATTACTTGTCTACTCTAGTCACTGTCTAAGTCAAATGACTGTCACACTATTTATCAAAACCTCTCTGTAAAAAGTTTCTTGATTTTCTATGAAGGGAGAACAGTTCATTATATCAAAATGGTCACATAAGATTGATCATGATATCTATTAAATTCAGTCCAATCTTAATAAACTAAGAATATTGTTAAGCTATATAAGATATATACATTTCTAAAATGGTATATAGTTCTAATTCCTGTGTTAGCTATAGCCGTTGAAAAACCATTGTTAAAATGTTATCTCCCAGCACCTAGGGATGCAGGAAACAGTGCTTTTAGTCTGCTATTCTGGAATGTTCTTCTGTTCATCACTCACATCTTTATTTAAACTTAACTTCTTCAGAGCAGGCTTCTCTGAGCTTCCCCTGCTCCTGCACTGGATAACCACTCCTGCACCTTTTCATGCATACATCACACTGGGGATTACTTGTGCTATCTCTGTCTTATGTAAAATAAAACTTGGAGATTTTCTGATACGTAGGCCATTTTGAGAAAGGAACGTTCATGTAATGAGCTGCAATGTAGATGATTTTAAATGTAATTATATTGTAGGCCAATAAATAGTTTGTCTGGAATATTATCTTGAGTTTTTCCTTATCTATCTTACTCGTCTGGGCCATATGATTCCTTACATTCTGTAGAGAAGTAAAGATGTCTGTGATGAATTGCCTTTATTTTACTTAAAATAATAAAAGCGGACACATTGTCTTATTATCCCTAGTGTTTTTGGGATGTGTCATGCTGTCATACAGGGTAGGCATTTATATTTGAGGAACACAAGTTTCCACTGCAGAGTCAGGTTTCAGATCCAGTTATTTCTACTTACAGTGTCCACTGAAAGCTGGTTAGCTGTGAACTTCTTTTGGATATAGAGGTAATTTATAGTCACCCTTTTAATAAATACAACTGGTCAGGTGATGTCTTTGGGTTTTTATCCATTTTTTAATATAATTGTCTTCTGCAAGATAAGATTTCAAAGGAGGCTTTCCAACATTGGAGAAAAAAATTTTCTGGACACATTTATAAGACTGTCCTTACTGGTTTTTAGGATAATCTGAAACGATATTTAAGGAATAACTGAACTGTCAAGGCCATAATAGTACTTAATTTCAAATAAAAGACAAAGTCAAGCCACTAACAATTTTCTCAGATTTCTAACTTTACCTAATTTTTATGTATGCATATGGTTGATTGTCACTAAAATTTATATAAAAAACACTAGAAATAACTGGGAACAGCGGACCCAGGCACCCAGGAACTCTGCCAAAACAGTGGCACAGTTCCTTCCGGTCTTAGCTGGTGCCCTGAGCCGACCTTGGGCGTGAACTCACAGCCAGTCCCATAACACCCAGAGGAAGCTCCACTCCCAGGAGCTCTAACACTCCCAGATCATAGGATCAGAGGTGAGGAAGACAACATCAAACCAATACTGGGGAGTAACTGGGACCAGTGGGACCCACCCAGGCACCCAGGAACTCCATCTGACCAGTGGCAAGGGTTCCTTCCAGTTTGGACAGGTGCCCTGAGCAGACCTTGGGCACTAACTCCAAAGCCAGTCCCACAAAACCCAGAAGAAGCTCCACTCCCAGGAGCTCTAACATGCCCAGGACCACAGGATAACAGGATCCCAGGACCTTGTTCATACCAGGATCTCAGGGTCCCAGAGGCAGCTTGACTTTCAGGAGCTCTGACACACCTTGGTCCTCAGGATCACAGGATCACAGAGACAGCTGAATTCTGAGGAGTTCTGACACAACCAGGATCACAGGAAGAGCAGGCTCCATTGAGATTTAGTGAGGGGAGGTAGCATTAGAGATAATCAGATGTTGAGAGGCAGGTGTAACATAAGCAACAGAAACCAAGGTTACTTGGCATCATCAGAAACCAATTCTCCCACCATAGCAAGTCCTGGATACACCATCATGCTAAAAAAGCAAGATTTGGATCTAAAATCACTTCTCATGAGGACTTTAAGAAGGACACGAATAACTCCCTTAAAGAAATACAGGAGAACACAGGTAAACAGGTAAAAGCACTTAAAGAGGAAACATGAAAATCCCTTAAAGAATTAATGGAAAACACAACTGTACTGGCTAGTTTTGTGTCAACTTGACACAGCTGGGGTTATCACAGAGAAAGGAGCTTCAGTTGAGGAAATGCCTCCATGAGATCCAACTCTAAGGCATTTTCTCAATTAGTGATCAAGGGGGAAAGGCCCCTTGTGGGTGGGACGATCTCTGGGCTGGTAGTCTTGGTTCTATAAGAGCAGGCTGAGCAAGCCAGGGGAAGCAAGCCAGTAAAGAACATCCCTCCATGGCCTCTGCATCAGCTCCTGCTCCTTGACCTGCTTGAGTTCCAGTCCTGACTTCCTTTGGTGATGAACAGCAGCATGGAAGTGTAAGCCGAATAAACCCTTTCCTCCCCAACTTGCTTCTTGGTCATGATGTTTGTGCAGGAATAGAAACCCTGACTAAGACAAATTGGTACCAGCAGAGTGGGGTATTCCTGTGACAACCTGACCATGTTTTGGGGAGGTCTGTGGAAGGACTTTGGAACTTTGGTCTTGAAGATCCATTCGTTGTTAAGAGCTCTGTGGGATGTTGTGTAGGAGCTTGGAAGATAATGTTGAGAACAGTGTAGAAGATGGAGGCCTGGCTTGTGAAATTTCAGAGGGAAAATTAAAGACTCTTTTCAGGGCCATTGCTGTTTTGATTGTGAAGATTCTGTAGTTCTGGTTAGCTGGGGCTGAAGAATCAGCTGTGATTAACAAGATACCAGAACTACCAAAGCAAAAACTTTGCATTACTGGGACTATTGATGCTGGTTAGCTGGAGCTAAGAAATTAGCGGTGATTAAGAAGAGACCAGCATCATTGAGGTGACATCTTCTGGGAAGTGTTTTCTGAGAGCACAGTGGCTGTGTTCCAGATATAGCCAAAGTTGTACCTTGTGCTGTGGCTGGACTTGGTAATGTGTAAGGGTCACCCAGGTGGTACTGGTTTGAAGGCATGAAGGAGTTGAGTAGAGCAGCTGAGGCTTGGCACTGTGAGAGGCCATGGAAGGCCATTGGTGAAAGTCCAGCCTCAGTTGCAATTAATGGCCCAGGACTGAAGGGGTCATGCAGTGTTTTGGAGATGCCAGTACCATGAGATGACCACCAAGAGCAGCAGCAGCAGTGGAGTACAGGCATCTGGAGCCTAGAGGATGACGCGTGTGCTACAAAGGGCATGGCTGGAGAAGTGACCCAAGCCCTTGGAGGAGCCCAGAAGATCGTAAGTTGGATCCCAGACATTGGACGGTTGGAGATTGACTTTTGCTTTTGATTGTGGCTGTGCCCTGATATTTTCCCTCTTGAAGGAAGAAACTGTTTTAGTGGAGCCCACAGTTAAGAGACTTTTAATTGTAAAAAGACTTTGGATTTTAAAAGAGATGGATATTTTAAAGAGATTGAAAATTTAAGAATATGTAAAGACTGTGGGACTTTTAAAGTTGTTTAGATCTTGGGGATGAATAAGAATGTAAGGGTTGAGGCTTACTAGTGATGTGTTTGTGTGTCAAGTTGACAAGGGGTCAATTGTACTGGCTAGTTTTGTGTCAACTTGACACAGCTGGGGTTATCACAGAGAAAGGAGCTTCAGTTGAGGAAATGCCTCCATGAGATCCAACTCTAAGGCATTTTCTCAATTAGTGATCAAGGGGGAAAGGCCCCTTGTGGGTGGGACGATCTCTGGGCTGGTAGTCTTGGTTCTATAAGAGCAGGCTGAGCAAGCCAGGGGAAGCAAGCCAGTAAAGAACATCCCTCCATGGCCTCTGCATCAGCTCCTGCTCCTTGACCTGCTTGAGTTCCAGTCCTGACTTCCTTTGGTGATGAACAGCAGCATGGAAGTGTAAGCCGAATAAACCCTTTCCTCCCCAACTTGCTTCTTGGTCATGATGTTTGTGCAGGAATAGAAACCCTGACTAAGACAACAACCAAACAGATGAAGGAAATGAACAAAACCATTCAAGATCTAAAAATGGAAAAAGAACAAAATAAAGAAATCACAAAGGGAGACAACCCTGGATTTAGAAAACCTAAGAAAGAGATCAGAAGTCATAGATGCAAGCCTCACCAACAGAATATAAGAGATAGAAGAGAGAATCTCAGGTGCAGAAGATATCATAGAAAACATTGACATAACAGTCAAAGTAATTGCAAAATGCAAAAACCTCCTAACCCCAAACATCCAGGAAATCCAGGACACAATGTGAAGACCAAACCTAAGGATAATAGGTATAGAAGAGAGTGAAGGTTCCCAACTTAAAGGGCCAGTAAATATCTTCAACAAAATTATAGAAGAAAACTTCCCAAACCTAAAGAAAGAGATGCCCATAAACATACAAGAAGCCCACAGAAGTCCAAATAGACTGGACCAGAAAAGAAATTCCTCCTGATACATAATAGTCAAAACACCAAATGCACAAAACAAAGAAAGAATATTAAAAGCAGTAAAGGAAAAAGGTCAAGTAATATATAAAGTAGACCTATCAGAATTACACTGGACTTCTCCCCAGAGACTATGAAAGCCAGAGGATCCTGGGCAGATGTCATGCAGACCCTAAGAGAACACAAATGCCAGCCCAAGCTACTATATCCAGCAAAACTCTCAATATCATAGATGGAGAAACCAAGATATTCCATGACAAAACCAAATTTACACAATATCTTTCCACATATTCAGCTCTACAAAGGATAATAGATGGAAAACATCAACAAAAGGAGGAAATCTACACCCCAGAAAAAGCAAGAAAGTGATCTTTCAACAAATCCAAAAGAAGATAGCCACACAAACAAATTTCAACCTCTAACAACAACAAAACAGGAAATAACAATCACTTTTCCATAATATCTCTTAACATCAGTGGACTCAATTCCCCTATAAAAAGACAGATACTAACAGACTGGATATATAAACAGGACTCAGCATTTTGCTGCATACAGGAAACACACCTCAGTGACAAAGACAGCACTACCTCAGAGTGAAAGGCTGGAAAACAATCTTCTAAGCAAATGGTCTGAAGAAACAAGCTGGAGTAGCCATTTTAATATTGAATAAAATAAAAAAAGATAGGACACTTAATACTTGTCAAAGGAAAAATCTACCAAGATGAGCTCTCAATTCTGAACATCTATGCTCCAAATAAAAGGGCATTTGAAACTTTACTAAAGTTCAAAGCACACATCACACCCCATACAGTCACAGTGGGAGACTTCAACACCCCACTCTCAGCAATGTTTCTTGGAAACAGAAACTAAACAGTGACACAGTGAAACCAACAGAAGTTATGAACCGACTGGATCTAACATTTATAGAACATTTCATCCTAAAGCAAAAAATATATCTTCTTCTCAGTACCTCATGGTACCTTCTCCAAAACTGACCATATAATGGGTCACAAAACAGGCCTCAACAGATACAAGATTGATATAATCCCATGAACCCTATCAGATCACCACAGACTAAGGCTGGTCTCAAATACCAACAAAAACAATGCAAAGCACACATACACATGGAAGCTGAACAACGCTCTACTCAATGATAACTTGGTCAAGGAAAAAATAAAGAAAAAAATTAAGGGCTTTTTAGAATTTAATGAAAATGAAGACTCATCATACCAAAACTTATGGAACACAGTGAAAGTGGTCCTAAGAGGAAAACTCATAGCTCTAAGTGCCTCCAAGAAGAAACTAGAGAGAGCTTACACTAGCAGCTTAACAACACACCTGAAAGCTCTAGAACAAAAAGAAGCAAATATATCCAGCAGGAAATAATCAATCTCAGGGCTGAAATCAGCCAAATAAGAAACACAAAGAACTATACAAAGAATCAACAAAACCAGGAGCTGGTTCTTTGAGAAAATCAACAAGATAGATAAAGCCTTAGCCAGACTAAGCAGAGGGAAGAGAGACAGTATCCAAATTAACAAAATCAGAAATGAAAAGAGAGACATAAGAATGAAATATATCAAAATAATTATTCGGCTTGTTGGATATCAACAGTTGAAAATATTAAAAACGTTCTACAAACATCATGGAAATAGGCTTCATTATGTTCATATGCATCTCTTTCTTTAGGTTAGGGAAGTTTTTTTATAATTTTGTTGAAGATATTTCCTTGTCCTATAAGTTGGAAATATTCCTTCCTGTCTGTACCTATTATCCTTAGGGTTTGGTTCTCATTTTGTCCTGGATTTCCTGGGTGTTTTGGTTTAGTATCTTTTTCCATTTTGCATTTTCTTTGTTGTGTCCATGTTTTCTATGGTATCTTCTACACCTGAGATTCTCTCTTCTATCTCTTGTATTCTGTTTGTTATGCTTGCATGTTTGGTTCCTGACTTCTTTCATAGCTTTTCTATTTCCAGAGTTGTCTCCTCTTGTGATTTCTTTATTGTTTCTTTTTCCATTTTTAGATACTGGATAGTTTTGTTCAATTCTTTCACCTGTTTGGATGTTTTTCTCCTGTATTTCTTTAAAGGAGTTATTTATGTCCTTCTTATAGTCCTCCATAATCACCATGAGAAGTGACTTTAGATCCATATCTTGCTTTTCTGGTGTGATGGTGCATCCAGGACTTGCTATGGGGGGAAGAGTTGGGTTCTGATGATGCCAGGTAACCTTGGTTTCTGTTGCTTCTGTTCTTATGCTTGCCTCTTGACATCTGATTATCTCAAATGTCCCCTGCCCTTGATATATCTGATTGGAGCCTGTCCTTCCTGTAATCCCAGTTGAGACAGAACTTCTCAGAGTCCAGCTTTCTTTGTGATTCTATGATTCTGTGATCCTGTGATGCTGAGATTCTGGGTGTGTCAGAGTTCTTGGCAGTCAAGCTTCCTCTGAGACCCTGGTGTGACCAAGCTCCTGGGATCCTGGGATCCTAGGATCCTGGGTGTGTTAGAGCACCTGGAAGTGGTACCTCTTCTGGGGACCACGGGGCTGTCCGCTTAGTTCAAAACCAAGGTAGACCAGTGCTGACCGGAAGAAACCTGAGCTACTTGTTGGCCAGGGTTCCTGTGTCCCTTCTCCAGCTGTCCCCAAGCACCCCTGGTTCTTTTGAAACAGATGTTGTGTTCCACTCACCAGCGATCCTAAGTGTGCTAAGGTGCCTGTGGGGTGGAGAGTCCTCTATAGATCATGGGACTATCCGCTGAGCTAAGATGCATTTAAATAATAAAAAATTTAAGAGGAAAAAAATCTGTATCAATAGTTGTTCTATGGAACATAGGGACTTTCTTAGAAGAGCCTAAGATTTAACAGCAATAGACATTACAGAAAGTCTCTCATTGGAAATACAGATTTATTTGAGCTTCTTCATATATATGATGGCAACTTCATCCACAGCTTCTTTTTAATCTTTTTATTAGATTCTTACTTTCATAATTTCTTTTTTTCAGTGACTTTTTTCAAAAGTTTTTTCTTTATTTTTGAGATTATAATATAAGTAAGCCATTTTCTCCTTCCCTTTTGTCTCTCTATGCCCTCCCTTCTGCCCTCCCTGCTCTTTCAAACCCAGGCCCTGTGTTTTCATTAACTGCTCTGTTTTTCCCTCTCAGCATTCCTTAGTGGCCTTAGTGGTTCTTGTGTAGGGCTGAGGCCTCATGGGCATTCCTCCACCTACGTTCTCATGTCTGTTGACCCTTGATCAGCTCATGGTAGTTCTCATGGTGGTGAGACTTTGTAGATAGTGCTTCTGACATTAGGAGATACAGTCTCACAGCAAACTCTCTGATCCCCTGGCTCTTACAGTCTTTCAGTCCCCTTTTCTGCAGTGTTCCCTGAGCCTTGAGTGCAGGCTTTATTTTGTAGATTTGGGACTGGGCTCCACATCTCTGCATTTTCATTGGTTGTAGTTTTCTGTAAAGGCCTCTATCTGTTGTAAAGAGAAGTTTCCTGGATGAGGAGTGAGGACTACATTTACCCATGGGTACAAGGACAAATATTTAGCATGTACTCAGTGATGCTAAGTCCAACTAGAGAGCTATTGGTTACCTCCAAGTATGTGAGCCACTACTGCACCCTCAGAGTTATTGTGTCATGCTGGCATTTGATGTGCTTCATAGGCATATAGCTGGGTAGAATTGTTGCTTGTCTCCTCTGGAAGCTTGTGCAGTTCTGTCTAGTGCCATGAAAGCTAGTCCTCAGGGAGAAGGCATTCAGGTGACTTCCTGCTCAGGTGCTCTGAACCCTGTGTCTGCAATGCATGGTGGTGTCATAAGCAATAAGAACTTACCTTTTCCCTCTGGTTGACAACCAAGGACAATATCAACAGTCTGTAACATTGTGGGGGGCTCTTTGCCAACTATGAACAACGATTCAAAAAAGGGCTTCTTATGCCTGATATTGTGGGTATTGTTAGGTGATCTTTGGCTCATGGAAGGAACACTGTCAGCCTATAGGTGAAAATTTCATTTAAACTATATATTTATCTATACATGGACTCACATGTGTCATTGTTTTTCTTTCATTTAATAGTATGATTTGTTATGATATTTTAAGACATGCTTCCTGTTAATTTAACCTTCCTTTTGTATTTAATACTTACCCTTCCTGCAATCAGATCACTCATACTCTGCAAATGACCCTTTATAATTTATTTTACCTGCAGTTTTTGCTTGTGGTAGTACCTTAGTAAGAGTTAACCATACCCATTGCTCTCATGTCCAGCCTAATCATTGCAGTTGTAAGGTTTACAATCTTTTTTAAAAACTTATTTTGTTTGTATGTGTACATTGTGTCATATATGTGGAGGTCGGAGGACAACCTAGAGGATTCTGTTCTCTCCCCTCATGGTGATTGAGCTCAGGGCATCCCTCCAGTTTGAGCAGCAAGTACCTTACCACTGAGCCATCATGCTGGCTCTGAGGTTTGCGGTCTTTTGTTCCTTTCCTGGTTTCTCCTTTGCACCTAGTGTTGTTCAGTTCAGTCTTTATAGAAATGATTCCCAAGTTGTTTCTGCATTCTCCATCATGTGTTCCACATTATTGCTTAATCACAAATTCAGGGCCCACAATTTGTCATGTCGTGTTCTGTTGTATATCTTTAATCTTTCAGTGTTCTTCTAGTGGCTGGCAGCAACAGTTGTCTGGCAGTGAGATTTCTTTTCATTGGTACAATCATCAAATCCTCTTGATACCTCCCTTAAACATCTCTAGAGAACTCTTTCTAGCTCTCTATCCCTTCTGCTGTGCTTTTTGCTAGTACAAGAATACTTTGGGCTACTCATGACTCCGTTTAGTTTAGGATAGTGAGCTCACCCTCTTATACCACCCCATCCCCCTTGCCTCAAACAAGCTTCTGTTATTCCCCTCCAGTCTTAGTTGGGATTTCTAATGCTGTGATGAGACACCGTGATCAAAAGCACTTGAGGAGGAGAGGGTTTCCTTGGCTTACACTTCCACATCACAGCTCATCATCAAACGAAGTCAGGACAGGAACTCAAGCAGGGCAGGAACCTGGAGGCAGGAGCTGATGCAGAAGCCAGGAAGGGGTGCTGCTTACTGGCTTGTTCATCATGGCTTGCTCAGTCCAGGGCTGGCATCACCCACATTGGGCTGGGCATCCCACTTCAATCACTAATTAAGAAAATGCCCTACAGGGTTGCCCACAGCTGGATTTTACAGGGGCATTTTGTTTATTGAGGTTACTTCCTTTCTGATGACTTTGGCTTGTGTCAGTCGATATGAACCTATCCAGTACTCCTTCTTTCCTGTTGTGGCTGTTAGACTTCTCAAATTCTCCAAGGTGGTGAGTATGTAATCATGTTTCACCATGGTTTTAGTTTGCATTTGCCAAGCTTTAATGACTAAGTTTAGTCATTTTCCCCCTTGCATTCTTGTGATACATCTATTCATCACTTTTTAACCTGTCTTCTTTTTCTTAATACATTTTAGGAGGTTCTAAAAGTATGTTTTGAAGACTTAATTCATCTTTTTATAGTTACACATTGAAAGTACTTGCTCACAATTCATGTCATACCTGGTCCTTTTCTTTCTATCTGTCATTATTCGTGAGCACGGGATGTAGAGCAACCTCCCACACTGAATTGGCCACCTAGTTTTTAAAGCATAAGCACTCTATCTCTACTATCTCTGCAGCCCAGTCCTATGGAAGCCTAAATGTTGGGTCCATTTTACAGATTTCTAGTACAAATCTTTCTCAGGACTGGTTTATCCTTTTCAGTCAGTTTTGCTAGGCTGAGAATATGGTAGAGAACTGCCTTTTCCAGGGTCTAATAAGTTTTGCAATCAAAATTCTGACGCTTTTCTTATGTTTTAGGCTGGACCCGACTATGGTCAAGGAATGAACCCCATTAGCCGCCTGGCTCAGATCCAGCAAGCCAGAAAGGAAAAGGAGCCTGATTACATCCTACTCTCAGAACGAGGAATGCCTCGCCGTCGAGAGTTCGTAATGCAGGTATTCTTAATCTTCATACTAAATATTTCTGAAATCAGTGAAAAGACTGAGGCACAGTGATGTGCCACAGTGATGTGCCAACGACAGGCGGGTTCTGGGAAGGTTCGTAGTGTTTCCACTGTGAGGCATTCATCCCTCTCGGACACTCGCCTCTTTGCTTGGTGAAGCAGGCTGGTGTCAAGGACGTGTTAGATGGGCAGTGTAAGATTTGAAAGGGCCTGGGAGTTCACATGGGTTATTTACCACATTTCATCATTTCATGTCTGTCTCTTAACTGCTCATGTTGCACTTTACAGCCAGGGTGAGTCATTATTATGACCAGAAACAAAGAAATTAGAAACAAAATAAGAAGGATAGATACAGGGTATGGACATGGGCCAAGGGCATAAGGTTATGGAACTCTGGAAAATTAGAGCTGGCCAGCTGAGCAGAGTGGGAACTGAGGGAGAGACCTATCTTTTTTGTGTAGCCAAGAAACTTGAAGGCTAGGTGCTCTGTATGAGCTAGGAGTGAGGTTTAACACCCAAACGGCCTTGTTCTTTTCAGGTCAGCTCAGACACATCTGTGTTTGTCAGTTCAAGCCATAGACTTGGAGCAACCTGGGTTCTAAGTTTTTATTAAGAACCATATCCAGGGCTGGTGGAGTGATTAAGTGGTTAAGAGACTGTACTCTTCTTACAGAGGCCCCAAGTTCAGTTCTTAATACTTAATAACATCGCAACAGGCAGTTCAGAGCTACCTGTGACTTCAGCTCCAGAGGGTGGGAGGTCTCAGACACGTCTGGTCTCTTTGGGCACCTACAGTTGCAGTCACGTGCATACAAAGAGACACAAAATACAGACATTAACACATTTAAAAGAAATCTTTAAGCAGATACTGAAAGGAGGGAAGGAAGCAGTGTAACAGTTCCCCATACTGCAAGTGAGACGCTTGCTGCAATGCACTCAGCTGGGGCTTCTCACTCTCCTCTCTGGATTTCCTTCTCCTTCTGTAGAAAAGCTAAAGCTAACTTCTAACTTTGTTGTTTCAGGCTTACCTAGTATATAGCTCTGAAAATTATAATTTTTTTCTTCCAGTGATATTCATTAGAAGACTCTAATAACCAGGGTATACTTTATTATGTTCGAACTTTAAAATTTTTCTGTGGTAAAAGAAACGTTTTATAGTCGAACCCAAGGATCTTAGCTTTCAAACAATAGAGATAACATCACGACTGTTTACTAAGTGTTGAACTGTGTTTAGAGATCTCAGCACCCAAACATGGAATCTTGAATTAATTAATCACTCACATGTAAGCTAAGTTTTGCACTCCTGTGCATGTGTGACACCAGGCATTGGTGAATAGTGGAGCTGTCCTAAACACTTCCTACGTAGCTGTTGCTCTCCTTTCGCAGAAGCTTCTAGTAGAATTGCTAACTTACAATGTAGTAATAGGGAACCACTGCTGGGAACCTCGAGGTTCAAAGCTAAGAATTCTCCTGTGTGTGACATTAGGACCAAGAACATTGTGCGAGCCTTTTCACTAAGTAGAACACAGTAATGGTTTTGATCTTATATTCTTAGCTCTTAAGAATTCAAGGATCTATTTTGTTAATTTGAAAGGTTGAAATTACAGAGTGATTTGTTCAAGATAAAAGCCTGACCACCTGACCATCTACAGCATACTAGAGAGCCACTTTGCTCAGACATGAATATTTTCTGTAAAGATTTTTATTTGTGATCTTACAGCATCTGTGAGTTTTGTAGGAAGATGACCCTTATACATTTTTGACTTTTATACTCAAATGACCTTTTGAATGACCACTATGTTTGTTAGCAAGGAATGAGAATCACTCTAGAACACAACTCAAAGACTATTGAATTAACTGTGTATGAAAATAAGTTGTGTGAGGCAGGGGATGGGTGAGGAGGGAAGGTGAGTCTGGGAAACACCTAATAGGAAGGAAAGACATCTTTAGGAAGGAACAGAATAGGCCACGTGGAAATCTGGCAGACACAGATAAACAGTTGGTTCCAGGATAGGAACATTTGCAGCCAAGTCCAGGGGCAGGAGCCTGGGTTGAAAGGGCATCAGGTATGCAGAGACAGTATGTGGGGATAAAGCAGTGGATACTGGAGGGAGCTGTTGAGGGGTGCGTGGCAGGTGAAAGCAGGCAGATGGGCAGCATCTATATGGGCTCCATGATCTTTGGCTTCTGATTACTTTAGTGAGTGCCTTTTGACACTCCCTCCTCCAGCCCCTCAAGAAGTGGAGGAGGCTTTTGACTCAGCTGGTTTAATCTCTTCAGGAACAATTGTTCCAGAACTGTGTGAGGGCTGGTGAATCTGAGGAACAAGCCAAACCCTGGGAAAACAGCAGGAAGGGGCATGGCTAAGGGTGGGAGTGCATCTTCATAGTGCTGTGTTGAGGTCAGGGTCAGGCCAGCACTGATAGGGCAGGGACTGAGTTCACGCCCCTCCTGCAAGGGGCCCGCCAGTGTGTCCACTCCTGCAGTGCTGCTCAGCTTAGCACACAGAAGCCTAACCAGCCAGCAGCATTGATAGCTCTCACAACACTGGACAGGCTTGAACTGTGTGGTAGGGGGTAGCTTTGCAGCAGCTCTGTAGTCAGTGTGTTAGTTCCATGTGCTGTAGCAACTGTACCGAAATCCTGGGCAGCACATCCCTTTACCATATCACTGGCATACTTATGTTTAAGTTTTTATTTTGTTGCCTTTGTGTTGTAGATCCTGTTTCTTAAAAATGATTAATTTACTAAAGCTTAAAGGTAGTAATAGAAATAATAGCTTAAATAAAACTGAAAATTATAAATGGTTATACTCAACTACAGGTGCCAGGCAGGAACCTGTACTCTAGGACAGGAACAATAATGACTGTTTGTGTTCTGCCTTATTCGGTAAGGCAGGGTCTCCGAGTCAAATCCAGAACTGCCTACTATGGCTACTCAGAGCTTGCTTGCTCTGGGAATACCTTCTTGTTCCACTTTCAAGGCTCGAATTCTAGGCTTGTCACCACACCCATGTGCATGCCTTGTGTAGGTTCCTCAAACACAGATTCTCACAAGTGTAGCTAGTGCTTAGCTGACCCTGAGCTCATGACCAGTTTTTATTAGTATTTTTTTAAAGATTTATTTATTTATTTTTATGTGCGTACACTGTTGCTGTCTTCAGACACACCAGAAGAAGGCATCAGATCTCATTACAGATGGTTGTGAACCACCATGCGGTTGCTGGGAATTGAATTCAGAACTCTGGAAAAGTAGTCAGTGCTCTTAACCACTGAGCCATCTCTCCAGCCCCTAGGTATCTTTTAAAGAGCAAAAGTAATTTAATATGTGCAAATTTATCTGCCCCCTTCTTATGGTAGCTATATAAAAGTTCAGGTATGAGAAGACATACTGTGCCTTACTCTTCTTCCTCAGAACCGGTCTCTTCTTAGCACTCTGCCTAACTATATAAACTTGAGAATCAGGTTGTCAAGTAGTGTAAAACACATGTGAGATTTTGATAGGAATTTGGTGAATTTATAGATTGGATTTTTTGGACACCAAAAGCATTATATCACCATTGTCTGAAATCTGCATGCCACATTCTTCCATATATTAGTATTTTTAATACTAAGGTTTATTTATAATCTGTATGTTTAAAGTGTTTTGCCTGCACTATATGTGTGCCTGCAGACTAGGGCTCCACACCCCTGGGAGTGAGACTCAAGAGGTGTGAGCCGCCATTGAGACGCTAGTGAGTTAACCTGGGTCCTCTGCAAGAACAGCACTATTTTAATGTCGCTTTGTAGATTGCTCCTTGTCTTTCCACTTTTCAGTTTAGTTTTTATAATTTTGTTTCTCTTAGTACATGAGAAAACAGTCAGGTACTAAGACATGACTTGGTAAAACAGTCTAACTCAGAAAATACGTGTGTACAGATGGCTCATATATATTTAAATATGTGTGTGTGTATACACTATATTTATGCTTACAAAAGGTTATGGGAAGTTTGCTGTTCACTAATCAGCTATGATTGATTAAGCATTGTAGTTGGCATAGAATTTCTTAATTTCCAAAGCAACAATGACATAGTTGTTGCTCCTGCTGTGCTCGTGAGGAGTTTGACGTTTAGGGAGGTGTTGATACCGCTCAGCATCTTATGGAGGAGACATCAGAGAGTGGAATTCCTAAGTCCTTAGCCTCACTTGGAAGTCTTTTTCTTCACTACACTTTTATACTCAGCCTAATATAATAATTCTCCTTAGGAACTATTTAATAAGATGTTTTCCATACTAGATATTGAACCTAGGACCTTATATGTGTTAGGCAAATATTCTACCAGGGAGCAGTGCTCCCAGCCCTAATATAAACGCATATAAACTTTGAGCATTTGTTTAAATGACAGCAATGTGAAATTCTACTTCCTCAGCTTACTACTGGAAATAAAGAGTACTAAATGTAGAGACATACCCTGTGTTGATATAAACCTTACTTTATTTGTTTAAATGAGTATGGCTTAAAAAATCAAAATGTACAGGGTTTAAAAATACCAAAAATATATAAGGAGGCAAAAAGTCGTGGAGGAGGGGGCCTGAGGGGGCGGCCACGGTCTGAGGACCCTGTATATTTTCATATGTTCCCATGTATATTTTCACTTGTGTATATAAATCCATATGAGTGAGATTTTATCTCTCTGTTTTGTTTGGACTAACCTTCCTATGCTTTAGTCTGGGCAGAGCTTTATACTGTAAGGGCTTCCCGTTTGCTAACACACTGTCATGAATTTCTTTAACCTCAATAGGTCAAGGTAGGCAATGAAGTTGCGACTGGAACAGGACCCAATAAAAAGATAGCCAAAAAAAATGCTGCTGAAGCAATGCTGTTACAGCTTGGCTATAAAGCGTCCACCAGTCTTCAGGATCCGCTCGACAAGGTAAGTGTGGGCCTTAGTGGACATGTGCCTCTTGCCCCAACGCTAACATGACTGCCTTATTCTGATTTCATCTGCTATTAAAGTTGCCTTGGAGTTTCATTTTTATGAGACAGTACTCTCCATGTTAGATATGTTGGTACAAAATAGCATCTACTTAAGGGGAAGATGAAGTGTTAGTGGGTAATGATAATTTTAGGATTAGCAATACTAAAATATTTGTATGATGTTCATACCAATATAATATTGCTTACCTTACTGTTTCGAGTCACTTTTGTTTGTATTTGTGTCTTTTAGAACAGGAACAAATGATTAGTCTTTGTTTCTGGAATACAGGTGGAAACACTGCAAACAAAATTTTAGCTTAGCTCTTTAGAGCAGTAATTATATTAGACAGGCTCTCTATAAACTGAATTTTTGTTTGCTTTAAATGTAAAGGTAAACTGAGAGAGCATTTACTTTTCTCCCAAGACCATGCTCATGGTCCTCTATTTCTTCTTCAGCAGTTAATGACGTCATTATCTCTGCCCTTTGGGAAAGTTGGTGACAGATAAATTGAATTAATTTTCTTTTTTATTACCATTTTCTTATCTATACTTATATAGAAGTTATTTCTGTTAAGCATTTTGTTTACATAAAAATTTACAATAAAGCAGGAGCTGAAGGGGCCTTATCTGGCATCAGTGGCAGGGGAGGCCCTTGGTCCCGTGAAGGCTCCATGCCCCAGTGTAGGGGAATGTAGGAGTGGGTGGGTAGATGGGGGAGCACCCTCATAGAAGCAGGGGATGGGAAAGGGGGAACCGAGAAAGGGGATAACATTCGAAATGTAAACAAAATGTCCAACTTAAAAACAAAAAAGTAGTTTGCCTTTGAGCAAGCCTTTCTCACAGGACTCTGTTTCAGGGATGGCCTTAGTTTTTGCAGGGCACATTCTTTATGCTTAGAGGGAGAAACAAAACATCCTCTGATGAACATTTAGAGGTGCTTTGCTTAAAGGTAATTTTTTTCAATGATTAAAAAATTCATTTGCCTATGTGATAGAGATTTCAATTGTTTGTTTGTTTTTTTAGCCTGGCTAGTTAATGCCTTTTCTCCTTTAAAAAGTATTTGTAACATAAAACATGTTTGCATTTTGGCAAATCTTGTTTTAATTTAGTACATTTATGTTGACTTAAAACTGATGAGTGACTTATAAAAATATGTCTTTAGAGACATTTATTTGTAAATGAAAGAAATCTAAACAAAACCCAGTATTTCCTTTACTTGAGAATTTTGTTTGTTTTTGCATACATACTGTATTAGCAAGTATTCTCCAGCGACACAGACCCAGCAGGACATGGGCACTTTTGTGTGCATGTACTTGTGCATTGTAAGCATATAGACTTATGTTAAATAGTGGTCTACATGATGGTGGAGGCTTGGGTTGTCTGCAGTCTGTGGGAAGGCCTAGCAGGCTGAAGACTCAGGAAGCCGTTCCCCTTCTAGTCCATAGACAGTCTGCTAAAGAATTCCTTCCTTTGGCAAATCAACATTGTTGTTGTTGTTGTTGACGACATTGTCAATTGATTGCATATTGTCTTCCATATTGTGAAGGGTAATGTGCTTTACCTAAAGTCCGCCAATTTAAATGAGCAAATCACCCCAAACGTCCTCAGAAACACCCTGATTAATGTTTTACCAAATACTTGGTAAAATACATTCACCATGACATATGAAGTTAGACATCTCACTCATACCCACTAAATGCCAGACATAAGTGGACAGAAACCTAGTCTTTACTTTCAAGGAACTCAGTCATTAAGTGTTCGGAGTGAGGTGTTCTGATCATATTACAAAGAGAGGGGAGGTCGGTTGTCACTGTTTTAATACAAAGCAAAGGGCTTAACGAATTGTTCATTTAAGGCTTAAATTTAATCTAGTTATATATATAAAAACTAATCCTCTCAGAAGTGTGCAGAATAGATTTGGGCTGAGAGGCTGACAGCAGAGAGGGCAGTCAGAAGGCGAGGACAGTTGTTCAGATGAGCGTCCAAGCAAAGAAACTAGTGTTAGGCATAAAGAGATGAAGGGACGCTCCACGGCTATTTTGTACGTGTGTGTGTGTGTGTGTGTGTGTGTGTGTGTGTGTGTGTGTGTGTGTACGTGTGTGTGTGTTTGGTAAATTCACATAGAGGTAATTTGTATGGTGGATGCAGAAGGAAAGAACACTGGCACAAAGAGGAGCCAGAGAATGACTTTGGCATCCAGGTGGTCGTCACATGGTGAAGAGAGGTCAGATGAGAAGTGCAGGGCCTTGTGCAGTACCAGGTGCTGGCCCTTTGATGACTCGATCTTCTGGGAGAACAGCAGGTTCCATTAGCCACTGAGCTGTTTCTTCAGCTCAGGCCATTCTTGTTTTATCCATCCTGCTGTCTCTTTCCTTCTTAGTTGTACACTTTACACTTATTCATCATATCTATAGTCCTTTTTCATCGGGTCCTAGTTCCTTACTAAATAAAAAGCTATTAGTGGACCATCAGTGTAGTACAGTGGTTAGAATGCTTGCCTAGCTTGTACATGAGGCCCAGGATTCAAAGGTTCAATACTTGGTACTTCACCTAATATAAACAAAAACAACTGCAAAAGAAAAAAGAGAGAAAATAACCCTTAAAGTACAGTTACTTTCTACCTCTTGACTTGGGAGAACTGCCTATCAGGTGCATGACCTCAGACCACTCTGCGATGCGTCTTTAGAAGGCAGAATGGTAGCAACACCACGCTAGATTTTGTGAGGTGAATGAGATTACCCATATTCATACAAAATAATTAGCTCATTTCCAAATATATCTTGTCTTAATGTTAGAATTGTTACTGGTTAATACTGTTAGACTGCTTTATTGTACAGTAATTCTTGTTTCGCAAAAATGTCATTATTAGAATTTTGTAGTGAAAGATTTACAGCAGTGTCTCTCGGCAGGAGGGCGGCGGGGGTAAGTGAGAGAGAGATAGGAAATTGTGTCCTAAAGGGTAGGAGCACTAATAGAAGAGTTGTGGTGAGCACCCTGGTTCATGGTAAGCTGCAGTTGACAGTGTCAACCATCTTTCATGATTCTTAGTTTTTTGTTTTCCTTTTCTTCTTTCTACCAGTATGTTTCCTTGCCACCTTAAGATGTATAATGAAAGAGACAAAAAAATTCTTTAAAAATAATGTTGGCTAATTATTTGGTACAATTATATTTTGGTGATACCCAACAAGAGGTTTGTTCCGAGTGGGCACGGTACCGTTTCTGTGCCTATTCTGATTTTAGGGTGGATGAAGACATTCTTTTACCTTGTCAGTAAAAATGACTGATCATTTTCTATGTAATACATATCATATATGGCAGTTTTCCTTGATGCCATAAAACATGCAAGCTTAGGCTTAAAACTGGAAGCAACTCAGGGTAGCAAGAGACTCGTGTATGGATGGGGACAGTGCACTACTGTGCACTCTGGTTACTTGGCCTCACTTTGGGAGGGAGATGGAGAGGGTACACTCAAGAGCCATGGGGGACATTTTTGCTTTTGCTAAAGTGGTCAGTCAATATTGTTTTAATATGCCTGATTCTATAGATTGTAATAATTGATTTAACCTTTCAGACAGGTGAAAACAAAGGATGGAGTGGTCCAAAGCCTGGGTTTCCTGAACCAACAAATAACAGTAAGTTACTATTTTGTGTGTGTGTGTGTGTGTGTGTGTGTGTGTGTGATATGCAGTTGGCTGTCATTGCTGGTCATGACTGCTTCTGTCTAGCCCATAGATGCAGTGCTAAGCTCTGTGGAGGGGATACGGGAGGAACAATGTTTGCTGTACTGAAACTGGAGAATAGCTGGAAAATTGAGACATAAACACTTGAATCCTTAAGACACTACAGCATGCGTACCATTAATCTGCACAAGGATAAGACTTTAAACGTTGTCTTTTTTAATTTAGGTAACATTATTATAAGTAATAAAATACAAGTCTAAAAAATCTATTATCTCTCAATCAGTTTTTTAATAGTTCCAAATTCTTAGATATAAAATAATTTTTATATAATTTTAATATGAACTTTTTCTTTTCTTTTGTGAGCTCAGACCTTTGTGCATAGTAGACAAGTATTCTGTCACTGAGCTATAGCACCAAACCTCGTTTATACATGCAAAAATACATACATACATACATACATACACACACACACATACACACATACACACACAGTATATATAATATATAATTATATATTATATTTATACTATCTATAGTACAAATACAAGTTGTTACACTGTTTGCATTGTCATATATATTTTTATTTTTGTTGAATGCTTAGAATTTTTAAGGCTATTAAGTTACTATTAGATTATAAATATGAAATTTCATAACTTTGTTCCTCCTGATAGTCAGACACTTGAAAATCAACTTACTTAAAATGATTGTGACTCAAATGCTTTTTCATTGTGCATGCATATATTTTTCTATAAAAAAAGACATTTTAAAAATGTATTTATTTTCATTTTATGTGCATGGGTTTTTGCCTGCATATATGTCTGTGTACTGGGTATGTTTTTGGTGTTCACAAAGGCAAGATGAGGAAACTGGCTCCTTGTGCTGGAGTTATAGACAGTTGTGAGCTACCAAATGGGCGCTGAGAATCAAGCCATGGTCCTCTGGGAGAGCAGCAGGTGTTCTTAACCACTGAGCCATCTCTCCAGCCACTAGTCATTTTTCTTCAATATCACATGATGAGAATACTGCTCAGTGGGAGAGCCATTGCCTAGCATGCATTATGTCCTAGGCTAGGTTGCCAACATCTCAAAGACCAAACATCCCTCCCACCTGAAAGGCATCCATTTTTTTTCAGTGTAAATCAGTGAATCCAAGCATTGCCTGGACTCATCTCCTTTCTAACCCTTTTCCATTTAAATGCTAGCAAAGCTTAAGTTTGCACATTGTCATAACAAGGGTTTATTTGGCCTTTAATACTGGCAGTTCGCCATTTGATGTAAGTACATGGAGATCAGAAATGATTCTTTTGAAACCATGTTCATAGAATTGAATTCTTGGGCCATCAAAAATAACCTCCTTCAAACAATATTGTAGTGAGATGATAGTGTACCTTGCTTACGTTTCTGGGAGCAATTTAAGATAATGGGCAGATAGACCCTTGGACTTTATATACCCAGGGTGATACATGGGCTGAGCATGGAGCCTGGGAAAAGTGGGATCAGTTCAGGACTCTCCAAGTGTCTGCTTTATTCCTTTGGTGTTCGATATTTTTGCTTGTATGTACTTGGTCAGAGGATGTGTGGAACGCTAAATTGATTATAATCTATTAGTAAGTTTGTAATGAGTGTTCATTTCTATACCTTCCCTCTATTTTACAAAAAGGATATAATGCTGTTTATGTTGACCGAAGTTCCATTCTTACACTTTTTACCAGATTTTTTTTTCTGCATGCACATTCTGGCCAAAGAATGTATGGGTTAATCTCGATATTTGCCACTGGTTAGTTTTGTAAAGAATGTGACCATACTATATGAAAGACATACAATTACTAATCTGACACCTTAAATATGAGAGCACACTGTAAATGGCCTGCATGCTGCATTCATTCAGTTGATATTTTGGCCCTTAGAGTTATATGTTTGTTGAGTTTACTTTACTTATTTTTAAAAGACTGGGTTTTGTTGTTGTTGTTGTTTTTGTTTTTTGGGGTTTTTGGGGGGGGTTGTTTGTTTGTTTGTTTGTTTCGAGACAGGGTTTCTCTGTATAGCCCTGGCTGTCCTATAACTCACTTTGTAAACCAGGCTGGCCTTGAACTCAGAAATCCGCCTGCCTCTGCCTCCGGAGTGCTGGGATTAAAGGTGTGCTCCACCACGCCCGGCTAGGTTATTTTTTTAATTTACGTGTATGTGTGCATTTCTGTGAGAAAATGCCGTTCATGTGTGGATGCCTGGAAAGACCAGAATAGGACATCAGATTCCCTGGGAATGGAGTTTCAGGTAAACTGACTGATATGGTTGCTAGGACCCCAACTTGAATAGTTGGCAAGAACAGCATGTGTTCTTAACCACTGAGCTATTGCTTCAGCCCGATTTATTTATTTCTTTTTAATTTGCTGAGGGTTATTGAACATTCTATGCAAGTATAGAAAGAGTTACCACAAGAGGACAATGAGTTTCATTGGTCAGAAATGTGTAAGGATGCGTATCAGTTTTACACATAAAACTAAAAAATGATAAAAGTATTTGAAGCCTTTCTAAAGCTAAACAATTGAATATTTAGGGTCTTCTTTAGTTTGTAACAGTTAAAACTGAGGCTTAGTATGAATGCTTCTCACCCCTTACCAGCTGTGAGAGGTCAGGAGGCAGACCTGAAGGCTCTGAACACTGATATCGCAGACTAGGTCACTGTAGTGATTGAAGGCAGCCCAGCTTGACACAGGGTTGGCACCTATTGATTGGCCTAAAGTCAGGTGACAACACTTAAACATATCAGGAAAAAGGTAGTTTCTGTTCATAATTGATCACCCAGGTAAGAAATCCATTCTTTAAAATTAATTTTAGTTTTAATGGTAATGTTTTGATTAACATCTACTTAAGTTCTTGCTCTAAGTGATTTTTACCCATCTTAGCATTCTTCAGGAACAGGTGTGAACAGGATTGCTGGAGGGTCATGAGGAAACAGGCTGCCAGGGCTGACTGGCATATGCCATCCAGCCTTAAGCATGCTGTGTTTGCAAAGTGTTATGCATACTGCTATGTAAAGCTGGAATCTTACTATGAATAGTATAGCAACACTGAAGAACATCTAAAACAGGAGCGTTGCTGTGTGAAAATACTAAACGGCCCTCTTCACTATTTTCTTTCCCAAACTCTTCATTATTTCAGTTTCTAGTGAATCATTATTTGGAAAAATAATACAAAAAATTAACTGGGAACCAAATGTACTAGAATTAATAGAGAGTGCAGTGTTGGAAGGAGGACATTTTAATCTGGCACACCAGCACTTAACTATAAGTAGACAAAAAAGGTTAATGGGCATGTACATTTAATTTTTTGTGGTGGATTTTTTTTAAGATTACAGTCATAAGAAACTACTAACAATTACAACTAAGAAATCATTTAAATGATTTTATAAGTGATTTTGATTACATAGCCTGATTCCACAACTTCTTTTCTTGGCTTTATTGCCCGCACCTTTAAAATATGGACCTAATTTTTGTATGTTGCTTGCTTGCTTCATTTACTAAACTTTATCAGAAGGTAGACTGTTCTAAGTGTGTTTTTTTCCTTTTGAATAGCTGTCATAATTATGTTGAAGAACAGGAACACATTACTCTTAAATGTGAAATTTGTGTTAAATTTAGCATAGGGCAATTTTATACTTGGCAGACACATAAAAAGCTGGGTTTTACAGTTGAATGACTCATTTTAAAGATCTTCTGATGGCTCAGGGAAGGCTTTGTAAAATATTTAGATATAGTTCAGCTGATAATATTTTTTTCTACTCACATCCATGTTTCTTATTAATACAGAGTTTTACTTAAAAGAATGTTCATTGTTTCTTAAAGGTGAACTCTGGCATAATTCAAAATTGGACTAAGCTCAAAGGTATTCTCTGGAATGTTCCAAATCCACCCAACTAAAAGATTATTTTGAGGCATTTTATTACATTTTCATTTAACCTGTTTTAAAATTTCTTGTGAAGTGTGTGGGTCTTCTTTACTTGTCATAGATGACCCAGTATGGTCTACTGGGACAGGATCAAGTTCTGACTGGCCTTTCCCTGGCTTAACGAGCTACCAATATCAGTTGTGTCTTCCTATACACATTGCATTAAACCCAGAACATTTCGAAGCCAGCAGGCCACATCATCCTGGTCCGTCCATGTTGGACAGACTGCCAGCCTCTCGTGCGCTTTGCAGTGTGTTTAGCACCTCTGCACTCCTTTCTTTTTCATAGTCTTTCTGTTCTCTGTTTTTCTTTTTCATGTAGAGCTTTACTATTTAGAAGTACAGCACTTAGCATTTCCTTTTTAGCGTCACTACTTTATCTTTCTTTACTGGAGTCTGACTAGGACTTCTGGTACTATTTGTTTTTTAAGCCTATTGTTTGAGAGTTCATACATGATGTATTAATGTATTTTAATCAAATCTCTCCTCATTCCCTTCCTTTAAGTTCCTTCCCTATCCCCATATCATAGTTTGATTTTTCTTTGCTATGATAGAAACACTCACAAAAGCCCACTTGGGAAAGAAAGGGTTTATTTAACATACAGATTATAGTCCATCACTGAAAGAAGCCATGACAGGAGCTTGAGGTAGGAACAGAAGCAAAAGCAGTGAAGGAATATAGCTTACTGGGTAGCTTTCCTCTGTCTGCTCAGTTAGTTTTCTTATGGAATCCAGAACTACCCGGCCAGAGCACAGTTATAATCAGATCAAAGCAAAACCAAAATTTAACACTGTAAAAATCCCAGTATTCAAAGTCTGATAATCATTCATGGTCTTCCGGGCTCCAGAGGGCTTGGGTAGCTCCACCTCTCCAATTCTGGCACACTCAGCTTATCTCATAGGCTCAAATTAGCTCTATTCTATAGCTGCTGCTGTTGTTGACATTCCTTCCAAAGTCCTGGCATCTCCATCATTCTGGGGTCTCCACAGCAACTGAGGCTGGTTCTTCACCTGTGCCATCTGGGCTTACACAGTGCCACCCTCTGCTGTTCTCCATAGCCTTTTTGTGCTTCAAACCCAGTACCACCTGAGAGACTCTTACACATTACCAAATTCTGCTTCCAATTTGAGATGCATTCTAGGTCCTCTGCTGAACCACAGCCTGTGGTCCTGTTGTCCCTAAGAAATAAATTGACAGACATTTTTGCCTCAATAATGTTGGTCTCTTGTTAATAACAGCTGATTTGTCAGCCCCAGTCAACCCTAAACCACAGATTGTTAAATCAGATATAATACATGAGTGGCTCTGATTGATAAGTCTCTGCTTCCCTCTGAAGCTTTACAAGCCAGGCCTCCAACATCTACTTTTCTCTTAACACTTTTATCTTTCAAGCTCCCACCAAACTATCCATTAGATTTTAAGCACTCAAATGGCTTTTCTGTCCCAAAGTTCCAAACACTTTAACATTGAACCCCCAAACAACATTGGCAGATCCATCTCAGCAATAGTTAGATTTCTTTTGTTGCCGAAAATCATTGTGACCAAACCTGATTTTAAAACATTCACACATCCTGTTCACAGTCCATCATTGAGGGAAGTCAGAGCAGGAACTTGAAGTGGAAACTTAAGAGTTCTTTGGAAAGTCAGTTGTGTTGGATGGTGTTTTGCTGGGGCAAACATGTGAAAGAGTGATTTCCTGAAGCAGAGACAGGTGAAAGGATGTCTTGCTGTAACAGACATGTGAAAGGACACATGATGAAGGATTCTTGCTAATGACATGCATGTATTGGCTAGTTGAGCTCCATTTGTTGGGACTCCATAGATAGAAACACACCAAAAAACTTCTGGAGGTTTGCTGCAGTTTCTTGCCACCTCCAAGGACTCGGGCTGATTGGCAGAGTGATGTCAGCTGATACAGATTCATATGCTGAGACAAGACTGGAGGAAGATACAGGATGTTTCAAGGGAGTATAAAAAGGACTCAATGGACAGTGACAGACGCTGAGTTTGACTTGTTTATAGAGCTAACTGTACAATGCTTGTTGGCCTTAAGTCTTTGCTGATCTTCTCCTCACTGGGAAGAGATCCAGCAGAGAACTTTTCCTGGCATTCCTTTTGACCCTGGTCCCTCCTGCTGACTCGTGCTAAGGCTGAGGCCTGGCTGTTTCTGCTAGGGAGTGCCACCAGTGCTGCTATCCTAACTCAGTACTGATATATCTGTGAAGTGTTTGTGAGTGACTCCTGTGAACTGAAGAACTGTTGATTTCCTGATAACACAGATAGGATTTGCTCCAAAGAACCATTTAACAGATCCACTTTCTTTTCTACTACCTCTGGTGGGTGGTGGGCTAGAAGGGAAGTTAAAGTATTTAAGAACCATCATTAAAAGTAGACTTTGAAAAAGTTAAAGTTATAGGAACTCAAGTGGAAGTGGAGGCAGGACCCATGGAAGAAAGCTCGCTTCACATTCAGCTACCTCTTTATAACCCCAGGGCCACTTGTTCAGGGATGGAACCACTCACAGCAATCAACTATGAAAATGACCCACAGACATGCCCTCAGGTGAATCCTACTGAGGTATTTCCTCAATTAAGAGATTCCGTCTTCCCAGATATGTCTACATTTGTATAAAGTGACAAAAACAAATGAGCCCATATTTTAAATAAGGAAAATTTAAAATTCAAGGAACACAGAGTATAGTGGGTTTCTCCTGCTTTTGACCTCATTAGCAAAGGTTCTATCCTGACTTCCAAGTAAGTCATTGCAGGTTATATATTGTTTGTTTCTTTCTTTTCTTTTCTTTTCTTTTCTTTTCTTTTCTTTTCTTTCTTTGTTTCTTTGTTTCTTTCTCTTTCTTTCTTTCTTTCTTTCTTTCTTTCTTTCTTTCTTTCTTTCCCTTTCTCTCCCCCCCACATATATATGTATATGTATATGCATATGTATACACACACATACATACATACAAATGTAAATATTTAATCTTCTGGCTCCTCAGATCTATTTTTAAATATTTTTTCCTTTTTCATATAATGTGTTATGTCCTGCAGACTCTTTCACATATTTATACATATACATAGATTTGTTGCTATGTCACACCCATCTAGACCTGCATGGTGACCTGGCCTTCACACAGCCTTTGGAAACTGATTGTTACAGCCTGCAGTTGGTGCACTATACCCTGAATGACCATCAAATCCACCTTAACTAAGGCGGTTATATCCAGCTGGTAGTTTGTCACTGCATCCCCTGGGGCTTAGGCCATCAGGATGCTGATGGAGAACACAGTGCTGATTGTAGTTAAAGAAACAGCATGGACTTTACACCAGTTGGAAACAAAGCCAAGGCAGTGTGACCATCAGCAACTTAGGCACATCATCATAAGTAATACATAGCATGTGTTACTATGAAAAGCATTCTATAATGTTAGTTGAGGTAAGAGGCCTACCCCATGTACAAGTACCAGGGTGGGGACATGAGATGTTTAAGATAGCTGAGATGGTGTGATGGCCTGCAAAAGAATACACAAAGACCACATACCTGCAGGCCAAGAAGAAACAGGAGAAAAAAATCCGGAGAGAAAAAAATGCCAACTATTAACATTGCACCAAATAAATATACCCTTCAGGAACAAAGGTGTGAAGATAAAACAAAGTCAGAGGGAATTCATCCCACCAGATCAGCCCTGCACTGAGTGCTCAAGGGAATCCTATACTGGAAATCAAAGAGTGGGCACCTTCCTGTACAGATGTAGAACTCAGCCGTAGAGTATGAATAGAAAGGAGAAGAGAACCAAAGATGCAGACTTCAACAGTTCAGAGAAGTAAGTACCACAGCTCAAAGGTGAGCCTGAGAATCAGAAATGGGCATCACCATCAGAGAAATTAAGATATTAATAGAAGTATGCTTGTCCTTACCAGTGATCATATTTAACATACACAAAAAGAAGACTACCATTAAATTCGTCTTAGACTATCCCAAAATGTTGAAGCAGGGGAGATATCCTTCCAAACTAGTTCATGAAGCTAGCATTATCTTAATAACAAACTAAAGAACACAACAAGCAAAAACAGTATACCAATATCCCAACATATATGTAGAAATTGTCAACATATTGATTGATTGAATTCAAGAGCACACAAGAAAAAGAGAAGAGCCGTGATTAAGTAGAATTCATCCAAAGATGGAAAAGTGGTTCAATGTATGCAAATCAAGAAATATGTTAATATTGTGATGGAAAGTTGTATAGTCATCTTATTAAAACCAGAAAATATAATAAAAATGAACATTATGATAATAACTTTGAAAAATTGGGCACAGAAGGAGTATCTCAACATAACAAGGGCTAACTGGGTTATCCACAGGCTGAATCACACTGAATATGGAAAAGCTAAAATCATCTCCACAAGAGTATGAGGAAGACAAGGGTTTCTCTTCACCACTACTACTCAGTGAAGTATTGGAAGACTTATCCAGAGCAAAACCATCATAGGCATACAGGGCATCTAGAGGAGGTCACTTCGTCCCTGTGCGTACTAATAGGACAACACCAGGAGTCCTGAATTTGAAAGGTGTGGAGAATGTGCAGCTTCTCATCATACAAACAGGGAAACTGAGGCGTGGTAACTGTTTCCAGAGATCGGAGTGATGATTTGAAATTGTGTCTTCTCATCTTAAAGTCTTTGCATTTGCTACCAGATGACATATTTATTTCTAGATATGCTACATACTGATAATGGAGGGGGGGGAAGTTTTTTAAAATTCCACTGAAGTTAGGTATCCATGTTTTAAAAGAATGCTTTATATATCACGTACCAGAATCTTTCTTAAACCACTTAGGATGTTTTAAAACATGGAAAATGTCCAAACTATTGTTTCAAATAGCTCATTTATATTTGGGTGGATCGTGTAAAAACATTAACCGACTGAGAAACTACGTGAGGTGTTTGTTTAACTATTATTACATCAGTGGGACAGATGTCTGCATTACTTGATTTTTCTAAGATTTATATAAAAAAAATCAGTAATAGGCCCTTTTCAAAAACACTCAACTGGCTTTTAGGGGAATGCTATTCAAAGCTATTTTTTATTCCAAGCTTTCTGGGTTGTGTTAAGATGGACTATTAGAGCTGAAATACATTCAGGTTCTTCTAGCCTAGTTCATTTTACAGATGAAAATATCAGATTTAAAGAGAGTATATGCCGCCCTAACTCAAGCTCAGATTATCCGCCCCAGACTATCAATGTACCTCTAATATTGTCTTTGCTTAGACTTTGTCACAGTTGTGCTATCGTTCCAGACTTTTTCTTAACCATTTAAAAAGTTTTAATTCTGTGTTTTTCTTATAAAATACACGAGGATCTAGCATTTTAATGATTTCTTAAAATGGACACTACATTATTGTTAAAGGTAACTGCACTGTCATACAGCAGATTCTTAGAAGCTTTTCACTCTGTGTGACTGGAGCTCCTTCCCACTGACCAGCACTGACCCACTTACTCTCCCTAGCTCCTAGCAAGCACTGCTCTATTTATGTTTCTATGGATATATGTGATTTATATAACTCCTGTAGTGGCAGCATGTAGTATTTATGCTTCTGTGACAGACTTATTTACTTAATATAATCTCCTCATTCATAGTACATGACAGTGTTTCCTTAAAACAGTGGCTGAGATGTATTGTGTTGGGTATACATTCCAGTTTCTTTATCCTTTTATCTCACGAGGGGCATGTATGTTGTCTCTGTTTCTTGGTTGGTAAGAGAAAGTACTTCACATCCAGGCTGGGTGAGACAACCCAGGAAGAGAAAAAGGGTCCCACAAGTAGGCAAACAGTCAGAGACAGCCCCCACTCACACCAGCAGGATTCCCACAAGAACACAATGTGTCATAACATATATGCAGGGGACCTAGGTCAGACCCTACAGGCTCCCTGATCTCTGTGAGTCCCCATGAGTCCCAGTCTGTGGACCCTTTGTACTGTGTTCTCACATTCTCAGGGTGTCCCTGACCACTGTGGTTCCTTCAATCCTTCCTCCCCCTCTGCATGATTCCCAAACTCCCACCTAAAATTTGGCTCTAGGATTCTGCATCTGCTCCCATCAATTGGTGGATAAAGTCTCTCTAGTCTCTTTGATGAAAACTCTTCAAGGTTTTAGTTCCAGAACACTCTGAAGGCAGAACAAACTTTAGGTTAGATGAAGGCATTCAGGACTGAGGTCTCCAGAGTGTCTCACCCTCTGCACAGTGTCCAGTTGTGGGCCTCCATCTCAAAGGGACCCTTCTTGAGTCGGTCTTTTTATGGTTCTTTCTGACAAGCGAGGAGATGATCGGCTAGCTTTAAGAAACCCCACACTTCCATGAACTGCTTATAATCAAAGTTGTCAGTGTTTTCAAGAGTGCCCAGTAGCTTGAATTTTCTTACATCCTGTAGCAAATAAAGTCACTTTGTTTTAGAGAGCTTCACTCTTAAGGACTGCCTTGGACACAATAATGAAGCCACTGCCCCATGATGGAAATCTGATGTAGTGACCCACTTCTCTTAGATGATGATTGTGCTTCTGATCAAGTTGCCAGGTACAGAAGGTAGTTTCTGATACTCTTGGTTTTTTATTTTCTGATGTGGGACTTCCCTTGTATGGGGAAGGAAGTGGTGCTTAAGTATTCTCAGCCTGCTCTGCCTGTATAGACTATTACTTTATGGGTTACAGCTGTGTGGAAGGAATCTTCCAACATCTTGGCTTCATATATCAGGAATTTGGCTTTACAGCTTGGAGCAAAGATAAATGAGAGATTCTGGTAGCCAGCTCCTTCTAGAGGATATTGTTGTGTTCCTTGCTGGGAGGCTGAGGAACTGCATTATCTAAGCCATCTTGGTGTCTGGGAAAAAAGAGCACTTTGTGGCTTGGAGGCCAAAAGAAGAGAGACACTGCCTAAAGTTTAGAAGGGCTGAAGGTGTGACTCTTGAGGTGTTCCCATTCTGGAATTGGCACATCTGTAACAGAGTATATAAGAAATACACCACAGTGTATAGGAAACAAATCCCACCCAACTTCCAGAGCTGCCCATAGTTCACTGGGGCTTTACTATGTTGGCATTATTGAACTGATACTGACCTTAAGCCTTTGGAGGGGAGGCTAATCTTGTAGTTCAAAACCCCAACTTCCTAATTGTGTGTCTGGTCTTTCTAACATGATGTCCAGGACCCCCACTGGCCCCCATTATTCTCCTGTTTCACCCTTCACTAACCACAGGCCTACTATTAGTCATCTAACTTTAAAAAGCATAGACTTTTGTGTGGGCCATCATACCCATCAGGAATAACAGACACTCTTTTCATGTAGGGAATTTGAGGGCACTTTAGGAGTTGCTTCCCAGGAGCTGAGAGCAAAGACTATCTATATTATTCATTTCAGAGAGAAATTGTTTTTGTTTGCCAGATTTCCTTAGTCTCCAGATTGTTAAGTATGTATTCTTTATGGTTGTATGAGAAGAATGGACCCGTACATAGATTTTTTTTTACTTTGTTTTAATCAGTGCTTACATGGCTTATCTATTTCACACATTCTTTTATTTTTAACTTACCTATATCATTATTTTTGACATGAGCTTCTTGTGGCCATATTTTCAAGCATAAAATGCCAATCTTTTTAATTGGTATATTTATATTTTTTTTTATTTAATGTCATATACATTAAAGCCTAAGTATGCTGGGTTTTTCTTTTTCCATTAATTAATTTATTTATTCATTATATATTCATTTATTTATTATTACATCCTGATCTCAGCCTCGCTTCCCTTCTCCCAGTGTCTTCAGTGTCTTGTCCTCATTGTCCTTCCTCCTCCCCCAGCCCCTCATCAAGTTGCCAGCTTGGGGAAAGGAATCCAAAGGTAGTCCACAGAATCAGAGACAGCCTCTACTCTAGTTGTTCCCAAGATGCACATCTGCTACAAATGTGTAGGGGGCTGATGTCTACCCCTACATGATCTTTGGTTGGTGGTTCAGTCTGTGAGGCCCCATGTGCCCAGATTAGTTTACTTTGTAGGTCTTCTTGTAGTGTTCCTGTGACATTCTTCTGCTTCCTCAGTCCTTCCCTCCACTCTTCCACAAGACTCACGGAGCTCTGCCTATTGTTTGGCTATGGATCTCAGCATCTTTTTCTATCAGTTGCTGGATGAAGCCTCTCAGATAACAGTTTTGCTAGGCTCTTGTCTGCAAGAATAGTATAGTATCATTAATAGCATCAGGAGTTGGCTGTCTCCCAAGAGATGGGTCTCAAATTGGGCCAGTTATTGGTTGACTGTTCCTTTAATCTCTGCTCTATATTTATCCCTGTGCATCTTGTTGGCAGATCAAATTTTGGGTGGAAGGTTTTGTGGGTGGGCTGGGGTCCCCATCCCTCTACTAGATATCCAGCCTGGCAACAGAAAATGGCCACATCGGTCTGCATATGCCTCGTGCTAAGAATCTTAGGCTCCTAGGAGCCTTCCCCATTCCAGGTCGTCAGGTAGTCCTAGAGATGCCTTCCTACCAATTTGTGTTCTACCAGGCACTCTCCCCAGGCTGTGCTTGATCCCCACCCAGTTCTCCTTTCCATCCCCTCTCTTACCCAGTTTCCTCCCTTCATCTACTTCCCCTCCAAGTGAGATTCAGATAGCCTCCTTTAGGCCCTCCTTATTACTTAATATGTTGGGTTTGTAGATTGGTAACACGAATATCCTGCACTTTATGGATAATATCCACTTATAAGTGAGTAATTACTATTTGCTTTTTTGTTAAGGTCTGGCTTACCTCATTCAAGATAGTATTTATAGTTCCATCCATCTTCCTGCAAATTTCATGATGTCTTTGTTTTTAATAGCACATTTTCTTTATCCATTTTTCAGTTGAGGGACATGTAGGTTGTTTCTAATTTCTAGCTATTACAAATAAAGCTGCTATGAACATAGTTAAGCAAGTTTCCTAATGGTGTGGTGGAGCATCTTTTGGGCATATGCCCAGGAGTGGTATAGCAGAGTCTTGAGGAAAAATTAAAAACTGCAAGGGAAAAAAGGCCAAGTAACATATAAAGGCACATGTGTCTGAATTACACCTGACTTCTCAATAAAGACTCTAAAAGCCAGAATAGCCTGGGATGATGTCTTGCAGACTCAAAGAGACTACAGATGTCAGCTAAGACACATATCAAAACTTTCAATCACCATAGTTGTAGAAAACAAGATATTCTATGGCAAACCAAATTTAAACAACCTGTATATACAAATCCAACCTTATGGAAGATAATAGAAAAAAAACCTAAGGAAACTAACTATACCCAAGAAAACACAAGAAATAAATAACCCCATACCAGCATAAACCAAAGAAGGGAAGAAAATACGTGGACAGGAGTACACATACACACACACACACACACACACACACACACACAGTACCACCACCAACATCAAAATAATAGGAATTAACAGTCATTGGTCATTAGTATCTCTCAACATCAGTGGACTCAATTCCCCAATAAAAAGACACAGGCTAACAGAAGGAATGCAAAACTGGAGCCACCATTCCCCTGCATGCAAGATAGACACCTCAGCAACAGTGATAAACATTACCTCAGAGTAAAGGGCTGGAAAAAGGTTTTCCAAGCAAACAGTACCAACAAGCAAACTGGAGTAGCCATTCTAATATCTAATAAAATAGACTTTCAACTAAAATTAATCAAAAGATATGTGGAAGGACACTTCATACTCATCAAAGGAAAAATCCACCAAGATGACATCTCAAACACAAGATCAGCCACATTCATAAAAGAAACATTACTAAAGTTTAAATCTTGCATTGAGCTGGGCGGTGGTGGCACACGCCTTTAATCCCAGCACTTGGGAAGCAGAGACAGGCGGATTTCTGAGTTCGAGGCCAGCCTGGTTTACAGAGTTCCAGGACAGCCAGGGCTACACAGAGAAACTCTGTCTCGAAAAAAAAAAAAAAAATTATGTATTGAACCCCACACATCAACAGTATGAGACTTGAACATCTCACTCTCAACAAAGAACAAGTCATCAAAACAAAAACTATACAAAGTAATAATGAAACTAAACAGACATTATGAATCAAATGGACCTAACATATCAATGGAACATTTCACCCAAACACAAAGAATATGCCTTCTCAGCACCTCATGGAACTTTCTCCAAAATTGACCATATAATTGGACATAAAACAGGCCTCAACAGATACAAGGAGATTGAAATAATTCTATGCATCCTATTAGATCACTGTAGACTAAGGCTAGACTTCAATAACAACAAAAACAACAGAAAATCCACATATTCATGGAAACTGAACAACTCTACTCAATGATAATTTGGTCAGGAAAGAAATACAGAAGTTAAAGACTTTATAGAATTCAATGAAAATGAAGGCACAGCATGCCCAAACATATGAGATTCAATGAAAACGGTGCTAAGTGCCTTCATAAAGAAATTGGTGAGATCTCATACTAGCACTTTAAAAGCACATCTGAAAGCTCTAGAACAAAAAGAAGCAAACACACCCAAGAGGAGTAGATGGCAGGAAATAAAGTCAGGGCTGAAATCAATAAATTAGGAACAAAGAGAACAATATGAAGAATCAGTAAAACCAAGAGCTGGTTTTTTGAGAAAATCATCACGATAGACATACCCTTTAGCCATTTTGTTTTGTTTCTTTTTTTCTTTTCTTTTCCTTTTCTTGACTATTACTTAGAAATTTCAGATTACCTCAAGTATCTCTTTGGTGTCATTTATGTGGCCATTTCAGTGGTTGCATTGAATTTGGTGTTATATAATAGCATTTTCTTACACTTAGACAGTACACACTACAAAAATCATTGTAGCACTAAACATCCTATGTAGTGTTTTTTCTCATATGCCCTTCATTTTGCCATAAAGTATCAGAGCTAGTCTGTTTGGGTTTATGCCCAGATGTTTCTTTTTGTTTAAATTAAATATAATTACATCCTTACTCCCTTCTATTTCCTTTCTCCAGCCCTTTCCACGGCCCCTCCCATCATAGCCTCTTTCTCTTCAATTGTTCTATATTATGTGCATGCATAAATATATAAATACAAATTCCTGCTTTCAGCCTTCCTCTTTGCCTTTGTTTCCTTTGTTGTCTAGGGATGGGGCCCAGTACAATCCATCCCTTTAGCATGTTTATTGAGGTTTTTGTTAGGGTCTTGTTTAGATAGCCACTTTGTCATTCTAGAAGACACAGTCTCATGGTAGACTTACTAGTCCCCTGGATCTTGAAATCTTTAAGCTTCTGGTTCTGCAATGGTCCTTGAGCCTTAGGTGCAGGAACTGTGCTGTAGAAATATTCTCTGGGCCTGGCCATTCTACGATCAGTTGTTCTCTGTGTTTTGAACAGTTGTGCTTTTCTGTAATAGTCCCCATCTGTTACAGAGAAGATTCTTCAATTACCGGTGAGGGTTCTATGTATAAGGATATGTTTTAGAAGGCAATTAGGAATTAGGGTCTAGTAAAGTGGTAGTAGATTCTCCTCTAAGATCCATGACCTCATTAGCCCCAGGCAGGTGTATTGGTTTCCAGTATCAGGCAGATTTCCCTCATATTGAATGATCCATAAGTCCAATGCAGAGCTGTTGATTACTAGAAAGTACCAAAGTATGTATACCACTTGTGCACCCTTAGGGCTATTTTGTCATGCTGATTGATCATCGTTGTGGTACATAGGGTCACAGCTGGATAAGACTATTAGTTGCTTCCCTCCCTTGGAATCTTGTATGGCACCTTCTGATCCTATGAATGTTAGTCCTCAGGGACAAGACTTTCAGGTCAGATTTAACTTGGATCCTCAGAGTCCTATTTCCAAAATGCATGATGTCTTCAGCTTCTGGGAGGCAACCAAGGCCAACAGCAATAACCTATGATATTTTGAGAAAATTTTGGACTTCCCTGACCAATAAATAGACATGGAATTTTTCATGCCTATACTGTACTTTCTGTTAGTCTGTGGCTCTCTTAGTGGGAAGCATTGTCTGCCCATGTGACATAACTTTATTATATACATATGTACATATGTTATATGTAATTTTATTAAGTAAATAAAAATGTTCTTCTGGCTTTTTAGACATCCTTAGTGTTCATTTTTCCTCTTCCCTCTCTTCTTCCTCTGTTTCTCCGTCATTTCCTCCCTCTTCTTCTGACTTCCTTCCTCCCTAATTAAAGCCCCCTGTCATTTTTCCTATTTCCCTCTCCATATCACATTGGACCCATTAGTGAGGAAATGAGGATTCTTGGCTGTAAGTGCTACCATGACAGTCTAGTAATGGGGTGGCTGGGAATCACTAGAAGGTCAGTAGCATATACACTATAGATCGAGTGACAATCTCATCCTGTGAACTGGCACAGATCTGCTCTTTCCTCCACTAACCTAGTGAACTCATCTGTTGCTCTATTTACTGTTTTTTAAGTTTTCTATTTGGATATTTTAGTCTGTGTGTCTGTCTGTCTGCCTGTCTCTCTCTGCTTCTCTTCTGCCCTCTGCCTACCTCTCTTTCTCCTCCTCTCTCTTTCCCTCAGGGAGCCTTGACACTAATGGCTTCCTTCCACCTCTGCTCACCAGCCTACCTGTCTTTTACCCCCTTTGTTCAGACCTTTTTTATTTGCTCAGGCTCTCTGTTTTTCACTTCTGTGCGTTTGCATTTGTTCATTGAAGCATTTTATCATGGCTGTTTTAAAGTTTTTGTTAGATTATTTTTTAAATCTCTCTCACATTGTTGCCTTTTGGGTTTTACTTTTTCACTCAATTTGCTATTTTCTCTTTCTTTCTTTCTTTCTTTCTTTCTTTCTGTCTTTCTGTCTTTCTGTCTTTCTGTCTTTCTTTCTGTTTTTGTTTGTTTATTTGTTTGTTTTTTCAAGACAGGGTTTCTCTGTGTAGCCCTGGCTGTCCTGGAACTCACTCTGTAGACCAGACTGGCCTCGAACTCAGAAATCTGCCTGCCTCTGCCTCCCAAGTGCTAGGATTAAAGGTGTGCACCACCATTGCCCGTCTCAATTTGCTATTTTCATGCAGTTCTTTTGACTATTTTTTTAAATCTAACTAAATTTGTACTATAAATCCTAACCTTTTCAGTGTTGTAGTTAACCTTTCTATTGCTGTAAAGAGACACCATACCCAAGGCATCTTATAGAAGTCAGAGTTTATTGGGGCCTACAGTTTCTGAGGGGGAAACCAGGACCAACGTGACAGGGAGCATGGCAGCAGCTGGCAGGAAGGCTCTGGAGCAGTAGCTGAGAGCTCACATCTGATTTGCAAGCATAAGGCAACGAAAGAAACCTAATTGGGATTGGCATGAGCTCAAATCTCTTCTAACAAGGCCACACCTTTAACCCTTCTCAAACTGGGAATGAAACATTCAAAAATGGGTGGGAGGGCGAGACATTCCTATTCAAGCCACCCCAGCAGGTAATCTTGAACGAGTTTGCCTAACTTCAGTTTTCATATCTTTAATATAGGAAGATGATAAGCCCTGCCTCATAGTAATTGTGAGAGTTAAGTCATGCTAGTGAAATTTTAGCATGTGCCAGTGTTGTACTGCAAGACTCTGATGAGCCTTAGCTACTGGGGATCCTCGGAGTGAACCATATGGAGCCAGGGATCGATGCAAAAGCAAGCGGAATTTATTGTCCCAGCATACTGGGGTCATTCTGCACCCGAAGGAAAGGTGGCAACCGGGTTTCCTGGTCAGCGAGTTTTTATACAGTTTCCAGGGGCAGAATAGAGCATCAGCAGCTAGGCACAATATGATTGGCAGAACAGTGTAACTGTTAAACTGATTGGTCTCTGAGGGTGGCCAGTGGTTGGTCCCCCCTCCCTTTTGGAGGGGAGGGGTGTCTACATGCTTCATGACCTCTTTCTTCCAGGAAGGGGGGGGTACCTACATGCTCTATAACTTCTCTCTTCCAGGGGAGGTGCCTGGTATAATTTTCCAAAGGTCCTGAGCTGACCTATTCAGTACCAACAGCATAGCTGTGTACCTCGGTCACACTCTGGAAGCCCCATGGGGGAGCAGTCAGTGGGAGAGCGGGCTCAGGGCCATTTCACACTACTGTGAATGTAAGGGAGTATCACAAGCTCCAGCAAGGCAATGAGATGCTTAGTGGAACTCCACAAGCAAAGCTGAGTTTAGTGAAGGAACAGACCTAGGGTAGTTACATGAAAAAAAGCTTATCCAAAACAGTGATGAAAAGCTGGATGCTGTTCAGTGACAATGACTATTTAAAATGGCTGAACTTTGTTTTGGAAGAAGTTTATTTAGTTTATCCTAGTAGAAATAAAATAGTTTTCTGGGAAAACCTAAATGACAAGTTAAAGTTCCTTAAATATTTATATCTTAATTTGTTATTTGATGATATTTTAGGTCATTATATTACTGAAAAGCAACTTAATTTTACAACAAAAAAACCTGAATTTTGAGTGATCTTTATAGTTACCAATGTTGAAGTTGAAAACCACTCAGAAACTGACACCCAATTATATAAATTTACATGTCTGTGTCTGCCCTTCTAGGTGGACTCTAGAAAGGAATCGTCTTTATTCACAGACAAAACTCAGCTGCAACTTTACTGTGCAGCGGGAGACCACGACTCTGTCCAAGCATTCACACTGAGATGTTGCTTCGAGGAATGAGGGCATCCTTATTGCTCTATTGCCTTCCTCTTGGAGAGCTGCCTCATAGTAACAAAAGCCAAGGGCTGCACATGAAGGTCACAGTGTTTACCATTTTGCCAAGGTCTTTAGCTTCCCAGACTCATGCTGCTTCTAATTATCATGGAGTCATTAACCTTGGTAGGGAGAACATCTCCTGAAGGAGGAGCATAAAGTAAATTATACACATTATTATATAAGCAGGCTTCACACCTAGCAACTGTTAACAGTCCTGAAGGCCCATGCCCTGGTAGCTCCGCTCCAGGGGCAGGAACTGGGGCATGCTCTTCCTTCTCCATGGCCATACAGGACTTGGCAGGAGACCATGTGGATATCCATGGTCTGTGCTGTTGTCAGAGGCATGTTGGTATCTGTGATTTGTGCTGTCACCGGGACTATGTAGATTAGTGATCCTGCTGCCATTGGCTGTTATGGGCAAGGACGCTTCTTTTGCAGTTATATCAATGACTTCAGATTCACTCATAATTGAGAATGAAGGCTTCTGTGATTCCCCGCCACCCCCCCCCCCCACACACACACACACACACTCCAAAAGAAAGAAACAGTCTAGACAGGAAGCCTTTGAAAAGAGTACTTAAAAATTATAATAAAGATGCTGAAATGTAGCCCTTCACAGTTGATGGCTTCTGGTGGGGGTTGGGGTTCGGAAAAACTCAGTTATCTTTAAGGAAATGGCCACTGGGAGTTAGACCATGCTCCAGGGAGTGTATGACCCTCACAAATTGTACTTATTGTGATCTTCTTTTCTTTCTTCTTCCCCCCCTTTTTTAATGAGGGCAAAGGGTGGGTGGGTGGGTGGGTGAGTGGACCTAGAAGGAATAGGAGGTGAATGTCATCAGTGTGCATTGTGTGAAATTCCCAAATAATCAATAAAAATATTAAGTTGGAGAAAAAAATAGAAGTACAGTCTTTAAAAAAAAATAAACAAAAACTTCAGTGTCCAGAGTTGGCTATGGTATGTATGGCCCTTGGGGAGGAAAGCACAAGTAGGTCACTGGATATTAGGGTCTGTGTCTCTGAAGATGGTATTCGGACTGATGCTGCCTTTCTTTTGTCTTCTGTGCCTCAGCTGATGCATATTTGGGGATGTTGCTTCTATTATGTGAGTTACAAAAATATTGGATTTGGGAGTGAAGATGTTGTGCATTCCCAGCCTCCTCTACATGGGACTTTTACACTAGTGTCAGACTCTGAGTGTATGCCTCCGCAGGCATCAGGAAAAGGCTTGGTGGACAGTTTCTTGTTTCCTTCTCACTACAACAAAGGAAGCCAGTGACTCCATAATGCTATAATATACCTCTGTATTAATTATTTTAAGTTATTAACAGTGTACCTTTATTTTATTCATAGCTCCAAAAGGAATTCTTCATCTTTCTCCTGATGTTTATCAAGAGATGGAAGCTAGCCGCCACAGAGTGACCTCTGGCACAACTCTAAGCTACTTATCTCCCAAAGATATGAACCAACCTTCAAGCTCTTTCTTCAGTGTGTCTCCCTCATCAACTAGTTCAGCCACAGTTGCCAGGGAACTCCTTATGAATGGAACATCTCCTACTGCTGAAGCCATAGGTTTAAAAGGAAGTTCTCCTACTTCCCCTTGTTCTTCAGTACAGCCTTCAAAACAACTGGAATATTTAGCAAGGATTCAAGGCTTTCAGGTATGATTTTAAAGAAAAAAACAAAAAGAGAAAATAAAACTCATTAGCCCCAAATCCTTCATTTCTGTCCACCAGAAGGCTCATTCTTGCCTGCTAATGTGGCCTCCATGCCATTAACATTGTAAGTTATTTAGAAACACAAAAGACAGAAAAAAAGAGATTCATAGCACATGTCTTATTTTCTGTCACTACTGTCCAGGAACTCTGTTGCTGCCTGGCTTTCTGCCATATTGATATTCACATCTGTACTCTCTGTCTCTCTCTTTCTCCCTCCCTCTCCCTCTCTTTCTTCCCCTCCCTCTTCCTTTCCAATCCTGTCTACCTTCCTTTCTTCCCCTCCCTTCTCCCTCATGTCTCCATCCTTGCCTTCCTCCTGGGTCCTGTCTTTCAGTTGGTCTTGATTGGCACATCCATCTTCTCATTTTGTTTTGCACAACCAAGATTCTCCCAGGAGACATTTGGTGTTAGTGTTTACATCACTTCCCCTTTTTACAGTCACGGTTGAGTCTTTCTGCTGTTGATTTGATTTTATAGCAGTTTTGAATTTCCCATCCTGCAGTTAGTAATGACACAGGTACATTTATAAGGTCCAGCACCCTTGAAGTCTGTTACCTTAGGGGGCATTAAACATGGCACTGAGCAGTAGTGGAACACTTTGTGGATGTTGGAGGTATAATGAGTATCTGTTGTACTGGATCGTGTGCTGGGCCAGGGTGGAGAAGCATCTACCGCCACTGATACAGCAGCTGTCTCATGATGATCTCAGAGCAGCACACAGCTGTCATGAGTGTAGACTTGGGAATGGAGCTTCTTTCCCACTTATTCTTGTTCCCTTTGGGGGGAAATACCCCATGAAACCAACAGGAGAGATTTTAAAGGAATTGTTAATTGTGGGAAGGGAAGTTTATGTGTGCCGACTCCTAGTTGCCTTGAAAGCCAAGTACTGAAGCATAACTGTCAACCGACGGGATGAGACTGCAGCTTGCGTGTGCACAGGACACTCTGGCTCCCCACATTTCACTGCTTCACCTTCCATCTTAGTCTTCCTTCTTAAGACCAAACTCTGTAATTTCTTGTAGAAATGTTCTAGATCTGTATTATGTAGAAGATATCATGTATTATAAATGTTTCATGGCATCAGTTATACAATGAGAAAGAAGATGATGTGTTGGGAGTATTTTGCATGTTTGGTTTGGTTTTTCTACTTCACAGATCCCTTCTGATTCTTTCAATTCTATTGCCAGGTAGTCGCTAGTGTTTCTAATCACACAATTGATTTAATTAATACGATGCTGAAGAAGCTGTACTAATTATTGACTCTGTCATCGGAAATTTAAATGATTAATTTCAAGTTATAATTTCAGAATTTGTTATTTACCTTAAGAATTACAATAAATCACTGTTTAAACAAAAGACTTTGATTCATATAGTGAAAGCACTAGACTAATATTTAGTTCTACCAATAATCTGCATAGTATAAATTAAAATAAACTGTGATGAAAAGTGACCCACTGCTCATTTATAAATGTCTGCGAGTGATGGCTCGGCTCTGTGCACGCAGTACATGTTGCACTCTGGCTTTTGGCTGAGTTTTGAAGTTTCTGAGTTCCTTATGCATTAGTCCTCGGCCATGACAGCAGCTATAATCTTATCCTATCTTCACTTTAACCGAATTAGAGTCTACTACCCCTATTGCTGGGCTCGCTGCTTACACCTATCTCAAAAGCTTGCTCTGTGGTAATATTCTCTTCCTCATGGACAAGGTAAACATCTCCAGATCTGTGACAGTGGTGGTTACACATTGCTGTGCTGTGTCACTGGAGTGAGCGGGTGCTGCACGTGGACCACAGCCTGCAGCCGCAAGGCAGTCTCTGGAGAGTGGCCTCTGGTCTGCGATGAGTGCACACATCATCATGTCACCCTAGATGGTTCTTGTGATAAGAGTTTTAAAGTGTATTTCTTTCTTGGTAATTTTCTCAGGTAGGAAAATATACGGATTTTTTTTTTGTTTGTTTCTTACATGATTTAATTAGACTGTAGCTAGAAAGTGGAAGACCAGCTTGTTAGAAATTATATGCTCTTCTGTTACTTTTATTTCTGGAATTTGAAAACAATAAATTCATTTTCTTTGTAGGTCAGTAGCTTTTCATCTCATTCCACATTGAACAGTTGTCATTCCTACTGAATGTGTAGGCTCTGCTTAGGCCTTCCATTGCCCACTGTGGTATGATTTAAGCCTAACTAAGCTACTGCGCTCTCTTGTAGTGCCAGGTTAAGTCAGATGAGTCTGTGGAAAAAGAAGTTGCTGTAACTTCATTTTAGTTTCATTTCCCAGCCTTTAATTGAAATTTACAAATGACAAAAAGGTAATTTGCTCAGGCACATGTAGGTATTAAGTTCACTTTCTTCTGTATAAACCTACAAAATAAAATTATTACACAGTGAGTTCTCTTAACAAAACTGATTTCATAAATCAGAGTGTGACTGACACCCACTCCTAATCATCCTTTCATTCTCAGGAATTCCCATTGAAGGTTTTTACAAAGAGTGTATGTGTGTGTATGTATATGTGTATGTGTGTGAGAGTGTATGTGTGTATGTATATGTGTATGTGTGTGAGAGTGTATGTGTGTGTATGTATATGTGTATGTGTGTGAGAGTGTATGTGTGTGTATGTATATGTGTATGTGTGTGAGAGTGTATGTGTGTGTATGTATATGTGTATGTGTGTGAGAGTGTATGTGTGTGTATGTATATGTGTATGTGTGTGAGAGTGTATGTGTGTATGTATATGTGTATGAGTGTATGTGTGTGAGAGTGTATGTGTGTGTATGTATATCTGTATGTGTGTGAGTGTATGTGTGTATGTATATGTGTATGAGTGTATGTGTGTGAGAGTGTATGTGTGTGTATGTATGTCTGTATGTGTGTGAGAGTGTATGTGTGTATGTATATGTGTATGAGTGTATGTGTGTGAGAGTGTATGTGTGTGTATGTATGTCTGTATGTGTGTGAGAGTGTATGTGTGTATGTATATGTGTATTGTGTGAGAGTGAATGTGTGTATATGTGTATGTGTGTGAGAGAGAGAGCATATGTATGTGTGTGTGAGTGTGTGTGCGTGCGCGTGTTTGTGCAGATGCTCTTGGAGGCCAAAGGCATCAGATCCTCTGGAACTGGATCACAGGTGTGTACTGTTTCTTTTAGAAACAATGTCTTTCAAACTCTTTCATAAATGAATATTTTTTCTATTAAGTTCTCTTGAGTGCATTTTAATTATCTTTTAAAACCTGGAAATTCTTACTAGTTTGACATTTTTAGAAAAATATTTATGTCAATAGTTTGTGAACCGCATTGTCTAATATAACAAGTCTGCATTTATAACCCCTGCATATTTGAAAAAAAAAAGTCAAAGCTGTAGTTAAGTCATAGTGTTCCAGAATTTCCTGTTGTAACCTTTGCTAGTCTTTAGTTACAAAACCACACAGACTTTCAAAGTTATTCAGTTTATTAGGAAACTGTGGCAAAGATAGTTGGAACCCTGGGTGTTTGAGCTGAAGTAGATTATTTTGTCTTACACATTGCCTTCTTCTTAAAGAACTTACCCTTACTATGCATCTTTGTACTAATGTTACCAGTAAGTAGTAAGAATGATTGGTTGCTTCTTCAAAGGAGTCATGAGGAAAATTCAATTTGAAATGAAAATGAAATCACTTTAGCAAATAACTTTCCTAGATATAATTAATTTCACTTTCATCTTCTCTGTTAATGTGATCACCGTTCACTGGGTGGTATCATTTATGAGCCCTTTAGAATGAAATATATTGTTTGTTCCTTACATGAGTGACATAGGGAAGCACTTAATTGGTTTTCAGTTAAACTATATTAGTTTGTTTTAAAAAATGTGAGTTTTACATAGTGATGCCATTTCTAGCTAAAGGAGACTGTGTACTTAAACAGGAAACTGGTTTGTTTTTGTTTTTGTTTTTTTTCAGAGAAACTCATGTAACTACAATTCATCTGTCTTCTCTTGATGTTAGTTGCTTCGGGTTCATTTTGGTGGTACAGGCTTTGTTGTCGGTCTACATGTGATACTAATACAGAATGCATTGTAATGGGGCACAGGTAGGAAGGAGAGGCTAGGCTGCCTCAGGATCTTCTCTCCTATTCTCCACACAGGATACTTAATAATCCACTTTTTAATATCTTCAGAGTGGATGTTTACAGTGAAGTATTTTCTTGGTGGTGGTGGTGGTGTTTTTTAAGAATAGGATATGTAACTTTTAAATGGCCAATAAAAGTACAAATTTTTTTTTTGCAAATAGAATATGGAGAAAGAAGCCATTCATCTCCTCCACATTCTCTTTGAAATATAATATTTCCTGTATTCCATCTGAGTTCAGATTCTTATCTAAGCTATGATGTAAGTCACAATCTAGAGTGGTAAGAAAGTGGTAAGTGGTCTTGGTCTGGGGTTAGTGTATGCGTCTGTGATTTCCAGTTACTCCCTCAAAGCACCTCTTGTGCTTAACCTCAGATTCTTCCCAAAGACTCAGAAAATTAGGTATGTATTTGGTCTTCCTATAATGACCCAAATGTTTAGGTATATTGTTTGAATGGGCAACTCAATGTATGCAATTTGACTTACTGTGCCAGATATTGTTAGACTCTATGCTGGCTAAACCCCCAGAAGTTTGCAAACATACAACTATTTTTTCAAAAATGAATTACATATCACCTCTATTACAGAATTTCAAATAACCTTATTTTACTGAAACATAAAAAGACTGTAGAACTCATGGTCCTCCTGCCTGTGCCTCCTTCAGCAAATCCTACCGGCATGTGCCACCATAACCGGCTGGGTGTGGTGGCCCTCGCCTTTAATCCCAGCACTTGGGAGGCAGAGGCAGGCAGATTTCTGAGTTCAGTTCGAGGCCAGCCTGGTCTACAAAGTGAGTTCCAGGATAGCCAGAGCTATACAGAGAAACCCTGTCTCAAAAACAAAACAAAACAAAACAAAAAAAAAAACAAGAAAAAAAAAAGACTGTAGAGAAAATCCTTGTCTTTGAAGAAATCTTGGTGTTCAATTTGAAATAAAAATGAATAACATTAGCAAGTTATCTTTCTTAGATGTATTTAACTTCTTACTTTGATGGGTAGCAATTACACAGGTAAGAAACAAGCAAGGCAGACTGTAGTTTGGCACCAAATTTTTCAAAACTGACCTTATTCTAAAGAGCTGCAGTATGTTCATTAGATGGTATCATTTGTATAAACTTTGAGAGTAAAGTATAATATACTACAATTCCCCACATAAAAACATAAAGACATGGGGCACAAACTCCATAGCCAGTCCCACAACACCCAGAGGAAGCTCCACTCCCAGGCGCTCTAACACACCCAGGACCACATGATCACAGGAGCTTGTTCACACTAGGATCTCAGTGTCCCAGAGGCAGCTTGATTTCCAGGAGCTATGACACACCCAGGATCACAGAGACAGCTGAACTCTGAGGAGTTCTGACACAACCAGGATCACAGGAAGGACAGGTTCCAGTCAGATGTATCGAGGACAGGTAGCACTAAAGAAAATCAGATGACTGGAAGCAAGCATAAGAACAGAAGCAACAGAAACCAAGGTTACTGGGCATCATCAGAACCCAACTCTCCTACCATAGCAAGTCCTGGATACACCATTACACCAGAAAAGCAAAATTCGGATCTAAAATCACTTCTCATGATGGTGATAGAGGACTTTAAGACGGGCATAAATAACTCCCTTAAAGAAATATAGGAGAGCACGGGTAAATAGGTAGAAGCCCTTAAAGAGGAAACACAAAAATCCCTTAAAGAATTACAGAAAAACACAACCAAACAGGTGAAGGAAATGAACAAAACCATTCAAGATCTAAAAATGGAAATAGAAAAAAAATAAAGAAATCACAAAAGGAGACAACCCTGGAGTTTAGGAAACCCAGGAAAGAGATCAGGAGTCATAGATGCAAGCTTCACCAACAGAATACAAGAGACAGAAGAGAGAATCTCAGGTGCATATGATGCCATAGAGAACATTGACAGAACAGTCAAAGAAAATACAAAATGCAAAAAGCTCCTAACCCAAACCATCCAGGAAATCCAGAACACAATAAGAAGGAGAAACCTAAGGATAAGAGGTATAGAAGAGAGTGAAGATTCCCAACTTAAAGGACCAGTAAATATCTTCAACAAAATTATAGAAGAAAACTTCCCTAACCTAAAGAAAGAGATGCCCATGAACATACAAGAAGCCTCCAGAACTCCAAATAGACTGGACCAGAAAACAAATTCTTCCAGTCACATAACAGTCAAAACACCAAATGCACTAAACAAAGAAAGAATATTAAAAGCAGTAAGGGGAAAAGGTCAAGTAACATATAAAGGCAGACCTATCAGAATTACACCAGAGTTCTCACCAGAGACTATGAAAGCTAGATCCTGGGCAGATGTCATTCAGACCCTAAGAGAACACAAATAACAGGCTACTATACCCAGTGAAACTTTGAATTACCATATAGAGAGAAACCAAGATATTGCATGATAAAACCAAATTTGCACAATATCCATAAATCCAGCCCTACAAAGGATAATAGATGGAAAACACCAACAAAAGGAGGGAAACTACACCCTAGAAAAAGCAAGAAAGTAATTTTTCAACAAACCCAAAACAAGATAGCTGTACAAACATAATTCTACCTCTAACAACAAAAATAACAGGAAATAGCAATCATGTTTCCATAATATCTCTTAACATCAGTGGACTCAATTCTCCAAAAAAGACATAGGCTAACAGACTGGATACATAAACAGGACCCAGCATTTTGCTGCATACAGGAAACACACTTCAGTGACAAGGACAGACACTATGTCAGAGTAAAATGTTAGAAAACAATTTTTTCAAGCAAATGGTCCCAAGAAACAAGCTAGAGTAGCCATTCTAATATTGAGTAAAATCATCTTTCAACCAAAAGTTATCAAAAAAGAGGTAAGAAAGGACACCAAATACTGGTCAAGAGGAAAGTCTACCATGAACTCTCAATTCTGAACATCCATGCTCCAAAAGCAAGGGTACCCACATTCATAAAAGAAACTCTACTAAAGCTCAAAGCACACATCATACCCCACACAATAATATTGGGAGACTTCAACACCCCACTCTCAGCAATGGACAGATCACAGTGAAACCTAACAGATATTTATGGAACATTTCATCCTAAAGCAAAAGAATATATCTTCTTCTCAGCACCTCATGGTGCCTTCTCCAAAATTGACCATCTAATCAGTCACAAAATAGGCCTTCACAGATACATGAAGATTGAAACAATCCCATGAACCCTATCATATCACCACAGACTAAGGCTGGTCTTAAATACCAGCAAAAACAACAGAAAGCACACATACATATGGAAGTTGAACAACGCTCTACTCAATGATAACTTGGTCAAGGAAGAAAAAAAAAGGCTTTTTAGAATTTAATGAAAATGAAGACACATCATAGCAAAACTTATGGGACACAATGAAAGCAGTGGTAAGAGGAAAACTCATAGCTCTAAGTGTCTCCAAAACGAAACTGAAAAGAGAGCTTACACTAACAGCTTGAAAGCATACCTGAAAGCTGTAGAACAAAAAGAAGCAAATACACCCAAGAGGAGTAGATAGCAGTAAATAATCAAACTCAGGGCTGAAATTAACCAAATAGAAACACAAAGAACTATACAAAGAATCAACAAAACCAGGAGCTGGTTCTTTGAGAAAAGCAACAAGACAGATAGACCCTTAGCCAGACTAACTAGAGGGCACAGAGATAGTATCCAAATTAATAAAATCAGAAATGAAAAGGGAGACATAACAATGACATATATCTTAAAATAAGTATTCTGTTTGTTGAATATTATCAGTTGAAAATATTAAAACCATGTTCTACAAACATCATGGAAATATTATTTATACTTTTCCTCACTGTGCTTGAAATTAGTATTTTCTTAAAATTTAACTTCAAAGAGTTTTTGCTATTTTGAAAATTTAAAAACATACTTACTGATAAAATAATTTTTTCTTAGAGACACTGATAATCTTTTTAAGTAAATTTATTTTTAGACAATGTACACAGATATAGAATGCCTTTTAAATACTCTCTAACTATGTCAGGTGGTATCACATAAGGGTTTTTGGATATATTTCTTAATGATTCATTTTTAAAATTTTATGCTCTTTTACTATGCTTAACTTCTAAAGAATATTTTGTACGTTTTGAAACAATTTGGTACTCAACTTTAGATATAGGATCCTCAGTTATGGATAGTATTAAATGTTCAGTAATGATACTTTTAGGGTATGAATGGATATGAATATAAAAGTTGAACAATTTTTATGTACTATTTGATTCTCAATATATTCAATATTATTAATATGTTTGTTGTATAAAATGCATTTAAATAATAAAAATATTTAAGAAAATCATAAAGGCACAGTTTTAGACCTCTAAAGGCAAAGATGCTCCACCTGAAGTAAGTGACTATGGTGCAGGAGCAAAATGGCTGTCACCATGTATCCTCCCTAAGAAGAGTCATTTATTAGAAGATACTTCAACTCAACATTAAGAGTTTGCTATTTGGAATTATTTGAAGATCAAATATTTGAGGGAAAACGGTTTTTATTTTAATGTGGATTGCATTTCTTTGTGGCAGGAAAATTAGCAGTGCTATGGGTTATTTGACCCAATGACATTACTTATAGTACCAACATTATGTTGAATAATTCCACTGTTACCCTTTTTGACATTCAGTGCTTTCTTGAGTTGCCTAAATTCTCATATAGCAGCTCTGGTTGAAGGGTTGGTAGGTTGCTTGAGGGTGGGGTTTCTATGTGTATGACTGTAAGTGTGTATGACTGTATGTGTGAATGGCTGTATGTGTGTATGACTGTATGTGTGTATGACTGTATATGTGAGAGAACCTCCGCCTTCTTCTCCCATCATATGAATTCCAGGGATTGAATTCAGGTCATCAACTATGGCTGTAGGTGCCTTTACCATCTTGCCGCAAGAGAAAGAAAACACTTTTTACACTAAGAATGTAAAAAGATTCTTCAAATTCAAAACAGCTTAAAACCACCTACTTTGACACTAGGGGATATGTGTCTGTCTTAGTCAGGGTTTCTATTTCTGCACAAACATCATGACCAAGAAGCAAGTTGGGGAGGAACGGGTTTATTCAGCTCACACTTCCACACTGCTGTTCATCACCAAAGGAAGTCAGGACTGGAACTCAAGCAAGTCAGGAAGCAGAAGCTGATGCAGAGGCCATGGAGGGATGTTCCTTACTGGCTTGCTTCCCCTGGCTTGCTCAGCCTGCTCTCTTTTAGAACCCAAGACTACCAGCCCAGAGATGGTCCCACCCACAAGGGGCCTTTCCCCCTTGATCACTAATTGAGAAAATGCCCCACAGCTGGATCTCATGGAGGTATTTCCCCAACTGAAGCTCCTTTCTCTGTGATAGCTCCAGCAGTGTCAAGTTGACACAAACCAGCCAGTACAGTGTCCTATTAAGGCAACACTGGGAAAAATAAGGGAAGGAAATTGATATTTATGGACTGGCATGTAGTATACATTGATATAGGCATTGTGTATATTATGTCAGAAGAACCTGGCACATTTGTGTTTTGGAAATATTTTGTTATTGTTGTTCACCTTTTTTAATTTTAAGACAGGGTCTCATGTAGCCCAAGCTAGCCTTGAATTCACTATGCAGATTGGCTCCTCGAACTCCTGATGCCTCTGTTGTTACATCCTGGGTGCTTGCATTATAGGCAGGTCCTACCACTCCTGACTGGTCTTTATTTTAAACCATATTAGTTAGTTGCATGGTGTTTGAAGGCTGATGTCTATAATGGGTTTAGTGTGTGGTATGACCCATGGTCCTATGGACAGTAGTTTGTTTTAATAAGATAATGATGAATAGCTTTGTTTCTACCCTTACCTTTGCACAAGCAGTCTGAGCCATCTGAAACTTCAGATTGTTTTGAGCTAAAAGGGAATTTAGGTTTTATTTTAAAATAAAGTATCATATAAATACTCATTTAAGGCTATATGTGTTAAATATAATATTAGTAATACAATAAATTACTTTGCTAATTGTGATTATGTTTTAAATCTTGGCATAATTTAGGGTATAGAAAGTTCTATTTCCTGATTTTGGTCACAGCAACAAAAAAATTTAGGAATGATGAGGTGGCTCAATGTGTAAAGTCATTTGCCACCAAGAGCGACGGCCTAAATTTAACCCTCAGGACCCACATAGTGGAAGGAGAGCCAGCTCCGGTCCTCTGCCCTCCACAAACACACACACGCCCATACACACACACATATCCACACACAGACACAAATGAAATGCATAAATGTAATTTAAAAATACTTAACTGTCAAAAATAGATATTAGAAAAACAACTATATATAGTACTATCATTTTTTTAAGTATAAACCAAGTTTTTTTTTATTGGAATATTTGAGAAAACAAGAACTCCTTCTGGAAAATAATATTAAACTCACAGCATCTTTTAAATGTTTTAATCAAGACTGTTGGGAAATAATTTTCATTTAGAAAAATGTGTTGATTTTAGTTGTACATGTGATTCCTCCTTTCCAGGTCAACAGCTGTGCACCAGCTGCTTCCACTATTATGAAAAATGTGCTTATGCCTCTTTGCAGCAGCTCGTCATTCCTCCCTGGCTCTACACAGTTGGATCTTTTGTGGTGCTGAAGGTGCCTAGTTTTGTATAAATGGAATTCTACAGCTTTGGCTTCACTCCTACCCAGTATAATACTCAGGTTCATCCAGGTCCTGCAAGTTGACACTTCGTTCTTTTTTGCTGCTGAGTACTAGTCCATTGTATGGCTATATGCCAGAAATTGTTACTTGGTTTGCATGATGGACATTTGTGTTGTTCAAAGTTTGGCACTATTATGAATGAGATTTATAAACATATGTAAGAGTTTATACAGACAGCTCCCACTTCCCTTGGGAAAACAAATTAGAGTGGAATTGCTGTAGAGTGGTAAGTGCACACATCCTGATTCTGTTTCAGTGTTATATCCCTGAACCAGTGTGAGCTCTACTGCTGCTGAGCTTACTTTCTCACGATGTCCGTTCTCTCAAGGGCATGCCACTGTGCCTCTAATCTATAGTTCACTGTCCCCTAACTAATTGTGTTCTTTAAAATGTACTCTGTGAGAGTTTCATAGTGTTCACAACATGTGGTCATACCCTTCCCATTTCCCGTTCTAACTGCTCTGGACCCCCACATACCCTACCAATCTCATGTCCTCTTTTCTTTTTTGTTTCTTTTTAAGTATAACCCACTAAGTCCAGGTAGTATGCTGATATAAGTGTGGCTGTGGGGCCATCTCTTAGAGTGCTGGCCACACACCAGTGTTTCAGTGGTCCATTGTGAAGTGCCCACTGCTCACTGTTTCTAATTGTACTTTGCTTATTACAGAGTGTCTTCTTTGGATACTGAATGCAGTCACATTTACATTGATGTTACACAAATGTGCCGTTTTGATCTCATCTAAGAAATCCTTAGCTATTAAAGTCTCGAAGACTTTATTTTTATTTTTTAAAGATAAATCTTTTTTTAATTGGGTATTTATTTCGTTTACATTTCCAATGCTATCCCAAAAGTCCCCCACAGGCTCCCCCACCCACTCCCACTTCTTGGCCCTGGCGTTCCCCTGTACTGAGGCATATGAAGTTTGCACAACCAATGGGCCTCTCTTTCCACTGATGGCCAACTAGGCCATTTTTTGATTCATATGCAGCTAGAGACACGAGCTCCGGGGGTACTGGTTAGTTCATATTGTTGTTCCACCTATAGGATTGCAGATCCCTTTAGCTCCTTGGGTAATTTCTCTAGCTCCTCCATTGGGGGCCCTGTGATCCATCCAATAGCTGACTGTGAGCATCCACTTCTGTGTTTGCTAGGCCCCGGCATAGTCTCACAAGAGACAGCTCTATCTGGGTCCTTTCAGCAAAATCTTGCTAGTGTATGCAATGGTGTCAGCGTTTGGAGGCTGATTATGGGATGGATCCCTGGGAATGGCAGTCTCTAGATAGTCCATCCTTTTGTCTCAGCTCCAAACTTTGTCTCTGTAACTCCTTCCATGGGTGTTTTCCCAATTCTAAGAAGGGGCAAAGTGTCCACACTTTGGTCTTAGTTCTTAAGTTTCATGCGTTTAGCAAATTGTATCTTATCTCTTGGGTATCCTAAGTTTCTGGGCTAATATCCACTTATCAGTGAGTACATATTGTGTGAGTACCTTTGTGATTGGGTTACCTCACTCAGGATGATGGCCTCCAGGTCCATCCATTTGCCTAGGAATTTCATAAATTCATTCTTTTTAATAGCTGAGTTGTTCCTGAATGTCATTAAATTTGCAAAATGAACTATGGGTTATCTTTTGTAGATGAGTCTTTGCTTTTTGGTCTAGTAACCTGCTAGGCCTTTTGGACTAATGTATAAACTGTCTTCCTCATGCTGACATCATGAGCTACATCCTATCCAGTCTTTCATTCAGGATCTCCATCTTTTCCCCATAGTCCCTTTGTGCTGTGTGATAACAGTTATAAGCCAGTACTTTGGACTATGTATGCCAACATATGGGGGGCCACTCTCTTTTACCTCTCCTGATGTTCAGGATTTACACCTGAAATTTCAAGTTAATTTGCTACCCTCAGACTCACTCATACTTGAAGATAGTAAACCTTCACTTAGGTTTCTGTCACTTGAGCTGTACAGATTTTGAGAGTCACCTGTCTTAGCCAACATTCATTATCTTCCATGTACTTTTGCATCATGCTCTCTAGGGTCCCTCTGAACGTTGAATTTAGCCAACAGCTGGGTCTGGGTAGTTTGTATTCTGTTAAGAGGCTGCACTGCTTGTACAGCGCTGTTGCTTCTAGAATTCCTTCCGTAAACATCTAGCGCTTTTGCCAGCCCAGAACCCTTTTTCCAGCCACTTCCAGCTGCTAAGAGTTCAGTTTTAGACTATAGAAAACCACTTTAGTCACCACCACACAAAAACATCATAAAATTATATCTTTTCCTGCATAAGAGTTTTGGCCTTTCAATTAAAGTTGAAACTAACTTGGATATTCCTGTCTTTGATCATATTCCAGCCTTCACATAGTTTTCAAAGCTACATCTTATATTGATATCTGTAAGAGTATCCGTCCATTCTTCTACAACCAAAACTTAGAATTCTACCAATGTTTCTTAAATTTCCACTGAATTGACCCTTTAATTACTAACTTGTGATTTTGGCATTTATCAAAGAAAATAATACAAAATATGGAAAAATCTATATATGCAAAGATATTCAGTATCTAACCTGTTAAGATAATGCCTCAAATAAATGTACTCTCGCCAGAATTTGGACATCTGACTTGGTGTTAGCAAGAATGGTTGTTTTTAGAAGCTCTTGGGGGTAATGTGCCCTAGACCTCTTTTCTGGCTTCTGTGGCTATAGGTCACAGCCCCTTTTGTATAAATTCACTGTTTCTGCGTCTGCTCCACACAGCCTTCTCTGTGCCTCTGTATCTGTGCTGTCGTCTTTGTTCTCTTAAGAAGGTCGACCCTAAACCCAAGATGAGCTCATCTTGAAATATTTGGTTAAGGCCCCATTAAGAGCAGGGGAACTGAGCACTTGCTTGTCTTCTGGGAGCCTCTGTTCACCCAGCTTTGTGAGAAACTGAAAATCTGAGTGTTTGTATCTGTTATTCCATTTGGGGGATTCCAGCTGTATTTCCTGCAAATGCTTTTCCTATTCCACTTCCCCTCCTCTCTCGTCCAGACTTGACGTCAGGTCCTCTCTCGTCCAGACGTCAGGTGTTGCTCCAAGGTTCACAAGACTACGCTTTCCCCATTATGTACTAGACTATGTTGTTTTTGAGGGAAAAAGACGTTTACTATTTCTACTTTATCCTCAGAGCTTTCTTTTGGTTGTTTGGTTGTTTGGAACCGTGCACTTCTCTGGAATTTTTTGTAGTTTCCTCTTATCTGAAGAGACTACCCACAACTGAGTATTTCTCTCCATATCATTGAGTGTGTGGTAAGTATGACTGAGTATTTCTCTTCATATCATGATTGTGGAAGTATGAGCTAACTGTTTCTATTTCTTTTGAAACTAAGTCCAGATTACATCTTTGCTGTTAGGAGTGGTGTGTTTTAGAGACTAGTTTACATTATTCTGAATAGCTGTGTGCTGTTTTCTGAGGCACAGTTCTGGATAGACTCACCCCAAACTTTGTATTTCTTCTCAGACAGTAATCTCTCCTGGTTCTGTATCAACTTTCTGTATAAAATGCTTTGAAGGAAAACCTCCAGGACTTGGCATCAGGTGATGACTGCTGCAGGACAGCATGAGTGTAAATTCTTTGTAATAAGTAAAATGATGGAGGAACAAGGTAAAAACCGGTGACAGCGGTTTTCCTGCAGTGGGCATGGATCATTGGGTTTGATGTTAACATATTTAATTGCCATGTGGAATTAACAATGGTGAGATTTCTTACTGTTACCCTTCCCTGGCCTGGAAGTGCTTGCTATGTGACCCATGCTGCAGTTGGTTATAACCTGCTCCTCTGACCAAGAATAGTCCTATGTCTTCCATAATCTTGATACTTTTTGAGGAATGGTGATCACTTATTTTGTAAAAAAGAATAAAAGAAAGTTCTTGAAAGTTTTCTTAAATAAATTTTTTGTGCTTTTGGAAAATAATGTGAAGCTATGTGGGAAGTTTTGTTTTGTTTTGATTTTTGAGACAGGTTCCCATGTAGTCCATGCAGGCTTTTTGCTGTACAGTTGGGGATAATCTTGAACTCCTTGATTCCATTGCCTCTCCCTTAAAACTGTTGCCGTTATAGACTTGTGCCGCCATGCCTGCTGACGGAGCACATTTTTTAAAGGAGACTCTTAACAGAAATGAGGCACTCATCTCTGCTCTGAATGCAGCTGCACTTAAAGTTGTCAGCAATACTCACTCTTCATGCAGTGCAAACAGCAGACATGTCTTACTCTCTTTCACATGACCAGCAGTTTTAGAACGTTCTTGGAGAAGAGCGAAGTCTAATGTGTTCACCAGCACTTCACTCCTCACTGCCTGTTCTGTTTAGTAGAGTTCCAAGATGGCTGTTCTTTCGCTCCTTTTAATTTTAGTCGTGACTTCAAGGTAGCTCTACCAACAAAATTTCTTGTTTTACATCATTTCTTGTCGTGCCATGGATTCTTAAGGTTCTGGTTCTTTTTTTTTTTTTTTTTTCCTCAGTCTCCTTTCTCTTTTTTAGATTGAGAATTTATGGGATTTGTCAAAAGTGCTATTGGTTCAGTTTTCCTATTTTGCTGATGAGTTACTTTCTAGTTCTTTGGAGAACTGTTGTTTTTCTTGTTATAAGTGTGTGCAGTTAATCATAGAAACATTCAGAAATGTTTGCCAGTTACATCTACTTGATCTTGGTCTGGAATTTGATGTCTGTCTTTTCTCAGTAACATTGAAAATATTTTGCTCCTTGGTGTGAGTGATATTCTATTGAAGCCTCAACGTTTTAAGTACTATAGTCCTGAAACTTGTGTTTTCAAGTGCCTCCTCTAACATTGCACAGCTGGGAACCCAATGCTGGGTCATAATGGCATTGTAGGTCATGGCTGGAGCATGTGGTAACAAAGGTCTGTTTACCTCGTAAGAAGAGGGAAACTTGTTCGGAAGAGGAGGAAGGATCTGGTGTCTCTGTGGCGCTCTACAAAACTTGATGATCCAGCTTTCTTCTCCTGGGCTTCCCCCAATGTGGTGTCCCTTTGTAACTGTCTTCCACAGACTCAGAGGATCCCTTCATGGGAGGAGGGGTTTGAGTACAGCTGGATGGTGGTCAAGACTTGGCCCTCCATCATGCCTCTCCCGAAATGCACCCGACAGGGAGAGATGATGGGCCTCACTGTACCAACAGGGATGAAAGTCTTGACTGCCCACTTGCTTGTCACTTTCATGATATTTGGGGCACTGTCTCTCCTTGATAATAGTCTCACAGGCATGAAATTATGCACTCCCCAAATGACCTCTGCTGTTAGGATAGGAATGAGTTTGTCTTCTTCCCCACAGTGATAGCCAGAAGTTCTCTCTGTTGTTAGTTATTCTTTTTCTAGCCCTTTGGGGAGACAGCTTGCTTTGAGGGCCTTATTGACTACCTTTCCTGTCTTCTTTTTTTCTCTGTATAGCCATTGGCATTTCTAAGTTGCTGAATAGCTCATACCCAGTTCAGTATGTATGATAAAACCCTGGAGTTTACTGCTGGGCTTTTTCTTGTATCCTGAGGTCCCTACATGTTCTGCATCCCTCTCTCCAAAGTCCTGAGTCCTTTTTTTTCACATATAACACCTGAAGAAAATCTATTTACCTGGTGTGGAAGAGAAATTTATAAATATTGCTTGTATAATGTTTTTAACCATAAATGTAATTATATCTTAAATACAAGCATATTTCTATATATGTTTCTAAAGTACCAGTTCCCAAGTAGGAAGTAGCATATTCCTCTACTGTATATAATGAAAAGACTCGATAACAGCATACCATGGAAAGATATATAATATCTGTATGCACTGGAAAGATTTCTAAGATATTTTTTTCTCTGAGACCTGTGTTCTTAAAGTTAAACTCAATAGACTGACCTCACTCTGGGAGTGAAGAGCCTGCATGAGCTAAACTCCAAATGTTAGTGACCTTTGAAAGACAGTTTTCCTTGGACCTTGAAAAGCATTTTCTTGTCAGGCGGTGGTGACACACGCCTTTAATCCCAGCACTCGGGAGGCAGAGGCAGGCAGATTTCTGAGTTCGAGGCCAGCCTGGTCTATAGAGTGAGTTCCAGGACAGCCAGGGCTATACAGAGAAACCTTGTATCGAAAAACCACAAAAAAGAAAAAAAGAGAAAATTCTTTATGAAGCAGTTAATTTTGTATAAAACCCTGTAGCTTTTACTATGGCTTATTTTATGCATGCACATATGTACATGTGCATGCGTGTGTGTCTGTGTGTGTGTGTGTGTGTATCAAACCATGAGCACCTACAAAAGAAGAGAGCTCCCTTTGTGGCAGGTAGGTAATTGGCTTAAAGTCACTCAGTGCTGACGACACTATTGTTGCCATTACCAGGTAATTTTTATGTCTTTATACATCACTGACAGATTTTGAACACCAAATACAAGCATGTAATTTTGATCCAAACATATGCTTTCTGTCTCCATTTTTGTGGTGTGATTTGGTTCAGCTACTTATCCTCTCCCCTCGAGGTACTACTGTGATAAACAGGCTGTGGTGGAGTAAAACAGGCCGCTCAGTATGTAACACACTGCCATATGCCTGAGCATGTTCAATGTTTACATTTTGTTCCAAGGAGTGTATGGTCTTCCGTTCTTTTTTTTTTTTATTACATATTCTCCTCAATTACATTTCTAATGCTATCCCCAAAGTCCCCCATACCCTCCCCCGCCCCACGTCCCTACCCACCCATTCCCATTTTTTTTTTTTTTTTTTTTTTTTTTGGCCCTGGCGTTCCCCTGTACTGGGGCATATAAAGTTTGTGTGTCCAATAGGCCACTCTTTACAGTGATGGCCTACTAGGCCATCTTTTGATACATATGCAGCTAGAGTCAAGAGCTCCGGGGGTACTGGTTAGTTCATAATGTTGTTCCACCTATAGGGTTGCAGATCCCTTTAGCTCTTTGGATACTTTCTCTAGCTCCTCCATTGGGGGCCCTGTGATCCATCCAATAGCTGACTGTGAGCATCCACTTCTGTGTTTGCTAGGCCCCGGCATAGTCTCACAAGAGACAGCTCTATCTGGGTCCTTTCAGCAAATTCTTGCTAGTGTATGCAATGGTGTCAGCGTTTGGAAGCTGACTATGGGGTGGATCCCTGGATATGGCAGTCTCTAGATGGTCCATCCTTTCGGTCTTACGTTCTTACTTGTAAAAGAGATTGAGAACAAAAACATCAGGGAAAGTCAGTTAACAGACATTCTCCTAAAGATTTTTTTGGTTTTGTTCTTAATGTTTTTCTTAAGAACAAAGAAATTTCATTCTTAAAATTGTACATTATGTCATATCTTTTATTAAATGAGAAGATGGGCTATAATAGTAATTAAATACATCTATTTTATTAAAAGCTATGATCTAGTTACAGTACCAAATGAGTTCCATAAATTTTATTTATTTTTAAATTAACAAATTGCATATATGCTAGTGACAGGTTGGTCCATGAGATAATTTACATATCATTAGATGAAAGTCTACAAAAGTACAGAGAAGTTCATCTGTTTATTTAGTTTAGGATTTGTGAAAGAAGTCTGTTCCATGCTTGCTAAGAACATGCGATTTGAATTAAATAAGATTTCACCTTTAAATCTTAATGTATTGTCCTGGATCAAGCATGGAACATGTATGATTCTAGCAGATGTGAGAATCAAGCATGTCTTATGTTTCCTGAGATCCAGCACTAAGTTCTTCCAGGTCAGTCTCTTGCTGTTTTAGGCTTTCGGATGGTAGTTACAGTGCCATCACTGCCTGCTGCTGCGAAGGGAGGTGGGTTAAGCATCCTGGCTTTTCTGATACACAGTTATGTTATGTCTAACACAGAGAGGAATAGTTCTTCCCCTCTCCTTAGTGATGTAAGGGGAGCTGAGGCTTTTCTATACCCTCATCCAACAGGAGGGAACCTTTGCATGTCAACAGCAGACAGCCCAGTAGCCAGCTCCCTGCTGGGGTTCTGTAGCATCAAGGAGAGCAGCCCTACTAAAAACTCAATTCTTTGGGCAGGGAGCAGAATAAAGATTAATTTTTATTTGGACAGCCTTCATATAGGGTATGAAAAATCCAGATAGTTTTAGGTAAATTATTCCAAGACAAAGCATTTTTCTTGTTACAAGAAAAGTTTAAATGTTTTTCTATTTAGAGAAGAGAAATCTTAGGCTGCCACAATAACTATCAGAATATAAAAGCATAAAATCTCAAACCTGAGCAAATTGGACTGCAAGTCAACTAGCAAAGCAATTGAAGATAACAGATACTGCATAGGTTTGCACATTTCCAAGGAAGCCCTTGAATTTAATTGATATTTAAATTTATAATTCCTGCTTTACTGAAATAATCTTTAAAAATTCAAGAAAACAAATCAAAATGTCAATTCTTAGTTGTGAATGGTGCTAAGTTCACAGCTGTAGGACAGCATAGGTGCTTCCCTCTCAGGGTAGCAAGTCAACAAAACCGCATCACGTAAAACACTAGCAACTGAGCAGATGCAAAGGTACCCTGATCTTCTCCTTTACTACAGTGTCCTTGAGGATGTATGCCTGCTAAGATGTCTGCTTGAGACACCTTCCATAGCCACCCTGATTCATGGCCACTAGCTGGTGTTTGGAGCCTTGGAGCAGTACCAGAATAGAGGGAGGTGACAGTGTTAGCCTAATGTCATCTACTCCTCATCTCTATATTGTCAGCATTGATGATTTCCTTAGACATTGGTCAATTCTCTGAGCTCCTCAGACCCTGAGGCAGCCTGGGCTCCTTTGTGTGTTTTGAGTCTTAGGCATGGACGTTACTCCAATCCCACCTCCTCTGTATTCTCAGTAGCTGGACCATTGTTCTGATTCTTAGCAGAACAATGAACAAGGGCCAGGGGGTGAACAAGACCTATCCTTAGATGTTGTCTGCTTTCTAGAGCTCCTTTGCATCACAAAATGGGTCTTGGTATTGATTATGGGACAACAGAAAAGGCCTCACCATGATGAAATTCCTTCTTTGGGTGATATTTTTATAACCTGCCATAGGCATTTTCCCTTGACATAGAAGTCCATAGGCTATAATCTAGGACTCCAGTGACAAGATGTGAAGCTTTTTCTAACTTACCACTCTACTGTGTCTAGGCTTCTTTATGGTCAAAAAAGTTAACACTTAATAGCAGGCTAAAGAAGGGCATGAGACAGACACACGGCTGAAATTGCTTTTAAAATTCCCAGGAAGCTGCCACCAACTCTTTCTTCTAGTGTTCTTCTTAGCCATCAGACCAGTCAAGACCACAGGGGTCTTGGGAAACATTCGTAACCATCAACAAGTGCTGACTAAGTGTCACCATGGAAGGATGCTAGCAGGCAGCTCACAGCAGTGCTGAGACAGGCTGTGGACTGGCTGCTGAAGGAACCTTCACTTTTACGGTCTGTGTAGATTGCATATGCACACTAACATGGACTGCTCATAGAATGTACTGCAGCTTATTAGGTAGTTACAGGCTCGTTGTGAATCATGAACAGTTCAGAGAAGGGTCTTTGGGCAGTGATAACTAAGCCAGTGATGGAAACATTTGAAAATCATCCATCCTTTCAACTGGAAGTGTCTTGTATTTTTGTCCTTTCTAGCTTCCATTTCTCTAAGAGAAAGAACAAAGTTGCAGGAATCCTGCTAATGTAACTGGTTCACCATCACTCTGTATTGAGAGACTACCATGTCTTTCATATAGATTAGCCACTGGACACTAGACCAATGGGTGGTGATATGCTGTCTTAAGTTTAAAATGAGCATGTGGGAGGGAGGGCTCTGACCCCGGGACTCAGGTGAGATTGCCATCTTGTATCCAAGGTCTCTCAGAGACCAATCCACGCAGGAGAGCACATGGGCCACAGGAGCAACAGAGCTTCTTGGACAGAGTCCCTTCAGGCCTTCATCCTTAGCCAGGAGGCAGAGCTGAAAGCCAGACCTCTGTGCACCTTCCCTGTAAGAGGAGATGTTGCCAGCAGAGAATACTCTGACCACTGGGACTCAAGAGAGAGTTAGACTACCAGGAGTGCAGAGGCTAATAGAATCACAGGAGGAACAAGCTCCAGCCAGAAACAGCTAGAACATATAACACCAGAGATTACCCGATGGTGAAATGCAAACGTAAAAATCTTACTAATAGAAACCAAGACCATGCTGCATCATCAGAACCCAGTACTCCTACTACAGTGAGTCCTGGATACCCCAGCACACCTGAAAAGCAAGATTCGGATTTAAAATCATATCTCATCATGCTGGTAGAGGACAATAAGACAAAAAGGCTACCAACAGATTGGGAAAGGATCTTTACCAATCCTAAATCTGATAGGGGACTAATATCCAATATATACAAAGAACTCAAGAAGCTGAACTCCAGAAAAATCAAATAACCCCATTAAAAAATGGGGCTCAGAGCTAAACAAAGAATTCTCACCCGAGGAATACCGAATGGCTGAGAAGCACCCGAAAAAATATTCAGCATCCTTAATCATCAGGGAAATGCAAATCAAAACAACCCTAAGATTCCACCTCACACCAGTCAGAATGGCTAAGATAAAAAATTCAGGTGACAGCAAATGCTGGCGAGGATGTGGAGAAAGAGGAACACTCCTCCATTGTTGGTGGGATTGCAAGCTTGTACAACCACTCTGGAAATCAGTCTGGCGGTTCCTCAGAAAATTGGACATAGTACTACCGGAGGATCCCACAATAACTCTCCTGGGCATATATCCAGAAGATGTTCCAACTGGTAAGAAGGACACATGCTCCACTATGTTCATAGCAGCCTTATTTATAATAACCAGAAGCTGGAAAGAACCCAGATGCCCCTCAACAGAGGAATGGATACAGAAAATGTGGTACATTTACACAATGGAGTACTATTCAGCTATTAAAAAGAATAAATTTATGAAATTCCTAGGCAAATGGATGGACCTGGAGGCCATCATCCTGAATGAGGTAACCCAATCACAAAAGAACATGATCACATATCACACATGATATGTACTCACTGATAAGTGGATATTAGCCCAGAAACTTAGAATACCCAAGATACATGATACAATTTGCAAAACACATGAAACTCAAGAAGAACGAAGACCAAAGTATGGACACTTTGCCCCTTAGAATTGGGAACAAAACACTCATGGAAGGAGTTACAGAGACAAAGTTTGGAGCTGAGAGGAAAGGATTGACCATCTAGAGACTGCCATACCCAGGGATCCATCCCATAATCAGCCTCCAAACACTGACACCATTGCATACACCAGCAACATTTCGCTGAAAGGACCCTGATATAGCTGTCTCTTGTGAGACTATGCCGGGGCCTAGCAAACACAGAAGTGGATGCTCACAGTCAGCTATTGGATGGATCACAGGGCCCCCAATGGAGGAGCTAGAGAAATTACCCAAGGAGCTAAAGGGGTCTGCAACCCTACAGGTGGAACAACAATATGAACTAACCAGTACCCCCGGAGCTCGTGTATCTAGCTGCATATGTAGCAGAAGATGGCCTAGTCGGCCATCATTGGGAAGAGAGGCCCCTTGGTCTTGCAACCTTTATATGCCTCAGTATGGGGGAACGCCAGGGCCAAGAAGTGGGAATGGGTGGGTAGGGGAGTGGGGGGTGGTCTGGGGGACTTTTGGGATAGCATTTGAAATGTAAATGAGAAAATACCTAATAAAAAATCTTTCAGTGTTTTTTTCCAAACCAATAAATAAATAAATAAGGCATTAATAACTCACTTAAAGAAAAACAAGAGAACACTGCTAAACAGAAGTCCTTATAGAGGAATCACAAAAATCCCTTAAGGAATTACAGGAAAACACTGCTAACCTGGTATAAGTCCTTAAAGAGGAAACACAAAAATCCTTTAAATGGTTTCAGGGAAACACAGCCAAATAAGTGATAGAATTGAACAAAACCATCCAAAATCTAAAAATGGAAGTAGAAACAATAAAGAAAACCCAAAGGGAGACAACTCTGGAGATAGACATCCTAGGAAAGAAATCAAAAACCATAGATGTGAGCGTCAGCAACAGAATACAAGAGATGGAAGAGAGAATCTCAAGTGCAGAAGATTCCATAGAAAACATGGACACAACAATCAGAGAAAATGCAAAAAGGTCCTAACTCAAAACATCCAGGAAATCCAGGACACAATGAGAAGACCAAACCTAAGGATAATAGGAATAGATGAGAATGAAGATTTTCAACTTAAAGGGCCAGTAAATATCTTCAACAAAATTATAGAAGAAAACTTCCCTAACCTAAAGAAAGAGATGACCATGAACATACAAGAAGCCTGCAGAACTACAAATAGACTGGACCAGAAAACAAACTCCTCCTGACACATAATAATCAGAACAACAAATGCACTAAATAAAGATAGAATATTAAAAGTAGTGAGGGAAAAAGGTCAAGTAACATATAAAAGCAGACCTATTAGAATTACACCAGACTTCTCACCAGAGACTATGAAAGTCAGAAGATCCTAGACAGATGTTATACAGACCCCTAGAAAACACAAATGCCAGCCCAGGCTACTATACCCAGCAAAACTCTCAATTACCATAGATGGAGAAGCCAAAGTATTCCATGACAAAACCAAATTCACACAATATCTTTCCTTGAACCCAGCCCTTCAAAGGATAATAAAGAGAAAACTCCAAAACAAGGACAGAATCTACACCCTAGAAAAAGCAGGAAAATAATCCTTCAACCAGCCTAAAAGAAGATAGCCACAAGCACAGAATCCCAACTCTTATAACAAAAATAACAGGAAGCAGCAATTACTTTCCTTAATATCTCTTATTATCAGTGGACTCAATTTCCCCAATAAAAAGACATAAACTAGCAAGGTGCCTACAAAACAGGACCCAATATTTTGCTGCATATAGGAAACCCACCTCAGGGACAAAGACAGATAGTACCTCAGAGTAAAAGGCTGGAAAACAATTTCCTAAGCAAACAGTCCAAAGAAACAAGCTGGAGTAGCCATTTAATGTTGAATAAAATCGACTTCCAACCCAAAGTTATCAAAAAAGACGAGGGGTACTTCATTGTGGGTACTAAAAGGGGCCAGGGGGAAGGGAGGATAGCCCGTGCCTGGCCAGAGTTCCTCCTATGCTCTGGAAAGGTAGATGCAGAAAGGCTGCCAGACACTTTCCACTCAGCCCCGGGTGGGCATCTAAGCCACTGACCACACTAGACGGGGTGTGGACAAGGGGCATCCCCTGACTGGGGACCACAGGCAATACCCTGTAGCCCCAGGGTTATGGGAGAGACAACATAGGGAGAGAGGTTCCCATGCAGGTGAGAGTCAGAGACAGTGTATGGTTTTATGGCTTTATTATAGAAAGGCAGGGGGAAAGAAAGAAGGTGGAGAGAGAGAGAGAGAGAGAGAGAGAGAGAGAGAGAGAGAGAGAGAGAGAGAGAGAGAGAGAGAGAGAGAGACCGGCCATGGCCAAGAGGAGACAAAAGGGAAAGGGAGAGAGAAAAGAAAGGCTAGAGAGTAAGAGGGAGAGAAAGGAAGAGAGAGGAGAGGAGAGTAAGGGGAGTAAGAGCAAGAGGAGTGAGAGTGAGGAGGAGAAAAACAGCCCCTCTTAAAGTATGCTATCTTTTCTGTTGATAGGTAACTGGGGAGGAGTTTAGCCTGAAGGTCAGAAGCTTAGGACATTGCCTAAGTGACTACTAACCATGCTTCTCTTGTGGGGACTGAGGGGGCGGTAACTTCGATAGGAGACAGAGTTCCAGGAGACATGAGAGAACTTCTTCCATCCTATGTAGGTGAATTATTATCACTGGGTCCCGGGGTTCAACATCTCAGCTCAACTGGAGACCAGACTGTCTGTGTATAGCCCAATGCCCAATACTTCATACTCATTAAAGGTAAAATCTTCCAAGATGAACTCTCAATTCAGAATATCTATGCTCCAAATGCAAGGGTAGCCACATTCATTAAAGAAACTACAGTAAAGCTTAAAGTACACATTGCACCTTACACAATAATAGTGGGAGACTTAATAGTGGAGATCTATCTCATCAATGGACAGATCCTGGAAACAGAAACTAAACAGAGACACAGTGAAACTAACAGAAGTTATGAAACAGAGGGATTGAACACATAAAATAAAATGTTGTGTAGATATGTGTTCAATCCCTCTGTTTCATAACATTTTATCCTAAAACAAAAGGATATACCTTCTCCTCGGCACCTCATGGTACCTTCTCCAAAATTGACCATATACTTGGTCACAAAACAGGCCTCAACAGATACAAAAATATTGAAATTATCCCATGCATCCTTTCAGATGACCAGGGACTAAGGCTGATCTTCAATAACAACATAAATAATAGAAAGCCAACATTCACGTAGGAGCTGAACAACACTCTACTCAATGATAACTTGACCAAGGAAGAGCACGCCTTTAATCCCAGCACTCGGGAGGCAAAGGCAGGCAGATTTCTGAGTTCAAGGCCAGCCTGGTCTACAAAGTGAGTTCAGGACAGCCAGGGCTACACAGAGAAACCCTGACTCAAAACAAAACAAAACAAAAAACAAAAGAAAGAAAGAAAGAGAGAGAGAGAGAGAGAGAGAGAGAGAGAGAGAGAAAGAGAAAGAAAAGAAATAAAGAAATAAAAGACATTTTAGAGTTTAATGAAAATGAAGATACAACATACCCAAACTTATGGGAAAATAATGAAAGCAGTCCTAAGAGCTCTCAGTGCCGCCAAAAAGAAAGAAGAGAGAGAGCACACAATACCAGCTTGACAGTACACCTAAAAGCTCTAGAACAAAAGGAAGCAAATTCACCCAAGAGGAGTAGACAGCAGAAAATAATCAAACTCAGGGCTGAAATCAACCAAGTGGAAACAAAAAGAACTATTCAAAGAATCAACCAAACCAGGAGCTGGTTCTTTGAGAAAATCAACAAGATAGATAAACCCTTAGCCAGACTAACTGGAGGGCACAGGGACAATATCCTAATTAACAAAATCAGAAATGAAAAAGGTACATAACAACAGAACCCGAGGAAATCGAAAACATCATCATATCCTACTACAAAAGGCTATACTCAACAAAACTGGAAAACCTGGATGAAATGGAAAACTTTCTAGACAGATACCTGGTACCAAAGTTAAAACAGGATCAGATTAATGATCTAAACAGTTTCATATCCACTAACCAAATAAACAGTCATTAATAGTCTCATAAACAAAGAGCCCAAGAAGAGATAAGTTTAGTGCAGAGTTCTATCACTCCTTCAAAGAGAACCTAATTCCAATACTCCTCAAACTATTCCACAATATAGAAACAGAAGGTACTCTATCCAATTCATTCTTTGAAGCCACAATTACTCTGATACCTAAACTACATAAAGACCCAACAAAGAAAGAGAACTTCAGAGCAATTTCCATTATGAATATCGATGTAAAATTTCTCAATAAAATTCTCACTAACTGAATCCAAGAACACATTAAAATGATCACCCATCATGATCAAGTAGCCTTCATTCCACGGATGCAAGGATGGTTTAATATAGAGAAATCCATCAACATTATCCACTATATAAACAATTAGAAAGGGCAATTTGCAAATTCATCTGGAATAACAACAAACCTAGGATAGCAAAAACTCTTCTCAAGGATAAAAGAACCTCTGGTGGAATCACCATGCCAGACCTTATTACAAGTTGGAACATCTTCTGGGTATATACCAGGAGAGGTATTGCTGGATCTTCCGGTAGTACTATGTCCAATTTTCTGAGGAACCACCATACTGACTTGCAGAGTGGTTGTACCAGCTTGCAATCCCACCAGCAATGGAGGAGTGTTCCTCTTTCTCCACAACCTCACCAGCATATGCTGTCACCTGAATTTTTGATCTTAACCATTCTGACTGGTGTTAGGTAGAATCTCAAGGTTGTTTTGATTTGCATTTCTCTGATTATTAAGGATGTTGAACATTTTTTCAGGTGCTTCTCAGCCCTTCCATATTCTTCAACTGAGAATTTTTTTGTTTAGCTCTGTACCCAATTTTTAATGGGGTTATTTGATTTTTCTGGAGTCCAGCTTCTTGAGCTCTTTGTATATATTGGATATTAGTCCCCTATCAGATTTAGGATTGGTAAAAATCCTTTGTACAAGGAGGTAAGAATGGATCAGTTTTGCCAGCACCATTTGTTGAAAATGCTGTCTTTTTTTCCACTGGATGGTTTTAGCTCCCTTGTCAAAGATCAAGTGACCATAGGTGTGCGGGTTCATTTCTGGGTCTTCAAGTTTATTCCATTGATCTACCTGTCTGTCATTGTACCAGTACCTTGCAGTTTTTATCACATTTGCTCTATAGTACAGCTTTAAGTCAGGCATGGTGATTCCACCAGAGGTTCTTTTATGTTGAGAATAGTTTTTGCTATCCTAGGTTTGTTGTTATTCCAGATGAATTTGCAAATTGCCCTTTCTAACTCAGTTAAGAATTGAGTTGGAATTTTGATGGGGATTGCATTGAATCTGTAGATTGCTCTCAGCAGGATAGCCATTTCGACTATATTAATCCTGCCAATCCAAGAGCCTGGGAGATCTTTCCATCTTCTGAGATCTTCTTTGATTTCTTTCTTCACAGACTAGAAGTTCTTATCATACAGATCTTTCATTTCTGTAGTTAGAGTCACACCAAGGTATTTTATATTATTTGTGACTATTATGAATGGTGTTGTTTCCCTAATTTCTTTCTTAGCCTTGTTTATCCTTTGTGTTGAAAGCCCACTGATTTGTTTGAGTCAATTTTATATCCAGCTACTGCACTGAAGGTGTTTATCAGGTTTAGGAGTTCTCTGGTGGAATTTTTAGGGTCACTTATATATACTATCATATCATCTGCAAATAGTAATATTTTGACTTCTTGCTTTCCAATTTGTATCCCCTTGATCTTCTTTTGTTGTCGAATTGCTCTGGCTAGGACTTCAAGTACTATATTGAATAGGTAGGGAGAAAGTGGGCAGCCTTGTCTAGTCCCTGATTTTAGTGGGATTGTTTCAAGTTTCTCTCCATTTTGTTTGATGTTGGCTACTGTTTTGCTGTATATTGCTTTTATTATGTTTAGCTATGGACATGGAATTCCTGATCTTTCCAAGACTTTTATCATGGATGGGTGTTGGATTTTGTCAAATGCTTTCTCAGCAACTAGTAAGATGATCATGTGGTTTTTGTCTTTGAGTTTGTTTATATAGTGGATTATGTTGATGGATTTTTTTATATTAAACCATCCCTGCATTTCTGGGATGAAGCCCACTTGGTCATGATGGATGATCGTTTTGATGTATTCTTGGATTAAGTTTGTGAGGATTTTATTGAGTATTTTTGCATCAATATTCATAAGGGAAATTGCTCTGAAATTCTCTTTCTTTGTTGGATCTTTGTGAGGTTTAGGTATCAGAGTAATTGTGGCTTCATAGATGAATTGGGTAGAGTGCCTTCTATTTCTATTTTGTGGAATAGTTTTAGGAGAGTTGGAATTAGGTTCTCTTTGAAGGTCTGATAGAACTCTGCACTAGACTATTGGTGACTTCTTCTATTTCTTTAGGGAAAATGGGACTGTTTAGATCCTTAATTTGATCCTGATTTAACTTTGGTATCTGGTATATGTCTAAGAAGTTGTCTGTTTAATCGAGGTCTTCCAGTTTTGTTGAATATAGCCTTTTGTAGTAGGATCTGAATATTTTTTGGATTTCCTCAGGTTCTGTTGTCTCCTTTTTCTTTCTTTCTTTCTTTCTTTCTTTCTTTCTTTCTTTCTTTCTTTCTTTCTTTTTTTTTTTTATAAGGTTTCTCTGTGTAGTGTGTAGCCCTGGCTGTCCTGGAACTCACTTTGTAGACCACACTGGTCTTGAACTCAGAAATCCACCTGCCTCTGCCTCCCAAATGCTGGGATTAAGGCATGTGCCACCACTGCCCTTCTATGTCTCCCTTTTGATTTCTGATTTTGTTAATTAGGATACTGTCCCTGTGCCCTCTAGTTAGTCTGGCTAAGGGTTTATCTATCTTGTTGATTTTCTCAAAGAACCAGCTCCTGGTTTGGTTGATTCTTTGAATAGATCTTTTTGTTTCCACTTAGTTGATTTCAGCCCTGAGTTTGATTATTTCCTGCTGTCTACTCCTCTTTGGTGAATTTGCTTCCTTTAGTTCTAGAGCTTCTAGGCATGCTGTCAGACTGTTAGTGTATGCTCTCTCTATTTTCTTTTTGGAGGCACTCAGGGCTATGAGTTTTCCTCGTAGGACCGCCATCATTGTGTCCCATAAGTTTGGGTATGTTGTGGCTTCATTTTCATTAAACTCTTAAAAAGTCTTTTATTTCTTTCTTTATTTCATCCTTGACTAAGTAATCATTGAGTAGAGTGTTGTTCAGTTTCCACGTGAATGTTGGCTTTCTATTATTTATGCTGGTATTGAAGATCAGCCTTAGTCTGTGGTGATCTGATAGGATGCATGGGACAATTTCAATAATTTTGTATCTGCTGAGGCCTGTTTTGTGATTGATTATGTGGTCAGTTTTAGAGGCGGTACCATGAGGTGCTGAGAAGAAGGTATATCCCTTTTTTTTTTTTTAGGATAAAATTTTCTCTAGATATCTATTAAATCCATTTGTTTTATAGCTTCTGTTAGTGTCTATGTGTCTCTGTTTAGTTTCTGTTTCCAGGATCTGTCCATTGGTGAGAGTTAGGTGTTGAAGTCTCCCACTATCATTGTGTGAGGTGCAATATGTGCCTTAAGCTTTGCTAAAGTTTCTTTAATGAATGTGGCTACCCTTGCATTTGGAGCATAGATATTCAGAATTGAGAGTTCATCTTAGTAGATTTTAGCTTTCATGAGTATGAAGTGCCCCTCCTTGTCTTTTTTGATAACTTTGGGGTGGAAGTCGATTTTATTCGATATTAGAATGGCTAATCCCACTTGTTTATTGGGACCATTTGCTTGGAAAATTGTTTTCCAGCCTTTCATTCTGAGGTAGTGTCTGTCTTTTTTCCTGAGGTCAGTTTCCTGTAAGCAGCAAAATGTTGGGTCCTGTTTGTGTAGCCAGTCTATTAGTCTATGTCTTTTTATTGTGGAATTGAGTCCATTGATGTTAAGAGAAATTAAAGAAAAGTAATTGTTGCTTCCTGTTATTTTTGTTGTTGAAGTTGGGATTCTGTTCTTGTGGCTGTCTTCTTTTAGGTTTGTTGAAGGATTACTTTCTTGCTTTTTCTAGGGTGTAGTTTCCATCCTTGTGTTGGTGTTTTCCCTTTATTATCCTTTGACGGGCTGGATTCGTGGAAAGATATTGTGTGAATTTGATTTTATCATGGAATACTTTGGTTTCTTCATCTATGGTAATTGAGAGTTTTGCTGGGTATAGTAGCCTGGGCTGGCATTTGTGTTCTCTTAGTGTCTGTATAACATCTGTCCAGGATTTTCTGGCTTTCATAGTCTCTAGTGAGAAGTCTGGTGTAATTCTAATAGTTCTACCTTAATATGTTACTTGACTTTTTCCCTTACTGCTTTTAATATTCTCTGTTTATTTAGTGCATTTGTTGTTCTGATTATTATGTGTCGGGAGGAATTTCTTTTCTGGTCCAGTCTATTTGGATTTCTGTAGGCTTCTTGTATGTTCATGGTCATCTCTTTCTTTAGGTTAGGGAAGTTTTCTTCTATAATTTTGTTGAAGATATTTCCTGGCCCTTTAAGTTGAAAATCTTTAGTTTGGTCTTCTCATTGTGTCCTGGATTTCCTGGATGTTTTGAGTTAGGATCTTTTTGCATTTTGCATTTTCTTTGATTGTTGTGCCCCTGTTCTCTATGGAATCTTGTGCACCTGAGATTCTCTCTTCCATCTCTTGTATTCTGTTGATGATGCTCGCATCTATGGTTCCTGATTTCTTTCCTAGGGTTTCTATCTCCAGAGTTTTCTCACTTTGGGTTTTCTTTATTGTTTCTGCTTCCCTTTTTAGGTCTTGGATGTTTTTGTTCAATTCCATCGCCTGTTTTGTTGTATTTTTCTGTAATTCTTTAAGGGATTTTTGGGTTTCCTCTTTAAGGACTTCTACCTGTTTAGCACTGTTCTCCTGTATTTCTTTAAGTGAGTTATTAATGCCTTTCTTAAAGCCCTCTACCAGCATCATGAGATATGATTTTTTAACCCGAATCTTGCTTTCTGGGTGTGTCGGGGTATCCGGGACTGGCTGAGGTAGGAGTGCTGGGTTCTGATGATGGTGAGCGGTCTTTGTTTCTGTTAGTGAGAATTTTATGTTTGCCTTTTGCCATCTGGTAATCTCTGGAGTTAGTTTTTATAGTTGTCTCTGGTTGGAGCTTGTTCCTCCTGTGATTCTGTTAGCCTCTGTCAGCAGTCCTGGAAGTCTAGCTCTCTCCTGAGTCTCAGTTGTCAGAGTACTCTCTGCAGGCAAGCTCTCCTCTTGCAGGGAAGGTGCACAGTGGTCTGGTGTTCAAACCTGTGTCCTGGCTGAAGATGAAGGCCCAAAACAGAGCCTGTCCCAGAAGATGTGTTTCTTCTGCAGTCTGTGCGCTCACCTGCACACACTGGTCTCCAAGGGACCCAGGACACAAGATGGCTCCCTCGTCTACTCTGGCTGTCAGAGCCCTCCCAGGCAGCTACCTCTCCTCTTGCTGGGAAGGTGCCTGGATGTCTGGAGCCCAAAACACGTTCTGTCCCAGAAGCTGTGTCGCTTCCGCAGTCAGCTCGCTCACCCTCCACAGTCCATGAGCTCACCTGTGCAGACTGGTCTTTGAGGGACCCAGGACACAAGATGGCTCCCTCACCTGCTCTGGTGGTCAGAGCCCTTGCAGGAGGCCACCTCTCCTCTGGTGGGGAAGGTGCAGGATGTCTGGAGCCCAGAAAGTGGCCTGTCCCAGAAGCTGTGTTGCTTCTGCATTCCTCATGCTCACCTGCACATACTGCCCCTGAGGGTCCTATTGTTTGTTTTTTTAAGGGAATACTTTCACTTGAGGCTTGCTTACAGTTTCAGGCAGGGCAAATGTACTAGAGAAGGCTGCATGCCTTCTGTGTACAACATATGCGGCCATTCTAGCAGGGAGCATGGCAGCATGCAGGCAAACAAGGTGCTGGAAAAATAGTTGAATGTTCTACAGCCTGATCTGCAGGCAGAGGAAGAGAGAGAGCCTGGCTTGGACTTCTGAATCCTCAAAGCCCACCCCTGTGACACACTGCCTCCAAGGCCACACCTACCCCAGAAAGGCCATATCACTTAATCCTTCTTAGTAAGGATTGACCTGCATTGATGACTAAGCACTCAAATATATGCGCCTATAGGGACCATTCTTATTCAAACCACCATAGCTGGTACATTTCTTAAACCTCATCACCATTAGGGGAAATGGTCATCTTTTCTTGTCATATATAGTTACAGTAGAAGCTGCCTTCTCTTTTCATAATTTCTGTTGACCTGGTTCATTCAGATTGCATGTGATTCACTACTTTCATACAGATAGTGTAAGTAGTCCTACATTAGCATCTATCATTCAGCTTAGTTTCTAGTTTCTAGTTTTGCTATCTACCTTCAGGTTAGCTTGGGAATTTACTTGTTAAAGAATGGGTCAGTAAAACAATCAGCTAAGCAGGTATCAGCTAACTAGTGAAGTGTAGCACATGTATATTAGTGGTGAATACACTTTTACTTCTGGTGATCAGGACTGAGGGTTCTTACTGAAGATGTGTAGTTCTCAGATGACGAAGTGAAAAGTTACCTCCGAGGGAAAAGAAAAGGAAAGCAGGATGAGATACTGTGTAGCGTTGCCTGCCATGAGCTCTGCTCTGTGTAGGCTCTCCATACTTTCTTCTGTTTTCTGCTTTGAGGAGTGTAAACCTGCTGCAGCAGCTGCATCTGCGTTTCCTCTACTGTAGTGGCTCTCTGAGTGTGAATCCAGATAAGTGAGGCCATGCTGCAGGACACCACACAGTATTTAATTGTGGTTTCTTTTCTTTTTTCTTGGAGGTGACTTTTCACTTCAAGCCATTTGTGAACTACACATCTTCAGTAAGCACCCTACCCTGTGTTTGTGGACGGTTTGGCCAGGACTCACTGTAACTGAGAGTACAATCAGGAAGTGTAGCATTTTTGCAAATCAGTTGGGGATTTGATGGCAGCTGTCTCACCATGCAACCTAGGCTGGCCTCAAATTGGCAATCCTCCTGTCTCAGTCTCCTAAATTCTGGGATTATAGGTTGTATGCCAGCACATCTGGCTTCCATTGTGCATTAAGTTCTGCTCAGACATTAATTCCATTGGCCTGAGTAATTAAACCATGAAGTCTTATAGTCATATGATATTTTAAAAATAACAGAAAGAGAAGCCTTCCTTCCAGCAATGATGCACCCTGTGATGATGCACACAGAATGCTGATACTGCTGAAAGTCTGAAGAGTAATGCCTTTACTCCGAAGCTCCGAGGGCACAGCCATCTGAGAGTACCATCTAGGATGCCTGTGAATGTGATGGGCAGGAAACGTGGCTCAAGCTGGGCTAGGCATAAGCAGCCACATTCTCTCACAGACAAGTGGTTCCTAGAAGGGTGGACTCTTGGCTTGGTGATTGATGTTAGCAAGGGCTCTAGTTATTCCCACCCTCCACTTCACTCAGAGCTTGGGAAAGTTGGGTCTCTGGGTCCCAGCAACATGGACATAGAGAGACATATGGGTTGTGTCCTGAGCAGATACATCTGTACTGCAAACTTCTCAAGCCATCTTCCCTCATAACTTCTAATGCTGAGTTGTCCCTTTCCCCATTTTAAAACTAGTGACTGCCTGAAAAATGATGACCCCACTGTTGGGTACTTAGCCACCATGACAAACCTCAGGGGACAGATTTCTAGTACATTTCTAGTAGCCATAGTTTTATAAGTAATTAAATTTTCAGCAGTGTGTTTTTAACCCCATGTATTAGTTACTTCTCACTTTGCTGTGCTAAAATCTGACAAAAACAGCTTAAGAATGGAGGCTCAGGGTCTGAGGGAGCAGTCTCTTGAGGTGGCTGCAGCTGTGGCAACAGGAGTGAGTGTAAGATATCTGGTCATTTGTATCCATGGTCAGGGAGCAGAGAGGCCAACACCAGCATAGCTCCCCTGCCCCCAGCAAGATAGTACCTCCCACATTCAGGGTGTGTCTTCCCTCCTCATTCAACCTCTCTGCAGACACCTGGACAGATGTGTAATGCTGTGTCTCCTATGTGACAACAGATTGACTTGTGAAGGATAATCAGCACCCCAGTAAATCAGAATGCCACTTACCATGTAACCAGCGTTGAAGATTGTTGAGATCAAGGCCTCCTTTCACACCTGAGCTATGGTTGGATTTTTTTTTACCTGTCCCAAGTTTCACATGGCCACGTTTCACAGACCATTCTGTTTCAATAGTCACTTCTGTGTCTGAGAGTACAGACGCATAGGCTGAAACCCAAGAACACAGGGGTGAGTCCCTGTCTGTCTTCACATTCATCCTTCACACTTACGGGGATCTGTGTTCTTGCCTTTGTGTCTTCCCTGGGCTTTTCCTTCTGTCTGGCCCGTTCTGTCCTGGCTCATAGAGGAACTTTAATTTAAATTTTGTTATATTCATCACATCCAACCAAGCCATTATTCCGGGCTATCCTCAAACTTGTGAGTATAAGTAAGAATCTTCTGTCTTTTTTAAGCCAAATTTGTGTTTTAATTTCTTTTCCATCTTTTATTTTCTGTGTATGTGTGTTTGCCCCCAATGTGCATCATGCCTGTGGAAGTCAAAAAAGACATCAAATGACCTGGAACTGGAGTTAATGAATGCTTGTAAACTACCCTGTGGGTGCTGGAAACCAACCAACGTCCTCCACCAGAGTAAGGAGTACCCCTGACCCATCTATCTGACACTCTTCTGTAATTTTTACATTAGCCCGTGGGCTCACTCACCAAACCATTTCCCGTTTTCTCTCTCATGGTTATCTTCTTGAGGTTTTTTTCTTGTTCCTAGGCATTTTGGAGGCATTCAGTTCATGTTTATAGGAAGGAAGTAAATTGGATTCCTAAGAAAACTAGGGGAGCTTGGTTTTGCAGAATATCTAAAATAAAATGGATATGAGAGTGTTCAACCTATAAGCATTCTTTTCTGATGACTCTAGATAGACTTTTTTAATGTAAAGATTATAATAATTCCACATGTTGAAGTAACTCTACTCAGGGATTACATGCCTTTTAGTGGCTCTCCTGGGCTATTTACAGACTTTAGGTTTTGGGTTTTTTGTTTTGTTTTTTGTTTTTTGGTTTTTTTTGTTTTGTTTTTTTGTTTTGTTTTGTTTGTTTTGCCTATCATTCATATGCATTTGTCTTTCTTGGTGTCTGAATTACTTGGTTTAAATACTGGGGCCATGTCTTAGTTCTAGCCTCTGCCCAATGGGACACTGGGCAGTATGACTTAAGACTGTGTTCCTAGAATCTTAATGATGCCAAGCATCCTACACTTCAGCAACAGTTGATTAAGACAAATACAACTCTTTATCAATATAAAATATAGTTCAGTGGCATTGCAGCATACGAGATCCCAGTGATCATCAGAGGGAGCCTCGACAGGTTCTGCATTCATGATGTCACTAGCAGAGAATAAGCATTAACCTTTGGCCCCTTTGGCAGGTCTGTATTGATCAGTCAGTGCTACATGTCATGGGGAGGCCATGCTTGTTGTCACTGTCCCTGTCAGGTTCTGGAGCTACCAGAGCAAAGACTTTGGAAAATAATTAACTTGAGTATTTCTTAGTTTTTAATGAACTGGGACATGAATGGAGATGCATTTAAAAGACAAGTGAGTATATGGTTTATTTTGAAAAAATGCTTCAATATTTTTGATTCTTACATTTCAGAATATTTTCTCCATCCAATATGTATCTCATTGTAGAAATAAAATTTCTTTTGTTGATGTTTAATATATGAAATTTTGATTTTATACAAATATAACAGTTAAGGAAGTCCATAGCTTTAAAACTATCTCACTTCAGGATGCATCACCAGAAACTACTTTTCAATATAGTTATTACATGTTGGTGTACTAGATCAGGAATCAGTATACATGACCCATGGCCAAGTTCATTCTGCTACCCAAATTACAAATGTCTTTAACACTTTAAAGTGGCTGGAAATAAAATTTCATGATGTGAAAATTATGTGGAATTCAAGCTTCGTGCTCATAAATATATTTATGGGGACAGACCTAGTGCTGTTTATGTTGGTCTTGCCTTTGACCACTTCCCTACCCCAAGGCAGAGATAAGGAATTCTAAGAGGCCTAAGAGGTCTTGCATCCTGTAGAACCTTCTGTATTGATTTCCTACCCCTTTGTAGAAAAGCGGGTTCAACCATAGACTTTAAAAAAAAAAAAAAAAAAACTTTAAAAAAGCATTTAGCTTTTGAGTCTTGTGTCAGCTGTTCTGTTATGTTAAACGTGGCCAGAGCTCATTCTTGGAGTGTGAGCCAGTGCCCTGGGAATACTACCTGTGTGATAGCTAGCACAGTAGACTTGACTGTGGACTCTGGATTTATTTACTCACAGAGGAAACTAATTTTATCCCTCTAAAGAAATAATAAACAACTCTGTCTTCATCAGTATTCATCAGAGCAATGAAAGAGAGTTTGCCTGTAGCAAAGGTTACTTCTGTCTCCTTGCTGAAATTCCATTTAGAAATGCTTCATAGCTGGACTTCTTTGTAAGTAATACAAGCTATTCAGTTGTTTCTATAGTGACCTTTTATTTCAGATGCTTAAGCAGTTTCTAGAAGCAACAGCGAGCTGTAGGGAAAGTTTGGGAAGAGAAAATATTCTGCACTCTATAACTGACTCATAATTTCCCTTCTGCATGATACAGCATGGCTACATCTCTAAGAGGTTATATACATCCAGTGGTATTGTGCACATGAGTGACTTATAAATTTGAGCTGTAAAATTATTTTGGACTATAGTCAGAATCCATGAACCTGCTCATTGCTTTCTTCTCCCACTACCCCTTCCCCTGGGATGAGAAAGAAAAATGAAATAAAACACCAGTTTTTATCAGCAAAATAGATAATAATTTATGTATAAAAACTTATTTTCTCAACTCCACTATGAAAAAGACTGAGTGTAGCTGTCTTATGTAGCTCCAGGAGCTGTGGCTTCATCTTTCCCACAGCTTATGTCTACAAAGGTGATTTGCACTCACAATTTCAGACCAGCGGACGTTCCCTAGAGTTCCGAATACGTTTGGCCAATTTTGGAGCTGCATAACACCCCATACCTGTAATTCCTTAATTCTAGTTAAGTATTCTAATTATTAATGTCCCCTCTAATTAAAAAAAAATGAGTAAGAACTTAGGGTTCTTAACCATTTCTATCTGCATGTAAGATGTTATTCAAAGATTTTTTTAAAAAACCTTTGTGAACAGTTCACATTGGTATATTATTAAACCAATAAATGCCATGTATGTATAATTGGCTAAAAGGATGTGAAATCTAGAGTAGAGAACTGTATAGTCTTTTTAAAAGACACAATCAACGGAATATAGTTCCCTCTGCCAAAGATTTGAGAGCATTACTGCTCACTGGAGGTCACATTTACAACCTAATTTTGCTTTCCTAGTAAAATTGGATTATGCAGTGTGCATGATTTAGTCCACTGTTTTAAAGTTGAAAACCAGAAACCTTCTCTCCCTTTGAAATACACCTCCAATTAAGTCATGCCTCTTTGTCCTTGTCCAAAATTCCTCTTTGAACAAACCTTATATATACTGTATATATATATATATATATACTTATATATACTTATACTGCTTATATTTCAGAATCTGAGTACTGTACTTCCACGGCTGATTGCTATTTGGCTGGCTCTCTTTATGTGCTGGCAAGCATTGCCTTTTCAAATCACACATTTTAAAATAATCTTTAGTTCATTGGAACTTCTTTTGCATCCTCCGATGGAAACTACTTTATACCATTTAAGTCCCCAAATATTTAACATAGGTAAATTAAATTATAAGCACAAGGTGGCAATGAAAGATGCCATCTATTATTCTTTGTAGATAAGACAGGAGTATGTCACCAGCAAACCTAGGTCATATTGCTTCTGTTTGGTAAGCAGGGTCATCGCTCGACCAACATGAGATCAAACGGTAGCATCTGTGCTCAGTGGAACAGGGTGTGCTTAGCATGCATGAGGCACCGTGTTTAGTCTCCAACACTGAGCAAGCAAAAGGACTCACTCTCAACTTTTTTTTAAAGATTTATTTGTTTATCATGTATACAGTATTCTGCCTTCATGTATGCCTGCACGCCAAAAGAGGGTGCCAGATCCCATTACAGATGGTTATGAATCACCACGTGGTTGCTGGGAATTGAACTCAGGACCTCTGAAAGAGCTGTCAGTGCTCTTAACCACTGAGCCATCTCTCCAGCCCTTAATATCCAGTTTTATTGGTTGATTTTTTTTATGCCATGCTAATTATTTTTAAGATCAATTGTGATTTCAAAGATCAATTCAAGAGTTAAATTCTCATGGGAAAACATTCCAAAGTGACGTTGATAATGTTTTACTTTGTTCATTTAGCAATTGTGAACCTTTAGACACCAGTTGTATATACACTACTTTTCTAAATGCTATGAAATATTTCCAATTTTGTAAAAAAAAAAAAAAAAACTCCAAACTAATTATAAAGATAAACATGGGTTATGTGGAAACTCTGCTCAATTTTATTATGAACCTAAAATTACTCTGAAAAGTTTCTTTAAAAAAAAAAACATGGAGAAACAGCAAAGTACATACAGAAAATCATTGGAACCAACTTCAAAGCAACTCACAAACTGTTTAAAATACATAAGTGTTGGAGGTATATGGACTCCAGTTTGGTAAGGGGTAGAAGAATTCACCCATTTAATAATGCTTCTTCTAGGAGTTGACAGAGCAGATATTGGAAGACATATTAAAAGCCATGTGTGGGAACATTATAAGACAAGGTAGAGCATGGAAATTAAAACAAAATTGTGTAGGGTCAGAGACCAAGTTCGCTGGGAGCTCCTGGGCCATGTGCTGTTTGAGATGAAGTCGCTGCATGTAGAAAGCAGCACTGAACGGCACGCAGTTTGTTCTTTGGGGCAGACAGTCTTCATATAGGAGCAAGGGAGAAGCTACTATGGTGGCCATAGCTTGGGCTGGCAGACATACAGAGGAGAAAGGCTTCCTCCTAGTCCCTCCCCAATGGATGCTAATTGCCTTGGTGGCTGTGACTGAGCCTAACATTCCTTCCTTGTTAATGACTAAACATTCTTTAGTTTTGAAAGAACTGAATATCTCAGAATGTGAAAGAATTCCTTTAACTTGATAAAGAACATCTACCAAAAACCCTCTAGGCACTGTTGTCTTCCTAGGGGAAAACTGAATGCTTTCCTCATAACAGTAAGAACAAGGCAGGACTTATTCTACAACCTTATATTTATGATTATAGCCAGTGTGATATGGCAGAGATAGAGAAAATGAGGAAGGAGAGAGAAAGAAAGCTTCTGATCTACATAAGTAGAAACAGATTTCTCTTGATTGCAGTCGACAGGATCCTGTATTAGAAAGATGCTCCTATCTGGACCGGTGAATCCTATGATGGTAAAGGCTGGATGAAGCCACACACTGATATGTAAGACCTCAGAAGCACACAGCAGCACATGGGAATCAATAAGCAAGGAGGCCCAGGACTTGTCTGTGGGAAACAAAGCCATTGCTGAGTGGAATTAAATCTCTAAACAAATGGCGGGCGTTTGATCTCCACAGATTAGAAAATACCTTACTCTTCAGTTGGCACGCTTCCCCAAATTGACACTTTTAGTACAAACTTGACAAAATCCTAGGTGGCTTTATTGGGTACAGACTGTCAAGCTTATCTAAAGGATGCAGGACTGGAACTCAAGCAGGTCAGGAAGCAGGAGCTGATGCAGAGGCCATGAAGGGATGTTCCTTACTGACTTGCTTCCCCCTGCTTGCTCAGCCTGCTCTTTTATAGAACCCAAAGACTACCAGCGCAGGGATGGTCCCACCCACAAGGGGCCTTTCCCCTTGATCACTAATTGAGAAAATGCCTTACAGTTGGATCTCATGGAGGCGCATCCCCAACTGAAGCTCCTTTCTCTGTGACAACTCCAGCTTGTGTCAAGTTGACACACAAAACCAGCCAGTACAGCTGGTATACTAGTGTGGTATGACATGGCTACTTTGTTTATTTTGAATGGTGACATCAATTTCTGACACATGAAATGTGGGGATACTCGGTAAATAACTGAAGACTTGCCTTGCGCGATCTCTGAAAACTACAGATAACGGTGTAGATCTGCACTTCTGCCTTCAGAACGAGATGGGAGTAAGCTAGACCCTCAGCTTGTAAGGCCTACTAGCTAAGGAAAGAGAGAATAGAAACAAGGAAAGGATAATGTTTCCTCAAAAATTACAAGTAACAGCAACAACAAAATGCCCAGAATTTTCTAGGCTAATTGTTGTAGTGAAAAGTAGTTTTTGTTTTAATTGTTTTTTGTTTTTGTTTTTTCTTGTGTGTGTGTTGTTGTTGTTGTTTTCCAGTAGAGTCGGGACCGGGCAATTTAAGGTATTATTTTTTTTTAAAAGAAAAGTGTTTAATCGTTTTCTTATCTAAAGTCAATCTCACACAGAACACACAACCTGACCCTGGAACGGCCTCCCCCACTAGGTGGCAAAAGTAAGCTGCAGGAGAGACAGAAGCACCCTGACTTTGAGTCTTTATGGCCACCACTTTGTAACACACTAGCCATTGGGACTAGGGAGTCCAAGCTGCCCTGGATCCTGTCATGTGGAAGGAGAAGAGTGCCAGCATGTGTGTGCACGTGGGGAAATCCGCGTCACCAGGAAGGTATCAGGGGTCCACAGGGGCGAAACACGCAAACCACTTACAGCTGAGTTCTAAGACATCAAATGAAAGCACACAATTCTAAAACATCATACTTTGCTCTAAACATTGATTTTACCGGGAATACTGAAAATTACCATCATCGACGTGTTTGTTCCAAGGTCCTAAGAAGGTGCTATGGAAGACCCCACTTTAACTAGGACAGTGAGTCTCATAGCAGTGACAGGGTGGCTCTCAGAAGTCATTTCTAACCTAGTTCTGTCAGCTGCCAGCCCACCTGGGCTTTTATGAATATAAAAAGTTTTTGTAAGCTTTACCAGTTTCATGGATCTGAGAATATGCTTTCAAAAAGAAACAGCCAGTACAAACTGGAGCTTTTAAAATGTCCTAGTCAGAGGTTGTAGAAGTGGGCAAACAATACTCTTATGTTCATGTTAACATCACTAGCCCTTTCCTGTCCTTTCTCTGCACATGTCCTCTGCATTGTCCTTCTGTCTCTTGCTGTCTCTGAAGGGCAGCAGGCTATGCTTTTGTTCTGGTGTAGACTGTGTTGCTGAGTTGGTGACACCTTCCCTGCAGGCAGCATCCTACAGAACACTTCAAGGGAGACAGCTCAAGTTGAGCCAGCACATTCTATCAGTTTCTACCTCCAAGTACAGGCTCAATACTTGAATTGTTTCAGCTTAACATTTTAATTTAAAAAGCAGGTAGTCATTATACATCATTCAATTACTGGTTGTTCGGTATGCCTCTGTGCAAGGAAAAAAATTAGGAACACTTATTGCTTTTCAAACAAGAGGCAGTATGTTTCGATGTTCTGTGATTGAGTAATTTTAAAATTGTTGGCCATCATTTAGATCAGTTTTATGAAAAGAAGCCCTATTTCATTAATTTTTTTTTCATTTTAGGCTCCTCCATCTATGTAGCTAGTAGAACTCACAACAGAGGCTTCTGTGTCTTCCAGGTATTGAGCCTTGCTCACTGACTTGGAGGATTTAAAATTTGATCGCTCAATAGAGGAGTAAGGATCTGCTCAGCAATGCTGCATTATAAAGCACCTTCAGGTGCCATAGTATTTCATGCCAAGTGATGCATCCTGTAGACTTCACTATGATGTGCCTGTGTCTGCCTACAGTTAAGCTTCTCCTCTTTAAAAAAAGATTTTATTTATTTATTATATGTAAGTACACTGTAGCTGTCTTCAGATCTCATTACAGGTGGTTGTGAGCCACCATGTGGTTGCTGGGATTTGAACTCAGGACCTCCAGAAGAGCAGTCAGTGCTCTTAACCGCTAAGCCATCTCATCAGTCCCCAAACTTCTTCTTCAAGGTAGTTGCTTAACACCTCAAACTGTATTGTTGCAGCTCTTGCTGCTAACTGGGAGATTAATCGTTTCTGTTGTTTCCTTTTAAAAGATTACATTGTAGCAGGTTTTTTTTCTACTTCAGTAACTACTCAAGTAAGAATAATCCAGAGTAAAAGATAACACAAAAGCTAAGTCATGCAATAACTTTTTATTAAATTCCTTGCGTGTACACTGTGAGGATATGTATGTATATGGGTCTGAAGTCTCTCTTTGTCATAGGTCAAGACAGTTCATTTGTGTTACAGATTTTCTTCGGTTTACAATGTTTGATCTTAAACACAGCATTCTACCTCTGAAGCACGAACCATAAAGTTTCCAATTTGAAGAAAAATATTTACAAGTTAGTTAATTTAGGTTATCTTTGAACCCCACTGGAGAAGACTCAAGGCTGGTCTCCAGAGTCTTCCTTTTAGACATCCCATCAGTGGCCAGCAGAACAAGAAGCTTCCGTCTTGTTCCTTTGTGGGATAATAGGTACTTTCCCATCATTAGTTAATCCTAGAGACAAACAACAAATAACTGGAAATATCTTAGTTTACATTTATATTTCTGGTGGCATTTGTGGGCCAAACAGTAATGACATATGGTCTTGGTCAAGGAACAATAATTTCATTAAATAGAGTTTCAGAAATACTTATTAATCTTTATATGCCCCACCCACACCTCCAAGGAAAGCTAAAACTTGTGAATCAAATAAAAGCAAAGAGAAGTCTACAATTCTTCCTTAAGGAACATGGAACCTCACTGTAGACTGCTCAGGGAGGGTGGACCTAAGCCTTTACCTTTAAAGTTTGAAGTTTAAGAATCATTTGGTTTACACACTCTATAGAGGATGTACAGAGAGTTTGTCTAAAAGGCATCTGGAGACTGCTAGGAGCATGAGGCATGATAAAAATTCAATTGACTTTTAAAATTTTAAGACATTGAGTATAAATACACGATTCTGAAATAGATCATACTTTGCCACTAATAGTCATTTTCTTTGTAATTTCATTTAAAAGCATAATATTACTTAAGATGCAATTTGGATACCTAGAATACTGTGTTCTTTGTTTTAGTAAATAAAACTTTAATGAGGATTCAGGACTCTTATTTGGTATCCATCTCACTAAGAGACTTTTGGCAATTTTTAAGAAGGAAAGTTTGCACAAAAGAAGCATTTCCTTATTACCAGCTTTGTTCCTTTGAAGTATATGGCAGCTGACATCTGCCTGAGTGGGTCCTGCAAAGACGTCTATTGTGTATCATTAGTGGTGCAGTAAATTGGTTATTTATGTTTTAAAGTCCAATCATACTGGGATCCTTTGTTTTGCTTTTGAAGATTGCTGTTACAATAAAACAGTTGTGGACTAAGTAAAGTTGTCCTGTTCGTTTAGTGACTGCTTCATTGGAACCTAAAAATTCCCTTTCCACCCACTCATCTCCTTATTATTAGAATGGGAGAAAACTTGTAAATTACCTCAAACGTTATGAAAAAATCACGTAGTGTTTTTATCATTGCTTTAATAGTCACAGGGAAGAAAAACAAAAGCAGAAACTTACAGATTAACCCCAAGCCTGAGCTCAAGTTCATAGAAACATTTGCATGTGCTACAGTTAGACTGCGTTACCTTTCAATAGCTGTATAGTACTTTTCTCTTGTTGCTAACGTTGAAAACACAAGCAGACTATGTATTTAAAAACTCATTTTAGTTAGGCAGTGATGGTACACGCCTTTAATCCCAGCCCTTGGGAGGCAGAGGCAGGCTGTGTGAGTTCAAGGCCAGCTTGATCTACAGATGGAGTTCCAGCACAGCCAAGTCTATACAAAGAACCCTCATTCCAACAAACAAACAAACAAATGAAAAATAAAACAAACCACCTTTAAAAAAAAAAACTCATCATTTTAGTGCTGCTGTTTAAATTTTATGCAAGTTTTTAAAAATAGATGGCTATACAATTTTTTATTATTTCCGGCAGAAACAATCATATTTTTGTATCTAAAGATTGTATATTATATACTATTGCCTAATATGAATATTTAACTGAAGAAATACAAATAGCTAAAATGTTCTATTTAGCAACTAAACATCCTTCATACTACCTGAGTTGTGGGCTGACAGAGAATGGAGTTCATGTTTTTATCTTTAATAACATTTTTTAACACACACACACCACATGTACACAGGACACAGTATAATGAGAGTCAGTATTGGCTCCCTCTGAATTCCCTGAGAAAAATGCAGAATTACTAAGATAAAGACAAGGAGCTCTGTTTGCACACAGTTCAAAAAAAGTCTTTTTCTGTCTAGATAAAGGTGTTTTCTTTCTAATTGAAGCTATTCTCTGCCCCATGCTCAAAGCCCATCTCCTGGGAAAATCTTTTTACTGTTGGGATTTGGTTTCCCAGAAATCTCCCATTATCTTCTTCAGTGGCTCCTTTTCCTTTATCCCAACTTTGCTGTCCCTGCCTCTGCCTAGAACTCTAGTACAATTCCCTCTTCCTCAGCTGCCAAACTCATGCCCCTCTTCCTTCTTACTTACTGCAAGATGGGACTGTGTGATTTTCCCCACCACCACCATTGTAACTCTTTTGGCCACAATCTCCGACGTTCTACAAGCTTCCACATACAAGGCCCCTCTTCAACTTCCACTTAAGATTGCTTCTCTCCTTATGACCTTTGGCTCTTTGTCTTCTGTTGATTCCTTTTGTGCTATGTGATAGCCAAGGTTTTGTCCTGGGAGTTTTGGTTCTTTTTGTATATCAACCAGTTTCATGTGCTGCACTGTTAATTACATTTTGATGTCTTCACATCTTTATTTGTATCAACAAAAACCTGTTTCTTTAAAGGAGAGAGGTTGATTTTTTAAAATTGGTTCACATGATTCTGATGAGGCCAGAGTCTATAAAGTAGGCTGGTGTCTGGAAGCAGGTCGAATGGATGCTGTGGTCTTGAGGATTAAGTCTTCAGGGTGAGTCTAGCTTTAGTGTGCCATAGGCTTAATCCTTCCTTTCCAAGAATCCTCAGCTTTCCCTCTGAGAGGCTGTGTGCTGTAAGGAAGGCCTGCCTTTATGGATGCTGATTGGACTAGCTAATTGGAAATGCTAATCACAGCTACAGGGTGCTTTCACAGGAACATCTAGACCAGCCTCTGGCTGAGCAGGCTGGCCACCAGAGCCTAGCCAAGTTGACACAAAAATTAACTGTCACACTCCCTTACCAGGTACAGGATTAGATTTTATGGGATCACTGGAAACCATGGAGGCTAAGACTTGATTCTTTGATCTTATATTTAGCAAGCTGACTTGCTTTGGGCATATTTCTTTTTTTTTAAACTTTTATAGATGTTTTAAATTAATAGAATTATATTCTTCTCCCTTGCTTTTCTTCCCTCCCACTTACTCTCTCAAGAAACCCAGTTTCACGCCCCCAATACCCTCAAGTTGTTGCCTTCTTTTCCTTTGATTATATTTGTTCATACACACATACACATATGTATGTGTGCACAATTATATGTTACCTGGATGAACTGTAGATGAACTGTAGGTGACAACATGGCACTAATATTTGCCTAATTTCCCCAGAAACAGGACAGTCTGTGGCTGGGTAGCTCAGCTGAAGGTCTCTTTAATGTAGATCACTAGAAGGTTAACTGAAGCTGACATGATTTCCAAATGGCAGATTTATAAACACAGTGTGTCTTTCTTTAGTCCTTGATGAATCAATATGTTGTATTGCCATTTATGGTAAGTATATTGGTATCATTACTGTTCCCTATGTTTAGTGAACCAGGTTTTAGATATTTGAAAAAATACCTTTTATAGTTTGATAAAGCAAGCAGAATGGTTTATTTACTTGTGAAAAAAGTTCTTACTTTACTTTTTTTTAAATTGGTCATGTAATTTTGATGATAAATACGCAAGTGTTCTGCTTTGCTGTTCTATTATAAAATTGAGTGGTCTGGGAATTATAGAAGTATCGGGGAGAATACTCATGATTTTTGTAATGTTTGATATAACACACTTATTGCTAATCTGTTTATACTTGTACACTCAATACTTGAAAACTTAAGCAGCCTCTGACTGTGGTTGCATATGCTTGTAATCCCAGTACTTAGGAGACAGAGGCAGGAAGTTCAGGAATTCTAGAGGACCCTTGGCTCTTGTAACAAGTTCAAAACCAGCCTGGCCTCCGTGTGACACAGTCTTGAAAGCAAAGTAAAACAACTTAAGAAGATGTTTGTGGATGCAAGTAACAATCCTGTTGTAGTCATTAGGGGTAGTGCATAGCTAGTGGATACAAGTACTAACCAAGTCATGGGCATTAAGGACTAGTGCATAGCTAGTGGCTTATACAGTACGCTTCTCAACTGTAATTACCACCTTTGCATCATCTTTCTTAATGAAGATGGCCTTTCCCAATCATAAGTTGCCAACAATTGAATATTAATCTATATTTGTTATAATTCATCAATATGAAATCCTTTAATTACTTAGACTTAACTTAGACAAAATGTATCAAGGTATAATTAATCTTTTTACATTTATTTTATGATTTTTTTTGTATATGGGTATTTTGCCTGCATAGCCACATGTATGCCTAATGCCCATGGAGAGCAGAGCAGTTCATTGGGTACCCTGGGACTGAAATTACAGATGGTTGTGAACTGCCATGTGCGTACTCGAACTCAAACCTGGGTCTTTTGCAAGAGCAACATTGAGCCAGCTCTTAGACCCATGGGGTAGGTTTTAAATCTGAACCTCCGATGAACTCTGAGTCTGTGTTCTGGTTGCACATGGCCTGAAAGCTTTGAAATATCTGTGATCCCTGCTTCTCTACCTCAGCTCAACATCATAGACTGTCACATTCCTCTGCAGGTGTGTAAGTTAGTTATCAGTGAAACTGTTAATGCTGTTTGTTAACCAGACTTGTGTCACACTGTAGTAATTTTAATGTATCTAGTTACAGTTCACATGCCTTAGATTTTATTATTATTCTAGCTAATTCTTAAAACCTCACTATGAGCTATGTCTTAGGGTTTTTGTTTTTTGTTTTTGTTTTTGTTTTTGATAGAGTATAGAACTGTTGCACTTTTATTTTGATTGACAAATATGGAAAACTTTGGCACTCAATCAACTAGCAAGATTTAACTAATTTTATGATAGCCTTTGACATTTGCCAAGGGCAGATGAATAAATTCTAATGTTCTGTGTTTTATACGGAATTACCAGTGACAGAAGTGAAAATATCAGTTTGGGAAAACATTATCCGTGCTTACAGTCTACAATCACAAATGTGGACTAGGGCAGGACAGGGAGTGAGGAGGGAGATGCTGTTGACTGGGAAATGTCTATTCCATCCCAGAGACACATCTGCCCCACCACCACCACCTTAATACTCAGTTTTATTCAATGCTATTTAGTTGTGTCCCAAAATGTGTGGTACAGATATTAAATTCCAGTACATACAGATGTCAATAACCATTTACAGAGAAATGGAAAGGGTTTTCTCTGATAATGTCACACCTGCCCACAGACAGGACTTGGTTATATGTGCTCATTACATGTCCCTGTCTAAGCTATTCTCCACTAATCTCCAACTGACCCTGATGCCTGGCAGGCAGACATCTGTGTGCTCTATGCCAACCACAGGAATTCAGCACATGGGTCCTTAACTTCAGTTCAATATTTGCTTATGGTTCCCATGAGATGTGCCAGTTGACAGAGGTCTGCGCACCTGCTGTGAGGGTGTAAAGGATGAAAAGCACTAGCACGGCACTAGGCAGCCCCTCAGCTCCCTCGGGCACCACCTTCAAAGGCAGCCACTGGGGTGCCATCTCCCACCCAGTATGGTTTTTGGCAGTAACAGAAACTCACATATATGAGCTTGTATGGGATGTGTGCTGTATAGGTGATTACTTGCCAGAGTGTTTGGGGGTTCATCCCTAGTGAGTGTAGCATCATTTGTCTATCTCTGCTATGGAAGAGTATTGTGCTTTATAAACTCCACTTGCTTGCCCATCTCTTTTCCTATGAGCTATTTCTCGTTTCCAACTATTGTGAATACAAATGCTGTAAACATTCTTACACAAGCCCTGCTCCAAGATGGTCTTATTTCCCTTGGATCAGTCTCTAGGAGTGAAACGGCTGAACACACATATATTTACATATGACACTGTTTGACAAACCCACAAGGGAGGAAGGCAGGTTTTCGTACCTACACATCCTTTGCAACATTTGGTAGCAATCTTTTAGTTTGGAACTCTGGTGAATACCTAAAAGTGCTATATTGTGGGGGTTTAATTTGTTGTTTCTAAGTAACCATACATGCTACATATGAAATTTGTTGTTGCATATGAAATTTCATGTGGGTTTATTGATCATCTATATCTATATCTATTTTTTATAAAGTCTACTCCAGTTTTTGTTTAAGTGACACTCCTTGTCTTTTTATAAAGTTGTGCCTAGAGAATAGTCTTGGGTATGTGTTTTAAATGGCAGTTATAACTTGTGGCTTCCTTATTCTTTTCCTTGCTGGTATATTTTCATAAGCAGATGTTTTTAATTTTAATGTAATCTATGTTATCCTTTTATTGATGATGATTACTTATCTCTCTTGAAAATCTTTGTTCATCCCATGTTGTGAGGATTTTTAGCTTGTGCATCTCTGTCTACCATAGCCTTCAATTTATGTGAAGCTGACGAAAAGACTGAGATTTGTACCCCCTACAGGTATTCAGTTATTCAAGCAAGGATTTCCTTGCATTTTGTTAAAAAAAAGTCAAGTGAGTAAATAAGCATGAGTCTGTTCACAGCCTCTCTGTTGCTTGCTTGGTTCCTATGCTGGTATCACTGTGGCTTTATAGAAAATAAAGCTTTGCGGATTTGGGCAGCTGCATGCATACCACTATATCTGTATACCTTTATTTTCCTATTACTTTGATTTCTGGCTTTTTAGTACTATAGCTAAAGCTTCCAGGAGCATCTGTGGCATGTAGATCACTCCCTACTTGTTGAATTATCTCCCCAGGGCTAATTTCTCTAAGTAGGAATGCCAGGTCAAAGGATAAACACATTTTTAATTTTGATATATGGAAGTCCAGTCTGTCCTGTCAACCTTTCCAGTGCCTGTCTCCTTGTCCCACAAGAAAACCTAAGTCTCTAAAAAGTAAATTTTAGTAAACGGGGATTAGTGGAAGAATAGAAGGAGAGATGACCTTGGGCCTCCAGGGGGTTGTGTGTGCTTGTGGGGCTGGAATTTACTTTTTGTTCTGGTTTTTACGTCTGAATCACGAAGAAAGCATTTTCAACAAGGTACTTACATAGGCAGCGTCTTGCCAGTAGAAGGTGACTTGTCCATCCTCAGCTTCCAGCCCCTAGATAACTTGCAAAGCTTGCCTTGCTAGAGCAGTAAGTGAATGGCTGCTAGGGTGAGCGCTGCTGAGACTGCACTGGCCTCTGAGAACTCTCTCTGAACTCTGCTTAGGCGGTCCAAAACAAGTGAAAAGTCCTTCAACAGAGAGAGCAGACCAGGCTAATCTGATGGCTACCTGGTAATTTTCTGACATAATAGTAGCCTGTGTGGCCTGGTTCACAACGCCAACTGAGCCAGTCACAATGAGACACTTCATTCTTTTTGTAGTCTGTATTTGTACTAAACTCTTAAATGCTAAAGCTAAAAACAAAGCTTGATACTGGACCTCCCCACACACCGTAATTTTTTGGTGGTAGATGGAAGGAATTTTCCATTAATTCTATTTCTCTGTGGCCTGTTTAAAGATAGAGAAAGAAAAGAACAAAACAAATGAGGAGAGAGAATGAGGCGGGGATGGGGGCTGAGGGAGCTGGGGAGTAGAGTGAGGGGGTGAGGGGGTGGGGGGGGTGAGGAGTGGGGGTGGGGCTTGCTCAGTTTAATGGTTTCTACTCTTGGATGCTTTCACATTGCTACAAGAAACCTAATGCTGATTTTGTAAAAGATAAAATAATAGAAGAAAAGACACCGTGTATCCATGTAACCTTTGGCAAATGACCCAACTCGCTATCCACCTCAGGTTCTGCATCTGTAATTCTGGAGGTCCAGCCATTGTTCTCTTGGAGGGTCTGTGCACTTGTCTAATTTCTTCATGAACTCCGCGCCAGACTCCACCTTAGGATCGGGTTGCATTTGAAAATCAGTAGATTTAAAATATGACCCAGCTAGTTTTTTGTTCTTGTTGTTTTTGTTTTTAACTAACAAAAAACAAAAGTACACATTTTTCGCACGTAGGTAAACCAATGAACTGCCATTTCCCAGGCCTGCATACTCTGTGCCTTGCTTCACAGGGATAAAGCAGGACCCCACACACAGAAATGTGAGGGCTGGACTGTACCTGTTTGAGTCACCTGTTGAGAAAATAGGCATCTATTGACAAGCTTGATTCATGGCTGAGTGACTGCTCTGCTAGCCTTCACATGATCCCTACTGAGCGAAATCTTTGACCGCCTGCTAAACAAGGTCTGTTTGAAGTTCCTTTTTAACATTTCCAAAACGTTAATTCAGCAGGATGCCTCCTCGGGGTTCTCTGTGTCACCACATCAACAGCTGTTGAGGTCCATTCTGTTTGGCATGCCGTGTTTTCATGCCGTGTTTTCATACGTGCTTTTTTTTTTTTTTTTTTTTTTTTTTTTTTTTGTGACAACAGGAAAGTAAATATAAGCCTAAATCCTACCTCGCTCACATTTACATGCTTTAAAGCCGCTTCTGAGGTTCTTCTGTCTCTTTGGAAGCGTTCTTAACCAGCAGGCAGTGTGGGGGCAGCCTTGGCTAAAGAGCATGGTGTCCTGTGAATTCCTTTTTAAAATGGTTGTTTTGAACACCGTGCTTGGAATGAGAAGTTATACTATGACTGCAAAGCAGATTTCATTTTTCTTAAGCTCCGATATTTATTTTTGTTTCCTAGACGCGTTTATATCTCCAGATGACATTGGTAACTCTCTGCATAGTAGCTAAAATTTGTTAAATTCCTCCACTTTAAAAAGAAAAGCTTCCGGGGAAATCTTTAATAAAATAACAGAATTCTTTGGTATAGAATGAAAGGTCAGCGAATTCTGCTGTCAGCAGCCAGGACCAGCAGGGTCAGCACACACTGGCTTGTGTGAGCAGGAGGTGCTCCTTAGCGCTGGGGTCCATAAGGAAAAACCATGCATCTTTGATGTGAGAACTGCTACATCTCAACGTCATCGGGCTGTCCCTTTCTATGTTTACTCAGGCTTTAAAGGACCTAAGTGTAGTTTTATAAGTTCATTAGCCTGCTTCCTCCTTTGTGATGCTTTTCACAGCCATATTATCAGATTTCATTACATGCAAAGAATTATCAGATCAACCCATTATACAGCCTAGCAGCATGAAGCCTTCTCCATACCTAGGGAGAAGACTGTATTCCTCGGGCTCTCGGGTTTCAGGGGGAGGCAGAGGGCTGCTTGGTGTCCATTTGTCAATTTGATGGCACCATGGTGAGGTTACATTAGCTTGTCTTTGAACAGAAGTGAAGTCGTGAAATCGTATGCGAAGCTCCCTTGCTGTCATCTCCACTAACATCTACCCTCTTAAAGCCAGGCCTCTGAGAAAAACAAAGTGAGGGCACAATACAATCAGTCACTCAGGCTGCCTGTCAGCTGTTTTCTTAAGGAAATGACTTTCAAGTTACTGGAGCAGAGAACTGTAGAAAATTAACAAAGGTTGTAGTAGTAAAATTAGGTGGGATTTTTTTTTAATACCTGTGTCTTTTTTTAGAAGATTTAATGTGCAGAATGCCAAAAAAGATCCCCCACTTTCATAGTGATTCCCATGAAGTTATTTCTTTTTGAACAATAGACCCACTGCTGTTAACAACTGGAATCTTTCTTGCTTAATGTGAGCACATCTTAATTTTCCCAAAAAACTTTCCATAAAACTCCAGGGCCGGGGTCCTCTGGCAGTCAGCTGGCTGTCTTTCAGCTTGAGTTACATGCACTTCTGTTATGTAATCCTCCTTGCAGTGGGTAGGGTAAATGGTCCCTTCACTGTAAATTACTGAGATTTCATGACATCCTATTACACTTTAAAACCCAAACTACATTGCCCATGATGGCCAATCTAAGGCTGGTGGCCAGATTTGCTGGTTTTATTTCCCTAAGCCTGCTTTATGGGCTGAAACTCTCAGGTCATTTGCACCCTGTCTCATTCATCATGAAGTAGTTAAACTCAGACTGTTAAACCAGGAGAGACCAGTGGACAGTGGTGGCACCGTGCATGAAGGCCTCCCTCACCTGTACTTAACTATTAGTCATTTTCTTGAGTGGCTTTTATAGTAAACTATGCTTTGGGGTGCAATTTAGAAGAAGCAGGAAGAGCACTTTAAAACAAGAGGAAATTGTACAACTAGTGTATTTTGTCATTTTTCATTTTCTTAATAATATCAAAGATCTTAAGTAGTCACCGCCTAGTGTGCTTAAAAAGAAAGGAAATGTCCTCTTTGTTTTTGCGGGCTTACTAATTGTGATGTTGGGTTTTTAAAAATAATAAATTTAAAATAAATGTAATCAGTTCCTTCTTCTAAGGAGAATGTTGCTAAGAGTAATATATCTAGTCTTTTCTTAAAAGTTATTCTAGAAATCACTATAGTGTTGATGGATAAAATCAACCCAGAATTCTTAGTATCTGGGAAAGACAAACTTAGAATTTTTTCTTAAAGAAACGAAATAAGTTAGCATCCATTTTCAATAATAATTAAATGTATTTTTGTAAAACATCGTTGCCACTAACTCCTGTGCACATCAGGATGAGTGATTAGCAACTGGACTCTAAGGAAACTGTTGCCTTCTTCCCTTTTGAAATGTATGTGAACATTTGGAATTGGTGAACTTCTGAGAGCCCCAGGAGGTCAATCTTGATTAGTTTATTTTTCTTAGAAAAGATTTTGATAGCCTGGTATAGTTTTTTTCTTCCCTTCTTCTTTTAAAAGATCCCTTATTTCCTCTGCTGAAGGATGAGCTATTATTAAAAGCAGCCCACAAATGAAACTGTGAAAGAGTTTAGGTAACCAAGTTTTTCAAGGCTGCCAAGGGTGCCCCAGGTCGAGACGACCAGTCTTTAATTGACCTTTCCTCTTTTTTTCTTCTCAGTTTAACCTCAAGGTGATTTTTAAAGTTATGGCTTAATCACATGGGCATGCTACCTTTGCTATGGAGCAATTTATTATTGCTTTATTTCCTTTATTACAACTTTATTTCCTTGAGGCCTGTATGATCAAAGGCTACATTATGACAAATGTAGTTTTCTAAACAGGAAACCTGAATCCATGTCTGCCTTTGAACATTTGCAACTAGATATATGGTCAAAGGACTTTACAGAAACAGGCATACTAACACTGTTTGTTTCTTTGTCTTATTTTTAATTTGAGGCCTATAATTTTATTTGAAATTTGAAATATTATTTATAAATCAAAGTAATTTTAATTTTTTTCTCCATTAGGGATCATGAGTATCCCATTTTATCAACAGGTAAAAAAAATGTATGTGGTAAAATTTGTATTCATTCCCCTATTTATTGAGTACAACCGGCTTACTGAGAAGCTAAAATTTGTTGGCTTGGGTTTAATATTTTGCCATCATTTTTTCTTGTATTTTCCAGACAAATTATGTAAGAAAGTTTATATTTAAGGTCACTGATTTCTCTGAAATCATATAGACTATGATTTATTATAAAATACTAATTCATTTTTATGCTATATTTTGTGTTCTACTTTGTACCTACTGAAATTTTAATCTTACTTTTTCTTTCTCTTTTTTAAGTTTTTCTTTTTTTTAATTGGATATTTTATGTTTCCATTTCAAATGTTATCCCCTTTTCCAGTTTTCCGTCTGCAAACCCCCTATCCCATCCCCCCTTACCCTGCTTCTATGAGGGTGCTCCCCCACCCATCCACCCACTCCCACCCTCATCGCCCTAGCATTTCTCTACACTGGGGCATCAAGCCTTCACAGGACCAAGGGCCTCCCCTCCCATGATACCAGATAAGGCCTCTTCAGCTCCTTCAGTCCTTCCCCTAATTCCTCCATTGGGTGCCCTGTGCTCAGTCCGATGGTTGGCTGCAAGCATCCGAATCTGTATTGATCAGGCACTGGCAGAGCCTAGCAGACAGCTGTATCAGGCTCCTGTCAGCAAGCACTTCATGGCATCAGCAATAGTGTCTGGATTTTGTGGCTGCATGTGAGATAGATCCCCAGGTAGGGCAGTCTCTGGATGGCCTTTCCTTCGGTCTCTGTTCTATTATTTGTCCATGTATTTCCTTTAGACAGGAGCAATTCTGGTTAAAAGTTTAGAGATGGGTGAGTGGCCCCATCCCTCGACTGGGAGGCCATGCCTAACCCCTGGCATGTTCTCGACAGGTTCTCCCTCCCATTTGTGGGGTATTTCAGCTAATGTCATCTCCGAGGGGTCCTGGAAGGCTCTTGCTTTCCTGGCATCTGGGACTTTGTTGTTGATACCCCCAGCTCCCCATTCCCCATTGCTACACACATCTGTTCAATTTCCTGACCCTTCATCTCCTCCCATACCTGATTCTACCCCCCTTTTCCCCTCCCCCTCCTCTCTTTCTCCCACCCTCTACTGCCCTTGATTATATTGTTCCCCCTTCTAAGTAGGACTGAAGCACCCACTCTTTGGTCTTCCTTCCTCTTGAATTTCATGTGGTCCATGAGTTGTATCCTGGGTATTTCTGTCTTTGCTTAATATCCACCTACCAGTGAGTACATACCATGTGTGTTCTTTTGTGACAGAGTTACCTCACTCAGGATGATATTTTCTAGATCTTGTGAATTTTGTGAATTTTGTGAAGTCATTGTTCTTAATAGCTGAGTAGTAAATCCACTTGGTTCATAACTTCTGTTAGTTTCACTGTGTTTCTGTTTAGTTTCTGCTTCCATGATCTGTCCATTGATTAGAGTGGGGTGTTGAAGGCTTCTACTATTACTGTGTAGGTACAATGTGTACTTTGCACTTTTTAGTGAAGTTTCTTTTATGAATGTGGGTGCTCTTGCATTTGGAACATAAATTTTCAGAATTGAGACTTCTTTTTGGTAGATTTTTCCTTTGATGAGTATGAAGTGTCCTTCCTTATCTTTTTTGATAACTTTTGGTTAAAAGTCGATTTTATTCAATATTAGAATGGCTAGTCCAGCTTGTTTCATGGGACCATTTGCTTGGAAAATTGTTTTTCACCCTTTTACTCTGAGGTAGTGTCTGTCTTTGTCACTGGGGTGTGTCTCCTGTATGCAGCAAAACGCCGCATCCTGTTTACGTATCCAGTCTGTCAGTCAGTGTCTTTTGGGGAATGGAGTCCACTGATGTTGAGAGATGTTAAGGAATAGTGGTTTTGCTTCCTCTTATTTTTGTTGTTAGAGGTGGAATTATGTTTGTGTGGCTATCTTCTTTTGGGGTTGTTGAAAGAAGATTACTTTCTTGCGTTTTCTTTCTCTTTCTTTCTTTCTTTCTCTCTCTTTCTCTTTCTTTCTTTCTTTCTTTCTTTCTTTCTTTCTTTCTTTCTTTTTTTGTTAGCTTTATTTATTTACATTTCAAATGTTATCCCCTTTCCTGGCCCCTCCAAAAAACTCCTACCCCATTCCCTTTCCCTGTGCTCACCAACCTACCCACTCCCATTTCCCTGTTCTGGCATTCCCCTACACTAGGGCATTAAGCCTTCTTAGGACCAAGGGCCTCTCTTCCCATTGATGTCCAACAAGGCCATCCTCTGCTACAGATACGGCTAGAGCCATGGGTCCCTCCTTGTGGTTGGTGGTTTAGTCCCTGAGAGTTCAGGGGAGTCTGATTGTTTCATATTGTTGTTCCTCCTATGGGGCTACAAACTCCTTCAGCTCCTTCAATCCTTTCTCTACCTCCTCCATTGGGGACCTTATGCTCAGTCCAATGGTTGTCTGAAAGCATCCACCTCTGTATGTGTAAGGTACTGGCAGAGCCTCTCAGAAGACAGCTATATCAGGCTCCTGTGAGCAAGCACTGGTTGGCATCCACAATAGTGTCTGGGTTTGGTGACTATATATGGGATGTATCCCTAGGTAGGGTAGTCTCTGGATGGTCTTTCCTTCAGTTTCTGCTCCACACTTTGTCTCTGTATCTCCTCCCATGGGTTCCCCTTATAAGAAGGACTGAAGTATGCATACTTTGGTCTTCCTTCTTCTTGAGCTTCATTTGGTCTGTGAACTGTATCTTGGGTATTCCGAGCTTATCAGTGAGTGTATACCATGTGTGTTCTTTTGTGATTGGATTACCTCACTCACGTTGATATTTTCTAGTTCCATCCATTTGCCTAAGAACTTCATGAATTTGTTGTTTTTAATAGGTGAGTAGTATTCCATTGTGTAAATGCACCACATTTTCTGTATCCATTCCGTTATTGAGGGACATCTGGGTTCTTTTCAGCTTCTGGCTATTAAAAATAGGCTGCTATGAACATAGTGGAGAATGTATCCTTATTACATGTTGGAGCATCTTCTGGGTATATGCCCAGGAGTGGTATAACTGGGTCGTTCAGTAGTACTATGTCCAATTTTCTGAGGAACCGCCAGACTGATTTCCAGAGTGGTTGTACCAACTTGCAAGCTCACCAGCAGTGGAGGAGTGTTCCTCTTCCTCCACAACCTCACCAGCATTTGCTGTCACCTGAGTTGTTGATCTTAGCCAATCTGACTGGTGTGAGGTGGAATCTCAGGGTTGTTTTGATTTGCATTTCCGTGGTGACTAGGAATGTTGAACATTTCTTTAGGTGTTTCTCAGCCATTTGGTATTCCTCAGTTGAAAATTCTTTGTTTACCTCTGTTCCCCATTTTTAATAGGGTTATTTGGTTCTCTGGAGTCTAACTTCTTGAGTTCTTTGTATATATTGAATATTAGCTCTCTGTTGGATGTAGGGTTGGTAAAGATCTTTTCCCAATCTGTTGGTTGCTGTTTTGTCCTATTGACAGTGTCCTTTGCCTTATAGAACCTTTGTAATTTTATGAGGTCCCATTTGTCAATTCTTGATCCTAGAGTATAAGTCATTGGTGTTCTAGAAATTCAGGAAAATTTCCCCTGTGCCCATGTGCTCAAGGTGCTTCCCCGCTTTCTTTTCTATTGGTTTCAGTGTGTATAAGGAGATAACAATGGATCGATTTGCATTCTTATGAATGCTAACCACCAGTTGAACCAGCAGCATTTGTTGAAAATGCTGTCTTTTTTCCACTAGATGGATTTTAGCTCCTTTGTCAAGTGACCATAGGTATGTGGGTTCATTTCTGGGTTTTCAGTTCTATTCCATTGATCTACCTGTCATTGTACCATGCAATTTTTAATCTCTATTGCTCTGTAGTACAGCTTGAAGCCCAAGATGCTGATTCCCCCAGAAGTTCTTTTATTGTTGAGAATAGTTTTCCATATCCTGGATTTTTTATTATTCCAGACAAATTTGCAAATTGTTCTTTCTAGCTCTATGAAGAATTGAATTGGCATTTTGATGGGGATTGCATTGAATCTGTATATGGCTTTCAGCAAGATGACCATTTTCACTATATTAATCTCTCCAATCCATGAGCATGGGAGTTCTTTCCATCTTCTGAGGTCTTTTTCAATTTCTTTCTTCAGAAACTTTGAAGTTCTCATACAGATCTCCCATTTGTTTGGTTAGGGTAACACCAAGGTACTTTATATTATTTGTGACTATTGTGAAGGGTGTCATTTCCATAATTTCTTTCTCAGACAATTTATCCTTTGAGTATAGGAAGGCTACTGATTTGAGTTAATTTTATATCTGGCCACTTTGCTGAAGTTGTTTATCAGATGTAGGGCTTCTCTCGTGGAGTTTTTGTGGTCACTTAAGTATATGATCATAACATCTGCAAATAGTGATATTTCGATTTCTTCCTTTCCAATTTGTATCACTTTGGCCTTCTTTTGTTGTCTAGTGGCTCTAGCTAGAACTTCATGTTCTAGCTAGAGAGAGAGAGAGAGAGCAGCCTTGTCTAGTACCTGATTTTAGTGGGATTGCTTCAAGTTTCTCTCCATTTAGTTTGATATTAGCTACTGATTTGCTGTATATTATTTTTACTATGTTTAGGTATGGGCTTTGAATTCCTAATCCTTCCAAGACTTTTTTTTTTTTTTTTTTTTTTTTTTTTTTTTTTTTTTTTTTGGTTTTTGGTTTTTGGTTTTTGGTTTTTGGTTTTTGGTTTTTGGTTTTTGGTTTTTGGTTTTTGGTTTGTTTTTGGTTTTTGGTTTTTGGTTTTTGGTTTTTGGTTTTTGGTTTTTGGTTTTTGGTTTTTGGTTTTTTGAGACAGGGATTCTCTGTATTGCCCTGGCTGTCCTGGAACTCACTTTGTAGACCAGGCTGGCCTCGAACTCAGAAATCCACCTGCCTCTGCCTCCCGAGTGCTGGGATTAAAAGCGTGCGCCACCACACCTGGCTCTTTCCAAGACTTTTAACATGAAGAGATGTTGAATTTTGTCAAATGCTTTTTCCGCATTAAATAAAATGATCATGTTTTTTTTTCTTTGAGTTTGTTTATATAGTGGATTACATTGATGGATTTCTGTATATGGAACCATCCCTGCGTCCCTGGGATGAAGGCTACTTGATCGTGGTGAATGGTCATTTTGATGTGTTCTTGGATTTGGTTGACAAGAATTTTATTGAGTATTTTTGTATCGATATTCATAACGAAATGGGTCTGGAGTTCTCTTTCTTTGTTAGGTCTTTGTGTAGTTTTGGTATCAGCATAATTGTGGCTTCATAGAACGAATTGGGTAGTGTTCTTTCTGTTTCTATTTTGTGGAATAGTTTGAAGAGTATTGGTATTAGGTCTTCCTTGAAGGTCTGATAGAACTCTGCACTAAACCCATCTTGTCCTGGGCTTTTTTTGGTTGGGAGACTTAATGACTGCTTCTATTTATTTAGGAGTTATGGGACTGTTTAGATGGTTTATATGATCCTGATTTAACTTTGGTATTTGATATCTGTCTAGAAAATTGTCCATTTCATCCAGATTTTCCAGTTGTATTGAGTATAGGCTTTTGTAGTAGGATCTGAAGTTTTTTTTAATTTCCTCAGTTTCTGTTCTTATATCTTCCTTTTCATTTCTGATTTTGCTAATTTGGATACTATCTCTGTGCTCTCTGATTAGTCTGGCTAAGGGTTTATCTGTCTTGTTGATTTTCTCAAAGAGCCAGGTCCTAGATTTGTTGATTCTTTGAATAGTTCTTTTTGTTTCTATTTGGTTGATTACAGACCTGAGTTTGATTATTTCCTGCTGTCTACTCCTCTTGGGTGTATTTGCTTCTTTTTCTTCTAGAGCTTTCAGGTGTGCTGTCAAGCTGCTAGTGTATGCTCTCTCCAGTTTCTTTTTGGAGGCACTCAGAGCTGAGTTTTCCTCTTAGCACTGCTTTCATTGTGTTCCATAAGGCAGGGTATGTTGTATCTTCATTTTTATTGAATTCTAAAAAGTCTTTAATTTCTTTCTTTATTTCTTCCTTGACCAAGTTATCATTGAGAAGCGTGTTGTTCAACTTCCATGTGTATGTGGGCTTTCTGTTGTTTTTGTTCCTATTGAAGACCAGACTTAATCCATAGTGATCTGATAGGATGCATGGGATCATTTCAGTCTTCTTGTATCTATTGAGGTCTGTTTAGTGACCAATTATATGCTCAATTTGGGAGAAGGTACCATGGGGTACTGAGAAGAAGGTATATTCTTTTGATTTAGGATGAAATGTTCTATAGATATCTGTTACATCCATTTGGTCTATAACTCCTGTAAGTTTCACTATGTCTCTGTTTAATTTGTGTTTCCCTGATCTGTCCATTAGTGATATTAGGGTGTTGAAGTCCCTCACAATTATGTGTGCGATGCAATGAGTGCTTTTAGTTTTAGTGAAGTTTCTTTTATGAATATGGGTGCCCTTGTATTTGGAGCATAGATGTTCAGAATTGAGAGGGTTTTTTGGGTAGAGTTTTCCTTTGATGAGTATGAAGTGTCCTTTCTTATCTCTTTTGATGACTTGTGGTTGAAAGTCGATTGTATCCTATATTAGAATGGGTAGTCCAGCTTGTTTCTTGGGAGCATTTACTTGGAAAATTGTTTTCCAGCCCTTTACTCTGAGGTAGTGTTTGTCTTTGTCACTTAGGTACATTTCCAGTATGCAGCAAAACGCTGGGTCCTTTTACATACCCAGTCTGCTAGTCTGTGCCTTTTTATTGGGGAATTGGGTCCGTTGATGTTAAGAGATATTAAGGAGTAATGATTGTTGCTTCCTGTTATTTTTGATGTTATTTTTGTGTTTTTATGGTTATCTTCTTTTGAGTTTGTTTAAAGAAACAAAGAGTTTATTTATTATTTTCTTGCTTTTTCTAGGCTGTAGTTTCCCTCCTTGTGTTGGCGTTTTCCATCTATTATCCTTTGTAGGGCTAGATTTGTGGAAGGATATTGTGTATATTTTGTTTTGTCATGGAATATCTTGTTTTCGTTGTCTATGGTAATTGAGAGTTTTGCCTGGAATAGCTTCCTGGGCTGGCATTTGTGCTCTCTTAGGGTCTGTATGGTATCTGTCCAGGATCTTCTGGATTTAATAGTCTCTGGTGAGATGTCTGGTGTAATTCTTATAGGTCTGCTTTTATATGTCACTTGACCTTTTCCACTTACTGCTTTTAATATTCTTTGTTTTGTGCATTTAGTATTTTGACTATTATGTGACTGGAGGAATTTCTTTTTTGATCCAATCTATTTGAAGTTCTGTAAGCTTCTTGTATGTTCATGGGCATCTCTTTCTTTAGGTTAGGGAAGTTTTCTTCTATTTGTTGAAGATATTTATTGGTCTTTTAATTTGGGAATCTTCACTCTCTTCTATACCCATTATCCTTAGATTTGGTCTTCTCATTGTATCCTGGATTTCCTGGATGTTTTGGGACAGAAGCTTTTTGCATTTTGTATTTTCTTTGACTGTTGTGTCAACATTCTCTATGTTATCTTGTGCACCTGAGATTCTCTCTTCTATCTCTTGTATTCTGTTGGGTGATGCTTGTGTCCATGACTCCTGATCTCTTTCCTAGGTTTTCTATCTCTGGGGTTGTCTCCCTTTGTGATTTCTTTATTGTTTCTATTTCCATTTTTAGATCCTGGATGTTTTTGTTCAATTCCTTCACTGTGTGGTTGTGTTTTCCTGTAACTCTTGAAGGGATTTTTGTGTTTCTTCCTTAAGTACTTCTACCTGTTTATCTGTGTTCTCCTGTATTTCTTTTAGGGAGTTATTTATGTCTTTCATAAAATCCTCTATCATCATTATGAGATGTGATTTTAAATCAGAGTCTTGCTTTTCCAGTGTGTTAGGGCATCCAGGGCTTGCTGTGGTGGGTAGGTTCTGATGATGCCAAGTAGCCTTGATTTCTGTTCCTTATGTTCTTGCACTTGCCTCTTGCCATCTAGTTATTTCTGGTGTTAGATTGTCTTCCTGTTTTTGACTGTGGCTTGTCCCTCCTTTAAGCCTGTGTGTCAGTACTCCTGGGAGAGCAGTTCTCTCCAGGCAGAATTTGGGTATGGAGAGCTGTGGCACAGGGTCAGCTCTGGGGTGCAGACGGAAACCAGAAGGATCCTACCCCTGGCTGTTCCTTGGTTCCTGTGTCCTGATGGCTCTGGGCAGGTCCCTCTTGGGCCAGGTATTTGAGAAGAAGTGATGGTCTTACCTGTGCTCACAGCTGTGTCAGCACTCCTGGAAGACCAGCTCTTTCCTTGCAGGCTTTGTGTATTGGAGAGCTGTGGCACAGGGTCAGCTCCAGGGTCAGATCTTATAAGTAAGATTACTTATAAGATAACTTTAATTCTTGCTTTCTTGGATCCCAAATTTCAGGGTTTATTTTACTTATTTGCATTATCAAATGTTAACCCATAGCAAGCTAATTTCTTTTCTAGCATCATCAAACATTGTTCAGTATCATTAAGAATGCCTTGCCTTCTACAGATATGTGTACAGTATATGTGCACATCTTAAATATGCCAGGATGCCTTATATGGGCAATTACTAGAAACATCCCTTTTCACAGAACAGTGGTAGGATCAGGCAAGGCTGAGGCAATGAGAAAATAAATAGGAGTTCCTTCTTCACCCTTGTTTATCAAATAAGATACTTCAGTTGAAAGGAGAGAAAGATGTCAGTAGCACTCCTTGTCGTGGAAGCTGCTGAGATCTTCTCAGATAGAAAATGCACCAGGAGTGCCTCACTCTCATCCTTATTTCCAATGCTATTGATCTTGCCCTCCAGAGGGAATACCCCGTTACATCTCTTCCACACCAATCAAGACTCCTTTACAGAACGCAGCTCCACCTACCCATCAGACTTCATTACGTGCCTTGAGGTCCCCAGGTCTTTCCCGGAGCTAATTTCTACAGAAAACAAAAAAAGCTCTCTGCATTATTTCCACACACCTATCTGTAAGCCTAGTGGACGCAGAGGTTCTCTGGAGGAAAGCAAGAGCTTCTGTCACCACGACGGCCAATGAGAACGGGCAATGTAAAACTCCGGTACAGGTGTCTGCAGCCATTTTGAGAGTTTCTAGTATTTATTTCTACCGTCAGCTATCCTTTTCAGGTTTTTTTGGGTTTTTTTTTTTTTTTTTTTGCTTTGTTTCTTGGTTGTTTACAGTGCCCAAGTTTGAACCCATGGCTTCATATGTGTTAAGCCCATATGTGCTCTACCACCAATATACACCCCAGCCTAAGACAACTCTTTTAAAAGCAGATACAAATGACAGACTTTTTAAAATATAATTTTATAAAACTAGATGTCATGTTTGATGAAATGGCTTTTACTTTTATGTAAATAGTTGCTAGTTGATAATATGTAAAGTGGTCTCTACCACTTTTTAAGTTTGTGACATCATCTCCTGGCATGTAGTTTGTTTGTATTTCTCTAATTATATGACATTTTGAGTAACAAAAAAAGGAAGGGTTGCATTGAGATGAGTGTTTATGTATTTGAGATGTATCACATAGGCATCTGCTATACATATACATACATATATTCTTAGCTATATGCTAATAGAAACGTTTTAATTTTCTTACTTACATTTAATGAGTCCATTTAGCTATTTTTTTTCATATGAACAAAAAATGTGTTTGCTATGTCAGGCCCCAGAGACAAATCAGTAAGGCAAGGTACTTCTTTGAGTTCGCAAGTCTGCAGGAAGGATATGCATTCTATTGTTTGCATTGTTGTCTCAGTATGGGTGACTGACTTACAGAAAGTCATCTGACCTCTGCTATTTTTGCTTGCCCCTATGTAGACTCTTCTAAAAGCCACAGTTTTGAGTAGTACTCCCCAAATTCCATCAACCTTTTCCATTGCTCCTCCAGAGTCATTGTCTTTGGCCAAACCACCTAGTTCCCCTTGGCTTTTCCCGTTGCTTCCTTTGTACTCTTTGGACATGGCTGTCCTGCCGTCACCCAGCACAGTTGCAGTGGCCACCTCTCTTCACAGTGCACCTCCCATTCTCTTGCTGGTTATGATCTCTCCTGTTGCTGACCCTCCAAGCCTTGTACTTGACTCATGAAGCCATATGGTAATTCAGTTATGAACTCCTTGAGGGCAGGATGTCATCATTTTTGTTGCTGTTGTTTTTTGACAGTCTATATGGGACAGGGAGGCCTCTAATTCCAGAGCATCCTGCCTCAGCCTTCTGCTTGCTAGAATCAGGTGTTTGCCACCACAACAAACACAGTATGCAAATTTTTCCTTGTCCTAGACTAGAACCTGGGCTTCTGTACTATCTTAAATTTAGTACTTTTATAACAAATCATTGACCTCAAAATTTCAAGAATATAGTTGTTGAAAAGGATTAGGGCTATATTGTCAACTCTAGAGAGGCTGAGGAAAGTATAAAGTTCTGTGCTGTCCTAGGCTACATAGCAGATACAAGGCCAACATGCAACCACTATATGGTGCATGTGTGCGCACGCACACACACACACACACACACACACACACACACACACACACACACACACACAGGTGCATGTGTACAGGGTAATAAAATATCATTTAAAACATTGTCTATAATTTTAGCTGCTAGGCCTGAGAAATTCATGGTAGAATCACTTGTTGGGTACTTATAGCACTGCTTGCTGCTGTGTGCCACTGTTTGGCCTGTAAGATTAGGATGTGTACATCTAAATTCGGTCTTGCACAAAGACCAAATAATTACAGTATGGAGAAACTAAATTCTGCAAGACTGTTTCTCTTAACATTTGTCATGGTCAGTTGTTACTCCTGTTTTTGTTTTTATTATTTTGTTTTGGGTTGTGTGTGGGTCTGTTTTGCCTACACAAGTGTCTGACAACATGCATGCCTAGTGCCCTGGGAGGCCAGAAGAAGTTATCAGATCCTGAGAAGTGGAGCTACAGAAATTGTGAGCTGCCATGTGATGGGTTCTGGGAATCCAACCCAAGTCATCTACAAGAGCAGCAAAAGCACTCAACCGCTGAGCCGTCTTTCCAGCCCCCCCAATCTTTGTCTTATTATTATGTAATTTAAGTGAATATTCAGTGTATCTAGTGTCTAAGTTTCTGATGGCTCTCCAGCCTTTGAGTAACTTTTCAGGACCATTCAGTAAGCCCACTGCAGTCCAAAGAAACACAGGTTATTTCTTATGTATAGCAAGATAAACAGTAAACAGGAAAGTGGGACTAGGTATTGGCAGTTACACCATAGTCACTTTATAAACTAAGATACTGTACATATTTTCATTGTAGTGTATTTGGTAGGACATTAGCCCTCAGTATATTGGAATTAATATATTAAAAAGGCTTATGTTGCTGTCTGGAGCAGCATATGCCTATTATCCCAGTACCCAGGAGGATGAAGTTGAGAATAAGACCTGAAAACAAAAACAAAAACAAACAAAAAAAGATTTATTAACTAAGTACTACTCTGCAAGATTTCTAGGGGTTTGTTTCTATTTTTAAAAAAAAATATTTTAAAGAATAAGACTACACTCCTATCTGTCTGGCCTCCTCCCCTGGTGTAGTCCCTCACAATAGAAGTACAGTGAGACTGAGAATCATTCAACATGATAGCATTGCAAGGGTGTTCATGTGAGCTTTAGGCCTGTACCCTGCTGTGGTTCTGGTGTGGCTTCCGAACATCTTCTATATTCATAAATATCAAAATCTGAAAGTAGCCTTTATACTGTGTCATTATGTTGGCTTGTAAACTAGTATCGTTTGTTAGAAATATCCCAAGAGTGTGAGCTTGGGGAACCAGTGAGTTGGTGGTCATTATCTTTGTCTGAAATGTCACTTGCTAAATTGTTGACACTGGAAGTGAACCCTGATTTCTTCTTAAATTAAGACTAACTCTGGATAGGACTGTTTCTCTTTACCTGTGAAAATATTCCCTTGCTGACAGTAGGGCACAGTACTTAGTGTTTAAGAGAAAAGAACTCTTCAGAGCAAGGACCTCTAAATAGCCTTTCAGTCAACCTAGAGGTCCATACAGCGCCATGAGACCATCTTGGGAGGGCCTCCAGGGTCCCAGCTGTTGGTCTCCAAGTCCTGTGTGTCACTCAACACCTCCTGGGTACCTGCTTGGAGCCTTGCTGGAGTGCCTGCCTTTGCACCAGCTCTCCTTGTGGCAGCTTCTTCAAGACGTGTTTTCTTACCCAAGCAACACTGTAATGTTCTAATACACACTGACAGTCTGTTTATCTTGCTCTTGTTTCATAGCTTTTTATGTTCAATTTCTGACACGTAATCATCACAACTGATTGAGCTTTCTCTAAGTCAAGCAGCTTTGCCTGGAGGCTAATAGTGCATGGCTGAAGGATAAGATTTCAAAGGTGTAAAATTCAATATCAAGAAAATTCATTAATCCTTGAACCAATCACCTTTGAAAGCGTAAGAAAGAGCTGTCTAAATGATCACAATTAAATTGGATTTTAAGGGAAGTTAATTTGAATTGTGACAAACCAGGTCAGTGATTGCACATGGGTGTCTACAGAGATTTGTGAGGATTTTGTTTCATCTTCCTAGTTTTTGGATTTATTTTTCTGCCTCCTCTTAATGTTAAATTTTTTTCAAGCCAAGTGAATCTTTTGAAGGTGCCGTTTGCATTGTTGAAAATACTTTCTCTGGTAATCCATCTTCTTCCTACTAGAAAAAGAAGCCAGGCAAGGAAGTTCACCTGCTCCGCCCTGCAGCGTCTCCTGCTTTAGACTTTCACGCTCTCTTTCTGGCCACTGATCACACTGTGCACAGAGCTCAAACAAAATTCTTGGGGAAGGTATAAAGCAAACATTAAATATTGTTTTTGGTTCTGATACAAGGAACTCTCAAGAGGTATGGGAGCTCTGCCTATGTTTCTTTAAGAAGAAAGCCACCCATTTACGATACTTCATTTGCTTAACTAGCACCCATGCCTCTTGACTGCCTTGGTGTAGGTGCACAGTGAACCCCTTGGTGGAGGTCCCAAGGTGACCCTGCACTGTTAACTTGTATTTTTGGATAGTTCCAATCAACTAATGAGCTAAAAATTAAATATAATATTCCCCAATTGTCTGTATTTAGTAAAATTTTTGTCACAATGAGGTGGTTTTAGTTTTTCAGTCTGAGAAAATGATTTTGTTAGTAGTATATTTATCTTATGGCTCAAATAAAAGGTCACTGTTAAAAAGGTAAAATTTACAGAGGGGAAGGTTCGGCACCGTGGCAGAGTATATGTCAGCATGTTTAAGACCTGGGTTCAATTCCCACCACAACCAGTCACTCAATAAATAAATAAAACTCGAGGGTCTAGACATGGGGTTTAGCGTTTAAGCACTTGCCTATAGATGTGAGGCTCTGGGTTCTGTCTCTAGCACAAAATCAAATCCCAACATTAACCTGAAGCTCATCTTAGCACAAGTTGTCTGTATTAGATAAAGTGTGGATGGTGAAGGACTTTGGTTACTGTGACCGACTGTGAAGGGTATCCTTGCTGCTGTATGTTGATGCTGGAAAGTGTTTGCAGGAAGGCAGTTTACAAAGGACCCTCTTCCTTTGTGTTCTTGTCATACCTGGAAATATGCCCTTGGTACTAACTACATTAACGTGTTTAGTTTTAGGTTGTATTAAGTTTCGATTAAAAGGGGGCTCTCTGCATCAGGAGTCTCTTCTTTATGCTTCATAATTAATTCATACCCGGTGGCTAGAGGTACAAAGAGATGCCCAGGATTGGGGTTCACAGTGTTCATCTGCCAGCTCATGCATAAGCCCTGCAGAGGGAACACAGCCCTGCGACTCTCGCTGCCTGTGATGAGGCGTGTGACACCCACCTGGCAGGGTGCAGTAGAGATCAGGTGAAATGCAGGACAGGTGAGAAGCCACCACAGCCCCATCTGAAAGGTGTTACACCCACCAGAGGCTAGAGGCAGCGAAGGCATCTTTTCAGGTATGAAAATACACGGAAATTAGGGAGAGAACACCCTACCTGCTTGGGTAGTCTCCACGCAGACTAGCAGCACAGTAGGGAGGCTGCTGTGCATGTTGCTGCCTACTGTGCTAGACCCAAAGGAAAACAAAGGGTCCGCCCCACAGAGTTGTTTTAAGAGGAGGGAATTTTTGACCGAGGCCCAACTTACTCATCACAGTGAAAATTCGTTTTGATGTTTCCACAGCAGTATTTCCTACCTTTAAAAATCACAGCTGGAGCTAGAGAAAGTACCCAAGGAGCTGAAGGGGTCTGCAACACTATAGATGGAACAACAATATGAACTAACCAGTACCCCCAGAGCTCGTGTCTCTAGCTGCAAATATAGCAGAAGATGGCCTAGCCAGCCATCATTGGGAAGAGAGGCCCCTTGGTCTTGCAAACATATATGCCCCACTACAGGGGAAGGCCAGGGCCAAGAAGTGGGAGTGGGTGGGTAGGGGAGCAGGGCGGGGGGAGGGTTTAGGGGACTTTGGGAATAGCATTTGAAATGTAAATGAAGAAAATATCTAATAAAAAATTGAAAAAAAATCACAGCTGACAATTCAAAACACTGGATGTTGCTTCATGTCTTTGAACTTACAGCTCTGCCTCAAACGATTTTAGTTTTTTGTGTGCATGTGGAATCTGCTCTTCGGTCAGCAGGACAAACATGCATCTGACAGAAACTGGCCTTCAGTTGGGGTGACATGACTTCAGAAGGGTGCTGTAGGAACACGTTCCCACCTAGAGGGAGTGTCCATGCACCTTACAAAGAAGTACTTTTTGGAGCTTATTTTGAGACAAATATTTATTTTAGAACCAGAAGTGGAGACAACAGACAGTGCTTCTTGCATGGCGTCCTCCAGATTCTCTCAGGTGTGTTGTGGATTGCAAGGGAGAGCATGTTTCCTAAGAAATTTTCAGGACACGCTGAGGCTATTGGTCCAGGGAAGCTCCACACAACCCCTACGTCATCTGTTCAACCACCTAAAGGTTTTGTGCACAGTGCTGGATATGAACCCAGAGCTTCATGCGCAGTAACATGTCTATAACATGTAGACAGAAAATAGTCTCCCGTTAAGGATGGTCCCTAGCCCCATCAGAACCTTGTTACTATTGTTAGTTTTCAAGATGGAGAGGTTGCATGTGTTCCAGGCTGACCTTAAACTTGATACCTTCTTGAACTTCTGAGCCTCCCACTTCGACCTCCTGAATGCTGGACTACAGGTGTGCCCTGTGACACCTGGTTTATATGGAGCTAGGGCTCAAAATCAGGGCTTCATGCATGCATGCCAGACATGAACTCAAGCTACATTCGAAACCAGGCTAAGAACCTTCTAATACTTCAACTATATGATTCTTGTTGATTATCTATTCTGTGCATATTATTTGCATTCCAAGATACTCAGGAAAATCAAAAGTGACGGTTAATGAGACAGATTTCAGAGCAATATATATATATATTTGTATACATGTATATATATATCATCAGAACTAAAATAATTTCCTAAGAAGTAGGCTGATTCTCAAGACTGTACAGTCCTAAATCTTTATGCACCTGAACCTTTATGCTTCAAAACATAGAAGGCAAAACTCAGTAGAACAGCAAGGGAAAAATGAACAAGTTTATTGTTATAGTTAGATTTCAATACTCTTTACTGGATATAACACGTAGACAGAAAAATCAGTAACAATCTAAAATAGCATGCCCAACATTATTGATTAGCTTGTCAAAAGTGCTGCCGGTACTAGGTTCCACCGAACAGTATTATGCACATTATATTCAAGGACACACATGCAGTATTCCACACAGACCATGTTCTAGGCCATAACTCAAACTACAAAAATCTTAGATTCAGTCACACAAGGAATGTTCTCTGCCACACTGATTAAATTAAAAAATCATTAACAAATAGGGAGACACCCTCCCAAAACTCTGAAAGCACAGCTGTGATGCAGCGGTCCCTTTCTGTGTGTACTGTACCTAAAAGGACTGGAAATTGGGACTTGGGTGGGGGTCTGTATGCCATATTCATAAGTACTATTCATGGTAGCCAAGATGTAGGAGTTATTTATCCAGTGTGTCCACAAATGCATGAATAACAAAATGTGTTTCATACATACAATGAAATGTTCAACATATAAAAAACCTATAGCATGGATGAGCCTTGTGGCTAAGTGGAAGAAGTGAATCATGAAAACAGCATGGTCCCTTGAGTCACCTCTATCCAGACAGACTGACTTGGTCCTCACTGATTACAGCTGATTCTGAAAGATGAGCAAAGTGCTGGGGTGGACAGTCGGTCACCAGTGCTGTGGATGTGCTTAACTCTGAGTTGTGCACTTAACGGTAATCAGAATCGCAAGCTTCACACGATGGGTATTTTACCACAGAAAAGAACTAAAGCAGAAGATTCTTAACAGCCCTTTGGGTTATGGGCTTCTGGTTCATGCCCTAGACCTAACAATGGCCCCCCACCCTGGGAAGTCTATTACAAATCCACAGAGAACCTGAGCCTGGTGGCCTCTTCCCTCCATCATTGATGGCAATGGTGCAATACTGACCTTGCCTTCACCTGCAAGCTCAGGCTTGTAGTGCAGGTTCAAAACTAAAATGCATATGGTAATAAGAAAGAGGGGAGAGAGAGAGAGAGAGAGAGAGAGCGAGAGAGCGCAAGAGCACGGCTGTTAACACAAAATGCAATCAGTTGTTACCACTGTTAGGGAGTGGAGAGCAGTGACCAGAAAAGCAAATTCTTGAAACCTCCTGAGCAGTCATGTTAGACTTCTTATCCTATGAGCTGTGCATATGCATGTGCTTGTGTGCACACGCTCGCGTGCGCGCGCATGTGTGTGCGTGCGTGTGCGTGTGTTTGTCCAGCACCCACTGGTATACAGAATCCTTTTTAATAAGAAAAATTTGAAAATATTTTCGATGCAGATGAGTGTATCATTAATACACAGGAGCTGCTTCTTGCCCCCGAGCACACATGCTGCAGCCTCTGGGCCTGAGTGGCTGCTGCTGATTTCATTTTCTTCCTCTATTGAGTCATGGCATTCACTCCCCCATTGCTGGCCAATACTGCCAATTAGTTCCCACATATTTTGTGTTGATTCAGTAACAAAGACTGCTGACGGCACCAACTGTATTTGAGTTTATGATTATAGCCTCTCCTAGGTACTAGCTCCAATGAGTAGGAAATGCTTTCCAATTGGTCTCTCTGTGTGTACCCACCCACAGCTGGTATCAGCTCTGAATGTGTAATTTGGAGGTTTTAAAGGTATAGAATTCTGACTGATAGTCTCATATCTACAACAAAATCCCTCTAAGCCATCACTAAACCTAATACATAATACTAAATCTGTGTTTGCCAGACCCTATTGAAATCATGTCCTTAGCTACATCTACAATTCAGTGAGCACTGCAAAACTAATGACCTTATTCCTTAATGTTCTGTCTTCACTGCAAGTTGTCATGCACTATGTATTAGATAAATAAAAATTACTGTACTTGGAGTAGAATTACAAAGACATGAGGAAGACATGTTCACACGGGTGGCGAGATGCCCCAGCACAACCGGAAAGGCTACAAAGGAAGGCTGAGGCAGAGGAGCCAAGGATGTGAGGCTGCACAGGAGGTGTGAGTGTTGAATGTGAAGGGGGACACAGGGATCAGAGCCAAGGAAGCCATGGGAAGGTGACTGGGGCAAAAGCAAGAACCCATGGATGTTCAGGTTCCAGGAGCCATCCATTTTCATATTGAAGCAGATAGAGGGAATGGAAGATGTCAAAATCTGGGGCTAGAGAGATGGCGCCAAGGTTAGGAGCACTGACTGCTCTTCCAGAAGACCTGAGGTTCTCTACCCAGCACTCACTTGGCAGCTCACAACTGTCTGTAAGTCCAATCTGAGGGAGTCCAATGCCTTCTTCTAGCCTCCTTGGGCACTTCACACACACACACTGCTATATAGACATGCATGCATGCCAAACATGTTTCTTTAAATGTCAGAACTTTTGGAGTATGACATTTCACTCTAAACATTCACAGTAAAGTGTTCCTTTAGGTCTACACAGTGGATCTTAAGTAGTACTTAAGCACACCCTGATCTTGCTCAAAGTTTCAATATTCGTCATTGATTGTGTTGATCACTTTTAAGTTTCTTAAGTGCTGACTTAATCCAACTCCACTCTCCTGTGTTGCAGTTTCTGCTTTTATGTCAAATGTTCTCACACAGTCAGAGACAGAGAGACAGAGGCCAGCTGCAGAAATCCCAGCCTCAAGCTGAGAACCTGGGATCTCCTTGGTCAACTGCCTCTTTTACCTTGTGTTTAATCTTTAAGCGGACACAGAAATGTATCTAAAATTCTGACAGACAAATTTAAAAACATGGTTTTAAAATTTTTAAAAACAAAACTTGTAATTTCAGTACTTAGGAGGCAGAGGCAGGGGGAGAGCTGCCAGTATGAAGCCAGCCAGGGATGGATACATAGAGATGCTGTTTCAACAACAACAACAGACTGTTGGGGCCATTTGACTGGGCTGATGCTTAGTGGTATCAAGTAATTTTGTTGTTAACTTTTCTTAGGTGTGACAATATGGTGTGTGCTGATATTCTTAGTCTTTAAATTCTCCCTCTTTCTCTCTGTCTCTGTCTCTGTCTCTCTCTGTCTCTGTCTCTGTCTGTCTCTCTCTCTCTCCCCTCCCACCTCTCTCCCTTCCCCTTCCCTTCCTTCCTTCCTTCCCTCCCTCTCTTCCTCTCTTTCTCCCTCCTTCTCTTCTCCCTCCCTCCCTCCCTTCCTTCCCCTCTCTCTCCCTCCCTCTCCCTCTCCCCCATTCATGTCTTATGGAACTCAGGTTCACAGGCTAGAACAGTATCCTTACTACTGAGAAATCTTGCTCTCCCTGGTTCCATTTTTTTTATGGTCTCCTTTGGAGAGAAATACAATCAAACAGTAATACAGTTGCTGGGATTTGCTCTAAGTTAACCAAGGACTTGGAATTGTGGTGAGGATTGGCTAGGAGCTATCAGTTGTTGAAGGTGAGCAGAGTTCGTGTGGCTTCATTATCCCATCCTCTGAATAACGGTGGGCTCAAAAATTTTCACATTTATAATATATGTCTTAAGCAAGGAAAATAAGGTTCAAAGAATTGATTCAGCTCAACTCTCTGGTCAGCAATGCTAACACTATGGCATTGGTGAGCTCCAGGACATCACCCTTGTGGGTGACCACCTGGAAGTGATCACAGCAGCACGGGAGCTCCTGGACCAACCTCTTCTATGCACCCATCTGTCCATCCCCTGTAGAGTGGACTTCTGTAAAAAGAAACATTTAAAGTGTCATTTTTAAAATGTAATTTGCGAAGGAATTGGAAGCTTAAAAACGAGGCAAGGGAGATCCACAGTGTGGACATAAGCTTCTGTCCATTGATGGGAGCCATGACCAGTAACTTCTTTCCGTCCTTCAGAGTGCAGTGTGGTTGGCTTTAGAAATTATGGCGTCATTTATTAAATCTACTGTCCCTTGACTTGTAAATAGTTTTCTTAAAATCTATAGAGAATGTATAGGAAAGCAGAGGAAAAGAAACCATAACTGGCTTATAGCAGCGAGTGCATGCTGGGGTAGAGGCGATGCAGGTCTGTTATGTTCTGCTAACAATGATTCTCTTTGTCATTTGCTTTAGTCCATTTGAACTCTGAGGCTTGGACATCTCTGTGGGCACTTGTATGTCCCTGGCTTCTTATGTCCCCTGGGCTTCTGGCCAGCAGGTCAGCCATGCATGGGAATGTCAGGAGAGAGGCGACCATTTCTTCAGATTTGAAAGGAAAGTACAGTCTAGATTCAGTCAGCCAGAGGCTTAGGATGAGAATGAATTTGATAGCACTGTCTATCCCTTCATTTTCACAGATGGCTGCTTTTTCGGCCTGAGTGTAATCTTTCATTTCCTGTTACTAGAAACATAGTGAATCAGATCATAAATGTTCTACCACCACGATCAAGAAAATGTGTTTTTTAGTCTGAATAAGGCTGCTAATTCCCAGGAATTAGCCATTGCACAAAGCTGGAGTATTTGAAAACTCTAAACTGTTGGCTTTAGTGAGAAAGTGAAAGCCAGATAGCTTCTGAGAACCAGAGCAGAAATAAGTAAATACAGTTTCAATTTCAGGTGATTATTTATATTTGCAAGTAGAATTGACCCACAACAGGTAAATAAGCTATTAAATGATATGAAAGACCAGGTGTTCTCAAGGTGAAATCTATAACACAGCCAAGTGTGACTCAGGCCTGTGTGTGAGGCCTAAGGGCTTGATTGCTATGGCTGCCCCAGAGATCTTTCTGTGCTGTTCTGAAAATACGTGCTTTCTATTAGTTTGATTTTTTGAGACAGGGTTTGAGAGGTCCCCTTGACTCATCTTTTGCCTCCCAAGATTGTAGATGTCCACCACTCAACACTAACATGTGTTTCTGAATTAAAAGACAACAACAAAGTAATCGCCCAAGCTCCATTAAATAATAATAAACATGATTTCGGATCTCAGAGAACTGGTGTTTTCCAGCAATGGTACTAACGTATGAGATCCTGAACCGTCATCCAGTTTCCAAAACTCCGGAGTCAGTCAGGAACTAGTCATGTGTCAGCCCTGTTCATTAGAATATATGAATATCGCAATGGCTTAAGTTTTTAGTTTTACATCTCTTAATTTCATATCATCCTGTGATTGTTTGTAGTTTTATGAACCAGCAATGAAGCAAAATGCAGGAGGCTGGAAAGGCAAGGGGAGCCTGGGTGCTGAGTACCCACGTGGTCCACACATGTCACTCAAGAGTGTTAGAAATCCCAAAGCTTATCTATAAAAGGAGTCTTCCATGGTTCCACATTAGTATTAAATCAGAGCCAATCACATATCTGGGAAAAACCCTTTGTTGTTATTATTATTATCATTTATGTGATGTGTGCCCAAAGGCCATGAGATGCTGTGTGTGTGGACGTCAGAGGACAACTTTCGGGGTCTTATCTTCCGGTATGTGGGTTCCAGGAGTCAAACTCAGGCTTGTGCAGCAAACATCTTCCCCAGATGGACCATCTTGTTTCTAATTCACTTTTCTAGTGGTTTCTCATATAAAAGGCATGAAAGCTCCACAAAACTTTTAAAAGACTTCAAAAAAAAAAAAGTCCAAAATTTGAAACTATCACCTAATGACTTATCAGTTTCCATGATTCTATAAATCCATTGGCTATCCAGATGTGCTTATGGAACCAATTAAGTTATGGTAAGGGAAGCACAGGTACATCTTCCGAGTTGCCCCTCAGCCTCTGAAGCAAATTGCGTTTCTCCTCACTGGCTGGATCCTGATCTATGGGGACAAAGCCAGAAAGCCAGCAAAGCAGTCCTAACTGAAGGCTGTCAACAGGAGGCTGGACCAGCTTCTAAAGCTTCCACGGACACAGACTGGAAGCAGAAAGGCTGATATGCACATGCTCTGTTTCACACCCTTGCTGTCACATGGATCACACCCTTGCTGTCACATGGACCAGGATGCGCTTCCCAAGGGTGCTCCTGTTCTGTCCTCAAACGACAATGTTTAGCTTGATTCTGTGCCTTACATAAGTAACACTGCTTTGTGCATTGTTTCATTCAGTATTATTTCTGTAGATAATTGTGAGTGCCATCAAGGCCATCTTCACTGCTGTATATTATTCCGTATATGATTACCTCATATTGTACTTATTTTTTTTACTTGCTAGCTATGGGTAGTGTCGCCCAGTGCCTTCTTACTCAGAAGTCTGTTGAGGCTCGGCATCCTTGTCAGTTAGGGAGATTCCTGGCACAATGTAGCATTTCCAGCACATAGATTACATAGATTCCTTACCTCTTGGAAGAGTAAGAGGAATTTAGCTTTGTTAATTTCAAAAGGCGTGAATTAACTTAAGTGTCAGCCATCCTATTTCTCTCTTTCCCACAACAAGCACACTCATAACTGAAGAGTCAACACCGCCTGTGTGAGTGGCACCAGAACTAAGCTGCTGGGCGCCTGGCCCCACTGTTGCTGGATTTCCTTTGGCTTTAGTTTGTTGTAGAGAGAGTGTGGGTAGAAGCTGTTGGAAGTATTTTCCATTCTTCAGGTAAGATAAGTTCCAAATGCTTCCAATATCCCTTGTGCCTTTTCCTTGGGTACCATGGTAAGTTGACAGCGTTTAGATAAGATCACTACAGACGTGTTCCCCAAACATGGTCACCCAGCTTTTTCTCACATTTTAAAAGATAATATATCGTTTTTACTTCTCCAAAATATGCAGTTCTGGCAAAGTTAAGTAGATTTGGGTGGGCATTTTTATGAGAAAGCACCTACAGCCTCCAGGACTGGATAAAGACCTGCCTTAGATGCTGCCGCCTCCTCAAGCTTCCCAGGGCTTTGTCTGTTTTAACTACTTAAACCTTATGCCACAATAAGTAATTAAAAGATATATAGTCCATAAATTATCTTTGCAGACAGTATTTCATTAGCCACTCCAAGATAGGCAGAGAAGGTATGTGGATTGCACTGCATGGCAACACCCCTTCCGGCTTGCAGCTCTGCTGGCTTCTTATGCTGGAAATGTCTGTCACCCCTTTCTTAAATGCTCTTCTTCACTGAGTCCTCCTTTCTGCCTGTTGTCCCTATCACCAGGGTGAGGGGGTTAGTGGAAAGATATTCTAGGCTTTCTAGGGCTTGGCACACCTTCAGAGTCACCTTGTAATTTTATTTTTCAAATAGGAAGCACTTAATCCTTTCGATGGTGTTATGTTATCAGGCAGTGGTTCAGCAATCCAACATCACTGGCAAACCCAAGGCCAAGGCTGCACTGTCTCCCGGGATAGCTGAAATCTCAAGCCCACACTGATCTGAGGCTCGTCGATAAAGCCAGCCCAGCTGCTGGGCTGGTTCCTGCCAGAGTTCCCCTATAACCAACGGTATAATTCCCTACCTGCTCTTGAGTCAGATCAGGCAGCTACAGCCATGTGACCTTGGGTAGCCATGTCTTGCAAGGCCACACTGCTGCCATTTGCAGTGGGCCTGACCCATCATGTGACTTGAGACTCTGCGAGTCTTCTGTGTGTTTTCTCTACTATGTAGTCTGACCAGTTTACCGCACCGGGTGCCTAGACTGTTGCACAAGACAGTATTCATGAAAATCACCTCTAGCCCTCTGCAGCCTGTCATGCTGAGTCATGGGCTTTCTCAAAGTCCCCTTCGTCAGAGCTCCCAGCACTGCAGATACCATCAGTCTCCACGATTGGAAGAATGGAGGTTTTACACGGGCACCTCTCCCACATCATGCTGACTGCCATTCACCTTGCCGATCACAAATTATGTAGCATATTGTGAACCACCCCCATCGCTTAAAACTGAGCAAAGGTTCTGTTGCCTTTTCTCAGGCTGCTGTTGAGCCAATACCCCTTCTTAACAGGCTGGTTTTCACCAATACCTTTAATTACACCCGTTCTTTTTAATAAAGCTCATTTTTATTGACTTGCTCTGTACTTAATGAATTCTGCCTGGTGAAACGGGAGCCTACAGCATGGCATGCACAGTGACCCCAGATTAGAGCTGGAGGTGGGCTGTGGTTTTCTGTCTCCTTTGTCTGTTAGCTGTACATGCTTCCCCCCCTCCCCTCCCTCCCCTCCCTCCCCCTCCTCTCTCTCTCTCTCTCTCTCTCTCTCTCTCTCTCTCTCTCACACACACACACACACACACACACACACATGCTGAACCAACTTAGTTGAAAACTGTATCTCCCTATTAAATGGATTTCCCTTACTACATGGTATAAAATTCATAAAACTTTGCATTATACATTTTTTAAAAAATAGCACATTGAATCATAGTTTAAATGGCCTTTAAAGAAACTTCAAAAACGATTTCAGTAAAGCCAACAGTTGTTTTGATTGTAAGGATTTCCTTCTCTCCCCCACTCTCTCTCCCTCCATAGATGTGTGTGTGTGCACACGTGTGCATGTGTGTGCTGTTACTGATAGTTTTATAACAGTGTTTTCATAGCTAAACACATGGGATCAAAGATAGCATATATTTCACTAAAAAAATAAACAAAGACTTTATTTTATTTTATTTTATTTCAGTTTGGCCTGGTTTATGCTTCAGTGTGAGGCCAATGTTTCATTTACCTTTGGTTATCCCTCTGGAGTCCTGTTCACCACTGTCTAGCTTGCAGTTAGATCTTCTGCTAGTCCTTCAATGACACTGTTCCTGCACACAAGACTTTCTGTGACGCTTCATTTTAAATCCAGTGGCATCTCTTCTTAGCACGTCAGTGTTTTTCTTGTGTTTTGATAAGTTTGTCCTTCTCTACCCAATTGGGGTACACTACTACCCCGTCTTCACCACATTCTGATAACAGTCAGACCCATCTTCCTCCACTGCATCCCCCACTACAGGGGTCAGCCTGTAGCTGAAACAAGGCAGATGAGTGGCGTGGACAGATTTGGTTGAGGCCTCTCTCTGCAAGCTCCAGTCAGGGCACTTAGCCTTCTGGCCAACAGAGTACCACCAACTCACCTACATCTCAGCTTGAATTTCTTGCTCCCTTTTTCCTTTCTTCTCAAACCCCAGAGCCTTGTACATGTTGGCGAATGTTCCACACTGAGCTACACCCACAGCATCGTATTTAATCACAGGAATAGTAACCAAGTATTGGAATCTGAGAAAATTAAGCATAACAGATTTGAGCTATTGCGAGAAAGAGAAATCAAAGGAGCCATGGCAGACACTAAACCAACACCAGGGATCAATGAGAAAAGCTGGAAGCCATTAGCCTTCATGGATGGGTGGGAGGGACGTAAAAAGCCAACAGTGACACCATATAATAGAAAGTAAGACTCTCAAAGTAACCAGCTTTGTTGGAAACTGGTCACTATGTTTCTGCTCCTAGGAAAGCCAGAGGCATACTGCCTTGGCCAGTTCTGCCAATGTACGTTTTCAGAGCAGGAGGGCGGGAGGTAGGGGGGATGGGGGACGCCACTGTGTCTACCACTTTTACTCTACTGGACTAGATACACTACCCCAGCTCACTGCTCAAGGCTGTACATCTGCTTAGCAGTGCTTTCTTCCATCTGATTAGGCAGGTGCTGCTACTGGCACATACTTCCCTCATAGACAAAAGCAAAACCAAGGCAGGCGTGGTGGCTTAAATCCATGACTCGAGCACTCAGGAGGCTGAGACAGGACTGTGCATTCAAGTCCAGCATGAGCAATATAGCAAGAACTGCTCTTTCAAAAAAAAAAAAAATAGTTGAGGGAAACTGGTAGCTATCTCCCAGACTCCCTTGCAGCTGTGGCTACCACTAGGGCCTGGTTTTGCCGTGGAGACATAAAGTAATACCTACTGCCCAACAGTTTGACTTAATCCTGAATGTACTCGTTTGTAACAAATTCAAATTTACTAGTGACAAGGAGAACTGATCCTGGCAACACAAAACATCAGATCTACTTTTACAGGGGAAATTAAAGTTCAGAGAAGCTAAGTCAGTTGTCCAAAGTCACAGAGCCTGTGCATTTTGAGAGACTCAGAACAAGGCTCAGTCTTCAGATGGCCAGCTAAATTCCTGCTAAGTGAGGTTAACATTACATAAAAATAAAAATACATCCTAGCAACTGGGAGCTCATACTAAGTCTGCCTGTTTGCTTCCCGTGTTACCTGGATGACAGCTCTTTCATTCCAGCTCCAGCCTAGCCCTTCATGGAGCCTTGATTCGAATATTTCCCCATGTGAGTTCTGCATAGTGAAATCCATAACTTGCTCGTCTATGTTCCCTCTGTTGTTCTCAGCTCCTGCTCTTTTTAACTGACTGTGGACAAATCCATGCAGCTGTATCAACCCCCACCTTCTTCAATCCCCTTGTCCTCCACCTATGGCCTCCCCTCCTCCTGTGCCTTCCACTTCTTCACCTCTGTCAAGCATGCTCCCTAAGGGAACACACAAGAAGAGACCACCTTTCCCTTTTTCTTGGCAGTGTTGGGGGCCACACTCAGGCCCCACGGAGGCTGGGAGAGCCTCCCACTGAGCTTCCCCCCAGCTCACCCACACTATTTCTAACTCCTAAGCCAGGGTTTCAGAACAGAGCAGAAGTGGTTTCTTCCCGATTCTGCAGTCATTCATATCTGGGGGTGTGTCACTGAACCTCTCTGCCCCTGCATTCCTATGCTGGCTCTTGTATCCCACTATAGTGGGACATTCTGAGGAAAGATAAGATTTGATTCCGCTAACTTTGGTTTGTACCATATACTAATTATGGCTTTCAAGCTTGGAAAAGCAAAGATTAAAAGGCAAGGTTTCTTCCTCCAATACTACTGCAGATTGTGTGTGTGTGTTTCAATTAATGGTAAATCCTAGGCATTTGCACAGTCCACAGGAGCTCACATTTGGCAGTTCAGAAAAGGCCTAAATCCGAAAAGGAAGTCTTCGCTTTGGGTTATGCCTGAGGCTTGAAAGGCAAATGAAAGAGAAGACAGAAGAAGGTTTGATGTTGGGGGGTTCACCAGGACACAAAGACCCTGGGATCCAGGCTATGCCTGGGGCATTGTGTGCAGGCCATGGGACAGCCTTCCCGAATTGCTGTCATCGAGCAAGTTGCGTGGCATCAGAGAGGTGCTGAGCATCACTCACTTGTTACTGCTGAGTGGATGGTGACCTGACAGAGGCCACAGAAAGACACTTGGCCCAGAGAATCAGCAAGAGGTCTGGAAGTAAGGCAGCACACTGAAGGGAGAGAGTGGGGAAGGTCTGATGGATCAATGGGGGCGGTGACTCTGGAAGGGGCCCTCAAAGAAAGATTGTTTGAGATGCCAGGGTGGCTTCTCTTTTCCCTCTTTTATGTCACATTCTTCTGTTCAACAACCTCTTGACACTGGCTTAAATTTCCCTCCACCCCCTTTTCTCCTGGCTTCCGTCCTGGATGATTTCTTTCATCCTGCCCGGAGCCTTCATTCTTTCTAGTAAGCAAGAGGGAGGAAGGCGTTGCTCAAGCCCTTTCACCTCTCCTCAGCAGGAATTTTATTACAAAGACTAGAGGTGTAATAGCCAGGAAATTATTTATTTAAGGAACCAGGACTCAGCAAGAAGGAATCCAAGTATATATTCTGTAGTTGTGTTCAAATGGACAGAATGTGAAATTAATAAAAATGAATGAATAGCTCATGATTCTGAACCTTGGGAACTGAGTGAGAAAACTGGAGCTTGGTGTCCTGGTTCAAAGCAGTGATAGATGGATTGCCAGTCAGGTTGTGTGCTCAAAGGCAAGATGCTAAATGATATTCTCTGTTGTCTCGAATGTATGATAATTTGTTCAAGAGATGAAGATGGGAACCATGGCGATAGTGAGATAGTTTGGTTAAGAGGACAGTTGGGGTATGTTAGGCTCTTGCAGAGGACCGGTTGGTTCCCAGCACTATCGCAACCGCCTGTGAGTCTAGTTCCAGGGGATCTGACACCCTCTTCTAGCCTCAGTGGGCACTGGATACAAGTACTTACAGCAGGTACTCTCTCGCTCCCACTCTCTCACTCTCACTCTTGCTCTCTAAGGCAAGAGCTTTTGGACATAGCCCTAATAGCATTACCTGCCTTACTTAAAGAAAGTGAAAGTTAGGCAAGGACAAAGTGAAGGCCCTACAGAGAGATGAGAGGGAAGCTGTTGCCTGAGCCAGCATACCTAAGAGCTGTGGCGTTTGGTGCTGGTCACTTCATACTGAGAGCAGTCACCCTGGGAAGGTCAGGTGGGAAGGAAACCTTCAGCTGATGTTCTGTGCAAGTAGAAATGGAAGTGATGTGCAGCCGTCTAAACTTGAGCTAAGAAACAGGTAAGGAGCTGAGAGCATGGGTCATGTGCTTAATCCAAGCACTCAGGAGGCAGAGTCAGGCAGACGCTGCAAATTCCAAGCCAGCCAGGACTACATGATAAGACCCTGTCTCAAAATGTTAATTAGTTAAAGCACAGATAAAGATGTGCTTAACATAAGTTGTACCCAAAATATATTTACTGATTGTAGACATTAAGTAAGGAGAATAGGGACTGGAGAGATGGCTCAGCAGTTAAGAGACTACTGAAGTACTACTGAGAACCTAAGGTCCTGAGTTCAAATCCCAGCAACCACAAGATGGCTCACAACCATCTGTAATGAGATCTGATACCCACTTCTGGGGTGTCTGAAGACAACTACAGTGTACTTACATATAATAAATAAATAGGTAGATAGATAAATAAATAGTTAGATAAATAAATAAATGTAAGGAGAATAAGCAAATTACTTACTAAGGGACCATAAAAAACTGGTCTATTGTAAAACAAAGGGAGCCAGGCACGGTGGCGCATGCCTTTAATCCCAGCACTCGGGAGGCAGAGGCAGGCGGATTTCTGAATTGGAGGCCAGCCTGGTCTACAAAGTGAGTTCCAGGACAGCCAGGGGCTATAAAGAGAAACCCTGTCTCAAAAACCAAAAACAAAACAGAAGGAAGGAAGGAAGGAAAGAAAGGAAGGAAGGAAGGAAGGAAGGAAGGAAGGAAGGAAGGAAGGAAGGAAGGAAGGAAGGAAGGAAGGAAAGAAAAACAAAGGAACATTAAAGCCAGAAGTGATGGTTCAGACCTATGATGTCAGCACTCAGGAAACAGTCAGGTGCCTACCACATCCCTGACTACATAATGAGATCCTTTTCTCAAAAGACAAAGCATACAAAAATTTTAAAGACTAGTAAATAATTCAGCCTAAGCCATCATTATCATATGCCATGCATATACAAAATCATTAAATTGTCTGCCCTGTGTTTAAATTATTTAACATTGGGGCTGGGCATGTGGCTTAGAGGTAGAATACTTGCCTCATATGTGTCAAGTCCCAGGTTCCATTCCCAGTACCTAAGAAAAATAACATTGAAGTGTATGTCGCAGTGCTGCTCAGCCATCCTTCCCAAAGGGACGGGAAATAGAGGGGTCAGACCCACACAGTCTGTGTGAGCTGTGGAGGGGCTCATCTCTTTCTCCTGACTTCTCTGCTCAGGTCTCTGACCTTTGGTGAACAAACCTGCACAAAAAAAGTCCAAAGGGCAGGAACAGTTTTCTCATCAAGAGTAGAAGGTGTAACGATGATAAGTAGTACTGTACATTTGTTTTTCTCTCATTCATAAAACAATGACAAGAAAATCGTATCCAAATAGAAGCAACCTCCAACCAGCAGTGACATCATATGAGCATCACAAAAGCAATGCACAGCTCTTTTATTACTCACGGGAGCCCATCTTTTACTACTCTGAAGGAGGTCATTCTCATATATAAATCTAGGATTCATCTGATTTCCCACCTTCCTTTCTGCTAAGAATATTATTAGAAGCCATTGCTCAGCTTAGAACTCCTTCTAAATGTTCTCACAGTTCCTTAATTGTGATGTTTACTTTTGATAGTTTCTTTGCATCTCCTGAAGCTCGTAGAATGTTTTAAGAGAAACACTGGACTACTTAGGCAGCAGTGTGTGTGTGTGTGTGTGTGTGTGTGTGTGTGAGAGAGAGAGAGAGAGAGAGAGAGAGAGAGAGAGAGAGAGAGAAAGAGAGAGAGAGAGAGATTGTTCACTGCTGCTGTGAACAAGCATTGCATTGTATATTATATGGAGCTGTCTCCTTGCTCCTTGAACAGAGCACCTGGTGTTACTGGTTTCAAAGAATATTTTCAGATTGGCAGTTGGAGTCTCTTCATAGAAGTGTAACAGCGCTTCCCAGAAAGCTTGAAAGCTGATACGCAAAGAGAAGGAGAATAGAGAATAGGTGTCACCCTCTGAAAGCACAGGAAGCAGCCACAGGTCCTGCCATTCAAAGAGGAGTCCAAGAGAAATGGAGACGGCTGAGAACCAGGTTTACAGTTGGGTGGGAGTGCAGGACGACTGAGGAGCCCCTCAAAACACCATCCTGACAACCAGTTTCTCAGGAGCCTGTATGCAACAAAACAGAGTATAGACTACAGGCCTCATGCATGCTTCAGGCAGTATCCTGCAAAGTGTTCATCCCAAAGCTAGAAATGACTATCCATTTATGACAGCTTGCTAAGTGTCTCAAAAATACCATCCATCTGTCAAAAGGAGGAAAAGCAGGTGGACTACAGACATTTCATAACAGATCTGGCCTTCATTGGGAAAAATCACAATGCTTCAGCTCGAAGGCCAGGTTTCCCATAACCACTAACCTCCACTTCCTGGACTCTGCACATGCAAGGTTAATAATGAAAGTTAAGATGAAAAATGCTCAGTCAATCCCGGAGACATAAGGTCCGTCCCTCATCTCACCCTGCATCCTACGGCTGTGAGGGCCTCCTGCAGCTGCTCAGTGAGCAGAGATCATTCTACAGACACCAAACTTGTATTAACCCATATATGGGGTAAATCAGGGCCGAAGGAAGCACCCTTCTCAAAAGTTTCTTTCACAAATGGAGTAGGTGTCTCAGCTCGTCTACCTAAGATTGTGTTCCATGAAAGCACCAGACCCAAATTTTTATTGCACATCTATAAATAAACATTTAGCAAGGTTGTGGGAGGGAGTATAAACTAAGAAAAACCTAGAAACCTGAAATGTGAATGTTTGTTTTGTGTCTTCAGCCTTTTAATAATTATAGTGACTTATTTTTCTATAGTCTGTATTAGGAAACAATGCCCTCTACCATCATCTGGAACTCACAATTTCATTCATAAACCATATTTACCCCAGGACAGGCACATGTGTGATGGAATAAGCACAAAAAAAAATATCTAATTTTCTTCTGGACAACATTGTGATGAAAGGCAGATTTTCATTTGTATTTATTTCACTGGTTAGAGGATAGTCAGAAAAGTGCGGAAATAAATCAGTACGAGCACAGCATATACAAACTGTTATACATAAAGGCTGGTGGCCATTTTCATTTTCAAAGACCAGCATATTCTTTGGCAAGATGCAAAATACCATCAAACTAAGTATTAAACAGCACAACAGAGCTATCAAAAAGCTTTCTGAGAAAGCTTCTTCATGATTACAGGCTTCACACTCTGGAACCCATAGTGTCTGAGGCACTCAAATAAGTTGACCATTTTCATATTAGTATTATCAAGTGTCATAGCAAATCAGGCCTTATACTATTGTGGTGGTTTGAATGAAAATGCTCCCATAGGCTCATATATTTGAATGCTTAGTCATTAGGGGGTGGTACTATTTGAGGAAGATTAGAAGGATTAGGAGGTATGGCCTTGTTGTAGTAGGTTTGGCCTTGTTGGAGGAAGTGCTTCACAAGGGCTGAGCTTCAAGATTTCAAAAGCCTACAACAGGCCCAATGTCTGTCTTGGCCTGTGGATCAGGATGTAGCTCTCTCAGCTGTTGCCCCAGTGCCAGGTGTGTCACCATGCTTCCTGCCACAATGATAATGAACTAAGCCTCAGAAACTATAAGGAAGCTCCCATTTAAAGGCTTTCTGTCTCTTTGCAGCAATAGAACAGTTATTAAACAACTGTAAACACTGATTGTCGATGTCACTGTGTAGGCAAGGCTTGGAGGTCAGAAATGCAGCACAAATAAAGTCTTCTATATATTCTCTAAGTTTACAAGTTTGTTATTAGTTGGTATGAGCAGAAAGTTGACTGTAATTCGATGAGAAAAGATGGAGGGAGGAAGTAAGAATGGACAAACGTTAGCAAAGGCAGAGCTGCAGGAGAAGGATGGGCAGTGGGGCTGGGATCCTCCTTGCTGTACTCTCAAGACTGGAGGGAGTCCTGATAACGGGCTGTAGACCATGATCCAAAGCCATCCTTCCCCACATCGGCCATGCCACCTTCCAAAGCAGGGAGATAGGCTGCGTGCCTTCCACTCCTTACTTATGCAATGGTATAGGTATAATTAGGCATCTATTCCTGTCCTCTGAGGCTAGTCTTCCACCTAACTGCCCACTTCTGCATAAGTATTTTAAATCCAGCCCTTACCAGGAAATTATGAAACAGTCTGTGCCTTGTTTTCCTTCCCACCAGCCCAAGAGGGATTTATGCTCTGCCATGCACATGTGTGGTATGTGGTATCTCAGTCCTTTCTTGGGAGCATATTGGAAGTTGTCAGGTGACCTGCATACCCTTGGATCATGTTAAAGCAATATCATTCTTTGTAGCCTTGCTTTGAAAAACATGAAAATGAAGCTATGTACAGACCAAGAAACTACTGGTGTCTCCAAAATTGCCCCACAGAACAAATGAGTCCACAGGGGCTTAATCCTAGCACTCAGGGGAGAGGCAGGGGGAATCTCTGTGAGTTCGAGGCCAGCCTGGTCTACAGAGTGCGTTCCAGTACAGCCTGGACTATATAGAGAGATTCTGTCTCCAAAAAGTAGAAGAGGAAGAGGAGTAAAAGGAAGAGGAGAAGGAGAAGGAGGAAGAGGAGGAGGAGGTGGAGGAAGAGGAGGAGGAGGAGGAGGAGGAGAAGGAGAAGGAAGAAGAGGAGGAGGAGGTGGAGGAAGAGGAGGAGGAGGAGGAGGAGGAGGAAATAATCACCACCATCCCCTGCTGGAACATTCTCCACAAGTTCCCCTGTGTACTTGCTGATTGACCAGCCTCACCTGCAGCAGTTAGATGTGGTGTTATCCTGGAGTAGGGGAAGAATTTTCAAGCTAACAGTCATCAAATGGTATCTCTTTTCTAATGGGAGAACAGTGACCTTCCCCAAATCACCTTCATCAAGAGAACAACTGTGCTGGCTTGACACAAGCTAAAGTCATCTGAGAGGAGGGGACCTCGATTTAGAGAATGCCCCCATACGATCTAGCTGCAGGCAAGCATGTAGGACCTTCTCTTGATTAGTGATTGATGGAGGAGAGCCCAGCCCATGGTGAATGGTGGCATCCCTGCTGGTAGCCCTGGGTTCCATAAGAAAGCAAACTTAGCAAGCCAAGAAGCAGCACCCTCCTTGGCCTCTGCATCAGCTCCTGCCTTCAGGTTGCTATCTTGCTTGAGTTTCTGTCCTGACTGCCTTCAGTGATGGAGTACAATATGGAAGCGTTCAGCCAAATAACCCTTTTCTTCCCAACTCGCTTTTTGGTCGTGGTGTTTTGTCACAGCAATAGAAACCCTAAGACAACAACAGTGCCCCTGTTCCCACACCCTTCTAGTTTTCTTTTGGTTAAGCATAGTGACAACTAGCACTCCAAGCACAAAGAGGACATGGGGTGTCTTCCAGACACAGAGTATTTTAATAAGACACTGTTCTAAGACGCTGAGGACCTTGACGATATAAACTGGGCTTGGGACGACCCTGGGTTGGCAGCGCTTCTGAGAAGAGGAACAAAGTGATGCACCATGCTGACCTGTGTGAATGATCTGATAAGAGAAACATCCCATCAGGGGCTGTATACGCTCGTGGTATTTCTGTGATCTCTATGTACTCAGGATGGGAGCCTCACAGAGGAGCTGCTTCCTGGAAGCTGCTCCTCTCAGGGACACCGCCCACATTGAGCTGCATGGATGCCAAAGCAAGGAAGAGTATGCCCCAATTATGTTTTGGAAATTCCTACTGAATGCATAGATTTGGCAGCATACCAGGGCCCTTAGTAACAAGCCACTGGGTATTGTGTCAGCACTGTAGGTGTGATGATAGCAACCTGTGTGGGATGTGACAGTATGTGGGGTCAGAGTTGCCTGAGCTTGGGATTCAGCTTGGATTTCAGTGGCAACCCTACACGTGGTGGGGTTGCTGTTTGAGATCCTGGCCCAGGGACTCACCCTATCTAGAGCTGACTTGTTAGGGAAAGCTCTGCTTCTTGGAAGAGGGGAGGGTGTAGGTGCATCTCCAAAAATATCCCAGCTGCTCAAAGTTCCCTTGAAAATGCCAGGCCATTCAAGTAGCTTTCAGGATCCATGTCAAGAGTTTTGGATTCCTATATGGAAGACATCTCTAAAATGATTTCTATAGACTGGAAGGCATGCCTTCAGTACAAATACAATTTTAAAAGCCTATCATAAGCAGCTTCCATTCTCCGTGTTTGTTGTGAATTAAAACTGTCATCACAAATGAGCCTCTCTACTTGCCAAGTAAAAGCACTGGGTATACCTGAGGTGTCCGTCAAATGTTATCTCCAACTCTACTTCAGTAATCCAATAACCTTGCTGGGTTAACATTAAGTCAACTGTCATTGAAGTTAGAGAAAAATTAATTTTGGAAATTTCCTTAAAATTAAAAAAAAAAACCACTCCAAATACGATTAGTTTAAAAAAAGCTGGCCTCTGTTCTCTCAAGTCATTAGGTTGGAGATGTAGTCAGAGCTGGGTGATCGGAACATTTTTAGGTCACACTGTTGTTTTCCATGAAACTCTAGTGTGGCCCTGTTTCCTGGCCACAGGAATGTAAGAACTTGGCATATGCCCTGACCAGGATCGGGTGGGATAATATATAATTAATGTCAAGCATTATTGCCCTTCTCCAATGCCATCCACCCACTGGCCAGCATCAACTTCCTCCTGATCTCTCTGTGCTCAGAGCTCACTATATACCATTTGGTTCTGATCCATCTGGATAAAGTTCTGGTTTCCTCCTTGAACATCATATAGGAACCAGATTTGTGCATCAAGAAACAGCTTTCTTATGTCTTTGTCCTGAAGGTTCAGAACACATCACTGTTTGACAGCTTAGATAATAGTCAAGTTAGTGTATTTTTTATTTTGTTTTAAAGAAAATGCTAAAGCTGCTGGACTTATTGTTGTTCTCAGTTTTTTCCACTTTCTCCTTGGGGTGGGAGAGGCTTTGAGTAGTCTCTCTCTCTCTCTCTCTCTCTCTCTCTCTCTCTCTCTCTCTCATCAGATCTATCAGCTGATGAGCTGATAAAGTGAAAGGTATTGGAATACTGAGAAGAAAAGTAAAATTACTATTTCTGAGTATTGCAGGATAATACTGAACTGGCGGCAAAAGAGAAACCAGGAGACTCGAATCCATTATTATGATGCTGGATTGCCTAATCATGAAGACTAAGTCCCCGAAGTCACTCCTCCATCCAATATTAGTGTATGGAATTAAAGCTGAGAATTTTAATTATATAGTAGTTCCACCTATGAGGTTCCCAGAAAAGAGATTTATAAAGCAAATTTAGAAATGAAGTGCGAGAGGCAGGTGTGAGTGGGCATGCTGCCACCAGACTGGCATTCATGTGCCCTAGTGTGCCTGCCTGCTGGCTCTCAGAATATGAAAAACGTGTTTCTTCAATGAATAGTGCTGAATGCCACCTCTGTCAGCCTCCATGTACCCTTCCCCTTCTCTTTAGGCCCAGAGATCACTCAGCGCTGTGATCCAGAATAACACCCAGCTCAACCATCGGAGACAGTTCCAGCCTGTTAGCATCACTGGCCAAGGCTGAGGCTTGCATGCATTATCTACCGATGGACATGTTAACAGAACTGACCAAATAAGGTCACTTCCTTAGAGAAGAAGATCAAATAGATACATCCGTGAGAAAACTATGATAAAGCTTTCAAGCCCAAGTTAAAGGACCTGTGGGTGCATATCCTCTTTGTACCCAGTGACTTAGGCTGGGAAGTATATTTATCTCGGTGATAACATTACAGATGGAAAGGTGAGAGTGCCCAGGTTTGAATGGCTCCCTAGAGAGAGGACTGCTTTTCTCTCTGAGAGCTGTGGTGGCAGCAATGCCTGGAGCCTACCTGGCCCCAGCACAGCTCCACACCACTGATGTGGCCTCAGTGTTGCAGGCTGGCATGTAGAGGATGATTTCTTTCTGTGTGTTTATAGGTTTGGCTAGATCTCTGAAATTCTTGCCTTTTCCATTGGAAAACTGGTATCAGACCACATAGTGATCCAGCTTATATGCCTGTCAGTGTCCAAGACAAGGACAGAGTTATTCTTTAAGCACCTTAGTTCGTGGAGTATAGAGTACACTACAGGATCCATTGCTAACTAGAATGTCTGTATTTTAATCTTAATTCAGCAAACACCTACTGTTTCTATCTTAGCAGACGAGCCGAAAAAATGTGTTTGTTTGACTGCCATACCCGGGGATCCATCCCATAATCAGCCTCCAAACGCTGACACCATTGCATACACCAGCAAGATTTTGCTGAAAGGACTCAGTCTCTTGTGAGACTATGCCGGAGGCTTAGCAAACACAGAAGTGGATGCTCACAGTCAGCTATTGGATGGATTACAGGGCCCCCAGTGGAGGAGCTAGAGAAAGCACCCAAGGAGCTAAAGGGAACTGCAACCCTATAGGTGGAACAACAATATGAACTAACCAGTACCCCCCCCCCCCCCGGAGCTCGTGTCTCTAGCTGCATATGTAGCAGAAGATGGCCTAGTCGGCCATCATTGGGAAGAGAGGCCCCTTGGTCTTGCAAACTTTATATACCTCAGTACAGGAGAAACACCAGGGCCAAGAAGTGGGAGTGGGTGGGTAGGGGAGTGGGGGGGAGGGTATGGGGGACTTTTGGGATAGCATTGAAAATGTAAATGAAGAAAATACCTAATTTTTAAAAAGTTTAAAAAAAGGAAAAAATAAAATAAAATAAAATAAAGGAAAGTTAGTAATAAAAAAAAAAATACAAGAGTGTCAGTCATGGCAGCTAAACCCAAATCCCAGCCCTTGTGAGGCCAAGGCAGAAGAATTGCCCTTCATTCAAGTCTAGTGTTGACTGTACAGTGAGCTCCAGGCTAGCTTGGGCCACAGTAAGAGTCCCTCCTCAAAGCTGAATTGTGTGTGTGTGTGTGTGTGTGTGTGTGAGAGAGAGAGAGAGAGAGAGAGAGAGAGAGAGAGAGAGAGAGATCATTAAAAAATAAGTGCAACTATCTCTAAAAATATAGAATTTTAGCTAGATGTACTAGCCTACATGCCTATGTCCACAGAACTTAGGAAACTAAGACAGGAGGATTACTGTATGTTCAAAGCTAGCCTGAATTACATAAGACTCAGCCTCAAAAACACAAAAAATTAAAAACCCAAAATACAGAATTTTACCAGTACAGGTGTCCACAGGAGTGATAAGCAAAGGTCAGAAGAAAACTCCAAGCTCCCACAGTCCTCTGGGCCTTGTATCCATCCCTGATACCCATCCCTGCTAGGGCCGCACAAGCCCCTTCAGCTCCTGCTGGGAAGAGCACTGCCCTTCCCACCTCCCACCTACCCAGCCTTCCTTGTTTTTTTTCATTGTTTTTGAAGCAGAGACTATACTGTGCACTCAGAAGATCCCCAACTGGATAGATGATTGATAACTTGGGCACACTTTAGTGAATTTTTTTTCTCAACAGAATGCAAGATGAGAGCTTCCATTTCTTATCCTGGGTTAATTTAGGCTCACCTATGTAAAGTAGGTTCTATTTAAAGTCCTGTGTATCAATGGTGGGGGCCTATTTTAAATAGACCACATATTATTTCAGATTTTCCTTTGTGCATAGTCTCACATAGTGTGTTTATTTATATTTCATTCAGCTTTGGGGTTTTAAGTGTGCCATAATGTGGGACTGCAGACTAAAACCCACCCTGCTATTGTGAGTAGTGTTCATACTGTGAGCAGATTAAAACCCATGCTGTCCACACAGCTGACTGTTGTGAGTAGTGTTCACACTGTGGAATCATAGTCTTCCTGCAAGCACACAGATTGCTTTCAGAATTGAATCCAGATTTTGAACCATTATATGTGTGTGTGTGTGTGTGTGTGTGTGTGTGTGTGTGTGTGTATGTGTGTGTGTGTGTGTGTATGTGTGTGTGTGTGTGTATGTGTGTGTATGTGTGCATGTGTGTGTGTTCAGGGAATTTTGACTTGGCTAACACTAAGGCACTGTGCCTTAGGTTTTCATCTGTCCTTTCACCTGCATCTAGCCATTCAATATTTATTGAACTTGAGTTCATGTTAAAGCTGGGGGTATAATACCCCCCTTTTATTCCACTGGCCTAGTGATATGCAGGCACATGTATCCTCACATTAAAAAGCTATAACAGGTACATAGGTAAGGATTTCTGAGAGTGCAAAGGAAAGAATGACTCACCCGAGGGGATGAGGGGGTGTTTCAGGGAAGAGGTGACAGCTTAGCTGGATCTTAAGTCACGGGTAGTGCTTTTTCTTTTCAGGCGAAGACTGGAGAAAAGAGCCATCTAAGCAAGGGAATAGCCACAGAAAAGCCGTAGATTACCTTGGTCTGTCCCTGGGCTCAGTAGTGACTGTGAGAACTTCCATTCCTGGTTTGGCTCGCTCTGATCTGCCCTGAATAGAGATTGTCAAATCCATCAGGGATATGTATCCTCTCCCTCCCCCCTCCCCACCTCTCCCTCCCCCTTTCCCCCTTTCCCTCTCCCTCCCCCTCCTCTCTGCCAATGTAAATCTGGTTGAGAATGTTAGACTCAGTTGTCACTGTTGTAAGGCCACTAGATGCAATGGCCATTGGCCCCTGACCTGCATTCCTGGCTCCCAGGGCCTCTTTCCCTTAACACATACATGCCTCTAAGAGAGTCCTATGTGAGCAGAGCCCAGAGCTGCTCAGTTGCCTAAACTGATGCCACAATGCTGCTCCTGCAGTTACATCACTATGCTAGGTTGCCACGGATCACAGTGCAGTGTAGAGCTGGCCCAAGTAGTTCAAGCAGTAAGCTGTGACCTGTGGCCCTGTGGGAGAGTGAGCATTAGAATGACCATTTCTAGGGGGTTTGTGTCGTAGAATTCCACAGTGCCAAGAGTTATATGGCTGTTTTCATCTTTAGCAACAGCTGAATCCTGTAAGTGTGAGCTGGACTTTGGGTCCTACTATACCACTTGTCCTCTACCCTGAAGACACCACCCTTCACCTTCTACAGACACCCACTTCCCACTACCACAGACTGAAATGTATAGTCATTGTGTCACTGCACCTTGGAGGACATAGTCCCACTGCTGGCTTTATAATCATATAAGCAACACACGCAGCTGAGTATGGAGACACTTACAGGCCACGCCCCCTTAGCCCACAGTGTACCATATAAGGCTGGGCAACCTTGGATTGCCTTCAGAAGTGTGTACTTGGTAGCACTGCCTTGATTTCTACTTTTACTCGTCTCCATTTAAAAGCGTTATTGTGTGTGCTAAGTGCTATTCAAATGTAAGGCCTCAACATGGATGTCATGGTCATCATTATGTGAAAGAAGAGTGTCTACAGTTCAGTGCATAATTGGCGTGGAGTGTCTGGCAAAGGGACCTAAGTCTCCCAGCCCACAGCACCTGACCTTCCCAGTCCTTCTCTACTGCAGCCACTCAGCCAGGGTTTGAGAGTAGAAATAAGTCATCAATCTAGGGATGAAATTGTCCTGCTTAGCTTTAGCTGTCGACTTGGCACAGCCTACAGTGATTCGAGGAGGGAGTCTCAATTGAGAAATTACCTATATAGGCTGGCTGGTGAGCATGTTAGTGGGAGATGCCCATTGTGGGCCGCACCATTCTCTAGGGAAGTGGTCCTGGGCTGTTACAAGAAAGCTAGCCAATCATGGGCCTGTGAGCAAGCTGGCAAGCCATGTTCCTCCATGGTTTCTGCTTTAAGTTCCTGCCCTGATGTCCCTCAATTATGAACTTAAATCTTTATCTCCCCTAAGTTGCTTTAGTCAAGAGTGTTTTTTTCATCACAGCAACAAAAAGAAAACTAGATCAGAAATCATTTCAGTTCATTTTATGATTTAATCTAAAAACAAGAGTAAATTCTAAGTTGAAGGTAAATCCACTCAATAATTTTTATATTATAATGAACATATTTTTAATTATATCTGAAAATGAAATAAGCAAACAAATAATCTGCAAAGAAAAAATGTTTTTGATGGTGTTGGGATGGAAGACAGGGTCTCGATCTGCTAGGCAAGCACAGCATCACTGAGCTGTACCCCCTGCCCTGAAACATTGTTCTTCAGGGCTCTGCAAAATTTTAGCTTTTTTGATGGCTGTTATATTGCAGTCAACTGGCATGTGTAATAAAATAAACTTTGTGAATGTGCAGTATTTTAAGAGCTAACCAGAGTAAGTGTGAAAGAGCGGGTATGGTAGATAAGTGTTGGATTTGTAGCTACTGACCGACTGCTGGGGAGAATTCCTGTTTTAGGTCTTTATTGAGAAACAACTTTCTGTTCCCTTTATTTTTTTTTTAAGAGATTAAAAAATTGTTAGTCCAGGCAGGTGATTGTAAGATGCGAGGAAGACATTAGATTCTCTGGATCTGGGGTTAGAGTTGTAAGCCAACTGACATGGGGCCTGCAAACCAAGCTCAGGGCCCCTGGATGTGAGCACTTATCACAGTGCATCTTTCCAGCCGGAGAAACAGTCTACATAGTCCTATTTCATAGGTGACAGGGCTTACTTATTTTGGATACCTTTTTTGTTTTTTAAGACAAATTCTCCCATAAACAAGCTGGCCCTGAACTCATCGAATAGCTAAGGGTGATCCAATCTACTGACCCTCTTGCCTCCCCTTTTTCATGAATTCCAGACCTGGGTGCCCACAAAACCGAATGGGTGTGTTTTTCTGGATAGTTAAGCCTTAAGTGAAGGTGTACTGGATACAGACAGGAAGCCAAGGGAGGAAATGGGACAGCACAGTGCTGTGGGGGAGCGCACAGTGTGCTGCAGTCACAGGCACACATGCAAGGAGGGGGCTACCCTCTGACTCAGGGATAAATGCTTATCTTTAAACCCACCAACAATAGTTCATGGATACTGTAGTTTATAAACTGTCACAGGTGTTGCTCTCCTGTGGGGAGGTGGCTTCCCTTCTTATAATACTTGCTAACCACTAAAAAGAAGGAGGGGGAGGAGGGGGGGAAGAGGGGAAGGGGAGGTGGAGAAGGAGGAGGAAGAAGAGGAGGAGAAGGAGAAGGAAGAAGAAGAAGAAGGAGAAGGAGAAGGAGAAGGAGAAGGAGAAGGAGAAGGAGAAGGAGAAGGAGAAGGAGAAGGAAGAAGAAGGAGAAGGAGAAGGAGAAAAGAAGAAGAAGGAGAAGGAGAAGGAGAAGGAAGAAGAAGGAGAAGGAGAAGGAGAAGGAGGAGAAAAGAAGAAGAAGAAGAAGAAGAAGAAGAAGAAGAAGAAGAAGAAGAAGAAGAAGAAGAAGAAGAAGAAGAAGAAGACGAAAAGAAGAATTCTTTGAACGTTTCTGCTTCCTGATCCCACTTTAAAGACAGGTATTACATTTTTAGCACAGAGACCTGCCCCTATGATTCCTATCTTAGAGAATTAGTCCTGTTCTTTGGCAGTTTTCTTTTAAAGACAACCAGAGGGAGTCACTTACTAACCACAAGTACAAAATGTTTTAACAGCAAATCTGAATTAAAAACTCAGTAACGTGGAACAAATGAACCCCTCATCTCATTTCCCAACTAAAACCCTGGTTACATTCTCCCATTTCTAACCCTTTCTTACTGCAAGCCATCAATCCACTGACTTCCTCCCGCTCCTCTGAGCTTTGAACTGTACCTTTACAGAGCTATAAATTAGCATTTCACTGAACTGCACTATAATTTGCATTAATTTTTTTAGAGTCAAAGTTGTCTATCTGGAAAGACATCTTTATAGTCCTTAGAATTTGCTCAGAAAAAGTCATGCCCAACTAAGATGTAAAACATAAATTTAAAAAACATACTTGTCTTTTATCTCAAGATGGGAAAATAAAAATGTGTGTGTGTGTGTGTGTGTGTGTGTGTGTGTGTGTGTGTTTCCCACTCTGTGATCCTGAATTCTCTTTGCTCCCTCGTTAGTCCTGGTGTGGTAGATGGGAGTCGAGGAAGGGCAGAGTACCGCTCTCACCCACCCAAGACAGGCTCAAGGGTGGGGGTGGGTGTCCAGGGCATATACAGTTACTACATTCTCCACGGTTTTCTTTGGGACACATGTTGGAAGAATGGTCTGACCCCAAGGGGACAGAGCTTCTCACTCTGGTATGTCCAGGCTCAAGCTCAGCAAAGCGGCACCGACCAGGTGTTGCAAATGGCCCTTGTGAAGTGCCTCAGATCAGCCCCTCTGTCCTCTGTCACATAGCCAGTTATTGAGCCGGAAGAGGGGTTAGAGATGACACTGTGCATCATTCTGGGATGCTGTCAGAGCAAAAGTGCCCAGCTGTTCTGCTGTGGACCCAGATCGCCAGAGTACAAGCCTTCAGGAAGTGTCCGAGCTGCTGGCCCACTGTGGCACCTGTCTATCATGTGCTTGTATGCTCCTGCCCAGGATCCTCCCACGAGCTCTTGGCATCCACTGCCTGCTCTGCCCTTTTCCACACTGCATCCTGCAGAAGCTGGGTCTTTGGTGCAATTTGTTTTCCAAGCTTTAAAAATAAAATTACTGGGAGGGTAAAAGAAACCTAAAGCCCAAAGTCCTCGGGCATTACGCCACCAAACTCCTTTAGCTCCAGCTTTGTTTTGTGTGTGTGTGTGTGTGTGTGTGTGTGTGTGTGTGTTTTGGTTTTGTATGTGTGTCCCTTTGAAATAGACACAGTTTGGGTTGAACCTGCACTTCCTAGCATCTGGAGAAGAGGAGGAAGAATATACTATTTTTAAAAGAAACTTGCTGGAAAGTATACAAGACCTGATAATTAAAAAAATAAAGGCCAAACGCTCAGCTGCACAAACAGCCCTTGTTCTCCTCCAGCAAAGGTCTGTTAGGAATGCCCACCTTCTTCTCCCTGAGAAGAGCAATTAAGGAGCCAGGAAGCATCAGTTCTGGTCTGTTTTCTAGCAGCCTGCTCAGTCACTCCTTTGATGTAGCTTTGAGCAGGAGGGGAGCCCCAGCCAGGCTCTGGGCTACAGAAGGTTTGTAGGCATTGTGCTCCACAGTGCACTCCCTCTCTCGGAGCATGTTTTTTTGAATTAGAGTGTACACATCTGTCTTTATAACCAGCCGCTTTTCTGGCCCCAAACAAGCTCTCTGTGAGTTTCCCCAACCAAGCTCAGTGGGATCTCTGTCAGCTGCAAGATTTATGTCATCTTGTCCAGTCCTGAGAACTGTTCCTTCGGCTTCTCACATCTGGATCTAATTGGAAAGACATTAAGTGCAGTGGAAAAGCAGATTTGGGGCTGTCCTTTATAGACATCCCCGTTAAAGGAGCTGTCGGCTGTAGGTTTGTGTAGGATGAGCCAAGGCAAAGTCTCAAAGAGTGCAAAGCACAAAATTATGAACGAGCTGTTAGAACCGAAAAAGTCCTGGGCCAGGGTGATATCTCTTTCAGTTGCTTCAGGAGGGAAACAGGCACAAAACTGCCAAGGGCAGCCTTAGTCCCACAGTGTGTGGGACCCACACAAGATGAGTGGGCCTTTGGTGTTTGGGTGGCTTGGTGTCTTCTGTGCTGGCACTTGAGTGTGTTTACACAAACATTTTAGAGAAGAGGGGGGTGGCTGGTAAATACAAATGCCGTCACCTTCTTGCTTCACTGTCCCCTTTAGGGTGACCACACCCTGTGGTGTCTTGATACGAAATAATAGAAGCATCAAGTCAGCTGGGAGCAAAGACTGAACACTATGTGACCAGAGACAAAGTTCTTTTTCCTTCACCTTCTGGTTGAGCAAATTATGAGGTTTCAGATAAACCCATCCAGGTGGTAGGAAGAGAACCCTGAGATGGTCAGCATGTGCCAGTGTTCAGAGTATCTCTAAAAGCAGTTGTTGAAGCATTGGGAACAGTTCAGTGGACACAGGGCTTGGTCTTAAGGCCCTTGTGAGGAGCTGAGTTCCAGTCCCCAGCACCCTTGCAAAAGCTGTCTATGAGCACCCACCAGTAATCTCCATGCAGGGGACAGCAAATTCCCTGGGCTAGCTGGCCAGGAATCTATCCAAAATGGCACTCAATGAGAGAACCTGCATTAAAACAAACAACAAACAAACAAACAAGATGGAGAGTCCTACAGAAAGACAATCAAAGCCTCCACATTTGTACACACACAGGCGAGTAGACTGTATACACAAGCATTCAGTGCATGTTTGAGGGTAAACACACACACACACACACACACACACACACACACACACATCCAGCTGTTACCAGAATGTCAGATTAAGTAGATGGCTGCCCTTGCACACTGCTGGGAGGGTAATGATGCTTTCACTGTGTGCAGAGGGATCCCATAGGCACAGTGGGCACTGAGGGAAGCTGAGGGGTCCCCAAGCAAGCTCCATTCGTCTAGGCGTCTCCATGGAATCTAGCATAAGAGTAACCTGAGGAGGCAGGGAGCCAAGAGGAGAAACTCTGGCCCCTCCTCCAGCCTCCTGATTGGCTTTCCTGCTGCAGGGACAGATCTGAGCATATAATGTTCTGTTAAAATTCACATGTCTAGTCCATAGTCTTTGACCTGTTACGAGAGTCCTTCTATGGATTGAACTGTGTCCACATCAATTGACACATAAAGCTTATCTACTGAATTCCAGAGCCTCAGAATGTGACCCAGCAACACGGGGTGCCCCTTTGTGTGGCATTGCCACATGTGCCATGGAAGATAGAGTGTCTTGGACATCTTTCCTTTCCGGGCCCCAGTGAAAGGCCATTTTCCTGTTCTCTCTAAAATAGTTTTCTGAAAAAACAAAAACAACAACAACAACAAAACAAAACTGAACATAAATGCTAGCAGGAATCACACTCCTGGGTATTTATCTCAGACAAATGAGAATTTATGTCCATGCAGATGTTCACAGTAGCTTTATTTATTAGAGTCAAAAACTAGAGTGAAAAAAGCTGAAAAAAAATTTAACAACTTTAGTTTTCCAAGTAACACTGTACCTTAGATGACTCTTCTTGTCAGACAAACAACTCTATTCTGCTTCCTTGAAATACTCCACTGTGCGGCTATATCATAATGTACAAAGTCGCCTACTGATAGATAATTAGATTGCTCTTAACTCTTAAATAATGCTGCTATGGGCATTTTTTTAAAGCATTTCATGTCCATTACATATATAAGATGAATAACATTTTAAGACTTGTCAAACTGCTTTCTCGTAAGGTTGTAAGAAGTTACACCATTTTACAATTTGGTCAGAAATGCAGGAGTGGCCCATTTCTCTGCTTGTCTCTAACTTTTTAATCTCAGCTGTCTTGCTGTGTGACATGCACAGCACAGTCTCAATGGAATGAGGCTGAGCACCTTTGTATGTGTTGATTGGTCAACCCTGTGGCCACCCCATTTCATTTCCTGATTGGACATTTTGGGTTTTGCTATTGACTCTAAGTTCCTTATGTATTCTGGATGCTAGTCCTCTGTCCTATAAGTGGTCTGTAGATGTAGCCACTCAGTTATGGCTTGGGTTTTTATTGTTTTCTTTTTAGCTCTTTCCCAAGGTCTTACTCACAGTAAAAGTTGTTGTACTCCAATTTATCAACTTTTGTTTAAAAAAATTACTAAAGTGCTTGCTGTGCCATCATTCTAAAGGACTTCCCTTGCTCTGCTTGACTGCCAAGTGAGATGCACACCCTGGGGAGTGTCCTTTCTTTGATATCCCTGAGCATCCACACTAGACCTTGCCATGCTCTCAGGGCACACCAAAGGGAGCCAGAACAAGGCTTTGGATTTTCCTGAAGTTCTATGGTCTTGTTCACTCACCTGTAACTTCTCAGTTTCTCAGTTACTGGCAAAGTCTGGTTCAATTTTGCTTCCTTTTAGATTTTAGAAGTTCACCAGAAATCCTACCAGCCTTTGTCTTCCAGGAAGCCCCTCTTTTTTCCCTTCCATGGGTCTCCTTCTAGAGGATGAGGGTTGAGGACTTTCTCCTCTGGGAGCTTTTCCTTACACAGCGGCACAAAGTAAGTGTCTGCTCTCTGCATGTGGGTTCTGTATCCTCTAGAGATGTCTTCATGCCAACTGGAATATTAGGGCATGGAGCAGCCATCTTAACAGTCCTGGGATACTTTCCTGGGCCTTGTTAGCTAGGCAGCCACTTCTAGCAAAAACCAGGGGGCATTAGCTCCAGGCCACTGTTAATGCTGTGCATAAGAAGACAGGGAAGTCCCAGGTCTGCCCTGATTGAGGGATGTAACTGTTAACCTGGGAGATGCATGCAGACTTGTCAGCAGGAACACGATGCTGCTCACTACTTTCCCACCTGCTAGGCTACTGTACCCAAGGTTCCATGACATTAAGTGTGGGCTTGCCACAAGGTTCTGGACCATGGATGTTCAAGCTTTTGTCCCCTTTCACAAACCTACACTATATACCATCTTCCACCTCATTTTTCTCTCCATTGGCTGAGTGGAATAGACCATAATGCCAGACAAAAGGGCAGAGCCACATGGCAGACTAAAAAACTGGGGTCCACTTCCAGGAGCACCAATATGGACCTCAGGCAGTTAGCTTACTTGGCAGTTGCAATGGGCATGGAGTTTACAAGTTTAGGCCTCCTTTCCCACACAGAAAGTCTTCATAGAGTGGTGCCCAGTTTCTTTTGGGGCACATCCCAGATCACATCTGATACTGTAAGCACCATTTGCTTTTGGAAATCAAGGTATTGCCTGTGTGTTTATGTTTGTATGAATTCACTCACTTTTCTCCTTTGAAATATCATCCTGCTTTTATTTGGCTTGTAATGCTAGCTATACAAAGAACTAAGGTCCCAGATTGTCAAGTTCCAAATAACTTCTTGCTTTTAAAAACCATCGCCTCTTCGGCAAATTCTTCGAGCTTTTTGATAACTTAATTCATAACCTTTCCACATATTTATTCAATGAGACTGGTTTTAATTCTGGCACTGTCCCTCCTTTCCTCCTGCACTTTGATGCTACTAGATGCTGCAGGCAAAAACATTTGCAATATGACTACAATCCATTTCAACATACAATTCCATCCAACTGAATGTCAGGCATTTGTTAGTTGCTATAATGCCCTTTTCCTGAGTTAAAGTTTTGATTGAAATTACATGTTGGAATGTCTTGCATTATATTTAGCCCCCAAACTTCCCCGTCTATCACAGATACCTACTTCTAGCTATTGTGTGTCCTTAAACAATCAACCATGAAGAGTGGAATTTGACACAGTATCTTTAGACAAATCCTACTTTGGAAAGGGAATGTATGATGTTGGGGAGGAGTGGTCTATCAATAGACATCAGGAAGCTGCCAGTTGCTGTACATGCAGCTTAGCATAGATTAGGATACCACCACCAACAGGGCATAAATCTTCACACTTGCATCTTTGTTTTGCATAAAAGCAATTACAGAACACCAGTGGTGTCTACATACACCAGGGGAAATTTTGCAAATACAAACTTAGCCATTGTCCCTCAAAGTATTTTAAATTTCTTCTTAGCTAGGAGTAGAGGTAGGTGAAACAGAATATCGGGATGATGTTGTTCTAATAGAAAGTAAATCTCTTTGTTTGATTATATTATCTTAATAAAGATGTTTTAAGGAAACCAAGGTAGCAGCTTCCCTTTGACATGACATTCCATTGGTAACTAAGTTTAGTAGAGAGTCTAAACTTATCAAACCAAGTGTTATATCTTGGCAGTGTGCTTTTCTTCCGGTTGTAATTTAAAAAAAAAAAAAAAAAGAAGAAGAATACACTTTACTTCTTGAATTTTAGTGTCACTTTGCATTTGTGTGGATCAGAAAAGAAAGATAACAACCACTAGGAGGAAAAAGTAAGGTAATTACAATAACATTTCTTCAAAATTTGCAATAATATGATTGCCACAAGGTTAGTTTACTCTTCAGGGGAAAACCCACATGGGCAGCATAGCCTGGTCTTAACGGTTTTCATCAGAAAGACTCACATTTAACCACAACCTGACTCCAGCAGAGTAACCAGCAGCTCACCATCAAGTAAATGGTTTCTTTCATGTGTCAATAAATCAAGGAACCCCTCACTCTCTAATTTCCTTATTGAGTCTAAGAATTAGTAAGGTTGTGTAAGACAGGTAGTTATGAGCTGGCTAGATACGCTTGGATGTAGTGCTATTCTGACCCATTCCCTTCCTTCTTTCAGTTGTTCAACCAGTAACATGTCTAGTCTCCATGTTGATTGCTCAAAAGTGAGTATAGCACACTGAGTTCTTCCAATGGGACACACAGACTATAAGGAAGGAAGCAAATATTAAATACATGATAAGACTTTAGAGACATTTTTTTTGGGGGGGGGGCTGGGATTTAGGCAGTTTGAGGAGAAAAGACACAGGTTGTGGTGTGGTGTGACTCCTTTGGAACCAGAGGGTAGGAGATGACCCTGGAGAGAAGACTGAGGACGGAGGGGTGTGGAAGTATGTCAGGATAATTATGTGATAATCCATGAGGAGGAGTGAACAGAGGAGTTCAAAGAAGGAGAGGCTGCTGTGCTGGAGCCCATGGTGGGTGCTCATATGTGGTGAGCTGCAGGTGGGACCCACTCACACTTGTGGCTGTTAGTGAGGGGTTGGGAGTTATTCTAAAAGAAATGAGAAGTGCCTAGAATGTTCTGAGCAAGGTAGGAAGCCAGCCTTGTTTGTATTTTAGCCGACATACACCCGCTATGCTTTGGCTAGAAAGGGGAGAGCAGGAAAGCTAGAAAGATGTCGTATGTCCCCAGAAGCCGACAGCTCTGTGTGCTAGCAGAAGCTGGACAGGTGGTGAGAGCTGGATTCTGTAGGAATGCTGGAAAAGAACCAGCTGAGCTGGTTAATGGGCAGGTGGAGAAAAGTGGCAGAGAGGTGGGATGAAGCCGAACCCTGGGGGCTTTATCTGGTTGAGTGGGTGAGTGGGTTGCCATTTCTAAAAGAAGAGTGGGGTGGGGTGGGAATAAACACTTCAGTTTCAGGCAGGATTGGCATGCCATGTATTATGGAAATCCACCAGGAACATGAAGGCTGAGGCCAGAGGCTAGGCTAGCGATAGGAATGTGGGCTCTCCAAATTTGTCGCCAGCTTCAGTGAAATCATCTTGAGACAGTATATCATCTTGATGGAAGTGATATAAAAGGGGAAAAGCAAGAATACAGGAAGTCCCAGGAGCCAAACAAAATCCAGGCTTTCATCTTTAAGAAAAAAAAAAGTCACCAATTGACATATTCCTTCATAGATTCTGTTTAACCCTGTGACTAGCTGGTCCCCATGTACTTGGGTGCTCAGTCTACAGAGGCTCCAAAGGAGCCAAGCTACACACCTCCACCCAGGCAAAAGGCCCCACTGTTGAATCAGCTCTGCCTACCCCAAGTCCACCTGCCTAGACCAGTCTGCACCTTTTCAAGTCACACCCCAAGTGACCATTGCTCAGGAGACCATAAGCACCAAAGGGGAGTGGCTCACAGAGACAGACCATTGTTCTCCCAGGGCTCTGTGTTTGGTCTGGTCATACTACACTTAGCACTCAGATCTCTTACAGACTTGAGAAGTCAGTGCCAAACCCAGACCATCTAGGTCTAATTCCCAGATCTCCCTGGAACAAGTCATGTGACCTTCTGGTTATCACAGCTACAGTCTCTGTGACATCTTTACTAGGGTAGAAGTCATTGTTAGACTATAGGTGAAAACTTCATGAATTTGGAAACAAGAAGTCCATAGCATTAAGCAAGCGCTTCATCAGCATCTCAAACTAGATCATTTAGTAGTTCATGTTTTTACCTGCCCAAGATCGTGGCTAATAAGAAGGCTGTTCAGCCTACGTTTGTTCAGCTGTAATTCCCACTTTGCTTCAGGATTCCGGGAGCTGGCTCAACTGCATGGCATTTATATGCAGTTAGGTGGGTGCTGAACTAGATTCCATGAGTCCATATTTGCCACTCGGGCACACATCTGAGTTCACTGACGTCTCTTGGAAGCTTGCCATTGGCCATGGTGGGAGTCTCAATAGATGCTGTGATCATTCTGTCTCTCTCTCTCTCTCTCACACACACACACACACGCTCCACCATTTGTGTGTAATATTGTCATGAGTGTGCATGTGTGGAGATCAGAGGGCCCTTACCTTCTACCACATAGCTTATAGGGACTGAGCTTGAGTCACCAGCACTCACCTGCTGAGACAACTCACTGACTCAGCATTTTCTTTAACTTGGAGAATCAGTTTAACATTTATCAACGCTGCTTATACATGGCAGAACCCTCCAAAGACTCTAAACCTCCCATCAGCGAACCCCTACACTAGCTTGGTTTCATCTGTCTTGTTTCCTCAATGACAATACTGAAGGAGGCATGAGATAGACACTTTCTTACATGGCCAGTGGTGAAGCTCGGCCATATTTGGCCCTCTCCATGAGCACCCTGCACACTGAATTCATACTAATGTCACCTCACCAGTAACCCTCATCCAAGTGCAGGAGTACTTGGGATCTCCGTGTGGGTGGCCATGTCTTTGTGAGCAACCCTGACTGAGAGACAGCCACCTGCTGTCTGATAATGTGCACAAGCTACCAAGCCTCACTGGGTCTTCCTTCAGGGTCCTCCTACCCTCCTGGACACAAGGCTCCTTCCCTTTGGAATCCCGATTCTTTGTCTGTGGCAGCTGCCCAGAGCTTGGCCTAATCTTTCCCACCATAAGGCTCCTTCTCTTTCTATATGGAAGCTTCAACACTGGCCCCAGCACACACCTGGCTCCCAGACCCTGATTATACTCCCAGCCTCACCCAAGGGCTTTGGGCTAAAAGGCTTTTATCTGTCTGTCTGTCTGTCTGTCTGTCTGTCTATCTATCTATCTATCTATCTATCTATCTCATCCCCCATGCAGCCCCTGTTTGGCTTTTGCTCTTTCTTGGTGTCACCCTTGCCTAGCCTTCATTACTACACTGGTCGGATCACAGGGCCACTATTCAAATGCCTTTCTTCTGACTTAAGAGGCATGTATGTTGATGTGGGTTTTCCTAGTACTGAGCACAGCACTGGGTTCTCAATAGATATTTGTTCAATGAATGGTCACACCCAGAGGTGAGTCATGCAGACCAGGGCCTTTCCTCAAGGGAATAATGATGGATTGTAACAAGTGCTTTGAGCAACATAAACAAAGGTATGTGAGGGGTGTGGGCATCAGAGGAGGCCTCCCCATAAAAGACCTAGGAGCTGGCAAGCAGCTGGTTGCCAGAAGCATAACTAGAAGCACCCGCTGGGGGAAGGCATTTGTCCAAGGAGGAACAGAGTGGGGTTGAGTACAGGAAGGAATAAGGAGAGAGGCCCATAGGTCCATAGGAAAAGGTTGGATTATATTCTAAAGGTAAGAGACCATTAAAGAATTGAGGTGGACAGTGGCGTAATAATGGTGACGTAAAGATTGGCTTGGGGAGATCTGGCTTGTAGGAGGGACGTTCTGTCACCCTGTTCTCTTTCAGGTCCCACCTCCTTCTGCACCAGCCTCTTAGGTTTTCATGGTGTCCTTCTCAGAATCAACACAAACTTTGGTGTAGGAGAGAATCAATGTGACTTGCAGTCCTCTTTAAAATATCCTATTTGTCTTCTGTGACTGCTGTAGCAGTTACAAATGTGGTAGCTTATAGTTTAGTTTATATACAATACTTTATGTAGGCTCCAGTTAATCTATTTTCTTGCCTTCCAGTTTCTAGAAGCTACTTTTTTTTTTTTTTTTTGGTTCATGGTCTGTGATGTCACCTCCTCTAACATCTGCCCTCGTCTTACCACAGCTGGGAATGGTTCTCTAATTTGAAGAGCTCATGTGACTAGATTGGGTCCACCTGCATAATGCAAGCTAAGCATATGGTTTCAAGGTCCTTAACTAATCCCACCTGCCAGGCCCTTTTCACCAGACAAAGTTAGATCCAGGTACCACGAGGTCATGGGCGCATGGTTCTGCTACGACAGGACTCTGAGGACTTAGGAGACCGGCCAATTTAATACTCCATAAAGACTAGAGATTTAAGATGATATATTTGAGACTGCCAAGGAAACTTTAACATGGAATTATATGACATAAATATTTATTTTTTTGTATTGTTAGGTGTGAAGTCACAGGATGCTATTCTAGGATTTCTGTACAAAGAAAAATAAGAAGTCAGTAAACTTGAAAACTTAAGAGAAACAAGAAAGGAACAGAGAGAGAGAGAGAGAGAGAGAGAGAGAGAGAGAGAGAGAGAGAGAGAGAGAGAGAGAGACTTAGTTATGTTCTATTACAGTGAAGAGACACCATTACCAAAGGCAACTCTTATAAAACCAAGCATTTGAATGGGGACTTGCTTGCAGTTTCCGAGGGTTAGTCCATGATCATCATGGTGAGAAGCAGGCAGGTGTGGTACTTGGGCAATAGCTGAGAGCTTTACATCCTAATCTATAGGCAGCAGGCAGAGAGGGAGGGAAGGAGGGGCGGAGAGGGAAGGGGAAAGGAAGAGGAAGAGGAGAAGGAGGAAGAAGAGGAGAAGGAAGAAGAAGAGGAGGGGGAGGAGGAGGAGGAGACAGAGAAAAACACAGAGAGAGTCTGGCCTGGGCTTTTGAAACTACAAATCCCATCCCTAGTGACACACCAATAAGGCCATATTTCCTAATTCTTCCCAAATAATTCCACTATCTAGGAACCAACCATTCAGATATATCAGTCTATGGGGGCCATTCTCATTCAAGCTACCACAGATTTTACACACACACACACATATATAATATATATGTATATACATGTATATTTGTATGACTGAAGAGAAAGCTTATTCATTTAAATATCACTAGAATTCGGGTACTACTTAAGTAGGAGTTGAAGTCTTCAACTTGCAAGTAATGAGCAGGTTATTTGTATAAGGACACCCAGGTGATCCACAATAGAGCTGGAATTTTAGTCTAGACCTGACATATACTATATTATTTCCTTTTTTCATCACTACAACAATCAGCTTACAGACAGTCAGCCTAGAAAGTGAAAAGATCTATCTGGGCTCATAGTTTGGGATCTTTCAGTCCATAATTCATTAGCCCTGATATTTGGGGGCCTGTGGCAAAGCAGCATATTAGACAGGAACACAGGTAGGCCCAAATTGCTCACTCTGTAGCCAAGGAATGAAAGGAATAGGAGGAAGAGTTCCCACAGTCCATGTGGCAGGCATGGCCTGCAAGATCCACCACCTCCCACTAGGGAGTGGCTGAGGTGGCTTGCAGATTCCTGAGATGCCCGTTTACCAGGCCAACTGTGGTAGCACAAACCTCTAATACCAGCCCTCAGGGAGGCAGGGATAGGTGCGTCTCTAAGAGTTCGGGGCCAGCCCGGTCTACATAGTGAGACCCTATCTCAGAATAACAGTATACAAACTAAACAAAACAAAGGAGACTTCATATTAAATGATCAAAATCATTGAACCAAGACAAAACAGGAATGATGTTGGGGAAACAAAGGAGGCCATGGCTGTGCAGATGCCATCACATGAAAAGCACTCCTCAGTCAGCTCTGCCAAGCTCCGCTCTGCATCGTCCAGGTCACAGCTACCCGGATTCCCCATCTGACATCCTAGCCACAGGAACATAGGTGATGGCCAAGTCTCTACCCCAATGCTTATCTTTAAAGTCATCCCCCAAATTCTAAAGTCTATACACCTGTCTTAAGAGACTATTGAAAATTTGCATGGCTCTCATCATCTACCCTTTAATTTTTTTTTTTCCATAACAAGTAATTTTCACCTTAGCATGCAGACATTCCTTCTCTTCAAGTGCAAGCCATCTTCTAAAGTGCCAATTCTATGGAAATTGCCTGAGCTGATAGGTTTGTGGAAGCATGAATTTCTAGCATGAAAGGCACATGCTAGAATGGAATGGTTGGCAGGCAGGGCACCTAGCACATTAACTGAAGCTCAGTGTAATTCTTTGTAATATAAAAGTCACACCTGAAATGAAGGAGTCAAAGGGCCTACCCCAGTGTGATACAGTCAGAAACACAAGTCTGTATGTGCAATCTTTATGTTTAGTGAAGGACATTCTGGTTTGTTCTAGCTGGTGGGTTGGTAGGTTGGTTGGTTGCTTGGTTGGTTGGTTGGTTGGTTGGTTGGTTGGTCCAGTTATTTAGATGAGAATTCAGGAGAGTCTTTCTCTGAAGATATTTGCTTTTTAAAAGCTATCATTTCCTTCTGACAAGAGCCTGATTTAATTAACTGTGGGCTTTCTGAACAGAATCCTGCAGTTAGCTCTAACCCCCAACCTACAAGAGCTCTCCATGAGTAGGCACTTTGGGAGAAGAAACAAAACAAAACAAACCCAGAAGGCTTACTTGAATATGGGTGTGTGGTTACTGCTGACTTTGATAGGAGTAGCCTGTTTCTGGGAACTAGGATCGGAGTTGCTGGGAAAATAGGACAGAAGCAAAGGAAATAAAAGCATCCACTGGGCATCTTGTTCAAAGTTGCATGAGCAACTACTGTGCAGAAGTGATGAGTTAAAATCCAAATTTCTCTCATTAAGACCATTGTCTCAGCAAATGACCTAGCGCTGTGACCTTCTCATTGCATGCTGATCCCTGGAGAAGAAAGCAGAAAGAGCAAGTGCTGGTGTCAACATTGTTTGTTGACTGGCAAGAGGAAAGTCAAAGATAGCAAAAGAGACTGGAAAGATGTATCTCCCTTCTGGTTTGTGCACATGCACACACACACACACACACACACACACACACCAGAAGTTCAGCAAGTAGGCATGGAAAATAATCTCATTGGCATCATGTTTCCGGCATTGCTATAACAACATCCAAAACAAGGCACACATGAAATTGTAGCGACATCTATTCTAGGGCTGTGGGGCATTACTCACAGAACAGTTGTAAAACCTTTTGGGAACAAAAATATTTCTGTGTATCTATGCAGATTCCTTCCTCTAACAGAAACACATGTGGGTGCACTGTGTGCGCACAAACACACACACACACACACATCCATGCATCCTAACACACATACCACTCACGTACTTCCCTCACCTACACCACCACTACAACTCCCTCTCCTTGTCCCTAAACACTCACACACACACAAACACACACACACACACACACACACACACACTCACTCACACTCATACACACACACTCACACATGCAGAGATGAGAAGAGCCTTTTTTTCCTTTTCTTTTCCTGTTTTTTTTTTAAGTCACAGAACAGGTTCACTCCCAAAAAGCTGAGGTTTGAAAGTGTAGCTCGTAGGCTGTGGTCACATCCATTAGACGCTGAGTATGTTTGTTTTGATTTGCTAGAAAAACATTTTCTGACCTTCGAAATGAAATCATTGAGTTGTCTATTTGTTTATTGCCGAAGACTTATGGAGGGCTCTGGTTCTTATGTTAGTGTATCTTTGAAATTCTGGAATCGACAGTGAGTGGGAAGTTACACAACTTGGGTTAGCATCATTCAGGATGTGCCTCATTAAGGACCCAGAGTCGATTCTTCCCACGACTCCCCAAGATTAGTTTACATGTATCACATAGCAAATCATTCATGCTGAGAGGGTGGGCTGCAGACAGAGGGGGCAGAACGTCTTGTTATCTATTGACTCTCAGCAAGGAGACAATTTAGAACTCGCCTCTTCATCAGGCTTGATAATGAAGCCCAAATAAGGGTGGTTTTCTTTTCTGAATTCAAAGTGTCCTCCAGTATTATGTGTCATGTTTATAATATATTTGAACGTTATAAAACAGCTACCTCCAATAAATTAACAACTGAATAACAATAAATTATTCAGTTGAAGTTGTTAAGCCATGAGGATTTTGTTGGTTTTACCATCCTCTGGACAGATTCTGGAAGTGTTTAAACATGTTTGTGGACTGCTCAGTTTTACAATTTGTTCATAAAGCCACATCATTACCCATTATTCTCTGAAGTAATTGATCCAATAGCAAAAGCTCATTTTGCTTGTTGAGCTCAGCGTGAAGCTGAGGCTTGCTGAAAGCAATGTGGCTTTTCAAGCAGTGCTCACAATCTGACTCTAGAGGCATTCTGCTGTAGAAACAGAAACTCTCCTGTCTCCTTCCATGGAGATCTGTAAACTGTAAATGTCCTTTCTTGGAAAATAGTAGATGGTGAATTGGGTGGGGGTGGGGTGAGGTGAAGTGGAACCTTGTGGGTGACTGAGCACCGGAGTGGCCAAGACAAGAGGATTGGGAGTTTGAGACCAATCTGGGGCTAGATCGAAAGTTTCACTCTACCTTGGGCGAAACGGTGAGATGCTATCTCAAAAGTAAACAAATATATAAATTAAACAAAAGTGAAGATGATGTCAGGAAAGCCCTGCTCTGCTCCCACAGAGAATGGCACACAACTGCAGGAAAAAACAGCTTTGAGAGTGTTTGGTGAGTGTCTGGAAGAAGAGGCACCCGACTCTACTGCCCTAGGCAGAGTCAGAGCCTGGCTGTGTGTACATCACCATCAACCTTTGTCCATGCTCCTTTGTAACCCTGACCTCTTACATCCCACAAGTCATCATTTTCTCCTGAAAAATGAGAAAAGGGGTCCAGTTAATGGAGCAGGATTTCTTACCTTCACAGTGGTAAGAAATGGAGAATTAAGTAATCATATCTGTGGTCCCTGGGTAAGTGTAAATGCCAAAATAAGGACTGTGGACATTTGGGGTCAGCTGAAACTGTGAATAATGCGGAAATGTCAAGTGCAGCTTTGGAAAGGAACCGAGGGACTGCAAGAGGACTGGAGGATACTCGCAGGATAATACACTTCTTCTCTAAGAATTGGAAATAAGTGTGCACTCTGCTTAGGCAACTACTGTGTGAAGCAGTGGGGACACTAAGCGCAGAAGAGAAGTTCAAAGGATGCTAGATGATGCTGTCGAGAGGAGCAATGCTGGCTGTGACCTGAATACGACAGTCTAAAGTTCAGTAATGCGGCTAAGAGCTTGCTTTGGGTTCAGATTGCTGCACTTACCGACTGAGTGACCTGAAGCGGTTACTGAATTCTTTGGGCTTCTGTTTGCTTATGTGTAAGACCAGCTTTGTAGTTATGATAAGACCTGAGGTCATGCAGTTAAAAGGTGACTACAGCCTAATGATGTTCACTAAATGGTAGCTCTTACTGTTTACCCAGGCTAAGATAAATTGCCACCTTTGCCCTTTGGAAATCAGAAAGAAATCCTCTCATACTTATAAGCAATTGTGTTCTGGGTTATCAGTAAGCTGTGGGCTGAATGAGCTCATTGGGAAGATAAGAAATGTTACTAAGAAGCCATGGAGCATACCTGTGGAGAGAGGCAGTCACGCAAGATCTCTGAAAGACCGTTTGTGGCATGGATCTAAGAGAGCACACTGCCATTCCAGCCTGTTGGACATTCTTTAAGTGGCGACAGAGTACAGTGGACCTAAATGACATATGGATAACATCTGCAAGATTTTGCAAGTGCTAAAACACTAAACCTGCTCTCCAAGTCCTGGCCTTCATCTCCCCTGTATCTCTCTGCTGGTAAGGGAGGTAGATGCCTTGGTCTTGGCCTTAGAGAAGCAGGTCATGTGGTCCCTGGGTCCAGACTACACCAAGTCAAGTGTTACCAGAGCAAATAATGAAAACAGCCTATAGCTAGCCTGTACGTGTTTTTCATGAAAGCTGAGTAGAATACATGGCCCAGTATTCCCAATGCTGACCAAAACAAAAATATAAAAATTTGTATTGGTATGTTGTGCTGTTCTTGTTAGTAGAGCAGGCCCAAGAGGCTGGCCACTCTTAGGAGTTTCATGTAGCACGATCACATTGCACCTTAAAATTCCCTGGCATGCAATGGATTTTCTATCATCTGTTTGTAGAAAATAATTTTAAAAAATAGCATTCTTGACAGTAATGTACCTATTTAACAGATCTGAGCAAGGTATCTGATCATTTGTTCAAAAGTCTTGCATCTACAAAGACCTCTGCATTCATCAGATCAATCCACAAAGTTGGGATGTTTTACATTTCGTAGGACTTTGTCTTTGGAGCATGGTAGTATGGGCCTGGTTCTCTATGCATGCAGGAGTCATAAGGAAGCTCAGAGTAATGGAACAAGCTGAGGGCAGGGCATGCACCCACAAGATAGTGCTTAACACATCAGTACGCTATTGGGCCCCCAAGGTCTCCTGGTCCAGACTACCAGATTCCCGTGTAGATCTCTTCACCCCAGGAGCAGGTAAAGAGCTGTCTAAATCTGAGTCTCTAGAATATGAGTTTAAGTTTTGAAAGCAGACACATGTCACTCCACAAGCAATAAGGAAAGTAAATGAGGAAGATAAACCAACTCTAGAAAAGGTGGGGCCTTGAAGCCAAAACTTCAAATGTTCATCTGACCCACAGTGCTCTGCGGGGGGTGGGGGTGGGGTGCAGACATCTGAGGAAACACCTTCCTCCCACTCCTGCTGAAGCACAACTTCAACTGGGGCAGATGAGAAGGTGTCTTAGTTTGGGTGTTAATACTGTGAAGAGACACCATGACCTGTAACCATTGCAACTCTTACAAAGGAAAACATTTAATTGGTGCTGGTTTATAGTTTTAGAGGTTTAGCCCATTATCATCATGGTAGGAAACATGGCGGTGCAGGCAGCCATGGTGCTGGAGGAGCCCAGTATTCTACATCTTGATCAGAAGGTAGCCCAGAGGAGACTGGATCCCACACTGAGCAGAGCTTGAAAAAAATATGAACATATATATATATATATATATATGCACATGTACATATGTAAAACTTCAAAGCCTGTCTCCACAGTGACACATTTCTTCCAACAAGGCCACATCTTCAAATAGTGCCACTCCCTATGAGTCTATGAGAGCCATTCCTATTCAAACCACCACAGAAGTACACGTTAAACTCTCTAAAACTTAATGTATTCTAGCAAGATGATACACAACTATAAATCCAGCACTTGGAAGGTGGTAACAGAAAGAATAAAATGTTCAGAGTAGGCTATAGGTACAACACAGATTGGAAGGCTAGCCTGAACTATTGGAGACCCCATCTCAGACAAGCAAAAACAAAACCACAACAACAATGACAAAACCAACCTCATCTTAGTCCTAAAATAGTCCAACAACTTATAATGTAGAAACTATTGAAATGATGCACAGGTGTTTCGCTAGAAGAAAGAAAGTGTGGGACAGAGAGAATAGCAGCTGAAGCCATATATATGCAAACAACAAAGACACAGCAGCTTGAATTTATGTATTTACACACACACACATATGTATACACACACACACATATATATGTACATATACATAATACATTCAAAATGTATTAAAATTTTTATAGGAAAAAATGGTAACTGGCCTACTTGCCCAGAAGAGATGTTGGCCCATATGGAAAGGCCTATAACCTTATGGTTCCTGAACACACTTGTTGGAATGGAAAACTGCATGTTTTGGTTGCATATTGAAATTGTGACTTACAAAACAAAAGAGACAGACTAAAAAGAAGGGAGACAAATATTTAAGTTCTTTAATATTAAATTAAAATTAAATTTCTAATGCTAAAATATTCACAGACATTTATAGAAATTTTATTCACAATCTTCCAAAACTAGGAACAATCTAGATGCCTCTCCAAAGTGAAGGGGTAAAATAAACTGTGATGTGTGCACGCAGTGGAATATTATCCAGCTATAAAGAGAAGTGAACATTGAAAAGAAATCAAAAAGCCTGAAACAGGCTACAGAGTAGAACATCTGGGAAAGGTGAAGTTACTGAGGCAGGAAACAAAAAATGAGAGCTGTCAGAGATTTGGAGGGAGATAGGAATAAATAGGCAGGTCTCAGGATTTTTAGAACAGTGTGTAACTTCCCAATGTAATATTGTACTGGTGAATACATGTCATTATGCATTTGTCAAAATTCAGAAAGCAGTCACAGTGGTGCGTGCTCACCTGTAATGGCAGCATTGTTATGTGTAGGCAAGAAAACCAGAAGTTCAAGGTTGTTTTTGGCTACATACGGAGCTTGAGACTAGCCTAGTCTACATGACCCTCTATCTCAAAAAAATAGAATAAAACAAAGAGGAATCCTAGTACGGATTCTCCGATTTGAACTGAATCATTGATTTTGCTGAGCAGTTACAGCAGACATCCCACAGCAATGTATGACACCCTAGGTGACAGGAAGGACAGAGGAACTGTACAGGGAACTGTGCAGGTTACCTGCTCAGCTCCTTTAATCCTAAAACTGTACTTCACTCCCAAAAAAACCCAGTCCATAATTTAAAATTAACCCATCCCAGATAATTTCTACATAAAGAAATTTCAAAGAACTCATGTGCCTAGTCAGCTATTTGGGAAACCACATGAGCAAGCTCCTTTTTCAAAGGCAGCTGAGAAAACCCAGATGCCTCAAGTGTGAAGCAGCAGGCCTCGCCAAGGTTCAGATATCCAGGACTGCTGACACCTGTCAGAGACTCAACAAAACCCTTGTCATGAGGGAGGGAAAGAGGAACCAAATTCTTACTCAAAGAATTAACAATTTGGAACATGCACAAGAGTGTCAACAAGTTATGTAGATCTTATCAGCGTTGCATTTTTGGTGCCTCCCAGCTATCCAGCCAGGCTCCACCAGCCTGTCAACACCTACAGCATCCCACGCTTGTGCCGCTTGTGCCGGCCTCTCCACACCTTCGGAAACTGCTAGGCCAGGACTGCTTTCCCAGAGCCCACAGGAGCTGGGAGTCTGACTTTCCCTCTCCACTCAGGGTACCCTGTAGTCTGTGCGTAATTCCTGCTCCCCATTCAGTGCTTCGGTTGGAGCCACATTTTGAAAAGAGAACTGAAATTGGAAATCCAATGTCCTTGCATTTCAGGGAAGAGAATGTCAGAGTTTCAACCATGTGAGGAGCAACTAGGCAAAGTTATCAGCGAAGGAGCACTTTAAGTTTCGTGTTTGCAGATGGAACTTCATGATCATGCAAAGTTATGAGTAAGGAGAAGGGAGGGCACACTGTTGAGTCTTTTCCCCATCCCCGACAGAGGATCTGGGTACAGGAGCCAGAGCTCAGAGTAATGGAACACACACACTATCATGCATACGCAGGCAGCACACATATGCCTTAAGAGCATAGAAAATGATAGTCTGTGTAGCCTGGATTTCTTTTACAGTCACTTGTTCATTTTGTAAAAAATCAGTGAATGCTTCCCCATTTGTTTTCCCTTTTAGGCAGCCTTAAGTGCCTTGAAACAGTTTTCTGAACAAGGACTGGAATCAATTGATGGGGCAGTGAATGTTGAAAAGGGTTCTCTTGAAAAGTGAGTACTTTTGTATCTATACAAAACATGAGACATGATAAGTGTATAGTTTAAAAAACAAAAACAAAAAACCCAGAGAGTAACATCTAAATTTTCCAAAATTCTTCATACCTCAGTTACATACAGATGAATGAAAAGCATATATACAGTCATAATCAACTTTTCTAGAATGGATGTTCTAAGCTGTGAGTTGGCCATTGAGGGACAGTCTTGTGGACTGTAGACAGCTCAGAGCTGACAGGGGACTGTCCTCACTGCACACTGCCAAGCATTCTCTCACCAACTCAGTTTTTGAGAAAAAAAAATTGCACTCACATTTTACAGTGCAACTGGGAGTGCGGAGTGGGCTTGGAAGCAGTCTCCTTCTTCTTCTTCTTCTTCTTCTTCTTCTTCTTCTTCTTCTTCTTCTTCTTCTTCTTCTTCTTCTTCTTCTTCTTCTTCTTTTCTACATTGTTTTTTTTTTTTGTGTGTGTGGGGGGGGGGGGGGACATTAGCACATTCTGCCTCAGAAACAGGAGTGCTAGGGACTCTGCAACAATGCAAATGTAATCATTACTCCTGAACGCTCACTCCCAGGGTTTTGGGAGAGTTGACCATAAGTTGCTAAGAAAGGGACTGAGTTTCAGGCTTCCTTAGAGACCTAATGCATACTAGCAAAGTAGAAAGCCAGTTATATTTACAGTATAGAGTCTAATGTTTTCAAAGCAATAATAATGGCTGGTGTAATCTCAGAGCACACATAGAAGATACCATCAGAATTAAAATTAAAACATAGAGCCTGAGAAGGAAAAAGCAGATGTGTTGATTCTGCAGTTAAATGAACATACCAAAAAAAAAGGGCAAAACAAAACACATTTGGTCATTTATATTAAAAGGTAAGAAGAGCATGAGAAGCGTTTGGTAAACAGGCATGGCATTTTAGGTTGTCTATAGATTGGCAACCATTTATAAGCTAATTTAATCAAAACCATTTCCACATGATCTCATCAGCAGACTATCTGAGCATAAATATTGTTGTTTCACTTTAAAATGTCACTTTTGTGGTGACCTTTGAATCCTGTGTGCCGTCTGCTAATAAACATGTCTGAAGATGCACAGCCCAGACCTCAGCTCTTGTTAATGTATTAATCTTTCAGACAAGCCAAGCATCTGCGGGAGAAAGCAGACAATAACCAGGCGAAGCCGGCCTCCATCTCTCAGGACTGCAAGAAATCAAAGTCGGCCATCTAGCAGCTCCCAGAACCCACGGCTGCCACTGCGTCCGTATAAACCTGTCAGCACGCACGAGGGTGTCTGTGTTCTAGGAAACGAATGACTAATAGCATTATGAGTCTTATGTGAAGACAACACTATTCTAACACAGGAGATAATGTACTTGGTACTGTTTATTCAACTGGGGGAAAATAAAACTTTGAGCATTTCCCTTGGAACTTGAGATCAGATCATAACTCACTTGCCCAGAGGCAGCAGAAATCTGATCCTACTACTGGAGCTTAAAAATAACAATTAATGAAAAGTGTTAGAAACAAGGCTACAGTTTTAAAATGGCTTGGTTCTGTCCTTGCAATTGCTTTGTCGTGGCAAGTGTGTTGTTCTACTCTCTCTTGTTTGAAACAATGCTTGACAATTCAGAAATTAACCACTGATGTGCTGTGGAATGTGATGCTTGTCCTCATATAGTCTCAGTTTCTCTTTTTATGCAGATATTTGTGACCTTCATCTTGCACATACAACCAAATTATTTTAAGGTGCATAGCACAAAGATGTATGCAAACAACTGTTTTAAATCAGGTCTGATAACTGATTTAAATATAAATAATACTAGGAACAAGTAGTTTCCATATATTTCGGAACTTTTAAAAAGACAAAATGAAACAAAACCGAGCAGTTATGGGTTTTGTTCTATAGGATGCCATCAGCCATCGAGGGGGCGTCTTGCCTCTGCCCATCGCTCCAGGAGTCTACGCTGTCGTGGAAATTGTGCCCACCCCCATCTGTGTGTTGTAGCCACTCACTGTTCACATCGAGTGTCTCTAGTAACTGCCTCTGGACTCGGAACAGTGAGTAGGATCAAAATAAATACTGTACATGGTGGGGAATGGAATGCCTGTTGGAGAAGCTTCTAGCCAATCACGCTCTGGACCAGCATGTTGGAATCCAGTGTGGGGCAAATGCAGTAAAGATTTGTTCCGTTTCTGTATGAGTTGTTCCTTCAGTCCCTTCCTCCCGCCTTTTAAAATGTCAGCGTTGTGAAATCTGTGGGGAAGGTCACCACCCAGCCTCACTGTCCTACCCAGTCATGGAATTAAAAGTGACTGTATCTATGAAACTGCAGGTGGCCTCCTGGGCGACTGGGGCCTAAGGAGGGCCTGGTCTGGCCAGCTTGTCACCTCATTGTTCAGGCTTTCTCCTTATTGATTTGCAAACATTGCGAAATGAGAAAATACTGTAAGGTCTAACTACTCGGCCCAACCTGACAATAGGAATAGAATTATGTAAGATTTCACAAGCAAAACCACTACACATCTCGATCTGGCTGACTCACACGCGCGACTGGAGAATAAACAAACAGCGCCATAAGGAAATAACTCCGGGGTTAATGACTCCCATGTGGGGAAGTCCGGCGGTATTGGGAGGGCTTGGTGCCCTTGGAGGAAGTAAGCTTGGTTACATAAGGCTGGGTCCCAGTGAAAAGAACAACACATTTGTAGAGTTGGGGTTCTCAGGGGTGTTTGGGCACAGTCCTGCTGTGTAATCAAGGACACAGGGGCTCCTAACTCATTCCCTTGGCAGGATGTGGGCCCTTGATCAGCAAGGACTTGGCCGCCTGAGGCTTCAGCACCTGGGTGAGGTGAAAGCCCACTTCCTTCAGGGCCTCTGAAGTCATGCACAGTAAACACCGCAATCTTCTACAACAACAGTGAGCTGGGCAGGTCTGTGGGAAGGTGGCAAGCTCAAGGGACACAAAAGTCCTCAGTTCTCACCACTCAGGTATCCGAAGCATTTAACCAGGGCTGTCTGGCCAGCTGAATCATTTCAAAACCCCCAGAGCAGCAGAGATGTCTGGAGACTGGACATTTGCATAAATATTGGTCCCTCATCCAATATCCTGCACCTCTACTTCTAGACCTGCCCAGAAAGGCACTGGTGTAGTTCCTGGAGCAGGGATGCTTCTGTGCAGCTTCTGCTTGCTCTGTCTTTTTTTTTTTTTTTTTCCTCTTTTTTTTCCTGTTGAATTACCAATGCAAATGATGGGTGGCCTACATCCCTGGCAAGGCCCTCTGCAGCGGCTCCGCACAGCCCAACGTTATATATCATTAGAGGGGAAACCATTAAGCAGATTTATTGAAAGGATGTTTCTTCAGCACAAGGAGATCTTTTTGATGAAAAATGGAACTCATTATTCTTTAAAGGACACAGATTGACTTATCTTCTCTATCAATTACAGTGTCTGCTTTCAGCTTGTCTCAATCATCACAGACCTTTGTAGTCACTTCCTAGGGCTGAGGCCAATGTGCTTCATGAAAAAGGTTTGTTTTCACATTTTAATTGGAAATATAATAGTGCATTCTGGAACTCTGACTATCTTTTCCACTACTACTTGCCAAAGATCAGTGGTGAGACACCACCCATCAGGCCATGACAGAAGTTCCTCCCCTTTTCTGGGGTGACCCTTCTAAGAAACTGTCTGGCATCCTTCTCCCCAGAACATATTCTCAGTTATGATCCTTTCTACACCCCCCTCCCCGAAGTTTCAACCAATGTTGTACACCATAGAGTGAAAGTGAGATATCTGAACATTTTAACTTTGGGCCTAGTGAAGATCTAAGTTCTGATCACCAGCACCCATGGAAAAGTTGGGTGGAGTGGCATGCTTCTGACAAACACACACTCACACATACACACACACACACACACACACACACACACACACACACACACAGGAGGCAGAGACAGGCAGAAGAAAACTCTCAGCAGGACAGTCTAGCTAAATTACTGAGTTCCCAGGTTCTGTGAGAGACTTTGTCTCAAACAAATAAAGCAGGAAGCAATTGGAGATGGCACAGCAACCTCTGGCCTCCATGTGCAAATACCCACATGGACACATCACACACAGAGGGGTGTGGGGGTGGGAAGCTTAGCTTATTATCCAGAGTCTCCCAGAATGCCTTGGTGGCTTTGGGAATGTGTCCAGACCTATGTACTGGTGTGTAAATCCTGATGATGTGAGTGAGGACAATAACTGCCCAGAGCTTGCTCTGTATCTTTATTTTCTAGGTTGGCCCTGAGCTCATGAGCCTCTTCCTTGAGCCTTGTTCATGCAGAATTATAGGCTTATGCCACCACACCTATATCTCTAGACATGCACCTTATTTCACATAAATGTCTTCCATTTCTCCCCCATGCACATTTACTAGAGTGAACACTCTTTAACCTTCAATGGACATTGTCTTCTGCCTGAAACAATATTTAATCCAGTAAGTACTCAGTGTAGAAAGTTGGATATTTAATATATCAAGCACTTGGAAAATGTTGACTGGAAGAATAATGGAAACATCTGCCTCAAGAAGATTCCTCTCTGATTCTGTGAGCGGTGACCTGGACAGAGAAGTCGTGCCTGCTTGGATACAGCATCTTGCCTGAGAGAATAAACTAGTTATCTTAACTTGTAACCTTATTGAAGTCATTTAACATCTTCAGCCTTCAGCTTTCCATCTAAAACCTGAGAATGAGAAGATGTAGGAAGGAGCATGCAGAGTTGCTGAGGATGTGCACATGGGGCCTGAGTTGACAACCTAGGAGGTAAAGGCACCTGCTACCAAGCCTGGTGTCCCAAGTTCAATCCTCAGAACCACCAGGTAGAAGGAGAGAACTGACTCCTGAAAGCTGTCCTCTGATCTCTAGTCATGCTCTGACAGATGTGTGTACACATTCGCACCACGAATAAATACATTTGAAAGCAATAAATAACCAAACATAAATGTACACACATATAAAAAGTAAACAGAGCATTTTAGCCCACTAATGGATATTAGAAGAACAACAGTTTATTGACCGACTCTAGGAACCTAGTTTAGACATTGAATGAACCTCCTGTATCTCATTCCCACATGCATAACATGATGACACACCACCACCACCACCACCACCAGAACACTGTAGCTCTAAACTTCTCTCCCATAGTCACTGAAATTCTGTCTCAGATGGTTATGAAATTTTGATCAAACACTTGAAAGGATTCTTCCCACTATAGTTAGGACAGGCAAGTAAAACCAGCAATGGGAGATTTGGTACAAAGCCAGAGGGTGTTTCACAGAACCCAAGGGCAGAAATCCAGATGCCAACTGGAGCCAGGAAGTAGTAGGTTAGGTGGAAACTAGGAAGCTCATCATCTCTCTCAGTTCCCCCTGCTGTCTCCCTAAACCACCGCCTGCTTCCTGTATGCACTCATGGGAAAACATGGCCAGAAACAGAATCCTAGTGCACAGACACTGGAAGAAACGCCATCTTTCTCTTTTGACTTCATTCTAGAGTCTTAGGAAAGCTGCTACCTGGCTGGCCCATCCTGAAACAGAAGCTTACCCTCATTTACATTGTGCCAGTGTGACTGCCCCACTAGGTGGAGTAGTCATTTGCAAAGACAGAAACACTGCTTAGCATTGCAACCCAAAAGTGTGGCTACCTGCCACACTTCCCAGGGAAGTAAGGCACTTTTTAATCATGTGCTAGTCCTTACTCTCAAGGTAGATGACAGGGAAGCTTAAATAACCGAATACCATTCTCCCAAGTGTCACAGACAGCTTTTAAGTTTGTCAAGGCTGTATGGCTTTGTTTGGCTGTGTTTAACCCTTTCAGTCTTTGGTTCCAAGGTTCTTATGAACTGCAGAAGTATCCTGAATGAGTCATAAAACTACCTAGAGCAAAAAAAAGAAAACATTTCCAGTCATCTTAAATTAGCATATTTTATATAAGCCTCCTTTCCTTCAGCTAGAGCAATAACAAGGGGGTGGGACAAGGCAGTAACAAGGTTCTCCATCCTGGTCTCTACACATCCGAAAATTCAAGGCAACTCCTCTGCCTTTGTTTCCTGAGAGGTTTTGATAGAAGAGAAGTTTGAGTCCATAATGGAGAGGGGTAAACACAGAGGCAATCTTAGTTTTATTTTCTTGCAAACTTTGCTCAAGGGTGTTCAAAGTAGGGAAGAGACTTGATGGCTTGCGTGAGTAGAAGACAGACAATAGATAGAATCAGAAATTTGGATTGCAAACTAAAGAGCTTGCCTTGGAGAAGAATGAAGAAATGTGCTGCTCTGGAGGAGGGCTCTGGGCTGTCTTCTCATCAGCTTCAGGAATGAACAATTTCAAAAAAAGAGGGGGGGAGCTTTTCCTCTTGAGCCTCCCCCAAACCTCCCACATAGTCATTTTCCAGAATGATCCTAGCCACTGATCATACCTCATTCTTGAGCACAGAGAAAGGAATAAGGTCTGCCTTCATCAACTCAACGTGACTCATGAGCACCCAGACCTGGCAAAGACCCAGACTGGATATAACCTCCAAAGAGAATCTCTGAGGGTAGGGAGATGAGAGGTTGCAGCTTCTACAGATACCCAATCGAATACACTGGAGCTCTTCATGATTAGCTCCACTACAGCTACAATGTTTATGGATGAAGCAGTGTGAAGACTCAGGCCAGTAGCCACAAATGTACTACTGAAAAGACATTCTACCCGCTAAGCCTGCTTTTCTTAATGTAGTACTTGGCTTGGCCAACTGTAATCAAGATGCATGTTTTTCCCCTGGGGGTAAATCCTTGTAAACATTGAGGTTTTCTCAGCATCAACCTCCTCATCACCACCACCTCCAACCTGTGCAACTGTTGACTTGTTTCTTCTCCATCCACCACCAAAGAAGCAGTGGTGGGTTGGGAAGAGTGGAAGAGTTGGGAGTCTGAGTCGTGCATAGTAGCACATGCCTGTAATTGCACTTGAGAGGCAGAGCCAGGAGGATCTCTAGGAGCATGAGTTCAAGGCCAGTCTGGTCTGCAAAGCAAGTGCCAGGACAGCCAGTCCCTGTTACACAGAGAAACCCTGTCTTGAAAAACAAAACAAAACAAAGCAAAACAAAACAAAATAGAGTTGGGGGTCTGGAGTACAACTCCTGGTACCCTCATCAGGCAGCTCAACTGTCTGTGACTTCAACTCTTCTGGCCTTTGCAGGCACCTGTACTCACATGCACAAATCTACACACTCATACACACATATAATAATTAAAAAAAAATCAGAGTGGAGTTCGAAGGCAGGGGTCAGATTACCAGTGTATTCAATTCTTGGTCTCCCCACTCAGTTTCTAGATGTGTAAATTAAGCTTAACTTTCCTCAGCTATAAAATCAAGGTAGCAGTGTAGTTATATAGATTAAATACATTAATTCTATGAGTCAATACATCCAAAGTGTTTTGAGCTATATGTGGCACAGAGTAAGCACTCATAAACATGACTTATGATTGACTAGAAGACATCAATGAATTAATCAATAAATATTGATCAACTACTGTGTGCCAGAAATTATAATTAGGTGCTCAGCTGAGGAAGAACCCGGGTGAATAAGATCCCTGAAGAGGCAAGGGCAGATGGGAAAAGGTAACATAGACCTAAGAAGGTGTGCATAGTCCTCGAAGTCCTGGAACAAGCCTTTGAAATGTCAGGTCTAAGCCAGACATAGTGCCACACCTCCTTAGAAAACGGAGGTGGCAGGCCTTAATGCTGCATTCCCACATAGGGTAGGTCGGGCCATCCAGGCTCCTGACTTGGAGAGCTGGGCAAGCGACAATAGGATTCGTTCTGGACTTCTGAAACTGACATAAGTGTGGGACATTCAATAAAAGGTCTCCAACTGGCAACAGAGGCTGAGTGTTGATGCCCAGGATAGAGGGTGTTGTAAGCAATGATCATTTGGATGATGCCTTACAAAACACCTTCTAGATCAGTAGTTCTCAACATGGGGGCAATGACCCCGTTGGGAGGCATTGAATATGAGATATCTTGTATATCAAATATTTACATTATGATCCATAACAGTGACAAAATTACAGTTATGAAGAAGAAATGAGATAACTGTATGATTCAAGATCACCACAACCTGAGGCACTGTATTAAAGGGTCACAGCATAAGGAAGGTTGAGAACCACTTTTCTAGATAATTTCAGACTTAAGAAGAACAAAAGGCTAAGGGACAGAGCACCAGAATTTAAGAGGTGAGCTGAAGAGAGGTGCTCGTGCGGGGAAGTGACAAAGAATTGGAATAGTAGGAAGAGGACACCAGAAGGGCGTGGGATAACCAAAAATGCAGTGAGTGGCTGGAGCAGGTAGGAAGACAGCCCATTAGGACCAGCATCAGGGGCTATGAACCATGATTTTTACTGTCTTTCTTTCTTCCTTCCTTCCTTCCTTCCTTCATTCCTTCCTTCCTTCCTTTCTTTCTTTCTTTCTTTCTTTCTTTCTTTCTTTCTTTCTTTCTTTCTCTCTCTCTCTCTTTCTCTCCCTCCCTCCCTCCCTCTCTCTCTCCCTTCCTTCCTTCCTTCCTTCCTTCCTTCCTTCTTTCCTTCCTTACTTCCTTTCTTTTTAGTTAGTATACAAATTAATTGGTTTCATTATGACATCCCACACACATCTACTGTTAGACATTCATTACAGTCACTATCTGCATCAACCAACCACATTACCGTTTTGCAGGTCCCTTTCCTCTTTCTGCCTTAATGAACGTGGAAAGGGAGAGTCAAGGAAGGGAGTCTGATTATCTTTTTGAAGAACTAGACAGTTCCTCCACCACAGTCCCAATTCCACTATCTTGTGAACACTGGATATAGTGGTAAAGTAGCTATAAAGACTATTACTGTGTCCTTTTTACTTAGAAGTCACAGGGGGCTCAGAAAGCTTAGAAAACTAAGGAAAGCTTGAGGGTGCAAGGGGGATGGTTAAAGGGCCTGGTGCACAAACATGAGCATCCAAGTCCTAGTTCTCAGAACATGTGTAAAAAGCTAGGAATGGGGTTCCTGCATACCTGCAATGCCAGCCTTGGCAGGAGCAGGCAAAAGGAAGATCCTGGAAGTTCACTGACCAGGTTCAATGAGTGACCCTATATAAATCAATCCACTAACCAACCAACAAACCAACCAACCAATCAATATAAGCATTGATTGTAAAGCAAAGGAAGAGAGACATTTAACATCAATCTTGTTGCCCACAAACATACAAATATGTATATAGAACACATAGAAACACACACAATTATGTGGTCCAGAAAGTTCACAGTAGTTGTAAAACCCACCAGGTTCATCTTTGAGGTTATTTAAACAGAAAACAATGTCTGTGGGTGAGGGCATGAGCACTCTCTTTGTTGGAGCTGCCTGCAACTTGGGCAGGAATCCCCAAGGATGGAGCTCTCGTCCACGCGAGGTGAGCTTCTGATCAATGCAGATGCCTGAGAATCACCCATGCTTCCTAACTCATGATCCTGAGTCACACCAATAATTTAATTGGTTCACCAGGTTGGAGTTGGGTAGAATTGTTCCTTTGGTATGTCATCATATGCCCGTTCTAGGGTAAATAAATGTTCCCATCGCCTTAGGAAAAGTTATGTGACTACACTAATGTCCTGGTATTCTAGCTCACTAGACATTCAGACTGTAAGAAGGGGGAGCTTTTCTAGGGCATGTTGTGGTAATGTGCATCTAATTGTTTAGCACGACAATTATACTCCTGTCAGGAACTCTTCCCCTAGCCATCCAGAAGTGGTGCCTGCCCCAGCATTGCCACTGAGGTAGAAAGGACTCATGTGCACAGGAACTTGACAACTAGCAACTCTCATGGCATCTTCCCCAAGGCCCTCTGGAGATGGCAAATAGCATCGAGCGCTGAGACACCCAGCCTATGGTGGGGGATATCCATGGAGGTGCCCTGAGGTGGGCATCCTTTTCACCTCAACACTAAGCTATGGTTTGCCCTAGGTGGGCTCCTGGTTTTAGCTCTGTCTTAATTACTTTCTAAGCATAGTTTTTGCTATAAGAGTCATGAGCAGGGAATAGAAATTTCATTGTAAGTAAGCTTACCTAGGGATACCTGGCAAGAGCTATGGGGGCCACAGCATTGGGTTTTATGTGGGATATCCCGACTAATATGGAAGCTCCACAATATTCTATTGTGGTGTGTTAAGGATTGTCGGAAAAGATCACTCTTCCCACTAAGAAGTGTTTAATTTCCTTCCCTTTAATTGGGGCTGACCTTGTAATAGCTAAATTAATAGACTCCTGTGAGAGTCACATGCCAGTTCCAGGTCTTCTGGGTCTAGCCTCTTGCTTCTATTTGGGGCCATGCAGTTTTGAGTCTCTCAGCACCATTCTGGGAGGAGCCCAAGCCACAGGTTCAATAGCCTCAGCTGTAGTTCAAATTCAGTCAGTATCAATGGCTGGTGGCATGAATGGGCCACCTTGGGTGTTCTAGCCCCAAAACTCCTTTACAATCTCAGACCCAGTAAATATCACAAGGAGCAGGAACATCACTGTGCTGAGCTCAGTCGATCCAGACTGTGAGGAATATTATAACCATTGCTGTTCCTGCCACAGCAACTCCAGTGGTTTGTTACGTAACAGTGCTTAACCAGAACTGTTGTCATGTTTCCCACACAACTCTACCCTAACTGCTGGAGCAATCAACACACAGAAACCTTAAGCTACCCACCAACTTCTTGTCAGCGGCCAGGACTTCTTCCCATGACCCCTTGCAGTTCCATTCTCAAGTTCCATTTGCCTTGGCCTTCTTACAAGTGCATGCAACACAGACCTCAGGTGTGAGGCAGAGGCAGGGGGAACCGGGGAACTTCCCCAGAGGAGGACACCTTTGACAAGTGAGCTGTGAGAACGTCTTGGACTAGACTTATTTTTACAGACAGTTGACCACAGAAGTGATTTCCCTAGTCTTCATAAAAGAAGGCAAACGAAAAGCCAAGGCAGCCAAGCCAGCTTAGATGGCTGTGTTCCCACTCTTTCTTGTATTGAGGGCCAGTTTAGTGATGTGATGTGATGCTTGACCATAGTAACTATGTTTCTATGATGTGTGTGTGTGTGTGTGTGTGTGTGTGTGTGTGTGTGTGTGTGTGAATTCAGGAACACAGGACATGGAATATGTTTGGAGGTCAGGAGTCAGGCTTCATCTTCCATCTTGTTTAAGACAGGACCGCATTGTCTTATGGCTAGAGATACCAGGCTGGCTCTGCCATGAACTTCAGAGTATTTTCCTGTTTCTGCCTTTATATCTGTTTCTGCCTGGGATCACAGATGCTGGCACTACTCATTTGGCTGTTTTTTAAAAAGATATATATTATTTTTATTCACATATGTCTGTGTGCGTGCAGGTGCCCACAAGGCCAGAAGATGGCGTTATATCTTCTGTAACTGCAGTTTCAGGCAGTTGAGAGCTGTGTGCTGGGAACTGAACCCAGTTCTTCTAAAAGCAAAGCAAGTGTTCTTCACGGCAGAGTCATTGCTCCATCCCCTCACTTAGCTTTTATATAGGACTAGAGATTAGCACTCACCTGCATGCTTTCTCCCAATGCTTGGCCCACTAACCCACCTCCTCAGCTTTAAGTTTCCATAGCCTCCCTGGCCCTGTGAGCCTGGCTCAGCCTGTTCCACATACCCTCAAAATCTCAGAGGTTTGCTTCTCTGGGCAAGGAGCATCAGTTGCTTTATATTCCAGACCCTACTTCATAGACTAGGTAGGGACTCAGAAAGCCAGAATTCCTAAGCCACCCTCCTCCATTCTCCTTATTTCATAGGAATAAAAAAAAAAAAAACAAAAACAAAAAAACAAAACAAAACAAAAAAACCAGACTTATTAGAAGAGTGTGGTCTTAAAATCGGCGTGTTGAGCAACAAAGCACGTGTTCCTCAGAAAACTGTAGCTTACCTACTCTGGCCCAAATTCTACCTTTCTTCCTAGGTTGCAATAATAGTTAGTAAACATGCTCAGACTTCAATAGAGTAAATTAACTATGACCAGGATAATGTGGGCAATGCCCATATACCATTGTTAGAACTCTTTACATTTCAGACAAAGAGGAGTTCTAGCATAATGTTTGAATTGTTTTTATTTGTCTGGATCATAAATGATGGCAGGAAGACCCCCACTACTAGGAAAAATTAAATTAAACAAGGTGACCTGTGGTGAGTTATTGTGTTATGGGATTCATTCCACATCCAGGCTCAGATGACCTCATAAATTGTTCTTTGGGTTGGCAATGTCACCCTAGCCTGCTAGATTGAATTATTTCCTTGTAACTCAGACCCCCTGTCTAGTCTGTAATGAAGAACACCTTGTGTGTCTTGGCTGGCATGGGTAGTAGAGTCAGATGCCCACAATTGTCTGAATTGTGGGCACTGAGATCAGCCATATGTCCCAAAGGGACAATCACTGATATTGTTCATAGTACATTGTCACAGTATCAGGTAAGGGAAGACAGATGGGAAAGTGTCCGGAATACTGCATCTGGCACAGGGGTGCTTAGAGTATGAGATCTGATTCAGACTTTCAGGCTGTTATACTAACTGAAGAACATTGTCCCACCCTCAGCTAGTTCTATGGAACTCAAACAGTGGCCCAAGACCAGATCACACTGAGTCCCACCTGTGACAGTTTCTGGGACTTCTCCCTGAGGAGCAGCCTCGCATATTTGGAGGGTGAAAACAGCTTCCTTGGAGGAAAGAACCTGGGATCATCTGATCCTGAGGAGACAAATAGTCTGGTAAAGAAGAGCCACCAAGAAAGGAATGCTGCCTCACTAAGGTAGCTCATTTTGACCCTGCAAGGTTCAACAAATCACTCTCAAAGCCATGGCCTCTTTCTTCTAAGTGGGAAAGGGGACACATTTCCCTACTTGACACAGAGCCAAACCCTCCAAAGGCTTGCAATGACCTGACCTCCAACTTCCAGGTCAGAGCCAGGCTTGCTGACTGTATATTATCTGCTCTCTGAAATCCTCAAACATAACAGCTGTGAAAGATGTATTGTCTCATTAAAGACCGTGGAAACTGATCCAGAAATGATGTTTGCTGCTAAAACCAATGGCCTAAATCCCCTCCCCCCAAATTGGCCATAACTGCAGGACCACAGGAAACATATCACTGAGCCTCACTAGAGCCTCATTTTTTTCTGCTGTTGTTGTTGGTTGTTGTTGTTGTTGTTGTTGTTGTTGTTGTTTTTCAGAACTCTACTTGGTGACCCCTGCTGACTGGCAAGGTGGTTCAGAATTTCGACTGGTGTCTTTCAACACTTCCAACACACACTTCCACTGGGATTGATTGTCCTCTGAACCAAACAACTGCCATCTTGGGGCATTCAGCAGTGTCCCCATGTAAAAATCATCCCAACTGGATTTTTTTGATGATTTACACCCCTACATAGAAGGACAAAGAGGGGCACCCAAGTACCCATTCTCTCCTTAGTTGCCCATGGCCTGGGGGCAGGGGTAGAATATATAAACTTGGGAACACTAGAGTGGAGGCTCTATCTAAATGGCTACAGCAAAGCCGGTTTCCATTTTAGATAAAGACTTTCCAGGTAGAGCCCACTATGGAAGAGGAACACTCATACCCCTGGAATAAACTCAGTGGCTCCCCAGAATGAACGCTGGCTACACTGTGCCTCTGTTTGTCACTGGGACACTAGGAAAAGAGGTAGGTATTGATTATGTTTTCTTGACTGGTACTTTAGAAAACCAAATTTTATTTAGAAAGAAATACTCACTAGGTAACTGCTATTGATTGGGTGACCAGCCATCTCTGTTTGTCCAGGGCTGAAAAGGATTCTGGGACGCATGACTTTTAGTACTCAAGTTGGAAATGCCGAGCCTGATGGGATAGGAATGGGTGGAACAGTAGGTTCTCATAATTTCCATATACCTATACTGCATTTACAGACAGACTAGCTAACCTGGGAAATGCAGGCAATTCCTGTCTCACTATCCACCATGAATAACTAGGTCCACAGACCTATCAGAGACCTTCCTGTAAGCTATGTCTGCTAAGGAAAAACAAACCATGTGCAAAGGTCCGTAAGAGCGTAGGTTATCCACACTGAGAGACTCCATTTGTTTTTTGAGTGTGTTCTGTGTTATATGACCAGGAAAATCACATCAAAGGGCTAATTCAGGAACTTGGCAATTCAAATGTGTTGCAAGAATGGTTGACAGATTTTTTTTCTTCCCTGAGGCCATCTGAGTATCTTTACAGGATTCTGAGTCAGAGATCAGAATCCCTTAGTGGAGGGAGTTCATTTGCTAAGTCTGGAAAAGAGACATATTATAAAAAGTGGAGACACTTGCCTTTGCTCAGAGATGGTTTGGTCTTACCAAGGAGAAACTGCAGAAAGCATGAAGGAAAATCTTATCCTTGTCACAGGGAGGCCCCGTGATGCTGCCAGCCCAGTGGGGCTGCATGGACTAAGCAGCTAAAAATAGAATTCAGTCATCATCTTGTTATAATTTAACCACCTTGATTAAAATGTTGCTTTTCTAACTTTCAGAGGCGTAAGAGCATAGGACAGATAGATAGCCAGATAGCAAGTGTTAATGTTTCCAGAATCACCACGATCATAATAGCCACTTATCCATCAGACATCCCTCCCTCGTGCAGTTCTGAGACACGGCCACTTAACTGAGGAACGAGGCCATAAAGATGAAATGGCCCTAGAGTAGCTGTGAAGGTGACAGCTTCAGTTTTCTGCAGCAAGGAATTTAAGGGCACTTAAATTTCTGTAGCTGCATCTACAGGGAGGTTTTGGAGTATTGTTTTGGGACCAAAATGACTGTGCCCCAGAAGAGGAAAGAGGAGAGTCTGTGAAAATGGAGGTCTTAGGTCTGATCCAGAGGTGAGTGCCGAGCACTCAGCAGTCTGCTTGTATTCTAGTCTTCTCTGCGCCCTTCTGTCTCCTAGAATGTGTCGTGTCTGAGTGTTCTCAAATCCATCTAAACCTATTGCATTCTCTTCCTTGCTTTTTCATCCAGCGAAAAGGCCTGCCCAATGCTCAGATGGTCCCCAGCTTGGAACACAGGGTACTCTGCCCATTGCCTTCTTAGGAGATGACAGCTCCATGCCCAGCTGTTCTCATTTTTATGGTCACTACCTTACTAGACTGCAAACTCCTGGAGGGAAATGTTTGACTTCCATTCTTTGGATATATCTATCTAGCCAGGGCTGGCCAAGCAGAACTCAATTGTGACTGCTAATATCTTTTTTGAGGCAGGCTCACTCTGTACCCCAAGCTGGCTTTAAACTCATAATTCTCCTGCCTTAGGATCTGAAGTGGTGGTGCTAAAAAGTGATGAGCAACCACAATATCCACACAGTAATCAAAGTTAAGTGACACAGACATCTACTTACCCAGGGATCTTGCAACTTCATACCTAAACATTCAAAGAGGAATAAGAAAAATAAAATAACTATACAAGAATGTTCAATTATTCATACACAAACACACACACACACACACACACACACACACACAACCATCAGGTAAAAACAAAACAAAACAACCCCCTGAAAACAGTCCCGATAAAGAAACAGAGATATTCAATGTCTCGCCCACCTCGTCCGGCAAGGAAGACACAACACTGTCGGATCATTCTCAACAGCCTTCTTTATTGCAGGAACGCCTCGATGCTGCTACGGGAACCCCGGGAACCCAGGGAGGACTCCTTATATACACCCCAGCACAGGGAAAAGCTTTGTGTCCTCCTGGGATTGGTCAGTCTGCCGGCACCTTAATTTGCATACACCCGCTGGGGGAGGGGTTGGAGCCAGATTCGGGCTAGCACCTGGGAAGTGGTGATGTTTATGGTGTACCAGAAACCGGCGCCATCTTTTAGGCTTTGGCTGCCTACAATTGAAGGGAATAACCCACCCCTGACAATAACTACAATGAGCTCACAAACACCGTGATGCATCTCAGTTACACTGTGAGCAGCCTCTCTCAGACCAGCAGATCTGCAGATTTACCTAGATGAGCTTTTGCAACAGGTGAAACTCAGAGAACAGGGCTGGGCTTCTTAGGTGAGGTAGAGACTGTGACTGGGAAAGGGCTTTAGCAAACTCCTGCAGATGATGGCAATGTTCTACAGTTTGACAGGAATTGCATTACCCTGTAAGCATGCATCCCCCAGCTCTGCTCTGTCGCTGTTTACTTAAGATTTGTGCATTTCATTGGAGACAAATTTTATCTTAAAAGGAAAAAAAGAAGAGTAATAGGTCTCAGATGTTAATGATGTGTTAAACAGAATTGCTCTTTACAAGTGCTTTGAAATGCATTGTGGGAAAAAGCATGCATTCGGGGAGTGAGCAGGTAAATAAATACTGAAGGGTCACATAATAAATCAAACAAGCAAGCAAACAAAAAGTAGCTGGTATCGACAGTGAGCACCCTGGTCACTGGGCTGACTTTCAGGGCTACTGTGGGCAGGCAGCAGGGATTGGTGGAAAGCCCCTATGACAAAGCTGTACCAAAGAGGAGGATGGCACCTTCGGTGTCCTTGGGGGTGGTCAGGTTTCCAGGAAGTCAGGGAAGCCGCTGGTGTAGAAGGGACTGTGAGGTGTGCTGCCAGTGGGATGGATAGACTCCAGATTGGAGCTGGGCCTCAAAGAGGGGGCAGGGTAGGAAGCAGGGCCTGACTAGGGGTCTGGGTGTGGTGGCAGCACATTTTAAATCTTTGATCTCTAGCCATTGCCCAAAGGGCTGCACTATTCTTGGCACTGCCAGGTACAAAGGAATGTTCATTGGATGACAGGCTAGCTGAATTTCCTCCGTCCTGGGGCCAGCCTTGAAGTCCAGCATCAAATTCGGGTTCAAAGGACCATCTTTTCTTAGGGAACCTTGATAATCCAAACCACATCTAACCATGTTCCTCCTTTGATAGGGTAAGTGGTTTGGTAGATCAGAGGACAGCTCTAGATTCCATCCATTTGGATCTCAGCAGAGGTTGCAAACTGGCAGCCCCCGGGCTGGGTCCAGTGCACAGATGTGTTATGTGTTTTCTTTGGCCTCTCAGAAGGCTGTTTTTAAAAGTTTAGTTCAGTTGCCAGAATTTTAAATCACATAAAATCTGGATGGTCTGCATTTTTTGAACAACATGGGCCTATCACAGGGCAGTTGGCAGCTGCCCCCAGGGGCCGGGCCCTCACTCATTCCTGTCTTGCAGCTCTCTATGGCTGCGGGCGCTCCATCTTTGTCTGCCATTGTGCTTTGTGTGATGAGAGAGAAGTCAGGGGCCCACTATGGACGTGACGCTAAAGGAGTCTCACACAGTAAATACTAAGCCTAGGGTTCAGTTCTGGGGACATGGCAAAGAACAAAATGACTTGGTCTTTTTTTCCACAGGAATTTCTGGAGTGGAAATCAGAGAGAGAAAGGGAAATCTTGATTTAGAGAAAGTCTTAGCTGGATACAAGAGAAGAAACCCTGTAAATCTTAAACTGGATGCTGCCTCGGTGATATATTAATCATTTGACTCTCTGCTGTGACAAAATTCCCAACAAAAGCTACTTAGGAAAGGGAGATGTGATTCTGGATCTTAGTTTGAGGCTGTTGTCTGTGTGGTGAGGAAGACGCTACAGCAAAGGAGAGCTCGCTCTGTGGCAACAGTTTGAGGCAACTGGGCACGCAGGATCCTCAGCCGGGATGTGAGAGTGATGAGCTAGTCTTAGCTTTATCCAGTTCCCTTTCTATTCAGTGTGCCACCCCAGCCAATGAAGTAGAGCGGTTTACAGTTAGCCTTCAGGGTGGGTCTCCCTCTTCAGTTAACCTTCCCTGGACACACCCACAGGTTTGCCTCCTACTTGATTCCAAATCCTGTCAGGTTGACAATGAAGATTAACCAATACAGAAGTAAGTTTGGAGGAGGAGGAAGACAAAGAACTTGCAGCATTTCAGTTTGCTCTTCTAAAACACAATAGGCTCTCATGCAAAATGACCTCTATCTTTGGCCACAGGGTAAAACCAAAAACCATTTAGTACAAATAGAAAATGCTTCGAACCCTACAGATCTTGCGCTCTCTTCCACACCAGATCTGTATCCTAACTTTCCAAGCTCCTAGCCCATGTCATTTCTTGAGTCTTGTCAGCTCAAAATTCTGATCATGCCTGTCTTCTCCCCACCCCACCCCCTGAAGCTGGAGAGGGTCCAGAGGGCTAACAAGCTGGAACTTTTAAAGGCCAGATGGGAAATGGCTTTGTACCACTGCAACAGGAATGTAGCCACAGGCAACACATGAATGAACAAGTATGTCTGCTCTCTAACAAAACCTGATTTACAAAAGTAGGCAAGGGGGCAGTGTGCATGGCTCACTTGATAAGTTGTTTGCCCTGCAAGCAGGAAACCCAACTTCAGTCTCCAGTATCCATTTAAAAAGCCAGATGTGGGAGGTGAAGGCCAACAGGAAAGTGACGACATAAAAAGACACTTGAAAGACACTTGATATTGACATCTGCCCTCCACAATCACACTCACCTGCACAAACACATGCTCATGCAGGAACACACACACACATACACACACACACACACACACACACACACACAAACACGTCATTTTTGGAGTGGGACAAGAGTCCTGTTCTGGAATGAGGCTCAGTGCTGGCCAGACCTCTGCTGAGTGCTACCCATTCACTCTTCATAGGAATCGTTCCAGGATTCCTAGAAAGCCCAGCTGTATAGCAATTCGTTAAGATCTGGGTTTTCCAGATCAATTCTTTGGCAATGTGGTGCTTCGGAACCGACGGGGCCTAGATGTCCTGACAGCTAAAGAAGGTGGTCTTTGCCTGTTCCTCCAAGAAGAATGCTGCTTCTATGTCAACCAATCCAGGATAGTGAGAAATAAAATCCAGGAACTACAGTCAGACATAAAGAATTTCAGGGAGACCTCCAGTTCTGAGATTTTTGGAGCAGCTGGTCACATTACATCCACAGTCAAGGACAGAGAGAAATGAACTGAGGCACACACACTCTTACAGCCCACTTCCTCCATCCTACACAGACTAGGATCAAAGCTGGGGAATAGTGCTGCATGCAGCTGGCTAGATCTCCCCACACCAATTACTGTAATCAAGACAGTCCTCCCCAGACATGTCCACAGGCCAACCTGGTCCAGACAATCCCTCATTATGACTCTCTTCCTAGGTGACTGTAGATTAGGTCAAGTTGACAGTTAAAACTATTACTTACCTCATGTAAATTTACGTCATTAACCAAAAAACCAGGACACATGAACCTGATGTATTTTTCCCAACCAGTGGCCCAAAAGTCTTCAACACAGAAGTAATCGTCATCCTGTGTTTGGGGTATCCTGAATACCAACCGCTCCATGCTCATCTGTTCCTGAATACCGCTCCACGCACATCTGTTCCTGAATACCGCTCCACGCACATCTGTGGTTGTTATGGTTTGAAGGTTCATATACTGAGTGCTTGATTGGTTTCCAGATAGAGACACTCTTCTGGGGGGTTCTAGATGTGGCACCTAGCTGTCAGAAGCAGGCCCCAAGGGGCATGACTTTATAGGTCATTATGGGTCCCTCTGTTTCCTATTTACCTAAAGCCATGCTGTTAAGAAGCTTCGTGGGCCTGAAGAGGTGGCTCAGTGGTTAGGAGCTTGTACTTCAGAGGAACCAAGTTCAGTTCCTGGGACCTACAGCATGTGACTCAAAACTACCTATTACTTCAGTTCCAGAGGCTCCAAGACCCTCTTCTTTCCTCTGAGGGATCCTGAACATATATGTGCACACACATCCATACACATAAATAATAAAACAAGTATTTTAGAAAATTACCTCTTGAGCTTTGCCACAGGCCCAGAATCAATTCAACCAAGAACTATGAGCTGAAGCCACTCAATGATGGTCTTTCCTCCTCCTTCCCAGATGTCCATGACACAGCAACTATAAAAGTTACTAATATCCACTGCCAAATGGTCATCCCTGAGAACATATACATACTAGTAACATATGTGGACTTAGCAGGTTGTATTTATGTATTTAGGGAGACACACAAACACACCTAACAGAGAGAGAGGAAAGGAGAGGTACATGTGAGGACTTGGAGGTCAGGGAAGGGGAACTGATGTAAATAAATATAAAAGGCAGTTAATGTGACCCATGTTGCCGCATGTACAGGACCTGCATGCTTGCTCTGCTCTGTCAATCCACTGCATGGAGTCACCTCAGCCACTTGCCCACTTGTTCATGACCAGCTATTACTAATGATGCTGTGTATACAAGCCTGTATGGAAATCTTTCTTGAATAGATAACAGTGAGTTTTCTGGGTTATATGCTAAGCATACATTTACATTTTAAAAAAATTCATCAAGCCATATAACTCTATATTCTCACTAGCAACATATGGAGATACTAATCACTCCACACACTCACTAATGCTGAGTATCTCTAATCAATTACAGCCATGCTAGCCGGTGAGTGCGGGTATCTAATCAATTACAGCCATGCTAGTCGGTGAGTGCGGGTATCTAATCAATTACAGCCATGCTAGTCGGTGAGTGCGGGTATCTTGGTTTTGGTTTGCATCTCTAGAATGGCTAATCACAATCAGCTTCTTTTTCAGTACCTGTTAGTCATCTGTATACCACTGATCAATTTTTTCTTAAGTGTCTGACAATTGTAACAATGGGTTATTCATTCTCATGATATTTTTCCTACTTTTTTTTCAATTTTAAGAGAATACACCATATAAAACTTGCCAATAGGCATTTCTAGATGTACTGTTCTGTGTCCTTAGAGAAGTCCACATTGTGACTGGCTCTCACAGACACCCATCACTAGAAGCCCCCCACCCTCGTCATCACCAAACGGAACCCATTATCTCCTCCTTATGTTACAACAGCCCAAACATTTAAATAAACATGCATCAGAGGTATACAGATGACAAGCAAGTACCAGCAAAGAGACTGGACTTGGAGAGATGGCTCAGTGGCTAAGAGCACTTGGCTGCTCTAGCAAAGAACCTGAAATTAGTTCCTAGCACCCACATGGCAGCTCACAACCACCTGCAAATCTACTCCAGGGGATCTGATCCATGTTCTGGCCTCCACCAGCGCTGGGCATAAGAATGGTGCACATGTACACATGCAAGCAGTCACTCATACACATAAAATGAAAATCAATCTTTACAATAGATGTTGGTCTGGAGTACTTTTTCTTATGATGTCTTTTTCTGATCCTAGGTTATTACTGTAATCAAAAAAATAAGTGGAAGCTGATCCTATGACATTTTTTTAAAGATTGTGGGTAGGACTGATACTTTTTTAAGTATAAAAATGTACTAATAAGGCCATAGGGACCTTTGCAGGTCTTTTTTTTTTAACTATTGTTTGGTTAGTTATTTTGTTGTTGTTTTGGTTGGTTTTTCTTTGTTTGAGGATTTTTAAATATCTAATTCAATGTCTTTATTTTTAATTTTATTAAGGTTAATTTTTTTACTATTTTGTTTGTTTTAGCAATGTATCTGTTTAAAAATTTGCCCATTTCCTATTCTAAATCACCTCTTTGCTCACATAAAGTTGTCTGTTTCCTCACAAGACTTCTGTTTTCAATTGGCTCTCAGCTCACTATTTTGAATCTTCTACTTTCCCCTTTGTCATTTACCTAACATTTTATATATTTTGTGGCTCGTTTTGAAAAGTCAATTTTTTATTTTATTGGTTTCTCCTGTTCTTCTTCTCCTTTTGTTAGTTTCGACACCATCCTTTATTGTTTCCTCCATTCTATTTAGTTTATGTTTGAATTGGTCCCTTTTTTCTTATCCACTTTATACTGTTGATTTTAGATTTTTAGTAAAAGTGTTCAAAACTATAAATTATCCTTTCTGCCAACTTGAGCTGCAACCCTAATTTTCCTGTTTTCTGTTGCCATTTGGCTCAGTCAAGGTGTTTTCCAGCGCCCTCATGGTTTCTTCTTCAGTTCGCAGTGTGTGTAAATACTAGAGAGCTATCTATGGGCCTTTTTTTCTATTTTCAATTTCTAATTTAACCTTTCTTTGATCAGCAATACCTCTTATGGCTACAATGTTTTAAATGTATGGAGGTGTAATTTCCAGCTATAATATGGGAAATATTACATGTCCACCCTTCTGTTGTTGGTTGAACTGTGCTATATGAATCAGCTCAAGCAGGCGCTAACTGCGGCCTCAGGGTCCTCAGGCAGCTAATGGAAGCCTATTCTTTGGTTTGATTTTTGTTTTGTTTGGCTTGGTCTTTGGTTTTTCGAGTCAGGGTCTCTCTGTGTGGCCCTAGCTGTCCTGGAACATGCTTTGTAGATCACGGTGGCCTCGAACTCACAGAGATCTGCCTGCCTGTGCCTCTTGAGTTGCTGGGATTAAAGACGTGAGTCACTGCTGCCTGACTTGGAAGGATATTCTTTAAATTTATAAATATAATAGATAAAGCCTGTTTTTCTTTCTTATTCTGTGAGGTTTTGTCAATGTATTTGGAGAGGTGTTATAGTTGTATCTGATTTATAATTGTGCCTTCCCACTCTGTCTTGATGCTATCAGGAACATTTCCTTCAGTCTTCTAATATCTGTTGCCTTAAATTTGATTATGTCTCACACTATAAAGTCACTATGATTCTTTTATGTCACTCCTTAAGCAGTTGTATATTGTATTTCCTTCTATTTACTGTCAATGTATTTATATTTTGAATCTATGGTGTGTCCTTTATAGACATTATAAAGGTCCATGTTCCTTTTTTGGTCCACTCAGACCATCTTTCTTTGCTTTATAATCTCAGAATTTCTTTTCATTTGCCTTCCGTTTTACAGGTCATTTCTACAGCTATACCTAAACTGGTACCTAACTTCCCCATTACATGTTATATTTCAATTTTCATGCTTATATTTCCAGTAGTTCTATATTTAGTTTACTATCTTTTCGTCTGTTCTTGATAACCCTTTTTACTTACTAGTTTTTGTGACTGCCTTCTTTAGTTTTAAAAACATTTTATAGATGATTGATACAGTGTCCAGCCCATTGTGTCAGTACTATCTGCAAGTGCCTGGGAAGATGCTCTGTCATTGAGTCATATCATCAGACCACACATCTTTGTAAATTTACCTAAACTTCATGTTTGTTTTACAACACTGAGTTTTCAGTCTTTTGTCCTCCATGGTCCCACTGTGTATGACTGCTACAGGAATAATATAATACACATATATAAAATATACATGCCTATATATTATAGGACATATGGCATGGTGCTGGACACATTATTCATCTGTTATGCTAACTTGTTCAGAACCACACTGAAAGAGTTGCCCTTTATCTGCAAACACTGGCAGGTGGAAATGCATGGAAAAGCTCCAGGACAGGAAACAATGAAACTGAGTTATGAGACTCACAGAGCAGACACTATCATTTCACCCTGTGAAAAATTACACACACACACACACACACACACACAAATACACATACATACACACATCTACTAGGGGGAAACAATGTTATCTCAGGTACATATATACACGCAGAGCACATACATGCAAGCACACAACATGAACATATGCACACGCACATATACACATGCACCATCTTGTCCATATTTTATAACATGACTAATATAATAAAAATCCAGACCACTGAGTCAGTTGCAATTTCCCTTTATGATGTCACCCAGTGTTTAAATATTCCTTCCTCCTGACTCTAACCATTAGTAATATTTACTCTAATTGTTCATGTGTCTGTTTCAACCATCAGACTGTAAATTATTTAAGATCAGAGACTACAGCTTTTCATCAGAACCTGGGAGATTGTATGTACTCAATAAATATTTGTTAAATTAAGACATGGATGTAAATGAGTCAATAGTTACAGTGCACAAACTCCAAGGGCACCCATGCTTTTTTAGGCCTGTGTGCTTTCTCCCTGTTTCTTGGAGCACTCAATAAGGGAGATATTTCCTTGCCTAAGGTGGAAGTGGTCAGTGCTGATTGAGGAGATGAGGCAACTATATGTGAGCCTTTGATATGTATGAACCATACTGTGGTATCTGGAAGAAAAATTATTTTCCAAAGCAAGCTCCCATTATAAGTAAAGGATCCAGAACCGCCGGCAACCCGAAGTTTGTGTGAGCACAGCTGATTTGTCTAGTTGTCTTAGCCTAAACCTAGTGGGCTATTCCATACTCCTTGCCAATCCTGTGTAGATAAGTGAAAGAGCGCAGCTGCCTGCAGGCTTCTAGGGAAACTGCCTCTCTAGTCAAGAGGACTGGGTGACAGTGTTCCAGCTCCCATGTACTGTGTCTTATCTGGGTGCACACTCCTGACCCACAATAGCTGCATGTGTGTTTCATAAGAAGTCAGGTGTCAGCTGGGCGTGGTGGCGCACACCTTTAATCCCAGCACTTGGGAGGCAGAGGCAGGCGGATTTCTGAGTTCAAGGCCAGCCTGGTCTACAGAGTGAGTTCCAGGACAGCCAGGGCTACACAAAGAAACCCTGTCTCGAAAAACAAAAAACAAAAAAAAAAAAAAGAGAATTCTTAAAAAAAAAAAAAAAAAGAAGTCAGGTGTCTTAGGGTTTCATTGCTGCAAAGGAACACCATAATCAAGGCAACTCTAACATTAGGGCTGGCTTACAGTTTCAGAGGTTTAGTCCACCATTATTATTTCACGGCTTGAAGCATGGCACTGTGCAGTCAGACACAGTGCTGGAGGAGCTCCACATCGTGATCTGCAGGCAGCCAAGAGGAGACAGTCATCTGCACTGGGTGGAGCCTGAGCATAAGAGGAGACCTCCAAGCCTATCCCCACAGTGACACACTTCCTCCAACAAGGCCACACCTCCTAGTAGTGCCACTCCCTATGGGCCAAGCATTCACACACATGAATGTATAGGGGCCACCTACTCAAACTGCCACACTAGGTGAGCAGATGGAACAGGAAAAGTGCCTACCTTGGTGACAGCCTTGTAAGGCTGCCCAGCTTTCCTCTTCTGTGAGATAATACATTTTCTGAGCTAGGTGTGGGGACATAAGCCTCTAGTCCTAGGTACATGGATGATTGAGGCAGGTAAACTATTTGAGTCCATGTGTCCAAGACCAGCTGTTGGGAGCCGCGCCCACATTCGCCGTTACAAGATGGCGCTGACAGCTGTGTTCTAAGTGGTAAACAAATAATCTGCGCATATGCCGAGGGTGGTTCTCTACTCCATGTGCTCTGCCTTCCCCGTGACGTCAACTCGGCCGATGGGCTGCAGCCAATCAGGGAGTGACACGTCCTAGGCGAAGGAGAATTCTCCTTAATAGGGACGGGGTTTCGTTTTCTCTCTCGCTCTTGCTTCTTGCACTCTGGCTCCTGAAGATGTAAGCAATAAAGCTTTGCCGCAGAAGATTCTGGTTTGTTGCGTCTTTCCTGGCCGGTCGTGAGAACGCGTCTAATAACAACCAGCCTGAGAAACAGTGAGGCCCTGGCTCAGAAAATAAAGGGGCGGGGAGAGAAATGCCAATTGTTTAAGCTAGTTTAAATTAGAGATTTTTGTGCACTTCAGACAAATAAAGCAAAACCAAACCAAAAAGCAAACAAACGTATGCAATCACAGATTTGTTTCTAGAGAAGAACCTGGGATAACAATCCACTTTCAATTTCTCGTTTCACATTGAGGAAACAGACTGACCAAGACCAGTAGAGAGCTCTGTACAAAACCACATAGAGCAAGCAGACAAACTGAACCAGAACCAGCTTCAGGGTTCAGTCTCAGTTTCTGACACTAGATCAGTCATTTCATGGGAAGAAGTGATTAGAAAACAGACACATTTTGGTCTTATTTCCCCTTAACTGCACTACTAAGGCTTCTGGGACAATGTTCCTTTTGCTCTGTCTTTATTTTCAACACGCTTCCCTCCTGGAAAGGATTCATGATGTCAGGAAGTGCAGCAGCCATCTTGCAAGTCTGTAAGACACAAAGCCAATCTATCAAAACAAAACAAAAAAACCAACAGAACAAAACAGTGGGTTGAAAAGAATATCCTCCCCAGCTCCAGACAGGACAGTGTGAGGACTGTAGGTCTGTCTATATTTGTACATGCTGGTATGTAAGAAAATCAAAGACAAAAGCATTTCTAATGGATGCTGGCTGAAGCATTTCTTTCATCTCTCTCTCTCTCTCTCTCTCTCTCTCTCTCTCTCTCTCTCTCTCTCTCTCTCATAGGTTGACTAATTGCAACAACAGGAATTTAGGCAGGGCTCAAAAATGGTATGCATTTTTCCTCTGATTTTACTATTGTTAAAGTACAACTTTTTGGGGTTTTTGTTTTTGTTTGTTTTTATTTTTGCTTTTGTTTTAGTTTTTGCTTAGTTTTGTTGCCTTTTATGTCGAAAACATTTGGAACCTACCCAGAAGCTGTAACAACAGTACAATGAACTCCTACACAATTTCCATCAAGGGGCACAAATGGTTAGCTTGTCTCTCACTGTATCTCCCATCCTCTTTGTATGGGATGGTTGATGTTGACTGGCTCCAAAGAGATCTGTAAAGCATGTGTCTGAGTGTGTCATTGGGGTGTTTCCAGAGAGGACCAACTTCCCTGAATGCAAGCAGCTCCGTGCCATGGACTGGGGACCTGGATGGGGTAAAGGGGTAAGGGCAGGAAGCTAGGGGACAGCCCTTCTCACTGTGGGTGTCTTGGTCACTGTGATGTGTGCTTCTCTGTCTCACTGAGTGTCTTCCCCAATCATACTGCATCTCAGTTTTTGCGTTAGCTCTTTCATCAAACATGGCCTATGCTGACACGCTAGGATGGTTTGCTAGTAAGCACCCAGAGGTCTCCTTTCTCCACTCCCAATACAGGAGCTACAGACGTATGGCATCCCTGGCTTTTTACATGAGTGTTGGTGATGAGAACACAAGTCTTCAGGTTTATACAGCAAGCTCTTTACTCACTGGGCTATCTTGCCTGCCCACGAATATTTTGGGTCTCAGATGTAGACACCACCAACGTGAACCCCCAAATTTCCATGTGTATTGTGTATTCTATACAAACAAGAATAGCATTTTATGGGCTGGTGCCATAGCTGAAGAGTAGAGGGCTTGCCAAACAAACATGAGGCCCTAGTTCAGTTCCCAGAACAAAAAACAAAAAACAAAAAAACAAAACAAAAAAAAAACCAGACAATACAAATACACAAGACAAAACAAGACCTAGCATGACCACACTCTGGAAGACCCAACAAGCAGCTAAAAGAGTCAGATGTAGGTATTTGAACCCAATCAATGGACAGAAGCAGCTGGCCCCTGTGGTTGAATTAGGGAAGGCTGAAAGAAGCTGAGAAGGGTGATCCCGTAGGAGGACCAGCAGCCTCAATTAATCTGGACCTCCAAGATCTCTCAAACACTGGACCACCAAACAGACAGCATACACCAGCTGATGTGAGGCCCCCAACACACATACAGCAGAGGACTTCCCGGTATGTGTTCATTCAGAGATGATGCACCTAACCCTCAAGAGACTGGAGGCCCCAGGGAGTGGGGAGGTCCGGTGGGGTGGGGGGTGGGGACATCCACGTGGAGACTGTGGGTGGGGGTGGGGTGGGCAGGAGGTATGGGATGTGGAACAGTTGGAGGGTGGACGGGGCAGAGGGGAATCAAATATGGAGTGTAAAAATAAATAAGAGGAAAGAAAAAAATACAAAACAAGAACTCTCTTACATAACTGTTATACAGTTATGAAATTTAGGAAATTTAAGATTGAAGACATACTCAATATTTCCTAGCTTGTAAGACAGGTTCCTGTGTACCACCAGTGTCTGCCCTCATTGTGGCTGCATTTTCATTGTGGCAAAACTCCAGCCTAGCTAGGCTGTCATATCTTTTTGGTCTTTCTTAATCCAAAATGGTTCTCCGGCCCCTGTATTAAAGAACGAGCCTGTTGCTTCATGGAATTCTTCTCAATCTGGTAGTTTCTTCGTCATGAGATTCAAGTCGTGAAGTTTAGACAAGAGTTAGTGATATGTATCCTCAGAGTGTCACATCAATGAGGTGTGACTTGGAAACCACGAGGGAGTAAAAATGATCAGTTATAAAGAGAAGCTCATCTCTGGCTCATCCTGGCTTGACCTGTTTTCACTGTGAGGAGCAGAGAAGTGTCTTTCTTACATGGCTAATAAGACTGAGTACAGTCATTGCCACCAACTCCGAGAGTGGCCCACAGGGTAGGCAACAGGTTCAGGGTGGATTCTGCACACTGTATTTAGAGTAAGCAAGGAGTTCTCTCTTGCAGAGACAATGGGCTAGTTGCCATGCAGCCGGGAAGCCACTGAGAAAGGGTTAATATGGACACAGGACATCTGGTTTTCTTTAAGGACTGCTCAGCCTCCCTAAATACACCTGAAAAACTTGAAGTCCCAATTCCCATGGAACCCACAACCAAAGAGCCCTGACTTGTGATTTATATAAAGTGGCCATTCCTTAATTTCCCACAATGGCCTCATTCTTACCTTATAAACCTGTTGTGCCAGTGTGCCCTTTGATTTGTGGAGGAATTCCAACCCTGAATAACTATCCCTTTTCTTTTCATTAAAGTTAATCCCCACAAAGACACTTTCATCCGCAGATTAGTCATGCCCCAGTGCACTCCTGCTAACCAGGGGCTAAGTTATTGATGTGTTGAAGATGTAATCTCTAAGTCTTGGGACCACTGGAGAAACCCTAACATGGTATTCAACAGTCGGCCCTGCACAATGTATCGCCTCCTTTGAGCAGCCTTCGTCACACATGTTCCGTGGGGCTCATACATTTCTGTGGCTCATCTGCCTGTGTGGGCTGAGTTTACTGTGGAGCTGAGAGTCAGCTGCCAATGCAGATGGCTGTGCCTTCTCCAGGCTCACGTTTCCATTCCCAATAATTGGAGTCCAGCACAAATCTATCACGCTAGCAACTGCCACCCAGGGTTTGAGCCCTGCCTGCAGCCTCTCTCACAACTCTCACCAGCCCACAAGTCTGTAATCTGCATGTGATATGGGCCCCAGAGGCACTGTTCCTTCTGATTTGGAGCATGCATAAGCTGGGTTCAGTCCTGAGAGAATCTATTTTGCACACAGAGAAGCCTTCATGGAAATGTGTGGCAATCTCTCACCAACCAAGTTCAAACTTGTAGGTTTTAAAAAGAATATTTTTTTTAACTTTAATTTTTTTATTTAACGCATATGGGTGTTCGCCTGGTGTACCATATGCATACTTGGTGTCTGCAGAGACCAGAAGAAGGCATTAGATTCCCTGGGATTCAAGTTACTGACAGATTGTTTTTCACCATTTTTAAAGATTTATTTATTTTACATATGTGACTATACATTGCTGTCTTCACACACACCAGAAGAGGGCATCCCATTACAGATGGTTGTGAGTCTCCATGTGGTTGCTGGGATTTGAACTCAGGACCCCTGGAAGAGCAGTCAGTGCTCTTAACCACTGAGCCATCTCTCCATCCTAGATTTTTTTATTTTTTTTTAAGTGATGAACTGGAGGGATAGTTCAGTGAGTAAAGTACTTGCTACACATTCATGAGGATGAGAGAACCTCAAATCTTAACACTAGACAACCAAGGAAACTACTATGATGGCAATTGCACCCTGCAAGCCCACATATTAAAAAGCCAGCAAGTTTGTAATCTTAGCTCTGGAGAAGTAAAGACAGGAATGGCCTGAGGGCTCACTGACTAATCAACCTAGCCTACAAGTCCCAGGTCCTAGTGAGAGACCCTGACTGAAAAAACAAGGTGTTTGGTGTCCTGGTGTTCTGAGGAGTGACACATGAGATACACACAGGCACATGCACACACACAGACACACACACACACACACACACACACACACACACACACATTTTCCTGCAGATGGTTTTAACTATCCCTGAAAAGACAATCTGCTGACACTCAGTTAAAACACATAACAGGCAGTGGTGGCACATGCCTTTAATCCCAGCACTTGGGAGGCAGAAGCATGCAGATTTCTGAGTTCGAGGCCAGCCTGATCTACAGAGTGAGTTCCAGGACAGCCAGGGCTACACAGAGAAACCCTGATTCGAAAAAACAAATAAAAACAACAACAAAAAACAACAACAACAACAAAAAACAACAACAAAAAATAATAATAAAATAAAAAGTCACAAATGGTAGGAGTGGGTCCCCCACCCCCCACAGCCTCAAATATGGTGTTAGACTCATCCTGGGAAGCACACAGTTGTGTCCCATGAGATCTTTTACCCCAGTTTTGTGATTTTGTTGTTTAAATGATACATATTACAAGCATACAGTTCTATGGCTCAAAAGACCAGATGGCCCACAGTGGGTATTATGGGTAGAAATAAAGACCATGACCTTGTTTTTGTTTTGTTTTGTGGGAAGAAAGAAGTTTATTTCAGCTTGCAGTTGTAGTCTCTTATGAGGGAAGCAAGGGCCCAAACCCAAGCAGAGGCCATGGAGAAATGCTGTATGCTGGCTTGCTCCCTTGGACCTCTTATCCTATTTCTTTTTTCAACTCAGGACCAGGAGTGGCACTGCTCACGGTGGGTTGGTCCCTCTCCTGTCAGTCATTAATTAAGAAAATGCACCACAAACTTCCCTATTGGCCAAGCCAATGGACATATTCTCTTAAGTGAAGTTTCTATTTCCAGATGACTCTGGCTTGTGTCAAGTCAACAAAAATCTAACCAGGACAGGTTCCATGCCTGCTGCCATGAGTGGGAAGAAGAGCTGTATTGTTGGGCACTGACAAGGTTACCTTAGGCTTTATAATTTCCTTTCCCCCCTTTTTGTTTGCTTCTCTTTCCCTTCTCAAAACCCTACCACATGCCCCTCCCCCATTACCTTCACATTCATGGCCTCTATTTTCATTAACAATTATTTCATCACATATGTACATACTTATATTCATAAACATAACCTGTTCCAACTACATATTGTTACTTGTAGGTATGTTTTAGGGCTAAGTGTGTAGCACTAAACAATCAATTGGTGTGCCCTTCCTTGATGGGACTTCATGGGCATAGCTTCCAATGTTACTAATGAGGCACAATCTCACTGCAAAGCCCTTCACTCTTTTGATTTTACAATATTTCCACTCTCTTTTCAGAAATGTTTCCTGAGCCTTAGATGTGGGAGTGTTTTTTAAGTGTTTCTTTTGGGACTGGGCTCCACAACAAAGCATTTGATTGGTTGTAGTTTTCTGTAATGGTCTCCATTTAATGCATAAAAGGTTTCCTTGATGAATAATAAAGACCACATTTACCTGAGGGTGAAAGACATGTTTATAGATTATTGTTAAAATCACCCTGGGCTGTAGCTTATCCTCCAATAACTAACATGTCTGTAGATTATCCTCAAATAACCAACATGACCTCACTAGCACCAGGTAGTTGGCTAGTGTTCCAGTACCAGGAATGGTTCCATTCTTGTTTACTGGGTCTAAAGTTCAATTGGAAAGCTGGTGGTTACTGCCAAGGTATGTGAGCTGCACCACAGGGTACTGCACCCTTAGGGTTATCATGCCACCCTGGTGTTTGATGTGGTTGGTAGAGGTCATAGCTAGATAGTGCTGTTGTCTAACTCATCCCTTTGGAAGCTCACATGATGCCTTACAGCTCCTGGTACCACGAAAGTTGGCCCTTAGGGAGGAGGTATTTAGGTTAGTTGCAGCTCAGGGGCTCTGGGTCCTGCTTCTGAAGTGCACAGTGTCTTCAGCCATAGGGATTTACCTTCCATCGCTGGGGACAGAAGCATCAGCCTATATGACTGGAAAGTCCCTTGGATAGCCTTAGCCAACTACTCAAAAGAGGGCTTCCCATGTCTGGTATTTGGGGTTTTGTTAGAGAGCATTGTCAGCCTAACCGTGTTCTTTAATCGGAATCTCCTTCTTTACTTAAGCATTTGGGTTATTTATTTATTTATTTATTTGAGGAAGGCCATATAGCCCAGACTGGTCTTTGCATCTTATTACCTCAGCTTCCTTTGTACAGGGATTGCCACCCTGCCTGGCAGAGACTTCTGTTTATTGTTCACTTAAAGGTCCTCTTTGAAAAACAAGCTAGGTATATCTGTGACCATTTTTAAATTGGAATGTTTAATTCTTACTAATGTATATGCATTGTTCTATGTTTTAACTAATCTTTTGCCTTATGAGATGTAAGTTTTTCTTACTTTCTCTATTGCTAAAAGTTTGACATGATAGTGCCTCGTTGTAGAGGAGACTTTTATGTCATGGTTGTCATTTTTTCTTCGATGGCATTTAATTTTTTATTTTTGATCTTGGGTTTATAAGTCTTCTATATAAATCAAGATGATTATTTCTTCTAGTTTTTATGACTTTTTTACATTTGTGTGTGTTTCTGCCTGTCTCTGATACAAAATGGCGACCTCAGGTCTCACATTTCCAAGTTTCACGTATTTAATAATCTTCCCTTTTCCCACTGAGCTGAAATACCACCTCTATCTACTTTGCCCTGAAACCCCATCTCTATACACCAAGCAATTTTTTATGAAAAAATCTGACCCTGAGTCAATACCATGCCCTCTTAATTACCTCAGGCTTCTGATCCATTCCCTTCTCAGGTGGGAGACATCTTGCCTACTCCATCTCCCTTTGCGACAATTATCTTGGTTATTCTTAAACATGTTCTTTGTGAATTTTACAATCAGCTTGTCAAGTGCCAAGGAAAAATCATGTTAAGATTTTGGTTGAAATTATTTTAAACTCACCGATTACTTTTGGGAACTTCACACAGCCATTGTCAAAGATTTGTAAAAATGAGATAAAAATCAAACCTCAGTGCAAAGTTATGAAGTTTGAAGCTGGAGTCACCTGGGACAGAGTTCGTTTCATGCAACCCCAAACCATGTCTATCCAGAACTAGTGCTGCAGGGTTCCATTTCCAGAGCTGATTTGACCCTGTTCTCCTGGAGGGTTGATGTTTCCTCATTAAAAAAAAAAAAAAAAAAAAAAAAAAAAGTCTCTCACTTTAATTCTGTTTTCAAAATAGGAAGGGTCGATTTCAAAACCTTAAAAGGGGCAAGATGGCCCAGCACACGTAAAGAGACTTGTAGCCAAGAAGCCTGGCAGAGTGAGCTCAATCCTTGGAGCTCCTTTGGAAAAGGAAAGAAGCAACTTCGCTAACTGTCCTCAGATCTCCCTGCTTGCCTCCGCATGTGTATGCCTACATCCTTACACACTAGGGAAATCAATGTAATTAAAATGTTTTGATGTTTAAAAAAGAAAGAGAGAAACAAGAGGCAGAGGCTGTATAACATGAAATGAGGAAAACACATCATTTGCATGTTTTTTTCAATAGGATGGGTTTTTAAAAAAGATTTTATTTCAGTTCTATGTGTGCGTGTGATCGTATGCATACTTGTCTTGGTGTTCATAGAGGCCAGAGGACGTCAGAGGCCTTGGAGCTCGAGTGACAGCTCCAAGTTTGTGAGCTGCCTTATGTGGGTGCTGGGAACTGAACTCAGATCCTCTGCAAGAGCAGCAAGCGCCCATAGCAGCAAGACAGGCGCTGTGTCTCCAGCCCCTCAAGCAATCATTTTTGAGTGCTTTTTTTATGACTGAGACACTTATGTTCATCCACCCCTACACTTCTTTTTTTAAAAATATTTTTATTACATATTTTCCTCAATTACATTTCCAATGCTATCCCAAAAGTCCCCCATACCCTCCCCCCCACTTCCCTACCCACCCCTTCCCATTTTTTTGGCCCTGGCGTTCCCCTGTACTGGGGCATATAAAGTTTGCGTGCCCAATGGGCCTCTCTTTCCAGTGATGGCCAACTAGGCCATCTTTTGATACATATACAGCTAGAGTCAAGAGCTCCGGGGTACTGGTTAGTTCATAATGTTGTTCCACCTATAGGGTTGCAGATTCCCTACACTTCAAGTCATCTTTAGATTCCTTACGATGCCCAATACAATGTGCACACTGCTATTAAAGGATATTGTTAAGGTATAATGACCCAAAAAATCTGTACATGTTCAATAGATGTGGGCTTTTTCTTTTAACCTAAATATTTTAAATCTTCAGCTGGTTGAATCTGCGGAAAATGGAGTTTACAGATAATAGGAGTGGCTAGAGAGATGGAGATAGAGGGTCTTCTCTGAGGGAAACTGGAGCCACCACGTGACCTGGCCCAGACCGCTAAGACCTGAGGGTTATGGCTTGAGGGGAAAGAATACAGCCTTGAGGCTCCCATGGAAGCCAGTATGCAGACCACTGGGGATTGCACACAGGACTCTGGGCAGACATTGTTCTACCCATCCTGAGCAGCTAGGAAGAAGTTGAGGGGAGAGCTAGGTGCTAAAAGAGACTCCGAGACCAACATGTTTGGAAGTGGCTGTCTTCTAGAATTATTATTAACTATGTTTAAGATAAATTTACTATCTTTGCAAGAAAATAATCTCAGACTAGGCAAAGACTACACACACTACCTTGCCTTTCTTGAAATAGTAAAAACAAAACAAAACAAAAAAACTCAAAACAAAAATAAACAAGCAAACAAAAAACCAAAAGCAGTTCTCACTTCCATCTAGAAGCACTTTGTTTGTTTGTTTGTTTTGTTTTGTTTTTCTGAGACAGGGTTTCTCTGTGTAGACCTGGCTATCCTGGAACTCACTCTGTAAATCAGGCTGGCCTCAAACTCAGATCTGCCTACCTCTGCCTCCCAAGTGGTGTGCACTGACACTGCCGGTTAGAAGCATTGAAATGCTGCAGCGCTGCTTACTGACGGGAAAGGGTCCAGTAAGGAGTTCTACCCCTTCCTCTTTGCTGTGAAATAGACTCAACCTTGAGATGATAAAACCAGAGTCTGCTAAAGCTCATAGTGGCTATTGTAGCCTTGGGAAGGACTTAGCCTCCTCTAGAAAGAATTTGCTCTCAGACCATGGAGGGATGCTCTGTGACCTGAGCCTTGACTGGAGAGCATTCATTTACTCTGTGCCTCGATCTCCTCCTCAGGCGCTGGACAGCATCCTTCAGTGTGAATAAATTCCCAGCACACACACTTTATCTCACCCAGCTCATCAAAAGCCTTGGCCAGGCGCAACTGACAATGAAAATACTCAGTTACCACAGATAGGATTAGGTGCATTGTTTTGTTATGGATTAGGAACTGACTACCTATCACGGTTTTTTGTTTTTTGTATTTTGTTTTTTTTTTTTGTTTGTTTTTTGGGTTTTGGGGTTTTGGGGTTTTTTGGTTTTTCGAGACAGGGTTTCTCTGTGTAGCCCTGGCTGTCCTGGAACTCACTCTGTAGACCAGGCTGGCCTTGAACTCAGAAATCCGCCTGCCTCTGCCTCCCAAGTGCTGGGATTAAAGGCGTGCACCACCACACCCGGCCTATCATGGTTTTTATCCTTGCCTTCTGGCCCATATTTTATGCCAGAGGCCAGGAAATCGTCTCTTAGAACAACACATATGTGCGTGCGTGTGTGTGTGTTTGTGTGTGTGTGTGTGTGTGTGTGTTCTTGTTGTTGTTGTTGTTGATGATGATAATGATGATGATGTTTACCCTGCTATAGTTTCTGCCCTAAGTGTTATAGTTGCCTTAGGACTGGAAGAAGGATTGATTCCTGAAGCCCCACCCCACATCACCATACCAAGATCTATAGATATCCAATCCCCTTCATACAAGATGGTTTGGTAGTGCATGAAATCTCACTTATCCAGCTGTATACTTTAAACCCTCTCTATGTCTATTTTAATATCAAAGCAATGCAAATGGTGTGTAAGTGGTTGTTCTACTGTATTGTTTAGGAAAAGGAAGTTTGTTCATGTTCAGTACAAATGTCCACATTTTGAACTGGAGTTAGATAAGTCTGTGAATGCACACCTGCAGATACATATGGCTGAGTGTTTTTAACTCTACAGTTCTAGTGGGATGGCAGCTACAGGCAGTTACATGAAGGAATGAGCCTGTCTTGGGGTACAGCTTAGCCTGGGGGCCTGGCCTGCTCAGGTTCCAACAGCATTGTTCAAAGGGTGGAGGTGGGAGGGGTGTGGCCATATTCTAACAAAACTTCATTCACAAAATATAATAGAGACATAATTTCATTCTCCATATGTAGTTCACTGGCCTCTGACTTGGCCTGTGCACTCCCTGACCATGGTCCCCTTGGATGCCTGCTATAGTCCTGACACACTTCTGTGCTAGAGTACCATGTAAGGCAAGTCCCCCGCACTGAGCTGCAGCTCTGCCCTGAGTTCTGCCACTTTTACTTGCATCTTCCAATAGTTTCTTATTTTTTCACATGGTGACTTTGGACCATACTGTTAGAAAGCCAGAACTGCCTTCTTAAATTCAGAGTTCTGGGCTCCTCTTCAGAATCATGAAAACAGCGTTGCTGCTGGATTTTTTAGGGCAAAGAGCTGGGTTCTGCCAATGGCTCCAATAAACTAGGTTTCATTACTTACCCCACTACACTGATTAAAGAGACAAGTGGTGCAGAAGAGCAGGGAAAGGAGGTTTAATCAATGAGCATTGGGAAAAGGAGCCAAGAAAGGGACCTAGTGACTCCCAGTCTATTGTCAGGGTGCTCATGTGAGCTTTCTTTAGCTTTGAGAGGAAGTACTGAGTCATGAGGCACATGTGGAACACAGAATCAAGTGGATCCTGATCAAGATATGGTCTGGTTGACTATTGGCTTTGCTCTGTTTCTACAAGTGATTCAAAGGGGTTGCCATCACTGTCACCTTGAGAGGATCAATATGGTTCCCATAAGAAGGTTACTCCTACTGTAGAGTATGGCCTTCCCATCAGAGACAGCTATTCACATCTGGGGAGTGTTCGTCCCCTGTTTATGATTCCTTGGAATCCAGGTGACTACAAGTTTAGAAAATAACTCATCTTTATGGCTTCAGGCTTAAAGGGGATGAGATGGGTCAGGTAGATAGTCAATATTTAATTGATCACCACCCCTCATCAGACTCAAGTAGGAGTCTGACCCAAAGTAACTCAAACAAAGCAGAGATGCCAGGCTCTTAGCTTACTCATGAGCCCAAGTGAGGAGTCCACACTCTAGATCAACCTCTAAGTAAGTGACTTACTAAGTCATGTCTTCATTTGTGGTGGGCTGCTAGGTTTGATCTTCATGAGCTCCTTATGCAGGAGATTTCACAGTGGGGGTCTCTAGACCTATGAGACCCTATATGTTTTAGTGGAGGCTTGCAAAGCTGGAAAGAATAATGGAGTGTGCTGTGTGGGGAGTCTAAGAGGAGCAATGCCTCACAAAGAGGTGATGGGCAAGGCAAGGCCTGAAGGAGCCAGGAAGCACCTTAAGCAGGTGCCTGGGGGAAGGGGTCAGACGCTGCAAGTTCAAGCACCCTGAGACTTGAGCAGCCCAGGGTGGCTGGTGTGAGGAAGGGCGGGATCTCATCAGTGGGGGTTGGGAGAGGTGTGGGCGGGGTAGTGAGGCCAAAGAGAAAAGGAGCCAATGGATGGAGCAGGGCCTCTAGGCTCTTAGAGGACTTCAGCTTTTTCTCAGGACAAGAGCAGTGTCTTGGCATGTTCTCGCAGGTTGAAGTATGGAAGCTATTCTGGGAATCTAGCCCTGTCTTCCTTCTGGACATCCTGCTTCCTTTTCTTCAAGGGTTTTCATCCTCCCATAAGCCCTGGAAGCCCCACCTTTGCCCTGTGCACCACTAGCCTCAATAAAAACCTCAGCCAGGTGTGCGAGGAATCCAGCAGATGCTGGCAAGGAGAACATCACTGTCTTCTTTGGGGCATGGCTCTGGCTTGAGGTAGGAGAACTTCTTAGGAAAAATTCAAAGTTTGTTTGTTTTTTTAAATAAATAAAAGATTTTTTAAAAATCCTGTTGGTGACAGTAAATTATGCATTATCTTAAAAGAATCCATCATCAAAAGACAGTACTTCTGCAGAAAATCAGACATCACCAAACTGTTCCTTTGCAATTAGGAATAAAGCTGAATAAAAGAGAAGAATTCTTTGAGTGCAATTCTCAGACATTGGGAAAGCAAAAACCCCTTTTCTGTTTCAGTTCTCTGGAGGAATTTCACTGTGTGTGTGTGTGTGTGTGTGTGTGTGTGTGTCCTTTTCTCAGAATGGGGCTGGCTTACCCTAGTGTGACTACCCTTCCCTTATTAAAAGTCCAAGGCCAGACCCCAGCTACTGTGGAGCATGGCTTCCCCTGACTTTGTGCCTCAGTCTTATCCTCTGCCCAGTTTTGACCTCATCAACTCCCACGAGGCCAGTGGGACGGGAAGTCTGGAAACATTTTGAACCCCTGTCCTCAACCCATGCTTGAGAAGGGGATGAGGGAAACCAGTACCCGAATTCTTTTTAGTAGGTGCTGGGATCTGTGCTGAGCTAGAGTGTGGGCTAGTCCATGCTGTGTTGATAAAGCAGAGCACCACGGACTGGATAATAAAGAAAGTCTATCATCTCATGAATCTGGAGAGTGAGAAGTGTCATATCAAGATGTTCCATTTAGTGATGGCCAGTCTGCTGTGACATGACATGGAGAGAAAGCCCTTAAGAGACAGCAGGAGACCCAACTGTAGACTCTTAAGGCCTCTCTAGAGGATGTTAATCCACTCACAGGGTGGGCTCTTCTTCACCTTACTACTTCCCACCAGGACCCAGCTCCCTCCCTGTCTGCACCGAAGATGGACTTTCTAACAGTCAAGTCACAGAAAGGAGTAAAGAAGATGATCGTTGTTTCAAGGAATGGGTGTGTCTTATTGAGTCATAAGTGTGACCTCTGCAGCGTTTTCATACTTGGCAGGATTTTTTTCTTTTATCACTTTTCTTTTATGAACCAAAGTTGGGGGTATATTAAGAAAAGATTTTAATATAGGTTTAATCGGGAGGAAGGGGAAGAGAAAACTTGTACATCCAAGTGTGGCTCTTTGTTTTGTTTTTATTTTTATTTTTAGACAGGGTCTCACTATACAGACCTGACTGGCTGGAAATTTGTTCTGGAGACCAGGCTGGCCTCAAACTCACAGAGATCTACCTCTCACATTCATGTACTACCATACCTAATGGACTTGGACTTCTCCTAAAGACTTACCTAGATGTCTGTCCAGTGTTTTGTCCCTCATGTGTCTGCACAGAGCACAGGGTTTCCAGTGCATGAGAGATCATGGCTGCTTCCTCCAACTTGCAAGCTCTGCTCTGCATTCTCAGCTCCACGGAACAGCAACTGTTACTATTTTGCTTTTGAGGTTGAGCCAGTAGCTATACAGTGACTGTCACAAGCAAGACAGGCTCAGCTAATATTTATTAAACATATGAGATATGCAGTTTAAAAATGTTAATCTCTGCTTTCCCCAGCCTTTCCTTCCAACCCCTACCTCTTGATCCAGCTAGGATAGACAGCCATGGAAAGGAGCTCACTACCTTGTGAGATGAGGGGCTGGCAAATGGGCCTTGTGAGAGAAAACCCAGGACCCAAACTATCAACTTGACAGTATCTGATAGAGTTGTAAATGAAGTTACAATGAAGACTAAGCAGGGACTGAGGAAAGAAGGACTTCCCTAATTCACTCTCTGTCATTATGTCACATCCCAGACGGAGATGACAGCATAGCCCCACAGATGTCTGAGGAGAGAGACAGGGCCTGAGTTCTAGCTCAGTTGATCTCAAAAGAAAGCAGTTGCCAAGACTCAAGAGTACATAAGGAGGTGGTGCTGGCTTCCCTGGAGCTGTGCAATGAATGCTCCCACATGTGCCCAAGGATGGTAAGTAATGGTGGCAGGCTGCCTCTGTGGGTATAACCACAGTCCACTGCCACAGCTCAATGTGGCTTCCCAAAAGCACAGCCAACAAACACAAAGAGGCCTTGAGACTGGAAATGGCAATGATAATGTTAGAAAGTAGGGCATCAACTACAACAGGAGTGAACAGCAGCCACAGAGACCTACAGAGCATTTGTAGGGTCCTTGTGGAGGTTCAGGGACACACATGGTCTCCATCTACCCTACACAGACTTCTAGCTATGGCAGCTGTCAGATGTGAGCTCCAGCTGGAGAAATGGAAGACAAACCTTGAGCAGAGAGTCAGTAGTTGTTCTCCTACCTGGGCATACGGAGGGTTTGGGTTGAAACCTGATTGGCTATAGGAAAATGAATGTATTTTCTCTCAAGTGTGAGTATGTAGGCAAATAGTCATCACTACAAATGAATGAATGAGGGAGCCCTGGGAAGACCAATCTTCAACATCCTTTCTTTCATTCCCACCCCTTCCCTGGCCTGAATATGATAAGACACATAACAGTAAAAAGAGGGTACCCACCCTTGAAACCTGCTGTGTGGGATATCCAGAGGGAGAGAAGCCAATGAGATAGAAGTAGAAATTAAGTCAGAAGGTTTTGTTCTGGGAGTACAGGGTGTAGGATGGCTCAGTTTGGGGAGCTAATACCATGATTTATTTTATTTTTTTCCCAATTAAATGTTGTCCTTTATTTTTTTTTAATTTTTATTTTTTTTTATTACGTATTTTCCTCAATTACATTTCCAATGCTAGCCCAAAAGTCCCCCATGCCCTCCCCACCACTCCCCTACCCATCCATTCCCACTTTTTGGCCCTGGCATTCCCCTGTACTGAGGCATATAAAGTTTGCGTGTCCAATGGGCCTCTCTTTCCAGTGATGGCTGACTAGGCCATCTTTTGATACATATGCAGCTAGAGTCAAGAGCTCCGGGGTACTGGTTAGTTCATAATGTTGTTGCACCTGCAGGGTTGCAGATCTCTTTAGCTCCTTGGATACTTTTTCTAGCTCCTCCACTGGGAGCTCTGTGATCCATCCAATAGCTGACTGTGAGCATCCACTTATGTGTTTGCTAGGCCCCGGCCTAGTCTCACAAGAGACAGCTATATCAGGGTCCTTTCAGCAAACGCTTGCTAGTGTATGCAATGGTGTCATCGTTTGGAGGCTAATTATGGGATGGATCCCTGGATATGGCAGTCTCTAGATGGCCCATCCTTTTGTCTCAGCTCCAAACTTTGTCTCTGTAACTCCTTCCATGGGTGGTTGTTTCCAGTTCTAAGAAGGGGCAAAGTGTCCACACTTTGGTCTTCATTTTCAGTTTCAAGTGTTTTGCAAATTAATACCATGATTTATAATGACTGCTTTTACCCCTACTATGGCATATTTAACCAATCTTGGGATACATTAGGTGTCTTAGTTAAGGTTTCTAGTGCTGTGAAGGGACACCTTGACCATGGCAACTCTTATAAAGGAAAGCATTTAACTAGAACTTGCTTACAGTTTCAGAGGCTTAGTTCATTATTGTCACGGTGGAAAGCATGGCAGCATGAAGGTAGACATAGAGAAGAAGCTGAGAGTTCTACACCTAACTTCTTCCAACAAAGCCATACCTCCTATTTGTGCCACCCCCTATGGGACAAGCATTCAAACACATGAGTGTATGGGGACCAAACCTATTCAAGCCACCACACTAGGCATTCATGAACACTAGTTCATCTCATCTCTAAAACAATTCTGTGAGGTAAACATATTCCTATTTTTTATTGCTAAACTATATATAACATTTTATTATTTTAGGTATGTAATTCAATGCTATTCTTCGTACCTTGTATGAATAGAATCATGCAATATTTCCCTTTTGATACTAGCATGCTTTATTTATCATGAGTTTCATCTATGTTGTAGCAAGTATCCAAAGTTCATTATCTTTTTTTAAAGCTAGTAGTCTGCTACATGTATATGCTACAGTTTGTTCATGCACTCATGCATTAGTGAATGTATGAGTTGCTTCTACTTTGGGGTCACTTTTAATTTATAGTGCTATTCGTGTATCTGTTCAGGCATCATGAGTTCCTGCTTTCAGCTCTCCAGCATGAGATTTCTAGAAAGTATAGTAATTCCATAATTATTTTTCCCAGTGATGATCCCATTCTGTCCTGCCACTTCTGTCAAAACACAACAACAGTTCTTCTATCTTGGCAACTTCACCATTATCTTCTCCATAAAATAATCAATATCCTAATGTCTGTGAAGTAATATTTCATTAATGTAATATTTTAATAATGAAAGATTAAAGGTAACATTCCTCCTTCCCTAATGACTAGCTATATTGACCACTTTTTCATGGGCTTACCGATCAGTTACGCTTCTTCTTTGAAGAAACATCTGTTGATATTTTTTTGTCTGCCTCCTAGAGATCAAACTCCAGCCCTTGCACATGCCGGGCTCACTAGCACCTCCCCACTGAGCTGTAGCTTCAGCTCTCGATTCCTAGTTTCAAACTGGATTTTTGGGGATTTGTTGTTAAATTCTAGGGGTTAATTTATATTTTGGATGTTAATCCTTGATTATCTTGGAAAATGCTATATTTATATGGTTTGCAAATATTTTCTCCCACACTGAGGAATGGGATTTTTTTTTTGAACATGGTTAATATTGTAAGTTTTTCCATTGTCTGAGCTTTACATGTCTTTATCCCAACTTTTCATATGGACAAACCATAGCAGAGAGGTTAAGTAGATTATGCGTGATCACTATTGTTGAGATTGAAGGTGTAATCGTGAGCTGAGGCACTAGGCTATAGATCACCTGCTGGTGAGACACTGAGACTACTTAGTTGTCTCTCTTGCTAACCCTGGGACAGTGCTTTGCACAACAAAGGCACTTGCTGAGTATTGAGTTATTTTGCCTAGGTGCTCAGTGATGATATCCAGCTCGCTATACTTCACTTTAGGCAGTTGGAACACAATGATGTCCGTTATTCATCGATGACTGTGGAGACATCACAACACTCCTACTAGAGACAGCAGGAGAAATAGCTGACCTGCTTGTTATCAACCCTGCATCTGGCAAGTCATTGTGGCGATGATGCTGAGATGGCCCAAACCCAGATATTTGCTGATTGGGAGGACAAGACTCAGGTAGTAAAAGGAGGTTTATTAGAAAAATAAACATATAAAAGCCAGATGAGGTTGACATCATTGCCAGGGGAATAGAGTGGAGAGAGACTCTGGGGGATGAGGACAATGAAATATGAACTGGATTGAAGGAAGGGGGAGGCATGCTTTCTGTGAGGAGTAACCAGCCTTAGTGTTGCTGAACAGTAGATGAGTTCAGAGTCTCAGAAATGTTGAACTAGCTGGAGATGATGAAGAAGAAAATTCAGATCTAGGAGTAGTAGTGCTTGGGTAGCCCTAATGCTCAAGGCTCTGACACAGGAGGATTCTAAATTTGAGGTCAGCTTGCATTGTACAGTGAGTTGGCAACCAGCCTGAGGCTATATGTAAGACACTGTTTCAAAAGGGAAAAGTGTGGACAAGAAGAGGAAGAGGAGGAGGAGAGGGAGGAGGGGGAGGAGGAGGAAGAGCAGGGACGGGAGAAGGAGGAGGGATGGGGAGGAAAGAGAGGAAGTGAGGGAGGAGAAAGAAGACTGCAGTTATGCAGAATAACCAACCTGCTCTGCCTTTCAGTGCTGAAACATGGTTTTGAAAAAGGAATGTCAGGATATTAGCAAAAATGTATGAGCATCAGCTGTCAAAAGGCTCTCATGGCAGGTTCCTGAGCCCTCTCCTCCCCTTTCCTCACTTTTTAATGATCCATTTATTTTTCAAGCAATTCTTGCAGGAATTTGAAAGTTTAAGCAGGGGTTACAGAGAGAACTAACAGGAAATGTCTCATCTTTCCAAGTTTATTGTTGAGAGTGGCCAGATGTCATTTGTTTGTAAGTGGGGAATGGGAAGTTAGATCACAGAATGTGAAATTTAAAACTATATATATATTCTAAGAAAGAAGAGAGTGTAGCAGAGGAAAACGCTCGAATCGGAGGGCAGCGCTCAGGAAAAAGCCACTGACACAAGAACATGTTTACTGTCTGGAACTTTGTTCTTGCCATGGTCTGTGGTGAACAGCTGGTCTCTGCCTAGCCAGGGCATGGTGTTAGGAGCTCTCTGTGGATCTGCTGCAGACGACCAGCAATGGATGCCAGCGTCCTTAGTGGTTGTCATGCTTTAGAATAAAGAATCAGGACATTAACTTACCAAGAGCCCTTTGACATTTATTAACAGAAGTTACAAAAACAACTCTCCCAATTTTTTTTTTAAATTATATTTTCATCCTTGTGGTTTAAACTCTGGGTTAAATACTTCCAAGCTGCTGGGGCCTGCTGGCTAAGATCTGGCCCTTGTCTCTAAATTGCTCTGCTGACAATCCAGGAAATACCCTCTCCATCCTTCACTGTTGCTACAGTGGGCTTTTGGCATGCTCTGCTTGGCCAGGTGTTGTCCCCAGTCATCACCATGACAACAATCTACAACAAAGACTCCAAGAGGCTCGGAGTTGACAGGCCAGAGATGAGGCCTGGACTCCTGTCTCTAGCCCATGGTTAGCTGATCTACCTCTGAGAGAGAGAGAGAGAGAGAGAGAGAGAGAGAGAGAGAGAGAGAGAGTTGTGTGTGTGGATTGGGCTTCTTTGGAAGGTCATGGGCTCCAAGCCAGACAAGCATGAAACCTTGGACTTTGTTATTGGACCACTGGGCTAAACATGGTTCACTTAGCTGAATGCAAGGATACAGAGCAAAATGAGCCAGGAGCAGTCGCAAAGCTCAGCATTTCAGCTTTGCAAATGAAAAGGAAAAAGGAAGCCCCACACCACTCTGCTTGCTGGATATCCAGGGGTAAAGGGAAGGTTTTCTTCCAAGCCCATTTCCTCCTCTATTCAAGGTCTTCATCAGCTCCATGTTCCTTGAGTCCTGCCTAAAGTCCTCAAACCCCATACCCACCTCTTCTTGAAGTTATTCTCACGGCTTCATTCTGCACAAGCATTGAGCTAAGCAAGCCAACTCTTGACTAGGTCCATATGTCACACTGACTTCTTTGCCATTTTCTGTGAACAGCTGCAGGGGTGTGAAAAACAGACATGGGTTGTTGGTTTGTTTGTTTGAGATAGATTGCACTATATAGCCACACTGTCTTCTAAACCCTACCTTCCCCTGCATCAGATGCTTGCGTTCTTGTGTTACGATTTTAAACATTTTCAAGAGTAGAGCCCAGTGTTATTAAGTTACTGTGTTGTGTGGCCATCATTACCATTTTGGAACATTCCAATTTTCCCAAACAAAAACTCCACCTTTTAAACAGTAATTATTTAATTCTCCCTCCCCATCAATCAGTAACTTCCATTCTCTATCCAATCTACATGAACATTGCCTTGTTTGGGTATCAGCAGATAAGCTATAATAATATTATTACTTTGTAAAAATTATGCAGGCACACACACACACATATATGCATCTGTATTTGTATATATAAAGCCCATTCATACACAATAAAATTGTAAAATAATAGACCAGAGAGATGGCTCAGAGGTTAAGAGCACTGGCTGCTCTTCCAGAGGTCCTCAGTTCAATTCCCAGCAACCACATGGTGTGGCTCACAAGCACCTATAATCAGACCCTCTCTGGCCTGCTGTATACATAATAAATAAATTATGTAATTAATTAATAAATCTTTTTTTTAAATGTAAAATAACATGTCTAATGCGTGAGTTATTGTAACATTTGTCTAGGCTTCTTCATAGAGACTTGAATGTAAAGCAGCGTCGACTTTACTGATAGATGACTAAAAAGATGAGGGAAAAGTTTGGCATCTCTATATTCATATTATATCTGTCGGTTCTGTCTCAATCTTTGAGTCAGACTCTGCTCAGCTTCACATGTGGACATGCTTGAGAACTGTGTTGTCCAAGACCATAAGAGAGGGTAAACTTGGCCTATTGCCTGGAGAGAGTGTGTGTGTGCGCGCGTGAGCGCACGCCCGTGTGCATGCACGCCCTATCTGACCCTGTGCTCTCCCAGAAGACCAATCACCTACAGCCCCATCATAGGCCAAGGCATTTCTGTGAGACAGTGATGCCTGAATGGATGGGGCTGGCTATCCTTAGCCCACCAAGTACAAAGTTGGAATGTTCATGTACAAATGCCCATGACCAATGGGCAACTACCAAGTCTTAGCCCATCACCCAAAATAGAATCCTAAGCTTGCTGTTCCTCTTCTCCACATAAACAGTAGCTGGGCCACCTCTGGCCAGTACTGGTACCTTTTGTCTTAAGTCATCTGGCTCAAGTTGAGCTCCCAATAACAGAGCCTTGCCTTGGCTTGGTCTCCTTTCCACTGTCTCCATGTTACAAGCGTGTGCTATCCAGTGTCCTTGGGGCCCAGCCAGCCCTGTGCACTGACATGGTGAATTCCCTTGAGTGATCTCAGTTTCTTGTCTCCATTCTACCCCAATCTGGCAGATGACCCAGCACAAAAGTGACTCCTCCAGGCACACAAGTCCAGATCAGATCTGCTCTCTCCTTCTAGAACCATCTCTTTCTGAACTTTCTCCCTGAATGAGTCGTCACTTGGCAAATTTAACTAAAAACAAAAGATTCCCCTTTGAATGAGCATTTCTTGTTGGTGTTGTATAGAGTACAATCACGACTACCAGTAACAAATTCCCACGAACTGGATGCCTTAGGGCAAGCTCAAGTTCATTCATAGGTTAGGGATACACATAAAGAAAGCCACTATCAGAAAACAGCATAGAGTGTTCTTACACAAACTATGTCACCTGTGAACCAGTAAGCATTATAATGCCACATGCTATTTAACCCTGGGACATAGCTCATAGCTGTAGTCTTCACAGCTTTAGAGACTAAGAGTCTAAAATCAAGGAACCAGATTGGGCCTCACTCCACATAAAAGCTTTAAGAGAGAACACTTCCCTGTCTGCCCAGACTTTTCTTGGTGGCTTGGGATAAGCTGACATTCCTTAGCTTGTTATTGTACCAGTTCAGTCTCTACCTTCTTCACATCTGCTTCTCTCGTATAAGCACATTGTCATTTGATTTTCAGCCCAGTCTACTCTATTGTAATCTCATCTACTTATTTTGTTTGCTCACTATGTAGAACAGGCTGGCCTTGAATTTATGGAGATCTGTCTGCCACTGCCTCCCAAGTGCTGAGATTAAAGGCGTGCACGAACACACCCAGCTTCTCATCTCTAGACAGTCAATTACATTTAACAAATACCCTTCTTCCAAGTAATGTAGTCCCTCTTTCTGGGTGGATGTGGCTTTGTGGTAAAGGGACGAATGTGTCAAGCCCACCAACCTTGGGCCAAAAAGTGCCAAACACAAACTTTACTGCATCACAGGAGGCAAATTCTACCTTCCAGAGCAACAGTGACTGCTAATGTCCCTGCACCTTGTCATTTCACAGGAATTCTCCTTAGGGCTTAGAAATACACATCTACAGTGGATACAAGAGCAAGAAGAAACTAAAGCGAAAAGCTACAAGCCCACGAGGCTGTGTCCCAGTCTGTATAGCGGGTTCTCCTGTTGATCATACAGATACCCTACAAAGGGGACTCTGTATGATTTGAACAGCCCCCAAGTTCATAGAACATATGATGACAAATTATTTTAAGGATGTAAACATGGTCCAGAATATACATTAAAACCTGAAATGTTTGGTTTGACTTCGGGCTGTGCCCTGTGGGTATGGTGGTCGGAATTCTAAGGCCTCCCATCTCAAAGAAAGCAGACATGAATGGATCTACATGCATAGATCTTGGCTGGCCAGGAGGCATTGACCCTATTTTCTTCGAAAGCATCTTTCTCTCTCCTCTTCTTTCTTCCCAGTTTATCCTGCACCAAAGTCAAGATACTTGAGATGGGTACTTCCCTGATCCCAAAGATTCTCTAAGAGAGGAGACTCATTTCTCATCAGTTTGGCTCCCAGTCCCCCCCTTCCTTGAATCCTCCTCACTGTGCTCTGGCTTCACATTTCAGGTATCTCTGTGAAGTCCTTTCTTAGTGACTTCCTTGGTCAACCCTTATCATATACATCTTTGCTGATACTGGAAGGCAGATAATGCCAATTTCTTGCCTCTATCCCCATCTGTGTGATGTCAGTATTGACTGGCACTGAAAGCCTCTGGTTTTTCAGGAATGTTCCCAGCTCCTACCCCAGGCCACCAGTAAGACACTTAGCTTCATAGAATTCATATATTTTAGAATAGTTCCCCATCCATTAATATGTAACTATTCTCAGAAGTAGTGTTAGAAGTTCCTGGCTTTGATCCGTAAGAAAGACTTATTACTAATTGTATTATTTGGCCAAAAGAAAAGCAAAGCATCATATCCAGGGATCTGACCATTTTTATCTATGACTAATGTTGTCATCACAGAATCCATGTAATAGGAACTATCAGACATTAATTCTCCAAGGCTCCCTTTCTAGAAAGTGACTTTCCAACAGCCTGCTTACTGTCAAATGCATGATTCAGTGAGAGACATTTTCTGTCACTTCTGTGTCATAGGTCACACAGGCCAACCTGAGTCAGCCACTGTCCACCTGTTTTTTAAAGAGCTGAATTCTCTTACAGGCCTATGTAGAGAATGTTATTATCATATCCATCTTAAAAACAAGAAAACTAGGATCCTGAGAGGTTAAATAACCCACCCAAGGTCTTAGAGTTGGACCCTGGCTGGCCTCAGCTTGTCCATCTGACCACTGCTGTGTCGTACCCATGGCCACAAGACCACACACTGCCACCTTTGGTAAGAAATAGTGCATGCCTTAATGACCTGCACTTGGAATGTCACAATGTGTAAAGGAAGCATGTTCAATGTCATAAGGCTTCCATGGACAATGCCTTAGTTAGGCTTTCTTTTGCAGCAATAAAACACTATGACCAAAAAGCAATTTGGGGAGAAGGGTTTATTTGGCTTACACTTCCATATCACTATTCATCATCAAACGAAGTCAGGACAGGAACTCAAGCAGGGCAGGAACCTGGAGGCAGGAGCTGATGAAGAGGCTGTGGAGGAGTGCTGCTCACTGGCTTGCTCCTCATGGCTTGCTCAGTCTGCTTCCTTATAGAACCCAAAAGCACCAGGCGCCGATGGCACCACCCATCATGGCTTATGCCCTCCCCATCTATCACTAATTAAGAAAGTGGCTTACAGGCTTGCCTACAACCCAATCTTATGGAGGCATTTTCTTAGTTGAGGTGCCCTCGTCTCAGATGGCTTTAGCTTTTTTGTAGTGACTTTAGCATTTTTAGCATAGAGGTGTTGTGCTTAATAATAGATCTCACTCAATACACAGTCCTGTGTCAAGTTCATAAAACTAAACACCCAGGTTAAGAATAAGGGCATTGTCTTTAGATATATTTTACATATGAGGAAACTGAGGATTAGAGTCTGAGTCCAGCTCCTCTGTCCCCAGGTCCTAAGTTCTTTCTCCCAGTCTTAGCTAGTGTCCAAGAACACCCCTTCCACACCAAGCTGACGTGTTGCCTCTGGGTATGCTCTGCTTCTATTGAGAAAACTCATATCCTGGAAAGCAACTTTTGTACTTGTTGGTCTCCCTGTCTGCAGTCTGTCTACAACTCTATCTCTCTTGAGAGCCCAACTCTATAGGATGTCCTCCTTCAGAAAGGCTGGAGTTATTCCCAGAATGGACCCATTTATTCCCAGTAAGCTTCCCCCAGGAAAATTTCAGTTACAATGCAAATATGTTTCCTGGCAGAGAGGTCTCTGTTTATTGTTTTCACCCTAGAGAACACAGCTTGGGGTTGGTGAGACTTGCTAGGGTGAAATGATGGGGGTGCGTAGTGCAGAGGACAGTGGTCAGAGAATTTAAGTGCAGCAGGAGGAGATGGACAAGGATAGAACAGGCCCTACTCTCTTCAGTTTCACCATAGGCCACTTGACTCTTGGAAGCAATGAGTCTGATCCAGGCTGCAGAGAACGGCTAATCATGGGTAAAGTTCAAGGCTATGTCTTCCTCTGTCCCTAGAAGAGCAGTAAAGTAGATTTTCCAGGAGTGCCCAGCCGCTCACTCACTCAACCTCTCACGCTCATTCCAGGTCTGGCTTTTTCCTCACAGAGCATCAAATGGGGAGGAGGCAACATCCCTTACCCACCTCCCCAGTAAAGTTCATCAATGAATCTGCTTTCCCTTTCCCTAAAGGCAAGCTTTCTCCCATCCCTCTAGGCATTAAAAAAAAAAAAAAAAAAAAAAAAACAGATAGAGGTGTTGTGCTTAAAAATAGATCTCACTCAATACACGGTCCTGTGGCTTATAGTTCCATTTAAATATATTGGACATCTCCCTGTCAATTCCAGTAGACAACCTATAGTTTGGTTTGGTTTGGTTTGGTTTGGTTTGGTTTGGTTTGGTTTGGTTTGGTTTTTCGAGACAGGGTTTCTCTGTAAAGCCCTGGCTGTCCTGGAACTCACTTTGTAGACCAGGCTGGCCTCCAACTCAGAAATCCACCTGCCTCTGCCTCCCAAGTGCTGGGATTAAAGGCCTGCGCCACCATGCCCGGCGACAACCTATAATTTTAAGACAGCTGCATTGTATCATATACTACAAACTCTTTGTGTCCTGGTAGTCTTTGGTTGCCTCTCTCCTAAACAGCATGGTCCTCTTCATGGTGTTTTTGTTTTGTTTGGTTTGTTTGTTGTTGTTGTTGTTGTTGTTGCTTTATCTTGTTTTTGAGTATTGCTGCCAGTTACATGTGTGTGCCAGTCTCTCATGTATGTGGAATGACAGCTGCATTTTAGAGACGTCATGGACTTCAGTGTTTTATTCCTGTGGTCTCAGGAAGGGAGAGGAGAGGAACAAATGCCTCCCAGACTCAGCCTTAGAGGCTCAGCGCCAGACTTTTCTTCTGACTGAAGGGAGCCAGTGAATCACTTCACCCCAGATCCAAGCCAGCATCATGGAGATCAACCATGACTGAAATTCTTGACCCTACAGTCACCACCCAGGTGGCCTCTGGCCTCCCATTCCGGGGCACGCAGGCTCTCCTGCATCATTTTCTGTAAATGTCAGAGGAAATCCCCAGAGAAAGTGGACTCCCTCCCTGCCTCCCAGAAGGTACTCCCACAGAGATAACCGGACGAGCACTTCCCTCATCCCCACTCACAGCTCTCAATGGACTCTGCCTGCCAAAAAATGATAGTTTAGTTCACTGCTGCCGCCACCATACACAGTACTTCCTAGAAAAACCTAACTCCATTTACTGTCTAATCTCAGGGTGGCTAACCATTTCCCATAAGCTCTTGCAGTCTGAAACAGGTTTTTGGTAAACCTCACCAAGCATCTACATGGGGAGATGCTGAGTATCTATCTCACATACTCAATGTTTAACATTCCAGAAAAAAAGGAAGCCAAGAGCCTATCCTTGGTTCATGATAAACAGAAACATTCAATCGTTCTCTACAAAACTCAATACTGTTTTACCAACATTCTCTTTTCTGATGTAAAAGGTCCCTGCACTATGTAGGTACAGAAAAATAATAAGATCATTTGCTTGTTACAGGATGGACAGCACAAATTTTCCACACTGATCATTGATCTTTGGATTTAGTCAAATATTCTGTGAACAACTTATACAACTAATTTCTTGTGATATTTAACAGCATTTTTAGTTGCTGTAGTTTCATCCTCATTAATATAATGGATTTGGCATGTTAATTGTATCTTTAAAATGTAAAACTGTTGCCTATCTCCTAAAGTGCTCTGGAGCCCTGAACAGTGGCACACTGCCAAGCACTGCACCACATGAGGTCCCAGGCTCAAACCTTCCACAGGGAAGCTGTCTGAAGCTAACATGGGCTAACTGATTAGTATTCAGACATGGAGAGATCCTGCCGGTTCCCTCTACTTTTTATATATCACGAGTCCAGAAGCTGGGTATTGGGAAGGATGGAGAAACTGCATCCTTTTCATTTGAAAGATAGAGAAGCTGAAGGGAGAACAGTATAGACCTAAGTACCCTTGTGAGTGGCAGTAGGCCCAGCTCCTCATTTTAAAAGGGGACATATTTCTAAATAACTCTGAGAGCTACTTTCTAAATTGGAATAAAGATTAAATGAGGTAAAATATGGAAGGTGTCTGAAGTCAGCATGGCCTTCAGAGAAATTGCAAATGTGAATGTCCCCCCAAGTGTAGGCAGGCCTAGCCCACTTGTTCCTGGAGGACCCTTGCAAAGAAAATGAAAACTCAACAGACAGAAAGCAGCTTCAAGTGACGGGAGAGTAAAGATCTCTGGGAAATGGAACCCCACTGTGAATCCATCAGGAGTCCCTTTGAGATGTCCTGAGTTAAATCCCTGAGTATTAGCCAGCTCCTGCTGTGAGCTTAGGTTGGCTTGCATGTCTTTTGGGGGGCACAGTGTAGGACCTTGAAAGAAACTCTAAGAACCCCAGCTAGTGATTGGAGCTGGCATTTGAGGGTCTTTTGAGTGGTGGACATATGTCACCTGAGCTTCTATTCTGCCCAGATGATATCAGGCATATCACAGAGCTGATGTCTATTTCTCTATGCCTGAAATAGAAGCTGTGATAAACAGTTTAAATGCCAGAAGAACAATATTTATCCAAATTCTTGTTCCTAAAAGGAAATGGAAATCCTCCATTGTAGACAAGTTGGCCCCAAGTAGACACTGTGGACAAGTTGGTCTGCAGTCTGGGATGAAGGACTGTCATATCTGACCCAGATCAGGTCTTGTTTCTGCTTCTTTACAGCCATGTGATCATAGCCAACAGGGATCCCAGGGCCTTCAAAGATACAGTAGAGATAACAGTATCTAGACACAGAACCATTGAAAAGATCAAATGAAAGGCACAAAAGCCCCACTTCCCTAAGCCCACAGAAAAAGCTGGCTGGTAATGTTTTAGCCCTGTACCAGATCACCTGGCTTATTGGTACCGAAAGACTTGGTCTCTTCTCTCACTGTGTTGCAGAACTGGAGGGCACAAAGAAGTACTCTTGGCCCCAAATAGCATTTCTCAAGTTCAAACAGCCATTCTGGATTCATGACTACATTAATGAAGCCATAGCCATACCAGGAAAAACTTGTACATCAGGAGCTTCACCTGCCCTTGGGCTGGGTCCAGTGTACCTTAACAGCTTCCGCGTGGTGTGGGGTCCAAAGCTCTCCAGCTGATGCCACAGAGCAGGACAATGTTGAGCCACAAGAAGGACTGTTCCAGCTAACTTCCTGCAGTGAGATCTCACACAGTCGGCCTCCCTTGGAAGATGCGCTCAGATGTGCTGCTGAGAAAACAAGCCACTTCCTGTGGAGACTTCAAAAGCCCACGCCCGCTCTACCGCTGCACATTTTTGCAGCTGAAGGAGAAACTGCTGGAAATAGGAGTTTCCCTGACGTCATCCTCCAAGGCCAACTGTGTTCTCTGGGAGACACCAGGGAGTTGGCTCAGGAAGGGCTGGGTGGGAATCGATGCTCCTTTGCCTTCACTGAAGCTGTGGTTCTGGTCACATGACATGACTTTACACTGCACATGTTGTGACTATGCAAACAGCGAACACTGCCCCAAAAAGCTCAGCTTGAATTAGACACTTCTGGCTTCCACATGCACACTGTGGCATAAGTGTGCCCACACACTCATACACTCACACTCATACACACACTAATACTGCAGTATTTTTCCTGTACATATAAAGAAAAATTTCTCATTGAAATATATAGGTTAATTTCATGTAAAAAATTTTAAATTCCTACCATCATTACTTATGTAAACATCAAATTATTCTACCTTTGTCTTGTATTGTATTAGAATATTCTCATATTCTCTCTCTCTATATATATATATATATGTGTGTGTGTGTGTGTGTGTGTGTGTATACATATATGAGACAGAGTTTCTCTATGTAGCCCTGGCTTTCCTCGAATTCTGTTAGACCAGGCTGGTCTCATACTCACAGAGATCTTCCTACCTGTGCCTCCAGAGTGCTGGGATTAAAGAAAGATGAGCACCACCACCACCCAGTTAGAATGTTTGACTTTAAGAATTGTTACCAATGGGCTGGAGAATTGGCTTAGTGATTAAGAACAATTGTTGCTCCTGCAGAGAACCAGGGTTCAATTCCCAGCATCTGTAGTAATAGCACAACCATCTATAACTACAGATCCAGGGATCTGACATTCAAGCTCATACAATCACCAGACATCCATATAATTCACAGACATACCTGTAAGCAAATCACCTATTCACATAACATAAAAACAAAACCATAACAAAACAAACAAACAAAACCAAACTGGGAGAAAATCAATAGATAAGTGTTTGGTGTGCAAGCATGAGACTCTAGTGTGATCCCGAGGACCCCATGAAAAGTGCAGACATGAAGGTGCACACTTGTGATCCTAGCTCACAAGAATCACAATGAGGAGGCACAGACAGGTGGATCCCTGGAGCTCACAGGCCAGACAACCTAGTGAATGAATTCTAGTGAAAGATCTTGTCTCAAAAAAAGTCAATTAGGTTAGTGGTGAGGGAGACACCTGGGTTAATGTCTGGCTTCCATACATTTGTATATATACACACACACACACACACACACACACATGCACAATCACACGTGCTGCATGAAAATGCACTCATAAACATACACATGCACACACACATGCATACACAATATAGAAGGGTGACTAGCAAAAGCAGGACAAGAGAGGGTGATCAAGCACATTATGTACATGTATGAGAATGTCATAGTGAAACCCATTATTATGTATGCTTGATATATACTAAGAAAATCACTTTAACTCTTTCATCTAGAAATAAACAGGCAAATCCATTGTATCAGTTTGCAAACTTTCTTTCATATTTAGTAAATGACAAAATACCAATGAATTGTTACTATTACCAATGAATTGTATACTAATGAATTGTTCTTTTAAATTTTTCTTTGTAACATTTTAATGAGTAAGCATTTGAATTGTACATCTGTTCTGTATGTCTAAATTCCTGATGCCATATAGGAATGTTTGAGGCAAAGGAGGTCCAAGTGGCTAGAGCGCAAGAAGTCTCATTTAGACTGAAATAGATGAAGCAGCCAGGTGCACACAACACATGGCCTTTGTTTGCTTCTTCAGCAACCAGTTACACAAAGAGACCTCGGGAACAATCCGGAAAATCTGACTACTGGGACTGGCTATTAGGTCATATTAAGATTTTATTGCTTATTTTGTTGGAGGTAATAATGGCATAATAGCATTCACAAGGACACACGCGCGCGAGCGCGCACACATACACGCACACACACGTTTATCTGTTAGAATTGTGTGATGGGTGATTTTAATGTCAACTTACCACACATTAGAGTCACTTGAATAGTGATTCCCCAACTAAAGAATTTTCCTGACTGCTTTAATTGGCACAGGAGACTGCACCCCAACTGTGGTCAGCACCTTCTCGTTGGGAGCCCAGATAAAAGAGGTGATGGAGGAGGAAGGTCACTCTTACCTTTTGCTCACTTGGCCTCCCTGCCCTCTTGCTGCCGGGCCTTCACTCTAGACACCAAGTTCATTTATTCATTTGATGCTATCAGAACCAGCGTTTCCATCGTGGACAAAAGGCTCGTGGCTCTCCAGGACCTGTCTAGGGTTTTGCTGCTAAATTGGAGCTGCTGAGGTACCTGGGCTTGTGAACTGAGCAACTACCTACCTGGGTCTCAGCTTCTCAGATGTGAGAGAGACAACATGTTACTATTTAACATAAGTTGTATTAATAGAGCACACACAGGCTCTCTTGAGCTCACATACACGCATGCATACACACATTCTGCTTGCTTTGTTCCTCTAGAGAACCCTAACTTACAGAGAGTGTAATTACAGGTATTTGCTTTAAATACTTTTGGAGTCCACAGTCACAGTGGTCTGGAGAGAGGATACCAGGTGGATACAGTTCTAAGCAGGCAGCATCCAGAGCTGAGAGCAGTGCTTACACCTGAAACCCCAGCACCTTAGGGGTTGGGGCAGGAGGATAGCTGTAAGTTTGAGAGTTGCCTGGATGAGATAGTTATAGGATACCCTTGATTATGGTGACCCTATCCAAAAATAAATAGATAGATAGATAGATAGATAGATAGATAGATAGATAGATAGATAGATAGATAGATAGATAGAGGTGTGAAGAGGAGGGAGAAGAAAAGCCCCATCCGCTCTGGCCTCCAGGCTTGTGGTGACATAGATCACGCCTTTGTTATCATAAAGAGTGCAGCTACCCCAGAAAGCAGCTCAAAAGTCCTGGATTTCTAAAATGGGAGGAGGATTGGCAAAGCCTGAGGTCATCTAGGGAAGGTCTGGAAGGAGCCTAGGGTGAGCCAGACCAGATCATCCCACAGGCTGCCACTCGTGTGTGTGTGTGTGTGTGTGTGTGTGTGTGTGCGCGTGTGCGTGTGCGTGTGTGTTTGAGACAGGGTCTTACTATGTAGCCCCAGCTATCTTGGAACTTGCAATCATTTCACCTCAGCCTCCGGAGTGCTGTAGAAGTCTCTCACAAAGGTCCTGTCCTGGACTTACTGTGTCCTTGGGAATTAAGTTTCCATAAGATTTTGGGATGACATAAACAGTCCAACTGTAGCAGATGGAAGCCTTCAGTTACCTCGTCAAGTAGAGAGAAGGGACAGAAAGCATCCAAGGGGGTGCAAAGCCTCACTGTATATAACACAGGCCCTGGAGATGCATGTGCTAGGATTTCATTTAATCCACTGCATCTGTCGACCGATTGTGTGGCCTTGAGCAAATAGCCCTCTAAGCCCTGGTGCCTTAAAAATCAGGCCTTTAATATTCCTGTGAAAAAATGATCATATAGCATAAGGCTGGCACCTGGTAAGCACTTGATAAACGACAGCTGTGGGTGTTGTATCACTCGTTGAAGCACTGAGTTCTCCCTGGCTAAGTGAGCTTTGCTCATAAGGGTCAAAGTATACATCCAGATAGAAGCTTAGCCTGCTGCAAGCCCAGGTTAGACCTGCACACCGTGCTGCTGCAAGCCCAGGGTCTTCTTTCTTGTCCTTTTCTGCCCCTGCCTTTCCTCTTTGTTTCATTTTGACAGAGTCTTACCATACTGCTTGGGCTTGTCTTGAACTCACAGCCTCCTGCCTCAGCCTCCCCAGTGCTGGGATTACAAGGCACACTAACTCAGTCCCTTCACGTCAGCTGTGCAGCCTTCCTCTTCCTTGGTAAGGATGGTGTGAATGGTGGATAGAGAAATATTCCTTCAGAGGAATATTTGCTTTTATTTTGTTTGTTTGATGTTTGTTTAGTTTCAGTGTGTGTGTGTGTGTGTGTGTGTGTGTGTGTGTGTGTGTGTCTTTGTATGCAGTACAGTGTGTTCCTAGGCTGCTTCAGCCTGCCAGGTGCTGAAAAATTACAGGCATGTGCTACTATGTGCAGCTGATAAATTTGGTTCTAAGCTCAGTATAAATTCCAAGTCACAACCCAGTAGTAATTCCCAAGTGCTATTACCAGAAAGGTACTTAATAAATATTTATTAAGTGATGAATGGAGGTTTTTGGTTTTTTGGGTTTTGTTTTGTTTTGCTTTGCTTTGCTTTGCTTTGCTTTGTAGGGCAGTGTTGTGGAGTCCTGAGGGACATCGTTCAAGCCTGGGGTCTTTGCTGAGACCAGTCTAATCACCCCACAGAGGGTGGTTTCCTGGTTGAGGTATCCACAAAGCTAATCCTGGGTAAAAGCCTAAGACCAGAGTGTCTGAGGGTAATAGTAATGGGGGCTGGAACTCATCCTAGCTGGCCTCAAATCCATTAAGGTCTGCTGCCATGGGATGGCTTCCCAGGGGGGTGGGGAAGAAAATTCACCACTTAAGTCATTTATGCTCTGATGGTCCTGGCCTGAGAAAAAGACCCCTGGGAGCAATCCTGAAGTGCAAGAGGTTGTGTTAAATGGCTTAATAGATCCTGGCAGCTTCAGGAAAGACTAATGGTTCAGCATTAATTGAAGAGGGATTTCAGATTTGCACGTTCAGCTCTTGCTGGCTTCAAAGCATTGCAGGCTTCCAACTCCACAATGGTTATGACAGAAATAGGATCTCTGGATTCCCACACCTATAGTCTTCTCTGGATGTCTCATCTGAAGCAGACGGAGTGCCTAGGTTGTGTACAACATGGGGAGTCCAAGAGACGATGAAGTTGCTAGCCATGTCCCCAGGAGCCTCCATTATGGTAGGCAGAGAGTGAGCATAGAAAGAATGGGACTGGCGGTGGCCCCCAGTATATTGGAGGAAGGCCTTTTCAGGAAGCATGAATCTCATGGTTGTGCTGGGAACTGGAGGGGGACGGAGGCAGAAGCTTCCTGGCTGGGTGGAAGGGAGGATTGTAGCCAGCCACTCAGGTGGGCAAACAAGGACTCTCAGCCAAGGAAGCCCTGTGTTAACCAGTCCGGGAGAGACACAGGAGCACAAACGACCTGGGGCAAAGAGCAAGTGGACAGGGTACATTGGCAGAAACCGGATCTGGAAGGGCCTCGGCTTCCCCGGGAGTGTTTTGCTTACACTCTGATGAGTCACAAGAGCTTGGGAGCACAGCTATGACATGAGCAGTTATGGTCTGTGGCAAAGCGCAGAGAACACATACACGAGGTCAGAGCCTTCTTAGAGTAACGATGGAGGCAACAGTCTGAAGTAGTGTTGGGGCTGCTGCTTTCTCTGTAGCACTGGGCAGCTTCGTTCTTTTCTCTGAAATCCTTCCTCAAGAAATAAAAAGGAAGATGGACCTGTTTCACACACACTGGGTGGCAGTAAAAAGTGTTTACATGCCAGGAAAATGAGGATTCCCCGAGAACCACACCCTCCAGTGCGGGCTTGTCTTAGTTAGGGTTTCTATCACTTGATAAAACACCATGACTAAAAGCAACTGGAGGAGGAAAGGGTTCATTACGTCTCACGTGTCCAGGTCAGAGTCTATGAATGGTGACGCCAAGGCAGGAAGTCAAGGCAGGAACTGAACAGAGCCCATGGAGGAGGGCTGCTTACTGCTTACTGGATGTCCTCACTCATGACTTACTTTGCTCGATTTTTAATTGCGTGGAGGAATACCAGGCTGGCAGTGGTGCCACCCACAAAGGGCTAGGCTTTCCCAGATTAATCATTAATCAAAAAGAAGTTCTACAGTCTTGCTTACAGCCAGATCTTTTTTTTTTTTTTTTCTTAATCTTATATTTTTTGGTTAATTTTTTTATTTTTTATTAGATATTTTCTTTATTTACATTTCAAATGTTATTCCCTTTCCTAGTTTCCTCTCCAAAAATCCCCTATCCCCTTCCCCTTCTCCCTGCTCCCCGACCCACCCACTCCTGCTTCCTGGCCCTGGCATTCCCCTGTACTGGGGCATAGAACCTTCACAAGACCAAGGGCCTCTCCTCCCATTGATGACCGACTAGGCCATCCTCTGCTGCATATGCAGCTAGAGCCACGAGTCCCTCCATGTGTTTTCTTTGATTGGTGGTTTACTCCCAGGGAGCTCTGGAGGTACTGGTTAGTTCATATTGTTGTTCCTCCTATGGGGCTGCAGGCCACTTCAGCTCCTTGGGTACTTTCTCTAGCTCCTCCATTGGGGACCCTATGCTCCATCCAATAGATGACTGTGAGCATCCACTTCTGTATTTGTCAGGCACTGGCAGAGCCTCTTAGGAGACAGCTATATCAGGCTCCTGTCAGCAAAATCTTGTTGGAATCGGCAATAGTGTCTGGGTTTGATGGTTGTTTATGGGATGGATCCCCAGGTGGGGCAGTCTCTGGATGATCCTTCCTTCAGTCTCTGCTCCGAACTTTGTTTCTGTAACTCCTTCCATGGATATTTTGTTCCCCCTTCTAAGAAGGATTGAAGTATCCACACTTTGGTCTTCCTTGTTCTTGAGTTTCACGTGTTTTGCAAATTGTATCTTGGGTATTCTGAGCTTCTGGGCTAATATCCACTTATCAGTGAGTGCATGTCATGTTACAGCCAGATCTTATGAAAGCATTTTCTCAATTGAGTGTCCCTTTTCTGGGCTGGAGAGATGGCTCAGCTGTTAAAGGCTAGTTCACAACCAAAAATATAAGAGTCTTTCTGCCCAAATGACCCTAGTTTGTGTCAAGGTGACATAAAACTACCCAGCACACTGCATCTTGTATTTCTTAGTCTCCAAAATTCAGAAACAAATGTGTGATATTTCGCTGTAGAACCCCAAGTTAAAATAGCAAGTAACCACCTCCCTCACACCTCTCCCATAAATACTAGACAGCACCAAAAAAAATCCTTTCCAGGTATTCAAAGTTGTCGGGATAGAAGGGCCTGTCACTCTTCGAGACCACAGCTGCTTGGCTCTCACTGCTCGATTCACAGGACACAGAGTATTTTCCTGAACATGGTAGGAACTTCCTTACATGTGGTATTGGATTAGTGAACACCATAGACTGAGTTAATGGACAATATAACACACAATGGGTTCCAAGTTGCTAAAGTTAGCATGGACAATGGAGGTATCATGCAATTATCACAACCCTTGAAAACGCCCCCAGGAAATCCACTATAGAAACCAAGTGACCACCATCATGGCAGAATCATGTTTTCCTGGGTAGCGACATGTTGGTTGAACATGTTAGTCTTACCTGAGGGAAATACTTTTTGAGAATCACCAAACTTGTGCTGAGCACAGTGAGACGTTCAGATGAGACCAGCTGAGCCAGTCTCTCCATCCGGCTGTCTGCAGTGAGCTCTCACTGAATAGTGAGACACTTCAGCATCAATGGAAAGACCATATTTCCAACATGGAGAAGGAGCTGTCAGCCAAATCAGCAATGTAAGAAAAGTTGTGGATGGTTCTTCAAGCTTTGTTAAGAGATTTATCAACACTACAGGAATAATGTGTGTTTGTGGGTGGTGGTGGAGTCCTGAGGAAAGCAGCTTCAGTCACAGGCAAAGCAAAGAACCTATCCTTAAAGTTGATTGAGAGAAGACCAAATGCCACAAGGCAGCAGACATGGTTAATATGTGACAGAAGTAACAGAGACCCTAGATAGAGGAATGGAGTTAATTAATGTGCCACCATGGTCAAGCTACTTTGTGTACCTGGGTGCTTCTAAGAACAGTGGGGCTCTGAGGCAGCGCCATTTTCGGCTACAGACAACCTGCCACCTTCCTGGTCAGAGCACAGGTGTCCGCACAGCCCGGGAGGCTTCTGCCTCACGTTCCTCGGGGGTCACCTTGGTTCCGAGACCCCGCAGCCGGCGGTCTGTGGGTGAGAGTGTGGAACACAGAGGCCAGCAGCTTCTGGAACGGGCGAGAGCCACAGAGCCTCTAAGGCGGCGCCATTTCCGGCTCCAGATAACAGGCCACCTTCCTGGTGAGAGCACAGGGGTCCGCACAGCCCGTGAGGCTTCTGCCTCACGTTCCGCGGGGGCCACATTGATTCTGGGACTCCGCAGCGGGCAGTCTGCAGGCCAAAGCAACACAGCTTCTGGGAAAAATCCTGTTTTGGGCCTTCATCTTCGGCCAGGAGGAGGTCCAAACACCAGATAACTGTGCACCTCCCTGAAAGAGGAGAGCTTGCCTGCAGAGACTACTCTGACCACTGAAACTCAGGGAGGAGAGCTAGTCTCCCTGGTCTGCTGATATAGTGTAACAAAATCACCAGAGGAACAATCTCTAAACAGAGACAACTATAACAACTAACTCCAGAGATTACCAGATGGCGAAAGGTAAACGTAAGAATCTTACTAACAGAAACCAGAACTACTCACCATCATCAGAACCCAGCACTCCCACTTCGCCCAGTCCAGGGCACCCCAACACACCTGAAAAGCTAGACCTGGATTTAAAAGCATATCTCATGATGATGGTAGAGGACATCAAGAAGGACTTAAATAACTCACTTAAAGAAATACAGGAGAACACTGCTAAACAAGTAGAAGACATTAAAGAGGAAACACAAAAATCCCTTAAAGAATTACAGGAAAACATAACCAAACAGGTAGAAGACATTAAAGAGGAAACACAAAAATCCCTTAAAGAATTGCAGGAAAACACAACCAAACAGGTGATGGAATTGAATAAAACCATCCAAGACCTAAAAAGGGAAGTAGACACAATAAAGAAAACCCAAAGTGAGGCAACAGTGGAGATAGAAACACTAGGAAAGAAATCTGGAACCATAGATGCGAGCATCAGCAACAGAATACAAGAAATGGAAGAGAGAATCTCAGGTGCAGAAGATTCCATAGAGAACATCGGCACAACAATCAAAGAAAATGGAAAATGCAAAAAGATCCTAACTCAAAACATCCAGGAAATCCAGGACACAATGAGAAGACCGAACCTACGGATAATAGGAGTGGATAAGAATGAAGATTTTCAACTCAAAGGACCAGCAAACATCTTCAACAAGATTATTGAAGAAAACTTCCCAAATCTAAAGAAAGAGATACCCATGAACATACAAGAAGCCTACAGAACTCCAAATAGACTGGACCAGAAAAGAAATTCCTCCCGACACATAATAATCAGAACAACAAATGCACTAAATAAAGATAGAATACTAAAAGCAGTAAGGGAAAAAGGTCAAGTAACATATAAAGGCAAGCCTATCAGAATTACACCAGACTTTTCACCAGAGACTATGAAAGCCAGAAGAGCCTGGACAGATGTTATACAGACAATAAGAGAACACAAATTCCAGCCCAGGCTACTATACCCAGCCAAACTCTCAATTACCATAGATGGAGAAACCAAAGTATTCCACGACAAAACTAAATTCACCCATTATCTCTCCACGAATCCAGCTCTTCAAAGGATAATAACAGAAAAAAACCAATACAAGGACGGGAACCACGCCCTAGAAAAAACAAGAAGATAATCCCTCGACAAAACTAAAAGAAGACAGCCACAAGAACAGAATGCCAACTTTAACAACAAAAACAACAGGAAGCAACAATTACTTTTCCTTAATATCTCTTAATATCAATGGTCTCAACTCCCCAATAAAAAGACATAGACTAACAGACTGGCTACACAAACAGGACCCAACATTCTGCTGCTTACAGGAAACCCATCTCAGGGAAAAAGACAGACACTACCTCAGAGTGAAAGGCTGGAAAACAATTTTCCAAGCAAATGGTCTGAAGAAACAAGCTGGAGTAGCCATTTTAATATCGGATAAAATCGACTTCCAACCCAAAGTTATTAAAAAAGACAAGGAGGGACACTTCATACTCATCAAAGGTAAAATCCTCCAAGAGGAACTCTCAATTCTGAATATCTACGCTCCAAATGCAAGGGCAGCCACATTCATTAAAGACACTTTAGTAAAGCTCAAAGCACACGTTGCACCTCACACAATAATAGTGGGAGACTTCAACACACCACTTTCATCAATGGACAGATTGTGGAAACAGAAACTAAACAGGGACACAGTGAAACTAACAGAAGTTATGAAACAAATGGACCTGACAGATATCTACAGAACATTTTATCCTAAAACAAAAGGATATACCTTCTTCTCAGCACCTCACGGGACCTTCTCCAAAATTGACCATATAATTGGTCACAAAACAGGCCTCAACAGATACAAAAATATTAAAATTGTCCCATGTATCCTATCAGACCACCATGGCCTAAGACTGATCTTCAATAACAACATAAATAATGGAAAGCCAACATTCACATGGAAACTGAACAACACTCTTCTCAATGATACCTTGGTCAAGGAAGGAATAAAGAAAGAAACTAAAGACTTTTTAGAGTTTAATGAAAATGAAGCCACAACGTACCCAAACCTATGGGACACAATGAAAGCATTTCTAAGAGGGAAACTCATAGCTCTGAGTGCCTTCAAGAAGAAACGGGAGACAGCACATACTAGCAGCTTGACAACACATCTAAAAGCTCTAGAAAAAAAGGAAGCAAATTCACCCAAGAGGAGTAGACGGGAGGAAATAATCAAACTCAGGGGTGAAATCAACCAAGTGGAAACAAGAAAAACTAATCAAAGAATTAACCAAATGAGGAGTTGGTTCTTTGAGAAAATCAACAAGATAGATAAACCCTTAGCTAGACTCACTAAAGGGCACAGGGACAACATCCTAATTAACAAAATCAGAAATGAAAAGGGAGACATAACAATAGATCCTGAAGAAATCCAAAACACCATCAGATCCTTCTACAAAAGGTTATACTCAACAAAACTGGAGAACCTGGATGAAATGGACAAGTTTCTGGACAGATACCAGGTACCAAAGTTGAATCAGGATCAAGTTGACCATCTAAACAGTCCCATATCACCTAAAGAAATAGAAGTAGTTATTAATAGTCTCCCAGCCAAAAAAAGCCCAGGACCAGATGGGTTTAGTGCAGAGTTCTATCAGACCTTCAAAGAAGATCTAATTCCAGTTCTGCACAAACTATTTCACAAAATAGAAGTAGAAGGTACTCTACCCAACTCATTTTATGAAGCCACTATTACTCTGATACCTAAACCACAGAAAGACCCAACAAAGATAGAGAACTTCAGACCAATTTCTCTTACGAATATCGATGCAAAAATCCTCAATAAAATTCTCGCTAACCGAATCCAAGAACACATTAAAGCAATCATCCATCCTGACCAAGTAGGTTTTATTCCAGGGATGCAGAGATGGTTTAATATACGAAAATCCATCAATGTAATCCATTATATAAACAAACTCAAAGACAAAAACCACATGATCATCTCATTAGATGCAGAAAAAGCATTTGACAAGATCCAACACCCATTCATGATAAAAGTGTTGGAAAGATCAGGAATTCAAGGCCCAAACCTAAATATGATAAAAGCAATCTACAGCAAACCAGTAGCCAACATCAAAGTAAATGGAGAGAAGCTGGAAGCAATCCCACTAAAATCAGGGACTAGAAAAGGCTGCCCACTTTCTCCCTACCTTTTCAACATAGTACTTGAAGTATTAGCCAGAGCAATTCGACAACAAAAGGAGATCAAGGGGATACAAATTGGAAAAGAGGAAGTCAAAATATCACTTTTTGCAGATGATATGATAGTATATATAAGTGACCCTAAAAATTCTACCAGAGAACTCCTAAACCTGATAAACAGCTTCGGTGAAGTAGCTGGATATAAAATAAACTCAAACAAGTCAATGGCCTTTCTCTATACAAAGAATAAACAGGCTGAGAAAGAAATTAGGGAAACAACACCCTTCTCAATAGTCACAAATAATATAAAATATATCTTGGCGTGACTCTAACTAAGGAAGTGAAAGATCTATATGATAAAAACTTCAAATCTCTGAAGAAAGAAATTAAAGAAGATCTCAGAAGATGGAAAGATCTCCCATGCTCATGGATTGGCAGGATCAACATTGTAAAAATGGCTATCTTGCCAAAAGCAATCTACAGATTCAATGCAATCCCCATCAAAATTCCAACTCAATTCTTCATCGAATTAGAAGGAGCAATTTGCAAATTCATCTGGAATAACAAAAAACCTAGGATAGCAAAAAGTCTTCTCAAGGATAAAAGAACCTCTGGTGGAATCACCATACCTGACCTAAAGTTTTACTACAGAGCAATTGTGATAAAAACTGCATGGTACTGGTATAGAGACAGACCAGTAGACCAATGGAATAGAATTGAAGACCCAGAAATGAATCCACACACCTATGGTCACTTGATCTTCGACAAGGGAGCTAAAACCATCCAGTGGAAGAAAGACAGCATTTTCAACAATTGGTGCTGGCACAACTGGTTGTTATCATGTAGAAGAATGCGCATCGATCCATACTTATCTCCTTGTACTAAGGTCAAATCTAAGTGGATCAAGGAACTTCACATAAAACCAGAGACACTGAAACTTATAGAGGAGAAAGTGGGGAAAAGCCTTGAAGATATGGGCACAGGGGAAAAATTCCTGAACAGAACAGCAATGGTTTGTGCTGTAAGATCGAGAATTGACAAATGGGACCTAATGAAACTCCAAAGTTTCTGCAAGGCAAAAGACACCGTCAATAAGACAAAAAGACCACCAACAGATTGGGAAAGGATCTTTACCTATCCTAAATCAGATAGGGGACTAATATCCAACATATATAAAGAACTCAAGAAGGTGGACTTCAGAAAATCAAATAACCCCATTAAAAAATGGGGCTCAGAACTGAACAAAGAATTCTCACCTGAGGAATACCGAATGGCAGAGAAGCACCTGAAAAAATGTTCAACATCCTTAATCATCAGGGAAATGCAAATCAAAACAACCCTGAGATTCCACCTCACACCAGTCAGAATGGCTAAGATCAAAAATTCAGGTGACAGCAGATGCTGGCGTGGATGTGGAGAAAGAGGAACACTCCTCCATTGTTGGTGGGATTGCAGGCTTGTACAACCACTCTGGAAATCAGTCTGGCGGTTCCTCAGGAAATTGGACATAGTACTACCGGAGGATCCAGCAATACCTCTCCTGGGCATATATCCAGAAGATGCCCCAACTGTTAAGAAGGACACATGCTCCACTATGTTCATAGCAGCCTTATTTATAATAGCCAGAAGCTGGAAAGAACCCAGATGCCCCTCAACAGAGGAATGGATACAGAAAATGTGGTACATCTACACAATGGAGTACTACTCAGCTATTAAAAAGAATGAATTTATGAAATTCCTAGCCAAATGGATGGACCTGGAGGGCATCATCCTGAGTGAGGTAACACATTCACAAAGGAACTCACACAATATGTACTCACTGATAAGTGGATATTAGCCCAAAACCTAGGATACCCAAGATATAAGATACAATTTCCTAAACACATGAAACTCAAGAAAAATGAAGACTGAAGTGTGGACACTATGCCCCTCCTTAGAAGTGGGAACAAAACACCCTTGGAAGGAGTTACAGAGAGAAAGTTTGGAGCTGAGATGAAAGGATGGTCCATGTAGAGACTTCCATATCCAGGGATCCACCCCATAATCAGCATCCAAACGCTGACACCATTGCATACACTAGCAAGATTTTATCGAAAGGACCCAGATGTAGCTGTCTCTTGTGAGACTATGCCGGGGCCTAGCAAACACAGAAGTGGATGTTCACAGTCAGCTAATGGATGGATCACAGGGCTCCCAATGGAGGAGCTAGAGAAAGTACCCAAGGAGCTAAAGGGATCTGCAACCCTATAGGCGGAACAACATTATGAACTAACCAGTACCCCGGAGCTCTTGACTCTAGCTGCATATGTATCAAAAGATGGCCTAGTCGGCCATCACTGGAAAGAGAGGCCCATTGGACGGCAAACTTTATATGCCCCAGTACAGGGGAACGCCACGGCCAAAAAGGGGGAGTGGGTGGGTAGGGGATTGGGGGTGGGTGGGTATGGGGGACTTTTGGTATAGCATTGGAAATGTAAATGAACTAAATACCTAATAAAAAAATGGAAAAAAAAAAAAAAAAGAACAGTGGGTAGTCTGTCAGCTCTTCCCAGCACCACCCAGACGGAAGGAGTGTACAGGGGTGTGGTCAGGTTTGTGAGGCAGGAGGACCTTGAGGGAGGGAACAGTGACCAGCTTCAGTCCACAAGGTCCCACTGCTGTCCCACAGGGCCACAAGTTGGAGACCATGCCTTCAACACTGGAGCTTTGGACACTAAGTATTTAAGATACAAACATGAATGAGACTGAAACCTTGGATAAGGGAGGCACCCAAGAATCAATGGAGGTGACCTTGGCTGTGACTTACTGCATTGGGGATATGGAACCTGAAGAGGCCACATCCTGTACAGACAGGAACCCCACTGAAGTGATAGAGTTACCAACCCACGCACAAAACTTTCAAACCAAAATTTTATCCTGTCTACAAGAAAAGCATGAGAGATAGAGCAGAGACTGAGGGAATGGCCAACCAATAACTGGCCCAGCTTGAGGCCCATCCCATGGGCAAACACCAATCCTAACGCCATTAATGATACTGTACTATGCTTACAAACAGGAGCATGTTACCCTCTGAGAGGCTCCACCCAACCGCTGACTCAGACAGATGCAGACACCCACAGCCAAACAGTGGATGGAGCTTGGGGACTCTTATGGAAGAATAGGAGGAAGGACTGCAGGCCCCCAAAGGGATAGGAACTCCACAGAAAGACCAACAGAGTCAACTGACCTGGACTCTTGGGGCTCTCGGAGTCTGAACAACCAACCAAAGAACATTTGGGCTGGAACTAGGCCTCCTCGCACATATGTACCAGATGTGCAGCTGGGTCTTCATATGGGTCTTGGACAACTGAAGTGGGGGCTATCCCAAAAGCTGCTGTCTGTATGTGGGATATGTCCTACTAGCTGGACTGCCTTCTCTGATCTCAGTGAGAGAGGAAGTGTCTAGCCTCACAGAGACTTGAAGTGCCAGAGTCAGGGGTGGGAGGGGGAATACCCAAGGGGGCACCAACTGCTCAGAGGAGAAGGGGAGGGAGGTGGGGGGAGGGCTGTGGGAGGAGCTAACCAGGAAGGGCAGTGAGTGGGATGCAAAGTGAACAAGTAAAAAAACAACAAAAAAAATCCAAACCTAAAGTAGAAGTGAGACTGTCCTTAGGGATCTTCCTGACTTTCCTCCAAACTCCATCCTGATTGGTTCTGTATTATTCAGACATCCGCCTAGCCCGGGTGTAAAGATTGCCTGATGCCTAAAGCCCACTACTCTGGGACTCTGCTCCTAGGGAGGTGATATTCAGGGATACCGTGTTCCTTATTGCTGCGCTGGGATCAGACATTATAAGAACTGATGTCTGCTGGACGATCCTCCTCAGGACAGGTGGGAAACCCTGCACCTATGCTGCCAGGGTCATTATGAGGGTGGGACTCTTAACTCCAGAGATCTGCTGCTGAGGACAGCTCTCTCCTCTGCTCTGATGTCACAGAAGGGGCAAAGTGTGTCTACTGCTTGGTCTGACCTGCTCTGGGATGGGATGATATTTTCTGCAGCAGGCCTTAGATTCACATCCCAGCTGCAGCATTTAAGGTCATGGGCAGGGCCACCAGGTACCACAGAGCAAAGCAGCCACCTGACTCACCAGCAGCCAGGTCACTCACAAGCTACATGGAATGCAATGTGCATTTTATTTTGTTGCAGAAAAATAAAAGTAGAATGAAATTCTCTGTGTCTATAGATACATCCATTTAAGCCTATTAGGGCTACTGTAACAAAAAAGATCATAGACTGGATGGCTTATGACCAACCAAAATGCTTTTCCAATAAAAAACCACAAGCCTATTCTGCGAGGCCCACTTCCTCATAGACGGTGTGTTAATCAGCTTTCTGTAACTGTGACAAAATACTCAAGAGAAACAACTGATAAAGAGGGAAGGTTTACCTTAGCTCAGGGTGGGTGCAGTTCAGACCATGGTCAGTTAGCCCATTTTCCTTTGTGATTATGTGGCACAGGGAACTGGGAGGCTGTATAATGGAATAAAGGGTTCACCTCAGGGTAGCTAAGAAATCGAAACAAAGGGGAGTGACCGAGGTTGCGACATTTTCTTCAAGGATGTGATGTAACAATCTACTTCATTCCACAGACCTCCCCTTCTAAAAATTCTTCCGTCTCCCCAAAGTGTCACAGCCCAGGAACTGAGAGTTTGACACATGAGCCAAACTATACAGTAGAGGCGGTGAGGGTACCTCCCAGAAGTCCCATCTCACCCATCAGGGGTGAGAGGTTCAGCATATACATTTGAGGGTGAAGGATATGAATATTCAGGCTAGGGACTGGAGAGATCACTCAGTAGTTAAGAGCACTGACTGCTCTTTCAGAGGTCCTGAGTTCAAATCCCAGCAACCACGTGGTGGCTCACAACCATCTGTAATGAGATCTGATGCCCTTTTCTGGTGTGTCTGAAGATAGCTACAATGTACTCATATAAATAAATCTAAAATAAAATAAAATAAATATTCAGGCTATAGCAAATACAAAAACAGAGTGATATTTTATAACCTGATCCCCTCCCCCCCCCCACACACACTCTTTTCCACATCAGGATCACCACCCAGTGCTTACATGCAGAGATGTCACCCTCTTTCATAGCTACATAATATTCTGGTATATGAATTTGCCATCATTTCTTCAATAGCGTCTATTTATTATTGGGCACACTGAGTTGTTACCTATCATTTGCAATTATTATAGGCGATACTATCATGAATGCTTCTGTGTGTAATCACATTTGTTTGATAGTTCCTAAAACTATTTTCCTTGAAGTACAGGCATAGAGCTGAAGGATGTGAATGCTATCATATTGGGTCAATTTACATCCTCCGAGCAACAGACAGAAAGTCTCAATGAAACCCAGATTGGTGGCACACAATTTTAATCCCAGCATTTATAAGACAGGTGGAACCCTCAGCTTGAGGCCAGTTTGGTCTACAAGGTGAGTTCCAGGACAGCCAGGGTTACACGGAGAAGCCCTGTCTTGAAAACCAAGAAATAAAAAAGTGTCAATGGATATACTGATTTTTAAGTTTTAATTTTATCTTCTATATAGATGTTTTGCCTGAATGTATGTCTGTGCACCATGTGTATGCCTTATGCTCAAGGATTCCAGAAAAGGATATTGAATCCCCTTGGAACTGGAGTTACAATGGTTGTGAGCTGCTATGTAGGGACTAAGAATTGAACCGGGCTTCTCTGGAAGAGGTGGCACTATCTCTCTAGCCCCACATACATATTTTTTTGTCTTTACTACTCTTGATGTATTTATTTTGTTCTAGCTTTTGTGTTTTTCTTTACTTTTTAAAATTAGGCATGCGTGTTTATATGCTGTGTATGATGTGTTGATACACGTGGGTGCAGTACCAATGGAGAACAGAAGAGGGCATCCGATTCCCTCTGGATCTGGAGTTACAGGTAGACAGAGTGGACGGATGAGGTGCTGGGAACTGAAACCAGGACTTCTGCAAGAGCAGCAAGAGCTCTTACCTGCTGAGCCGTTTCTTCAGCTCCATTGAGATTTCACTGTTGACCACTAGAGAGTTTGGGTTTCTCCTTCCTCATATATAATGTTACTTTAAATTATAACGAAGGTAACTTGTATGTGTGTGTGTGTGTGTGTGTGTGTATGTATGTATGTATGTATGTATGTATGTATGTATATTTGAGACAAAGTCTCACACTGTAGAGCCCTGATTTGCCTGGAATGTGCAATGTAGATCATGCTGGCCTCAAACTCACCGAGTTCTCCTTGGCTCTGCCTCCTAAACACTGACATTAAAGGTGTGCACCACCACACTGGAACTTTCAAGTCTGAGCCAAAATGGCCTTTTCCACTTCATAAGGTAATTATGTGGACAGCAAAGACCCAAAATCTCTTCTGTCGCTGGGTCTCGGTCCAGGCCCCGCCTCCTCCAGGAAGTCTTCTCTGACTTCCTGAGCTTATCTAGCTGTCCATCACCTCTTGGAACAATCCTTTCCCAGGGACTTACTCAATGCATATCACCTGCTACTCATTTGTCTGCTTCCCAAGGGTGGCGCCCATTAGGTCACACTTGCATTCTCAGTGAGTAAGAGAATATAAACGTCAGAGGGCACTGGGTGTGGGGAAGAAGGAAGCAGTGGCTATCAGAGAGCCCCAGGACAGGCAACAGGTGATGGGATTAGGCAAGCAAAAATAAAACTTTGAAGATTTGGTGTGGCAGAGGAGGAAGATAAGCAGGATGGCTGAACAGCCAGATGCAGGCAGTGTTCTGGGGAGAGAAACCTCAGCTCCAGCCTGGGACTGTCTGAGACCGAATTCCAGGTCTCTTTCTGGATCCCTTAAGATACTCTGAAAGCTGTCTGTGCCTCCATTTTCCTCTGGTAGAAAGGCCTGTCAATCACGGCAGCACCAGGCAGGGCCAAGCGGGGCCAAGCAGCAGACTAGCATCCTCACATCCCCCGACCCCACCCCGCGCCCCACATCCTCTGGCATCTCTTGTTTTCTTGAGACTCTGCTGGAAATGTGGAGTACACGTAGCCCAGGTGGGCCCCAGGAGAAGGGGATTCTATGCATGCTCCTCTCCCGCTGCTCCCTGGAAAACACTCCTCCACTCTCTCTCTCTGTGAACTGACCTGCTCTGATGTTTCACACCATGGACTTGTACGGAGTGTGACAGTCTGTGACTGAGCGTGAGTCTCCTTTCATTTGTTTTATTTTTTGGAGACTGGGTCTCGCGCTACCCAGGCTGGCCTCAAGTGTCCTATGCAGCTGATGACTGAGGCTGACCCCCTTGCTGGGGCCTCCCCATTGCTGGGATTACAGCTATGTATCACACCTGAGTCACTTGACATACTTTGAGATACAGTGTATCAATTGAAGGTACTTGATTTTTTTTTCTGGGTAAATAGTATTCCAATTATTTCATACCTTCTATGGATAATCCATGTATTCATTCATTGGTAGGTGTTTGGGTTGTCCCTTCTGTTGATCATTAGTAGTACTGCTAGGAAGAGTAATAGCATCTTTCCCCTTAGCTGCAGAGGAGATAGTCCATGAGCTCTGTTTGCATTGTTCTGCTTTTACTCATACATGCACATCTATGCTAAAGTTCGATTCGTAAATTAGGTACAATGAGATTAGCAATAATAATTAGTGATAAAAACAGAGCATTTAAGTTAGCAGCTTGACACACCTAGGAAGAGGGAATCTTAACATTGAGGATTTGCCTCTGTCAGATTTGCCTATGGGTTTGGCTGTGGGCCATTTTCTTAACTGCTAATTGAAGTAGGAGAATTCAGTCCACTGTGGGCAGGGTCATCCCTAGGCTGGTAGGACTGGGCTGCATAGAAAATGTAGCTGAGCATGATCGGGGACAAAGCAAGCGAGCAGCACTCCTCCATGGCTCTACTTCTGTTCCCGCCTCCATACTCTTGTCTTGGCTATGTTTCTGTCTTGGCTCCTCTTGATGATATAAACCAAATCAATCCTCCCTTCTCCCAAGCTGCTTTGTGGTCAGACACAGTATCAGAGAGGTAAACTAGGAAAAGACAGTGACAAGAGCTACTTGAGTGGACTCTTTCTTTGTTCCTTGACATAACTTTCCGCACTGGCTTACCCACTCCCCTCCCAAAGCTGAAGAGAGGTAAAATACATGCTTGGTGTGAGCTAGGGTGATGACGTCAGTGTCACTCTTGAGTGTGAGCTGCTATGTGTGTAACTGAACACGGGCACCACGTGCCTTGAGGCTGATCTGGTAACTGACAGGAGGGGTGTACATGCTGGATGTGTGTGCTGGGTCAAGGGGAGATTCGTGTTCCCGGCCAGACAAAGCGGGATAAAAATGTAGAACTTCTAATTGCTTCGGGATGTTTTCTTTCAATGTGTCCTACTGAGATTGACGACAGAGAGTACCAACCATTCAGACAAGGAAGGCTGCTCTGAATATTTTCACTCCTCAGATTCTTTGGGGTATGTATAAGAATTTCTGGGTTCTGTGATAACTCGACAGCCTGCTCTCAGAGGGGGAAGCTGCAGCATTTTGCATTCCCACCAGCAATACTGAGAGTCCCCGGCTCTCCACACTCTGATGCTATTTATTTTCTGGAGTTTCTGTTGGTTTGGGTTTGACATAGCTGTGCAGAGAAGCTAGCATTCTCCAAAGACATTCCCCTGTACAGGGCAGTCTTGGATACAGCTATCCTATCAAGCCCACAGGGGTTACCTTTTCCTTCTTAGGAAAGCTTTATTTCTTCATTTTTGTTCTTCTAAATCATGTGTACGAGTCTGTGTGGATATGTTCACATAAAGTGCAGGTGCCTAAAGGGCCAGAGGTATTGGACCCTCTAGAACTGGAGTTCCAGACAGTTGTGAGCCACCAGTGTGGGTGCTGGGATTCAAATTCAAGTCCCTCAGGAGAGCAGTAATTACTCTTAGCTGCTAAGCCATCTCCCCAGCTCCTCCCATTTAGAAGAATAACTTTTATTTGTTCGTTGTCAATTTCAAACATGTATACAATGTATCTTGATCATTCCACCTCCAGCTATCCCCCCACCCCATAGCCCTCCTACCTTCCTGCCCACTGTTTCTTGTTAATACAGTTCACAGAGTTCATTTAGCTGCCTGCTGGAATGTTGGCTGATTTTGTTGGCTTGATCTGATGCAGGTTAATCATACAGATCGGCATCTGGCCAGAACAGCATCTTTCAGTGTGCCTTCCCATTCTCTGGCTCTTAAAGTCCCTCTACCCACTTTACATGATGATTCCTGAGTCTCGGAGAAGGGGGAAATATAGATGCTCTGTTTGGAGCTAAACGTTCACCTCTTACTGATTCTCAGCATTTTAACAGGTTATAAGTCTCTGCACTATGATTGCTATAATACCAACCTGCCAAGAAAAAATGGCCCTAATATCTAAAAACACAATGCAAATTAAATAAACTAAGCTCAGAAGGACAAAAAGTCTACTATCTGGATGCACTGGAGTGTGGATTTTGATGTAAATAATGTCAGAAAATTATTAATGTCGTGATATAATATTTTGGCTGTGTGTTCAGAAGATTCACATACTGGAGCTCTTGAAACATATGCCCTGAGGTACTAAGAAAGAGGAGGAATGTGAGAAAAGGAGGGAGGGAGACAGTGTTGGTCTAGTTAAAGAGGAATAAAGGAAAGTTGGGCATGGTGGCACACACCTTTAATCCCAGCATTCTGGAGGCAGAGGTAGATGGACCTTTGCTAGTTCAAGGCCAACGTGGTCTACAGAGTAAGTTTCAGAACATCCAGAGATATTACAGAGAGAAAACCCTATCTTGAAAAACCAAGAGAGATGGGCTACAGAGATGGCTCAGTGATTAAGAGCCCTGACGATTCTTCCAAATATCCTGAGTTCCATTCCTAGCAACCACACGGTGGCTCACAAACATCTGTAATGGGATCCAATGCCCTCTTCTGGTATGTCTAAAGACAGTGTGTTCATATACATAAAATAAATCTTTAAAAAAGAAAATCAGAGAATCAGAGAGAGAGAGAGAGAGAGAGAACAAGGATCAGTTGACAGCTACAAGATAATACTAGGTAGTATTCATTGTATTGTACGTTTTTGTCTTTAAAAATAAAATTATGTCTTTTTTCAGGGTGTGTGTTAGGGCCTAGTTAATTGTTACCTATCTAAGCCTTTCATTTTATACTGTCACTAGGTTGCTTCTGCTGTTAACTAGGAAACTTTCTCATGCTTAAGTTGACTACATATTCTGTTATGTTCTGTGCCCTTGAAAAGCAATCACAATAGAAGTCAGTAGAACTGCTTTGTAGAATTAGCCATAATAAGCTTGAACCCAAACCAATCACTCAACAGTACTTCCTTCACCTATGTTTATGCTTTTCTGGCTATTTGCCTTCATAAGTTGTCCTTGGGATGGACCCCCAACGTAAGAGAGACACCTGCACCAATCTAAGAAACTATTTGGAATAAGACTTCCATGTTGAATAGTGATATAGTGAAGTTTAAGTTTCCAAGACCTCCCTGGAAACTGACATCCACCTTGGCAGAGAGAGACATATATTCAGGTAACTGACAGCCTGGTTGGCAATTTAAGACAAGAATGTTAGACAAGTTCCATCCTGGTAGACAAGACATGAATATTAGACAAGGTAAGCCCCCTGCCATGGTTTGATAACCCAACCAATGAAAACAGGATAAGTGTACAACAAAGACATGTTCCTAAGGAAACCCCCTATCCCTAAATCCTGATGGATGCAATAACTTGGCACAGATCCTAACTCAATGTCATGGTTCAGTTCTCAAATCTGGACCGTGGCCCTGGTCAACCAGTCCTGGAGCCTGTGCTCAATAAACTCTCGCTGTCTGAGTAAGATCGGTGTTTGTGTGGTTGCTGAGGCAATCCCTGCGCTACCAACTGGGTGTGCTTGTGAATGTGAGTGCAGCACCCTCAGAAATCGCAAGAGGCAGTCGGGTACAATACCCCATCTTGGCTACTAGGAACCTTTTTTTTTTCTCACTGTTTTGCATATTATAATTAAAAGATGTGAGATGAAACATTTCTATAGACTGCAAGGTACTTATAGTCCTGGCTACTCAGGAGGCTGAGGTAGGAGGATTGCTTGAACTCGGGAATTGGAGAGCAGGGCAGGCAGGAGGACAGAAGTGAAGTTCCATGGAGCTCTTTCCTGTGCTTGTGCCTTGATGGCTGTGAGCAGTTTGGATGATGCTTACTTCTCACTCAGGGGCCCTGAGAGATCCCTCTGCCACAGTTAGAGGGTGCTATGCTGCTGTGAGCTGCTTTGTGGTTGTTGCTGCTGCTACTTTGTTTTGTTTTGTTTTTAAATGTTCCTTGAGAGGAGCTCTGTATGCAAAAGAAGAAATCCTATTTGAGAATAGATTTTAGACATTGTGTTTAGGGCTAGGAAAGTGGCTCAGTAGGCAAATTGCTTTTCATGAGAGAATGAGGGTGGGGCATGTCGTCTTGTAACCCCCATGCTGGGGAGACAGATTCAAGGGGAACCCTGGGGCTAGTCAATCTAGCCAATCATTGGTAAGCCTCAGGTTGGTCATCTGACATTTCCACATATGTGCCATACATAAATGTATGCATTTGCATACACAAAAGTTGTCTTCAATTTACTTAAGAAATACATTGAGGAAAATAGCTGTTTATTCTCTCTCTCTCTCTCTCTCTCTCTCTCTCTCTCTCTCTCTCTCTCTCTGTTTTTTTCGAGACAGGGTTTCTCTGTATAGAACTCACTTTGTAGACCAGGCTGGCCTCGAACTCAGAAATCCACCTGCCTCTGCCTTCTGAGTGCTGGGATTAAAGGCGTGTGCCACCACGCCTGGCACATTTGAGTTTTTAATTTCAAATGCTGAACAATCAGAACATTCCCAAACAGTTAAACAATTCTAATAAGGATAATAAATTACACTTTAGCCGGGCGAGGTGGCGCACGCCTTTAATCCCAGAACTCGGGAGGTAGAGGCAGGCAGATTTCTGAGTTCGAGGCCAGCCTGGTCTACAAAGTGAGTTCCAGGACAGCCAGGGCTACACAGAGAAACCCTGTCTCGAAAACAAAACAAAACAAAACAAAAAAAAATTACACTTTAAAATACAGAACATCTCAAGTACTCATAAACATTCCAGTATTGTTTACAAATCTAGTAAAATCACAAATCTAAACAATTACTCAGTTACACATTTTAAACTGGAATCATGAGGCTCATATATTAAATTCTTAAATACTGACATACAAACACTGGAAATGCCCAATATACACAGATCACTGTGAAACCACGGAGAAAAGTGTTCCCACTCCCATCTGAACCAAGGTCAGCAGGCGCTGCTTGTGCAGAGAGAAAACAATTAGACTGACCCCAGCAGCTTGCAGTTTTCACCTGGGAAACTGAGGCAGCGTGGAAGGATCTATTTATCCTGAGACATTCACAGACAAGAGGAATCACCACAACAGAGTCTCCATGAAGGGGCTGGAATCCACTGCCTAAGGGACACATCTGTTCTAAGGTCTCTCTCTCTCTCTCTCCCTCCCTCCCTCCCTCCCTCTCTCTCTCTCTCTCCCTCCCTCCCCGTCCTCCCCTTACATAGTTTTGATGTGTTTATTGATTACCTAATTCTGGTCATGACCTGCTCCTCACATTCAACCCTACCTATTACCCTAGTGGGACCGACCACAGCTCTTAGCTGTCGAGTGATACCCAGGTAGAACCTACATCTCTCTAATGGCTTTGTTTAGCTCCACATTCAGAATGCAGAACTCATGCTGGAGGTTGTCCTGGAGCCCAGAACACACAGACGGCCTCCCTGCCACGCTGAGGGAAGATACACACTAGCTTCTGGCACAGGTCTCTCCTACACTCCAGTCCTAAGAAGCTGGCTTGGCAGGGCAAGGGCAGGGACCTCTTTCTTTTGTGTGCTTCCCATATCTGGAAGTATTTTTCTGCTGTGCCAGTGAGTAGGGTGCACGGGTTTCTCCAAACCTCATGAACTCGAGAACTTTATCTCTACTTTGCCATTCCAGAAAACTTTTCCCCCTTAAGAGCTTTAGAAGGCAAACACAAGAGATTTCCACATCTTTCACTCCTTGCTTTTATTTATTTTATTTTGCGTCTTTAAGATAAGGTCTTGCTATGGAGCCTGGGAGGCCTTGCTTATGCTGTGCGGGAGTCCATAGAAGGGTCTTCTTGCCTGAACTGTTCTATCTTTCTCCCTCCCTCCCTCCTTTCCTCTCTCCTCACTCCTTTTCCCCCTCCTTCCCTCCTTCCTCCCTCCCTTCTTCTTCCCTCCCTCCCTTCTCCCTCCTTCTTCCTTCCTTTCCTCCCTTTCTTCATTTTTTTCTTTTTCCTTTCTACTTTTAGAAAATTTCTATGGAATATTTCAACCATGCAAAGAAAAGATAAAAGACTTCCAACACTGCCCTTTACTGTTTATTTAAAAGCATTGCTTTTTAAGCTCTCACCTTTCTTACTCTCTAGCCCTCCTTCTCTCTCTCCCTTCCCCCATCTCTCCACGTGGCCATGGCCGGCCTCTCTCCCTCTTTCTACCTTCTCTCTTTCCCCCTGCCTTTCTACAATAAAGCTCTAAAACCATTAAAAAAAAAAAAAAAAAGCAAGGCATTTTACCAAGAGGATCTCTGAGTTCAAGGTCAGTCAGGTTTACAGAGCAAGTTCCAGGACAGCCAGGGCTCCACAGAGAAACCCTGCTTCAAAAATAAAATAAAATAAAATAAAATAAAATAAAATAAAATAAAAAAAATAAAATAAAATAAAATAAAATAAAAAAATAAGTCAGGTGCTTGGCAGTGGAAGCCCTTGTGCTCTCACCCTCACCCGATCTTGCTTTTGCCTCCATGAGTCTGAACAGTTTGGAGCAGGTGCTTACCACTCATATACATTTATTTACTATGTTCATTCATTGTCAACAAACAGCTCTACATCTTCTGGATCATAAATAAATGACATCATATAAAGTAGCCTCTGACCATTTGCTTTGGTATTCAGGAGTACGTTGGTTTATATACAAACATGTCCTTCCTTCTTTCTCAGCTTTTTAAATGAGCGTGCCACAGTGGGTTCATTCTCCTTGTGATGGATAGGTTACTTGCATTTTATCTACCCAGTCATACAAGAGAGAGAGAGAGAGAGAGAGAGAGAGAGAGAGAGAGAGAGTCTTGCTACATCCTCTGTGGTGCACATTGAAACCCTTCTGTGTGTGTGTGAGTGTGTGTGTATGTGTGTATGTGTATGTATGGGTTGTATGTGTGTGTGTGGTGTGTGTGTATGTATGGGTTGTATGTGTGTGTGTGGTGTGTATGTATGTGTGTGAGTGTGTGTATGTGTGTGTTGTGTATGTATGTATGGGTTGTATGTGTGTGGTGTGTATATATGTGGGGGGGGTTGTATGTGTGTGTGTGGTGTGTATGTATGTGTGTGTATATATGTGTGTGTGAGTGTGTGTATGTGTGTGTGTGTGGTATGTGCGTGTGTGTGGTGTGTGTGTGTGTGTGTGTGTGTGTGTGTTCTAGGAGTGGATGGGTGCATTCACCTTTGCAGAGTGAGAGGTGGGATCCTTGCACCTGCAGTGATGGGGCTGTCCTTCCCTACACACTCCAGAGAGCCCTTTCAGACTTTGATAGATGATGAGAGACATGATGTCTCTGGTTGCTAATTGTCAGTCAGGCTGAATGAGACAGTGAAACAGACTCACTGACCATTCTTTGCAGAATTTTCTAAGCTGCAGTTCCATCTCCTGCACTCGTGAGCAGAGCTAGTCTGGTAATTTTTAAAAGGAAGAAAGGGATGCATAGCTTCCACAGCCCTACAAGGAGAAGTGCTTAGTTTTCATTCTGAGGTCCTGGGGATCAAGCCCAGAGCTCGGCAGGTGCTCCATGCCCCAACTCCCCACAAAGCCTCTTTTACTGCTCTGTAGTTGCCTGCAATGGCAGGACTGCCTTCCTCCAGCGCCTTCATCTTGTGTTGCCTCTTGCCCAGACAGCAGGGATCGTTCCTGTTTTATTTTGTTTTTTTCAAGACAGGGTTTCTCTGTGTAGCTCTCTCTGCCCTGAAACTTGCTCTGTAAACCAGGATGACCTTGAACTTAGAGATTCGCCTGCCTCTGCCTCCTGAGATCTGGGATTAAAAGTGTGCACCACCATGCCTGGCTAAATATCCTGTGACTGTCCACACCCAAATGCTTGGTGGCTGCATGGAAACTTTTCCAGCCGACATGTTTGTCTGTATGAGCAACTTGGTCCTTTGTGCTTAAAGCGCTGCACATCGGAACGTTCTTCATTTTGATGTCTGACCACTCCCTTCCTCACTAATGCCTGGATTCCCAACATTAAAGAGTGTCCACATTTTTCCAGAAAGCTTGGAAGCTTCCACTATATACTAAGAGCATGGGCAGCATTGAGCTGTTAACAGGTGTCTGGTATCTATTAACTGTGTCTCCTTCACTTCCTTTCTACAATCATTCACTATAGGTTTTAAGGAATACTGAAGCCACCTGTGTGTCTCCCCACTGGATCCAGGTCTCCCCAGGTATAATCCAGCTTCTTGGTTTGCACACTTGAAATGAGATGTTAGCAAACCTTAAATAGTGGCATGGCAAAGCCCTTGGTGTATTGTATGAACATTCTCACCCATTAATGATAATCTTTGACTATTAAAAGTTTATTAAGGGCTAGCAAGACACTTGCTACAGGTAAAGGCACTGCCACCAAGCCTGCTGACCTAAATTCAATCACCAGGACCATGTGATGGAAGGAAAAACCCAACTCCAGACCCCCATACCCAAGAATGTATGTGTGCACAGGTATGTATGTATGTATGTATGTATGTATGCATGCATGCATGCATACATGAAGGAGTGCGCATGCACAGACACACAAATACAAATACACACAGTAAATAAATGTTAGATGTATTTTTAAACATTTATTAAACATGTTCATTTGTTTTTTCATGTATTTTTAAGAGCTCTATTGGAATATAATTTACACATCATAAAAATTACCATCTTGAAATGTGTGGTTTAACATCTTTCAGTATCTAGAGTTATATACAACCCCATCATGATCAGTTTCAGGTCCCTTCCCCACCCCAAAGGCAGACTCAGTCTCGTTTAACTACCACTCATACCCGCAGACTAAAGCACCTACTGATCTTTCTGTGCCTATACATTAGCCTCTCCTGGACATTTCATAAAAGTGAAGTCATTTATCTGGTATGTTATGACTGGCTTCTTTCACTTCACACAATGTTTTCAAAGCTTGTCTTGTTATATATAGCACTCCGTTCCTTTTTAGTGGTCAAATAACACTCCATTGTATGGATATTCCACATTTGTTATCCGTTCGCCCTTTGGTGTCCACTTGGATTGTCTTCTTAAACATCTGGACTAGGGCTTCTATGGACATTCATGTATATGTTTTTGTTTGAATACCTATCTTATTTATCTTTGCTTTTTGTTTATTTATTTTGGGAAAGGTTCTTATTATGTACTCAAATTGTCTTAGAATCCCAAGGGCTGATTTTACATATGCGTACCTGCGTTAGAGACAACTAACATGAGTCTCTCCCATGTAAACATGAGCACATACACGACTGACAAGGTAGGCTGGGTATGTAGCTCAGGGGTAGAACCTAGCATGTTTAATCTCCAGCACCATAAAAAATAAATTTTTAAAATTTACAAGAAAAAAAGCATAGCATAAAAAACAAAAAAACCATAGAAAGTTTCACCCCATGACCATTACTACCTGGGACATCAGTAGTAACCCTGGACTTCCAAATGATTGCCAGAGCAGCTGCACTCTTGCGTGTTCTCAGAAGCCAATGTACAGGCTTCCATCGCAGTAGCAAGAGGGACGCGCTGTGCTCTGTGCCTGGGCTGCATTGCTCAGGCTTATGGGCGTTATTGAGAAGAGGTGTCCCTGGCTCCTGCTAGGAATTATCAGCATTAAATTCTGGACTGGAATGGAGGGTCTGTGACTATGTGTGGCCTCAGTCCCTGCCCTAAGGTTACCACTTGACTATTGAGGCACCACACTGGACTCTGCAGACTGCCTACAAGCTCCAGATGCCAGCCTTGCAGCTACTCATCATACCTCAGGGCATTTGCTGTGGAGAGGAAAATCAGGAGGATTTTGTAGAATAAAGCTCCACTTCCATCTGCCAGGAGCCAGCCAGCTCATTCCCATGGGGAAGTACCTTCCTGAACGTTAGCAGGAAGATACATGGTACAGTAGCTGCTCTGTCCTGAGGGTCTACTGAGTGCCAAGTACTACAGTAGGAAGGAAACCAACTGGAGCCTGACTCAGGAAGACACCTGATGCAGCCAGAGTCAAACTGTGAGGTGTGAAGGCTGACAGAACTGAGTGCCTCTCAGAGCAGAGGCCAGTGGTATTGTCACTGGGAGCAGTCTCTGGCACTTAAACATGGTTTGAATAATACCCTGCCAGGCTACTGTTCCAAGGGGCCTGGATGGGGAAATGTTGCCTATGGTACTTGACATTATGTCTGGGTGAATCTGAGAGTGACTGAGAAAATGACTGGAGAAGCCTCAGTAAGCCAGGTCAGATGCTGCAAGGTCACCATGGTCACCAGAGAGATGATTCCTGTGGAATGTTTTGAGCTGAGCTGAGAACACTGACATGTTCTTGTCATCCTCAGTGCCTGCAATAGCACTGGCTTGCAAGCTATGTGTTTGTCCTGTGATTTCTTCCTTCCATGTCCTAGATAGGTCTTGGAAAACATGAGCTATGGTTACTTACAGATGGAAATCCACTCTCTTAAATGTCCTAAACAAGCCAAGCTAGTCTAGAATTTTATGCATATCTGTGGCTATGTCCACAAGAATTTGGACAAAGTCACTCTGGTGGCCAAATGTACTGGTGGCTACCTACAGTTTTTGTTGAGGCAGGAGGATCACATAAGTATGGAGATTAGGACCATCCTAGGCAACATAGAAATCCTTATCCCTTAAAGTAAAAAACAATATTTGACAAAGAGACGAGAACAATGCTAGACTATGCATTTAATATACACAAGGACCTGTATTCAGTCCCTAAGAGAAAGGAAGAAAGAAAGAAAGAAAGAAAGAAAGAAAGAAAGAAAGAAAGAAAGAAAGAAAGAAAGGAAAGAAAGAAAGAAAGAAAGAAAGAAAGAAAGAAAGAAAGAAAGAAAGAAAGAAAGAAAGAAAGAAAGGAAAAGAAAAAGAGATATAGTAAAATTCACATTTTATCACTATCACCTTGGTAACATTTACCATCTTAACAGCTTAAGATACATGTCATCATGGATCCATTTATTCTCCAACTTTCACATTGGAATGTTGTACCCAGTAAACAACTTGCTTTCCCCTCCACCAGCTTTCACAGCTCTTATTCTACCTCAGTGGTTGCATATAAATGAAATCATGATATCATTGGGCCTTTTGTGACTGATCTATTTTATGCAGTCCACAAAGGCCCTTGTGGTTCATTCTTGTCAGAGTATGTATGTATGTATGTATGTATGTATGTATGCATGTATGTATGTATATATGATAGTGGTAGTGACCATGATGATTTGAGATAAGGTCTTGTTATGTTGCCCAGGCTGCCTTCAGACTATGGAACTCAAGGGATTCTTCTGCTTCAGTCTCCCAAATAGTTGGGACCACAAATATACATTAAGCATGCCTGAATAACAACTTCCTTTCGTACGCATACGTGCTTGTGTGTGTGTCTGTGTGTGTGTGTGTCTGTGTCTGTGTGTGTGTGTGTGTGTGGTGTATTTGTGTGCATATGTGTATATATGTGTGTGGTATATTTGTATGCATGCCTGCGTTTGTGTGATTTGTGTGCATCTGTGAGCCCTGAGGCCAGTGTCAGATGTCTTCCTCTATCATTCTTCCCCACTGATTTTTTGAGGCAGGGTCTCTTACAGAACCGGAAACTCACAGATTTGTAAACAGCAGCTGGCCAGCAAAGCCTGGAGATCTTTCCGACTCCACCACCCAGAGGCATGAGATGCAGTACCTGGCTTTTTGAGCTGACTGGCCTTTCAAATGGGGATACAAATAAGGTCTTCACTCTTCATGCTTTTGTGGTAAACTTTACCCACTGAGCCATCTCTCTGGCCCGCCTTTCTTTCTTTTTTCATTTATTAATCATTTTATTTATTTACACTTAAAATGTTATCCCCCTTCCATGAGCCCCCACCCCATCCTGTACCACTTTGCCTCCAAGAGGGTGTTCCTCAACCCACCCACCCATTCCTACCTCACCCCACTAACATCCCCCTTTGCTGGGGCAACAAGCCTCTACAGGACCAAGTGCCTCCACTCTCATTGATGCCAGATGAGACAGTCCTCTGCTACATAAGTGGTGGGAGCCATGAACCCACACATTTATACTCTTCAGTTTGTGGTTTAGTCCCCAGGAGCCCTGAGGGGTCTGGTTAATTGATACTATTGTTCTTCCTATTTGGTTGCAATCCCCTTCAGCTCCTTCAATCCTTCCTCTAACTCTTCCATTGGGGTCCCCGGGGTTAATTCCAATGGCTGACTGGGAGTATCTGCTTCTGTCTTAGCCAGATGCTAGCAGAGCCTCTCAGAGGACAGCCATACCATGCTTCTGTCTGCAAGCACATCTTAAGCAATAGTGTTGGCGTTCGGTGGCTGTGGATGGGATGGATCCCAAGCTGGGGCAGTCTCTGGATGACCTTTCCTTCAGACTCTGCTCCATTTTTGTCCCTGCATTTCCTTTAGACAGGGATAATTCTGGGTTAAAAATTTTGAGATGAATGGGTGGGCCCACTGGGGGCAATGTTTATCTACTGGAGGTGGTTTCTTCAAGTTCCACCTCCCCACTGTTGGGCATTTCAGCTAATGTCATCCCCATTGTGCCCTGGGAGCCTCTGGAATCACTGGGGTCTGGGAATTCCTAGTGGTTCTCCAAATTCCCCACCCCTCACTGCTGCTTGTTTCTATTAGTTCTCCTGGCCCTCTGGACTTCTCTCCTGTCTCTTCCCATACCTGGTCCTGACCCCCTCTTCCCCTCCCTTCCCCTCTCCCAACCATGTCCCTCCTTCTTTCTGCCTTCCATGATTATTTTATTTCCCCTTCTAAATGGGCTTGAAGCCTCCACACTTTGAATGATATTTTCTAGTTCTGTCTATTTACTTGTGAGTTTCATGAAGTAGTTGTTTTTAATAGCTGAGTAGAACTCCATTGTGTAAATGTACCACATTTTCTGTATCCATTCCTCTGTTGAGGGAAATCTGGGTGGTTTCCAGCACCTGGCTATTATAAATAAGGCTGCTATGAACATAGTGGAGCACATTTCCTTGTTATATGTTGGAGCATCTTTGGGTATATGCTCAGTAGTGGTATAGCTGTATCTTCAGGTAAAGCTATTTCCAATTTTTTGAGGAACTGCCAGATTGTTTTCCAAAGTAGTTTTACCAGCTTGCAATCCATCATCAATGGAGGCGTGCTCCTCTTTTTCCACATCTTTGTAGGCATCTGTTGTCACCTGAGTTTTTGATCTTAGCCATTCTGACTGGTGTGAGGTGGAATCTCAGGGTCACTTTGATTTGCATTTCCCTGGTGACTAAGAATATTGAACATTTCTCTAGGTGCTTCTTGGCCATTTCAGATTCCTCAGTTGACACTTCTTTGTTTAGGTCTGTACTTCATTTTTAAATCAGGTTATTTGGTTTTCTGGAGTCTAACTTCTTGAATTCGTTGTATATTTTGTATATTAGTCCTTTATTGGATGTAGGGTTGGTGAAGATCTTTTCCCAATCTGTAGGATGCCATTTTGTCCCATTGACAGTGTCCTTTGCCTTACAGAAGCTTTTCAGTTTCATGAGGTCTTATTTGTCAATTGTTGATCTCAGAGCCTGGGCCATTGGTGTTTGTTCAGAATATTTTTCCTTGTGCCCATGTGTTTGAGGCTCTTTCCCACTTTCTTCTTTATTAGATTCAGTGTCTCTGGTTTTATGTGGAGTTCCTTGATCCACTTAGACTTGAGCTTTGTACAAGGAGATAAGAATGGATCAATTCGCATTCTTCTACATGATAACCACCAGTTGAGCCAGCACCATTTGTTGGAAATGCTGTCTTTTTTTCCCACTGGATGGTTTTAGATCCTTTGTCAAAGATCAAGTGACCATAGGTGTGTGGGTTCCTTCCTGGGTCTTCAATCATATTCCATTGATCTACCTCTCTATCACTGTACCAGTACCATGTGGTTTTTATCACTATTGCTCTGTAGTACAGCTTGAGGTCAGGGATGTTGATTCTTCCAGAAGTTCTTTTATTGTTGAGAATAGTTTCCACTGTCCTGTCCTGGTTTTTTTTTTTTTTTTTTTTTTTGTTATTCCAGATAAATTTGAGAATTGCTCTTTCTATCTCTGTGAAGAATTGAGTTGGAATTTTGATGGGGATTACATTGAATCTGTAGATTGCTTTTGGTGAGATGGCCATTTTTACTATGTTAATTCTGCTGATCTTTGAGCATGGGAGATCATTCCATCTTTTGAGGTCTTCATCAATTTCTTTCTTCAGGGACTTGAAGTTCTTGTCACACAGACCCTTCACTTGCTTGGTTAGAGTTATGCCAAGATATTTTATAATTTTTGTGACTATTGTGTTGTTTCCTCAATTTCTTTCTCAGCCCTTTTATCTTTTGTGTAGAGAGAAAGGCTGATTTGTTTGAATTAACTTTATATCCAGCCACTTTGCAGAAGTTGTTTATCAGGTGTAGGAGTTCTCTGATAGAATTTTGGGGGTTGCTTATGTATACTATCATATCATCTGCACATAGTGATATTTGACTTCTTCCTTTCCAGATTGTATCCCTTTGATCTCCTTTTGTTGTCTAATTGTTCTAGCCAGAATTTTGAGAATGACATTGAATAAATAAAGAGAAAGTAGTCACCCTTGCCTTGTCCCTGATTTTAGTGGGATTGCTTCGTTTCGGTCCATTTAATTTGATGCTGGCTGTTGGTTTGCTGTATATTGATTTCACTATATTTAGATATGTGCCTTGAGTCCCTGATATTTCCAACATGAAGGGGTGCTATATTTTGTCAAAGGCTTTATCCACATCTAATGAGATAGATGATCATATGATTTTTTTCTTTGAGTTTATTTATATAGTGGAGTACATTGATGAATTTCCATATACTGAACCATCCTGCATCCCTGAGATGAAGCCTACTTGATCATGGTGAATGATCATTTTAATTTGTTTTTGGATTTGTTTTCAGAGAATTTTATTGAGTATTTTTGTATCAATAATACTCACAAGGGAAATTGGACTGAAGTTCTCTTTCTTTGTTGGGTCTTTGTGTGGCTTAGGTATAAATGTAACTATGACTTCATAGGATGAATTATGCAGTATTCCTTCTGTTTCTATTTTGTGGAATAGTTTGAGAAGTATTGGTATTAGGTCTTCTTTGAAGGTCTCAGAATTCTAACTAAAACCATCTGGCCCTGAGCTTTTTTGGTTGGGAGACTTTTAATGACTTCTTCTATTTCCTTAGGGGTTATGGAACTGTTTGTATAGTTTATCTGGTCCTGACTCAATTTTGGTACCTGGTATCTGTCTAGAAAACCATTTATTTCATCTAGATTTTCCAGTTGTGTTGAGTATAGGCTTTTGTAATAGGATCTGATGATTTTTTAAATTTCTTTAGTTTCTGTTGTTATGTCTCCCTTTTCATTTCTGATTTTGTTAATTTGGATACTCTTTCTGGGCTCTTTAGTTAGTTTGTCTAGGGGCTTATCTATCTTGTTGATTTTCTGAAAGAACTAGCTCTTAGTTTTGTTGAATATTTGTATAGTTCTCTTTGTTTCTACTTGGTTAATTTCAGCTCTGAGTTTATTTCCTGCCATCTACTCCTCATGGGTGTATTTGCTTCTTTTTGGTCTAGAACTTTCAAGTGTGCTGTTAAGCTGCTACTGTATGCTCTCTCTAGTTTCTTTATGAAGATACTCAGTACTATGAATTTTCCTCTTAGCACTGCTTTCATTGTGTTCCATAAGTTTGGGTGTGCTGTGCCTTCATTTTTGTTAAATTCTAGAAATTCTTTCTTTGTTTCTTCCCTGACCAAGTTATCATTGAGTAGAGAGTTATTCATGTTCCATGAATCTATGGGCTTTCTGTTGGTTTTGTTGTTACTGAAGACTAGCCTTCAATGTTCTTCAGTGTTCTGGTAGAATGCATGGGATTATTTTAATCTTCTTATATCTGTTGAGGCTTGTTTTTTTGTCTGATTATATGGTCAGTTTTAGAGAAGGTACCATGAGGTGCTGAGAAGAAGCTATTTTGTTTTAGGGTGAAGTGTTCTATAGATATCTGTTAAATCCATTTTGGTTCATATCTTCTGCTAGTTTCACTCTGTCTCTGTTTATTTTCTGTTTCCATGATCTGTCTATTAGTGAAAGTGGGGTGTCTCTCATTCATATTGTGTGAGGACCAATGTGTGTTTTAAGCTTTAGTAACGTTTCTTTTACAAATGTGGGTGCTCTTGCATTTGGGGCATAGATGTTCAGAATTGAGAGTTCATCATGGTGGATTTTTTCCTTTGATGAATATGAAATGTCCTTCCCCATCTCTTTTGATAACTTTTGGTTGAAAGTCTATTTTACTGGATATTAGAATAACCATTCCAGCTTGTTTCTTGGGACCATTCACTTCGAACATTTTTTCCAGCCTTTTATTCTGAGGTATGTCTGTCTTTGTCACTGGTTTGTGTTTCCTGTATGCAATAAAATGCTGGGCCCTGTTTATGTATCCAATCTGTTGCCCTATGTCTTTTGATTGGGGAATTGAGTCCATTGATGTCGAGAGATGTTAAAGACCAATTATTTTCAGTTCCTATTATTTCTGTGTTAGTGGTGGTATTTTATTTGTGTAGCTCTCTTCTTTCGGATTTGTTGTGAGAAGATTTATTTCCTATTTTTTCTTCAATGTAGTTTCCCTCCTTGAGTTGGACTTTTCCTTCTATTATCCTTTGTAGGGATGGATTAATGGAAAGATATTTTTTAAATCTGGTTTTGTCATGGAATATTTTGGTTTCTCCATTTATGGTGATTGAGAGTTTTGCTGAGTATAGTAGCCTGGGCTGGCATTTGTGTTGTCTTAGGATCCTTATGACATCTGTCCAAGATCTGCTTTTAGAGCTCTATTGAGAAATCTGGTATGATTCTGATAGTTCTGCCTCTATATGTTACTTGGCCTTTTTCCCTTACCGCTTTTAATATTCTATCTTTGTTCTGTGCATTTAGTGTTTTCATTATCATGTGACAGGAGAAATTTCTTTTCTGGTCCAATCTATTTGGTGTTCTGTAGGCTTCTTGTATGATTATGACCATCTCTCTCTTTAGGTTAGGGAAGTTTTCTTCTATGACTTTGTTGAAGATGTCTACTGGCCCTTTGAATTTGGGATCTTTACTCTCTTCTATACCTATTATTCTTAGGTTTGGTTTTTTTATTGTCCTGAATTTCTTGAATGTTTTGAGATAGTAGCTTTTTGCTTTTTGTATTTTCTTTGACTGTTGTGTCAATGATTTCTATGGTATCTTCTATGTCTGGGATTCTTCTGTCTCTTGTATTCTGTTGGTGATGCTTGTATCTATGACTTTTTGATCTCTTCCCTAGGTTTTCAATCTCCAGGGTTGCCTCCCTTAGTGATTTCTTTATTGTTTCTATTTTCATTTTTAGATCCTGGAAGGTTTTGTTCAATTCTTTCACCTGTTTGATTCTGTTTTCCTGTATTTCTTTAAGAGATTTACATGTTTCCTCTTTAAGGGCTTCTATCTGTTTATCTGTGTTCCCCTATATTTCTTTAAGGAGTTATTCATGTCCACTTTAAGGTCTTCTATCATCTTCATGAGATGAGATTTTTAGGTCGGAGTCTTGCTTTTCAGGTGTGTTAGTATATCCAAGGGCATGCTGTGGTGAAAGAACTGGGTTCTTATGGTGCCAGATGGCATTGGTTTCTGTTGCATATGTTCTTGTGCTTGGCTTACCTATTGACATCTGGTTATCCCAGGTGTTAACTGACCTTGCTGTCTCTGACTGGATCCTGTCCTTCCTGTGAGCCTGTGAGCCTGGTTGTGTTGGAGCTCCTGGGAGTCAAGCTGTCTCTGGGTGTGGGAGGGGGTCTGCTCCAGAGGTGGGCCAGAAGGAAGATGTGTCTCTGGCAGGGTCTGGCCTTTCTTTCTTTACCCTTTTGGGTTAAAGTTCTGAGTGTGTCTCTTGTGCTTTCTTTGGGTTGCTTTCATCTTTAGGGGTTGTATTCAACCCGCTACAACAAACCCACGAGTGTATACATTGAGATGACTTTCAATTTTGAGGGGGTATATACATAGGAGTTGGTTCACATGGAATTTCTGGTTTTATTTTTATCCTTTTGAAACCATATTTCCCTATATATAGTTCAGGCTAGTCTTGATCTTAAGATCCTTCTGTTTCGTGTTCTAAATGCTGGGATTATAGGCATATACCACCATGCCTGGCTCATTTGTAAATTTGAAGGGCTATTCCACCTTCTCTTCCTCCAACATGGAGCATTCTAGTCTTTTCCATAGCTATTTTATTATTGGAGTGTGCCCCTTGAATAGGTTTCATTTGAAGTTCAAAATGTAGATATCCTCCTTGTCTTCCTTTTCCTTCTTCTCTTCTTCCCACTCCCCCCTTTCTCCTCCTCCCTCCACCCCTTTTCATCTTCCTGCCTTCCAGGAGGAGGCTTTTGAACCTGGTGTTTCCTACTTTGTGGTTTCTTTTTTCTTCCATCCCTCTCCACCATTTTCTAATCTTTCAACCCCTTTACAGTAGGTAGGAGAGAAAAAAGGATGGAGGGGAAAGGGGTGGCATAGTCACCAGACTGCCTCCTGCTGATTAGGGGTATTGAGTTCCTTGGGACAGGTTTGATCTTTACCATCAAGATACCTAATTTCTTCTCGTTGTTGTTTCTTCTTTGAGAATGACTACTCAACAAGCCTTGACCAATAGCAATCAACCAACAACCTGCCCTGCCACTTGGGGCCCTATTTATGTATCCTGAAAAGTCCCCAGAATTCAAACCACACAATCATGGAAACTGCAGCTGGCAAAATGACACTGCTGCTAGAACATGAGGCAAATCATAGTCAGCTGCTATGGACAATCTGAAGGAGCCCCATATTCCACACCTTAGAGTAAAAGAAAAACATTCCCATAATATTTCTGTGGGTTTTTTTTTTTCTCACTATAGGTTTTAGAGGTGTAAAACAAAGAACAGAGAGAAAATGCTAGAAGCAGAAAGACTGCAGATATACCTGGGCCTGCAACCTTTGCAACCAAGGAGCACCTAGTAGGTTGACAGGCAGGAACTTAGTAGGCTAACAGGCACTAATAGTCTCTGCTCCAGAATTTTGTTCTTTTTAGTTGACATCTCACCTATCTCTCAAGTCACTTAGTGTCTTCTTAATTCATAGAGTACCTCTTCCTTTCTAAGATAAGTCATTCCAAACTGACACTCCCTTGTGGAGGATAAAGAGAAAGGCCTCAATCAAACAAACTTTTTAAATTTTTCCTCTGTGGCTTACTGAAATAAACCCTCTGAGGCTTGAGAGAAACTTGTTCCCCAAAGTTATGTTCTAGGGCTTTGCAATCCCTGCTTTATGTGTTGCAGGTAAGGAACATGGTTCCTGGGTTTTCAGCTGGCCAGGGGAAGGTCTCCGAAGACGCAATCCAGGCACCAGAGGACAGGAAGTTGAGCAGCTGGAGGAACTGTGGTTAGGGAATCTCCCCAGGGCTGCAGCATTTGCTCCTCCAGCTCCTTCTAGGACAGCCACATTCATTTCTTCACTCCCTGGCCATGTTGTGCGTTTCCTGGCTCTTAGGCCTCCAGGAATGTGAGGACAGTGACTTGGGCTTGAGTCCTCAAGAGGAAAGCTGGAGGCTTTCCCAAAACCTTCAGCATCCTGCCTTCTGTCTCAAAAAACTTGAGAGTACCCAGCCCGCACGAAAGGCTGAGAGAGCAAGGAGGAAATGCAGCAGTGTGCTGCAGACAACACTGGCTTCCATTCTGTCTTCCTGACAGAGATACGCTTCTCATTGTCCCTTCCTGTGGAGAGTGGTGCTGATAGGTTCCTCTCTGCCTGCCTTGGTGCCTGCCTCTTTAAAACCCTGCCTAATTTCTGTTTTATTCTCTGAAATGCCAGGTATCATGAGGGCTTGGGGAGGCTCTCCCTGTTTGATCTGAGTCTGACTGACCTTGGAAAGGCTTTGACAGCTTCTCTGGCTTTCTATAACTCTGTGTCCAGGACAGACGTAAGGGCCAAGGCCTCCGAAACCTAGTTTCTTCTAGCGGCTCTTTGGAAGCAACAGAGCAGGAGAAAACACATGGGTTCATAAGCAGAAGATGCTGGAAGTCCCTTTAAGGCAGATGTTTACACAATTCAATTTCTAGATCATGGACGCTAGGCATCTGAATCCCATAGAGGAGCCCAGGCCAACCTTTGTGGAATATCTCCTGTGTCCTTGACTCTATGCAGTGCTAGGACCAAGCCTCTGAGATAAATAAGAGAGGCCAAACCCTTACTTACAGCAATTGATTCCAGCACAATATCCAGAGTACAATAAAACAATTTGGATTTATGAACCATGTTGTATATGTACATACACATACAAAATTAAATGCCACCCCAAATATATGTGGTCTTTGTCTTCAGCTCCCAGCAAAGAGCTCCTAGAAGTCAAGAGTTTGTGATGTGGCAAGAGCTTGTCTTCTTATGCACAAGGTGCCTCTTTCAATCATATCTGAATTTCTGCTAATGGAGATTAGGTGCTTACAGAGTTTGGTGGTTTCTCTTAGGGGCGAAGGGAATTTTAACTACCATGCTACTCTGGGGGAGAGAATCCACCTGCAGTGGCCAATGATTTGATTCAACAAACCTCCATTACAAAAGTCTGGATAGATCATATTTATTTTATTGACTGATTGATTTGATACAGTCTCTCTCCGTGTAGACAGTCAAGTCCTGGAACTTGCTATATAAACTGGGCTGGCTTCAAATTCACAGAGCTCCTCCTGCCTTTGCCTCCTCAGTGGCTGGAAGTCAAGAAGGGCCCCACTCCACCCAGCTGCTCAAAATCTCTTGCTCTGATGATGAAGGTTTATCATCCTTACCACTCTGGAGGTGGAGGCCTGAGGACCAGAAGGCCAGGGCCAGCCTTGACTGTATAGCAAGTTCCAGAAGGAACTGAGGCAGAAGAACGTTAAGACAAAGGCCCAGACCATTTGGTCAGGGATTAGCAAAGTAGGATATGAGTTCAAACTGACAGTAGATGCTAAGCTTATTGAGAATGCAATAGGAGTATTTCAATCTGAGTGGTTTAATAAGAGAGGAGTCAGACTGAGGGTTAGCTCAGTAATAGGTACATGCCTCCACATGGGATGTCCTGAGTGCCATTCCCAGCACTGTAAAATTGAAGTAACAGAAATCTACCCCTTTATAAGTGTGGAAGCTGACCACCTGGAATCAAAGTTTTAGTGGGGTTGGCTCTTTATGCTAAGGGAGACTCCTACACACCCTTCTCCTAGCCCCTAGAACTTGGTGTAAAAGTTAAGTGTCACTGTCTCTGCCTCTGTGTCACTTTTCCCTACTCCTCCCTACCACTCCAGGTTGGCCTTGAACTCACTATGAAGTAGAGATTGGTCTTGAATTTCTGATCCTTCTGACTCCACTGGAGATTGTAGGTGTGTACCATGTCCTGTTTGATGCTGAGATAGGGACAGTACCCATGTTTTTTTGTTTTTTATATACCAGGCAAGCACCATAAGCACCATTGGGTCACACCCCTCACCTTCCAAGGTCCTTTTGGTAAGGATACCAATGACCGAATTTAGGGCCACTCGGATCAAAACTGTCTCATCTTGGTTTCATCTGAAGATGCCCTATTTCCTCATATGGGAATTTCTAAAACTTCACTGCATCCTTTCAGAGGACATGTTTCAGTTTGTTTCTGCACAGCAACTCTTCAGGATGCTGTGCAGCTGACACACATAACTTGCCCATGATGGGCCAGGATGACCACCCGCTCAGTAGCCATCTGGACCACTCAGGTCCTGGATGGGATGAATGGGCTTAAGAGTGCAGCTCTTAGTGGGGAGGTGGGGTGCTGGGATGAAGGGGCTCTTCCCTAGGGGGATGGGAGGCCTGAGGTGGAGCCTAGGTGGACCACCCAGGATGCATGAGCAAGGGATGGGGACATTTTTCTTGGTTGCTAGGCACATACATCTTCCCAGCAGCATGGTTTCAATCACCTTGACAGCAAAACCTCAAGCTTTGAATCTGGGCTGACAATGCTTTGTTTTTCTTGCTAATCAAAGAATCTAGCTTTTGGCTCATGGTAACAAAGATTTCAACAGCCACAGCTAAAAAGGTTGTTAGGTGCTCCTTCCTGGAAGTAAGGCATTATGTTAAGCTCTCCATGGAAACAGAGCAAGGTAAACGAGAAATGACCTGGGAAGAAAGGCTTTCTGGAAGGAGGGGTCATGTGTCTTTCAGCATCTTCAGAGAGACAAGCCATGAAATGTTTGCCAACCCTAAATAACTGTAAACCCAGGAAGAGTTAAGAGTACGTAGGAGCTGAACTGAGGCCTCAGACTGTCTTGGCATTCTCTGGAGGGCAGGCACATCCATCTTGATCTGGGTCCTGGCTTTAGCAGCTCTTGGCCTCTGGCGAGTTTAATGCTTCAAGGATCAGATAGGAACTCATTGCTGTGAACAGATTGATAGAAGCTGGTCCCATTTCATGTTTTGTCACACAAAGAGAATGTATTTGAGCTACCATGTTTCCATTTGATGACTCCTGAACTGTATTTTGTTTTCCCCCAGGGTTATCATGAAACATTGCCTGCACATTTAAGCAGTTTTTGCTTCTGAGGCCAAGAAAGCAAAATTGCCAGAGAACAACAGCTTCCAGGTTTCACTTAGCAAGAAAATGTCCTTTGCTGTTTTAGCAATGGATTCAGTTACTAGAAACCCTAGTGGAAGATTAAACACACCGTGTGCTATCTGTTAACACTGCTCTTCACCTTGTGCTGCCCCCCCTCCCCCCCAGGGCTGGCCACACAGTCTCTTATTCTTAGGACAAACTAAATTTTCTGCAGTGTGACTCAGGCTAGGGTTCAGGCAGGGTGGCATTGTTTCTAGTTGGGTTTCACCTTGGGAGAGGAAATTCTTCTGAATGACAAGTTGTCATTATGACCTGCTGAGGCTCTCTCAGCTGTGTCCAAGCTGAGTCTCTGCATATCTTCTTATTCTCTTACTGCCACCCTTGGATCTGTCTTGCCCTTCTCCTACCTGGGTCTGACTATTTCACAGCTTCTAAGTCTATAATCACAGTGTCAAACTCCTTCTCCATGCCCAGCTACAGGCCAGTGAAGATCACGCTGTAACAAGAATGTCCTTCACTCCTCCCAGTACTGGGGTCTGAACCCAAAGCTGTGTACATGCTAAGGCTGCTCTACCACGGAGCCATGTCTCAATCATTTTCTATGGAGACACAATCTTACTAAGCTGTACAGAATGGCTCTGAACTTGCTCTGAAGCCCAAGCAGTCTTCAATGTTTTTGCTCCTCCTGCGCCAGCCTCTCTTCTATGTAGCTGAGGCTAAAGGCATACATTGTCTGGCCCACCCCAACCTAAGTTTGCTAAAGCTGTGTGGAGTCTGCTTTTTCCACTGAAGATGTGCTGATTCCTTGTGGGTAGCATGCTGCTCTTCAGTCCTGAGAACTGGCAAGTTAAATCTTGTGTAGTTCAGCCCAAGAGCTCTGTCTTCACTGCTCCCCGTCTTATAGTGGGTAGCCATCAGCCTGGCTATTGGAAGCAGCTGCCCAGTAGCTTCTGGCTTCCGGTGTCTCAGGAATCCACAGAATTCTGGTGGATTCCATTAGTTCGATTATTTTGCTTTCTTCCTATATCAAAAGGAGCTTGTTCTCATCCAGGATGCTGGCTATTCTCAAAATAGAATCTCCTTAGAGAGTAGGGGCCATTTTCCCCCTATGTTCTGCTTTAGCCACAATGAATATAATTTAACTTCTGGGACTTCCCTGGGATAGCAGCCAACCCTATGTCGGCTGCCACATTCCCCCACCCCATCTTTCTGAGACCTCACTAGAGTCTGAGGCTTCATGCATGGTGTGTATAAACAAAGGTAGCAGCAATGAAATTAACTGCAAACCATGCACATCCCGGTGCAGATGGCTGGTGGATCGGTTCTGTGGACACACGTGGCCTCTGTACTCCCGACCCCAAATCCTGGCTACTTCTGGCCCTTACAGCTTTGATTTTCCTCACTCATCTCTGTAAGCAGGTACAGTGCAGGCAATAACTCTGGCATAGAAAGGACCTACCTGCTTCCCCAGACCCTGCCGCAGGCCAGCATCAATTTAGAACAATTTCTGCTAGTTGGAAACAATCTGAAAAAGGCCCGCCACTTTTTTCAACTTGGGAAAAACTAGAAAGGTATATATAGCCTTACAAAGAAACAGGATACTTATACACACACACACACACACACACACACACATACACACACAGAAACAGGATACTTACACACACACACACACACACACACACACATACACACACAGAAACAGGATACTTACACACACACACACACACACACACACACACACAGAAACAGGATACTTACTTATACACACACAGAAAACAGGATACTTACACACACACACACACACACAGTGCCTGGCTTTATGGAGTTCCATCATGTCATGCCAATCTTACGTGTTAGAGCAGCAAACCCTGTAGATCAAGAGGATGACAATAGTTGGAATTTATCTTTGTCAGCTTTGAAACTTCTGATTTCTGAGTCTTACTCAATATGATTATCATTAAACTGGTTGAAAAATTAGAAAAGACAGGGCCAGTGCTGGCTAGGGACAGAATTGGGACTCCTCAGGGGTCAGCCTTGAGCCCTGTGGCCCTAGGCACTCATATGAGCCAGCTCTTTTTCTAAAGAGACCACTAGAGTCAGCATTACTTTCAAGGTGAAAGCTGGGTGAAGGGGACATGGGGAATGGGGGTTGGGTGGGGTCTGGGGACAGATAATCAGCCAGCCAGAGCAACAACCTTGCAATGGCTGCAATGATCAATGCAAGTATGGAGGCTTCAGTGGAAGCGATTCCATGCTGAGGAAGTACAACAGAGCCGCACAAATGCACACTAGGAAGGCACTACTAATCTGGTGCCAGGTGAGGAGAACAGCTCGCTCGCGGGGCTCTGTAGTCCTCACCCTGCCTCAACACTGTCCCTTCCAAACTGGATATAACCTTGAGGAAGACAGGTGGACAACTCAAGTGATCCCAGAAATAAGGAAACTAGGATGGGATATGGAAATGAAAGACAAAAAGCTAAACAAATTAGGTTTATTGAACTTGGAGATGGACCATTTTATAAGGGCCAAACCAAACAAAAATAGAAACAGATTAGACTCCAACACATGAAAACAAAATTAAATGTAATGAGGATTCTTGTTGGCTTTAAGGCTGACGAAACAGACTATTAAATTAACAGATTTCTCTAGAATGGTTTTGTATATCCTAGCCTAAGTGGGAAAAGACCTAGATAACTTGAAAATAGCTGACCTACACAACATTGTTAGAACATTACTTCAAGTGCTTATTTAAACCCATAATTGAAAATCAAGCAGCAGGTGGTAAATTCAGTCTTACACTGCCTCAAGGCATGGTTGGTTGTCATTCCTAATGAGAAGTCCAAACGCATAATAAAGATCAGCAGTGAGCCAGGCCCCTTCCAGAATGTGAGATCCCTGAACAGAGACACCCACACTAATACAGGCAGTGGGGTAACAGAAGACACCCACACTAATACAGGCAGTGGGGTAACAGAGACACCCACACTAATACAGGCAGTGGGGTAACAGAGACAACCACACTAATACAGGCAGTGGAGTAAGAGACGCCCACACTAATACAGGCAGTGGGATAACAGAGACACCCACACTAATACAGGCAGTGGGGTAACAGAGACACCCACACTAATACAGGCAGTGGGATAACAGAGACACCCACACTAATACAGGCAGTGGGGTAACAGAGACAACCACACTAATACAGGCAGTGGGATAACAGAGACACCCACACTAATACAGGCAGTGGGATAACAGAGACACCCACACTAATACAGGCAGTGGAATAACAGAGACAACCACACTAATACAGGCAGTGGGGTAACAGAGACACCCACACTAAAACAGACAGTGGAGTAACAGAGACACCCACACTGATACAGGCAATGGGGTAACAGAGACACACACCCTAATACAGGCAGTGGAGTAACAGAGACACCCACACTAATACAGGCAGTGGGGTTGTTCTCTCTTCCCATTTCTAAACAAGCTCTTGGTGAAGAACCTACTATAGGCAGATGGTGAGACTAGAGATTGGAGTATGCAAAACCCACCCTAATTATGACCCCATTCAAACATTTTCTTTGAGTAAGCAGGATAAGATAGGCAGGGGAAGACCTCAGAATGCTTTGCCTTATAATGAGGTTGATAGCTAATAACCACAAACTCAGTTATGTACGTATTTAATCAGTTCTTTAGAAAACATCCCGATTTGTAAAAGTTGGCTTATTTTAACAGCCTTAAACATTGGTCACTATTTAAAAAAGACATCCTAGAACGAACAAACAGAAGCAATCACATAGTAGTTCATAGTAATTTACAAGAGGATGGTACACATAGATACAGAGGTAGAAATTCACTTTTACAATGTTTCACTAATACACATATACCAAATTCAAGGCACAAAATAGTTTGCTTTACAAAAAAATACTGTAAAAATGTCATTTGCTGTTCTACAATGTGAATAAACTTTTCAAAGAAATCTTTCCACCCTTCCACAACACTCCATATAAGATTTGCTCCCCAAGCTAATTAAAGTTGGCACAAGTACGGGGACTTTTTAATCAGAAATTCCCATTATCTCTGTGGAGCTGCTGTGTCCTGTAGACAAGATCCCCCACTTCCTCCCCTAACACAAGTTTGCAGCTCCGTGAGGAAAGGGCACTTTCTATATGCAGCAAGATTCACAGGTAGAAAATGTACAAACGTGGATTAACCAGGTCTCTAAACATTTAATTTAGTATTTCAGAGACTGAATTTGAAAATCACCCAATATTTAGTCACTGTAAGTTTAAGAAAGAGACTGGTGGCCTTCATTGTGATGCTCAGACTACGCTGATCTCAAACTGACATCAAAAAATCCACAGACACCATAAGCAAGCCACCCAGGCTTGCAGGAGAAGAACCGAGAACACAACAGAGCACTACACTGTCGGTCCTTGAATGCTGGCTGGGCTTCCACGATAATGAATGAATCAATTCTGTGGGGACCCACGTGAAACACACTGTAGTCATCATTTCTAGACTTTATGTTCATTAAAAAAATAATGATGTAACATAGTGTTTGTCTAAATATTGGACTCATTTTTAGGGCCCTGTCTAGAAAAGACCCCATTGGCAAAAACCCAAGCTCACAGTTTTCAAGCACACTAGTCAGTTAATTTACACTTTATTTTTTAAAAAGTTGATTAGAAAAAAAAAAAAAGAGTCGGCATGGGGTTAGAATCCAGACCGTCAGTACTGATTGATGCGCACGGACCACCTATCCTGATAGAAACGGCACTCCGTACAAAAACACTCTTAGATTCCATTTTTTGCTTCATTGTTGTTTGTGGCTTGTTTTCTTTGAGCAATAAAGGGATACATACACTTGTCCGCTCCTAGAAATCGATACATGCACACGACGGCTTCAAAAGGAAGGATGCTGCAAAGGAAAGAGCAGTTAGTAAATGGCAGGCCACATGTTCCCTGGGGTCTGGCAGCAGGCAGGCAGGGCCGGGCCCTCACTCACCTCTTCATGAATGTCACGATGTACATGAGGCGGGGGGTGCAGACCATGGGCTGGTCAGTGAGGATGGCCCTCATAGCCTGCTTCACACAGTAATCAGGCTTCAAGGGGGGCAAAAAGGGCTCAATTTCTTTTCTGAAAATTTACATTCAAAAATGAAATTTAGAATTAACACAGTATAGAAGACTGACAACACTCCAGAATACTGTGACATCAACTGAGGGATGAGATTTTTGGAACACTTTGTTTCTTTTCTGGTATTTTTGTTTTGACTCACGTTTTCCTACTATAAACAAACCCCATTTGTATTATCTAGTAAACCAATTAGGAGAAAAATAAGCAAAAGTAGTTGGCTTTCCTGTAAAAACGAGATCAGGCTGTTGAGATGCCTTAAAAGATAAACTTCAAATGACTCCGATTCTTCTCCTTGACTAGAAAGGTACTTGTTATCATAAACACTAAACTCCAGCAGCAGCACAGCTTGCTGTATTAGGTGTGCCTGAGACAGAGCAGGAGCAACCAAGCAGCACTGTCTAGTGTGAGACTGTCAGGGACCCACCTCTCACAATGCTGGCTGAGGATGTTAAGCTGTATTCTAAGGAGTCTCTGAGGTAAAGGACCACTTTCTAATTCACTGAAACGTCTGCTAAGTACATAACAATGGCACATCTTTTTCCTACCGATTGCTTTTCATAGCTTCCAGACTTTGGGCCTGCCACTATGCTAAGTGGAAAACAGGACCAACGGCTCCTACCCAGAACCAAACTAACACACCAGAAGCACACAGGCATCTGCAAAGGATACTAGGCAGACATAGATTTCAATTCCATTTCTCTCTTCATTTTCCTGTTGGAACTGGAATCAAACCCAGGCCTTGCACATGCTAAGCATATGCCCAATCCTGAGCCACATCCCAGGCCCTAGAGCTAAAGTCTCAGTCTCGACTTACTGCCAGCTGGAGAGTGGGATGACTCAACCATTCTCCGTCCCTAGCTCCACTCATTAAGTCTAAAGAACAGTCCCCAACAAACCAGCAGTCCTGATCATTGTCCTTTGTCTTGCAAATTCACCCAAGCAAGTCTTCACAAGTGTCCCTGCTGAGTCACAGTTATAGTCCTCCAGTAAAACCCAGTGTTGATGTATTTAGATTCTCATATGCCTCCTCCCAAGTGTGAGGGGAATTCCACTTCACTGTTAGTAAATCTAAACATATTTGTCTTAATCAAGTTGAATCTAGCTATACACAATTTCTGGGGGGGAAAAAGCTTTCAAATCTGGAGCGTGACAGTCTCTTTAAGATGACATGTTAATCCTTTGTATGGGTGACATTATTTCATATCCAGATTAAAGTCACATTAAGGACTTTCCGCTGTAACCATCATAACAGTAGAGAAATCAAATGACCATAAGGACAGACACAGCATCTAAGAGAAATCCTGGACATTTGTCGGTCCTCCTTGAAGACGGAGAGAAACCCATTCTGCCAGATATTCTGAAGTAATCCCAGCAAGCTTGAGTCAGCTTGGCTTCAAACCTTCACTTGTGATCTTACACAGCCTTGTCACAAACCTGAATGGGGGAACTACAGGTTAGCTGCCCTTCTCTTTTAGCTAGGTCTCATTTTGTAGCCCTAGTTGGCCTAGAACTCATCTTGTAGACTAGTCTGGTTTTCGACTTGTGACAATTTCCCTGCCCCTGCTCCTGCCCCAAGAAGTGCTATTGATTCCAGATGTGTGCTGCCACACTTGGCTAAAGCAGTTAAAGTGTCTACTGACAGTTCATGTGCAAGACTGGCTGACTGAAGATGAGCTCCACACATCATTCTGATGTTACTCTGTTGTATCAGTAGAAGATGGGTTCCCACTGACCTGATTCGGCAGCCTCTGAACATGCCCGTGTCTACAAGGTAAGGGCAAACCAGAGTTGTTTTAATTCCATCCTTTTCAGCAGCCTTTAGCTCATGGCTCAGAGACTCGTGAAAACCCACAACTCCAAATTTACTGGCACAGTAATCCTGAGCAAAAGAAGAGAGAACAGAAAGGGTTAGTGAGTCTCTGCCTATGTTCCCATCCAATCTGCAGCTTCTTGGTCCTGTCTGGCTAGATGTTTATTATAAAAGGTTATAGGTAAGGAAGCAAAGAGAAGGAAGGTGTCTTAAAGGGTATACATCTCTCTGATGTGGTTCAAAGCAGAAACAACACTTTCCAGGCAATGACAAAAACATAAGAATACTTTTTGCCACATCAACTAAGTATCATGTTTCTTTGGAGGAAATCACTGAAAAGGGCTCTATGACAGCTAAAAGAGTGGAATGAAAAAATGAGGGAGCTTCCCTTTGAAGTGCTTGGAAAATTACAAATGGTCTTTTGTTTAGTGGAGGAGACTGAAAAACCTGTTTGTTTACATTAATGCAAGAAGAACAAAAACAAGTCTAACTGGGGATATAAGCTATTCTGATCCGAAGCTAAAATGGCAATAGTACCACATCTTCTGAACTTGAACTAGAACCTAAGAACATATGATAAGAAATATTTGCAAGAAGTGATGTTTTTAATTTTCTAGAACAATTTTCGGAACAATGTTGTATAATCTGGACAGTTAAGAAGGGATTAAGAAAGCCAGTTCTATACCAGTGCACAGCACCTGCCGCTGGCCATAAGCTCACTTAATGAGCTAGCAGCAGGCAGTTCACTTTTGGCTGGTTGACCAAAAAAGAATGTGAGCCTTTGACCTCACTTATCTATCCTCACTCCATGGGCCCATCTTGACCCTGTATCTTAACCATCAGCAAAGCTGCTAAGGAAAGCGGCCCTGTGAGAACTGTGCTGTCCTGTGTTAGAGGGAAGCACCGTTAGCTGACAAGAATGTGTGGCAGCAGGTCTTCTTGTGATGTGCTCACCGAAAATAAGCTGCATGAATGAGAAAAATGCCTTTGAGCTGACAAACCTCAACTCCAGCAGTGCTGAACAGTCCCAGGGAGCTCGCGACCGTCACAATGTGGCCATGATTAATCTCTAGCATCGTTGGAAGAAAGGCCTTAGTGGTCTGAAAGAAGTAAGATATAGGTTTTAGGACTGATATGTCAACATCTCCTCTAAAACCCAGGATCACAGAACAGTCTCTGCGCCGTAAAAATTACATTTCCCAGTTCATTTAGAAACATCCTACATCTATCAAAAGGAGACGCTCCTTTAAGTGTCTGGTTAACTTAGCACCGTATCATTGCCCCGCTGGGCCTATTATAAGCCGTGACCAACAAAGCTGTAACCCAAGAGAGTCGAGTGTCCAGATATGAAAAGAAAGTCATTAGGAGAAGGCTCTTTATCACTTTTCAAGCGACAGCGGCAGACGAATCCGAACCACTGCTGGATCAGAGGCCTTTTTCTGCTCATGCCATGACTTAGCTATGTTCTGGTCTGTGAGCAACCGCCAGTCTACCTACCAGCAGGCGCCCCACAGTGTTGATTTCTTCATGGCAATGTTTCCATGGTGACACTCCCATGAATGAAGAGCCATCCTTGTAGTCTGACTTGGCACCCAAGGTTTACAGTCAAAGTGGACTAGCAGGAGGTAAGGTATTTTAGAACATAAAACTTATAAAGCACAGACCACCATTTCAGTGAAATATTAGTGCCAGGCTGTAAATGTGGTACTGTTGGGTACCTGGGCACTCTGGGGGATCACACTCCAAGTCTATCCGCTCAGGGTGGCAGAGTCAAGGGTGGCACAGGCTTCTTACTAAACTCCTGTCTCTTCAAGACACAGGACTTTATTTAAACAAAAATCCTTTGAATTGCTTAAGATGATTTATAAACCATCCCAGCAGGCTCCCAACAGTTTTATAACCTGCTTCTTAAAAGAAAGCAGCAAAGAGCAATCTGTCTACTGTTGAGCTGTGGTCTATTGCCAATGCTGGTCCCTAGGATTTATGAAGTTAAAAGACAAAACACTACACAGCCTACTTGAAGAAGAACTGCGTTCCATTTCAGACACTTTCCTGGCGAAAGTATCAACCCTGAGCATAGATTTCTCATGTTTGGATAACTCGTGTGTACAAGATCGAAAGCAGTGGTGCTGTTAATTCTGAAGCTTCCCACACTTGAGTTCATGGAGCCGTTGCCAAATGAGTGTCGGTCAAGCATCTCAAGGTCTTCCCCAGCCTGTCTCTCGAACTGTCACAGAGCACCCCATCCCGCTTGGAACCCATGCCCAACTCATTCTCAGCTGCCCTTGCCCCTGTCTACATAAACCAACACATAATATTCATTACTTATTTATTTAGTTTTAAAGACTTTATATCCCTGGAATCTCTAATAATGTCTTTAATAATTTTTAAAATACAGATAATTCTTTCTGGAAGATATTTTCATCTTTGTGTATGTGCTATCAGAGATTGAAACCAGAGCACTATATAGCATGCACATCACTCAAGTACAGCCAGGCCATGCTTTCTAAAAGTATTCTAGACCAGCTTAACTTTATTTCATTTTCTCAAAGTGGTAGTTTATATCGTTCACTTTAACATATCATTATATATTTTAGTATTTTGATTCTGCTTGTTTTATAGTTACTTGTCTGACTGTCCCAACAAGCCCAGAGACATCTATCAGTCAGCCTTGCACATACTGGGGTTGACCCTCTCATACTGCACAGGGCCAGCACACAACTGCTGTCGGAAACATCAACATTTTGGTTCCATTGTGTTTCTTTGTAAATAGGAGCAGGGCAGTTATGATTCTAATACTACTTTGCTCAGTCTGATACCTCAAAAGAACTTCAGGTCATTTATAGGCTCTAAAATTTACATGTGGTTGCTATGTCATAGAGCTGAAATAAAGTAGTTTTAGAGGAGCATATACATTCCAAACTAAGGTAGAAAATAGTATAAAGTCTTAAGAGTTCTACATCTTCTAAATATCTAGTTAAGATTAGTATTTATAGATTAGATTTAAAAAAAAGCCTAAGCTTGTATTTCTGCTTTGCTCATTTAAAAACTTTATATACGTGTGAATGTTCTCTGTATGTATACATGGGCGTCAGTGAAGGGGTGGTTAAGGTGCACAGCGTGCACACAGAGGCCAGAGGTCATCATCAGGTGTCATCCTCTATTGCTTTTCCATCTTTGTGTTTGAGACAGGGCCTCTTACTTACCCAGATCTTACTGACTGGCTACAGGCTGAATGGTGAACTCCATCCATGTCCCTGTACCCTAACAGCAGCAGATTCACACCACTGTAGTTGACCTTTAGGAGGGTGCTGGGGACCCAAACCCAAAACCTACGCTTGCACAGCAAGCACTTGCCAACTGATCATTTCCCCAGCTCCAGGAAAATGTATTCTTCATGTTCATCTGAGGTCACTTCCAAGGATTTATGAGCCTACCAATAAACTCACTGTAAGTTGAAAGGACATTTGCTATACCATATCTACTGAACACTCCTGCTTATCTTAGCTCACTTCTAGTGTGCTCAGAGCACGTGTGTCAGCTGGGCACAGGGGCAGAGCAATTACAAAGATCAGAATTCAAGGCACAGTTCCTTCTGAACATATTATCATTTCAAATCATCAGAAGTAAAAGGAGCCTAAGTCAGACCATTCTGAGCTAGAGGGATTGTCTATATTAAGTTTGCCTAGTGTTGAAAGACACTAGGAAAGGGATAAATTTAGTGCCCTTTTAACTTTTTGTTTTAGAAGTTCTTACTGTAGTACTGTACAAGGACTTGGCATTATATTCTACGAAACTGTACACAGTCAAAAACATCAGGAAAATCTCAATCAGATCCTCTTGTTTAAGCGGCTATGGTGGGCTGCAGACTGAAGACCTAGATACCAGAGGTGAGATTCAGACAAGGATCATGAACTAGGATCCTGTCTACAGGATAAACAACTACCCCAGGCCCCCAGCACAGACCAAAGGCAGGTGACAGCATATTGACAAATTTGTAACTAGGTTTCAACTATAATTTGTTGCAAAGTTCTGAATCTGATTAATGTTCTTTCCTCCTTTCAGAAAGGAGTCTGGTAAGAGATGGCTCAGTGGTTAAGACTGCTCTTCTGAAGGTCCTGAGTTCAAATCCCAGCAACCACATGGTGGTTCACAACCATCTGTAAAGAGATCTGAAGCCCTCTTCTTGTGTGTCTGAAGACAGTTACAGTGTACTTAGATATAATAATAAATAAATCTTAAAAAAAAAGAAGTCTGGTGACATTAATGTGTCCAAGGAATAAGCATTTCCTCAGCATCTATTATTTGCAGATCCTATGTAATGAACTGGCCAAGCAGCAATTAGTGAGACAGGAATTGATCCCATGCCTGCATTCTGGTCTTTGAGCAGAATTCTATATTTACCTGTGCATCAAATGTAAGCCAGTTAAAAGTTTACCTTGCAAATAAGACAGTTGCTACACAGTATAAAAACAATATGATCTGGGTCTAATTTTGCTCTGGTGTCCCTGGTCCATCCCACCCACCTGCAATGTTGTTCAAAAAGTGAAGCTACATTGTGTTTAAGGGAGGTGGGCAGAAATAAAGCAGTCCAAATATGGCCAGGTAATTAATGTCTTTATGTGTGCACTACAAACACACTATTGGAGAGAATTATTTGAGTGGCTAGTAGTATGATATGGGAGGAGTGTTGTTCAGATATGAACCTTTTTTATTTTAATCTTTAAAGTAACAGCGGGCCAATGTTCAATTTAAAGCATATGCTTTCTTCACCTAACAAGCGCAGAGCTCTGCGTGAGGGAAACGGAATGGGCCTTTGTGTATTTTTTGCTTAGAAAGAGTCCTATTGTAGGTGAAGCTAGAAATCACTACTCCTGATGATGCCCATTACAATCATGCGGTTGTTGACACTAAGAGGTGAAGACACCTGAGGCCACACAGTCAGCCTGTAGGTGTCCTGTCACTTGTATAAAACTCTTACCAGGCCTCCCTTTGCTAAGCAGGGACAACTCAGAGGCAAATCCAATCAGGTGCATTCAGCCTGTGCTCCCGCTGAAGTCAGCACATGTGACTTCGAAATGGTTGTTAACCATTTCCTTGCTGCCTGAATGGATATGGACAATGACATCTTACCTCAAGCAAACTTACCTGAGGAATGAGGCACACTAGTAAATAAACTTTGTAAGAAACTCTAACTTTGTAAGAAAACTACTGAAAATGGGTGACTAGAAAACATGTCTTTCTCAAAAGTAAGCCGACTGGTTTCCCCTTCTAATAGTTCTTGCCCTCTACATTCTGCTAGATGGCACCTGAGATAGCACAGTGTATTCTGTCCTTGACACAGCTTGACAGCACAAAGAAACCTGGCACTTTGTAATGAATTATTAATGTGCACAAATGTTGTAGCATGTGTGAGGTGGAGACCAGCAAAAGGTGAAGTTCTAGTTGCCATGACACCAGTCAGTTCAAGCTGAGGTTCACTCTCTACCTTTGTCTCAAAGAGTCATTATGGGTACAAACAAGGCAAATCGGGGCCTTATACCTAAGTGACTTCAGGCATGAACCCAAGCGTGTGCTCCCTGTCTGATCTCAGAGAGTCCACTGACCATCAAGCATGTGTTGAGTCATCTGTAGAGACAGAGAATCTAGATGGGTCTTTCAGGCAGTATGGCTGGTTGGACTCGTTAGCTGACTGATGCCCATGGTACCTGATAAGGCTTGCTAAATCCTGACTTAACTTAGACAACTGTTGTCTGCTTCTATCTTCTTGTTTATATGTCCATAAACAAAACCAGGAGCAAATCTAATGTTCCTGCTGGTCCCAGTGGACCACAATACCAACAACTCTTATATGAAACAAGGGAGTTGAGTGTGTTACAGTTGCAAAGATACCAGGTCTGTTTCTGTTTAGTGTTTGTCCACCTCCCCTACCCTAATCCCAAATACACACTCATTTGTAAAAAAATGAAAGCTCTTTAATAATTGGCTCATACCGTAAAGTGTAAAGACAGAGCTTCAATATTCTCTGATTAATTTTATCACAAGCCTCAAATACCACAACTTGTTGGCAGCTAAGGAATTGTGGATGATTAAAAGGAAGGGAAAGAAAGCAATCAAACAAGCCCTGCTGAATGAACACTGGCATCTCACGAAACTGTACAGCTCCTCAGGGCTCCCCTGCAGAGCTCTGGGCACTTGGCAAGGAACTGTAAAGGACCCATTTACACTCTGAGCAGGGCCTTCCTGACAGAGGGGCAAGTGGCTGTACTCAGCATGCCACAGCTTGAGGAATCTCTGAAAGCCGCAGTTACACCATATTAACTTTCAACAGCCCGCTGTCCAGATTGCTCTTGGTGCTCTTATTGACAGTCTGGGCAGCATGCAGCCTGCAGCTGCAGTGTCAGGACAAGTTAGGCTCAACCAAAGACACTGAGAAGAAATGTGGGACCCAGCAGAATCTGACTTCTGAGATTGGGGAGGCATCCGACCATGGAGGTACAGGCTAGACACTCAGAATATACTTCACAGATCTGAGCTACTTCAGGTTCACAGACACTAAGGGGAAAATTAATTTCTCTCAAGAAAAAAATGATTTCACATTATATTTTTTGTACAATTGCCAGACCATTCTAAGAACAATTTCAGAAAAGCCATCTTAAATTTTTTTTTTCTCAAAGTATTTGTCTCTTAGTTGAATATTCAAAGAAGAGTAGAAACTCATTTCAAAACTGGATTGTGAGGTATATTATGGTAGAAAATGGATTAATAGCGCTGACATATATAGTTAAGGGTTTTTTAGATCTCCAAATGACAGCATGATATACACTTCAGGGAGGAAAAAAATAAAGAGGAAGAGGAAGAGGGAAATGAAGAGTGCCACGAAGAACCCACTGAGCACAGACTTCACACAGAAATGCTAAGTCCTAACAATAGCTAATGCTTTTCCTGTTTTTGGGTTTTTTTTGTTTTTGTTTTTGTTTTTTGCTCATTCTACTGCGTTGTTACCAGAGTCCTTATCAGGCCCAACAAAAGAACATTCTTCTTGTTTACAAAACTATCATGGAATCTGGTATCTGATGGCATTCCTGGGAGGCCTTGGTCACTGCTCCTGGAAAAGTTCTGAGTCAACAGTGAAAACTCTGTGTGTATGTGTACAAGTGTGTGTACGTGTGAGTGTGTGTGTGTGTGGCCTGGGTTCCATGAATAAGGCTAGGCTAGGCAGCCAGTGAGCTTCAGGCATCTACTTGGCTCCATCTTTCTAATGCTGGGATTAGAAATGTGGGCCACACCTGGCCTTTGAATGTGGGTCCTCAAAAGCACTTTACCTAGCAAGCCTTCTTCCCAGCCCTTGGGGCAAACTTTTTATTATTATTATTTATAATAAGCCTTAATCAGAGCTAAATCTGGATAGATATCTGCCCTCTATGCTATTATGTCTACTTCCCCATCAGTAACCCCAAGTTATGACTTACCATGTTCCACCTGGGCTGCTCTTAACTCTAACTGGCTAGCCCTCATGGCCATGTTTTCATGACTCACCTACCCCATGACATAGTCTCTCTCTTCCTCTCAGGGTCTTGCCTTCAACCCCAAACTCAGGAACCAAAGTGGGGAAAACTTTTTAAGGCACCAGAAATGTAGCTAATTATGTGAGGAAGACTAATAGGATAAGTCACTAATACAGTCAAAGAGTACAAATGGTGGCACGCTACACTCTGTCTGTTGAAATAAATGGCTGAATTCTATGAATTTTACAGACTTGAAGGTATCTGCTTAATAAATAGAATGATCAAACTTTATAACTTTGGCCATAGACAAGTGTTACTTGATAAAAGCAATTTTTATTACAAAAATACCTTTCATTGAGAGATAAAATATATTTGCTAGGAATTTACTGATTAATTCTTTTAAATGCAGTTGACAGACCCTGCTGTTCATGTACCTGCATGAGAGTCTGTGTTCCCTGTCCTAATTGTTAGAGGCAGAAAGGTCTCTGAATAATTATGCAAGGCACTAGAGCCTGGAAGTACTATTCTCTTAGCCTTAACAAAATATACTTTTTTTTTTTCTTTTTTTGTTTTTGAGACAGGGTTTCTTTGTATAGCCCTGGCTCTCCTGGAACTCACTCTGTAGACCAGGCTGGCCTAAAATTCAGAAATACGCCTGCTTCTGCCTCCCAAGTGCTGGGATTAAAGGTGTGTGCCACCACTGCCCGGGCAAAATGTACATCTTAATTTCCATTAAACTGAGACACAACGTTTGCTTTAAATACAGAAGAGGGACTAAAGCATGTGTCACGAGAGTTACATTTGTACCAGTATTGCAGTGCCTAGCTTTTAAAACATGACTGTGAAGCTACAAGCAATGGCTTAAATTTGAACAGCATCAGCAGTTAATACTTGACACACATGCACACAACTCCTACAGTTGCCCTGCAACCAAGAAGCTAATAAAAGCTCAGCTTTTCAAAATGAACACCTCGATGATGGCACCATGAGTTATTCAGCAAAAATAAATGCTTCATTAACTTGTCTTCCCACTGTTAGAGATGAGTGACTCTAGCCCAGGGCATAAGTAAGATGTGATACCAAGAGTCGCTTACAGTTTAGGGATTGATCTGCAGAGGGACCAGGAAGGATGTGACTTAACACTCCATCTGTTGGGATCCAGAACCCACAAGTGCCAGTTCCTTACCTTCCCTCTGTAGCTTGATAGACTCATTTGTGATACAATGGGAGATCTCCAGAATTTATACTTTATATTCACACATTCCTTCATCACTCTAGCTTCAAGCACTCACACACAACCCTCAAGCTACAGCGCTCCTTGCCTAAGCCTCTCGTAAATGACTCCATAAGGAATCCACTCTATTATTGCAGCTGCCAGCATCTGCTCATCAACCCATTAAATATTTATTTGTTGTCATGGCTGTACCTTTTCATACAGTTTAACATGCGCTCATACCTTATTATCTATTAAAAGTACAAACTCTCTGTGTGAGAAATACTTGCCACTTTTTCTTTTGTACTTGAGTCTGTGGCAGTCCCATGTGTTAAAAGAAATGATGAACATGGGTTTGGAAAGGCTGGTTCTCCACTTCCCACTACTCCCTAGATGATCAAAGGAGAGGTCCAAGGGCTCTCAGGCGTGGGCCCCTCATCTATTTAATAACTCATGGAATAATGAAAATAACTCAGAAAATTGCAGCCATTCACCTAGTGAGTCGCAGGCTGTTGCCAATGCCTGTATCTCCCAATTGTACCCCTTCCCAGAATCCATAAAAAGACAGGTCTGTCTGACGGGCAGACAATGTGGCTCTGCCTAGGAACCAGGAACCACATCCAGAAGCCACAAGCACAGGCTTGCCATCTTAGCCACTGCAAGCAGCAGGATGTCTGTCTTTGTCCCTGTTTGCTCCCTGACCATCAGCCTTTGTAACTCAAAATAGTTCAAATTCTTCACTGTTTTCTAATGTGTTTACAGCCAGTCTTTAAAAAGAATTCTCTTTCACGGGGTAAGTATAATCAAGGGGTTAATTTGTGAAACACCTATGGTACTTGTGCTAGTTAGGTGCTGCTAAAAACAGAACAAAAATAAGCACTTAAAACGGGCCGGGCGTGGTGCTTTAATCCCAGCACTTGGGAGGCAGAGGCAGGCGGATTTCTGAGTTCTAGGTCAGCCTGGTCTACAGAGCGAGTTCCAGGACAGCCAGGGCTACACAGAGAAACCCTGTCTCGGAAAAACCAAAAAAAAGCACTTGTTTATCTTACGGAACTTTCAGAATTATAGATACCACCTTTTCCTATAAAAGAGTGGTTCTCAAATCCTGCTCTATACTAGAACCATCTGGTAGGCTTTCTCCTGATGCCCAGGCCATCTCCCACCGGTGTCCCCGGCATCCCACGGGGGCTTACTCCCCAAGTGACTGCAGTAAGTAACAGTAGGGATGCGGTGCTATAACACAGACCATCTCATACTCAGGGCCACAGAAAGGGTCGTGTTAGGATGCCTCTCCTCTCTTCACTAGATGCCAACTTCAGCAAACTCACAGGAAAAATGTTTCCAAAGGTTGTGTGTGCCCCATGAAGGCGAAGATGCCTCTTGGAAGCTGTTCTCTGAGGAACGAGTAAAGCAAGTACTAAATACAACCAGAATGAGTTTTCTCCTAATGTTAGGGATACATTCTGCACTGTTACATCTATGAATTGGTACTCAATACTTTTAGTTTCTATAGCTTTATGCTACCACTTTACTAATAGGTAAGGAATCTCTATGACAGACAACAATGCTGATGATACAGCTGGGAACAGAACAATAAAGTTGTGTGTGTGTGTGTGTGGTATGGGTATGGATATTTGCCTGTGTGTGTATATGTGGTGTGTGTGGTTTGTGTGTGTGTGGTATGGGTATGGGTATTTGTCTGTGTCTCTGTGTGTGTATGGTGTTGTGTGTGTGGTGTTCAAGTTCAATTCCATGCACACTAGGTAAATGTTTTACTACTGAGCCACATCCCTCACCAAAGACCAATACTAAAGATAACATGGTGCCATGTCCTGGGCTAGGAGCTAGGGCTCCAGCTAGCAAACTATGGTCAAGTTCAGTTCAGTTCTAAGCAAAAAGAACACAGCTTTTCATTTTTTTGCCACAAAGCTTATAATGGTGGTCAACAGTGACTTGGAGAGAAAGGGGACAAGGACACCCTGGACTTACTCTTTCAGACTCTAAAGCTAAACCATAAACAAACAAACCAACCAACCAACCAACCAACCAACCTCCCTACCTCCCTCCCTCCCTCCCTCCCTCCCTCCCTCCCTAGCTAGGTGTATTAGTGTTTTTCTGGAGTCTCAGCACTCAAGGGCTGAGTTGAAGATACTGAACTCCAGGCCAATCTAGGCCATATAGTAAGACTTTATCTGAAAAACAGACAGTAAATGACTCTTGGGTGGGTGGACTCAGTAGATAACACTGCTTGCTGTGTTGAAGGTGAAGATGTTAGTTTGAATCATCAGACCCTAAGTAAAGCTGGGCACAGTAGTGTGTCTGTAATCCCTGAACTCCTATGGCAAGACAAAGGCTGAAGTAGCCTGACAAGCTCACATGCCACCCAGCTGGCATATTCAACAAGGTGAGAGAGGACAGAGACTTCAGGTTGTCCTCTGAGCTCCATAAGAGCCTCTTCCACGTTCTAGTTTTCCTTGGAGCAAGTCTAGCACAGCTTGTGCCCTGATGAACCCATGAGAAAGCTCCACCTAAGAAGAGCTTGCCTCTGTACCACCCGATGCTTGAACAATGGTGTCAGCTGGTGGAAACTGCGATTACAGAGATGTGGAATCTTTATCCCATAAGATGCTTATAGAACAGAATAAAGGCTTTTACATTTCCCAGGAGCTAAGGAAACAAACTCAACCCATGGTGATTAAAATTCTGTACCAAGCACTTACAGGGCTTTGTTCATATGCCCACGTGAAGAGCCCCTTTCACGTGTTGCCCTCTTGGGTTCAGTTAGCAATGCTGCTGTAAGCCAGGAAGTGAAGGACTGAAGCTGGGTGATGAAGAATGCAACCATACTGACTCTCCAGGATGCTGGCCACCTCCACGATAGACAATGGGAAATCACAGAAATGCAAAGAAAGGCCTAGAGTCAGACTCCAGAATACAATTCCAGATGCTGACATTGATTCTTCAAGCTTGGATTTTATATGCATGTCTAATTTATAGAGCAAACTTTCTAAGGATATTAGCTAGGGTTAATCGATTATTACTAAATTTACCATGCTAATAAAGGGAAAAAAAATCCCATTTGAAGATTTTTACATTATACCACAGAGCAAAAACTGTAAGTCACAGGAAAATCTACTTTCTGTACGAGAGCTTTGAACATTTAGTCGGGGTAGCTACTTCACACGCTCTGACTTGCTGCTCTCAATTGAGGTTCTGGGTCCTACCACCTGCCTTCCTTGTATAAGACCTGAAGTCTCATGATCTCCCTAAGACTGCTGCTTTGCCCACCATGAAGGGATATTGGTGCTACTTAACTCAAAGTTGTGGCCAGACTCAATTGGAAGACCAGTGTTTGTGGACACTGCTAGTTTAGATGCCATATAGAAAGGCTGGGCACGGACAGAGGCTCATTACGAATATATTTGTAGGCTGTTTTGGTTGAGTGCTATTTATTTTTGGCTGGGGTTGCTTCTTGTTTCTTTCTTCAAGTTCTTGGTTCTAACTCTGTATAGCTGCCATTCCTCCCTGCCCTCCATATAGCACCAGCCCATACTCTGGGTTAGAATCCAGTAATGGGAACACCAGAGGAAGCCTTTGGCTCAGGCTGCTGAGCAGTTGTTTCACAGTCTCCATTTCTTCCAGAATCCCAGAGGATGCTGGGACAGCAGAAACCTTCACAGCAGTGCCTCTTTTCTAATTATTTTCTTCAGTCCTTTAGGCCTGAGAACTGAAAACAACTTTTAAATATGAACCAAAATACTTGAATTCAGGTTTAAAAATACTTTGCTACAAGTCCATACAGAAGTATTTAAAACAACTGACTGTATCCTTCATGTTTCTTCCCATGAGCACTCATAAGCATCCCATTTAAAAGTCCTTGAGAAATCAGTAGGGGGCAGTATGCTAATTACAACTTGCAGGTGGGAAAACCAAGGCTTTGAATTGTAAGTTTCACTTGTCCTCAAAATACCCACGTGTTTATGTAACTTACACTACAAATATTTTCCCAGTTACACTGATTTGGGAAGTGTTATTTTGAGCCTCATCGCTTAGAATAACACTAAGAAGCCAAACTTCATTAATATTCAAAAATGCCAGTACTACAGTATTTGAAGGAAAAGCAAGAAATTCACATTTTAGGCAAGCAGCAAAACTCCATTTGTGTGATCTTGGAAAAAGCTTCACACACCAAGTAGGGTTTTGTTTGCAAATGGGAATGCGCTTGCGCACTAAGCGCCTTGTGGAGGAAGGGGCGGAGGCCGGAGCACTCGGCTCCCCAGTAACTGCTCTTTCTAGTTAATCTCGTGGCAGCCTTCAGTCTAGGGCTGGCACTTCTGGGATCATTACCAGAGACTCACTTTCCCCTGTCCTTGCAATTTTAGTTTCAGAGCTTTTAGGACAATGGGACTCAGCAGGTGTGAACTTGAGTTTTGAGAGAACTTACTAATGTCGTGAAAAGGAGGGAAGGGATTCACAATCAGGCCATGCTCATCAAGTAAAGCAGGCCAGCATTCCAGTGTGGGAGAGCCTTCTCTTAGTGGGGAGGTGAATGCCTGCATAAACTCAGAGATCCGGGTCACTGACTGGTCGGCCAGGTATGTCATGAGCAGTGGGACTGAGCCCTGAGGCCATGCTCTACCAGCAGGGTTAAGTGGAAACATGGGGACATTTTCTCATGCTACCAACCTACTTCATATGTCCAGAGAGAGAGAGAGAGAGAGAGAGAGAGAGAGAGAGAGAGAGCGCCAGGCATCCATCCTTGAGCTATTTTCTAATTACACTGTTGTGAAAGGCTCAGTCTGAAAGGAGCTCCTATGTGGGCTGACAGAAGTGAGAAGGGCAAGACTTTGAAGAACTAACTTACTGCATTACCTTGAGATAAGAAATCACTAATTAAACTAAATGAGATTAACACATTTCAGTCTAAATCTGGGAACTACAGGCCCAGACATTGGACTTAACAAACTCCAGTGAGGCAGGCAGTAGACCTCTACTCTAGACTGTTGTTACTGTTTTTTTTTTTTCCTGCCATACTCTAAAGATTAGTAACAAAGGGTCCTTTCTCCTAGGGAAAATCTGTTATGTTTGTAGGAAATAAGACATAAATCTGCCCTGCCATGACACCCCCTAGTGGAAACTTAAGCAAAGTACAGTTCGGGCGGGGGGGGGGGGGCGTCTAAAAACATCTTGGGTATAGGTTGTTTCCCTAATCCAAAATGCCTGGCACCACCAGAAGGATTTAGAAGTTTTCTACATTTGCATATGCAGATTGAAGTGTCTTAGGGATGGGATCTAAGATTAAACAGTTAATTTAAGGTTTTCGTACTAAGCACACATACAAAGGTAATTTTATACAATCATTTTGCCTGTGTTTCGACTTCATCACATGGTCAGTGTGGCTTGCACATTTCTATGGAGAGGTGCTCTTGTTTCTCAGGACTTCCAGTCAGATGGACTTTCTCGAGGCATGGCTCTGTGCACCAGTCCCCTGCCCACTACTTATCATTAGACAGAAGGAAAGCAAGCAAGGAAATTAGTGAGGCCCGTCCTCTGCACGCTCAACCAGAGCAAGGATCTGAGCGCAGGCAAACCTGCTGCTTGCCTTGCTTGCTCGCTCGCTCGCTCGCCAGCAGTCATTTTAGTTTCTGAAAGAACTGAAGCAGAAACTTAGGGAACTCTGTGATTACTAATTTTCCTTATCCCAAGAAAAGCCTTAAATAAAAAGGATTCCTCCTTAAAGTTCTTCCAATTCTCAAGTCAGGTTGTTAAAAGTACTTCCAAGTAGTTTTCTGCCACTAAATTAATTCACTAAGGTCACTGAATCAATCCACTGGAATTTGTCAAAGATCTTGAACGGCTCCCAGACAATTGGAGCAACAACAAATTTAAGGGAAAAGAATAAACTGAGAGGATGTGGGCAGCTGAATGTTGAACTACATTTGTAGCTCTTCTCCCTGCCCTAGGGGCCGGCCGGTCCTGCAATGGACTGGGCACTCTCCATTCAGCCTTTAGGAAAAAGCTACTCAGTATTGGTTAGCATTAGCACGGGCTAAAGAATGCTCCACTGACATACCTATTTGGACAGATAATGAATAAAGACCTGGGTATAGAAATTCCCAGAGACAGAAAACAAGTATCAACTTTGCTTCAAGAAATTGAGATAACCAGCACAAGTCACTCCATGAGCAAACAACAAGGTCATCCCTTGAACCAAGAACCGGGGACTGTCCATCAGGGCCTGCCATCCTTATAGAGAAAGACACCATTTGACCCATGTGGAAACATCTGGATCTGTTTCTCTTGCACAATCATGGTGTGTCTGCCTACCTCTGAGCCAAGGAATCACTCTGCAGCTCAGACTGGCATCTAACTAACCTGTGACAGTGCTCTCTCAGGGTAGTGAGGTGTCTAGTCCAACTGAGGTTGAGACCATACCAGAGGACATAATAGCTACTAAACTGGGAAGATAGGTAGAAATTGGTTTTGGAAGGTTCAAGACACCATGCAAATGACCTCTGATTTCTGACTGTGAGCAATATGGTCACACAAGATTTTAAGTAAGCACATTTCAAACTCAATACTAGTTAGATAACCCTGGATTGGGCAGCAAAGAATAGACATAGGGAAAGAAGTCCAGAGGCTCATTAGAGTCCAGGTGAGAAATAATGACAGAGGAAGTACAGATTTATCTGAAAAGAACTTGGTGACCAGTGAATGAGCACAGGAGAGACAACTGCTGCCAAGCTTGGTGAGTCAGCCAGTGGTTTAAAAAAGAGGGAGTTAGCTTACTATCAGTGGAACAGGAGAGGTCAGCAGCTAAGAGAACAGCACAAGTTTGCAAATGGCCTAGAATCACAGTTAGGCAACTGAAGCAGATCACCCAGTTAGATAGAGGCACAGGGAGAATGGTGTGAACACACAACACTAAGGAGCCGGAGAGCTAAGGTGGTGGAAGGGTGGATTCCCTTGCATTTCAAGGAGGTAGTCAAGGGCACATTCTGTGATAATACAGGCTTCCCTCTGCACCAGGCACCGAAGGAGCACTGCTAACTGCCCAGACAATTGAGAATTTAAGGCACATGTTACCTAGTGCTTCCTAAACGAGTCTGACAACCAGGCACATATTACCACACATTCATTAAAGATGAAGTGACATTTTTTATGTATGACATAACATCTTGTTCCTTGCTTACACCACTGATTCAAAGGACATTATATCATGTTGTAAATTGTGACGTTCAGGAGCAATAGATTTGGGCCCCACATGTAATGTTTCATATATAGAAATTCAAGTTTCATTGAGCATGCGATCTCATTCCGTGTACACAGTCCAGTCCCATATATCTCCAAGCAGTTGCCAATCTAGAGAGATGTTTCATCAGTTTTCAACTACCACAGAATCTGACAAGGTGTGTCAGCTCTGACCTCTGCTCAGCCCCCACCCTTAGCCAGTGCTCCTATGCTCACACACTCTTACACACAGAATGTGCATGGAGGCAGAGAGCCAGTTCTGGCACACTGTCAAAAACATGCTACAAACTCCTCATTTTCAGCAGCTATCCTAAAACAGGAAAGCAGTATTACATAAAGGATCTAGAGTTCTGTAATATTATAGTACAGAGAAGAAAGCATTAGACAAAAAATTTTATGAGTACTTTAGAAATAAAAAATTTAAATTCTAAGCCTAAGAGAATTTAAGCTAAACTATATTTCTCTAGTCTGAGAATACAGGAATACATATGTAAGATTGAAAACCAGTAAATCTTATAAGAACTCAAAATGTTAATGATCAGGGTCTATTCTTGAGATATTAGGTACCATGGTAGCACGCTAATGTCTTTAAGTGCTGCCTTATTCTGGTCTAGCTGGTGGGCTTTTACTTTTCTTGGATGGATTTTAACTAAATAGACTTTAGACGTTTGGATATAGATAAATGCTGAATTCAGTAATTAGTATTTTAAAACCGTGAAACCTTTTAAGTTAAGTGGTCTATTAATTAACTACCAATTATCTTGTCTGACTACCATATCAATAGAAGTAAATTACTGACTAGCTATCTGACAGATTTAGTCCTTTACCACGGAAGATTCCTTCTGCACATAAAAGGCCTGGGGTGAACACTTTTGCGTTCCCCTTTTGGGTAATCAGGGATCAGTTTGCCATTTTGATAAAAGCCAAACACAGTCCATTGGTCAAAAGGAACCTACAGATAAACTCTGGCTCAGAAACAAACAGATTCTACTCCTGCTCCAGAAAAACAGTAAGTAAAGCTAAGTTAACTATTTTGGGGAAGTGCGAGAGTGCAGTCAGCGTATGCAGGCCTGCTTCTGGGTCACTTGGTAGAATAGAGGTGTGTTTTCAGGTTCTTGCCTCTTGCTGAGACAATGACTTCCATGCAAATGCGCACTTGTCCTCGGTGGTCTGGTTCCACAGTTCACTAAAGCCTACCTTGCATTTATTATTCATTTCCTGACTATCTCGACCAGGAGAAGGTTCCTGCAAGATCTGTTAGGCACAAAAGGACTTTAAAAGTTAATGTCAATGCTGACCAGGAGACTGTGCCAAATATGACAGGCAGCCAAAAAGCCTTCCAAGTCTGCCAAGTGCACTTGGCTCAGAAGGACTCAAGCCACTGAAAATACAGGTTCTCTTCTGGAGGCCTGAGTCACAGGGAAAATGAATGATGGCTGCCCTGCATTCGGTCTGAGTCTAATTCACAGTGGCCTACAACAGCTCTCTTTTAAAAAAGCCTGAGCCTTACACCAAGTAGCAGGCACAGTGCACTAAGGAAAGGTGAGTATACAGGGGGCAGGACAAGAGGGTAGTAAACAAAGGGAGACACAAATAATGAATGGAAGCCAACTCTGACTTGAAGACTTGACAGCTTGAGTTAGTCCAGCATGATGTTTCCCTATCCAGAATTCACAGCATGGACCCAAGTGAGTGCTTGCTGAATAGGTTATCTTCTAAATATTTAAGCAGAAGCACATTACATCTGATCAAATATTTATTAACTAAGAATACAGCTCCAGGGGTGTGTGTATGTGTGTATGTGTTGTTTTGTGGTGTGTGTGTGTGTGGTGTGTTTGTGTGTGTGTGTGTGTGGTGTGTGTGTGGTGTGTATGTGTGGTGTGTGTGTATATGTGTGTATGTGTTGTCTGTGTGGAGGAGTTCAGGTATAACAAACTGCCACCAGACAGTTTGTCATCAACTTTGCTATGTAGTTATCCCCAAAAGCACTTCCTATGCACCAAAGGACAAAATATGCCACAAAAAGTTAGTGGAAATGGAAAAAACAACAAAAAGTTTTATAGCATTCATTTAAGTGCAGCTTCACTGGCAAGTAAGGGTTGAGGCTGTGGTGTAGCTTAGGAGTAAAGTGTTTACCTGCATGTGCAGGAACCAGAAGACAGGGTGTTGAATAAGACAGTTCTAAGGCTCCTTACAGTTCCCAAATTCAAGAATATCAGTAAAGGCAGGGGTGGGGAGGGAAGCTTACATCACCATCTTGAAATAGACCTTAAGAGGAGAAGGAGGGAAGGAAGGAAGAGGGAGTTCTGGGCAGTAAGAGGGGGGCATAAAAGCAGTAGCTGGAGCCTGCATGGCACCTCCAGAGTGGAAGTTGCATGCTATTCTAGTTCATGCTAAATAAACAGGACTTGAACTATGAGTCAGGATCAACACGCACGTTGTTATTCTATGAAAACAGACACTGACTGCTACTTAAAAGTCTGTCTCAAGATGACCTGTCCAAATAGTTGAACGCATTCTCTGCTCAGTGGATCCACGATTTAACTAGGGTAACTTCTCTTCCCCACCAGGCACAGTCAAAAGACACACTGGTCATTCTCTTCTGAAACAATGGTGGAAGCCAAGGCAACACATCTTTGAAAACATACCACTAGCATTTTCAACTAAGAGAAACTAGAAGGGAAGGTGAATTGGAGCGGTGCTCGGCAATACCGCCTAACCCTAGGGCAACCACCTTCAAAAGGAAAAACAGCCTTTTATGTTCTAGCTGCTAACGCTCAACTTCTCCAAAGGTTTCTTAAGTCTTGGCAAAAAGTCAGAAATTCCAATGCTAAAATGAATTTTCTGACTCAATATTGAAAATAAAATCTTAAGTTTAGATGCTTAGGGGAAAAACAGCTGGAGAATTCAGGAGCCTCCCATAGTTTAATACAAAGTGATGTCATTAGGAACCAGGCTTCCAAGAACTCCCTAAATTGTGTGGTTAAGCAACTTCTCAAAGCTCAGTGACGAGGGTAGGAAGGTGCAGCTCACCCTTGGTACACGATCCAGAGTAAGAATTGATGCAAGTCCTTCCTTATGTTAGGAAAAGACCCAACGACGAACTTGTACAACCTGCATCCATTCACAGGAGGCTGTAGATTTTTTTTCTTAACACTCTAAATCAGCACTTATTTCATAGAATGTCTAGAGAAGATTTGCTACTGCTCTATGGTATTGAACTGAAGGCTATATGGCTTCTTTAAAAACCTGGATATAGGGGCTGGAGAGATGGCTCAGTGGTTAAGAGCACTGATTGTTCTTCCTGAGGTCCTGAGTTCAATTCCCAGCAACCACGTGGGTAGCTCACAACCATCTGTAATGGGATCTGATGCCCTCTTCTGGAGTATCTAAAGACAGCTGCAGTGTACTCCTATACATAAAATAGATTTTTTTTTTAAAAAACCTGGATATATTTACATTTTTATAAGTTATCAAAATAATTTTGCACAGAACAGTCAAGATGGTGAAACTTGAGGGAACTTTGTGAGGGTAAAAGTTTATAGTTAGGAAACCTCGCACCATCTCAGACAAAGGTTGAGGAAATAAAAATCCGTGTCTCTGGCTCATACTAACCTTCTAATGGTTGCATAGGTTTTTAAGACTGACAAGTCAACTGGAATCAGCATGGCAGCTCAACCACATCTCAAAAATGGAAGCAATACTCTCCCCGAGACTTGTTTGTTTTGGAGACAGGGTCCTGCTATTGTAGCCCTGGAATTCACTGTGTTAGCAGACTAACCTTGACTCATAGATTCAGCTGCCTCTGTCTCCTGAGTGCTGAGGTTAAGGGTGTGTGTGGCCACCACTGGCCCAAGCAAGGGCCAGACCTATTATTCAGAATTATAAACATATAGTATTGTTGACAAGTTGTCCTGTCAGGTCCATTCAGTTGGCTGTGACACATAATGACTGTTCTTGCAGCAGCAAAAAGCTTGTCTGTTGCTCAATTCATCTACCGCACACCGAGTACACGTGTGCTTGTCCCTCCTGTGTATGGTGATCTTATTCATTTAAAAAAAAAAAAAAAAGCCTTGACCAGAGACCTCAGCTTATTCATATGTTTATTTCTAGAAGCTTGGAAATAAACTATATAAAGCTTGCGTTTCCAAATAAAACATTAGGATAAGCTTCACGCAGGACCAGAGAAGAGGCCTGATACTGGATAAGTGACGTCTGAACACTTCCAAAGCCAGATTAAGTTTTTAAGCAGTAGCTTAAAAATTAATGAGGTTTAATGTGACCTATTTAGGAGAAACAGTTCTTTGTTGACTTCTATGAGATGATGTCTCTGCCTATGAGAGTATAATGCTATCCTCTACCTTCTCTTCCTCTGCCCCTCGGTGCTAGGAATGTAACCCAAGGCATGCACATATTCGGTTAGCACTCTGCCAGTGAGCTACCCCAGTCCTCCCTATCCCTTTTACTGGATTACTTTTCTGTCTATATAAGTAAAGGGAAAATAATAAAAAGGAAAAAGTATAAAATGGATCAACACTGCATGCACAGAATTAAAGGGGAAACTTCACATCTACCTTGACTGACAATCTAGCTAAAACGCTGGTGTTATGGTAGCCCTCTGGCAACAGAAGACCCTCCCCACCCCTGGATGCTGCAGGAGCTCCAAGAGCTAAAGGCAAACATAGTTTGCCTTTTGCATAGTTCATGGCTCGCCAGACCTCCTAAGTCCCCTGTCCTTTCAAGATGACTCCTCATTCAAGAGAGGGTGAGCCTACAAAGTTCTGAGATGCCCACCACCTGAACAGTGTGGATGGCTGGTGGATGGTAAGTAGCTGCCAGGGTGGCCTAATCACTCCCAATGAACCACAGATGCTGATCTCAGATGTCTAGGACTTTCTAAAATGTGGCTGAGCAGTAGTTTGGAAGCCTAACCCCTGACTTTACGAATTCATAAGAACCAGGGTTTTATAAACTCAACAGAAAGCTAAATAAACAAAACTAGGGTTTATACTCCCTCTTGTTATTTTTACAGCAATCTTTCAAACTAGTTCCCATAGTCAATTTCTGCCTTCTTAAGAAATACTGAAAGAGGAGCAGTTTAAAATTCTCATCAGACATTGTAACCCAGCATGTGGGGACAGCTCATTAGACAGGCATCTCATGCAGAAGACTGAGATGGCTTCCATGCTGGCATGTGCTCCTCTTCCCAGCCTTTTCATTGAGGAGGGTCCAGGGAACAAAAACAAAGATGTTTATATTTACCCAGAAGTGTGCGTGGCAGTTGACCATCATGGTTCTTTCAATGAGCTCATCAGGACATTCCAGAAGGTGATGTCCAGAAACCACACCAGCATTATTGACCAGGACCGAGACCTCGCCAACCTCCTTGCGGACCCTTTCAGCTGTCAGGTAGACATTCTCTCTCTTCCCCACGTCACAAGTGTAGGTAAAAACCTGTAAGTTACACGGGGGCAGGATTTCCTCCTCACCTTTTCCAGCTGTCCTCAGAAGTCCGGATGAGGGGAGAATGAAAGAAAGAAGGGTTGCAGAAAGTGAGCCACAAGGCAGTCAGTAGGAGAGAAATCATACAAAGCAAAATACTACAGTGAGCTTCAAATTTCTAACACTGTAATGCCTGCCAATAATTCAGCTTACAGCTGCCTTCCTCCCCTGAAAGTCTTTGGGAATTACAGCAATTTACTGGACAACCTTGCTTAGGGGAAAGTCATGTAATTGTGGCAAGTCCAATACAAGTAGACCACATGGGATCAACTTGCTGGAGCTAGACACCTGCAAAGAACTGATCTCAGCCCAGAGAATAACACACATTGCAGATGGGGGTGGGGAGGAAGCTGGTGGCCAGAGAGAGCTCTGCTCTCAAAACAGAAATTCACTTTAAGGCTCACAAATCCAAACTGTAAGCAACAATCTAAACTCATTCAAAGCCAAGCAATGAATGAGCAGTTTCTAATGAAAGAATGCAAGTCACTGGTTTAATTTTAAACTGATTCCCCTAAGAATTAATCTCACAGATAAAGTTTAGAGGTTAATAATATGCAAGTGTACCACATTAGAGTCCAAACAGCATCGAAATCAAAATCTCTTCTCTAAAGCATTGCTTTTAAGATTGGGTAGGGAGCACAAATGCCCAAATTTGTTGCCTCTCCACACTAGCTTTGAAAATGTAACATTTTGAACCTTACATAAAACACACAGCTTCTGGTAAGTTTGGTAACAAATGACAGGTATATGGGAGAATGGAGCCCAAGTCAATTTAGCCACCAATTTTCCTAGAACAGTATCTATAGTGGGTCATGATCTCTACTTAGGCTTTAAAAAAGTTTCAGGCGCAAACTAATTGTTAAACACATAAGATGTAGATTGGGGTGCCTCCAAATCATGAGAGAAATTTTGCAAAAGGCGGGGGGGGGGCGGGGGGGGGCGAGAGAAAGCACTTTCTCAAGAGGAAGGGAAGCACTCATATTTACTCAGGGTTAGTAACTAAAGCACTTACTTAAGGCTGGGGAAACAATGTAATTATTTTCCAGGAGCTAAAGTTATAGTGAAAGGATCTATAGCGCCCAAGTCTAAGCAGCTCAGACCTCACAGAAACAGATAACTGTTTCAGTCCACTGTGGAAACAACTTCTCAAGACTCTCTATCTTCCCATCATGCCACATGCAAATCAGACTGAGAAATTACTTTTGGACCCAAACCTGCGGTAGCAAGTTCCCCCTGTCTTACACTACTCGCAGAGTTTAGGAAACCTCAGCTTGGGACCGAAGAAACAGGATCTCCTATGTTTTGCACGCTTTCAGTCTTCTAACACAGAAAACCTTGCTCTCTTATCAAGGGGCAAATTCCACTCGCCTTCCAGAAGACCAGCGGGGTGTTCCTTTCCGGGAGAGCGAGGCTGCCCATGACACTAGGCAGTGGAGACCCTCCGGGCTGGGGAGATGTTTGACTCAACAATACACAGGCATTACCTTGCAGAGCAGCAGCGTCGGCCGCCTCCAGGTCCCGGTAGATGTGGCGAACCATGCCTGCGGTCTCCTCATTGCTCTGCGTGTTGATGTCCCAGAGAACCAGCAGCGCCCGGCGCCGGGCGAACTCGAGAGCAAAGAGGCGGCCCAGGCCGCTGCCCGCGCCCGTGATGAGGCACACCTGGCCGGCCACGCTCTTCTCCTTGGGCCGCACCAGCCAGCGCGCCGCGGCCAGCACGAACGCCCACAGCACTTTGAAAGTGACCACGAAGAACTCCACTACGATGTTCATCGCGACGCCCCGGGTCCCGCAGCAGCCCAGCACCGTGTCCTCACTCTCCCTGCGCCAGACAGCCCAGCTCCTGGCCCCGGAGGCGCTTGTCACCGCGATCCGGACGCGAAGGCTGCGCCCGGAGTCCGCCCCCGAGGTGCTGCGGGGCTGAATTGCGCGGGGCCAGTTCCGCCCGGGCTCGGCGCAGTGGCCACGGGCTGTGCCTGCCGCTGCTCCCGGCTCGGCGCCTCCTGCTGGCGGCCGCCTGTTTGTCCCACAGCGTCCGTCCGTCCGTCCAGTCCCGCTGCAGCGGCGGTGACAGCCGCGAGTTAGGCGACGCGCGCTGCCCTCATGGCCAAGCCGCCGCCGCCCGAACGTCCCCGGCGCTGCTGCAGCGGCTCCCCGTCTTCCTAGGACAGGGGTGCGCCGAGCGGATGCGTCGGGACGCGGGAGTTGTCAACTTGACTCAAGTTGCGGGAGGGTGCGGGCAGCGCCGGGAAGGGCCGACTTGCGGGGCGCACGCGAGGGCTGCCAACCGCTCGAGCTGCCAGCGCGACTCGGGTCCCCTGCCCTGCACTCGCGCCGCTGTCACTCGGGCACGGGGCCCCGCAGCGTCTGAGCGTTCCCAGCCGGCTCTGAGGTAGCTCCACACTCCGCGCTATATAACCCACCGCCGGGAAGCGCCGGCCGCTGCAGTGGCATCGGCCCTCCCTCAGCTCGGCCCTCCCCGCCCCCGGTCGCACCCCGCCCCCGGCCCAGCCTCCCCTCCCCGCTCGCCCTCCCGCCGGCCGCCCCACCGCGCGGGGCAGCCCCTCTTCCACGACCGCGGCCGAAGGCTCCCGCCCTCGTCGTGCCACTCTTCGCGGCTCACGCCCCCTGCTGAGGGTCGCCGTGGCTTGCGCCTGCCGGGTCCCGCAGCAGCGAACCCCCCCATCCTCCTCGGACCTTCGGGTCATCACTCTTCCCGGTCTCGCTGCTTTCGCCAACCGAGGGACTGTGGACCTGGCGGCCGATGATCAGGCGCTGCGGAAGACAGCCCGGCAGTCGGGCGGAAAAAGGACCTCGGCAGCGCAGCCGAGGTGGGGGAGCAGGGCTGCGTGGCCACGGGCCGCAGAGAGCCGGAGGAGGTGACAGACAGTGATTTCATAGCTCAGCTAGCCGCTGAGGACGTGAAGCCTCATACTCTAGTGAGCCTAATGGGAATCACCGCCGCGAAGGCTGCCCAGAGTGTCGGTCAACGTCGCCCTCCAGCCCCGCGGGTTATGCAGCGACGCATGCTGGGACTTGTAGTTCACATCCCTGAACATGCCTTTTGGGTCCAACGAATTCCGCAGAGCCTGACCCTAGGGTTGTCAACGCAACCTGGAGAAATTAAGCCCAGAGCTGACGAGGTGTCCCCACTCTATTCATTAAAAAAAAAAAAAAAAAAAAAAAAAATGTATTCAGTGCATTTGTTTTCCGATGAGTTTTACCATAAAGTTGGCTGGCCGTGACTAAGCCAAGCTGTTCATTTTGCGCCAGCAAAGTGCAAAAATCTCAATTCTAGATTATTTTCCGGCTTATCTCAGGACAGCTATAAGGCGTGGGGCTTCGCGCCCTGAGACCTTTAAGGAGACAGTGCGCATGCGCCACCTTTCTCTCTTCTTTTCCGGCTGGAACCATGGAGGCTGTTCCGTAAGTCGATTCTTCTCTCCCCCAGAATCCTTCTCCATCCCCCAAACTAGAGGCATTTTGTCTCACTTTTCCTGTATCTGAGTGTAGCCTGGAACCACTGCCTGCCTGTCTGGGTGTTTGTGACGCCGTGTGGTACTAGGAGGGAGTGCGGGGGGCCTCCGCGCGGAGGCCTTGGCAGTACCAGGAGCAAACTGAGGGCAGACTGCGGATCCGGCTACTTGGGCGGAGGTCCGTTCTTCGGTAGAATGTATTCCGCGGAATCATGGAACGAGATCCTTTGTAGCTAAAGTTATCTTAGCCGGCTGCTTACCGGCAGCCTCCTGCATATGGAGCTTGAGACTTGATCGAGGATCAGTGAGTCCTGGAACCCAAAAAGTGTGCAGTACAGTTTTTTCAGTGTGACTTGACAACTTGTAACAATTCACAGGCCAGGACTGATGGCTGGGGTTAGGCATAAATCTCTTTAATGTCATACATGTTTACCTTTAAGTAAGGTGTGTATAACGTGAAGGTTGTGGGCATGAACGCTGCATCTCCAGTAGAGCTTTCGGGAACGACGGAGATGCTAGATGCTGCCGGTTTGAGTGGGTGACAGTTTTAACGTAGTTCTGAGCACCTAGTGTGTGTGATACATCACCAGGAAGTTTTTTGACCTACTAGTAATTCTCTACAAACAACAGAGAGAAGAAAAAGAAGGTTGCCACTGTGCCAGGAACCCTTAAGAAAAAGGTTCCTGCTGGGCCAAAAACTCTCAAGAAAAAGGTTCCCGCTGTGCCAGAAACCCTCAAGAAAAAGCGAAGGAATTTCGCAGAGTTGAAGGTGAAGCGCCTGAGGAAGAAGTTTGCCCTGAAGACAGTAAGTAAACTTTGGAGGTCTTTAGTGGGCCAGGGAGCTTATTGGGACTGAGCGTGGGGTGAGATTGAAGAGAGATCTTCCTGGTTTGATATTCTCAAGTCATCCTTGTATAAAACTGATGCTGTGCTCTGTTTCAGAGCCAAGAATTATGACTGACTGGCCATTGGTTTTTCAGCTTCGAAAGGCAAGGAGGAAGCTCATCTATGAGAAGGCAAAGCACTATCACAAGGAGTACAGGCAGATGTACCGCACTGAGATTCGGATGGCCAGGATGGCAAGGAAAGCTGGCAACTTCTATGTGCCCGCAGAACCAAAGCTGGCCTTTGTCATCAGAATTCGAGGGTGAGTTCACTTTGCATCGTGTTCTGGCAGCAATGGCTGTATTGTGCCTGCCCTTAGGAAGGGGGCCGAGAATTACGGGGGGCGGGAAGTTGTTTGTGAAACCTGTGCCTAAGCTGCTTGCTCTGACTGCATTTCAGTGTCCTGTAGTTGTCTAAGAGCTTAAAAACAGTTTACTTAGTATCATTCAGTCATCTTTTATGATAAAACAGGAATCAAGAGAAGGCAAGCTAGTAGTGATAGCGTGTTGAGATTACACACACATACTATGTGGTGACTAAGTTTTGTATTACTTAAAATTACAATAAAAGCTGTATGGATCTATTTTTTTTCTCTGGCAGTATCAATGGAGTAAGCCCAAAGGTTCGTAAGGTTCTGCAGCTCCTTCGTCTTCGACAGATCTTCAATGGCACCTTTGTTAAGCTCAACAAGGCTTCAATTAACATGCTGCGGATTGTGGAGCCATACATTGCATGGGGGTGAGTTTTCTGTCTAGTCGGTTGGCTTTTATGATGAGATGAATGTTAGACACTTGGGCTGTATTCTAACTTACCTGGTTTTCCTGGTGCAGGTACCCCAACCTGAAGTCAGTAAACGAGCTCATCTACAAGCGAGGCTACGGCAAAATCAACAAGAAGCGGATTGCCTTGACAGATAATTCCTTGATTGCTCGGTCTCTTGGTAGGTAATGATTTTTCAGGGAGGGATTGATACTAGTCCAAGGTCATGTTTTCTGGCCAGACTTTAAATTTATTTTTTTACTTTTATTTTGTATACGTGTGGGTGGTGGCCCAAATGTCATGTGTCTTCCTTAATGACCCCACCACACGGTGGCTAGGTTCTCCCCAGAACCCAGAGTTGCATTCCAGCCTAGCTGACTGTCCCTTCTGTTTATATGCTGGGATTACAAACAAGCCTTTAGGTTGGAGCTTGGGTCATTGGATCTGAACTCCTGTCATTCTTAAGCAGCAAGCACTTCCCTCTCCTGAGCCATTTCTCCCAGCCTGGCTTCACTTCGGACAAATCTTGACATACATCCTTAAAGGCTCTGCATCCTTAATTTTGAGACAAGGTTTGTCTGTAATCTGGAATTCAGATTGCCTTCATCTGGCTCCCACCTGATAGATTAAAGGCATGTGCTACCACACCTGGCTTGTCTTTGTTTGATGGTTCTGCCCATAATTGTGTTTGGAATACTTTTAAAAACTTGATCTTGGACTCAATTTTTTTTCAGGTAAGTTTGGCATCATCTGCATGGAGGATCTAATTCATGAGATCTATACAGTCGGGAAACGCTTCAAGGAAGCAAATAACTTCCTGTGGCCCTTCAAGTTATCTTCCCCACGAGGTGGGATGAAGAAAAAGACAACTCACTTTGTAGAAGGTGGAGATGCTGGCAACAGGGAAGACCAGATAAACAGGCTTATTAGACGGATGAACTAAGGTAAGAAGTTAGTGTTGTTTTTTGAGACAGAATCTATTTCTGGCAATCGCAAAACTATGTGTAGACTCACCTAGTTTTGAATTCAAAACTTGATTGACGGCTTTTCTGTTGAGTGCGGATTGGGTATATTGTTAAGTGTTTTTTGTTTTGTGTTTTTTGAGAGGGGGTTTGTCTGTATAACTCAAATCCGCCTGCCTCTGCCTTCCAAGTGCTGGGATTAAAGGCGTGCGTGTGCCCCCACGCCCGACCAGACATTACATTTTACTTTGGGGAAATGTGTCTTTAATGGAAGTGTGCTCCTTTACGGGGGGGTGCTGATGTGCGGCTTGGAAGACAGTCTCTAACTCGTGTGTTTTTTCCCTTTCAGGTGTCACCCATTGTATTTTTGTAATCTGGTCAGTTAATAAACAGTCACAGCTTGGCAAATTGAAATGTGTCGGAGTCTTTGTTGGCCTGCCCCTGCCCTGCTTACCACTGTAGTGGCTAATCCTGGAGTGTTCAGTCAGATCAACAGCCTATGATGTGCAAAGTTCCAGTTTATAGTTTTTGAAAGACAACTTGTTAAAGGCTTTTCTCTGAGAAGATATATATATATATAAGCTATGCTGAGTGTATCAAACTAGATAAGCATTTGTGATCTCTAGGAAATTGTAAAAGACATTGTAATTTGCTGCAGTTCCGTGTTTCAGGCATGGACTTGTTGGCCTACGCATGAATGCATCCTTTTTTTCATGTGTGGATGTTTTGCCTGCATGTGACTACCACATGTTAATTAATGCAACTAATTAATCAAGGGGCTACTGATTGTTGTGAGACACCATGTGGGCATTGAGACTTGCTGGGCCCTTGTGAGCTAAAAGTACTTTTTACATTTTAAATACATAAGTACTTATTAGCATCTTAGGCAGTTGGAGTGAGATAGACCAAAACCTAAAAGCTTGGAGGTTTTTGGGGTTTTTGTTTTTCTTTTGGGGGTTTCTCTGTGTAACCCTGGCTGTCCTGGAACTTACTTATAGACCAGGCTGTCCTTGAACTCAGAAATCCGCCTGCCTCTGCCTCCCAAGTGGTAGGATTAAAGGTGTGCACCATCCCTCGGGGGTGTTTTTTTGTTTTAAACATGTCTTCCTGTCTTGTCCCACTAAACACCTTCATATAACAAGTCCTTGCATTTGCATGTTTGTGTTACCCGCTGCATTTACGTTACCTACATGAACACAGGTAAAGTTGTTAATGCAATGTTAAGTAAATGCCTTGGGTACTGTTGGTGGAAAGTTCTTGTCCGGTTATGAAGTAATTTCTCTTGTTGATGGTCCTAGATAATATCAAATTGAGTGAGTTCTGGAGAGTAATCTTGATACTTCGTTAAATACATTAAGCTGGGTGTGGTGCTGCGCACCTTTAATCTCAGCATTCCAGATGAACCTCTGAATTCCATGCTACAATGGTGAGATGCTGTCTAAAGACAAGAAGGTGTACACACGTTCATCTGTGCTTGTAAGTGAAGGTTGACTGAGCAACATGGTAGTTGAAGACTGAACTTGGGTCCTCTGCAAGAGCAGTAAGCTCTTGATCTCTAAAGCATCTGTCAAAGAGTGCCTGTCTTTGTGTGTCTACTTCCTTGAAGTATAGGCATATCCCAGCTGCTGGAGCCTTCCAGGTTTTGGGGGAATAGTGATGGTTCAGTACTGCCTCAAAGAAATTAAAATCAAACAACTTGGTGGCCTTTATCAGTGTTAGGGGGTGTGTTTTTGACAAGGTCTTAGTAGATAACCCTTTCCTGGAATACTTGTAGTCCAGACTTGCTTTGAAGCTTTCTAAGTGCTATCTTAGGTGTGTGCCACCATTTGCAGCCAAGTTGTTTTTATTTCACAAAACCACCTACCATCATAGCGGTGTACTTTTGAGTCCATGGACTCATCACCTACTTGAAGTCTTGGAGCAAGATAAGCATGGGTAGGAAAGAGTACATGGGAGGAAGAAAAGACGAGAATGGCTACATTCTCTGCAGAAAATTGGCATTGCTACAGATACTCTCTTGTAGCTTGAACACAAAATTGGCTAGTCTTAACACTCAAAAATAGAAAATAGCTTCTGCTTGTCTACAGGCAGAAACGGGTGTGGAAACCAGAAGCCCAGCATTGGCCTCACTGGGTCATGTCAAAGTGTCAGACCTACCTATTATCCTCTGAGGGAAACCAGTTGCCTATAAAATGAAAACTGATCTACCTTTGTGTCTTAATTTAAAAACCCAAAGAGACAGAAGAGATGGCTAGAAGTACTAGCTGCTCTTCCAGAAGATGCTTAACTCCCAGTATCCATATGGCGGCTCACAATCTGTAACTCCCAATCTTGGGACCTCTAGGAGAATACCAAGCATGTATGTGGTACATGGACAGGCATACCACCCATACACGTAAAATTGCTTTTACTTTGTATTTATGAAAGAAGGTCCCAGTTGGTGGCAAGCCCCTTTACCTACTGAGCCATTTCATCCGGACCCTACTTTTCCTTAAGATCTCTGTGACATTGGGCCACTGGAATACATACACTAAGATGATACCTCAGTATCCTTAAACACATCTTCGATCTCTTTGTTCACACAGGCTCCAGGATTTGGAGCATGGAAAATTTATAAGGGACACTGACCTTTTACTTACAAACTACCTTGTCAGTTGTTACTCTTGAGTCTGAAGCACTGGGTACCCTCTATCCAAGCCTAGATCATAATACAAATTAAAATAACTTTGAAGCACTACTCATATCTGAAACTTTGTTGCTCTTCCTAGCCACTCGGTGTAAGGCTTAATTCTTAAAGTAGCATTAGAGTAGCATTAACGTTCTTGGTGCATTGTAGCCACTTCGCACACAGACCTTTTCTGTAAATTTTTTAACTGACAAAGCTTTTAATAGATTGCCAGTCGGTAAAGGAAGTTATTTTAAGCAAAAAATTATGCCCTGGTTAGTTTGCCAACTAGAAACTATAGTCATTTTAAAAACAGGGATCCTCAAATTTAAAAATACCCCTTCCCCAACCAGACTGGCTTGTGGGCAAGCCTTTGGATAGGTGTGGAGTGCCTAGCTCATTGTGGGCAGTGCCACTCCTAGGGCACTTGGTCCTTAATGGTTTATATCTATTTTAAAAGGCTGAATAGGTCAGTAAGCAGCAACCTCCTTAAGTTCTGCATCAGTCCCTCCTGCCTGAAGTAATCCCTTTCCTTCTCAGGTTGCTTTTGGTCAGTGTGATTATCACGGCAGTAGAAACACTAATAAGACTTCTACGCAAAAGGAAACAAAATTGTTCGTATTTGATCTCTAAAAACTAACCAATTCACAAGCTCCTGACTCTTCATATATATTCAGTATATATGTCTGGGGTTACTTACTAAGCACTGTTTGTACCTTATTTTTCTGTCACGTTTACTTTATTGTACCTCACCTAGTATGTTTTCACCTGACTTTTCCAAACATGTTTTAGGAAAATTGATGCTGCTGCACTCCAGAGCAGCACAGGGGTGTTGACCACTCTTGGAAAACTTCAAATCCTTCATTAAATTAATTTTGGCAAGTTTTTCTTGTCAAATTACATGAGGTTATTAGAAGAAAGCCTTTTAATTTCAACACATCGGCCCAGAGACATTTCACACATTGCATTGTCAGGATTAAGACATGACATCAGTAGTCCCCTGGGCCAGCAAGTTGGCTCAGCAGGTAAAGTCTCGTGTTACCAAGCCTGACAGCCAGACCTCAGTGCAAGGCGAGAACTGACCAGCTCCTGGAAGTTATCATCTGACTCTCACAGGTGTACATACATGTGCACACAGAGAAATGTGGTTTGCTTTTATTTTAAAACAAACTTTGTTAATACATCTGAAAATCAGCTTTGTGGAAACGTTCTAAGTCTTCAAGTGAACTCCAGATAATAATCTTTCTCTTGAAAAAATTGCCAGGCGTGGTGGCGCACGCCTTTAATCCCAGCACTCGGGAGGCAGAGGCAGGCGGATTTATGAGTCCAAGGCCAGCCTGGTCTACAAAGTGAGTTCCAGGATAGCCAGGGCTACACAGAGAAACCCTGTCTCAAAAACCAAAAAAAAAAAAAAAAAAATCTTTGTAAAGCTGAATGAAGTAGTTGTAAGTCCATTTACCAGTGTCTGCCCCAAATTTACTTTTTGCCAAGAAAAAACAAACCATTTCCAATCTTGATATCAAGCTCCAAAGCGTCCAGCCTTTCCTCATCTATCTTCTATCGTGGCTCATGGTCTCTCCCAAACGGATTCAAGATACCCCCACATTCTTGAATGCTTCTGGCTCTCCCTTAAAAGCAGCACCCCAGTGTTATCAGATTGCCAGCACCTGCTGGATCAGTCTATTAGGTACTGCCTTCTTGAGACCTGTTAGTGACCACAGCATTAAGCTCTCAGTGCCTGCTGACAAGCCAATGAATCTACTCTTTAGACCAGTAGCATTTAAAATTCCAAGACTCCAGTAGCTGTCTTTATTGGGTATTTGGTGGAGGTGGAGGGATAAGAGGTGGTCTTAGTTTGGGTTGTATTGCTGTGAAGAGACACCATGACCAAGGCAACTCTTTTTTTTTTTTTTTTTTTTTTTTTTGGTTTTTGAGACAGGGTTTCTCTGTAGCCCTGGCTGTCCTGGAACTCACTCTGTAGACCAGGCTGGCCTGGAACTCAGAAATCTGGCTGTCTCTGCCTCATAAGTGCTGGGATTAAAGGCATGCGTCACCACGCCCCGGCTCCAAGGCAACTCTTATAAACAAAACATTTAATCGGGGCTTACTTACAATTTCAGAGTTTTTAGTACATTATCATGGTGAGAAGCATGACAGCGTCCAGGCAAACATGGTACCAGAGGAGCTGAGAATTCTACATCTTAATCAGAAGGTATCCAGAAAGAGACTACCGTCCACAGAGGAGGGTCCCTTCCACTCTGAGCACTAGGAACCCTCAAAGCCTGCCTATATAGTGACACACTTCAGCCAACAAGGCTGCACCTATTCTACAAGGCCACATCTCCTAATAGTGCCCATTGTCAAGCATATTCAAACCACCACAGAGGTGGAACATGAAGTATGGATCTGTGTATACATGTGCATAGACTGACTATATAATTATATGTATACATATGTGTGTGTATGTATATATATATATATATATATATATATATATATATATGAATGATAGAGGTGCACGTATGTTGCAGGAATATGTGATGTAAATTGGAAAAGTAAATTGGAAATTTTTGGTTGGTTGGTTGGTTGGTTGGTTTTTCGAGACAGGGTTTCTCTGTATAGCCCTGGCTGTCCTGGAACTCACTTTGTAGACCAGGCTGACCTCGAACTCAGAAATCCACCTGTCTCTGCCTCCCAAGTGCTGGGATTAAAGGCGTGTGCCACTACCGCCCAGCAGTAAATTGGAAACTTTTACAAAGAAAGTTAGAGGTAGAGATTTCTATTAATACAGTCTCTAAGACACAAGATGAAATAATTATGAACTTCTTCATTTTAATAGTTTTCCATTAAATCAGTTAATTTTTTTAAACTTTAAATATTGTGTTCCACGTGTGTGTGTGTGTGTGTGTGTACATCACATGTGTGTATGTGAGTGTTGAAGTGTGTATGTGTGCATGGATGGATATGTAGAAGCCAGAGGACAATCGTGTGGTGTTAGTTCTTCTCTTTCACCTTTATTACAACTCTAGGAATGGGACTCAGATCATCAAGCCTGCACCTAAAGCATTTTTACCCATTTGCTGCCCACCACCACCCAATTCACTGTTTTAAAATATTGTATTTATTTTGTGTGTGTGTTCACATGCAACAGTGTGCCTGTAGAGGGCAGAGGAAAACCCCTGGGATTCCTTTCCTGTCATCATGTGGCATCATTGATGGATGGAACTCAGGTCATGAGGCTTTGGAAAGGGCTTCTACCTAATGAGCCATCTTACCATCTCTAACTTACTTAAAAAAATAAAAAGTGCAACCCAGGCTGACCTTGAGGCATGCTGAGTTGTCATCAAGTGTGACGTGTGAGTAATTGTTAGGATGGTTAGACACTGTATGTGGGAGTTATTAGGTATCCTTTGCCTTTTACATAGAATCGTTTGTGTTTTTAAATGAGGAAAACCTTTTCTGACTAGAAGAATTTAATTTTCCATTCTGTTAAAAGTCTAGGTAAATGAGTTTGCCATGTTTTTTATGTGCATTCATTATTTTCACGTTTGCCCTTTGTTGTTTCTTCTGGCTGCAATGTGTGGATAAAGACTTGTGTTCCAGAGATAGCTCAGTGAGTTAATTACCTGCTGCTCAACTGTGAGGCCTGGAAGCCCAAGTACCCACGTAAAAGCTGTGCATGCTAGACTAAGTCTGCAATCTCTTTGTTCTTACAGGGGTAAGAGGTAGATTTAGCAGAGTCCACAGAAGCTTGGAGGCCAACTAGTCTAGTCTAGTCAGCAAATGACATAGACCTTGTCTCAAATAAGTGGATAACAGCCGTGTTGTTCTCTGATCAAACGGACTTGCTCTCTGACATATGCTCATGTGTAACACACATACACACACACACACATACCACACACACACTTGAAACACTTGAAACACTTAGCCTGAGGTAGGGGTTGTGCATGTCTTTAATCCCAGCACCTGCAGAGGCAGGCAGATCTCTGATTTCCAGGCCACTCTGGTCTACATGGTGAGTTCTAAGAACAGCTAAGGCTACACTGTGAAACCTTGTCTTAAAACAACAACAAAAAAATAACAACATAAGCAGACACTTTAAGGAGAGATGGTAAAACAGTAAAATGCAGTGGCCTCCCTGAGTTGTGTTATGTCACTGTAATAAGAGGTGCATTTTCTAGAATTGGCTCCTTCTTTGTTTCTACTGTGTTTTAAATGTTTGTGTTCATGCTGAAACTTAATGCTCAATTTAACATCTAAAGGTCCCACAAGATTGGCTGTGATTAGATTAAGAGCTTCATCCTTATCGGTGGGATCAGTGCCTTATAAATTGGCTGGAGGCAAGAGAGTAGGTCTGGTTTTTACCCTTCTCCATGTGACATTTGTCTTTCTGGAGGGATGCAGTGTTCAAGAATCTCAAAGAAAATATTGTGTCCTCACCACACACTGACCCTGTCTTCACCGTGATCTTGAATTTCTCAGCAGTAGAACTTTAAGGAAAAAAAAAAAAGAAGAAAGAATTACGGTAGAGTTTTAGATATGCAGCCAAAGAACAGTTTGGGGAAAGGCAGGCTCTGTAGGGTACAGGAGCCGGGGGGGGGGGGGGCATGGAAAAGAAAACCTTTCAATCTTAAATGTTTGAATGCTGGTATATTGTTTAACCCATATAATCTCTTCTATGTGATTCTCCACTATGCAACCCCAGAACTGAATTTATAGTTGTTTTTGAGATGGACTTCAGACATATTTTCTCCTAATTTCCACCCTTGTCTTAAGTTCTGCTGGTTAGTATGCAACCCAATCCTAAATGTGTCTCTTTATCCTTATTTTTCATGAATTCTTTTAGTTATACAAAGTACACATACGTGTTTTTATTGGAGGTAGAATCATGTGCTTCCTGGACTGGCCTTGAACTTACTGTGATGACCTTGAACTAAGGATCAAACCCAGCTTCAGCATGCTGGGAAAATATTCCACCGCAAAGTCCATCTCACTGCTCTGCTACCTCCAGTTTTTCACGAGGGGCTAGCTTTCACTACCCTGGTATCACAGCCTGGATCTAATCTGAATTGGCTTTCTTTTGTTGTTTTTTGTTTTGTTTTGTTTTTTTCGAGACAGGGTTTCTCTGTATAGCCCTGGCTGCCCTGGAACTCACTTTGTAAACCAGGCTGGCCTCGAACTCAGAAATCTGCCTGCCTCTGCCTCCCGAGTGCTGGGATTAAAGGCGTGCGCCACCACGCCCGGCTGAATTGGCTTTCTTAACAGGGAACTTCAATACTGATGTTCTCTGTGTTAAGCAGTGTGAGGCATGCTGATGTTGAGATCTTACTAAGTAGGTGAGGTGCTGGTCCAAGGTAGGGTGGAGACACACTTTCCACAAAATACTTGAAACGGTCTAGTTACAATGAATCTGAAAAATGAGACTGATATCAGCTGATGTGCCAGTGACCTGGCACAAATCCCCTCCTTGTCCAACTGTCCATTCTCACTTCTACCCTTGGAAGAGTATTAGGACAGCTGTCAGCCAGCCTTGTTTTTTCATCGCTCCCCTCTCAGAAGTGACCCAAAGGCCGGCATCCACCCTGGCTTCATACCGACTGGGAGTCCTTCCCTGCTCTCTCAGCCATCCCAGCATCCACCTTGGCCCACTATCCTGAGGCTGCTGTATCCGCCTAGCTCAGTGGGGCGGCCCCAGGCTACGGGCGCCTAGCAACCAACGGTGTACCGGGCAAGCGGGGCCGCAGCTGCGAGCGCTCGCTGGCCCCGGCTGGCCCCGGCTGGCCCCGGCCTTGCTGAGCGGCGGCCGAGCTCGGAACATCGCCGGGCTGCCGGCCGCCAAGCATGCTCGCCCTGAGAGTGGTGCCAGTGCGAGAAGGCTGCCGGCTGCCCCGCCCCACCGCGGTGGACAGCCCGGAGACGCGGCTAGCCTCAGCCGAGAGCTCGCGTCCACCCACGGCCGTCGCTGGCTCCCACACTGCCCGCTGCCCCCGCTGGCCCAGACATCCTCCTTGGTGCCGTGGGTCCGGCACCTGAAGAAGCCCATCTCCTCTGTACAGCTGCGGGGACGGTGAGTGCGGGAAGCCGGGGCTCCAGGCTGGAGCCAGGAAGGGCTCTCTTCAAGAAGGGGAAACTGATGCCTTCAGAGCCACGTGGAACACTCCAAAGCTGCCCTCAAGGCGCTTCGACAGCATGGCTTGGGCATGAGGACCTAAACTGGCACCGTTTGTGGGGTCAGGTGTCAGGAAACGAGGACGAAACGCTGAATATTCTTTTCACACTTTTTAGGTTCTGTCCAAGCAAAGGACCCTTGAGTTTCCTGGACAGAGCTTTACAAGTTCACTCTGCATCTCTCCTAGAGCTTAAACCTAAGGTTGGGAGCAGAGATGTTGCCTTTCTTTCACATGGCCTTCTTTCTCCAGTCTCAACTAGATGGATCAGAACGCCCTATATTGCCAATTCTGTTTTGTATCATTTCTGATGTGCTCATATTTGTGGGTATATTTCTTATTTTCACTATAATCTAAAGGTACAAGAAAATAATTGTGCTGGTCATGTAGACTTATGTACTGGTTCTCCATACTGGTCATCTAGCCCCTTTGGAGTCATAAACACCAAGGAAACCATAGGGACATATGCAAACAACTTGGCAAACAGGCTATTGTGTTCTTTGAAACAAAAAAACCTCAGGTCTCATATTGTGTGCATATGGAATCCCTATTAGTTAAGTGTTAGAATAATATTTCATAAAACTTTTGTTGTTACACTTTAAAACACACTGTCTGTTTTTGAAATTGTGCATTGGTGCGCTTCGCTGACTCGCCCTGAGACACAGGTTTATTTTCTACCTACTTCTTTTACTTTAAAATATGCCCAGTGTTTTCTTTCTTCCACATTTTCCTCTGTTATTTTGGCCACGAGTGGTATAACCTATACATTTCTAATTGATACTGGATTCAGGTTTTGCATTTTACAAATATTTCACAACAACTAACTTTTTTTTTTTATTCATTCACTTTCCATCCCGATTGCTGTCGTAGCTCCCCAACAATGAACATTCTTACACAAAGAAACAGTTCTGTGGAATAAATCCCTTGAAACAGAACTGCTGAGTAGGCTGGGAATGGCTCAGCACGCGAAGGCTGGGCATTTGCCGCACAGATGTCTTGGCTTCGATTCCAGAACTCAGAGAGCCAGCGCTACAGGGTTGTCCTCTGACTTCCACTTGTATGCTATGGCAGATGGGTCCCCAGCCCCCTTCTCCCTTTATACAGGAAAAACGGAACCTTTGGGTCAGGTATATGCACATTAAAAGTTTTGACAGAAAATTTTCTTTTGATTTTTTTGTATTGGTTTGCATTTTCTTTTGGGGGGAGGGGTGTGAGACTGTCCATGTAGCCTTGAACTCACTATGGAGCTTGACTGACCCTCTCCCCATTACTTCCCAGTTATGAGAGCACCATTATGCAGGGTTTGAGTTACCTTTTCATCATCAGGCTGTGGTGAGAGAAACATGTTTATCATTTAAAAATAAATTATGGTTTCTGTTTGCAGGATGCTTATCACATGCTTCTCACCTCTGGACACTTAAAAGTGTCTTAAAAAATTCAGTCTGCCGGGCGTGGTGGCACACGCCTTTAATCCCAGCACTCGGGAGGCAGAGGCAGGAGGATTTCTGAGTTCGAGGCCAGCCTGGTCTACAGAGTGAATTCCAGGATAGCCAGGGCTTCACAGAGAAACCCTGTCTCGAAAAACCAAACCAAACCAAACCAAAACAAAACAAAACAAATAAATAAAAATTCAGTCTTTGTCCACTTAGAGTCAGAAGCATGGCCCTAAGATTATGTTACTATCAGAGGACAAAGTCAAGACTAAAATCTAGGTTCACTTTACTCTAGAGCTTATCTTTGTAGAGTTTGGTGCCTCATTGAACCATTGGCTGGCAATCATTTCATAGGAGTTTGAGCATAAGTTCTATTTTTAAGGATTATTTTATGAATGAGTGGTCTATCTGCATATACACCTTCGTACCAGAAGAGGGCCATCAGACCCTATTACAGATGGTTGTGAGCCACCATGTGGTTGCTGGGAATTGAACTCAGGACCTCTGGAAGAGCAGCCGGTGCTCTTAACTTCTGAGTCATCTCTCCAGCCTGAGCTACTATCTCTTAGATTTGTTCCCTTGCCTCTAAGGTGCTCTGGGTTGGCTGTCTTTCTAGACTCTCATCCTTTCTTCATCTTCATACCCAGAAGATCTTAAAGCATATTTTGGCTTTCTTCTCCTTCTCAAATCCCCCTTGCCAAACTTATAAACTTTTAGTAAAGTTTTTGGCCTTAATTTTTTATCTGGAAATAGTTCTTAACTTTTTATCTCTAGGGCAGCTACTCTCAGCTTCTACTGCTTGGTTCTGGATTGTGTCTGCCTGAGGGTGCTTTATGTACATAAAGCTACATTTGCTTTATGTAAGACAGTGTTCCTCATTGCCTGTCAACCTATGCACTAACTCAGTCTCCTTGAACACTATGTATTGCTTGCCTTGTCAGGTCCACAGCCACAGTCACCATTAAGTCCCCCTTCCTTGTCACAACTTCCTTGTCACAACCTGTTGTCCCATTCTCAGTGATATATTTTAATAACTGCTGAGCAGGGCATGACAATCATGCCTGTCACCCTGGTACCTTCGAGGCTGAGTAGGTTTATGAGTTTGTGACCATCCTGGGCTATGAAATAAGACGACTTTGTATAGGAAAAAACAAAGAAAGAAAGAAAAGAAAAAGTCAGTCACTTGTTTTAACAGTGTGCCAGCTATTGGGGCACACAGATCCCAGTATGTCACACACACACACACACACACACACACACACACACACACACTCACACACACACACCACACACACACACACACACACACACACACACCACACACACACACACACACACACACACACATACACACACACACACACACACACACTCACACACACACCACACACACACACACACACACACACACCACACACACACACACACACACACACACACCACACACACACACACACACACACACACACATACACACACACACACACATACACACACACACACACATACACACACATACACACACACACATACACACACACACACACACACACTCACACACACACACACACACACATACACACACACACACACACACATACACACACACACACACATACACACACACATACACACACACACACACACACACACTCACACACACACACACACACACACACACACACGTTTTTCTTGCTCACATTGTAACAATTCCAAGGCAGGTGTATTTATCAACAGTTGACTTTCCCAGGTTTTAGAAGAACCCAAGCTCTGCTCTAATCATTTCACTCTTGTCTAAGTTCAGTTAACATACAATAAAGAGTTTTACTAAGTACTTATCTTGTACTATCAGGTTGTATACTTTGGGCCCAATAGAATTCCATTGAAAAAGAAAAAGACAGTAGAAGAGGAAGGAGAAAACACTTTCCCATCAGATTTACTTCTCAGTACAGTTAGGACCTGGTGCATCCAGAATGTCAACATAGCTTTATGGGTAACAGTTATCAGAATGAACTCTCATTGTTTTTTTTTTTTTTTACTTAATTCCTCTTAATAGACTTTTGGTTCCTAATTATCACTATTTTATTTTGACGTTCAGCTCTTAGCATTGGCATTGTAAGTGCATACATACCTCAGTGAATATATAATCCGCTCTTTGTTATATTCACTGGACCCTTGTTCTAAACAAAGCTGAACCTGGGCTTACTTTCTCCTGTAGCTTAATACTGGGTGATCTTTTCTCGTAAAAAAAGAAAGAAAGAAAGAAGATTTGCTATCCTTGAAGATAAACATTAGTATATATCTGTGATTATTGCTTTAGAATAAATTTCTGGATGTAGAATTGCTCATTAAAAATATTTAAAATTGTGGCTGGAGAGATGGCTCAGTGGTTAAAAGACCTGGCTGTTCTTCTAGAGGACCCGAGTTTCATTCCCAGCACCCACGTTGTGGCATGCAAGCATGATTGACAGCCGTATACAGGCAAAATGTATGGAATACTATGGATATTATGGAAGTCAGAAGAAGATATTGGAGCCTCTTGAGCTATAGTAGTGAGCTGTCTCACTTGGGTGTTGGGAACCAAACGCAGGTCTTGTGAAAATGCAGCAAAAATTCTCTCTTTTTTTAAATTAGATATTTTCTTTAATTACATTTCAAATGTTATCCCCTTTCCTAGTTTTCCCCTGAAAATCCCCTATCCCCTCCCCCTCTCCCTGCCCCCCAACCCACCCACTCCCATTCCTGGTTCTGGCACGATATACTATCATCTCTCTCCAGACCCCAGCTGATAAGTATAAAATTATTTTCCTTTGTGTTTATAATTTTAAAATATATTTAAGAAATTGAATTTTGGCCGGGCAGTGGTGGCACATGCCTTTAATCCCAGCACTTGGGAGGCAGAGACAGGCGATTTCTAAGTTTGAGGCCAGCCTGGTCTACAGAGTGAGTTTCAGGACAGCCAGGGCTACACAGAGAAACCCTGTCTCAAAAGACCCAAAAAAAAAAAAAAAAAAAAAATTGAATTTTGGGTGCCCACAAAATGGCTCATTGTGTTAAAGTACCTGGTAAGAAGTCTGATGGAGTAAGTTTAATGTCCAGAATGTCAGTGGTAGAAGGAGATAACTAACTCATGATAGCTCTCTTTTGACAGTCACAAACATACAATGCTGTATGTGCATGCACACGTATAACTGTAATAAAACACTTTAAAAATAAATAGATTTTCTGAGTTATTTATGTCATTGTTTAAAAATCTATTTGGAGGCTGAGTGTGGTAGGTCACACCTTCAATTCCTGGCAGAGGTAAGCAGATATCTGTGAGTTTGAGGTCAGCTTGGTGTACAAAGGGAGTTCCAGGCAAGTGGGGGCTACATAGAGAAGCCTTATCTCAAGTGTTAGAGCCTCCCTGTGTTATGCTCATGGATTCTGTATGTCTGGTATTCTGACCCATTTGTAGAAGCAGTTTGGCAGTATTTCATGAAGTATGGGCCTCAACTGGAAGTTTTTGATTTTTAATTTTATTTTTATGTGTATGGGTATTTTATCCACGTGTGTGTCTATGCTGAAGGCCTGAGATATTGCTGAGAGTGGTAACTGAGCCAGAGGAGACAGTTCTGAGCAGCTGACACTAGAGTCAGTGTAGAGCAGAAAGTCCGTGAGGACCTGCTCTGTGAGCTGGTGCTGGACAAGCGCTGTGCCTCTCAAAGTGCAAGGGTGCACTGTGAGGGGGCTGTTTGAGAAGGTCCCAGCAAGCAGGGCGCACTGTGAGGGGGTTGTCTGAGAAGGTCCCAGCAAGCAGGGTGCACTGTGAGGGGGCTGTCTGAGAAGGTCCCAGCAAGCAGGGTGCACTGTGAGGGGGCTGTCTGAGAAGGTCCCAGCAAGCAGGGTGCACTGTGAGGGGGCCGTCTGAGAAGGTCCCAGCAAGCAGGGTGCACTGTGAGGGGGCCGTCTGAGAAGGTCCCAGCAAGCAGGGTGCACTGTGAGGGGGCTGTCTGAGAAGGTCCCAGCAAGCAGGGTGCACTGTGAGGGGGCCGTCTGAGAAGGTCCCAGCAAGCAGGGTGCACTGTGAGGGGGCCGTCTGAGAAGGTCCCAGCAAGCAGGGTGCACTGTGAGGGGGCCGTCTGAGAAGGTCCCAGCAAGCAGGGTGCACTGTGAGGGGGCCGTCTGAGAAGGTCCTAGCAAGCAGGGTGCACTGTGAGGGGGCCGTCTGAGAAGGTCCTAGCAAGCAGGGTGCACTGTGAGGGGGCTGTCTGAGAAGGTCCTAGCAAGCAGGGTGCACTGTGAGGGGGCTGTCTGAGAAGGTCCCAGCAAGCAGGGTGCACTGTGAGGGGGCCGTCTGAGAAGGTCCTAGCAAGCAGGGTGCACTGTGAGGGGGCTGTCTGAGAAGGTCCTAGCAAGCAGGGTGCACTGTGAGGGGGCCGTCTGAGAAGGTCCTAGCATGCTTCTTCCAAGGAGCTCAAAGCCCAAGAAGAGGTGGAAAGAAGTGCAGACTGGCAGAGTGAATATCTGCTCTTCCATCTCTCTCTCTCTCTCTCTCTCTCTCTCTCTCTCTGTGTGTGTGTGTGTGTGTGTTATGGAGTTTCTGAACCCAAGGAAAAGACCATAGATTCAATCCAATAATAATTAAAGGAGTTACGGATTACTACTATCAGGACAACAATCTCTAAGCCAAACTTGAGTTGGGGGCGAGGGAAGGATTTTTAAAGGCAAAACTCATGAGATCTTGAGTATCTGCAGAAGCAAGTTTTAAGCTGTTTTGCTTTACCAAGATTAGGTAGTCAAGGCAACTTGAATGTCTTCATTAACAGTTTGCAGAAGCCATAACACAACCAGTTGTGCATTTCTGTGTGGCAGGGGGTTACCGAGTCAGGGTTAAATGGCCAGAAGGGTGCCAAGATGGATGTGCATTCTTAGATTCTCCAAAACGTAATTTACTTAGGGTTCTAGAATGCTTCAACCTCCCTTCTAGCCCAGCGAGCAGAGGTAGAGGAAAATGAAGGCTTATAGGAAAAGGGGATTGTGGACCTGTTTAGAAGTAGTTCTTCGGGAGGAGGGCAATTCGACTCTTTGTTGTCCAGTCCAATAGCAAACACAGGAGTCAGTAGCAGTGACTCAGTCCAGCAGAAACTGCAAGGCTCCGCTGCATCTGCACACAGTGCTCACTGTTGTGTCAAAGTGCTCACAGCAGAAGCTGCAAGAATCAGCCAGAATTCCATGAGAAATCCTTTGGCACATTTCCCTCTACAAAGTGAAGACCAGGAAAACAGTGGAAGGCATAGCAATGCAAAAGCATCCTTTAACATCTGTGGGGTTCTACTTATACTCTTTCCAAACATCAAGGGCCCTCTCAAGTATTTGCTTCTGCAAAAACCCTCTTGGGTTCTGTTTCAGCAAAACAGCGTCCAAAAAACAAACAAACAAACAAACAAACAAACCATCATGTGATCTCTCACAAGATAACTTCCAGAAAAACATCATGTGACCTCTCACAAGACAGCTTCCAGGAAAAGTCACGTGACACAACAGTTTCCAAGGAAACCAGAAATTTCTCCTTCATGAATGTCTAGCATAAACTGGAGGGTTTTCAGCCATCATGTTTGTGCAGAGGATCTGCTTCTCAGTGTTGGATAGAGCAGAGAAACCAGTGAGAGTCAATGGATCTGGACTCACTATGAGGGAATGCAGCACCGGCTATGCCTATGTCCTTCACCCAGGCTTAGACAGGGGAGCAAACAAAGAAGGAGAGCTCTATGCATGTCATTGTTACAACGTTCTGGTTCCACTCTTGTGAGATCTACAGAGAAAGCAGGGCCCTTCTCTTTCTACATAGTGTGCACATTTGAAAATATACTTATCCCTAACCAAGAAAGAAACAGGAAAATTTACTATTAAATCCATTAGGAAATATATTTACCATTTCAACATTCTCATATGTTATATCAGTAAGGGAAGGCTCTTCCCTAAAAAGGTTTGTAAAAAGAAACTGACTCCAAAGTTATTGAAATGGATGAAATGCTGGATTAAAAACCTCAAAATAATGACTTTTTAAGACCAAGGTGGGCAGGAAAGGTGGCTCAGCAGGTAAAGGCACTTGGTACCAGGTCTGATGCCAAGAACTTGATTTCTGATGCTGAGGGAGGAGAGAATTGATCCCTAGAGTTATCCTCTGACATCCAGGCCTGTTCAGTGTGTAACCACTCACACACACACAAAGGAATAGATAAATGTAACAACTTAAAACATCAATGAATTTGGTGGAAGCTGAACTAATTAAGGAAGATAATATGATATGAGCAACAAGTTTAATAGATTTTTTTGACAAGAAAAAACATTGTTGGATATGAAATACTGGGTATGTTGAAATTAAAACTCTGGAAAGCTTTGCCAATAAAGGAAATCAAGAATGAAGAATTTTAAGGCTTGAAGAGAAGGTTCATGGGTTAAACTATTCACATAGAAATAAGAAAGTGCAGATCTGCTGGGCGGTGGTGGTGCACGCCTTTAATCCCAGCACTTGGGAAGCAGAGGCAGGTGGATTTCTGAGTTTGAGGCCATCCTGGTCTACAAAGTGAGTTCCAGGACAGCCAGGGCTACACAGAAAAACCCTGTCTTGAAAAAAAAAAAAAAGCCAACAACAACAAAAAAAACCAAACCAAAAAAACAAAATCCAAAACCAAAAAGAAAAAAGAAAAAAAGAAAAAGAAAGTGCAGACCTCTCATCTGAAGTACCTGAGAAACTGGAGCAGGAAAATCATAGGTTCAGAGCCTTTATCTGCCTACAGAGTGAGTTCAAGACTAGCCTGAGCAACTTAGCCCTGTCTCAAAATAAAAAAGCAGAGAGTAGAGAGATGGCTCAGCAATTAAGAATGTTTACTGCTCTTCCAGTGGATCCAAGTTCACTTCCCAGCACCTCTATTGAGTGGCTCACAACTTCCTGTAATTCTACTTCAGAGGAAGAAAACAACACAACCACGAATGCACAGAGAATGATAAATCTCACTAGGAAAACAGATAAGCAATCAAAAAAAAAAAGATTTAAAAAAATGATAGGAGCAGATTTGCAGTGGCAGTGCTCGTCTTTGATCTCAGCACTCAAGGCAGAAGCAGGTGGATCTCTGTGAGGTTGAGGCCAGCCTGGTCTACAAAGTAAGTTCCAGGACAGCTGGACCTATGCAGTGAAATTCTGTAATGACTTTATGTCTCTAATTAAAAAGATATAGACTGGCTAATTAGATTGAAAAACAATATCCAACTATTTGTTGCCTGTAAGAAACACATTTTACCAGCAAAGACAAACAGAAACTGAAAGAATAGAAAATAATACTCCAAACGTGGAATCTGGAAGAATTAACTGTGCTCATATTTAATAAGGCAGAATTCAAGGCAAAAATTAGACAAGACAAAGAAAATCCCTCCACATTACATTAGCACAAGGAAATCATCAGGTGGATATAAGGTGTAAATATATATGCACCAAATGTTGGTGTATACAATTTTATAAAACATTACAAAACAAAAAACTAGAACAAAACAATCAAACAAAAATTACTGGACATAAGGGACATAAAGGCCCCAGTATAATTATAGTGACTTCAACTCCCTATTTTTACATAGGTTAGTGGCCCATGAATACCCTACCCTCCAAAAAAATATTGAAGGAACTTGAGAGATGAACTATATGATAGATTAGTGGAATTAACAGACTATCAAGCGTCATCTAGCAACCGCAGCATACATATTTTTCCACATATTTTATAGAAAATTTCTCATGAATAGATCTCTGAAATTGACATTTTTAGGCCATGAAGCAAGTCTTGAGAAATTTAAAATACTTGCAATAATTATTGGCACATTATCATTAAGAAATAAATTAGAAATCAACAGCAGTATATACACGCACAGAAAATGCATGGGCATGTAGACAATGAACAATGCCTTTTTGGTATTGTGAATAGGGCATTGGACATACAAGGAGATAGGTTTAAATGCTACTGGAATCAAACTTAAAATGTAGATACAATCTATCAGCATATGTGAAACAGCAAAAGCAGCTCTGAAAAATGTGTAGATAGCTATGAGTGCCTATGTTAAAAACCCAGAGAGTTCTCAGATAGCCTGATGATGCAACTCAGGGTCTTAGAAAACCAAGAACAAACAAAACAAAACCCAGTAGAGTAAAAAGGAAGGGTACAGCTCAGAGTTGAAGTCAGTCCAATAGAGGCCAGAAGAACAATATGAAGAAGCAGGAAGACAAGGAGCTGGTTCTGTGCACAGGCTAATAAGACTGAGAAACCCTTAGCCTAACCAGCCAAAAGAAGATATAAATTGACAGGGATAAAAAAATGAGATATTATAACACTGGAGACATCAGAAACTTAGGAGGCATATACCAGGAATTCTTCCATAAACTTAAATACAACTATCAAAGGGTCCACCTGCCAGGGTTGGCTGGACTTTGGGATTGACTTCACTGGGGTAACAGTGAATAAAGAAACAGAGATGGGTAAAGAATGTTGGGGTTGGGTGGTTTGGGGCTGTGAGATGGCTTAGTAGATAAAAGTGCCCGATGACCTAAATATGAAATCGGAGTTCCACAAAGAGGAAGGAGAGAAGCACTTTCCACCAAGTGCTCTCTGACCTCCACATGTATGTGGAACATGCATTTTTGTTGTCCTCTAGGTTTCCTTGGATTTTTTAAGACAGGGTTTCTCTGTGTAGCCCTGGCTGTCCTGGAACTCACTCTGTAGACCAGGCTGGCCTTGAGCTCATAGACACAGGCCCATGTCTACTTCAGAAGTGCTGAGATTAAAGGTGTGTACCACCAAGCCTGGGTAGTTTTTTGTTTATTATATCAATGCATTCCTGAAGTTGTATTCGCTTGCAAATGCAGAGTATTATTTTTAAATTTCCTTTTCTTCTTTATTAAAAAGAAGAAGAAGAAGAAGAAGAAGAAGAAGAAGAAGAAGAAGAAGAAGAAGAAGAAGAAGAAGAAGAAAGAAGAAAGAAGAAGAGGAAGAAGAAGAAGTGGCTTTTCTAGACAGTCTCATAGAGCCCAGGCTGACCTCAAACCTGCTTCATAGACATGAGTGATCTTAAAGTTCTCATTCTACTTCCATGTTAGTGCTGGATTACAGCAGACATCATATGGACAGAGTCTCTCTTTGTAGCCCTTGCTCTCTGAGAATGTATTATGTAGCCGAGTATGGCTTCGAGCTTACCAGCTTGCGGCTGTCTTCTGAGTGCTGGGGTTAAAGATATTCACCACAATGTCTGGCTCTCAAAGGTGGACTTTTAAACAAACTTTTATCATCAGAAATTTTAAGAATAGATATAAATCTAGAGGTTAGAGTCTTCATGTATTTATTGTAAAGATGTTCTAGGAAAACCCAGTTTTAAGAACGTTGTTTTCTGACACAGCAGGACAAAATGCTTGAGGAAGACATTGTAGTCTGAGGTGTTCAGAAGTCCATTTGTGTGCCCTCATTTTCCCACTCTCACCGGCAAGCAGTGTTGTCTCTGCCACTCACTCCTGTCCTGGGGCTGTTGAAAGGCTGGCTTGAAGCTGAAAGTTATCCAGTCATCTCTACTGCTATAGATAAAAGAAGTTCTTAGAATGGAGTCTGGATTGTGATTCTAAGAGTCTTTTTTTTTTTTTTTTTTTTGAGCCAGGATCTCACTTTGTCCTTCCGGCTGTCCAGGAACTCACTGTGTGGGCCAGGCTAGCCTTGAACTCACAGAACTCAGCCTGTCTGTCTCCTGTGCTGGGACTGAAGGTGTGTACTACCATGCCTGGCTAACAAAGTCTTTTTTGAAGAATCTGGAAATTCGCACTTCGTGTTTGGTTTTGAGATCATTTTCATGGTCATTGTTGTCTATAGAGTGGTTTTGTTTGGTGTTGTAATCTTTAGCCACAAATCCTGTGGCATCAAAAGCACTTAAGGGGTTGTGTTCAGGGATATCAAAGTGGTGGTGGTGGGCTGTGTCTTTCTGTTATCCCAGCTCTGGGTTGGTGGAGGCCTGCAGGTCAGAAGTCCAAGGCCAGATTTGGCGAGTTCCTTTAGCCTAGGTTACTTGAGACACTGTCTCAAAACACTAACCAAATGAAAGGTTTGTTAAAATGCTTAAAACATAATAAATTTTATTCTTAAAACTCTCTAGCTTTAAAAAATCTCAATAATATGGTGGACATGGTGCCACATGCCTTTAGTCTTAGCACTTCAAGGCAGAGGTAGGCATATCTCTGTGAGTTCAAGGCCAGCCTGGTCTACATAGTAAGTCCCAGGTTAGTCAAGGGCTATCTAGTGAGACTTTCAGTGACAAAATAAGACCCCACGAATCCATATGTCCATATTGCAGTAAATGTGTGTTAATGTCTAGCCTTCCCCGGGGATATGAGAGGATATTTACAAGAAGTGCCTGTGTTCTTCCCTTTCCCACACTGGAGCAGTGTCTCCTTCTCATCCGGGCTATTGAAAGAAGAGAAAATGTCAATGCTATCTCCTGAGATCAAATTTGAGACTTCTAATGCCACCAGAAGCAACCTGGACAACTGCTTTCTGTTTGAGAGCAGTTGGAGGAAGGCAGTTTTGGAAACACAGAAGATGAGGAAAGGTAACTCCATTTCAGTTCTTATTCTTTTGGAGGAACATAAGTGCCGTGCATGGGCTTGACAGATGTATTTTTCCCTTAAGCAGTCCAGACATTGTGTAACTCATATGACATTTACACTGGGCTAGTGGTATATGAACTTTACAGAAAGGAGAGATGGGAGGGAGTTAAGATTAATATTCTGTGAGCAATGAAAACACATTTTATTTATTGACTTATAATTTTGAATTGATTTGTTTATTATATTTTTAAATTGTTTTTGAGACAGTCTCACTATGTGGTCCTGACTGGCCTGAAACTTGCCATATAGCCTGGGCTCATTATTTTTTTCCCAACAGGTTTTACATACCTCAGGCTAACCTTGAATTCATCCTGTAGTCTAGGCTGGTCCCTTAATTCCTGATCTTCCTGCCTCCACCTTCCAAGTGCTATATTACAGGCTTGTGTCACTATGACCTTTCAAGCTTTTAGCCTCTTTCCACTTAATGCCTTTGTTTTTATTACTTGTTTTGTTTTGTTTTTGGTTTTTCGAGACAGGGTTTCTCTGTATAGCCCTAGCTGTCCTGGAACTCACTTTGTAGACCAGGCTGGCCTTGAACTCAGAAATCTGCCTGTCTCTGCCTCCCAAGTGCTGGGATTAAAGGCGTGTGTCACCACGCCCAGCTTGCAGCATGCATTCTTAACCTCTGGGCTATCTCTCCAGCCTCTGCTTTGACTTCTTAACTAGGGGCTGATGAAAGGACTCAGCCAGTAAAACACAGGAAAGTTCAAGTCCAGAAAATATGAAAAGGTCAGTAGGCATGGCGGCCCTCCTTAATCCATCATAGGAGGAAAGAGAAAGGTAAAATGTTAGCCAAGCTAGCTTAACTTGACGACTCTGGGTTCTGCTTTAATGAAATTGATAAAGGGACCCAAAGTAAATAGTGGGCTTCCACATGTACACACACTGGCACAGACACACATATACAAGTGTACATACATGATCACAAAGAGACACACATATGCACACACACAGACCACAAACACATGCACACATACATATAGATACATACACAGATACAGAGACACACACATGTATATACCATACACACACATAGAGACACACATGCACAGTCACATGCATACACACACACACACACACACACACACACACACACACACACACACATGCCACACAGGCACTAAAAGATAACTAAACTTGAAGTGGAGCATAATGGAGTACACTTGTGATTCAGCTTTTGGGAGGCAGGAAAATTGTTGCAAGTTCAAGCCCAGCTTGAGCTACATAGAAGCTTTGTCTCAATTAAAACCCAAAAGGACCAAACCAAACCAAACACTTGCACCATGCACCCCCCCCCCCAAAAAAAAAGGGTAGACAAAATGTGAAGTCAACAGGAACTTAATGTTGGTGTTTACAGAGTTGCTTTGAATTTTGTGGAGAGAAAATTCAAATCAATGCCAAGGGTACGATTTTAGCGGATTGTGTCATTTCTGCTTTGTGACTATTTACACAAATGTAGGATGGATTCACTGCGAGCAGTGCAGAAGTCTTGAAAGTGACTTTTATCTACACATGGTGCTAATGTTCTGGGAAGTGTGAATAAAATAGGGAACTTGGCAGGACCGCAGGCAGGGCTTCTTCCTTTGTCCCTGCTGCTCTTGCTCTCGGTTTGTCAGGGAAAGCAGCTGGGCTTCTAGGGATGGAATCTAGGGTCTCGCACATTCTGGGAGATCCCTCTGTTACAGCGTTACTTTCCAGTCCCTTTGAGTCTTTTATTTTCAGACCCAATGTCACTAAATTGCCCAGGTTGGCCTTGAACTTGCTTATATCTTGGACTGGTAGTTAATTTATGGTTCTCCTACCTTAGCTTCCTAAACACTGGCATTACAGGCCTGATGCACCATAGCCCACTCTCCTTGTCTCACTAATAATAATAATCCGCCCCCCCAAGTCTACTCCTCCCTGTGGTCAATATGGCCAAGTTTGAAATTCATTCTCTTGAGAGTGACAAGTACTTTAATTTCTTTCATTGCTAGTTGATTTGCTTTGTGGTACTTTGTGTGTGGTAGAAGAATTTTGTGTTTAACCAAGATGATTATATGATTTTTTTTTTAATCACAACACACAATAGCATTTGGTCTAGAAGAGCCCAAGGAATGTCTCAAAATGCCGTATTTACCAGAATTGTCAAAGAGCTCAAGTTCATCTTCACTAGAGGCTCACAAGCGCCTGCTGCACACGGACGCTGAGATCCCTCCCATCAGGTAGGTGACCTGGTTTTGGCTCCCTTTTGTTAAATATTTGTTTGTAAGTAAAGATGCTGAAGGCTTTCAGGGCTAATAATTCTGATTCTTGCTTATTGAGTCTTTTCATATAGGATTGAATTTTTATTATTTTGTTTTATTTTGTTTTGTTTTATTTTATTTTATTTTATTTTATTTTATTTTTGTTAGTTAGCCGTTTCATTAAAGTTGATGAATTAGGCACTTTTCTGTCTTTTCAGTGCTATTGTCAGAAAGGATTCAAGGACCCCCCCCCCCTTTTCCTTTTAAGTATATTGGTTGTCTGAGACTAGTTCAAATGCATAGGAGCATCAGAGGGGTTATTCACAACATGCAGGTTTTGGAACACTGTAGATGAGGCTGAGGGACTAATGAAACCTTGCTCTATCAGGAAGGAGAGGTCTAGCCAGTCACCTACCCTTGTACATTGCCAATAAAAGCCTTTCATGGCTCAAGAGCTGGGCCTGTAGCTCAGGGGCACAATGCTTGTAAAGGCCTCTAGGCCCTGAGTTCCATCTGGAAAAAAAAATCCTAGCTATATGTGCATATCTGTAATTTCAGTACTTAGAAACCTGAGGCAGGAGGATTTCTAGTTCAGGGCTAGCCTAGGTTACATAAAGAGGCCCTGTTCCCCTAAAAACGAGAACCCTACTTTTCTAGTATATCTCTGACATCAATGAATCAATGAATACTTCTTTCCAAATAAAAGAAAACATCTTTCTACAAAGAAATTGCTAGTGTCAAACTCTAGCGCTCTTGGAGGCTAAGGTAGGTTTGCTGTGAGTTTAAGGCCATCCTGGATCACAGCATGAGCTTAAAGTCTAGCTTGAGCTACATAGCAAGCTCTTGTGTCAGGAAGCAAAACAAACAAACAAACAAACAAAGCAAAGGAACCAACCAAAGAAACAAAAACCACCCTACAGTCTAGAGAGGTGGCTCAGAGGTTCCAGCAACCTGAGTTTGATTCCTAGCCCCACCTTAGACAGTTTACATGGCTGCCTGTGACTCCAGCTCCAGGGGATCAGATACTTCTGGTCTCTGTGCACACACACACACACACACACACACACACACAATTAAAAATATATATATATTAAAAATCAGAAGTAAGCTGGGCGTGGTGTCAAGTGCCTTTAATCCCAGAACTCAGGAGGGAGAGGCAGGCAGATCTCTGTGAGTTCAAGGCCAGCCTGTTCTACAGAGTGAGTCCAGGAAACCAGTGCTGGTTACACTGAGAAACCCTGTCTTCAAAAACCAAAAACCAACCAACCAACAAAACAAACATAAAACAAAACAGGGATGTGTGGGTTAGTAAAACAGCCTCACACTCTTCCGGACTTCTGCTTCATTAATTCACCATTGAACATGAGTGTCCTAGTTATTGGCATGGTGGGGGCAGGGGGTAAAGTTTTTCATTTTACACTTTCAGGCCATGATTCTTCATTGATGGAACTCAGGGCAGAAACTCAAGGCAGGAACGTGAAGCAGAAATCATGCAGGAGCCCTGCTTACTGGCTAGCTCTCTACCTTACATTCTCCTACTTTTCCTTTAAAACATTTTATTTTATGTGTCAGTGTGTTTTGCCTTTATGTATATATGTGTACTACATGCAGGTCTTCCGTCCTCAGAGTCCAGGAGAGGGGGTTGGAAGCCTTGCACTGGAGTTACAGATGATTGTGAGTCACAGTGGGTGCTAAGAACTGTACCCAGGTTCTCTGGAAGAGGAGGCAGTACTCTTAACCTCTTAGGTATCTCCTCCTGTACCTCTCTGATACAGGCCAGGGCTACCTGTCTAGGATTGGTACCATTCACAGCTAGCTCTGCCCTTCTCTCTTAATTAGCAATTAAGAGAATGTTCAACAGATACATAATACAGGCTAACCTGATGAGGAAGTCCTTCAGTTAGGGTTTGGCCATCTTATATAAAAAAGAAACATTATGTGAGTTATAACTTTTTTAAAGGAGATGTAGATATATAGATATATATATATCTGGGTGAGTTGGTTTTGTTTTTGTTTTTGTGCTAGGTTATAGGCATGAACCAGTAAGCTTTCCAGATTTACATTTTTGTATGATCTTCATACTACAATGAACTTTAAAGTCATTTACCCACAGGGTGCATACAAGCCTGTACTGGTTTGGAACTCATGCTGTAGATGAAGTGGCCTTGAACTACCTCTGTCTCCTGAGCACTGGGATTAACTATATTCACCACTGTTTGCTTTTGTGCTGTTGGAGATTGAGGTCAGGGTTCTGTGAATGCTGTGCTAGTAATTACCACTGAGCCACATTCCCAGCCCTAGCTTTATTATTTAGTTCGAGACAGTCTCATGTAGCCCAGGCTAGCCTCTAACCACAATATAGCAGAACAGTAAGTGAACTCCTGGTCTTCTGTCAAGTTCTATAGGCATGTGGATTACACTTTTTTTTTTTTTTTTGGTTTTCTGAGACAGGGTTTCTCTGTGTAGCCCTGGCTGTCATGGAACTCACTCTGTAGACCAGGCTGGCCTTGAACTCAGAAATCTGCCTGCCTCCCAAGTGCCGCGGTTAAAGGCGTGTGCTACCACACCAGGCCCGAAAAATTTATTTTATGTGCATGAATGTTTTCTGTGACAAATGTATGTACACCACATGCAAGATTAGTGCCAGAAGGTGGAGTCACATTTCCTGGAATTGGAGTTACAGAGAGTTGTGAGTAGCCATGTGTGTGCTGGGAACCAAACCCAGGCCCCCTTGCAATACCAGAAAATGCTCTTGACTGACGGACTACTCTTCAGGCCTCAGCTTTATTTCTAATAGGATTGCTGCTAAGTACTCTTGATATTAATGGTGAAAAAGTAAGTATATAACTAGAACATATTAATTAAAAGTCAGCCAGTCTTACTCATGTGCATGTGAGTTCAGGTGCCCAGGGAAGCCAGAAGTGTTGGCAGTACCCAATGTAAATGGGGAGAAAACACTATTGGTTTCTAACTGTTGAGCCATCTCTGCAGCCTCTCATTCTGCTGTTTAAGACTTAATATTGGCCAGGCATTGTGGAACACACCTTTAATCCCAGCATATGGGAGACAGAGGTAAGCAGATGTCTGTGAGTTCAAGTTCAGCCTGGTCTACAAAGTGAGTTCCAGGCCAGCAAGGGTTGCTTAGTGAGACTCTGTCTCAGCAAAACAAAATAAACCAAATCCACCATCACCACAGCAACAAAAATTCCAAACCCAGTGACCCCCCAAGCCCCTGAAGTGGCCACTGACCATGTCATGTGATCTTTATTTTACATTGTCTTGCTAACTACATTATTGTGCACATATTGTTCTGAGGCCTGCCCAACTATGTCCTATTTCAGACTTTTAAGTTCCGGTGACATCACAAGGAAGACATTCTACCTATAGACTTTGTCAGCACTTAAAATATTTTCTAAAGACAGATTTCCCAGCATTAAAGTATAAAGAGTAGGCTGGGGATCCAGCACTGTTGATAGAATGTTTGCCTAACACACATGAAGTCCTCAGACATCCAGTAGTGCACAAACTGGATGTGGTAGAGCATCCTGTTATCCAAGCCCTCCGGAGGTAGAGGCAGGGGTCAGAGGTTCAAGGCCATCCTCAGTTATATAGTTATATGGTTATGGAAATTAATCTCAAAAAGAAAAGGCAGAAATCAAGATAGTAAAAGAGAAATGGTGAGTTGCTGGTGGGGCAAATGTGTTAGAGAGGCAGGATGGTAAGTAAGTGTGCAGAGAGAGGAGGAACCCTTTGTCAGAGAGGCAGGATGGTAAGTGTGCAGAGAGAGGGGGAACCCTTTGTCAGAGAGGCAGGATGGTAAGTGTGCAGAGAGAGGGGGAACCCTTTGTCAGAGAGGCAGGATGGTAAGTGTGCAGAGAGAGGGGGAACCCTTTGTCAGAGAGGCAGGATAGTAAGTGTGCAGAGAGAGGGGGGAACCCTTTGTCAGAGAGGCAGGATGGTAAGTGTGCAGAGAGAGGGGGAACCCTTTGTCAGAGAGGCAGGATGATAGTGTGCAGAGAGAGGGGGAACCCTTTGTCAGAGAGGCAGGATGGTAAGTGTGCAGAGAGAGGAGGAACCCTTTGTCAGAGAGGCAGGATGGTAAGTAAGTGTGCAGAGAGGGGGAACCCTTTGTCAGAGAGGCAGGATGGTAAGTGTGCAGAGAGAAGAGGAATCCTTTGTCAGAGAGGCAGGATGGTAAGTGTGCAGAGAGAGGGGAGGAACCCTTTGTCAGAGAGGCAGGATGGTAAGTGTGCAGAGAGAGGAGGAACCCTTTGTCAGAGAGGCAGGATGGTAAGTGTGCAGAGAGAGGGAGAACCCTTTGTCAGAGAGGCAGGATGGTAAGTGTGCAGAGAGGGGAGGAACCCTTTGTCAGAGAGGCAGGATGGTAAGTGTGCAGAGAGAGGAGGAACCCTTTGTCAGAGAGGCAGGATGGTAAGTGTGCAGAGAGAGAGGGGGAATCCTTTGTCAGAGAGGCAACATGGTAAGTGTGCAGAGAGAGGGGGAACCCTTTGTCAGAGAGGCAGGATGGTAAGTGTGCAGAGAGAGGGGGAACCCTTTGTCAGAGAGGCAGGATGATAGTGTGCAGAGAGAGGGGGAACCCTTTGTCAGAGAGGCAGGATGGTAAGTGTGCAGAGAGAAGAGGAACCCTTTGTCAGAGAGGCAGGATGGTAAGTAAGTGTGCAGAGAGGGGGAACCCTTTGTCAGAGAGGCAGGATGGTAAGTGTGCAGAGAGAAGAGGAATCCTTTGTCAGAGAGGCAGGATGGTAAGTGTGCAGAGAGAGGGGAGGAACCCTTTGTCAGAGAGGCAGGATGGTAAGTGTGCAGAGAGAGGAGGAACCCTTTGTCAGAGAGGCAGGATGGTAAGTGTGCAGAGAGAGGGAGAACCCTTTGTCAGAGAGGCAGGATGGTAAGTGTGCAGAGAGAGGGGGAACCCTTTGTCAGAGAGGCAGGATGGTAAGTGTGCAGAGAGAGGAGGAACCCTTTGTCAGAGAGGCAGGATGGTAAGTGTGCAGAGAGAGAGGGGGAATCCTTTGTCAGAGAGGCAACATGGTAAGTGTGCAGAGAGAGGGGGAACCCTTTGTCAGAGAGGCAGGATGGTAAGTGTGCAGAGAGAGGGGGAACCCTTTGTCAGAGAGGCAGGATGGTAAGTGTGCAGAGAGAGGAGGAACCCTTTGTCAGAGAGGCAGGATGGTAAGTGTGCAGAGAGGGGAGGAACCCTTTGTCAGAGAGGCAGGATGGTAAGTGTGCAGAGAGAGGAGGAACCCTTTGTCAGAGAGGCAGGATGGTAAGTAAGTGTGCAGAGAGGGGGAACCCTTTGTCAGAGAGGCAGGATGGTAATTAAGTGTGCAGAGAGAGGGGGTACCCTTTGTCAGAGAGGCAGGATGGTAAGTGTGCAGAGAGAGGAGGAACCCTTTGTCAGAGAGGCAGGATGGTAAGTGTGCAGAGAGGGGAGGAACCCTTTGTCAGAGAGGCAGGATGGTAAGTGTGCAGAGAGAAGAGGAACCCTTTGTCAGAAGGGCAGGATGGTAAGTGTGTAGAGAGAGGAGGAACCTTTTGTCAGAGAGGCAGGATGGTAAGTGTGCAGAGAGAGGGGGAACCCTTTGTCAGAGAGGCAAGATGGTAAGTGTGCAGAGAGAGGGGGAACCCTTTGTCAGAGAGGCAGGATGGTAAGTGTGCAGAGAGAGGAGAAACCCTTTGTCAGAGAGGCAGGATGGTAAGTGTGCAGAGAGAAGGGGAACCCTTTGTCAGAGAGGCAGGATGGTAAGTGTGCAGAGAGAGGGAGAACCCTTTGTCAGAGAGGCAGGATGGTAAGTGTGCAGAGAGGGGAGGAACCCTTTGTCAGAGAGGCAGGATGGTAAGTGTGCAGAGAGAGGAGGAACCCTTTGTCAGAGAGGCAGGATGGTAAGTGTGCAGAGAGAGAGGGGGAATCCTTTGTCAGAGAGGCAACATGGTAAGTGTGCAGAGAGAGGGGGAACCCTTTGTCAGAGAGGCAGGATGGTAAGTGTGCAGAGAGAGGGGGAACCCTTTGTCAGAGAGGCAGGATGGTAAGTGTGCAGAGAGAGGAGGAACCCTTTGTCAGAGAGGCAGGATGGTAAGTGTGCAGAGAGAGGGGGAACCCTTTGTCAGAGAGGCAAGATGGTAAGTGTGCAGAGAGAGGGGGAACCCTTTGTCAGAGAGGCAGGATGGTAAGTGTGCAGAGAGAGGAGAAACCCTTTGTCAGAGAGGCAGGATGGTAAGTGTGCAGAGAGAAGGGGAACCCTTTGTCAGAGAGGCAGGATGGTAAGTGTGCAGAGAGAGGGAGAACCCTTTGTCAGAGAGGCAGGATGGTAAGTGTGCAGAGAGGGGAGGAACCCTTTGTCAGAGAGGCAGGATGGTAAGTGTGCAGAGAGAGGAGGAACCCTTTGTCAGAGAGGCAGGATGGTAAGTGTGCAGAGAGAGAGGGGGAATCCTTTGTCAGAGAGGCAACATGGTAAGTGTGCAGAGAGAGGGGGAACCCTTTGTCAGAGAGGCAGGATGGTAAGTGTGCAGAGAGAGGGGGAACCCTTTGTCAGAGAGGCAGGATGGTAAGTGTGCAGAGAGAGGAGGAACCCTTTGTCAGAGAGGCAGGATGGTAAGTGTGCAGAGAGGGGAGGAACCCTTTGTCAGAGAGGCAGGATGGTAAGTGTGCAGAGAGAGGAGGAACCCTTTGTCAGAGAGGCAGGATGGTAAGTAAGTGTGCAGAGAGGGGGAACCCTTTGTCAGAGAGGCAGGATGGTAATTAAGTGTGCAGAGAGAGGGGGTACCCTTTGTCAGAGAGGCAGGATGGTAAGTGTGCAGAGAGAGGAGGAACCCTTTGTCAGAGAGGCAGGATGGTAAGTGTGCAGAGAGGGGAGGAACCCTTTGTCAGAGAGGCAGGATGGTAAGTGTGCAGAGAGAAGAGGAACCCTTTGTCAGAGAGGCAGGATGGTAAGTGTGTAGAGAGAGGAGGAACCTTTTGTCAGAGAGGCAGGATGGTAAGTGTGCAGAGAGAGGGGGAACCCTTTGTCAGAGAGGCAAGATGGTAAGTGTGCAGAGAGAGGGGGAACCCTTTGTCAGAGAGGCAGGATGGTAAGTGTGCAGAGAGAGGAGAAACCCTTTGTCAGAGAGGCAGGATGGTAAGTGTGCAGAGAGAAGGGGAACCCTTTGTCAGAGAGGCAGGATGGAAAGTGTGCAGAGAGAAGGGGAACCCTTTGTCAGAGAGGCAGGATGGTAAGTGTGCAGAGAGAGGAGAAACCCTTTGTCAGAGAGGCAGGATGGTAAGTGTGCAGAGAGAAGGGGAACCCTTTGTCAGAGAGGCAGGATGGTAAGTGTGCAGAGAGAAGGGGAACCCTTTGTCAGAGAGGCAGGATGGTAAGTGTGCAGAGAGAGAGGAGAAACCCTTTGTCAGAGAGGCAGGATGGTAAGTGTGCAGAGAGGGGGAACCCTTTGTCAGAGAGGCAGGATGGTAAGTGTGCAGAGAGGGGAGGAACCCTTTGTCAGAGAGGCAGGATGGTAAGTGTGCAGAGAGGGGGAACCCTTTGTCAGAGAGGCAGGATGGTAAGTGTGCAGAGAGAGGAGGAACCCTTTGTCAGAGAGGCAGGATGGTAAGTGTGCAGAGAGGGGAGGAACCCTTTGTCAGAGAGGCAGGATGGTAAGTGTGCAGAGAGAAGAGGAACCCTTTGTCAGAGAGGCAGGATGGTAAGTGTGTAGAGAGAGGAGGAACCTTTTGTCAGAGAGGCAGGATGGTAAGTGTGCAGAGAGAGGGGGAACCCTTTGTCAGAGAGGCAAGATGGTAAGTGTGCAGAGAGAGGGGGAACCCTTTGTCAGAGAGGCAGGATGGTAAGTGTGCAGAGAGAGGAGAAACCCTTTGTCAGAGAGGCAGGATGGTAAGTGTGCAGAGAGAAGGGGAACCCTTTGTCAGAGAGGCAGGATGGTAAGTGTGCAGAGAGAAGGGGAACCCTTTGTCAGAGAGGCAGGATGGTAAGTGTGCAGAGAGAGGAGGAACCCTTTGTCAGAGAGGCAGGATGGTAAGTGTGCAGAGAGAGGAGGAACCCTTTGTCAGAGAGGCAGGATGGTAAGTGTGCAGAGACAGGAGAAACCCTTTGAAGCATGGACTGACTCCAGGCCTGCTGAGGAGCACTTATATTATTTCTAAGACACCAGTGTCCATGATGCTCTGCTGTCGTGTGCAGGCACATCCGTTTGTTGGGGTGCACACAAGAATATGTATGGTATCCTAGGGCAACAGAGTTTCTACCAGTCTCATCTAGACTTGTTATCCTTCCCCCAACAGGTGTTCAGTCTAAATGAACCAGAAGTCTGGGAAACAGCCATGACTTAACCCTTCTACTTCTGAGCTTTGACCTTTCTGTCTCTTCCTTACTTCAACTGTCTTTGTTTTTCATTCGTTATCTGGCTGTCTGGGAAATCACTTCTTGGCATTTTACACTGACAGCCGTGAATTTGCTTCTTGGTGAGGGATAATCTGAGCACATCTGTTCACACTCCGGCTAGCACCTTCCTTTATGAAGTGGAATGACAGGGGCTAGGTGAGGTAATGTTTTGAGCAGGTAGGCAAATGTGGTGTTTTCCCTTGTCTTTGGTTGAAGGGCTTTCATTGCAGCCATTCCAGTGAGAACATATCAAGTTGCTTTCAAGGGTTTTATTACCCTATGCATATTGCACACTGTTCTGTGAAAAAACAATCTTGGCAAAGCAGGGACGTACTCTTGTTTATTTGTCTGTGCACAACTCTTTACCTCTTTTAATCCTGAATATTTGATTCTAAAACTCTGGTAAATATCTAATCTTTTCTCAAATTTTTTACATGCGGATGAGAAGTTTCCAGTGAATCTCACAACACACAAGGAATGTAACTAATAATACCATTGTAGATGTAAAGACTTAAGTTTACTGTAGTTATATGAAATGTGGAATCCTTACGGTGGATCACCTTACCCATTTCTCCTAATAATTTGTAATGCTGATGTACAAGAGTTTATTATAGGAAAACATCAGATCACCGTGACTGATAGTGTAGAAATATGGGATCCAGGCACCTCACATGACATGCAGGCATGCTAGTGTGCCTTCTTCAGGTCTGCTTCTGTCACAACTGCGTAAACTTATCTCGAAGGCCTATGTCTTAGTCAATGCTTAGCTACTGGTGATGTGCATTCGGTAAGTCTACCGTTGGGTTGGTTCATTTCCACTTCTGATGGGGTTGATATGAAAGAGTTAGTTCTCTTCTGTATACTTACTTTTTAAAAAGATCTATTTATTTATTTTATTTTTATGAGTACATTGTAGCTATCTTCAGACACACACCAGAAGAGAACATCAGATCCCATTACAGATGGTTGTGAGCCACCATGTGGTTGCTGGGAATTGAATTTAGGACCCCTGGAAGAACAGTCAATCCTCTTAACCACTCAGCCATATCTCCAGCCCCTGTACCCTTATTTTTATCCTTATGTGACATTTAGCAAGGTGAGTTTTGGTAGAACACATCCGGTGCTTACCAGACGCAAGAGCATAGAGGCATGTCCCCAGAACAGGACCAAACCAAGCAAAACAGAACATAGAAAGCCGAGGGAGCATTGCTGAGCCTATGATGTTTGCCTTTTGTTGCATTCTTCAAAGTGACAGGCTCAGGGTTGATACATGTCATTTTGTGACCACCTGTAATCTTTAGGATAAAGAAGACCAAGGAGTCGTGCAGTATGGCAGCATTTCAGGAGAAGTCAAAAGGTATGGTACTGTTTCACTGCTTTCTCCCCTGACTTAAATGTCTCAAAGAAGGTTTTACTATGTAGCAAGAATGGCTTCAAGCTCCCAGTAATCCCCTGCCCCAGACTTCTGTGAACTGCCATTATGTGTCCAAGCCCCATATTTAGCTTGTTAATGTTTTGGCTGAGCTCTGCTTAGTTGGTAAATTTGATGAGTCTGAGCTTCATTACACACTCTTCTGTCCTCTTAGGACCAAGGCCAGGCCTCCAGCATAGCTCATGTGCGCACCTTAGAAGCCTTGCAACTGGCCTCCTTAGCTTAAATCTCTGCATGCAGTCTTCGCCTCTACACACACTACTGCCTATTCAAAGAGGCTCCTCCTCGCCAGTACAGACTGAAATGTGAATTTAGCACTGAACCCTTTACAACGCTTTCCAGTGTTCCTTTCTATCCTCCTTTTAAAAAATATTATTTTATGTGTATGGTGCCTTTGCTCACATGCATGTTTGTGTTGCAGTACTATGCACCATGTGTGTTTAGTACACTCAATGGCCAGAAGAGGGCATTAGATCCGCTGGAACTGGAGTTACAGACAAGTTGTGAGTTTCCATGTGGTTGCTAGGAATCAACCTGGGACCTCTGGAAGAACAGCCAGGACTCTAGACTGATGCAGCCTCCTCCTCTTCCTCTTCTTCTTCTTCCTCCTCTCCTCTTCCACCTTCTTCATTTTAAGATTTTTTTTATTTGTCTATCTTATGTATAATGCTGAATGTACATCTGCACACCAGAAGACAGACAATTGTGAACTACCATGTGGGTGTTGGGAATTGAACTCAGGATATTCAGAGGAGCAGTGAAAGAGTGCTTTTAACCACGAAGCTATCTCTCCAGTCCCAGCCTCTCATTCTTTTTTTTGTTTGTTTGTTTTGTTTTGTTTTTCGAGACAAGGTTTCTCTGTATAGCCCTGGCTGTCCTGGAACTCACTTTGTAGACCAGGCTGGCCTCGAACTCAAAAATCCACCTGCCATCGCTTCTCGGCCTTTTGGCTAAGATCAAGTGTAGAAATCCACCTGCCTCTGCCTCCCGAGTGCTGGGATTAAAGGCGTACGCCACCACGCCTGGCAGCAGCCTCTCATTCTTATCTTCTAATTTTTTAAAAATGAAGTCTATGTACTGAACACATTTCATTATAGTACCTACCTATCTGTTTCTATTCCTGCACAAACATCATGACCAAGAAGCAGATTGGGGAGTGTCTTAGTTAGGGTTTTACTGCTGTGAACAGACACCATGACCAAGGCAAGTCTTATAAAAAACATTTACTTGGGGCTGGCTTACAGGTTCAGAGGTTCAGTCCATTATCATCAAGGTGGGAGCATGGCAGCATCCAGGCAGGCATGGTGCAGGAGGGGCTGAGAGTTCTACATCTTCATCCAAAGGCTGCTAGTGGAAGACTGACTTCCAGGCAACTAGGGTGAGGATCTTATGCCCACACCCACAGTGACACACCTAATCTAACCAGGTCACACCTATTCCAACAGGGCCACAACCTCCAAATGGTGCCACTCCCTGGTACAAGAGTACACAAACCATCATGGGGAGGAAGGGGTTTATTCAGCTTACAGTTCCACACTGCTGGTCATCACCAAAGGAAGTCAGGACTGGAACTCAAGCAGGGCAGGAAGCAGGAGCTGATGCAGAAGCCATGGCGGGATGTTTTTTACTGGCTTCTTCCCCTGGCTTGCTCAGCTTGCTTTCTTATAGAACCCAAGACTACCACCCCAGAGATGGTCCCACCCACAAGGGGCCCTCCCTGCTTGATCACTAATTGAGAAAATGCCTAACAGTTGGATCTCATGGAGGCATTTCCCCAACTGAAGCTCCTTTCTCTGTGATAACTCCAGCCTGTGTCAAGCTGACACACAAAATCAGCCTGTACACTACCTATATTGCAAATGTTTAGAGCTCCAAACTGCTTATCAAGTCAGTTTCTTTTCCAAGCACCATTGAGTGTTTCTGTCATATTTGGAGGGAGAGTCTGTCCTTTGAAGCTTTAAAATGAGACATTCCCAACTACTCACTTTGATATGTTTGATTAGAATTTTGTTTTTTTGAGAGCAGACACTAAAAACTCTGCTGAGTCAGGTAACATAATGCCACCTATAAGATGTAGAGAACTTTCTAGCAATTCTGGCATCTACATTTACTGCCTCCTCCTTACTGCACTTGTTAGATTTTGGGGACATTTTGTTGGAGGCAGTGTATACCACATGTGACAGAAAACACATATCAGATGTCTGAGCCCTATGTTAAACTCTTAACATTTTCCTGAAGTAATTTTACCCAAAGTTAGTGGTAAAGTTTCTTGAGGCATACTCAAAAGTTTGCCATTTTTTTAGGTATGTTAGAAGTAGGCATAGGCCTTTCTGGTAATTTTGAGGTATGTAGACAAAGATTCGTTAATGTTTTGTGGGCATGTGTCATACCTCACAAATGTCACCAGTGCCTTCTGAGTTGAGCGCTAATGGCTGGTTTCTTCCCCACAGGCTCTGTCTTCAGTGACCCTTTCACAGGAGCACCCTCTGACTTCTTACAGAGGCTTTCCAGAATGGCCATACTGGAGTATGACACTATTCGCCAGGAAACACACAAGAAATTGAGGAGAGGAAAGAAGCGAGATCTCCGAGACTGCTAACGGGTTCCAAACCATGTGATGCTTTCTTCCCTGGGTTTGTGGTGCACATTTGCCATGTTTCTCTTTTTTCCTTTCACTTTTTTGATATGTGATGTGATATACATACAAATGAAATGTAAATAGCAAATAAATATTTTATGTTATATATGGAATGGCTTGTATTTTGTTGACATGGCATTTGACTTTTATTTTATTTCAATCTTACTTTTTAAAATTGAAAATGAATATTTTATTATTAAAATGGGATGATTTTATTTTTATTTTTTATTATTTTTTAAAGATTTATTTATTTATTTATTTTATGTATATGAGTACACCACCATTGCTTTCTTCAGACAGACCAGAAGAGGGCATCAGATCCCATTACAGATGGTTGTGAGCCACCATGTGGTTGCTGGGAATTGAACTCAGGACCTCTGGAAGAGCAGTCAGTGTTCTCAACCGCTGAGCCATCTCTCCAGTCCTCATGATTTTATTTTTAAAATAAAAAGGGTACTGAGTTTTGAACCCAAATCTCTGTGTGTGCTAGGTAAGTTCTCTACCCACTGAGCTAGAAATATTTGAATTATGAGAATACATGCATAATAGAAATTGCATCCTGTCAGTTGTGCTTATGTGCCTACTGATCTGATCTGATAAATGTCCTTGAGGGCTTGTCTTTACAACGGGCTCTACTAGTTGTTCCAGAAGGTTCCAGAAGAATCCAGGAATGGTGCCATACATCCAAAATCCCAACATTCCAGATGCTGAGGCAGGAGGATTTTTGGTTCTGAATTACATAGTGAGGCCCTGTCTCAAAACAACCAAACAAAACAGATTCAAGTAAAGTAAGTGTCATTGGCATTGGAAGGAGATCAACAGGACCTCAGAGATAGCTCAGCCGGTAAGGATGTTTGCCACCCTTTAAGAGGACACAAGTTTGGCATTCACAGCAGGCTGTTTGCAACCACCTATATCTCCAGGACCAGGGATCTGATCCTCTCCACGGGGCACCTCCACAGCTTTGGCACACACCCATGTAAAATTAAAAACAAAAATCTGTTTTCATTTAAAGCAGGAAAGATCAGGGCTACCATGTTTGGAAGCTATTGTGAGATAAATATTCAACCAGATGAAGAGGCCTCACTAGCGTAGTTTGCTGAGGAAGTCTAGATGGGTCTTTCGATACTGAGCTTTACAGTGAGGCAAGGATTTACACACGGGTAGCACCCCTACCTTGGTCACCCGTCACCTCAGGACCTTTACTACCAGGCAGAATAGCATCTCTCCACCGTATAGATAGATGGGATCTGTGACGGGAGAGGAGGTGAAAAAAGATTTATCCCCTCTTCATGGAGAAGGCCTGGCTCAAGAGAGAAAGCCTTCTGTAGGAAGTCTGAGGAATGTGTTTTTCCATGAAGCCAGGATCCATCTGAGCTCCTAATTTTCTTTGAACTATGCAGTAACTGACTTCTAGTTGGTTGCTATTGTTTATGTATTGAAAAGTTTTACAAGAAACAGTCTAGGTTACTAACAGCTGACTCTGGAGAGTGTGGATCACAGAGTCTCCTGGGAGCTTAGGAGTCAGGCAGTAACCCTTAGTCACGAGAACCCCCTGGAAAACGTAGTGTTTGAAATGAGCCTTAAGATGAGAAGTGTGGAAGAGAGACTTTTCTAGAAAGCTGGGTAAGCATATGCAGAGACAGACAGTGTACTCAGAGATGGCACACCTGAGGCACTTTGTGTATAGAGCAGGCATTACAAATCCACATGCCTGCAGGTCTCACATTAGCCCCAAGCTGTGTGGCCCCATCAGGCAGAGGCTGTAGAAAGCCCTCTGGAAAGCGCCTGCACACCCCCTGAAGCTTCAGTTCTTTGTGCCACAGGAGCCCAAAGTTGCTTTTCATAGATACGGGAATTTGAATTTTCACACAACCTTCCTGTCTTAGTTCTATTACTGTGAAGAGCAGCCACAACCATGGCAACTCTTAAGAAAGAAAACATTTAATTGGGTTTACAGTTTCATAGGTTTAGCCCATTATCCAGTGTGTAGGCAGGAGCTGAGAGTTCTACCCTGAAATCTATAGACAGTGGTGGTGGGGGAAGTTGAGGGGGAGAGAAGAGGAGAGGGGAGGGGAGGGAGGGAGGGAGGGAGGGAGAGAGAAAGAGAGAGAGACAGAGACAGAGAGAGAGACAGAGAGAGAGAGACAGAGAGACAGAGAACCACTATGTTTGGTTGGTGGCATGGACTTCTGAAACTCCAAAGCCCACCCCACAGTGAGACACTTCCTCCAACAAGGATCAAGGATGCACCTTCTAATCTCTCTTAAGTAGTTCCATTTCCCAACAACCAAGCATTCAGACATTTGAACCTGTGGGGACCATTCTGTTAAAAGCACCACGAGCCCAAAAAGTATCCAGAGCCTAAAGTCAGATGTGGAAGAACTAGGGTTCCACCCACAGGATTGAAGTTCCATATACATAAACTCTTTGGGATAATAACTTAAAAAGTCTTCATACCAAAATACATACCATAATGATTTGAGTGGCCTCTTCTAGACAGAGGTCATCAGGACTGTTTCTTTGTCACGACAGATGTGATGAATTGTAGTAAAAAGTATAGTCAAATACCAAAGCTGTAAGGTCAGTCAATCAAACAACCTCAAATTTAGTTGACAAATATTATCATGGTTCAGTTGATTAAAATTAAAATGAGAATACGGTACCATGGAACTTCCATGCCTATGGAGTGGAAAGCTGGGATTGCTTACATAGATATTATGCCTGCCTCGCCCTATCTCCCTAGGAAAGAATTCAACTTAAGCCAGTTCCAGAGTGGAACACTTTTCTTTTTAAAAGATATTTATTTTTATTTATCATGGAGCTGTGGGGGCATTACCCCACATATGAGCAGGAGTCTTCAGATGGTGGAAAGTGGCACTGGGTCCCCTGGAGCCATCTGACATGGGTGCTGGGGAACAAACTCAAGTGTTCTTGAAGAGCAGCAGGCATTCTTAGCGACTGAGACACCTCTCTTTTTAATAAACACGATGGGTTGATAATCACTGGTTTAGCCTTGAAATCCAATTTAGCTTGTGCTTTTATGAAATCTCTTTTTTAAAGTCTTTTCTGGGGGCTGGAGAGATGGCCCAGTGGTTAAGAGCACTGACTGCTCTTCTGAAGGTCCTGAGTTCAATTCCCAGCAACCACATGGTGGCTCACGACCATCTGTAATGAGATCTGATGCCCTCTTCTGGTGCGACTGAAGACAGTTACAGTGTACTTACATATAATAATAAATAAATCTTTAAAAAGAAGTCTTTCTGGCTGTTTTGAGACAAGTTTTCACATAGCTCAGTGTGGTGGTTTGAATATGCTTGGCCCAGGGAGTGGCACTATTAGGAGGTGTGGCCTTGCTGGAGGAAGTGTGTCACTGCGGATATGGGTGTGCAATGAGACCCTCATTAGTGAGACAGTCTTCTCCTGGTTGTCCTCAGCTCCTCCTGTACCATACCTGCCTGGATGTTGCCATGTTTCTTGCTTTGATGATAATGGACTGACTGGCTGAACCTGTAAGCCAGCCCAAATAATATGTCATGTATAAGAGTTGCCTTGGTCATAGTGTCTGTTCACAGCAATGGAAACCCTAAGAAACTCAGGCTGGCCTCAAACTTGATCTAAGGTGAAAGATGACTTTGAACGCCTGATTTTTCTGCGTTCACCTCCCCATTGCAGGGGATAATGGCATATATTGTTAGCACACAAGGTAACAGGTTCATTAGGCTAAAAAAACATTCATAGACTACTACTTTGGACTATATTTACCTTTTGTATTGGGTACAGATGTGAGAAAAACTAGTATGTATTTAAAATACAGAAAGCACAATTCACCTCCAAATAGAGCAAACCAAGGTCTTAGAGAAGGGTGAGAGCCAACTTTTAGAAAATTATTTATTTTAATGCATATGGATGTTTTGCCTTCATGTTAGCTAGGCACAGTCTGTGCGTGGTGCCTTAAGAGGCCAGAAGAGGGCGCTAGATCCTCTGGACCTGAAGTTCCATGTGAGTGCTGGGAGCAGAGGTCCCATCTGCAAGAACAGTAAGTGCTCTTTTTTTTTTTTTTTGTTCCAATTTTTTTATTAGATATTTTTTCATTTACATTTCAAATGCTATCCTGAAAGTCCCCTATACCCTCCCCCCGCCCTGCTCCCCTACCCACCCACTCCTGATTCCTGACCCTGGCATTCCCCTGTACTGGGGCATATAATCTTTGCAAGACCAAGGGCCTCTCCTCCCAATGATGGCCGACTGTGCCATCCTCTGCTACATATGCAGCTAGAGACACAAGCTCTTGGGGTACTGGTTAGATCATATTGTTGTTCCACATATAGGATTGCAGACCCCTTCAGCTCCTTAGATACTTTCTCTAGTTCCTTCATTAGGGGCCCTGTGTTGCAGCCAATAGAAGATTGTGAGCATCCACTTCTGTGTTTGCCAGGCACTGGCATAGCCTCACAAGAGACAGCTATATCAGGGTCCTTTCAGCAAAATCTTGCTGGCGTATGCAATATTGTCTGCGTTTGGTGGTTGATTATGGGATGGATCCCCGGGTGGAGCAGTCTCTGGATGGTCCATCCTTTCATCTCAGCTCCAAACTTTGTCTCTGTAACTCCTTCCATGGGTATTTTGTTAGCCACCTCTGCAGCCTCTAGACGCCAACTTCTGTTACTGCAGTCAACACGAATAATGAGTGTTTTGCCTTTGTGATTTGTAAACTTCCTCCAGAGTAAGCGGTGCATTCACAATCTTGAGGGCCTGTACTATAAGTGATAAACATTTAGGAAGGGAATATGGAGGTAAGAACCATTCATTTAAAGGTTTATTTTAAGTATGTGGTGTGTGTGTCTGTGTGTCCCCTGGAATTGGGGTTACAGCTCTAAGTCCCTGACGCAGGTAGTGGTCTCGGGTCTTCTGGCAGAGCAGTGGGTGCTCCTAACCTCTCCATTGTCTCTTTAGCCCAAGAGAAAAATTCTTTACACAAGATAGTTACACAAGATAGTTACTCCATTCCAAATTATTTTTTTTCCTAAAAATTAGACTAATTTTCTTTTTTCTAATCCTTTCAAAACCAAGCAGCTTCCTCATATCTAATTCAGATTTCTCAGTAAATATATCCACTGAAAAATAATGCTTTTTCGAGTGGCTATGTTAGTTGAGTTTATTTATTTCCTCCCTTCCCCTCCCTCTCTTCTCCCTTCCTCTCCTCCTCTTCCTACCCCCTCTTTCTTCTTTCTTTCTTTCTTTCTCTCTTTCTTTCTTTCTTTCTTTCTTTCTTTCTTTCTTTCTTTCTTTCTTTCTTTCTTTCTCTCTTTCTCTCTCTCTCTCTCTCTCTCTCTCTCTCTCTCTCTCTCTCTCTTTCTTTCTTTCTTTCTTTCTTTTTGTTCTTTGTGTATTCCTGGCACTCCTTGAAACTAGCTCTGTAGGCTAAGCTGGCTTTGAACTCACAGAGAAATGCCTCCTTCCCCACCCAGTGGTATGACTAAAGGTGTGTGCCACCACCTAGGTCTTCATTCTTCTGTAAGGACTTTCAAATTGACACATGGGTTCAGATCTCCCAGAGATCCCTGTAGCAGTTGCGACTGAGAGCCTGATACTGATGCTGATTATAAGCATTTCGGTAGCTCTGCCTTAGCAAGGCCTGCACTCAGGGTCACTGGATGACCTACCTTTTAGGTAAGTAGTTCGTGTCAGCATCTTTTGCACTCGGGGTCACTGACTGAACTCTTGAGAGCTACCCTCATTTGGGCAGTATCTCACAGAAACTAACCTAATTAATTTGGGGTGCCCCCTTGGGCACGGGTGATGCCCCTGTGATCACCCGTATGTGACCTCTGTTCTGAAGAGAACACCCCTTTTATCTCCATTTCCTCTCCAGCAGCTGTGTTTCTAAAGAATCAACTTCTCCTCCCTTCTAATTTACTTACTTACTGCTTTTATGTGCAGACGTGTGTGCTGGCATGAGTGTGCGTGCACCGGGTGGGTGTAACCAGGTATGAGAAACACTCTTTAAAAATTTTGGAAAATATTTAGAGATGGAAATAAACACTTCTCTTCTCTAAGTTTTGTTCTGGTCTTCAGAACTCAATGAAGACTTCCCTGTTTTCTGCTAATGTCAGCTGCTTGCTGGCAAAAGGGAAGTCCCTCTGCTCCTGCAGGGACTGCTGACTGTCCGTTTAATGACTGCTGAGAGTCCCTTAAGTTGTTGCTGCTCAGAGTGATGCTACGAGGAGGCACTCTGACTTATACTTTCTCTGTAACTACAGTGACCAGCTCTCCTTTGTGAAAATATTAAATTCTCTGTCATTTTCATAATGCATGGGGAAGCATAATCTTTCCCTGAGACGCTTCCAGGGACCCGCCTCCCTGGCGTGAAACAGTAAGTTTCCCAATGCAGTCCCTGGCCGCCTTTCTTCAGAGATACTGCCTTGGGAGTCAGCTCAGTGCTGCCATGGTCTGCCCAAATAAACCTCACTTCCCGGTGTTACTTCCTGGTTGTGTCCGCCTTGTCCTCACCAAGGCATTGGTCACAATTTCCCAGAATGGTTGTTTCTGTTTTTGTTTTGAGATAGATCCAGGGATTTGGTTCAGGATAACCTTGAACCATAATCCTCCTGCCTCAGCTTCCCGAATACTGGCATTACAGATATACAACACCACACCAGGTTCCTCATAAGGATAAAATCATCTCCTGTGATCGCTTGCAAATTGTCACTTTTGCCTGGATGTCTAAAGACTTTCTTGATTCTTAAAGCGGAATTAGAATGGTTCAGTGTAGCAGAATCTCCCGAAACACAGTGGGTTGCTTCAAGGCCATAGACTCCATCACTTTGGGGAGATTTTTTTGCTGTATCCTTGGAATTGTAACTCTAAATAAATCCATGGTTTTAAGTTCTTTTTTTTTTTTTCTTTTCAGGGACATAGCATTTCCTTATTTGGGATCTCCTTCATCTGTTCTAAATATCTAGAGGGGCAGACTAGGAGTTTGTGACTATTTTCTGTTTGTTCTGATTGCTTTAGTCTGTGGACTCTTTCGTCCGTGGTCACATTCACTGTTGGTTAGTTTAGCCTTGTTCTGGGTCAGCAATCAGCCTCCAGCTGTGCTTCCCTGATGTTTTTAATGATTAATTCTGTAACAGCACCATTCCTGTTTCCAATTTATGTGTTTTTAGGTCTACAATCGCTCTTTATCAAATTCTTTGTGCAGAGATTGGCAACCTACTTTTCTTTCGAAGTCAGATACTAAGTACTGTAGGATTGATGAGCCATACCATCTGGAAACAACCACTGAACTGGGCCTCCGTAGTGAGAAAGCTGTTGTAGACCAATCTGTCAGTTGATAGGTATGACTGTGTGCCAAGAAAGTTTTACTAACAGAAAAGGCACTGGATAATTTATTCCTAATTGTAGAATGGTTGAGCACGCAGTGTTCATTTAGTAATTGCTAGAATGTTCCTCTTCCCCATCTTTAAGATCAGCTTTTAATTCCCCTCCTCTAGCGTTAGTGGACAATCTTTCCTGGGTGTGGATGCCTCTGTGGAAGCATCTTGATCATTACCAGGTTGATTTAATAAGTACCGTTCCTTTTGCACATGCTCGTTACACACAGGGGAGTGTGCAAAGCACTTTTTGTTTCTTACAGAATCTTCTCAAAACCCAACTGTATGATCCCTGGTCAGCTCTCTCCTTCTCACTCCATCCCTACAGGCAGATGCCTTCCCAATCTCTCATTCTAAGACTATGACTTTCTTATTTCATATCAAAAGCAATAAAGCAAGCCCCTGTGCTCATGTGTGTGTGACTCCTAATATGTGAAAGCCTCATCTGCACTGCTGTCTTCTCCCCATCGATGACACGTGGTTCCCATAATAGATTTTAAGCGCTGTGTAACATGAGAGAGACAGGACCAGCCAGTGGAGCTTCTGATGACTGAGGAAAAGATGGGAAACCCAAGACGATAAAGTCAGCAGTAGCCTTTCCTTAGTACCCGGCCAAAGGAAGCCTAGTCTTGACTGGCAGACATGGTCTTCAAAGACTATCAGCAGCACAGAGTTGAAAGACCACTTTCTGATTTTTAGCCAGAAGCACATGGAGTCACTGAAGAACCCGACTGCAAGTTGGTGCTGAGCACACAGGTCGTTTACTGGGGAGGACTGTCACTCACTTGCACCGAGCAGTGCGCTTCTCCTGGTGAAGCCCAGGTGATGAACTCCACGGAAATCAGTTGTTTAGCACCGAGAGATCTGGGGCAAGCTATGAAAGCATAGCCAGCAGAGACCAAAAGGTAGATGCTAGGATTTCAGGCTAACACTTGTGCATCAGGCATGGGTTTCTCTGTTCTACTTTTCAGATGACCAAAACTTCAGTGGACTTAGAGTCTGGAAAAAAAAACTAACTTTAGGGATTTCTTGCTTTGAACACTGGGCACAGAGCTCAAAGGTGAAAACTGAATGATGGGCCATTGACCAATTGATGGAAGAAGAAACTCTTAGGGCCATGGACCTTCCCTTCGTCCCTCGGGGGGTTCACTGTTTTTGTTTGGTTCCGACTGACAGATCTGTTGGAGGACCAGCTCTGCCTTTCAATTGATAAGTGAACTGGGCAGGGAGAGGGAGTTAAAGTGTGGGAGCTGGAGCAGATGGGATATGGGCTCTGCTTGGAAGGCACAGGGGCATGTGATAGGAGCATGTGGAGTGTGAAGGATGGCGAATCCACTTGTTAGCGTTCCATGTATCCATCCCTCTCAGCTGTACATCTCGGCGGGAAGCTGTCAGCTCACTGTCCCCCTTATTTGCTTCTTTTTCTGCAATCCTGGGGGCTGAACCCAGAACCATCAGCACGTTAGGCAACCTATATCCCTGGACTATATACCCTGACTTCTTCCTTTGATTTTAACTTTTCCACATCTCCCCAGCATATTTATCTTGGGTCTAAGGTCTTCAGGAGATGGGAAGAGAGCAGCTTGTCAATAGCCTTCCTTTTGGACTGTTCACAGAAAGTATCTGCAAGACAGCTGGGGAGAATGCCCCTCCCGTGGCACTGCTTTGATGCTCTACTCAAACAAAGTTCCCTTGTCCAGGAAGAAAGGGGAGGAGTGGCAGATGTTTAAGAAAATGATCAATTCCTCAAATTGTTAATTATAAGTGGTGGCTCATAGATTGAGTGACTGTTCTATGTCAAATCCATATTACATAGAATGGGTTGAGTGGTGGCTGCCCCTTTAGCTTTATGACTCTGACCTGACTCATAGGACTTATAAATGTGTTATTTGGGAAAGAGGTGTGTTCTGGGGCCAGTGACTTAAGGATCTAGAGAGAAGACCACACAGAATTGTCGGATGGGCCCTAAATCCAGTAACAAGCCAGGTGAAGGCTGATGCTGACACCAAGGCTTGCCTGGGACCACCAGAAGCTGGGAGTGGCAGGGTGTGTGTATTCCCTGTTGTGCACGGAGGGAGCTTCCCAGCCTATGCTGCTCTAAGAACAAATTCCCAATGTTTTACTCGACCACCTTTGTGTTTGTGTGCTGTGACAGTGGAAATCATTGCTTTGTGCATGCATTTTGAATCCTTATACTGACTGCTGAAGTATTGTTTTCTCAGGTTATAGACAAAGAACCTGCATTTTGGTAGGTTACCTGAGTTCCAGCTACCAAAGAGTGAATGGACACGCACTTAATGGTGGGCTTGCCTGGATTCCAAGTTCAAGTCCTGCGTTGCAGTGTTGTTATATATACTCAGTCCACAGCATTTGACTGGGAGGGCTTTGGGGAGGAAGGAGGCTTAGACTGTGGCTGTGATCACATCCTATTTGGAGGGCTCATCTTTATCCTGTGGAGGGCTCTAAGAGGGTAAACTCAGACCCCTACTTCATAAAAGAAATAGAAATATCATGAAACCTTAACAGCAATGAGTATTCTCACTGGCTCCTTTCACTCATTTTAGTCTGTTTTTTGATACTGCAACACAAAGCCTTTTCCTCATAGTTCTGGAGTTGGAGAGCTCAAAGTCCAGACTCTAGCAGGCTAGGCATCTAGGGAGAATTTGGTCTTTGATCAAATTTTGGAAGAGTGCCTTTAGGAGAGTGGACCACTGTCTTCTCTCTCTCTCTCTCTCTCTCTCTCTCTCTCTCTCTCTCTCTCTGGGTTTTTCTACATTTGAAAATGTGAAGAATTGTTTCCTTCTTGAATGGACTCTGAGTGTACTCTGTAGACCAGGCTGGCCTTGAACTCAGAAATCCGCCTACCTCTGCTTCCCAAGTGCTAGGATTAAAGGCGTGCAACCACCACTGCCCGGCCCACTGTCTTCTCTTATGGAGAAAGCTTAAAAGGACCAATTCTTTTCATGAGGGACTAAAGCCCTTCATAAAGAATCAGCCCTAAGCCAGGTACAGCAGCAAGTAGATGTACTCCCACAATTTGGGGGCCTGAGGTAGAGGATTATTAGTTCAATTCATCTTAATCTCTGTAGTGAATCTGTGGTGGCTTGTACTACTCTGTCTCTAAAGCAAAAGAGAGGCAGGCATGGTACCTTTAATCTTGGCACTCCAGAGGCAGAGGCAGGTGGATCTCTGTAAGTTTCAGGACAGCCAGAGTCACATAGTCAGACAATGTCTCAAATGAAAGAAACAAAACAAACACAAACCAACATCAAAACCAAAGGGGGCTCTCAAGGTCTGGCATGTCTTCTGGGCCCAACTCTTAATTCTATCCTGCTGGCAACACTTCCAAAGGGCAGCATACACAGGACTGTGTGAGCCTAGGAACAGAACACACATGAAGGTGCCATTTGTCTGATTCTTTGGATGAGGGTAGTGAAGAGTTAACAGATTAAACAGATCCCTGGTGTCATTTCTGAGTAGGCCTCTCACCGGACTTGGTCACAGAGAACATTTAGAAACCTCTTTTAGTTTCATAGACTTATATAATCAGTCATATAAATCGAAACACTTATCATTTCTTTCTTTTCCTTTCCTTTTCCTTCTTTCTTTCTTCCTTTCCTTTTCCTTCTTTCTTTCTTTCTTTCTTTCTTTCTTTCTTTCTTTCTTTCTTTCTTTCTTTCTTTCTTTCTTTCTTTCTTTCCTTCTTTCTTTCTTTCTTTCTTTCTTTCCCTCCCTCCCTCCCTCCCTCCCTCCCTCCCTCCCTTCCTTCCTTCCTCTCTCTCTCTCTCTCTCTCTCTCTCTCTCTCTCTCTCTCTTTCTCTCTCTGGATTTTTCTACATTTGAAAATGTGAAGAATTGTTTCCTTCTTGAATGGACTCTGAGTGCTGAATAACTGATATCAGCACACAGCACTGAAGAGAAGCTGAGCTAAGACCTGCTTTAGAATAAATATTTGCAATTCTTCCAGTGGTTCCTGCCTCTTAATGTATGGCGTTTTCAAAATGCTTATAGTCTGTGCCTTGATGGATGTGTCTGTTTGGAGAACTACAGACATGGCGTTGGTACCTGATGATCCCACCAGGGTATTAAGCTAAACACAGAAAAAAACGAGTGCGCTCATGGCCACAGGCACAGTTTACAGCTCTTGGAATAGGAATTGGCATGGACTCCCAGAGGGGATGTGCTGTGCAGATGAGTTTTGCCTCAACTACAGTCTTGCTCATGTCATGGTTTTAGCTGAAACTAGAGTCTGCATTTTTTTTTTTTCTCTAACTCTACAAACCTGAGTAAAAACTTTAGTACTGTGCACATAAACACAGACCAAAGTCTGGATGTGGTAAGATAACCCCTCTGGGACCTCAGCCTAAACTGATTGTTTCTGTTATGGTTCATTGGGTATTGTTTTTTCTGATAACTAAGAAGAGGGAAGAAAAGAAAAACACCCTCTTTGGCCCATGACAAACCAATTCCATTTAATAGAAATATATTTTAGCAGATTAAATAATTTTACAACTTGATTTATAAATTAGACAAATTGTACATATACCTAAAATAGTTTCAAAAACCTTCTTTAAATAGAAATTATGTTTTTGTAATTTTTTTTTTAAATTTTGAGACAGTGTTTCATTTAATCCCGGTTGGTCTAGAACCCAATATATAGCTGAAGATGACCTTAAACTCTTAACACTTCAGGCTTCACTGTCCAAATGCTAAGACTATATATATCACTACACCTGACAACTGTAAAAATTTTTATTATGATAAAGTATATAAAATATAACATTAAAAAAAACTTTATCTGCATTTATTTTATGCTGAATTTATTCCTCAGCCATGAGTTTTTGTTCTTCAGTTTCTTCTGGGATATCTTTTTCTTCTGTGCAGCCTCCTCTTCTGGCTTTGGAACAATCTGTTCCTTCTCAGCGAGGATCATCTCACTGTGGCAGGGGGAGCTCATGTATGGGTTAATCTGGTTATGAGCTCTGTAGTTTAGTCGGCTCATCTTAGGGGCTTTGTTCACTTGGATGTGTTCAATGACTAGAGAATCCACGTCTAAACCCTCAAGTTCAGTGTTACTCTCTGCAATTTTAAGCATGTGCAGCAAAAATTCAGCACTCTTTTTTTTGGCCACCTTCCCTGTGACCAGCCCTACTGTTTGGCCTGAGCACACCTACCTAATCCACCATTATACTTCTGGAATGGTACACATTGCTTCTTTAAAGTGACATCCTTCAGATACTTGGTGGCTTTGCGGATATGCATACCCTTGATGGCCTGGGCAGTGTCCCGGGTGTTCTTAAAGTGAACACGAAGGTTTGAACCTCTTGATTTGCATGATTTTGTAGGGTTTTCTGGGTCAAGAGAGTAGCGAACCATCTTCACAGGTGACCTCTGGCCGCTTCCAGGAAGAGCAAAATACAACATTTGTAATTTCAAATATTGTTGTTTCTTTGTTTATGCTGTCTGAATGTATGTGCATGCACCATATATGTGCCTAGTATCTGCAGAGTCTTGAAAGGGCATCACATTGCCTGGAACTGGAGTTATAACAGTTGTGGGCCACCATGTGTGTGCTGGGAACGGAACCCAGAACCCAGTGTTCTCAGCCTCTGAGCTCCTCTCCAGGCCTGACTTGTTTTTGTTTGTAAGACAGTCACCTCCCAGATGTATCCCAAACCTGTGCCATCAAACCTGTGCCATGAGACCTGTTCATCTTCACTATTTTGTCTTCAAAATTTTATTTTCAGGGGACAGGATTTTGCCGTGTAGCTCAGATTGTCCTCAAATTTGTGATAATCTTCCTGATTCATGTTCTCAGTGCTGGAATACATTCCTTAGCTACCACACCCAGCTGCATTGACCACTATGCTGCCTGTTTGTAAGTTTGTATGTGTGTGTGTGTGTCCAGTCCTGAGGCCAGAGGTCAACCTTGGCTGCTATTTCTCAGCACAGGTGACCTTCTTATTTGTTGTCTCTTATTGGACTGGGGCTTGCACTAGGATGACTGTTCTGTGAACCCTGCATACACAGGATGGTACACACACACACCACACAATTAAATAAATGTATGTACTATAAAATGATTAACAAGAGAGCATATGTTAATAACTTAATTAAACTTCAAAGTGAGTGAAATTATAGACTACTAAGCCACTTAGGAAGTCAGTGCTGACGGTCTAGCCAGAGTGAGTGCTGCTCAGAACTGACACTAGCAGCTCCAGTGCCACCCTATAATCTGAATTCTTCAGGATGGTCAGAGAAGCCACAGATATGCCAAGGTGGCCTATCACAGTCTTTGTCATCAGGAGGCACCAATCTTCTTTCATCTTGTGAAAATTACATCCTTTCTTCTCAGAATGGACACGAAACCAAGGCTTGGTAATTGAATCCTGCTCAGCCCTTTGGGGACTGAGCAAAGTGGCCCGTCAGCCCCTCTCGAGTTACACTCCTGTTCCTGTGTTTTTTAAGCTCCCACTTGAATCTGATACTCCTCGGGTTTTGTTTACTTCCTGAGAGGTAGGGTAAAGCTATCTTGAAGGGTTTTTTAAAAAATGAAATAGCAGTCAGTGCTTCGTGGAGATTATCAACCTCTTCATATCCCCGAGAAATGGGTGGTATTATTTGATTTGTATTTTACATCTCCATATTCCAAATGACCACAGTTAAACAGCTAGCAATTTTCAGAGCAACAATTTGACCTCCAAGTCCATATGAAGAATCCACATTTTAACCGGCATCTCTAACCCTATTCTGCAGTACTGTATGCACCGACTGGCAGGAGCTCCCCAAATCCACATGCAAGGCCTTCAGTCTCAGCCCATCTTCTGTTGCTAAAACAAAATACCTGAGACTCGGTACTTTATAAGGAATAGATATTTATTTGGCTCAGAATTCTGGAGATCAGAAAGACAGCCAATATATTAGCTCAACCTCTAGGAAAGCTTTCTTATTTCATCATACCACGGCAGAAGGCATCACACCGTGAGACAGAACCGATCTAGTTATGTAAGACCCCCACCCTCGGTCAGTGGTAGTACTTACTTCAAGGTGCCCCTGAGTGAGACACAATGAGGCAGAACAATACAAAAGCAAGAGCTTTATTTTCTGGTGTGTCGGGTCAACTCTCAGTCCCTTGAGGCGAGTGATGAGAATGAGACACCGAATGGCCATTACAAGCAGTTTTTATACCTTTTAGAGGCACAGGCTACATCAGCAAGGTTACAGTTCAAACTTATTGGCTAAGTATATTGACTTTTAAGTCAACTGGCTTGCAAGCATGACACACATTTGAACTCTACCTGGGACTTTCCAAAGGGTCAGGTGACTATCATTCACTATATTCTGAGAATATTTTACTCAAGAATATTCCTGTGGGTGGAGGATGGAACTTGGCCTAGCCTTGACTCCAGGCAGGAGAGGGAAGTTGTAGAGGGTGTGGGACTGGAAAACCCCTTAGGGTCTCTCATCCCCCACTTTTTCTTGTACAAGTTCCAATCCTGAAGCTATGCTCAGGGGTCTTGGGTAACTAGCTCATATTCTTCAGGTCCTGTCCTCAGGATCTTTTATTGTTGGCCCAGGACCATCAGCTGCACTGCTCCTATTCTTTTATGAAGGCTCTAAGCTTGTTCAACATGCAGGGTCCAAAGGTCAACAACAGCAGGAGAACAATTAGAGGTCTGAACACGGTGGATAGGAGGGTGATTAACCAAGGAGAGGAGTTAAACCAAGACTCGAACCCGCCCTAACTCTGTTTTCTCTTCTTCTTCGCTTGGCTAGCCCTTCTCTCACCTTGGCCACTGAATCTTTAACAACCCCAGAGTGGTCTATATAAAAGCAACACTCCCAAGCTAAGGCAGCACAGAGCCCTCCTTGCTGGAGGAAAAGTTAAGTCTAACCCCCTTCTATTCTGTGGTACTACTTGTGATAATGAAGTCAATGATTCTTGAAGGTGACCGATGGAACTTTCTATTCTCTCTATATCTAAATCAATGACTGCCCTCGGGACTGTCATAATTTTTCCCTTGTAAGACCTAAGCAGAGGTCCTGGTGTCTGCCCTGGCCACCCCCAACCCCAACAGAAGGGAGACAGTGAGTGCTGTAACAGGTTTGGTGGATGGGCACATAGGATAGGGGAAGGAACCAGAATCCAAAGGTACCACCAAGTAGTCATAATCAAGGTCGAGTGGGCTTGAGTTTGAGCTGATTGTCTGTCTTCTGTACCATGGGGGGTGGGGGGTGTCTCTGGGGAGCGGGGCATCTGCAGGTTTCACATGGGAAGCATGCACTCAGGCCGAAATACTGTCCACCTTGAGAGCTGTGGGAGTGGCTAACAGCACCAGGAAGGGTCACTTCCACCAGGGTTCCAGCAACTATGCCCAATGTGTCATCAGTCTGAAAGTGGTGAACAGTCTCTGGCATCCATGGAGCATTTAAGGCAGACAGTTTAGGCCAAATCTCATGTTGAATTGACTGAAGGGCTTGGGGCCTCAAGAAGAGGTTCCTATCAGTGAGTTGGGATACCTCTAGAGAGGGTCCAGTGGACACCAAGGGAGTTGGGGTACAAACAGGATCTCAAAAGGGATCAGGTTAAAATGGTAAAGGGAATTCCAGGCTCAGAACAGGGCCAGGGGAAGGAGCACCACCCAGTCAGCTCCAATCTCCAAGGACAATTTGGTTAAGTTCTCTTTTAGGATTCTGTTTATTCTCTCTACCTGCCCTGAGCTCTGGGCAGGTACACACAATGGAGCTTCTAATTAATCCCCAATATCTCTGCCAATCCCTGACTTGCCTTAGAGACAAAAGCAGGACCATTGTCCAATCCAATTACCTTGGGCACTCCGAACCTTGGGAAAATTTCCTCTAATATCTTCTTGGCTACCATGGTAGCTGTTTTCTGCTTGGTGGGGAAAGCCTCAACCCATCCAGCAAGAACGACGCCACAATAGGATCCTTCTGCACACGTTTATTGGGAGAGCATTGACTGCATAGGCGAAAAACCCTGAGCCCAGAAATGGTGCTGCTTATATAGGCCTAGGAGTGACGTGTCCATACCTGATTGGTTATGCTACCAGTACCTCATTAATATGCGTCGGGCCAGGCAGTGACTCGGCAAAAAAAAAAAAACTCTTATGCACATGCGCACATTGGTTGTTAACCCATAATCATGGGCAGTGGCCAGTGGTAGCCAGCGCTACTTTGCAATGGCACATGTGGCTTCCCACACAGAGAAAGTATCCACAAACACTAGAAGGCATTTGTAACCATATTTTCCTGGCGTAACTTCTTTAAATCAATCGATCAATAAACTCCAGGCTGTTCTCCCCTAGGTGTTTTGCCCTGTTTACTCTTGGCTATATAAGCATTCACTTCTTGCTATACCTTATACTGTTCTACTATTTCTCTGGCCCAAAACCTGAGGTCCATTATATATACTTTAGATCCCTTAGCTGCTTAGATAAGCTTTTTATCCCCTAAATGAGTCCATCCGTGCATTTGGCCTAGTAAGATTTTTCCTTGCTTTCTGGGGAGTATAGTTTTTCCTTCTTGTGTGCACCATTGCCGTTCCTTATCTAGGTAATAAATAGTTGGTAGGGTGGCTAGTAATCTGAGTCCTTTATTCTTCAGTATATTTTAAGTGAGGCCATCCCTTAACCCAGTCCCAGTCCCCAGCAGGTGTCTCTTGCAGGCCCATAACTAGGATAGGTTCCTGTATAGCCACTTCTTGAACTACTTGATCAGCCTGGTTATTGCCCCGGGACACTGAGTCTTTTCCCTTCTGATATCCTGGGCAAGAAATAATATGCACAGTCACCAGCTTCAACAGGGCATCCATGAGATCCAAGATTTCCTGCTTGTTTTTTTTTAAAATATATTTCTTTTCCCTCTGATGTGAGCAGTCTTGGTATATACTTGGTATATATACTCTTGGTATATAGCCCCATGAATGTGGGCTGTGGCAAAGGCATACCTGCTATCTGTGTAGATGTTAATTTTTTTGCTGGCCCCAAGTTCCAAGGTCTTGGTGAGGGCAATTAGCTCCATTTTCTGTGCTGACATGCAGGGATGGGTGGTGGTGGTAAAGGTTCCGCCCAGATGACGTTTGTGCCATCCACCACAGCAGCACCCACTTGTTTCTGACCAGCATGGAGAAAACTGCTCCTGTCTGTAAAGCAGGTAACCTTGACTCCTGGCAGGGGTCAGTAGGAGAGGTCTTTTCTCCACCCATAGGTTCTCCTTTTGGGCCAGTTAGTTGTGGCCCATCAGGCAGGAAGTATATTTGGGCCCCTATCTTGGAGAGTAAGTCTCATCCCAACAGAGGGTAGGGACATTCTTAGATGACTGCAAATGAATGGGATACCTGGCCTATCTCAAGGTCCACTCTTCTTCAGGTAGTCCATGAATACATTTTGGTACCACTAGCTCCTTGGACCCAAGATTTTTTCTTGGAAACAGGGTTATTGGCTTGGAGGAGGACCAAGTGTTAAGCCCCTATGTCCACGAAGAATTGAGTGGGTTTCCCCTCCACTGTTAGAGTTACCCTGGGTTTGGGGAGGGGGTATGAACCCCATCCTACCTAGTTGCTGTCTTCTCCCTCCCCCAGGGCTAACACCTTCTCTGTTTGGGGGTGGGGGGACTTTTCCCAAGGCCTGGGATTTCCTGCCCCTGGCTTCTGTTTGTTAGGTTACTCTCAGGCCCAGTGGCTCCTCTCCTTACAATATGTGCACTGGTCCTTTTCAAGGCATTTTCTGTCTCTCTTTGGTTGGAGTCTTTCTTCTCTGCTTTCCCTAACTACTGTAGCCAAGATTCCCTGCGAATTCCTTTCCTGTCACTTTTCTTTTTTTCATCTCCCTTTCATCTTCTTTCTTTCTCTGCTCCTTCTCCTCCTCTGTCTCACAGTTATGGTAGACTTATCCTGTAGTCCCTCTAGCCTCTGAAGCTTTTCCTGATATTTCTCCTAGCCTGGTCTATAAAAGCCACAGTCACCGTAGCTTTGTGCTCCTATTCTGCTAGTCATAGGGTGCACACTGATGGAATGTCTCCCTGAGTTGCTCTAGAAAGGCAGCAGGTGACTCATCTGATCCCTGTTTAATCTCATGTACCTTGATCACATTTGTGGGTCGTTGTGCGACCCCCCCTGAGACCTGACAGTGGAGGCTGGTGATAGACCCTTACCTTCTGTGGTATTAAAGCCCCAGTCGTGTCTAGTCAGGGGAAACCTGCTGTCGATCAATGGTGCCTCTGTGTCTGAGGGGGACATTCTTTCTGCATTAGCCTCTCTCACTCTTCAGTCATGAAGAACACTCTGATGAGTTGTTGGATATCATCCCAGGTGGGCTGATGAGTAAATAAAACAGTCTCAAAGAGATTAATCAGCCCCTTGGGGTTATCAGAAGGTGTGTGTGTGTGTGTGTGTATGTGTGGTGTTGGGCCTTCCAGTTGTACAAGTTGGCCAAAGAGAAGGGCCAATACTCCATAGCTGGATTGCCCTTATCTAGAGGCCTATATGCCCTCAGCAGGAAAGCCTCAGTTAGAGTTTGGAAATTGTCAGGTCCTGAGACAGGAAAAGTTCTGTTTGGCCTTCATAAGGACGAGGAAAATCTGACCTAGAGACAGAAGAAGCCTTTTCCCCTCTGATGGCTGATGCCATCTGTCCCCTTCCCCCAGCCAGACTCTGCTGCCTGCATTCTTGCTGTAGCTGCAGATACCAAAGGCCCTGGCCAGCTTTCTCTACTCAACAATTCTGTGGTATCTGTTAGAATTGCTACAATCAATATGTGTCTTTTCCTTTATAGAAAACTTCAGGGCTTTTTTGTTTGTTTGTTTTGTCGATTTGTTGGAATTTCAGGAGGAAAGCCAAGAAAATATATAAAGATTATATAAGTAAACATAACACACTTAACAGTTAATGCAGGGCTGGTCAGGTGGTCCAGTGGGCAATGTGCTTGCTGTGCACACATGACGACTCAAGTTAGATCCTAAAAGTCTACATTAAAAAGTAGGGTCTGATAGCACAGCCTTGCAAGAGAACAACTTGTAGGAATTGGTTCTCAGCTTCTACCATGTGGGTCTTGGTGACTGGACTCTGATGGTCAGGCTTGGCAGCAAGCATCTTTACCTGCTGAGTCATCTTTCTGGCCCTAAATAATTTTTTGAGTTATGTAGCTATACAGCCCACCTGGCCTTGAACCTTCAATCTTGCCTCTTAAGCACTACTCTATTCATTGTCTAATATTTAACTTTAAACCATAATTTTAGTTCTAGCTTCTCCCCCATGTGGACGGCCAGTGTTGGACCACCCAGTCTTCACTGTGGAAACCAATCAAATAAAGCATCAGTGCGATAAATATCTATCCTATCAGTTCTGGTCTGCTACAATAGTGGTTTTCAATGTGTGGGTCGCAACCTCTTTGGGGGTCAAATAACTTTTTCACAAGGGTTGCCTAAGACATCAGAAAACACAGATATTTACATCAGAAATTCATAACAGAAGCAAAATTACAGTTATAAAATTACAGTTATAAAATAGCAACAGAAATAATCTTTTGGTTGGGGGTTACTACAACTTAAGAAGCTGTGTGAAAGGGTTGCAGCATTGGGAAAGTTGAGAACCACTGCTCTAGAAGGCTTTGACTTTTATATTCTCCATTAGAGTGAAACTCTAGAAGGTACAGGTGCTTCTTTTTGTTGTAAAGATTAGTGATAACTGTGCTGGCTGGTTTTATGTCAGTTTGACACATGATGCCATTTTGGAAGAAGGAAACTCAATCAAGAAAATGCCCCTACCAGATGGGCCTGTGGGCAACCCTATGGTACATTTTCTTTATTGATGATTGATGAGTTGCCCAGCTCACTGTGGGCAACACCATCCCTGGATTGGTGGTTCTGTGCTTTATAAGAAAGTAAGCTGATGGCCTGCATCAGCTCCTGCCTCCTTGCCCTGCTTGAGTTCTTTCCCTTACCACCCTTAGTGAATGGGGTCTGACCTGGATATGTAAGAAATAAATCCTTTCATCTCCATGTTGCTTTGGGTAATGGTGTTTTATCACGGCAACAGAAAGCTAACAAGACAATAGCTTACTGGGTTTCTGAAGGGCCGCTGGCCTGCTTAGCTGACATCATCGGCCACTTCCTTGATCTTGCAAGGGAGGGAAGCTTTAAGTGCTTCAAGAGAAAACAAAGATCAAAGATGGGTAAACTCCATAGACTTTGGTTTTTGCTCTTATCATCCAGGTGATGTCCATCCATAATTGTGTTTGTGCAAAAGAACTTACTGGTAGATTATTTGGGGCTGAGGAGAGATGGGTCAGTAACATGCTTGGCTACACAAGCACGAGGGCCTAAGTCCAGATACCAAGCACCCAGATGCAAGCTGGTGTGGCAGCACACTTGCAGCTCTGGTTTGAGGGAGCCAGAGACAGGCAGGTCCTAATGCTGGCTGCCAAGTACCTCTAGGAGAATCAGTGAACTCCAGGTTCAGTGAATACACTATCTCAAAAAGGAAGGTGGACGACAGCTGAGGAAGATACTGGATGTTGATACACTCACATGCTTGCACATACACATACATAAACACCTCCCAACTCACACAAAGAAACCATTGGTACATCATTTGTAGCAATATGCAAAAGTGCTCTGCTTCACAACAGCTGAAAAAGACACTGGGTGTCAACATCTGGCCTCCACATGCACACTTATGTGTGCACATACACATATATACAACAACTACACACACACACACACACACACACACACACACACACACACACACACACACACAGACACACACACCACTGGAAGACTATTTGCAACTATGTGTGAGAGTGCTATGCTTCACGACTGGCAGATTTCAAATGGACTGGACTTGTGGAACCATTAAGTATCTGGGGTTGTAGGCTGAGCCGTCACATTTAGCAGGGATGTTTTCTGAAGTCATGTGAGGCAGCCAGTAACACTCTGGAGCCACCAGCATATGCCCTTAGACATCTGGAGAGATGTGGTTGATCTGACTTGCTTCACAGAGTTCTCCAGGGGACACACTCTATCCAGCTCTGGCTCCTGCAGAAGGATACTTCAGAAACCAGAGAGACACTGCTGTGGTTCAACTCTTCCTTCCATGATCACCAGTGGAGTATGGTAACTACCATGGGGGCTCAACAGTAAGTGAAAAAAGAAGATAACGCTAATTAACGTTGAAAAACACTACAAGTCCTAAGGGGCAGCTCCCATTTGACCTGTTTTGTGTCGATGGAATTGACGCAACCCAACAAATCACAAGGGCTGTTCATTACTTGAAAAAAATGTATTTGTTATGTGCCTATCTATGTGTGTTTGCAGCTACTGTGTGGCTCTGGGTTTTCAATGCACCTCTTTCATACTCTTGATGATTACACATGGCCATATTCATTTGACATGGGATGACAAATTGCAAATTTGTCAGGTTGAAAGGTCAGCCCTGGGCTGGTGAGATGGCTCAGAAGGTAAGAGCACTGACTGCTCTTCCAAAGGTTTTGAGTTCAAATCCCAGCAACCACACGGTGGCTCACAACCACCCGTAATGAGATTTGGCACCTTCTTCTGATGTGTCTGAAGACGGCTACAGTGTACTTATTTATAATAATAATTTTGGGGCCAGAGCAAGCAGGGTTGACCAGAGCAAGCAGAAGTCCTAAATTCAATTCCCAACAACCACATGAAGGCTCACAACAATCTGTACAGCTATAGTGTACTCATATACACAAAATAAATCTTTTAAAAAAGAGAAAGGTCAGCCCTGTTTGCCGTTTGACAGTGTCCGTCAAAGTGTCTCAGCCTGGAATCCCCAGGCTGTTTCTGCTGCAACCCAGTCCATCTTCACAGATGCTGAGTTTTGCATGGCTTTGGTGCAAATCCTGATGCCCCAATTCTTCTGAAGGTGGGACAGAGCTGGGGCACTGGTAGAGAAAACCACATATTGCCTAGTATGCTGGCTTCAATCTGGGAATGGTTCATAGTAACAGCCCAAAAGTTTGACAAAGATCTGTTTCCTGAACTCTAAAGAAAAGGTACCATCTTTAAGGCATTGTGGTGTGAGAACAAGTCCCGTAGGAAAAGATACATCCTGAAGAGTTAGGAGGGATGCAAAACTACCTCTTCACTTCCAAACACGTTGGAACAGGATCCAGAAGTTGCCAGTGGTAAGATGGGTGTCTAATTCAAGTAACTACAGGCCAAATAACCTCTGCACATCTATATACCGGATTCAGGATGCCTTACTGCTCTCTAAGGTTTTCTGGATTCAGTTAAAAGTAATGGACTGACTCCAAGGTGCTTGGATCATCTATGTACACTCTTTGTGTCTCTGTGTGTGCATGCAAATGTCATGGTACACTCAGAGGGACATACAGGACAGAAGGGACATGTCAACCTGTATGCTGCCCTTCCTGAAATATGTTGTTGGTTTATATTTTATATGGTTTTGTTTCCTTTTCTATTTTCATCTGTTTCCTTCCTTCCTTCCTTCCTTCCTTCCTTCCTTCCTTCCTTCCTTCCTTCCTTCCTCCCTCTCTCCTCTCTCTCTCTCTCTTCCTTCCTTTTTTTTTTTTGAGGAACTATTACTATACATTTCAGACTGTCTTCACCCCTATAATCCTCCTGCTTTAGCTTCCTGGGCACTGGAATCAGAAAGGTGAGCAACCGTATCTGGCTTTTTGAAGATCTTTCATAGTGTAAAGAAATTATAAATAAATAAAATACTCAGGAAATTTCTTTTATAGACTTCTAAGCATCATCTGACAAAAATATCTGATAGACTAATTCAAGAAAAAAAATTCATTGTGAAGGTCTTTTTAAGTCCTTTCCTATGCTTTAGTAAGATCTTTTAAAGATAGATAACTATTTACTTCTTTTTTGTGGGGGAATTGCAGGCTGGTCTCCAGTTGAGCTGAGGTCTGAACCCCGATGGTCATAATTCACCTTCATGACATGATAGGCATTCCCCTATGCTCCTAGAACTCTGGCTCCTGCCTAAGTTATCGCCCCCCTCAGTCCCCACAAGAGAAGCATGGTCAGTAGTCACATAGACAATGGTCCAAGCTTCTGACCTTCAGGTTAAACTCCTCCTTAGTTACCTAGCAACAGTAAGGACCATAAAAAGGGATGTTCAGCCCCCACCTCGCTCTCTTACTGCTTACTCTCTTACCTCTTACTCCTCACTCTCACCCCCTATCTCCTCTCTCTTTGTCTTCTCTCCTCTTTCCTCTCTGTCTTCTCCTCTCCTCTCTCTTACTCTCTTTCTCTCTAGCCTCTCCCCCTCTTTCTACCTTCTCTCTTTCTCCCTGCACTTCTATAATACATCTCTTAAACCATAGAGAGTCTCTGTTCCATCAAGATCCACTGTGCATTTCTGGTCAGTGTTGGGAACCTCTTCCCTCATCCCTCTGTCCTATAATCCCAGGGCTTTAGCAAGGTAGCTCTGGAGTTCCCAGGCAGGGCTGCCCCTTGGCCACCCCCTGAAGAGTGGGATAGAGGAATGCCCACCCAAGGATAAGTAGATAGGTAGTTAGCAGCCCTCCCATGCCTGACTGACCAGAGAATAGGGAAACTCTGGTGGGATATGGGCCTTTTCCCTCCCCCCTCTTCCCAAGGGCCCCCTTTTTTTGTTCCTAACACTTCTTTTCTGCACTTCCTTTCTTCCATGGCACTGAGTGATCTGAACAAAGTAGCATCTTAAATATGTCTATTTATAACTATGCTGAAAACTATGAAAATCACATGTACTTTTGTTATAAATACTTACTAAAGTCATGGGTCTATAATAAAAACTCTACAATTCAGGTTTTTCTCTTCACTAAGTATTCAATGTTAGTATTATAATTTTCCCCCTTCCCTTCTCCCTCTTGCTTCAGTCCCACTTGCTCTAGCCTCCACTTGCTCCAGCCATAGTTTATTATTATTATTATTATTATTTTGTTTCTCATTACAGATAGTTATGAGCCACAGTTCTGACAGGGTTCTGACAGTCTATGATGTGTTGGTGGTAAATGGTCCCCAAGCATCTGGTACTGTCTGTATGGTCCAGTTCTATACTCTGCAGCAGGTGGTCTTAAAAGACCCACAACAAGAGGACTTTTATTCCAAGAGCGCTCTGGGGCCCACAGCTGTATATTATGCAGGGGTAGAGGACTGTGGCACGCCCAAGTAGCTGGGAGAGGGGGTATTTAAAGGAAGAAACCACAACTCAAGGGAGTGGGGAGGGCATTATTGGAAAATACCAGTTAAGAGTCACGAGTAAGTGGAAGTCACAAGAAAAATACCTGATAATTGTGTGATCATTTCTCAAGACAGTTTCTATGAGCCTCTAACAATAGCACATTTGCATAGTGGGTTCCAGCAACGGTCAGGGTGCCCCCCCCTTTTTTTTTAACAAACACTCCCTGAGCCCAGGAAGCAGGTGGGTGGAGGAATGTTGCTAACTGTTTTATGATTAGCATGCCTTGGAGCATTGAGTCACAAAAGTCACATTCGCAAGCCTGGGCCTAAAGGCCTAGTATTTTGTTTTTATGTTACAGTCTCCATGAAGCATTTTAAGGAATACCTGTCCTGGCCTTGAAGGCACCCACAGATGAATGAAGAGAATTGTAGTGAATGGGTAAACAAAGAGGAAGATAAGATGGCTGTGTTGGTAGAGGTGATTGCCTCTAAGCCTGAATGAGTTGGATTCCCAGGTACACATGGTGGAAGAAGAGAACACACTCCAGCAAGTTGTTCCTTGATGCCCATGTGTTCTCCATAACCTATGTGCCTCTTGCTTCCCAACACATGCACACACACACACACACACACACACACACACACACACACACACAGAGTTAACAAAACTTTAAAAAATGATCAGCAGAGGTAATGTACACCACAGGAAAGATTTACTGGCAAACTCATCTGCCAGGTTTTGATTTAGTTGAGAGATCAGACTGGGTGAAAGAGAAATCCAGATTATCTGCTCATGTAAAAATGAGGAAATCCCGACCAAAAGTTCACAGCTGTTTGTCACACAAAGACAAGCAGAACTTTCAAGTGATGTAGTATTGACAAAGGTGCACACTGAAAGTCAGCCAAAGAAATGTTCACTTCAGTCCTTTCTGAAGGAGCTCTGGAGGATGGCTCTAGATAATGGAGTTTAAACCAAGCTCAGGCTATTTTCTAGGCCCTGAGTATATCCCCCCCCTACACACACACACACAGAGGCAGGGGATTTGGGTCAGTTCTCTACATTTTGCTTTTCAAATTAAACCAAAGCAGAAAAATCACAGAACTTCTTTGATTTTGAAGAAACATACTCTCTCTGTGTGATTTTGAAGAAACAGCATTTTATTTATTCTTCTTTTGACTTTGAGTAAACTACTTTTTAAACAGCTTTGAGATTCCATCTTACTCCAGTCAGGATTGTTGTCATTGAGAAAACAAAGTTATGGAACCAGGAGTCTTAGAGGCACAAGAGCCTCTCCTCAAAGGAGGTGATAGCTGTTTTCTTCCCAGAATTCTGGGCATCACCATTGTTATCTACCTGGTGACCTTTCTGCTATCTGTCTCCCAGAATGTCTATTGCAGACTCTCACTGTCTCGATCTTTATCTTTGGCTCTCAGTTAATAGAGCCCATTCTTGGTGACAGGGGTGTCACATGTTCTTCATAGCCTGCTGACCTCTAGGCTAGCTCTATCAGAGACCACACTAGATCCTAGGTCTCTTGACTATAGAACCCACCCTCAAAGGCACAGAACCTCAAAAGGAGTTTCTATGTAGTCACACCCTAAGCTTTATTGTGTACCTGTAATTGGAATGATTGTTTCCTGGAAACCTAGAATGGGGGTGACTGTTCCTGGAAACTTTTCCCCAAATTGTGCTGTGTTTTAAATACACTGACAACTGCCTGGCATCAAACTCCCAAGTCTGGTCCAGGTTGATAAAGTCAATCTGAACCAAGTTTTTATTCTCATCTCTTTGTGGTTTGATTTCCTGCCTGGACACCTGCAGGGTCTCCTTTATACTGCCAGATTATTATTAGATAAATAAAATGTAGGCTTTTATTCAACCAAAAATAAATAAAATCACGACCAAAATGGTCTGGAAATCATTATGTGGAATGAAAGAAGCTGGAGAAACTTGTGTTCCCATTCATATGCAGAACTGAGATGTAAAATTGTGCATGTAGGATAACTGGGAGGAGGTTCAATAAGAATCATGTTTGGTGACATCACAGAAAACAGAGATTTTGAACCAGACCAATGACTCAATTACAATGAACTCATTTGCTAATGAATACGTATGGACAGAGGGGTATACTGTGAGACACATTGTGACATAGTACAGCTTCCATGAGACATTTTCTTTTTTTTTTTCTTTTCTTTTTAAAGATTTATTTATTTTATTTATTATGTCTACACTGCAGCTTTAGCTGTCTTCAGACACACCAGAAGAGGGCATCTGATCCCATTACTGATGGTTGTTAAGTCACAATGTGGTTGCTGAGGATTGAATTCAGGACCTCTGGAAAAGCAGTCAGTACTCTTAACTGCTGAGCCATCTCGCCACCCTGATGAGACATTTTCCATGCTTTGTGCTTTTGTTGTTGTTGTTGTTGTTGTGAAAGACCCACAAAGTGAGGACTCCACCATGGGGTGTTGCCTCTCTCCATGACTCAGGAGAGGCGACACCCCAAATCACTCACAGGAAACGGCCTTGATGCAAACTTCGAGAGGACTTTTTATTCCAGGCTCATTCTGGGGCCCACAGTGCAGGAATGGAGGACCATGGACCATGAGTGTGGAATTGGGATAGCTTTTATGAGGTTATAACAAAGCCTGTGCTTCACAAACCAATCATGTCATAACATCAAGAGCCCCCCGCAGTGCAGGCCAATCGATTTGTACCACTCCATAGTTTCTAGGCCAATCATTTTAAATCATCAAGCTTGCGCTCTGGGGGCCAATCAGTTTCCTATAGCCTTGGAGGTCCACATCTGTGGGTTCCTGGGCGGGGGCAGTGAATCGCAGCTTCAGTGTGTAATCTTTCCTTCTATGTTGCAAGCAGTGTACAGAAGCTAGATAAGCGGTTAGTCAACTCATTTCCTGTTATCTTGCTAGGCCAGGATCATGTATTCACAGAGAGCGGGCCCTGGAGCAGCAAGAAGTGTGACCTTTTACCTATACACTGACAGGGAGCAGGGTCTGTCATTTGTAGTATTTAGGGCTTCTTAGGAGGCTGGAGTTGGGGCTGTATTTTCTATTCTTTTTTTTTTTTTAAAGATTTATTTATTGATTATATGTAAGTACACTGTAGCTGTCTTCAGACACTCCAGAAGAGGGAGTCAGATCTCCTTATGGATGGTTGTGAGCCACCATGTGGTTGCTGGGATTTGAACTCCAGACCTTCGGAAGAGCAGTCGGGTGCTCTTACCCACTGAGTCATCTCACCAGCCCTGTATTTTCTATTCTTTCGGTTGTGGTTGTTGTTGTTGTTATTGGTGGTGGTGGTAGTAGGGTGTGTGTGTGTGTGTGTGTGTGTGTGTATGTGTGTGTGTGTGTGTGCGCACACGCATGCGTATGCACATGCACATAGGTTATGAAAATAAAACGAGATCAAAATAGGGAAGGAAGAGATCTTGGGAGGAGAAAGAGTAATGGAATGTAAATTACATAAAAGCAGGAGAGGATGCCTTTGCTAAGGGCTCCATTACTCTAAAGAGACACCATGACTAAGGCAACCCTTATAAAGGGAAACATTTAATTGGGGCTGGCTTACAGGTTCTGAGGTTCAGCCCATTATCATCAAGGTGGGAAGCATGGCAGCATCCAGGCAGGCATGGTGTAGGCAGAGCTGAAAGTTCTACAAAGATGTAGATGTTCCAAAGGCAGACAGGAGAAGACTATCCAGACAGCTAGGAGAGTTTCCGAGCTCATCCCCACAGTGACACATTTCTTCCAACAAGGCCAAACTTCCTAATTGTGCCACTCGCTGGGTCAAGCATATTCAACCACCACAGGGCAAATAATACCTTTAATCCTAGCACTCAGAAGGCAGAGTTAGGCAGTTCTCTGTGAGTTCAAGGCCAGCCTTTGTCTACAAAGCAAGTCCAAGACTGCCAGGGCTATACAGAGAAACCTTGTCTCAAAAAATCAAATCAAAACAAAGCAAATCATCCAAATCTGTATGTAGTGGCATGCACCTATAATCCCAGAACGTCTATGGGCAGATGGGAGACAGAGACAAAATAAATAATTGCCAGGAAGCTCATGGGCCAGATAGTCTGGATACACAGAGAAGCAAGACCAGGAGGGCTACTGCCTCAAGTGTAGAAGCAGAGAACTGAGCTCTCTACACTGTCCTCGGACCTCCAGTTATGAGCTGAGATGCCTTCCTCACACTCACACACAGCAATAATGCAGTAAAACAACAGCAAGACAAAAACCCAAATGAGTAGAACATGAAAAAAAATATGAAAATATCACTAACGATCAGATTGATTTAGAAAAGAAAAGAATGTCATGCTAAAAGCGTGAAAAATATCTTCATTATTAGGAAAATTTCAAAAATCTAGGTTAAGTGAGGCCCATCCAAAAACAAGAGGCACACAAACACCAAATTGACAGGATCAAGAAAACAAAACAAAACGCTGGGCATGGTGGCACACACCTTTAATCCCAGCACTTGGGAGGCAGAGGCAGGCAGATTTCTGAGTTCAAGGCCAGCCTGGTCTACAGAGTGAGTTCCAGGACAGCCAGAGCAATACAGAGAAACCCTGTCTCAAAAAAACAAAAACAAAACAACAACAACAACACTCCAAACCTGCCTGTCTTAGTCACTGTTCTATTGCTGTGAAAATACACTATGACCAGAGAAGATCTTATAAAAGAAAAAAAAATTAGTTGGGGGCTTGCTTATAGTTTTATATAGTTAGTTAATGATTATCATGGTAGGGAGTGAGGCAGCATGCAGGCAGGCATAGGATTGGAGCAGTAGCTAAGAGTTTACATCCTGATACATAAGTTGCAGGCAGAGGGAGAGAGAGAGGAGAGAGAGAGAGAGACAGAGACAGAGTGAGAGAGAACCAGAGAGAGACAAAGAGACAGAGACAGAGACAGAGAGAGAAAGAGAGAGACTGGATCTTCGGCTCCAGACAACCGGCCACCTTCCTGGTGAGAGCACAGGGGTCCGCCCAGCCCGAGAGGTTTGTGCCTCAGGCCCCGGCGGTAGCCTCCTTGGCTCCGGGACTCCGCGGAGGGCAGGCTGCATGGGTGAGGGTGTGGAATACAGAGGCCAGCCGTTTCTGGGACTGGCGAGAGCCACAGAGCTTCTGAGGCGGTGCCATCTTCGGCTCCAGACAACCGGCCACCTTCCTGGCCAAAGCAACACAGCTTCTGGGAAAGATCCTGTTTTGGGCCTTCATCTTCAGCCAGGAGGAGGTCCAAACACCAGATAACTGTGCTCCTTCCCTGAAAGAGGAGAGCTTGCCTGCAGAGACTGCTCTGACCACTGAAACTCAGAGGAGAGAGCTAGTCTTCCACATCTGCTGATAGAGGGTAACAAAATCAACAGAGGAACAATCTCTAAACAAAGACAACTATAACAACTAACTCCAGAGATTGCCAGATGACAAAAGGTAAACGTAAGAATCCTACTAACAGAAACCAGGACCACTCACCATCATCAGAACCCAGAACGCCCACTTCGCCCAGTCCAGGGCACCCTAACACACCTGAAAAGGTAGACCTGGATTTAAAAGCATATCTCATGATGATGGTAGAGGACATAAAGAAGGAATTTAATAACTCACTTAAAGAAATACTGGAGAACACTGCTAAAGAGTTACAAGTCCTTAAAGAAAAACAGGAAAACACAACCAAACAGGTAGAAGTCCTTATAGAAAAACAGGAAAACACATCCAAACAGGTGATGGAAATGAACAAAACCATACTAGACCTAAAAAGGGAAGTAGACACAATAAAGAAAACCCAAAGTGAGGCAACGCTGGAGATAGAAACCCTAGGAAAGAAATCTGGAACCATAGATGCCAGCATCAGCAACAGAATACAAGAGATGGAAGAGAGAATCTCAGGTGCAGAAGATTCCATAGAGAACATCGGCACACAACAATCAAAGAAAATGGAAAATGCAAAAAGATCCTAACTCAAAACATACAGGAAATCCAGGACACAATGAGAAGACCAAACCTACGGATAATAGGAGTGGATGAGAATGAAGATTTTCAACTCAAAGGACCAGCAAACATCTTCAACAAAATTATTGAAGAAAACTTCCCAAATCTAAAGAAAGAGATGCCCATGAACATACAAGAAGCCTACAGAACTCCAAATAGACTGGACCAGAAAAGAAATTCCTCCCAACACATAATAATCAGAAGATCAAATGCACTAAATAAAGATAGAATACTAAAAGCAGTAAGGGAAAAAGGTCAAGTAACATATAAAGGCAAGCCTATCAGAATTACACCAGACTTTTCACCAGAGACTATGAAAGCCAGAAGAGCCTGGACAGATGTTATACAGACACTAAGAGAACACAAATTCCAGCCCAGGCTACTATACCCAGCCAAACTCTCAATTACCATAGATGGAGAAACCAAAGTATTCCACGACAAAACTAAATTCACCCATTATCTCTCCACGAATCCAGCCCTTCAAAGGATAATAACAGAAAAAAACCAATACAAGGACGGGAACCACGCCCTAGAAAAAACAAGAAGATAATCCCTCAACAAAACTAAAAGAAGACAGCCACAAGAACAGAATGCCAACTTTAACAACAAAAATAACAGGAAGCAACAATTACTTCTCCTTAATATCTCTTAATATCAATGGTCTCAACTCCCCAATAAAAAGACATAGACTAACAAACTGGCTACACAAACAAGACCCAACATTTTGCTGCTTACAGGAAACTCATCTCAGAGAAAAAGACAGACACTACCTCAGAATGAAAGGCTGGAAAACAATTTTCCAAGCAAATGGTATGAAGAAACAAGCTGGAGTAGCCATCCTAATATCTGATAAGATTGACTTCCAACCCAAAGTCATCAAAAAAGACAAGGAGGGGCACTTCATACTCATCAAAGGTAAAATCCTCCAAGAGGAACTCTCAATTCTGAATATCTATGCTCCAAATACAAGGGCAGCCACATTCATTAAAGAAACTTTAGTAAAGCTCAAAGCACACATTGCACCTCACACAATAATAGTGGGAGACTTCAACACACCACATTCACCAATGGACAGATCATGGAAACAGAAACTAAACAGGGACACAGTGAAACTAACAGAAGTGATGAAACAAATGGACTTAACAGATTTCTACAGAACATTTTATCGTAAAACAAAAGGATATACCTTCTTCTCAGCACCTCATGGTACCTTCTCTAAAATTGACCACATTATTGGTCACAAAACAAGCCTCAACATATACAAAAATATTGAAATCGTCCCATGCATCCTATCAGATCACCATGGACTAAGGCTGATCTTCAATAACAAAATAAATAATAGAAAGCCAACATTCACGTGGAAACTGAACAACACTCTTCTCAATGATACCTTGGTCAAGGAAGGAATAAAGAAAGAAACTAAAGACTTTTTAGAGTTTAATGAAAATGAAGCCACAACGTACCCAAACCTATGGGACACAATGAAAGCATTCCTAAGAGGAAAACTCATAGCTCTGAGTGCCTCCAAAAAGAAACTAGAGAGAGCACACATTAGCAGCTTGACAACACACCTAAAAGGTCTAGAAGAAAAGGAAGCAAATTCACCCAAGAGGTGTAGAAGGCAGGAAATAATCAAACTCAGGGGTGAAATCAACCAAGTGGAAACAAGAAGAACTATTCAAAGAATTAACCAAACGAGGAGTTGGTTCTTTGAGAAAATCAACAAGATAGATAAACCCTTAGCTAGACTCACTAGAGGGCACAGGGACAAAATCCTAATTAACAAAATCAGAAATGAAAAGGGAGACATAACAACGGATCCTGTAGAAATCCAAAACACCATCAGATCCTTCTACAAAAGGCTATACTCAACAAAACTGGAAAACCTGGACGAAATGGACAAATTTCTGGACAGAGACCAGGTACCAAAGTTGAATCAGGATCAAGTTGACCATCTAAACAGTCCCATATCCCCTAAAGAAATAGAAGCAGTTATTAATAGTCTCCCAGCCAAAAAAAGCCCAGGACCAGATGCGTTTAGTGCAGAGTTCTATCAGACCTTCAAAGAAGACCTAATTCCACTTCTTCACAAACTATTCCACAAAATAGAAACGGAAGGTACTCTACCCAACTCATTCTATGAAGCCACAATTACTTTGATACCTAAACCACAAAAAGACCCAACAAAGATAGAGAACTTCAGACCAATTTCCCTTATGAATATCGATGCAAAAATCCTCAATAAAGTTCTTGCTAACCGAATCCAAGAACACATCAAAACAATCATCCATCCTGACCAAGTAGGTTTCATCCCAGGAATGCAGGGATGGTTTAATATATGGAAATCCATCAATGTAATCCAGTATATAGACAAAAACCACATGATCATCTCATTAGATGCTGAGAAAGCATTTGACAAAATCCAACACCCATTCATGATAAAAGTCTTGGAAAGATCAGGAATTCAAGGCCCATACCTAAACATCATAAAAGCAATCTACAGCAAACCAATAGCCAACATCAAAGTAAATGGTGAGAACCTGGAAGCAATCCCACTAAAATCAGGGACTAGACAAGGCTGTCCACTCTTGCCCTACCTATTCAACATTGTACTTGAAGTCCTAGCCAGAGCAATTAGACAACAAAAGGAGATCAAGGGGATACAAATTGGAAAGGAAGAAGTCAAAATATCACTTTTTGCAGATGATATGATAGTATATATAAGTGACCCTAAAAATTCCACCAGAGAACTCCTAAACCTGATAAACAGCTTCAATGAAGTAGCTGGATATAAAATTAACTCACACAAGTCAATGGCCTTTCTGTATACAAAGAATAAACAGGCTGAGAAAGAAATTAGGGAAACAACACCCTTCTCAATAGTCACAAATAATATAAAATACCTTGGCGTGACTCTAACTAAGGAAGTTAAAGATCTGTATGATAAGAACTTCAAGTCACTAAAGAAAGAAATTAAAGAAGATCTCAGAAGATGGAAAGATCTCCCATGCTCATGGATTGGCAGGATCAACATTGTAAAAATGGCTATCTTGCCAAAAGCAATCTACAGATTCAATGAAATCCCCATCAAAATTCCAACTCAATTCTTCAACGAATTAGAAAGGGCAATAGGCAGATTCATCTGGAATAACAAAAAACCTAGGATAGCAAAAACTCTTCTCAAGGATAAAAGAACCTCTGGTGGAATCACCATGCCTGACCTAAAACTGTACTACAGAGCAATTGTGATCAAAACTGCATGGTACTGGTATAGTGACAGACAAGTAGACCAATGGAACAGAATTGAAGACCCAGAGATGAACCCACACACCTATGGTCACTTGATCTTTGACAAGGGAGCTAAAACCATCCAGTGGAAAAAAGACAGCATTTTCAACAAATGGTGCTGGCACAACTGGCGGTTATCATGTAGAAGAATGCGAATTGATCCATTTCTATCTCCTTGTACTAAGGTCAAATCTAAGTGGATTAAGGAACTCCACATAAAACCAGAGACACTGAAACTTATAGAGGAGAAAGTAGGGAAAAGCCTCGAAGATATGGGTACAGGGGAAAAATTCCTGAATAGAACAGCAATGGCTTGCACTGTAAGATCAAGAATCGATAAATGGGACCTCATAAAATTGCAAAGCTTCTGCAAAGCAAAAGACACCATCAATAAGACAAAAAGGCCACCAACAGATTGGGAAAGGATCTTTACCTATCCCAAATCGGATAGGGGACTAATATCCAATATATATAAAGAACTCAAGAAGGTGGACTCCAGAAAATCAAATAACCCCATTAAAAAATGGGGCTCAGAGCTGAACAAAGAATTCTCACCTGAGGAATACCGAATGGCAGAGAAACACCTGAAAAAATGTTCAACATCCTTAATCATCAGGGAAATGCAAATCAAAACAACACTGAGATTCCACTTCACTCCAGTCAGAATGGCTAAGATCAAAAACTCAGGTGACAGCAGATGTTGGCGAGGATGTGGAGAAAGGGGAACACTCCTCCATTGTTGGTGGGATTGCAAGCTTGTACAACCACTCTGGAAATCAGTCTGGCGGTTCCTCAGAAAATTGGACATAGTACTACCGGAGGATCCCACAATAACTCTCCTGGGCATATATCCAGAAGATGGTCCAACTGGTAAGAAGGACACATGCTCCACTATGATCATAGCAGCCTTATTTATAATAGCCAGAAGCTGGAAAGAACCCAGATGCCCCTCAACAGAGGAATGGATACAGAAAATGTGGTACATTTACACAATGGAATACTACTCAGCTATTAAAAAAATGAATTTATGAAATTCCTAGGCAAATGGATGGACCTGGAAGGTATCATCCTGAGTGAAGTAACCCAATCACAAAGGAACTCGCACAATATGTACTCATTGATAAGTGGATAATAGCCCAGAAACTTAGGATACCCAAGATATAAGATACAACTTGCCAAACGCATGAAATTCAAGAAGAACAAAGACCAAAGTATGGACACTTTACCCTTTCTTAGAAATGGGAACAAAACACCCATAGAAGGAGTTACAGAGACAAAATTTGGAACTGTGACGAAAGGATGGACCATCTAGTGACTGCCATATGCAGGGATCCATCCCATAATCAGCTTCCAAATGCTGACACCATTGCATACACTAGCAAGATTTCGCTGAAAGGACCCAGTTATAGCTCTCTCTTGTGAGACTATGCCGGGGCCTAGCAAACACAGAAGTGGATGATCACAGTCAGCTATTGGATGGGTCACACGGCCCCTAATGGAGGAGCTAGAGAAATTACCCAAGGAGCTATAGGGAACTGCAACCCTATAGGTGGAACAACAATATGAACTAACCAGTACCCGGGAGCTCTTGTCTTTAGCTGCATATGTATCAAAAGATGGCCTAGTCGGCCATCACTGCAAAGAGAGGCCCATTGGACTTGCAAACTTTATATGCCCCAGTACAGGGGAACGCCAGGGCCAAAAAGGGGGAGTTGGTGGGTAGGGGATTGGGGGGGGGTGGGTATGGGGGACCTTTGGGATAGCATTGAAAATGTAAATGAGGAAAATACCTAATTAAAAAAAAAACAAAGAAAGAGAGAGACTGGGCTCAGCTGGCAGGAGCTTTTGAAACCTCAAAGCCCAATTCCACTGAAACACTTCTTCAACAAGGACACACCTCCTAATCTTTCCCAAACAGTTCTAGTACCTGGGGACCAAGTATTCAAATATAAGAGCCTATGGGGCCCGTGTTTATTCAAACCACCACCCTCCTCAATGCCATAATATGGCTAAAACATAAATATATAGAACAAAGAGAATGCAGTGAGAGCTGAAAGCGAGGATACCAATATCACATGTAAAGGCAGAGCCATCAGAATAATAGCTGATCTTTCAAGAGAAACTTTGAAAGGATGGCATGTAATGATGAAATACAAGTTCTGAAAGGCTACTGCCATCCAGTGTGTATTGTATTCAGCAAAACTATTTGTTCTAATTGATGGAGAAAGGAAACGATTCCATAATGAAGGCTAAAGGAATTTATAACCATCAATACAGTTTTGTAGAAGATATAAGAAGGAATTCTTTAGACTGAAGAGAATTAGAGACATATTAAAGAGGCCAGGGAAAATATAAAAATGCTAGGTCAACAGGTGAACAGATGAGAATTGGGAAATATCAAACACTACAAAAATCAACAAATAACAGGTATTAACACACATCTCTCAATAATAATCCTGAATGTTAATGGCCTCAGTTCCTGTGGGATGTAAAACCATGCCAGGAAGTTTGGTAAGGCAGAGCAGGTTGAGATCTGGAGACTTGTTGTGCACACATCTGAGGCTCAGGTGACTCCCGGCTCCCTGTCAGACTCCTGACTTGGAACATGTACCATGCTCCTCACATAAAAGAAACGTGTCAATTACTTCAAGGCCTAGAGGGCTTCCCTTCCCAGACATGCCTCCCTGCAAAAGATATTTAATCTCAAGTCTACCCTGAGAAATAGGTATAGTTTTATGTATTTGTTTTCTACCACAAACAACTAATAAACCATTTTGAACCATGGACTCTTCATCAGAGATCTGCCATAGGGAGCTGTGGAGAAGGCATTTGACTACAGACCCGCAATTTCTTTGTTTTGTTTTGTTTTCAAGACAGGGTTTCTCTGTATAGCCCTGGCTGTCCTGGAACTCACTCTGTAGACCAGGCTGGCCTCGAACTCAGAAATCAGCCTGCCTCTGCCTCCCGAGTGCTGAGATTAAAGGCGTGTGCCACCACCGACCAGCCTCAATTTAATTCTTCTGTAGAAGGCCTCCCCGCACTTCCTGCAATGACCACCACCAAGCCTGCCTCTGCCAAGCTAAGGGTAATCACCCCAATGGGACACCGGCCCCAGGCAAGATGCTGTTCCTATTCTGCGCCCCAACTCCATTCTCTGCTCTTCCACAACTCCCAGGGGCACTTGAATGTCCAAGAGTCTGGGAAGCCCACACCCCAGCCTTGTTGCAGGCCCAGGTACCCATATACCATTCCAGGCTTTCCCACTCAGACTGAGGTTTCCCATCTCCAGAGTGGCACCCTGGGCCATGCCCTGTAGCAGAGCAGACACGAACCCAACAAGTTCCCTATAGACTAGTAGACTATATAAAAAAATTTAAAAAAAAAAAAAGGATCTATCTATTTGCTCTTTCCAGATGCAGTGGCACTCAAGAGTCAGAGGCAAGTAAAAGTGGGAGAGTGAGGCTGGCCTGGTTTAGAGTAATTCCAGGAAGTGCTAGGAGAACTCCTGTCTTGAAGAGCAATACAAAATAAAACAAGAATGACAAACCGAATTCATGCTGTTTCTAACATTTATAATAGTCTCAAAACCATTTTGAAATGAGTCTAATCAAGTGTGGTAGTTTGAATAAGAATGGCTCCCATAGGCTGATAGATTTGAATGCTTGATTATCACTATTTGAAAGGATTAGGAGGTGTGGCCATAATGAAGTAGGTGTGGCCTTGTTAGAGGACCTGTGTTACTGGGGTGGGCTTTGAGGTTTCAAGGACTCAAGCCAGGCAGACACAGTGGCTCTCTCTGTTGCCTGCCGATTTGGATATGTAACTTTCAGGTGTTGCTTCAGTACCAAATCTGCTTAAGTGCCACCATGTGTCCTGCCATGAGGGCATTAGACTAAACCTCTGAAACTGTAAGCAAGCCACAATTAAATGCTTTTCTTTATAAAACTGTGGTCATGGTGCTGTCATGGTGTCTCTTCACAGCAATGGAACACTGAGCAGTACACCAAAGAAGTAAGATAATAGATCTCCATGACACAAACTTTAATACTGAAGGAGGTCGGTGAGGACTAGAAGACCTATGTGGGCATGGATTGGAATATCCATGTTCTGAAAATAGCCATCATACCTAAAGCAATGTACAGATCCAATGGAATTTTAATAAAAATTTAAAAACCACTCTACAGAAATAGAGAAAAATCTTAAAATTCACATGAAGCACAAAAACCCCACTGAAGGTTTCATCATAACTGATATCAAGTTATACTTCAGGGTCACAGTAATAAAACTAGCCTAGATGTTCTGTAGCTCAATGGAACAGAACAGAGGGAACACACATAAGGCATAATAAGCTACATAAGTTCCAGTCATCTGATTTCTCATAAAGCTGACAAAAGCAGGCACTGAGAAAAGACATCTTTAACAAATGGCAATAAAGAGAGATATCTACATGGAAAAGAATGAAACTTGATCCTTATGTCTCACCCCATGCATAAATCAACTCCAGGTGGATCAAAGACCTTAATGTAAGACCTGGAGCTCTGAAGTTGCTAGAGGAAAAATTATGGAAGACACTTTAAGATAGAGGCAGATCAGGATTTACTGAATAGGTCTCTAGTTGCTCAGTAAATAAAAGAACTTCATGAAATTATAAAACCACTTCAGCAAAGGAAACAGTTAATTGAGTGAAGAGATGGCTTATAGAATGGAAGAGCTTTGCCAGTTATACATTCAAAAGAGGATTAATATCAGAAAATATAAAGCCCTCAAAACAAAACCTAAAGCAAACAAAAAACCAAAATCAAACCAAAACAAAAAAAACCCCAAAAACCAAAAATAAGAAAAAAAAATATGATTAAGAAGAAGAAGAAGAAGAAGAAGGAGAAATGAAAATGGACAATAAGCCCTCTGCATATACACTGCAGGTGTGCAGCACGGTGGTTTTATGGGACTCCTGTCCTTGTACACCTTGTACACAGAGGTGTCTAAAGCGGATTCAGAAGACATAGGTTATTAAATTAAAAGGGCAGTGTATGCGTAGTGTAACCTCCATTTGTGTTGATGATTAGGAAGGCCTCGGAGCTCCCCAAAACAACACAGGCTGTTGCCACTGTCCTTGGTTGCCCAATAAAATTATCTGGTAAGAACCCATTGCTGAAAACTTCACAAACCCTGATTGCAAGGCAAAGAGAACTCAAGCTAGAGCAGGCTTCTTCCCAGCTGGCTAACCCTGAGAGCTTGTGAGGATCCCATGAAGTCCTTTGGGGTGAATTGTCAACTGTCTTCCTTAGTTGTATGCAACAATACCAGTGGCCTTTAGTAAGTCTGTTATGGGTAACCAGCTGCTTTCAATAGAATTTGTGTTTGATTCTCTATACCAAAGTCTGTGGTTAGGGAGGCCATAAGCTCTAGTGAAAGCTGTTGCTGTTGTCTTGCTAATTGGATGTGATGTGCCCATCAGTCGCCTTCTAAACCCCCATCTTGATAGTTTGGCACTGCAGTCAGCTTTCCTCAGAGAAGTTTCTTTGTGCAGTGCTCACTGGTGATAGTGGAGACAGATATCTGGTCAAGTTCTGAGAATGAGTGACTGTTGAGTGTCCAGCTGTCATGGGGCATTGGTGTCAGCCCTCCAAGGCTCAGGCACCAGCCTGAAAGAAGGATCAGAAAGAATGTAAGAGCTGCAGTTGGGGCTGGGTAGTGGAGTGTTCTAGAATGTTGACTTTCAGGAGTTACATGGCTGTTACACCTTTGAGCTCACAGCAGCTGTGAATATCTGTACAAGGTTTGGACCTGTTATTATCCTGTCCCCAAAGCAAGAGTGACTCATGGGGCCATACCACTCCCTGAGGATTTGTGTGTAGCTAGTGTTTGCTGGGGAAGGAGACATCTTTTTCAATAGTGTAGCCACAAGTGCCTATGTTCCTGTAAACATGTGTCATGAAACTTTTGGTCACAAACACACACACACACACACATGCACGCATGAAAGTGAATTACTGACAGTGGAAAGGGACAAGAGAAAGTAAGGAGGTTAATGTAATTGAAATATATTATGTACAAAAATTTCATAACGAAACAAATTGTTATTGACATGTATTAATTAAACCACTAAGAGATTAAACATTAACGAGTCATTCGGTCTGGTGCAAGTACCTGGTTATGTCATTTAGAAGATTAGAGCAGATGCTGCGGGCCAGGCTCTGCAGGGAGGAGCAGAGATCCATACCATCCTCAACACTAAGTGGGTCCCACATGAGCTCTGAGTCAAATGAGCCAGGTTTGGCCTTTGATGGTGTCACTTAGTGGCGATGTGTCGTAGGTTCACTTGGGCTCCCACCAAGCTGTTCTGTTGCTGTCCTGATCACAACACCCTAGAACATGGCCAGGCCGAGAAAGGAAGCCCTGCTGAGAAAGGGAATCCTTCATTTTGTGTTGAGTTCAGACAGCCATCCAGACATGGTGGACTATAACTTTAATGGCAGGGTATGTGTGTGGCAAGGTGCACATGTGCATGTCAGGAGACCATTTTATGGGACAGGTTTTCTCTCTCTCCTACCTTTATGGAAGTACTCTTGTCAGGCTTGGGCAGCAAGCACCTTTTTCACACTGAGCCATCTTACTGCCCCTCCCCCCAATCTATTGTTCTTTTTGTATTTTGTTTACTTCCCATAACATAATGTTCTTCAGTTTATCCATCTTGTTCAAAGTAGCAAGATTTCAGTTTGCAGTTGAACAATATTGCATGTGCATATATACATGTAAGGTATATTTTTCATGATTGATATGCATTTATCCATCAGTGGACAGTTAAGTGGCTTCCAATGGACAGTGTATTTACAATCTGTGACGTGCAGCCTTTGGTTTCTTGGAGTGTATGCCAGACAGTGATGCTGGGTCATCTGGAGTCTTACATTTTCTGAGGAATAGCCATACTATTCTGTCTTCTTTCCTTTCCTTCTCTTCCCTCCCCTTTCGTTCCCCTTTCCTTCCTTCCTTCCTTCCTTCCTTCCATTCTTTTTATTTTTCTTAGAAAAATCTAAGAAAAACAGAAGGAAGGCCTTCTTTGTGTAGTCTTGGCTGTCTTGGAAGTAGCTCTATATAGCACACTGGGCTCAAGCTCAGAGATCTGCCTGTCTCTGTCTCCTGAGTGCTGAGATTGGAGATCTGTGCCACCACAGCAGGAGGGCCTTGGTGGCTCTGGTGATTTCAAACTGACATCTACCTGACACTGACTTTTAAAATATGTTAAGTTAGGATAGCTAGGATAGTGGTTATGCTTGTAATCTTAGCATTTAGGAGGCTGAGGCAGGAGGGTTGCCATTAACCTCAGACTTAGTGAGTTTTAGGCCAGCCTGAAATAAGAGAGCCGGGATTACATAGTGAGACCCTGCCTCCAAAAAAAAAAAAAAAAGAAAAAGAAAAAAAAATGCAAGCAAGCAAGCAAGCAAAAAAAAAAAAAAAATCAAAACAACAAAACAAACAAAAACCTAACAACAACAAAACCAACAACAAATCAGTTGAAATTTCCAGTCAGTCTTCTTCCACTTGTAAGGCAGCCAACAATACTTGAGCTCCTCGCTACTCTTAAGACACAGCAGCCTCTGTAGTTCAGGGTTTTTGGTTTCCTTGTGACTTCAGTTGTTTGATGAGTTCTGAGAGCAGACACAATTCTACAGATGACTTGTACTTTTTTATTGTGGGGATCCAATAACCCAAGTGGAAACAGAACCCGCTGGAGGCCTTCAAGCCACAAAAGAATATTATCTGATTCATATTTTCAAAAGCTTTTTAAGGTGCCTCTGGCTGCTTCACAGAAAATATATTCTAGGGAAGAAAAAGTGAATGGAGGGGCTAGCAGGTTAGGAGTAGTTCAGTCAGGACAGGATGCCAGTCAAGTCTAGGCAGTACAGAGAAGGGAAGATTTGAGATGTTTTATTTTATTTATTGAGACAGAGTACCAGGGTAGCTTTGAATTTGTTATGTAGTATTGAGTGCCCTTGAATTCCTGATGCTCACGTTTTTGTATCCTGAATGTTAGGATTACACTTGTTCATCACTGCTCCCCATTTATGAGGTATTGGGGATTAAAGCAGTGCTTTCTGCATGATGGACAAGCATTCCATCGATTTAGTTCTAGCTCTTACCCTGGGGCATACTGTGAAAACAAACTAAGAGTACTCAAAGAAGGACTGACAGGCAGGGCAGATTAGTGAGGTGCAGGGGAAAATGAATAACCCGTGGGCAAGGTGTTTAATAGTATCATTTACTCATAGGAAACCAGACCTGAAGAGAGTGTTCTAGGCTGGACACGGTGAGGAGAGTTAGTTCTAACGGTTGTCTTACTTAGGGTTTTACTGCTGTGAGCAGACACCATGACCAAGGCAACTCTTCTAAAGGACAACATTTAATTGAGACTGGCTTTCAGGTTCAGAGTTTCAGTCCAGTCTCAACAAATCGGGAACAGGCAGCATCCAGCCAGGAATGGTGCAGGAGGAGCTGAGAGTTCTACATCTTCATCTGAAGTCTGCTAGCAGAATACTGGCTTCCAGGCAGCTAGGGTGAGTGTCTTAAGTCTACGCCCACAGTGACACACCTACTCCAAAAAGGCCAACCTCCTAATAGTACCACTCCCTGGGCCAAACATATACAAACCATCACATTCCTCTCCCTGACCCCAGGTTGTCCAAACATATGAGTCTATGGGGGCCATACCTAAAGATAGCATAATGCAGGATACATTGAGTCCAACTTCCAAAGTCCCCATAGTCTACAGCAGTCTCAACAATGTTAAGTGCCCAAAGTTCAAAGTCTCTTCTGATTTTATCCAATCACTTAACTGTAATCCCCAAGGCAAGACAGGAAACCAGCTGCCACGTCTGATGTCAAAGCAGTCTTCAGATCTCTAACTCCTTTTCATCTTTGTTGACTGCAACAAACTTCTTTCTCTTGGGCTGGTTCCCCTTCCTGTTAGCAGCTTTCCTCAGCAGATAGCCCATGGATCTGGCATCTTAAAGATCTTGGGGTCTCCAAGGTAACCTTAATGTTATAGCTTATTGTTTCAATGTCTCTAATACACATATGATCTTCTCAGCTCCTTCAAAGGGTTGGCATCACTTCACCAGCTCTGCTCTGTGTAGTACTCTAAGCCCAGGTTTATCTACTTTACTACTGCTGCTGTTCTTGGTGGTCATCCAATGGTACTGGCATTTCCAATACACTAGGATTTTCTGCTGCAACTAGGCTTCACCAATAGCCTCTCATAGGCTCTCTTCATGGTGTCAAGCCTCAACTCCTTTGCATGACACCCTCAGTCCTGGGCCATCAACTGCAACTGAGGCTGCATCTTCATCAATGGCCTTCCATGGCCTCTCATAGTGCTGAGCCTCAGCTGCCCTCAGCTGCACTTCATGACCACTTTACGCCTTCAAAACCAGTACCACCTGGGTGACTCTCACATATTACCAAGCACAGTGGCAGCATGTGGTACGACCTTGGCTATCTCTGGAACATAGCTTCTTTGTGCTCTCAGAAATACTTTCCAGAAGATTTCACCTCAGGAATGCTAGTCTCTTCTTAATCAAGTCTAATTTCTTAGCTCCAGGTAACCACCATCGATTGTCCCAGTAGTCACTTCTATTTTTCACTTTAAAGCCAGTGCCACATGGCCTAAGCTGCTGCTTGCAGGAGCTGGAACATGGCCCCCTTGTTCTATTACATAATCATCAGCTTTCTATTTTCTAACTCCTTCACTGCCTAAGCTTGGCTGTCCTGGAATTTGCTCTGTAGACTGACTTTAAACTCAGAGATCTGCATGCCTCTCTCCTAAGCACTGGTATTAAAGGTGTTGGCCACCAAACCTGGATTTAAGTTTTTCTTTACCTAGAACCTGCTCTATTCTAGGCTGGCCTTGAACTTAAAGATCTTGTCTTTGCCTCCTGGGATTAAAGGCTTGTACAACCATGCCTGAATCTAAATTTTGCTGGGTGGAATCTTGCCACAAGGTCAATATTCCTATAATCTCCTAGAACACAGGATTTGGCTCCATTTCACTTCCTGGTGTCCCTTTAATACTTGAACCATATATTTTATATTTTTCCTCTCTAAGCTTGCTACACTTGTTCAAAAAGCTCTTCATAAGACTTAACCAGAGAATGAAGTCTCTGTTGGGTTTTATTTGTTTATTTATTTTTTTGAGACTTCTTTTGTCAGTGCAATTATTAAACATCTCTTTACCTTAGCCTCTGGTAGACTCTTCAGACAAGGGCAAAAAGCAGCCACATTCCTCACCAAAATACCACAAAAACAGTCTTTACATCACATTCTGAAATTCTTCTCCTCTGAAACCTCTTGGGCCAGGTCAGCACAGTTTAAATTTCTTCCAGCAACAAAGTGTTCCTACTAGGATGACCTACTAAGCCCCATTTAAAGCATTCCACTGCTTTACAAATGCAAAGGCCCAAAATTCACATTCTTCCAAACAAAAGCTTGGTCAGGCCTATCACAGCAATACCCCAGTTCCTGGTACCAACTTCTGTATTAGTCAGGGCTCTCTAGAGTCACAGAACTTATGGGTAGTCTGTATAGAGTAAGGGAATTTTTTTTTTTTTTTGATGACTTACAGTCTGTAGTCCAACTCACCAACAATGGTTAGCAGTAGCTGTGAGTAGAAGTCTAAGGATCTAGTGTTGCTCAGTCCCACAAGGGAAACAGGTGAAGAAGAGAGAATCTTCCCTCTTCCAATGTCCTTATGTAGGTTGCCAGCAGAAGGTGTGGCCCAGATGAAAGGTGTGGACCACCATGCCTGGATCTGGGACTTGCTTTGCCTCAGATGACCTTGAACTCAGAGATCTCCTTGTCTTAGTTTTCTGGGATTTATAGCCACTATGCCTCAAGATCTTCATACCAAGATCCAGGTCAGAAACTTGTATCTCTCAGCCTCAAGATCAGGATCGCAGGTGAGCCTTCCAATTCTGGATTGTAGTTCATTCCAGATATAGTCAAGTTGACAATCAGGAATAGCCACTACAATCCACCCCTTGCCAGCTTGACACGAAAAATATCTCATGTTCACATGAAACAATAACAAGGTCATGAATAAGCCTAACACGATATAACTATTCCTTGTACAATCACAAACGAATTTGTAAATTTACTTTATAATCCTCACTTCTGCAACTGGTTACGTGGCCTTAGCTGGTATTTATAACTACTTTCCTCTACTAACCATTCTGTATTTCCTCTACCCACTGCAAGCTTCTGAGCAGGTCTTGGCTCTTTTCCTGGAGGAATGACCCATACCTTTATTTCTGATGGGTCTGCATCCTTTGTCGTCCTGCTTGGATTAGGCTGTTGTAGCTTCCCATTGACTTTAATCACAAGACATGGTAGTACTAAGAGACGCCCTAAGGATGTACTCCAGACATCATAGTCCTCCTCCTCCTCCGTTTGTTTGTTTTTTTTTTTTGAGACAAGGTTTCTCTGTGTAGCCCTGGCTGTCCTGGAATTCACTCCGTAGACCAGGCTAGCCTCGAACTCAGAAATCCTCCTGCCTCTGCCTCCCAAGTGCTGGGATTAAAGACGTGTGCCACCACTGCCCAGTTGACATAATCCTTTTTAACATTCATTGTGGAGAGGCAATCCAATTTCCCCATGGTAATCTGGATCTATCACCCCTCCTAACACTGTTATTCCTTTCTTAGCCTGTTGGTTTAAGGGCATTAGAAGCCCAAAATGACCAGGGGGAAGTCTGAGCTTCCAGTTCAATGGAATGTTTGTTGTGGCTCCTGGTAGAAGCACTCCCACCTCTGGAACCAAAACTTCTAGGCCAGCAGAGCCTAGAGTTTTGGGAACAGGAAGCAAAACTTTTCCTAGAGGGTCACTAGGAGTGATAGTGAGTGGAACCCCTTGATTCCTGGATCCATGGATCCTGGCTATAGGAGAAACTATACCATATTTTAGATGCTGATTCAAAGCATATACTGCCTTCTGAAGAACTCTGCCCCAGCCTTCCATGCTGCTGCCACCTAATTGGCACTGTAACTGCATCTTCAAAAGGCCATTCCATCTTTCTAGCAGACCAGCTGCTTCAGGATGATGGGGAACATGGTAAGACCAGTGAATTCCATGATCGTGGGCCCACTGTCGCACTTCTCTGGCTATGAAATAAGTTTCTTGATCAGAAACAATACTGTGTGGAATACCATGATGATGGATACGGCATTCTATAAGTCCATGGATGGTGGTTTTGGCAGAAGAATTATGCGAAGTAAAGGCAAGTCCATAACCAGAATAAGTATCTACTCCAGTAAGAACAAAATGTTGTCCTTTCCACAGAGGAAATGGTCTGATGTAGTTAACCTGCCACTAGGTTGCTGGCTGGTCACCTCAGGAAATGGTGCTATATCTGGGTCTCAGTCTTGGTCTCTGCTGTTAGCAGAGCTGGCATTCAGCAGGTCAGCCTTGGTGAGTGGAAGTCTGTGTTGTTGAGTCCAAGCATAAGACAGTAAACCAGGTCCTAGACTTCCCTTCTTCAGTCAGCCGATCATAGGGAACACCTCATGAGGCTATAGGCGCATGCTTGGCAGCAGATGGCATTGTAACAGGAGTAGAAACCTTCTACTTGCATTTGAGCAACTTCTTCATGTAACTTGCTTGTGCCTTCCAGACCTGCTTGGGCCCGATCATATATATACCACTTTCATTTGATAATAGACTGCTGCTGTGCACATCCTACTTTATGGCTTGGAGGGTCTGATAACACCATCTCATGATGGGCAGTTCAGGTCGCATGGTAATTTGGTGTCCTATTGTCAAATGTTCAGTTTCCACAAAGGCACAATAGCAGGCCAAGAACTGGTTTTCAAAGGGAGAATAGTTGTCTGCAGATGATGGTAGAGCTTTGCTCCAAAATCCCAAAGGTCTCTTCTGTGATTCACCTACAGGGGCCTGCCAGAGGCTCCAAACAGCATCTCTATCTGCCACTGAAACCTCAAGTACCATCGGGTCTGCTGGATCATATGGTCCAATTGGTAGAGCAGCCTGCACCTGTTGAAGAGCCTTCAAACGAGAAAGCCAGTAGCTTTCTCAGTCACTTGGTAAATAGACCCACAAAACATTGTGCTTCTTTCTTGGTAGTGGGAGGGGCCAGGTGCAATAATTCATCTTTCATCTTAGAAGGAATATCTCTGCATGCTTCACACTACTAGACTCCTAAGAATTTCACTGAGGTAGATGGTCCTTAAATTTTAGTTGGATTTATTTCCCATCCTCTGATACACATACATATGTGTTACCAATGAGTCCAAAGTGGTTGCTACTTTCTGCTCACTTGGTCCAATAAGCATAATGTCATCAATATAGTGCACCAAATGTGATATTTTGATCCCTTCTAAGTTATGACACAGGGCAGGAGAGTTAATATATCCTTGAGGCAAAACTGTAAAGGTATTGTCTTAGTCAGGGTTTCTATTCCTGCACAAACATCATGACCATGAAGCAAGTTGAGGAGGAAAGGGTTTATTCAGCTTACACTTCCACATTGCTGTTCATCACCAAGGAAATCAGGACTGGAACTCAAGCAGGGCAGGAAGCAGGAGCTGATGCAGAGGCCATGGAGGGATGTTCCTTACTGGCTTGCCTCCCCTGGCTTGCTCAGCCTGCTCTCAAGATTACCAGCCCAGAGATGGTCCCATCCACAAGGGGCCTTTCCCCATTGATCACTAATTGAGAAAATGCCTTACAGTTGGATCTCATGGAGGTACTTCCTCAACTGAAGCTCCCTTCTCTGTGATAACTCCAGCTGTGTCAAGTTGACACAAAACTAGCCAGTACAATTGACCCCTTGTCAACTTGACACACAAACACATCGCTGGTAAGCCTCAACCCTTGGTTTCTTATTCATCCCCAAGATCTAAATAACTTTGAAAGTCCCACAGTCTTTACAAATTCTTAAAATTTCAATCTTTCTTAAAATCCAAAGTCTTTACAATTAAAAGTCTCTTAACTGTGGGCTTCACTAAAAAACTTCCTTCAAGAGGAAAATATTAGGGCACAGTCACAATCAAAAGCTAAAATCAATCTCCAACCATCCAATGTCTGGGATCCAACTCACGATCTTCTGGGCTTTTCTAAGGGCTTGGGTCACTTCTCTAGCCATGCCCTTTGTAGCACATGTGTTGTCTTCTAGGCTCCAGATGCCTGTACTCCACTGCTACTGCTCTTGGTGGTCATCTCATGGTACTGGCATCTTCAAAACAGTGCATGACCCCTTCAGTCCTAGGCTGTATATTGCAACTGAGGCTGCACCTTCACCAATGGCCTTCCATGGCCTCTCACAATGCCCAGCCTCAGCTGCTCTGCGTGACCCCTTCATGCCTTCAAAACCAGTACCACCTGGGTCACTCTTACACATTACTAAGTCCAGGTGCAGCACGAGGTACAACCTTGGCTATCTCTGGAACACAGCCTCTGTGCTCTCAGAAAACACTTCCCAGAAGATGTCACCTCAATGATGCTGGTCTCTTCTTAATCACCGCTAATTTCTTAGCTCCAGCTAACCAGCATCAATAGTCCCAGTAATGCAAAGCTTTTGCTTTAGTAGTTCTGGTATCTTGTTAATCTCAGCTGATTCTTCAGCCCCAGCTAACCAGAACCACAGAATCTTCATATTCAAAATAGCAATGACCCTGAAAAGAGTCTTTAATCTTCCCTCTGAAATTTCACAAGCTAGGCCTCCATTTTTTTTGCGCTGGTCTCAACATTATCTTCCAAGCTCCTACACAACATCCGACAGAGCTCTTAACACCGAATGGATCTTCTAGTCCAAAGTTCCAAAGTCCTTCCACAGTCCTCCCCAAAACATGGTCAGGTTGTCACAGGAATACCCCACTATGCTGGTACCAATTTGTCTTAGTCAGGGTTTCTATTCCTGCACAAACATCATGACCATGAAGCACTTGGGGAGGAAAGGGTTTATTCAGCTTACTCTTCCACATTGCTGTTTATCACCAAAGGAAGTCAGGACTGGAACTCAAACAGGTTTGGAAGCAGGAGCAGATGCAGAGGCCATGTAGAGATGTTCTTTACTGGCTTGCTTCCCCCAGCTTGCTCAGCCTGCTCTCTTATAGAACCCAAGACTGCCAGCCCAGAGATGGTCCCACCCACATGGGGCCTTTCCTCCTTGATCACTAATTGAGAAAATGCCTTAAAGCTGGAGGCACTTCCCCAACTGAAGCTCCTTTCTCTGTGATAACTCTAGCCTGTGTTAAGTTGACACCCAAAACCAGCCAGCATAGGTATACTGCTGGCCTTGCCAACTGAAAGAAAATTGCTTCTGGTGGTCCTTATGGACAAGTACTGAGAAAAAGGTATTTGCTAGATCAATAGCTGCATACCAGGTACCAGGAGATATGTTAATTAGCTCAAGTAACGAAACTACATCTGGTGCAGCAGCTGCAATCGGAGTTACTACCTGATTTAGCTTTTGACAGTCAACTGTCATTCTCCAGGATCCATCTGTCTTCTTCACTTGGCAGGGAGATGTGGGAACTACCACTCCTGCATCTTTCAAGTCCTTGATAGTGGCAGTGATTGCTGCAATCCCTTCAGGAATATGATACTGTTTTTGATTCACTGTTTTCTTTGGCAGAGGCCACTCTAAAGGCTTCCATTTAGCCTTTCCAAACATAATGACCCTCACTCCACAGGTCAGTAAACCAATGTGAGAATTCTGCCAATTTCTAAGTATAACTGTCCCAATTATCCATTCTGGGACTGGGGAAATGACCACAGGATGTGTTCAGGGACCTACTGGACCTACTGTGAGTCAAACATCAGTCAAAACTCCATTAATCACCTGTCTTCCATAAGTCCCTACTTTAACTGGAGGACCACAGTGTTTCTTGGGATCTCCAGGTATCAGCATCAATTCAGAACTAGTATCCAATAGACCCTGGAAAGTCTGATTATTTCCTTTCCCCCAGTGTACCCTTGTAAAAGGCTCTAGACCACTGGGGAAAAACTGGAGAAAGGCTAACAGCAAAACTTTTAGGTGTCTTGTCAAGATCCTTCCTCAGGGGAACCTGGCCACCCCTTCATTCAAGGGGTTTTGGGTCTGCAAACTGGCTCAAGTCTGGATATTGATTCACTGGTCGAGATTGCCTTTTGCCACGATCCAATGTAGCCTTTCTTTCATTTGTTGGAGAATGTTTCTGCTTATACAGATCAAGCAGATATGCAGTAGGCTTCCTATCTATTTCATTCCTGGAAACACCATGGCTGATTAGTCATTACCAAAGATCTGAATGAGTCATGCCATTATAAATTTTACCCCTCCTGTGATGACCATTATGGGCTATGTCATTATAGATGTTGTTTTGGGCTGGAGAAGTGGTTCAGCAGTTAAGAGCACTGACTGCTCTTCTGAAAGTTCTGAGTTTAAATCCCAGCAACTGCATGGTGGCAACAACTATCCTTAACGAGATCTGACAACCTTTTCTGGTGTGTCTGAAGACAGCTACAGTGTACTTATATAAATCTTTGGGTCGGAGTAAGCAGGGCCAGAGTGAGCAGAGGTTCTGAGTTCAATTCCCAGCAACCACATGATAGCTCACAACCATCTGTACAGCTACAGAGTACTCTTATACACAAGATAAAAAAAAACTTTAAAAAATAAATGTTGTTTTGTCTATGCTGCCCGTTATAATAACTACAATCATCTCCTCTGAGTATTCAATGCTGCCACCTCACCCTTGCTACCTCTGTGCCCAATTAAACACACTGCATTTCATTCATTCAATTGAGCAGCAGCATCTCCAACCCTAAAGTCTGGCAAAAGGAAAAGGGCAAGAACAATGTGAGTTCCAGGACAGCCAGGGCTACACAGAGAAACCCTGTCTCAAAAAAACAAAAAAACAAAAAACAAAAAACAAAAAAACAAAAAAACCAAAAAACCAAACTAAAACAAAAACAAACAAACAAACAAACAAACAAAACAAAAAAATCAAAACTCTTCAAATGTGCTGTTACACCACTCATCCACTTGCGTCTCATAGGAGTCATGAAGGGCATATCTTCTGGGCCTTCCCATTGTGGGAAGGATTAGGTTTTATACAATGTATCCACTCTAGGATTGCAATTTCCCTGAGCCTTGAAATCCCTTCTTCATCACTAAGCAATGGGCTATCAGACATCTCCAACTCCTTTTCAGTAGGCCATCTTTTGATAAACGCTTCAGCCAACCATTCAAATAAACTTCTGATACCTTTTTTTTTTTTTTTAACTGTGTGAGCTTCCGTATTAAACCTAGAATCATCATCAGGGATGTGCAAATCAAAACAACCCTCAGATTACACTTCACGCCAGTCAGAGTACCAGTCAGAATGGCTAAGATCGAAAATTTAGGTGCTAGCAGATGTTGGCAAGGATGTGGAGAAAGAGGAACACTCCTCCATTTCTGGTGGGATTGCAAGCTGGTACAACCACTCTGGAAATCAGTTTGGTGGTTTCTCAAAAAATTGGACATAATACTACTGGAAGATCCAGCAATACCATTCTTGAGCATATACCCAGAAGATGCTCCAACGTGTAATAAGGACACATTCTCCACTATGTTCATAGCAGCCTTATTTATAATAGCCAGAAGCTGGAAAGGACCCAGATGTCCCTCGACAGAGGAATGGATACAGAAAATGTGGTACATTTACACAATGGAGTACTACTCAGCAATTAAACACAATGAATTTATGAAATTCTTGGGCAAATGTTCTGGAGGATATCATCCTGAGTGAGGTAACTCAATCACAAAAGTACACACATGATATGTATTCACTGATAAGTAGATATTAGCCCAGAAATTCAGAATACCCAAGATACAATATTGCAAAACACATGAAACTCAAGAAGAAGGAAGACCAAAGTGTGGATACTTCAATCCTTCTTAGGAGAGGGAACAAAATACCCATGGAAGGAGTTACAGAGACAAAGTTCAGAGCAGAGACTGAAGGAATGACCATCCAGAGACTGCCCCACCTGGGGATCCATCCCATAAACAACCACCAAACCCAGACACTATTGCCGATTCCAACAAGATTTTGCTGACAGAAGCCTGATATAGCTGTCTTCTGAGAGACTCTGCTAGTGCCTGGCAAATACAGAAGTGGGAGCTCACAGTTATCCATTGGATGGAGCACAGGGTCCCCAAGAAGGAGCTAGAGAAAGTGCCCAAGGAGCTGAAGGTCTTTGCAGCCCTATAGGAGGAACAACAATATGAACTAACCAGTATCCCCAGAGCCCCCTGGGACTAAACCACCAATCAAAGAAAAAATGGTAGGACTCATGTCTGTCTCTAGCTGCATATGTAGCAGAGGATGGCCTAGTCAGCCATCAGTAGGAGGAGAGGCCCTTGGTCTTGTGAAGGTTCTATGAAGGTATGAAGTGGGAGTGGGTGGGTTGGTGAAGGGGGAGGGGGAGGGGATAGGGGATTTTTTGGAGAGGAAACTGGGAAAGGGGATGATAACATTTGAAATGTAAATAAAGAAGATATCTAATAAAAAACCCCTAGAATCTCCACTCAAAGGGCTCATGTCAATAAACTCAGCCTACTCAAGTTTTGTGTTCCTTCCACCATTATCCCACACCCTTTTTTCCCCCCAAAGATTTATTTATTATTACACTGTAGCTGACTTCAGACGTGCCAGAAGAGGGCATCAGATCTTATTATGTGTGGTTTTGAGCCACCATGTGGTTGCTGGGATTTGAATTCAGGACCTTCCAAAGAGCAGTCAGTGCTCTTACCCGCTGAGCCATCTCACCAGCCCATCCTACACCCTTAAAATCCGTTCCCACACATATTCCTCAGGTTTCTGCTTGAATGAATTAGCAAACTCATTACACTCCTTAGTAGTGTAGCGAATTTCCTCATGGACTACACTTTCTACCTCCCCTCTAGGGGCCTGCTTTGCTTTGAGTCTGGTTATAGGTCTAGAAGAAACTATTAAACTTAAGAAACATCGCTATTGTCTTGTCTGGCATTTTTTTCAGAGGAAGTCACTGCTGGTTTATCAGACTCTGAGGAATTAATTTCCTCATGTGAAAATGTCATTATTTCAAGGGGTTGG